>NC_090939.1:849557444-850825351 GCF_040938575.1 Ambystoma mexicanum
ACGCCGGGAAAGGCCAGATGGACACCAAAACCGGAGGAAAAGACAACGAGATCGAGCTCCCCTTAATCGTGCTCATACTGTGGGTACGATCTCCCTCACAGGGGTGAGTGCCCAGCTAAGTCAAGGACATGTGGCAGATGTGGGGTCCCCGGACACTATGCCAGGGTGTGTAGGGCCACTATGCCCGTGGCACCCAACAGGGGGCCGGAGAGGTTCGTGAGGAATGGTGCCCGCACTGTGAAGGGTATATCTTCTCTGGAACAGGAGATACAGGATATGAACATCGCCGAGGAAGAAGAAGAAGAAGAAGGAGAAATATTCTGTATCTCCAGCATAGCAAGTGGCCCCGGAACTCGACGAAAACCCACATGCACCGTGAACATTGGGGAAGTTCCCACCCCGGTCCTCATCGATACGGGAGCATCGGTATGTGTGCTCGCGGATAGACACTACAATGCACTTGCGGGCCCGCCGACACTCTCGCCGTCCAGAGCCCAAATATATGCGTTTGGCGAAGATACCCCTCTACCCATCCAAGGAGTGTTCATAGCCCCAGTATCCCACGGCGGGAGCAGCATCAAGGCGAGGTTTTTCGTTACCAGCGTGAGCCCGCATTCATTGCTGAGTTGCGCAGCTTCGGAAGCGCTCAACCTAGTGCAATTCACATTCGCAGTATACCAGACGGATCTGAACAGTCTGTTGGCACGCTTTCATGAACTCTTCAAAGGGATAGGGAAGCTAAAAGCTGAACCTGTACGGCTCCACATCGACAAGTCAGTCAGACCAACGGCACTAAAACATTGTCGCATTCCTTTTCACTTGAGGGCCCAGGTGGAAGAGGAACTACAACTCCTAATAGAATGGGACATTATCGAAAAAGTGGAAGGGCCGACGCCTTGGGTTTCCCCGAATGTTGTTGCCCCAAAGCCCAAGCAACTGGGGGCTGTACGCATCTGCGTCGATATGAGACTGCCCAATCTGGCTATAAAAAGAGAGCGTCATATCACACCAACTCTGGACGACATCGTTGGCGAGCTTCAAGGAGCCAAATTCTTTTCGAAATTGGACTTAAGAGCAGGGTACCACCAGCTGAAGCTCCACCCAGAGTCCAGATATATCACGACCTTCACAACCCATGAAGGACTGTACCAATATAAGAGGCTCAGTTTCGGAATATCCTCCGCGGCTGAGGACTTTCAAAATTCCATCAGGGGGGCTCTGTCCGGGTTGAAAGGGGTCATAAATATGTCGGATGACATTCTTGTATTCGCCAGGTCGGAGGCGGAGCACATCAAGCGCCTAGAAGACACTTTTCGCAGACTGCACAGCCTTGGGCTAACACTGCACCAGGAGAAGTGCGAGTTCATGAGGGACAGTTTAGAGTTTTTTGGATTCATTTTTCACGCGGGGGGTATATCACCCGATCCGAAGAAAGTGAAGGACATCAGGGAGGCATCATCACCCACGTCCCCGGCGGAAGTTCGCAGCTTTTTAGGCATGGTAACATATTGTGGACGCTTTATTCGTGACTTGGCCTCCATCTCTGAACCGTTAAGAGCTCTCACGTGGAAGGAAGTGGCATGGGCGTGGACTGGAAAAGAGCAGAGAGCGTTCATGGGCATGAAAGAAGCTCTGTCTGAACTAGACACCATGGCATACTTTAACCCGGCCCGGGAATCTGAGATAGTGGTGGATGCCAGTCCCGTGGGACTTGGGGCAGTCCTTTTGCAGGCAGATCAACAGGGAGCAATGAGGCCCATCGCGTATGCCAGTAAGGCACTGACCAGCACCGAGAGGAGGTATTCTCAAATTGAACGTGAAGCCCTCGCCATATTATGGGGCTGTAAACACTTCAGGTTATACATCCTAGGGAAGCCGGTTGTAGTTGTGACGGACCACAAACCACTACTGCCCATTCTAGCTGGTGCCTCATCCAAACCACCACCAAGAATAGAAAGGTGGATGTTATCCCTCATGGAATACGGGGTAAAACTGGTATACCGCCCAGGGACCCAAAACCCTGCTGACTACTTGTCTCGCCATCCCAGCTCTGGACAGTCAGGGGATACCACGGAAGTTGCGAGCTGTGCGGACACCATTCATTTGGTTGTCGAGTCGGCGCTTCCCATCGCCCTATCGAGGGAAGAGATTGCCAACGAGTCCAACTCTGATGAGGCATTTCTGAGAGCGAAGGAAGCAGTGGCCTCAGAAGCATGGAAGGACTTTCTCATGAACAATGCCAGGAGAAATGTGGAGGTGCAAAAGGACCTGCAGGCATTGTGGAGTGCACGACACGATTTGTCTGTGACGACCGATGGACTACTGCTGAGAGGACACCGAATCGTGGTTCCCAGATCCCTCACAGCAAAGGTCCTTCAACTGGCTCACAATGGGCATCAGGGGATGACCAGGATGAAGGCACGCCTCAGACTCAAGGTCTGGTTCCCGGATTTGGAGAAGAGGGTTGAAGAATTTGTGAGGGCATGCATCCCATGCCAGGCCACCAGCCCAGCGGAAAGAGGTCCACCAGTACAATCCATGGCAAGAAGTGAACTACCCTGGGGGACAGTCCATGCCGACTTCGGCTCCACCGGTCGGGGTCTGTACTTCCTGGTTGTGACCGACCAGTGGTCCCGTTATCCCGAAGTGGAACTGGTCGAATCCACGGCCAGCGATCACACCATCACATCGATGGACAAGATTTTCGCCACCCATGGTTTCCCCGTGGAATTGTGTTCGGACAATGGGGCACCTTTCCAGGGGCAAGTGTTTGCCCGATATTGTGAAGAAAGGGGAATAAAACATCGCAAAGTCACCCCGTTATGGCCAAGGGCCAATGGCGAGGTAGAGCGCTTCATGCGCACCTTAAACAAGATATTTCGCATATCCGAAAATGGAGGGGAGGACCTCCGAAGGAACCTGTTTGAATTTCTCCAGGAGTATCGTACAACTCCACACCGATCCACGGGAATTGCCCCGGCGGAAGCGCTTTTTAGAAGGATACCGCGAGGGCTCATACCTGAGTCCGAAGGGCGGGAACCAGGCGTGATAGACAACGAGCAGGTGCAGTTGGACAGAGTGTCCAGGAACGAGAGAGAGACAGTACGGAGAAGGCTCCCCGAGAGGCAGATAGCAGTGGGGGATACCGTATCAGTACGAAATAGAAGGTCGGAGGGCAAGTTATCGACAACCTATGAGACTCAACCGCTGGGTGTAACTCACGTGAAGGGTACCATGGTCACAGCAGCCAATGCCAGAGGTACTATAACACGGAATGTATCATTCTTCAAGCGTATCAAGACAGCAGAAGATGATGCGGCAGCGGACCACGCTCCGGAACAAGAGTGTGGGGCAGAGCACGAAGAGGGCCCTCCAATGGCAGATATGCAGACGGCGGAGGTCCCGGAGGAGACGGCGCCACGATACCCGAGCAGGGCAGGACGAAGGCCACCCCAGAGGTTCAGAGACTTCATCATGGACCCAGCCCCCTAGAAAGGACATTTTGGCTGTTCCTGTTCCTGACGACAAGCAAGTTCTGTTTTGATGTTTTCATGTTCAAATGTTTGTTTCTGGGGGAAGAGGAGGAGTGTTGTGTACTGGGTACACGCATTACGCATGCGCGAGACTCACGGAGCTCGCGCATGCGCTGTTGAAAAATAAAGGCGGTGCCCCGGCAGTTCGAGCCGGAGACCGGAGCCATCGCACGTCTCCGGCGTGTGTCTTTGGCGTGCCTGAGTGCGTGTGTTGTGTGCATGCTGGATGACTCGCGGAGAGGCCCGCGAGCACACCAAAGGTGTCAGTGTATGTGAGTGTATGGTGAATGGATGCATGTGTGAATGGTGCATGCGCTCCTGTTTAATGCTAAGCTGAAGAGCTATTTTGGGGGTTGGGGAAGAGGGTGGAAAATAGAAGGAACATGTGGGGGTGGATATGTATAGTATGTAATGCGTGTGAATGAGTGAGTGTATGATGTATAGGTGGCTGGGTGTGCGTGTCTGAGTGTGTGGTAGATGGGTGCCTGTGTGAATGGTGTGTGAATGTGTGTGTGCGTGTGTTTAATGCTGGGCCAAGGAACTGAATTTGGGGGTTAGGTGAGAGGGTGGGAAGGAGAGGGGACGTGTGGGAATGCATATGTATATTATGTAATGTATGTGAATGAATGAGTGTGTAATATATGGGTGGCTGGGTGTGCATTTCTGTCAGTGTATGGTGAATGGTTGCATGTGTGAATGTGTGTATGTATGTGTATTATGCTGGTGATGAGCTGATTTTTGGGGTTGGGGAAGGGTGTGGGAGGCAGAAGGGTCATGTGGGGGTGCATATGTATATTATTTAATGTATGTGAATGAGTGAGTGTATAATTTATGGGTGGCTGGGTGTGCGTTTCTGTGAGTGTATGGTGAGTGGGTGCATGTGTGAATGGTGTGTGAATGTGTGTGGGCTTGTGTTTAATGCTAGGCTGAGGAGCTGATTTGGATGGGGATGGGAGGGAGTGGGGACATGTCGGAGGGATTTGTATGCAATGTAATGTGTGTGAATTAGTGAGTGTATGATGTATGGGTAGCTGGGTGTGTGTTTATGAGTGCATGGTGAAGGGGTGCATGTGGAAATGAGCAAGTGAATAGTGTGTGAATGTGTATGTGTTTCTGTTTAATGCTGGGCTGAGGAGCTGAATTTGGAGATAGGGGAGAGGAGTAGAAGGGAGAGGGGATGTGTGGGGGCAAGAGGGGTATGCTTAAATGGGCATTCATGATAAAGCAGGTATGATATGTGTTATTAGTGGCTAGACTGGCATTTTGGTGCATCCAGTCTAGTCATTTCATACTGTGGCATATACGTTATTAGTTGGCTAGACTGGCATGTTGGTGCATCCAGTCAAGCCATTTCATACTGTGGCATATACGTTATTAGTTGGATAGACTGGCATGTTGGTGATTCCAGTCTAGTCATTGCATACTGCGGCATATATGTTATTAGTTGGCTAGACTGGCATATTGGGACAGCCACTCTAGTCCTTTCTTACTTTGGTATGACATTTTTTTCTGGGCATCTATGAAAAACCAAGCATGATATGTGTTATTAATTGTCTAGATTGGTATTTTGAAGCCAGTTTGGCCATGTTTTCTTATGCATACGCATGTTAAAGGGAACACTTTGGATGTAATCTGTTCTGATATGTCTCTGACAACAACCTTTGTACCTCTTCTCGTTAATTGGTCTGATCATTTTTTGCTCCCGTTTGTAATTTTGTTCCACTTTCTTATGATTTAGGTCCATGGATCTGCCATGCTGTTGGAAAAATATTCCCCTGATCCAAACAGCTAAAACCTTAGAAGCAAACACAATATCTTTGAAAAATGCTGACAATTTAGATCCCTGCGCGGCTCTATTAAAAGCCATGACTTTGACTGCTAATCAGTCGGCTCCTGTGAAAGTTGGGTGTTGTTGATTGAAGCTCTCTGCACCTTGGTTTTCTCCAAATCTTAGCATGCTTAAGTGCACCTGCCGTAAGGCCGAGCGCAAAGGGCAATATACATATAAACAGCAAAATAAAGCTGCTCTAGCAGCCTACCATCAAGCTATTAAAGAGGCAACATTCCTGTCCTATGCTAATCGTATTGTTGAAGCAACCTTCTCCTCTCGTGAGCTTTTCAGGGTTGCTAGGGAGCTTTCTGCTCTCTCCTGCCCAAGAGGACCCTTTGTGCTCCCAACCTACTTGTGATGCTATTAGTACTTTTTTCATCAATAAAATCTGTAAAATACGACTTCAAATTTCTTCTGCTGGAACAACTGTCCCTATGTCTCCTCCGGCCTCAAGTCACGCTACCTTACTTCATGATGGCGACTGTTTTCATTTTGATCCTATCACAGATTATATTGTAGCCTCAACTTTAAAGAAACTCAAAACTTCTTCTCCCTTAGATCATTCCCCTGTCAAGTCTTTTCCGCCTAATTTCATCTCTTTGCTTACTGAGGCTATGTGCCACTCTTTCTCAAGCAGTCTTATTCCAGAACCCTTAAAGCATGCATTGGTTACACCTTTACTAAAAAACATCATCCTGACCCCTATGAGCCCTCGAGTTATCGGCCTATTCTCTTTTGATGGCCAAACTTATGGAATTGATTGTTACCATGCAGCTCCCATGCTTTCTTGAGTCAAATTTCCATATTCATGCATTCGATTGAGGGTTTCAACCTCTTAGAGGAACAGAATCTGCAATGATATGGCCATGCATTGGGACCGCAATGAGGTCAGAGTTCTTATTTTACTTGACCTCTATGTGGCCTTTTATACGATCGGCCATGCCATTCTTCTTGTGCCTCTGGAGGGAGCTGGTATTACCAGATCCCCTCTTTCTTGGTTCTCTTCTTATTTATCAGATCGCTCCCAGACAATTTCCCTGTTTCCATTTAAGTCAGAACCCAGGCATGTTACCGGAGGCGTATCCCAGGGGTCTTCCGTTTCTCCTATTCTTTTCAATGTTTATATTCGCCCCCTTGCGGAATTGATCTTGTCTCATAGTGTATGGTTTTGTAACCATGCCGATAACACTCAATTGCTTTTCTGCCTCGATGCCCCTGAATCCGAGCCTCCAGGCTAGTTAAGAGCATGCCTGGCTGCTGTCTGGGACTAGATGTTGAGAAATTGGCTGAGGTTAAATGGAGAAAAGATAGAGAATCCTCTGAGAAAGTTGTTACCCATTATTCACTTAAATCTTCGCTCCTGAGTGGTCATAGTCTCCATTATGGGGTCACTTGACTACTGCAACGGTATTTACCTAGGGCAGCTGGAGTTTTTACTGCACCGTCTCCAGATACTGGAGAATTCTGCAGCAAGTCTTTAAATTAATGTTCCGTGGCTCACTCATTGGCCCTCATTCCGAGGTTGGTGGTAGTCATGGCGCTTGGGACCGGTAAGTCCCCATTCACCAAACCATTCCCCATTCCCATTTGAGCCCCCGTAGGGCTCAATGGGAATGGGGAGGGCACAAATAACGGGCTGGCGTATGCCTGGCGTTAAGGAAGGGACCCGCTAAGGGACCTCGTAGTAGGGCAGTAAGGGATTACCGGCACCGGTCTCCTTACCGGTACCCGGCCTCCCTTACCGCCCTACTCGGAATGAGAGCCATTGTCTACCTCTGCTTCGTCGGCTTCACTGGCTTCCAGTCAAGTAGCACATTGAGTTTAAGATTCTCTGCATCATGCCCTGAGCTGCTCCGCACTCTGGCCCACCCTTCCCTGAACATAAATACCTTCCGTGTTCTTCATCGAGAGTTTTGTACTCAGGTTCTCAGGTTCTGTTTACTGTTCCCAGATGTCGTAGGGCTCACGTGGGTGGGCGCTCTTCCTCTCCGTTTTGGTCCCGAAGATGTGGAATGCTCTTTCGTCACAGCTTTGTGAGCTGTCAGACCATCTTTCCTTTCGCAAAGCTCTAAAGACATTTCTTTTTGCTTAAGCTTGTGTAGGGGATCTTTTGGCAGTCTTTATGTTTAGCAGCGACCAGATGCCCATGGCCCTTGGTTTTGACGCTTCATAAATCAAATACAATACACTACAATGGTATTTTGAATGGCAAAGCCGACAGGAGTATGTCCTTACAAGTGTCATTACTGGCATTATGCACAATGCAAACATAAGTATGTTCTTACATGGGAATACTGGCTTATATAGGTGCAGCCATCATGGAAATGTATAGGTACAGCCAGTTTCAAAGTGTTTTTAAACTAGCATATATTGCGAACAAAGGCATCATGGAAATATGCTGGGGAAATGCTCTTGTGCACTGTTGGTGAATTGCATCTATTACATTTTTGGATGAGAGTTACCCTAGAAACCAATTGCAAACTATCTGGATTTTTACCATATTTTTCACATAAAGTGTGCTGTATAATGCACCATTCGAACCCATTATTCAATAATATTTCTCTGGGAGGGAATGAACCCCCTTCCCCTGAACTACCTTTGGTTGGTCTGGGCTCCCTCGCTACGCTTGCGTGCTCTGGTTTATTTGTGGGAAATGTTTACACACCTCCAATTTAAAAGAAATGAACGCCTGTGTAAGCAGTGGTGGTGGGGGTAGATGTGCACCATATTCTCCAGTCAACACCGGAGTCAGACAGGGGTGTATCTTGACCCCCTTGCTCTATTCAATATATTTTAACGATCTCTAGGACTGCTTGGTCAATATAAGTGCAGATGTATCAAAACTGGGCAACATAGCCTATGCGGATGACACGGCCCTACTTGCAAGGACATCAAAGGCTCTCCAACTGCTGATAACAAGATATGCCAAATTTATGAACTCAAGGGACGTACAGATTAACACAATGAAATCAGCAATCCTTGTCTGTGCTGCTGGAAACAAACAAATGATATTTACCTCAAATGTACAGGATCACCAATGAAATACCAAGAATGACTTCCTTTGACTACTTAGGAGTATGCTTTTCCACACGCCTAACAGGTAATGATCATATAAATATGCAAGCTAGTCAAATGAAACAAGCCCTGGGTGACATCACTCGATTCACTAAAATGTGCCATGCCCAACCAATTGACATCATTTAAAAAAATCTACAGTGTGAAAATTAAATATATTCTGAGATAAGGAGCCTCGTTATGGGCATATTCTCAAAGTTGGCTACACTTCAAACTATAGAAAAAATGTTTTAAACTGTTGGGGCTACCGAGATCTGTGGCAAACTGTGCATCCCATATAGAGCTGGGTATGGGCTTCCTAAGGGATGAACTGTCACTTGAGCTAGCCCACCATTGTCTGCCACTATGGTCTAACCCAAAAACAGTTCTAACCCAGATGCTCATTCAGAGTATATTGAATAAGGAAGGTGGTAACACTGTTAGATGGATGATGCATATAAATCCATGACTGGGGAATATGAATGCTCGAGATCATTTTAATAATTTGTACATTTTAGATCGCATGTCAGCACTTTCTTTCAATGAACATTTGAATGTGTATAAACTAGAACAGATGGAAAACAATGAGATTATGAAACAAGCAAATCATAAGAATGCCGTATTTTCTAATCCCACACAGCAGGATTATCTCTCCTGGAGTCATTTTGCATATGACAGAATCTTAATCAATATATCCCACTAAAAACAGTCATTACGTTAAGGAATAAGATACCCAAAGACAAATATTGCCCTTTTTGTACAGAGGTTAGTGAAGACTTGCTACATTTTATGTTTTTTTGTCCAGCCTACACAAGAATCAGAAAGAGAACAGTGTGCTTGCTTTTAAAGGGGACGCTTGCTCAAAAATTGTAATATCCTGATCGTTCGGGCATTTATTTTTAAGCATACTGTAATCGATCTTCATCTTACCTTAGTTTTCCTCACTTTAACACATGCGAAAACAACGGGTTGGGCGCAGCCATCTTGTGCTAATCTTATCCGCTGATGCATCGCCCTAAATTCAAGTGCCCTCGCTGCAAGAATACAGATCGCCCGACCCTCAAACTGACATCACTAGACACTTACGCCCCTTTTCACAACACCAATGCACGTCTCCTGTCAACTTTCTCTGTGCGCAAGCTATTGACGTGTCGCCATGGAAATGCCAGTATGCCTTTTTTCTCAATAAGTATAAATAGACCCTTTCTGAGCAGACAACATTTCAGGTGCTTTTTCAATCGTCTCACTGTATTTAGTTTTGATCGCCTGTGACTCGTTTCTGCTCTCTTCAGCTATCTTCCTAGTACGCCGCCCCGCGAACAGGTACTTACACTAACAGGACTGATTCAACTCAGTACTTGTGTTTTATTTCAATTTTTGTCATATTATGTACCAATGTCTTCACCAAACCTTATTTCATTTCGAAATGTCATAATCTGTGCTGATTGTGCTTTTATTTGCTCCATGGGTATTTTTCACATTGCAATGGATTTTCTTCTCCTTCTTTACCAGTAGTTGCTACATACAAACAAAAACGTTTTTATTTTTCTGACTGTGAATTTTGTACTTATTCAAATTTCAGGAACTATGACAACAATATAGCCCTACCAGAACGAGCCTGAATATTCCGAAGAGGAACTAATTGAAAGAGAAAGATAAAGAAGCGGAAACGATGGCGAATCGGACGATAGTTGGGAAGATGAATCACCGGAGCCTGAGCTTAATCACATGGAAGATGTTTCAAGCTGTTGTACCTACAATTGTTGCAGGGTCATGCCAACCGAGGTGGAGAACTGCTGCTGCCAAGAAAACTCTGGATGCTTGGCCTACAGAGCCAAAGAAGGCACACCACCACTATGGTTACCGAGCTGTATGAATTCAGGGGTCAAACAACGGTCCGTGTTGAGGATAATGATGGTGCTTATGCACGAAATTCACGCAAAAGTTCACCCGCAGAATCCAAGTAACGAGTAAGCATACTCTAGATGTGATGTAATTTTGACCACTCAGACGACTAACATTTCATGTTGTTCTCCTACATTGTTGTAACTGCGATCGATCACTGATGAATGAGTGTAGTCTGTAAATTGAATACATTTCTCACACTTATTGCAAATCAGAGTGTTAATCGTTTACGTCTTTCACTTTTGACTAAAAAACAATATTTCTCTATGGCCCAAACCATTCTGGCTTGAATGGGTGTTCGTTTTTTTTGGAATGTATCGTTATTTCAAAGCACAAGTACATTTTTTCAGAAAGCAACTTTGTAAGGGCAACTATGGCATCTAATTTAGGATGCATTTTCAAGTAACGTGGTACATTTATTTGGTTTATTTCTGTTTCTCTTCCACAGGTGGTACAGACTGGTGGCCTACCATTCGTTTACATGGTGGCTTCATGGGAGGCTTGGATTCCACGTTCAACAAGTAATACCTGGCTGTGTTCTTCGTGCCATTCATGCCAAATTCCCCAGTGACAGCAGACAGTACAGGGGATTTTAAACACTGTGCTGCAACCTCAAGTATACAATTTGTAGTTTGTTTGTGCCATCAACATCACAAAACTAAATAAAATACAAATGAGCTTATACAAATAGTTGTTTTAATTTTTCAGTGAGTCAAGAAATCGTCGATGAGGGTCATGAAAGAATGGTTGGTGCCCTTTTGTGTTCACTTCGTCCCCATCCATCCCCCCTCCAGTATCCCCCCTCCGGTAGTGGGTGAGTTGGAATGCTCAGGGTGCCAAACACCATGTACAACTCAAAGAGATCTTCTGCACAGTGACCTTTGTCCACATGGCCACCCCAGACATGGTGTCTTCAGACTTCCCTTTCAAGACCCCACCCCAGCAATCAACATAGGTTTGTGGCCCTTGAACATTGTTCCGGGCCTTTTGCGCTTGCCTCATGCCCATCCATCCCCCCTCCAGTATCAATGGCAGTTCGCATTTGTGGGCGTACTCTTGCAAGGGCGCTGGGAGGATAGGAACGCTCAAGGTGCCCAACACCATGTACACTTCAAAGGGATCTTCCCCACCGTGACCATTGTCCACATGGCCTCCCCAGACCTGGTGTCTCCAGACTCCCCTTTTAAGACCCCGGCCCAGCAATCAACATATGTTTGTGTCCCTTGAGCAGTGATCTGGGCCTTTTGCGCTCACCTCATGCCCACCTATCCCCACTTCAGTATCAATGGCAGTTCACACCTATGACCATGCGCTACCAAGGGGGCTGGGTGGGTGGGGACACTCAAGGTGCCAAACACCATGTACACGTCAAAGGGATATTCCGCACAGTGACCATTGTCCACATGGCCTTCCCTGACCTGGTGTCTCCAGACTCCCCTTTCAAGAACCCATCCCTGAAATCAACATATGTTTGTGTCCCTTGAGCAGTGTTCAGGGCCTTTTGTGCTCGCCTCATTCCCATCCATCCCCCCTCCAGTATCAATGGCAGTTTGCACGTATGACTGTGCGCTATCGAGGGGGCTGGGAGGATGGGAACCCTCAATGTGCCAAACACCATGTACACTTCAGAGGGATCTTCCGCAGGGTGACCATTGTTCACATGGCCTCCCCAGACCTGGTGTCTCCAGACTCCCCTCTTCAAGACCCCATCCCTGCAATCCACATAGGTTTGTGTCCTTTGAACATTGTTTGGGGCCTTTTACGCTCGCCTCATGCTCATCCATCCCCCCTCCAGTATCAATGGCAGTTCGCACCTGTGGCTGTGCGCTCACAAGGGGGCTGGGAGGATGGGAACGCTCAAGGTGCCAAATACCATGTACGCTTCAAAGGGATCTTCTGCATGGTCACCATCGCCCACCTGGCCTTCCCAGACCTGGTGTCTGCAGACTCCACTCTTCAAGGCCCCGTCCCTGCAATCCACACAAGGTTATGTACCTTGAACATTGTTCCGGACCTTTTACGCTCGCCTCATGCCCATCCACCCCCCCCCCAGTATCAATGGCAGTTCACACCTGTGGCTGTGCGCTTGTAAGGCAGCTGGGAGGATGGGAATGCTCAAGGTGCCAAACACAATGTACACTTCAAAGGGATCTTTCGCATGGTGACCATTGTCCACATGGCCTCCCCAGAACTGGTGTCTCCAGACTCCCCTCTTCAAGACCCCGTCCCTGCAATCCACTTAAGTTTGTGTCCCTTGAACATTGTTCTGGGCCTTTTTCGCTCGCCTCATGCCCATCCATCCCCCCACCAGTATCAATGGTAGTTCACTCCTGTGGCTGTGCGCTCGCAAGCCGGCTGGGAGGATCGGAACGCTCATGGTGTCAACCACTATGTACACTTCAAAAGGATCTTCTGCACAGTGACTATTGTCCACATGGCCAACCCAGACGTTGTGTCCCAGGCTCCCCTTTCAAGACCCCATCCCTGCAGTCCACATGAGTTTGTGTCCCTTGAGCAGTGTACCAGGCCTTTGGCGCTCCCATCGTCCACATCTATCCCCCTGCGTAATATCAAAGGCAGTTGGCACCTATGAACAGGGTCATACTGGGCCATAAGATTGTCAAGGGGAACCAAAGAAAACATTGGCCACAGTTGGAAGTCGCTATTCATTCCTTTTCAGACACTGTTTGAATAGTACCCAAGGGGGAGAATGTTTAATAAATGCTGATGCAAATTGGGGATTAAAAAAAATATTTATTCAGCAACAGTGTTCACTACTACTAGTCGCAATTGCCTGTAATATTTACTTCGATTTTGTAACTCCGATTCCCCTTGATGTTTCTGTTCCTTGATCAACTCAGCACCTGTGATACCATCCATCTCTCAACTGAATCATGGTATGGCCTTTAATTTGACTTCATGGGTTACTCTTTGGTAAAACTGCAATAATTTCCTATTAATGATATGATGAACTCACTATTTCTCAATTTTCATTAACCCTTTGATTTGTTTCATTTTCTATGATGTGATGAATCTACACTCTTATGATGTGTTCAATCTACTTCATAATGTTTTACTTTCTACTTTGTCTCTGCATTTCATTTATTGTTCATGTAATTATTGATCGATTCCAGCCTTGATAACGACCCAGAGGGTCGAAACTTGCGTCGTCTGATGTTCTATCACAAATCGCAATAAATCTCAAGACTTCACTTGTTCTAGCACAAGATCCAATTCGAAGGAACTTTATTTCTTTACAAGAACTTTTCAGAATTCTTATTGAACTGAATATGTGGGTCTTGCGTGTCAAACTTGCCTTCAACTCCTCTTTCTGTATATTGAAGTAACTCATCAAACTGGCCCACATTGCATAAAAAAGTGGGCCACTTTGATTACAAAAATGGCCCACGCAAGCATTTTGCGTTTGGGGTTCAGCCCTGCCTTATAGGCAGTATGAGCAGGCCTACGCCTGTGTGCTCGCAAAGGGGCTAGGTGGATGGGTATGGCAGATGTGAAACATTGGCATCGAGGCTGAGTGGATGTCAATGAACACGTCAAACATTCACATACACATACACTTTTCTAAGCCTTTTTAAACACCATGACATTTACCAGGAGAACATCTCTGCTATCCACAAGGTATATCGCATTCGAGCTACCTGTTCCCCAGCTACCTGTTCCACGGCTATTTGTTCCCCGGCTTGCTACATCGGCTCATTTGTTCGTCCAAGTAGGGGTCGGTCACCATCGATTGTCTGATGTATTTTGTTCTTGGTAAATAGGACATTGCATCACTGTGCACTGTAACAGAATGGAATGTTTCCTGGTCCATGTTTGAAAGCATGTTTTCTTTTGGTGCTTGAAAGTTCATTCAATTACCAGTAATACGTTACAAGTTGCGGTATAACAATCAGTTCTGGTAAAAGTGATAGCTGTTTTAATTAGACTGGTCACACAGGTTTTCTTTCTTTATTTAAAACAAACTTTACAGACAAAGCTGTGTAATAGTTGTTTTTTTCACATTCATAAATTATTAATTGTAATAATTAATAATATTTTTTCGACAGATCTTACAGACTTTTCAAGAATGCCTTCATCTATCATTTTCAGTTGCCCCTCTGTGAGCCATTTCAAAACTGCGGGCACAGTCCTGCATATATTCCCAAAGGATATCAATTTAATAAGAAGATGGATTACAAATTGCGAATTTCCAGTGGACGAGGTAGAAATTGCTTACAGATGCAATTCCGACTCAATTTCGGCACAAGCTGGCACAGGTGAGTAGTGGACGATGAATTTGTTATGTTTGTTGGTATGCAGGACAGTGGTCTGTATAAATGTGCCTTCTCAATGATCTCTCGATTAATTTAAATAGTGTATTGAAAAGGTAATTTCGTGAACAGTTTACAGTTTTTGGTGTTTATTTCCATCAATGTTCTATTACTCAAGTTTCCCTAGTTACCAGAATTACACAATTCCTAAAATGTTTCACTTTAGACTACTTTCTCTATCCCCGCTTTTCGGGAAACTAATAAATCAGTGAAATATGACGCTTAGTAAAAACTTCCATAGTGCCCTTTAAAAGTCACCTAATGTTTTCGAAATGTGTTGGTCGACATGACCTTCTTTACGTAGAGCTCACTGATTGAAGCACATACCCTCACCAGTGACAAAACCACCAATACTTATAGAATCTCAATGGTGAGCCCAACATGTAACATAAGATGTGTATTGCAACTATGTAAATCTGTAACTTAACTATGTAAAAATGTGTAACTTAAGATGTGCATCTTCCTGTAACTGCTGCGCCCTGATACCCTCGGGTCTGGTGCGCAATACAAATAAACAAAAAAACAAACAAACAACCGACATGCACAAAGTGATATTTTTCAGCGGTGGATGTGGCCACATTTCTAATACTAAGGTACCTTTTCCATTGTACTCTTCTGAAAATGTACTGAATATGAAGAAGCAAGATTCTTCATCAATTACTTTTCCGGAGTCAACCTCAACCTCACTCGCCTACCAAGTAATGATATTGTGCTAGTCCTTTATATGCGAAGGAACAATACATGCATGTGTTATGCTTGAAATTTAAACATATTGAAATTATTATGTATAGTTTTGGTTATTTACACAAAGTGGCTTGTATGGGTGTCTCTCAGTATGTACCATCGTCTGCATCGTTTTCAGTTTAATTTTGTTTTTACATCCGTATTAAAACAAGTACTATGTTATAGGGTGATGCTGGAACTTCGACTACAATCACTTCCTCATTTGCAACAGGTCCAGAGTATGAGGTATGCAGACTTATAGTTTCCTTGCTACAATGAAAGTAAATCCTACAAAAGATATACTTCGAGACTGAAATGCATGTAACCAAGCACTGTTTCAAACTTTTATTGGTTCTAACATTGCACTTGCTCCCTAATGCAGAACAGATTTGAAAGGAAACATTACAAATCAAACTACTTCTGAAGGCAACATTATAATCACTATGTTTTGCAGGGTGATCTCAGATCAAGTCCATGTGTCATCTGGTAAGGCTATCAGGTGAAATTTGAAATGTATATTATGACCAAATAACGTACACAGTTTTCGAGGGTATGTTCATACGAAAGTATTAAAGAACAGGGAGGGCAACTCACGCTCAGATTAGTTATTAGTTTGTGACCAAATTACAGTATACACAGTTCTATAGCATATGTATGTGGATTGTTCCACGAATTTGAGCAACAGCACAGCCGACAAGTATTTCAGCCACCTGGTCGTTTTCAAAGCCTACTCAGTAGCATCAGTAGTTTTCACCTGTTTGCAAAGTTCAGTCACTAGAAGAAGGTGAATAAGATGCTGTATTGAGTTGTCTCAAATGGGTTGGTTCCAAATACCATGGTGTAGTCCCACCTGAGAGTAGTGTCATAAAGTGTAGTTTGTCACGATTGACGCTTTGGAAATAATCCCTTGCTGCTAATCTCCAATTTCACAATCTGTGTATATTAGTGCTTATACCATTCTATATAAGCCTATAATAACCTGTCTCAAAATAGCCTGGGATCAATCCCCCAACATCAGTGTAGAAACACTGAAGTTGGGGGATTATTTCCAAAGCCTCAATCGTGACGAACTACACTTTATGACACTACTCTCAGGTGGGACTACACCATGTTATTTGGACTCAAACCGTTTGAGACAACTCAATACAGCATCTTATTCACCTTCTAGTGACCCAACTTTGCAAGCAGGTGAAAACTACAGATACTACTGAGCAGGCCTTGAAAATGACCAGGTGGTCAAAACACGTGTTGGCTCTGCTGTTGCTACAATTCGTGGAATAAACCACATACTCATGCTATAGAACTGTGTGATACTGTAATTTGGTCACAAACGAATGACTAATCTGAGCGCAAATTGCCCTCCCTGTTCTTTAATCCTTTTGTTTATTAATTTCAAATCAGAGTGGGTGATTTGGGGGGTGCGGGGTGCCTGCTACCGATTGGAAAAAAATGTATAATTATTTTCTATTTTTGAGAGTGGTCAAGAGCGCACAGAAACCTATATCGTTCCCACTATCATATTCTTTGTGTGTTCATACGAATGTTCTATTTGTGTTGCAACAACAAACCTTATAGTATAAGGTTCGTAATAATTTTAAACTACTTTGTGAGGAAGTGCTCTTGCGATGAAAGATTTTACATTTCAGTTCTATTGACAATTTGAAGAGGCACACGGACCAGAGGTGTACATAACCTAATATGAAATACAATTGAGCATCACATTGGATTGGGATTACATTTTTATAATGTTGTAATGTTTTGAATTCCGTCAAGTTGGTTCTGTTTGTAGATATGTACATATGTTTCTTTGAGTCAAAAAGAAAATTGCTTGATTTAAACCATATAAAACGTGTCCACGGTTTTTAAGCGATTTAAGAAAACAAGGGTAAACATACCAGTTTGTTTTGGAGATGTTTTTAAGAAGATATTTTCATCATATTATGTTTTTGTTGTAAAATCGTATCTTCTGTATGTGTGCTATACATTGAGCATGTTTTTCTCTAACTCTGTTAGAGGCCCAGAAGGAAGAGAGTATAAAGACTCAGACAACAACTGAAACCAAAGATGTTGCTTGCCAAACAGATTTTCTAGTGGTGCAACTACTATTTGAGGCACAGCATGTTCCAGCCAATATTCAGACTGGTAATGCATATGTCCAGTGGCTGGAAAATGAATGGAATCTCACCTGCAAATCATGCAAAGTTATCATGGACCATTGCTACTTTGTGGGAAATGGCCCAGATGATACTAAAGACAATGAAGATGCATTGCAATTGCTTGCAAACCCTTTGACACAATATACCCTCTAAAAAGTTTCCAACCACCAAACATTCAATGTTACCTTCTTCTTCAATTCATGTGGAAATATCACAGCTTCAGCTAACAGAGGCTGAGGCATCAACGCAATTGACTGACGAATTTGCTCAAGATCTCAACTTCATTATGCCTCGTTTGGGGGAATTGCCCACCACAGTCGAGTCTCAAAAAACACAGCACTGCAGGACTATTGGCTATTAAAGGAGCAAAAATACATTGTATTCGACTGCTGTCTGCTAGAGATTGTACAAATGATTAAATATGATCATAAACTTAAGAGAGAGCATATGCAGGGAGCCATTGGTGCATTTCTCTCGAGTATTACAAGGCACCAACCTGAAAATCCAGGCCAGCTGTGTCCACCTCCATAACACATTTTCATGGTCTGCTCAACCAATGCTCAGTAAAGTGCCTGTTGGAAATGTACTTTGTCCAGCAGCTTTAATGTTCAGAAGACCGACTTTCAGTAAGATTTCCAGTTTCCGTAAATTTGTGGGATTTGAGTGTCTTGCTAAAACCCAGTAGAACAAATATCAGCGGGAATTCTTATTCACTGCTATTAGTCATGCTTGGAAACTCAAACAGATGTCAATGGATAGAACATTCTCTGGCACAAATGTCAGGCTAGCTGGTGACGGACAGTGTGACAGTACAGGATTTTCAGCTAAGTACTGCACGTACCACTTTCAAGACATGGAAAGTTAAGAAATTGTGAGTTTGGACATTGTCTAGGTGTCTGAATGTACATCGTCTGTGGCCATGGAGAAACATGGTTTCATTAAATCCATCCAACATCTGGAATCCAGGGCAATGCAAATAGACCTGATAGCCACTGACAGGCACGGTGGAATTGCACAGGCCATGCAAGAGCAGTTTCCACACATTCAGCATCAAGTTCTTGTATGGCACATTGCCAAATCAATCAATAAAAAATGACAGCTGCTGGTAAAGAAAAAGGGTACAGAAAACCTTTTAGAGTGGTCTCAGTCTATCAGCAACCATCTTTGGTGGAGCTCCAAAACTTGTGATGGATCTGTAGAAATCCTACTTGAAAAATGGCATTCATTGATGCATCATTGGTCCAATGTACACTCATGGAGAGAAAACCAACATTTCCACGAATGTGCACATGGGCCTTTATCGAAGGAGCAGGAGCGCAAGAACAAGTGGTTGGTGCCAGAACAAGAATAGCTGTACTTTTGCACAATGAGAAGGTTGGGAGGGAACAAGCGAAAACTGCAGGAACTTTTGGGATGCTTCGTTACCTCACCACAAAACGAAGCAAACAATGGATGGCCAAGCCAATATACCAGAAAATGGATTTTGAAAGATCTTACATTGACTGTTTTGGCCATGCAAACTCACGGAATGACTCCTGATTTTGTTCCCAGGACACATACATTGCCACAGAACATTGCAAACGAGCCATGTCCTCCAAAACTGGAACTTGTTGAAAGGTTGACTTCCAGATTTAAAAAGATTTGTAGATGTCTTCAAAATCTGCTCACAATCACATTTTCGATGTGTTCCCTAATGTTTTGTACATCGTACACTTGCAATTTCAATGCTAGAAAATGCATTTTAAAGTATTTATTTCTGTCGATATAAAATAGGCTTTATGATGCATTAATGTATTTCTTTTACCTTTCCTTCATTTATATTGCTTATCCTCTGTCTATAAAACAGGTGTCTGTGGATGCTGTTGGTACTCTTGTTCAGAAAAGAATTGTCCTAGCATTTCGGTAGAGAAGAATGATATTCCTATTGCCTACAGCTACTCCAATACTTCCTCCAGACAGACCTTCACTGACATCCTCTTTGTTGTTCCTTCGCCAGATCTATGGACTCCTCATATGATCTCTGTGCTCTGTCCTATTTCCTCCTCTCCCATTAATGGTGGCACTCGCTGGGAAGTTCTCATGGCTTCCGTCTTTTGAATGCCTTGTCTTTAGGCTCTCTCTCTTGCCTACCCATTCTCTTACTGTGTCTACCATCTACTGGCCTCCTAGTCAAATCACCTCATTTCTCTCGGAGTGGGCAGACCTCTCCTCGTCCCTCCTGGCCTCTACCTCTCAACTGCTCCTCCTCGGTGACCTCAATATACATTTAGACTCTCCTTGTTCCTCCTCTATACTCTTCTGTGACCTTTGCGACTCCCTCTTCCTGTCCATCCTCCCCTCTGGCCCGACTTACTCTGCAGGGCACACACTCAATGTCTTGATCTCCTCTGACCTCCCCCTCTCCATCCCTCTGACCGCTCCTCTCTCCTGGAGCGATCACTCCCTCCTCTCCTCTCATCTCTCCCTCTCTTCCACCCAAGCCAAGCCTACCCCAACACTGCCACCTACCTTCTCGGACATCCGGCCCATGAAGCGTGTGTCAGTTGAGGCTTTTGCCGCCACTTTCTCTCCCCCCGTCCCCGTCCACCTCTGGCTGTCTCACATCCTGACGAAGCCCTGTCACTACTCTACTCTTCAATTTCTGATACTCTTGATGCTCTTTCCCCTATCATGAGGATCCATTTGAAGTCCAAAACCAAGTGCAATTCCTGGTATGACTCCGACCTAGCTACACTTAAACGTAAGTGTAGGGCGACTGAGTGGAAATGGAGGGTTTCTTGTTCATCCTGTGACAAACTGGCCTGTCGCCTGCTATAAAGGCAATACCGACTCTCTGTCCTCTCCAAGAAGAGAGTCCACATTGAAGCTCGTGTCTCTGCAGCATCTAACAACTCGGCCAAACTTTTTAAAATCTGCGAGGAGCTGGCCAACCCTGCTGCAGTCTCTACCCCTCATATTGCCTCCCAGGCTCTTTGCAATGCCCTTGCCTCTCACTTTATCTCAAAAACACAGGACATCCTGTCCAGCCTCTCCGCCCCCACCCCTTCTCTCCCCTCTCCATCTGTGCTTGCTGAGCCTCCTTTAGCCACCCTCCCACCATCCTTCTCGTCCTTTCCTCTTTTCTCCCCTGACGAGGTCCCTAGACAAGTCCGATCTATGAAAGCCTCGTCAAACCAGGTTCATCCCTGTTCCTCTAAAACCATTAAGAACTACATTGACACCCCTGCTCCGGCCTTTGCTGATTTTTGCAACCACTCCTTTCCCTCAGGATCCCCCCCCCTCCGAAGCACTCCCTTGTGCATCCTCTTCTCAAGAAACCCACAGCTGATCCTTCTTGTCCAGCTAACTATCGCCCAATTTCCATTAGTCCCTTTCTGGACAAACTCCTGGATAAGTTGGCCACCTCTCAGCTTAACCTTCATTCCAGTTCTGCTGGCTTACTCCATGACCACCAGTCTGGGTTCAGAGCTGCCAGAAGCACGGAAACTGCTCTCTTGAACATCCGTGAAGATCTGCTCTCCAACCTTGACTCTAACATTCCCTCTGTCCTCATCCTCCTCAATCTCTCTTCTGCCTTTGAAACAGTCAACTGTACCATCCTGCTCAACCGTTTCCGTGATAACCTGGGTATCACGGATCAGGCTCTGGCCTGGCTGAACTCTTTCCTCTCTGATCGACCCTCCCAGGTCCAACTTGGGTCCTTCCTATCACCTATCTTCCTCTCTACCTATGGTGTTCCCCAGGGGTCTAATCTCTCGCCCTGGCTTTTCAACCAATACCTGGCAACTCTCGCCCACTGCATTGCCATTTTATGCTCAAATTTCCAGTGCTACGCTGACGACACTCAACTCATTTTCAGGATGCTCTCGGCCACTTCCTCTCTCTCTCTCTCTCTCTCTCTCTTTCTCATCTCCTATTGCCTAAATGCCAAGACTGGTGTGCCACCAATGATCTTTGTCTGAATGCCAGCAAGACGGAGATCTTCCTCATCGGCACACCTTCACCATCCTTTCCCCTCACTCTCTGGCCGGCCTCCCTTGGCCCTCCTCCTACCTCACCAGTGAGGCTAAGAACCTCAGGGTCATCTTTGACTCCACACTTTCCTTTTCCTCCCACATCTCTGATGTCTCTAAAAAGTCAAACTTCCTACTGCACCTCCTCAGAGGTACTCTGCCTTTCCTCTCCTTCCCCCAGAAGCTCATGATCTCCCAAGCTCTGGTTCTCTCTAGGTTGGACTATTGTTACAGCCTCTTTCTAAATCTACCTGCCTCTACTCTCTGCCCTCTGCAACTAATCCAGAACAGGACTGCGAGACTTGTCCTTGTCCTCAAGCCCTGGGATTGTATCTCTCCAGCTCTGAAATCCCTCCATTGGCTCCCAGTGGATGCACAGATTAAATTCAAAGCCCTCTGCATTGTCCACAAGGCTTTCTGGGGCCTGGGTCCTAAATACCTTCAGCTATCCCTTCGCAAATACCTCCCCTCTTGAGGCATTTGCTCCTCTAACTCCCTCAGGGTCAGTCGTTTTTCAAAGAAACAAGCTGGGGGTAGATCTCTGTCTTCGGCTGGGGCCTTCCTCTGGAACAGCCTCCCTGCCACTCTAAAACTTGAGGAGAACCATCTCTGGTTCCGGAAGCACCTCAAGACCTTGCTCTTTTCTTCTGCCTTCGCTCACCCTCTCCCCTGCTGAACTGTTATCTCTTGGCACCTTGCACCTGGTCACCCTCTATCCTCCGGACCCAGGTACCTGCTCACCCTGCCACCCTCCCGCACTGCCTCCGGGTCACCCCTTGCACTGGGGTCTGTATCTGTACCCATACAGCCCCGCCCTTTTTTCTTCCTGCACTTGTCAGACCTACCCTGTCTGCTGCCTTAAACCTAGCACTTGCCAATTGCTGGCTGCACTACCACTGTTTGTAGCTTTTATAATTTATTTATTTATTTATTTATTTATCTGTTTCTCCTTTGCATCGCATTTTCCAATTCTCCCCCTTCCATGCACTTTTCCCCTCCTCCTCTCCCATGCACTTGTGCGTTCTCAATTTCACTAGGCCTAGTAAGATCGTTGTTTCGTTCTCCCCTGTTCCCCTCCCTTGCCTTGAAACACTTGTGTACGAGCGCGATAGAAATAAAATATCAATATTAATATGCAAACTGATATTTCCCATTTGTGAAAGGTACGCTGAGGCTTGGTGTCTGTCAAACCCTCTGCTAGACCTACATTCCCTAGCTATTCTCACCTTTTGAAAACTGTTCTGCCACCAAGGGCAGATCCTACTCGAATAGTGGGAACCAAGTCTTCATTGCCTCAAAGCCCTTCCTGACTTACTACACCCTTCCCATGAAGACCCGCTTTTTGCTTCACCTGCAAAATTGTGTGCTTTTATGCACAACTGTACTGTTGAGCACAAGGCTCCACACTTCTTAGGGCTGGACTAGAAAGTTAGGGAACAAATCTGAAGAATTGTCTAATGCTCCTAGTGTGTTAACCGATCCTTCTATTTACAGGTTGTGGCTGAGTTTTCCTCATTTTTTGCATTAGGACACGTATTGTATATATGCTGTATAGTAGAATATTGTGTGTGGTGACTGTTTTCACTTAACTAAAGTTTACTTGTGTCTATTGGTCCGGTCGACAATAAATGTATAGATATCTGTCATACACACATTTCTAAGAGTAATTTGTGGTTTACAGCTGTGTGTCCTCATTGTGGGCTTCTGATCACTCTCACTCCTACTGAGACTCAGTCTTGACCACCTGCCAAGCTACCTAGATTGGTCTGGCTTGTCCAGAAAGTTCCCCCTGTTTCAATAAACCGAGGGTAGCCTTCTAAACATCTGCCCATCAGGTCAGAGTTTAGAAATCCATCTTAACACCTCCTCCAGCACTTGTACACGCATAGGCTCCTCATTTCATCCTCTACTCACTAGCACGGCCTATTGGCACAAGGCCTAGTCAGAGCATG
This sequence comes from Ambystoma mexicanum, assembly GCF_040938575.1. Taxonomy (NCBI): domain Eukaryota; kingdom Metazoa; phylum Chordata; class Amphibia; order Caudata; family Ambystomatidae; genus Ambystoma; species Ambystoma mexicanum. Next base: position 849,580,943 of record NC_090939.1, read on the forward strand.
AATGTAACTTACCGGAATTATTTTTCACCAACCTGCGTTCCCATTTCGGTTTGTGGTGCTTTCAAATAGAATTTTGTTGTAGAATGCGCGCTACAAATGTTCACCTTGTGCGTTGTGTGGCAACTTGACATGATAATGAACACAGATGAACAATATTTAGTATGAGCATGCAATGTCACCCTGTCTTGCATGATGATAGAGAGGGCTGCTTCAGGTGCAGGAGGGAGCATGAACGGACATGCATAAATTATAGTAAGAGCCGTGCAATATATGCCAGAATTGTAAGTAGCAAACAAATGATTCAAGAGTGGAACAGGGACATAGTAATGATGGGCGGTTGGTATATAGCACACTGGGAGTAGGGGTATGCTTTGTGCCATGAAACAGTGCTGGACGAGGGAGAGGTGGGGTTTTCAATTTAATTTTCTTACAGAGATGATATATCCCGGAGGTAACAGAAACCCATAATTTTCTGGATTGTTCTTACGTTCCTATCGCGAAACATATTTTACATAGCTGCTTTTAACTGTCCTTGGTTTTCTGAACCACTTGCCCGAAGCAGCATATTGTCTAGTTTTTTTTGTGGCATTCTTTCCCAAAATCGAAACCTACTTGTCTCTGGCTTCAATCACTGAAAACAGGTTGCTATTGTTATTTGGCCTTGGGCAAAAGTCAGCAACTGTCCGAATGACAGAATGGGCCTCATCACAAGTTGGGCGGTATCCTGGCGGTAGTACTGCCGGGATACCGCTGGGGCTAATAGCGTTACTGCCAAACCCCCTGGCGCACTTAGCGCACGATCACAGGTTTGGCGGAGCGGTAATTCCCGATTCCCATTGGGCTGATTCGGGAATTCCTCATTCCCCATTCGGCCCAATGGGTAATTTTCAGCGCAATACCACCAGCTGTATTACCACTCTGTAATTGCACTGAAAAATCTGCGAATTCCCGGTGTAATTTACACCAAACTCAGAGCTGGGGGTAAATGCAGCCAAACCTGTGATTTGGCGGACCCTTAAATGCAAAAGTTATAGTGTTACCGCCGCATTTAAGGGTTATCACCAAACTTGTGATGAGGTTGAATGTGTCAAATACTCACACAAAAAATTATAAAATGTACTATATTTAAAGTGGACATATGAAAATTTAGTTTCCATTTCTGCGATCTGTTGTTCGGAGAGGTTACTCACCGTAACATCTAGAGAATGGAACTTCCTGAAACTATGTAAGCTCAACTATACATCATATTTGTGCGATTGAAAATGGCATGTGTGCTGTATGCATAATGACTAATTCAGCAACGTGAGAATGTGCAATTTGACCAAAAGAATTGACACAGTACATTATGTTATGTTGAATGATATTTATACAGCACACTGTAAAAAACCGATTAATGATTGTTATTTGTGCATAGTTTAAAGAGGTGTGAATAGAGGTATGACTTTTTTGACATATTGCTTACTGGCCTTGCACACCAATATATTCTGTGCAGAGTTATGGGTTGTTAAATAGACCATATTGTGATGATTATTCCTTGAAGACCCGCAACCACAACCTGTATGCAGGCTAATGATATCTACACCGCTTTGTCCACTGGGATATCCTGGTGTGCTGTCACCATTGCATCCTTGTGCACCTTAAAGTGAGAGTTGAGGGGGGCAGGGGCAGAACCTTTTCCATGGGCACTTGGTTCTCTTTTCGATCACTAATCTTACCACTTCCGTTATAATGCCATCTGTCTGCGGTTCAACAGAAAACTTTACTGTCTCTGTCCTTATTTTCTGGTAGGACCCGCTATGTGACCGGGTGCATCAGGATCTCCATCCCATTGGGAGCTATAACTACTTCATAGCGCTAACCTTTAATGCACGTTGGGGTCTCAACTACTCCCCCATGTTGTCATGTCTGTGTTCATTCTGTGTGGTTTGTGTTTATGATTCGGTTTCATCTGGTTCTGAATTATACGGTAACTTGTTATATCCGTTTAGAGAACGGCTACTAAATATATTCTTTTAATCTGTTATCTATACAGCTATATTGTACTGTTCTGCAGATGCCATAGTTTCCAGCTACCGGCGGATGGATTCTTCAATCATCATTAGTGGATAATCATCAACGGTGCCTATTTCATAACCGTTATGCGGGACAGCCGACAGGGATCAATCTGCCCTTTGGCGGACCAGCAATAAGGAGCAACCTGTTGGCATATAAAATGTAAAAACGTTCTGAAGCTAAAACATTGCGCTTGAAAGTGCAAAGAATCCATATCTTCTCACGAACGGAACACCATGTGCGTCATTAGAAAGTTTTGCTGGTGTAACATAAGGACACACAAGAATTGGAGTACAGGGATGGATCGATCGCTGATCACAATGGGCGTATCATGAATTTGTTATAAAGAACATTCGAAGCATGCAAAGTTCGCTAGCTATAACTTGTATTGCAAAAATATATCATTCATTTTGTGGACTTAATCTTCTCTTGTGACCGTTCTTTGCAAAATAAAAGCACTTGTTACATTGCAGACTATTTATGTTTTCTTAAAAAGAAATGTTTTGCTCTGCTATTTGCGAAAATAAAAAAAGGTACACGCTGTGAGAGGATGTGTGTGTTTATCTTCCTGGTTCTGCGTTAAGTAACGTCATGGCATGGGTGATGACAGACCACATTTGGCTACGCTGGCCACGAACGTCATTAAAATAAACGGAGCATATCCTTTGGACTAGTGATGTTAGTTTGAGGAGCAGGCGATCTGTATTCTTGCCGTGAGGGCACTTAAACTTAGTGCGATGCATCAAAAGATAAGATTAGCACAAGATGGCTGCGCCCAACCTGTTTTCTCATGTTTAACAGTGAGGGAAACTAAGGTAAGATGCATAGGAATTCTTTTTAAGATCGATTACAGTATGCTTATATATACATGCCCGAACGATTGCAACAATAAAGGTTTTGAGCGAACTTCCCCTTTAAGGAATTATAATGTCTAAATATTTGTTTACGTGTTTACGGTATGCATGTAACCCTACTGCCTTATCAGCCCCTTTCAAAGGGAGGGCCTGAAGGTCGTAGCCTTATTTGTGGAACTTTATTGAGGTAGTACGATTACCCTGTCATGTCTTTCCTCAACATGACCATCTTTCATGCTTTTACCTCACTCTCCTCACCCTATGCCTGTCTCCACTCTTATCCACCCTGCTCTTTCAATATGCCTCTTCCTCACACGCCCCTTCTCCCTCTCCCTCCCTCTCTCTCGCTCTCTTTCCCCTTCACACTTAATATCATGAACTTGCCTCTCTGTCTCTCTCCTCCAGCCTCTACTCTTCATCTCTCTTCTGATATCTCTTCCTTCTACCACCCTTCTCTTAATCGTATTGCTCTCTCTCCCTTCACCTGTCTCTGTCCACTTTTCTCCAGATCACAATCCTCCTTACCTACTCTTGCCTCCCCTGCCTCTCTCTCTCTTTCTTTCTCTCTCTGCTATCTGCCCCCTCCTAGTTCAACCTTCTCACCTGCCTATTTATCCTATTCCTCTCGCTCTTTCTCTCACACACACACTTTTTTCTCACTCTCCTACACACACTCAGAAAAATTGGTACCACCCTCTCAGTCCCAAAACCCTAACTCTGCTGTCTCCAAACACTAAAAACGTCTTCTTCAAGTCCCCCTCCACCAGCTACATCCTCTTCTCTAGCCTCTGAGTCTTTTCTCAGTTCCTCCAACCTCACCCGAACACCTCTTTCTGCCAACTGACTCTGCTTACCTTTATATCCCTGCTCTTCCTCTCTGAAAGGTTTGCTCTGCTTCCATTGGTTACCTGAGTCAGCTACTTACCTCGGCCAGTATCTAGCTTCTCTAATCCCAACTCCTCCCATCTCCTCCCCTTCTGGGTCAAGACGTCCCCTGAAAGTGCTCAAAAGGCCCTTTAGCCCCACCAATTGTCAGCCTACATCTCTGTCCATGTGATGACTGAGGTGGTTTGTTCTCTGTGTCTCCCTTTCACTTGGTAAGTCACTGTTCCAACTATGTTTGGGGGGTGTCCCCTTGTGCCCCTTATTTCTGGGCTGTCTCTTGCCGCTTCCTGCTTTCATGTTGCTGGCCTACTGCTCCTTTATCACCAGTATGGGCTGGCGGGGTAGGTGTTGAGTCTCTAAATTGGCTCATGAATGGGAAGGGGGGATAGTTTATTTCTATGAGGGCAACCAATTAGTCCCTCCTGTCCCAAGCTAGGTATGTTGGGCCCAGGAGTTTTGTGGTACTTTTCTGGATTGTGCTGCTTCCTGGGATCATTATCCATTCCAGCGGTCCAAGGAGTGTGGCGCATGCTTGAAGTTGTACCACCTAAATGAGAAGAGAAGACTGGCCAGGATAGATGCTGATAGGCATCGGGCGAGAGGAAGAGGCCCCAATATGCATTAATGTCTTCATGCATACCATGGTACTGGAGACAGGGGTCCCCCTTAATGCCCCCACTCATCTCTGGGGTAGGTCTAACCCTGGCTTTGTCCTACCTTAGTTTAAGGGGGGTCCTTGGCCCCCCTTGACAGGGTTAGACCCATGATGCTGTCACACCAAGAAATAGGTATGAAATGTAGATTCTCTGAAATTAGATGTTAACACTCAAATGTTTCCAACAACTGATTCTGCAAAATGTGTTCTATAAATCCTCATTTACCAGAGTTTTTGAAAGGTACTCAACTCGCCTATGCCTCATTCCCTTGTTAACTTTGTGCCTGTTTTGGCTACTGAACAAGCACATTGTTTGGTAATGACATAATGCCCACTGGAACGCGTGCATGTGTGTGTGTGTTTTAGTTAGATATGTTTTGGGTAAACGCAGTTCAAGTCTGTTTAATTTTGCACAGCCATTTCCTAGCTATAGTCCGCTCCTTGTTTAAAAGGTTTTTATGATGTGTGAACGAAATAGACTCAGCAAGAACCCTGCATATTTGAACCTTTTATACAAGCTTTCAATTTGTAAATTAAACCCTAAGACGTGTACCACCAATAGACTCTGTTCTGAGCAAGTCCATTATGGTTCACAGTAAATGCTTCCTGGTCTGTCAGAGGCTGAAGCGAAGCCCACTCCTTATAAATACAGCCAGAGACTCATAGCTGGAGGGCTGAGTGCTCGTCAGCTTCATTATATATTTATAGACCAAGCGGGACTAGTAAAAGTGGGGCTCGGGTTGCTTACAAGGTTATAAAATATCCTATAAAATGGCCCACCTCCATCATGGGAGCCCTCTGGAATCACGGGCAGAAGGGCAGCTATTGCATTTAAGGGACTGGTTACTGTATCCCACAGCTGCTAAATGGACCCACGACCAGATCCATGGTTTGTGTGTGAATTGCTGAAACGAATGGAATGTCATGTTGGGGCATGAGTGGGTATCGCAGTGACCAGTGCCTACCCAGGCAGGCAATGCCCCCATCAACGCAAGGCAGGCACGGGAAAGAAATCATGGTGGCACAATGGGAGTGACATTTTGACACTGGCACCCCTTGCCTTGCAATGGAGCCATATTCGATGCCTCCAAGTCCAATATGAGGGCCTCAGATGACCCGACCCTCGCTGGTCGTGCCCTAGGATTGCCTTATTTTTAGAAGAGGTTTTGTACAAAGGGATCAATCCCTTAAAAAAACAACCCCTGTGTGGCTTTTTCCAACCACATCTGGCTCTATTGTCATCACAGGAGCCCTCCCTCCCCTGGGTTACCGGCCACACAAACGATTCTCCATTACTGCGTCACCATCTTACAGAACCAGGGCCACAAAGCTGCAGAAAGGTGGTTTGAAAAACATTTAAAAAATGTTTTTTTAAAATAAAATGAATGCATAAACGAGCTGCAGCGCCATAAGTAGAACGAGCCACCGCAAGGCACTATACCAAAAAAGCATTGGAGAGCCTATCTGTATATTCTGGGTACTTCTTTCCCGACAATCACTAAGTGCCATTTTTATTTGTTAGTTTCGAATTCACAAATAGTTTATTAGCAAATACCATTCAAACATGGCATATGAGGCATAACATTTGCTTTAAAGATAGCACATGTTAATGCATGGAATATTTTGGAAGGTGACTGCCCTCACCATGCAAAACCCCATCAAACAGTGAAATCTGAACCTCTTGAAAATTGCATGCAAGGGTCCCAACAGTATGCAAGTGCCACGATGGGTTTCTGCATGGCGTTTACACCTATCATTAAAGGATCCACAATGAGTATAAAACGCATCACTGCGAACTCAGCACATCTGAGCCATGCCGGGCAGCAGGAACTATGAACATCTGAATAATGCACCAGATAGAGGCGCATTAAATGCATAAGCACGCTAAGCCACATGCAACACAGATCCACGCACCTTACACCACACCACAAATCAAGTGCTTGCAACAGATGCAATATGTACGAAAACACCGTGCACAGGCAATGTCTGCTCTACGCCCAAACAATGCCCATGTCGCAAAGCAGCCTTCAAAATCACCACGCATACAATATTCTGAACACACTCTATGATATATTTCAATTAAGAAACTCCCACTTTATTGGTCCAGTTTCAGACACGTACGCGCCATCAGCACAAACGTAATGCACGTCAATTGTTCGAATGTTCTAGTGGTAAATGGTGCGCATACCATGATGACGTAGCATGTGGCCAATGTAGCGAGAGACGCGAGCATGAGATTGTCTATTCAACAGTTAAGAACCGTTATTCAGTCATCTGCTCCTGGCAGCAATGCATGACAAGCAGGGGAGGTCTGGCAACTTTTGACCTGGGGGGGGAGGGGGGGAGGGGGGGGGGGTTGAAGCACAATATAGCAGCCCATGTGTAGTGAGCTCCCCCACCCCCGTGACAATTGGACACAAAGACAGAGATGTTACTCGTGTGGGCTCCACAGTGGTTCTGACGCCACAGGGGAACGCCCTGTTTATTTATACAGGGCATGGCGACGAGTGAACGTCACCCATCACGTGCGCGCCCTTAAAGGGCCAGTGCCACAACAGCCATGACCCACGCTGTAGTTTCACCAAACCACCATTAAAATTGCGCATTTGATATTCAAAAAAACCTGTGCAGTAAAACACCTTTGAAAACATTATGAAGTGCTGTTTAACCCAACAATGATTTTTTAAAGTAAACGCCACGGACAGAGGACAGAGAAGAAACACAATTCACCACACCCAGCAGGCCTCTGGAGGAATCTATCGAGGGTAACCCTAACCATTAACAAAGGACCCTTGCGTGACTGCAATTCTATGACAAGACAGGAGGCTCATATTATGCATTACAATCTTTACTCTGAAACCACAGCAGCAAAGAAAATACTTTTACAAACAAAAAAGTTTCCACAACAGAACTAGATAGAGTTCAATGTCAATGTATGGGGAACTCCCCAAACCATCATGGAGGACAGGTCATGCACTGCAGGGGACCAATGAGCAGGGACCCTCTTCTATATATGTCCATTACTCTAACCCCAACCCCTCTTTCTTTGCTGCTGACACCACAGAGCTAAGTCACCCCTTTCAGTTGTGTCTTACATTGTTTGTCAGTAGTAGGCTTTATTAGTTTGAATATGGCATATATGGTAAATATGTGTTAATTACCTTTTATTATAAAGGAATCCGTGTATTTGATACAATGTATCTGGATAGCCGCGTGCGGCCGTTGGTTTCATTTTGGTGTCTTTCAAAAAGAAAATATGTATTATGCTCATACATCCTGTTTCAGCTGAAGCAGTGGTGCAATGGTTGAATTTCGGACTACAGTCAATGAGGTTGTGAGTTCGAGGGAGCTCTCTAATTTATTTCTTCTTTAAAAATTTCTCGCGCTTGTAAACTCAGGTGTTTCTAGTGCATTAATCAACTCGCTCCCGGCGCACGCGAGAGCAGTGTTGTTTACACTGTTCCCTCTTCATTTCGCCTGTTTGAATTCGTGCCCCTTGACAGATTTATGGTCACCTGGGGATTCCAGGTGCTGCAGGCTTTGGGTTCGGCCTGCCCCTGTGGCTTATGTTTGTAACAAAAGCCTCCGTTTCAGTACTGAGCCAAGTTAGCTCAAATATAGAGCTGCAGGTCTCCCATGCAGGAAGACCCGGGTTCGCTGCCGACCAGCACATGTTTATTTGTATATTTTAAGATTAGATATTTTAATTGTTATATTTTAAATAATTGTATTTTACAGTGGAGGTATTTGATTGTCACCTTTTTTGCTCAGTTGAGCAGGGATTTCCTAATGGGCATTTGGTTGGTTCATGACTTCTTCAGAAAGATTATAGCACAAACATTTTAATAGTAAAAATGTGGTTTTGTTAAATGTTTGTAATTTCGTATCCCTGGTGACACAACACATTTCCTTACCTTTAGTGCTGGAAAGAAAGAATGTTTACTGATAGACTGTGGGTTTGTTAGGTCAAAGTCTGACCATCCAGCGCAAGAGCCCGATGCACTGCCAGTCTGCAGTTTTATTTTATTTTCTTTGTTTATTTATTCATTTACTTATTTCTTAAGTTATGTGCTTTGCCTTCACTGTAGGTGCCATAAGTTCGGTTTCAGGTTCAGCCTGATTCTATTGCGAGGTTACCCCCTCGTGTACTGCTGATTATCACACCCTGCTCGGGCGAGCAGTTGGAGGTGCACTTGCTCAGTGTATCCTACCTTCAACTTGACAGTTTTCTTTTGTTTGGGTTATCTTCCCTGGAAAGGTGCAGTCACCTGCTCGGTGGCAAGGTTGCCTGGGGTTTCTGCGAGGGGTCCCCTTGTATACGGCTGTGTCCACACCCTGCTAGGGTGAGCAGTTGAGGTACACTTGCTCAGTGTTTCCTCCCTTAAAGTGGGCAACTTGGGTAATTACCTTAACTGGCATGCACCATAACCTGCTCGGTTTCAGGCTCTGCCTGAGTTCTAATGCGAGGTTACCCCCTCGTGTACTGCTGATTATCACGCCCTGCTCGGGCGAGCAGTTGGAGGTGCACTTGCTCAGTGTATTCCTTCCTTAAGGTCGGCAGCTTTGTTTAGGTGCTGCATATGGCTGACGCCATTGTTTGGTCTTGTAGGCGTGCAGTAACCTGCTCGGTTTCAGGCTTCGCCTTGTTCCTACTGCGAGGTGCTCCCTCGTGTACTATTGGTTGCCTCACCCTGCTGGGGTGAGCAGTTGAGGTGCACTTGCTCAGTGTACGCTTTGATAAACAATATGTTTAAGTGTTGACTGGAACACATTTGCGTTTTTTCAGAATTGTCAGTGGCCCAGAAAGCTCAGTGTGTATCAGCTTATATAAGGGCCGGGGATTCGGTCCCCTGTGTGGGCGTAACCCCTCTTCTTTGGATATTTTATATATATTTCATATATTATATATTCTTTATTTATTAAGTGCTTTAAAGAAAAGAGTGTGGAAGTGGTTGTAAACAGACCCATATGGGGTTGTACCTTCCTCTCTAACCATCTCTCTGGTGTTATCATTCATCTTTTAGTTAAAAATTCTGTCACCCTTTACCTTAGTTAGTTTCAGGACAACTCAGTCCTTTCCTTAGGTTTTGATTCCCGACCTCAATTGCTCCACCCAATACCAGTGCTGATTAAGCTACAGTATTTTCTCTCAACATGAGGAAGAATAAAGATGATGCGTTATGCCTCTATTGAGGTCTGTAGGGCTTAAGGCTCTCTTTAGTGGGGACGTTTGTTCTCCCCTACTTTTGTCCCATTGGACATTCCTTATTCTTTTGGTTTCTGGTGGAGACAGGGTCAGCTCGAGGGTAACCGTTCAGTTTTTTACATGACAAGTTGAGCAACCATGTTTTACTTGGATGGAGTGTTTGGAAACACTTGATGGTATCAGTTAGACGAGTTGCCAAATAATAACTTGCTGGCGCCTGCCTCATGTTTTTCCTCCCAAAGCTTGGCCTATGGTTCAGCTAACCGTCTAACAGTGTGTTGCAACTTCTCCTCTGCTCGAGGAGTACACGCAGGCTTCTGTACCCTCATGAGCGTTGCTTAACCTCTTTAGAGTGCTGTTTTCATATCCGTGCTGAACGTTCTGATACAGGTTCCTAATTTTGGAAAGGTCTACATCAGTCTTTTATCCTGCTGAGATCGATAAGTGAACACCTCACACCACACAACGCTCGTAGTAGTGTTAAGCACCACTCATATACCTGAGGGTTCGTAGTACTGTATAAGTACTGTTTTGCTATGGACAATGTGCTTAGTTTTTCCTTCCCCTGATTCCCTTAGTGGCCAGTCAGCCTCACATGAATACAGTGACTCAGACCTCAGGGTTGGAGGGGACAGTGGTCCCAGATTTCTTCTCAACCTTGCATTTACAGGGCATTGGTAATTATCCAGAGTTCTTTCCCCCTCATTCCCCTTCCTGCCATCCTTGGGGGAGATTGCATCATAATATTACACCTCTGGGAGTATCCAATGGTTTCAGTTTTTTCCTTTTTACAGGAGTTCTGGCGGGTGACCAGTGCAGACTCGCACTGAGCATTTCCCTCCCGTCTGTTAATTTCCTTTGTGCTAATCTCTGGTATTTCAATAAGTTAACTGGAGTCTGTCCAGTCAGGGGATTGGTTAGAGGCGCTAGTGGGTATTTATTTCTCTTAACGGTGTAAAGCGGGGCTTTAATGTGGTCCTCAGGGTAGTTTTCTTTCTGGATTGCAAGGTTTTTCCTTTGGATAAGTGGGGGAGGTTTCTCCTCTTTTGGGAAGGCTCAATATCCCTTGGTGGGATAGAGGGGTCTGGGAGTGATACTATCCCCCATCCACGTTATGACCCTCTATCACGATGCGTTCCAGAGTCTATACATTAACTTTCAGACGGTGTCTGCCGCTACGATTACCAGAGTGCTGGGATATATATTTGGTTGATGACTTGATTATCATAGTCACCTGCATGGCAGGTGGACCTTTGGGGTTTTCACAAGAGTTTGTTTGCAGTAAGGTGCCAGCTCAGGGTGCTGTGAGCTTCAAAGATCTGCAAATTGGCTGAAATATAGGTTGGACCTCTTCTGGTGTACACCTTCAGTTTAACCATTTAGTGATCAGTTCTTTGCAGTTTAGAGTCTTGCTAAGATTTTGGAAATTTGGTGTCCTCCTTCGGTTACTTTTGATCCGCTAGGGGATTTATCACCAGGGAGGAGGGATCAAGGTTCAAGCACCGGGCATACCTACAAAGGAGTTTAGATATCACTATAATGGTAGTGATTGGATGTCGGATACATTTTTTCTTCTTGCCAAGTTTGGCCTCTTAAGGATCAGGTTTATAATATCTGCCTTTTGTCATGGTAGCAGAGTCCTTCTTCAAGAGTTCGGGAGGTCTGAGGGTCTCCGTGTTGGCGGTTTGACGGGTTAGCTTCTCAGGTGGGGCCCTCTCTTCCATTCTGCTTCTGCCTCCAGAAGACTTCCCTCCTTAGTATACACATATGTCTGAAGACAATTGTAGATTAATTCTATTGCTTTTCAGCTCCGCTCAGGATGGATTGTCCTATTACAAAATTTATAAAAATGATTTTTTACTCCCATTTTACCCTTTTGAAGATTTGTCTTTCCCTCTTGGTTCCCCAGTGTAGTTCTGTGACATGCCCTGTTTCTAATGCGATATCTTCCTTTAATGCATGGGATGGAACCTATAAGACTTTCACCCCTATGGGGTACTTTTCTTTATCTCCAGGAGAGCTAGGTGTTTGTTTTCATTGGTTTGCTTTCTAGGTCCCCAAAAATGGTACGAATTTAAGTGTTTTGAATATTTGATTGAACAACATAGGTGTTTATTTCAGATGGTTTTGTCCTAACCTATTAGTATAGGAAAACTTTGTTCAATGTTTTCCCCTCTTTTAACCAGTTGGTTTTGGTGGCCTGTAAGGAACGCTGGATTTGGCACATTCCTGTTTTTCTTGCAGTGGATTTGACTTTGCCTTATAAGACAGCTTTTTGGGCAATCTAGTCTTGGGCAATTCTCTGATTGGTCAACAGATTGATTTAATGAAAGCATTTAAAAAATGTTTCCTTTCCTATTATTTTATTATATTATCTATTATATTGGATCATTTTGTACGTACTAATGAGATGCAAGGGCTTTGAACTTGCATAATATGAGCCTCCTGTCTTGTCATAGAATGACTAATCCCCCACACTAACGTGAGATGGGGGTTTAGATTCTATTAAAGACAAGGAGGCGATTATTATCCCTCCCACCCACCCTGAATATGATATGATATGATATGACAATTGTGATACGCATGTACACAGGTGGTTCAAGTGAGAACATTCTTTGGTTTGTTGTTCTTCCCAACCACCCACCCTTCTTGCTTGTTGTTCTTACAGGTACGAGTTGAGGTTCTGCTCAGGAGTGTGGATCGCAGTTACAAGTTCTGGAGTGCGTGATTTCGGCCACGAGTTGAGGTTCTCATCAGGAGTGTGGCTCGCAGTTACAAGTTGTGGAGTGCGTGATTTTGGATGAGAAGTCCTATCCAGAAGAACTTCGGCATAGATTCAGGCTGCGGGAAGGTGGAGATCTCCAGTTTCGATGGATTCTTTCTCCGCGCTACGCAGTTCAACCGTTTCATTGGACTTCTGGTGCAAGACAGCTGCAGAAAGAGGGGTTGGGGTTAGAGTAATGGACATATATAGAAGAGGGTCCCTGCTCATTGGTCCCCTGCAGGGCATGACCTGTCCTCCATGATGGTTTGGGGAGTTCCCCATACATTGACATTGAACTCTATCTAGTTCTGTTGTGGAAACTTTTTTGTTTGTAAAAGTATTTTCTTTGCTGCTGTGGTTTCAGAGTAAAGATTGTAATGCATAATAATCGCCTCCTTGTCTTTAATAGAATCTAAACCCCCATCTCACGTTAGTGTGGGGGATTAGTCATTACGCACTCATTGAGGTCAGGTGGTCATATATGTCCAGGCACACAGTCCCCTGCAGGAATGGCGAAGGGGAGGACGAACCTGCTGCTTCTTACTCATGTAATTTGTTGACAGGACTACAAAGGGACACTTTTGAAGCCCACGTATGCAGTTGGGTATCCACTAATCAAAAAGCCTACACACGCTGAAGCGGGAATCCACATGCAATACAAATAATATTGATTATTTATGTAGTGCAGAATGGACTGACTTGCCCCTTAGCTCACTCATGAAACCATCACTGGCGTCACGTGATTCGCTCTTAATTCAGAAGTAAAATTAACCTTAGACAACGCTTCCTGATGTAGAACTTTTTTGATCTGGACTCTATTGAAGGTCACTATTTTTAATAAATACAAACTGCATGGTAAAATATATGGTTTCTTAAACCAGTTTGGCCTGTTGGCTCTTATTTTTGTGCCAAAATAAGTTTCGGGGTTGGGAACTCCCGTCCCCTGCACACTATCTATGGCTAGAAAAGTCAAACAATTTAAGAATAAATCTTAGATGTCTCAAAAGATGCATATTTTATATGATCAATATCTGAATGAACAGAATTTAGTTGATGTATATATCTGATTCTTTTGCAAATAGATATGAAGTTTGAATGAATTGTCAGCCCCTGAAGAAGAGAATCTATCTCGAAATGGGTTGGGCAAACCTGTATGGAAGAATACATCACTTGTGAAACATTGAAAACCTGTTGTCAAGTTTAACTAATGTGAGCACATTGTCCTGAATAGCATGTTATATAAGGATTGTTATCATTATACTTTCATTGAGACATTTTTTGAGACATCTAAGATTTATTCTTAAATTGTTTGGCTTTTCTAGCCATAGATAGTGTGCAGGGGACGGGAGTTCCCAAATAGGGAACTTATTTGGTTTCTATTGTATCCACAACCCATGTGCCAGGGTTGTTTTTCTTCACCCCTGCACCTTGAATTTCATAAATGGTTGAGTTAATACACAAACCTTATCAAAACTTTTTGAGTACAAAACGAGTGCAAGGTGTTTAAATTCTGTTTCTTATTTTTGTGCCCCCAGTTCAATGTGTGTCCTCAGGTCAGCTAGAGGATTTGAAACTGCCAGGAGCTGGGTGCTATGCAGCTCCTGCTTGTAGCCTGAAAGCGCCTGGCTAGCTTTACACCAACAGCTACCAGGAGCTATATTTGACTACCTGCTCAAACTGGTGCCATATAAACACACATATGTGGCATTAACAAAGTGCCCATTGAATGTGTTAAGGTAAATATTACAACAAGTCTAGAAGCCAGTTAAATGATACTAGGCCATATATAATGGATACAGATGCCTCTCGTGACAAAGGGCCTCATTACAAGTCTGGCAGTAGCCGTGCTGGTAAAACCGGCAGGCTGCCGCCGGACTTGCAAATTTTTCCGGCACCTGGCTTCCTGGAATTACCAAGGTATTACGACCCCGGCGTTCCGGGAAGTCAGGCGCTGGAAAATTGGTATTCCCCATTCCCACTTGAGTCCATTAAGACTCAATGGAGATGGGGAAGACGGTAGCACTGGCATCATTCAGAGTGGTGCCTGGTGCCGGTGCCACCATCACAGTCTGCGCGCGGGTGCCGTTCTGCCCACCAGATCAGACCTGGCTGGCGGGGGGCATCCAGCCCGCAAACTTGTACTCTGCCGGTCCGGTAACAATGGTTCCGGAAAAGTCAGACTTGCAACTTGCTTTGTACTAGCCCCTGCTTGTTGGATGATGCTGGATACCCAGGAACCGCTTTTAGCTCCTGCTCAAGATATCATTATTTCGATGTCTGAGCCACCCATTATTGATTTTCATGGTGCCCCTCCACCATATTTCCAGTGCATATTTCTGGCTTAATATAAGAAAAGCATTTCTTAAACTTCTATGGAAAATGTCCAATATAATGCATGTCCCTCTCCCATGCAGTCACCAAACCTGCATTGTCACGTGGTTATTACTCACCAGGACTGAAACAACGCAGCAAGCAGTCTAGCATGTTGCTTTCCTCTGAATCCCACCTTCTAATAGAGGTACGAAAGAGCATTTTACATTGCAGGCATTCTGAATGAAAGGTTGGTGTTGTTAAATCTTTCCTCTGAATGAACCCCTTCTGACAGGACCATGGGCGAGCATTTTATGGTGCAGGCATTCTGAATTAAAGATGCCCTCCTTTAAATAGTTGTTTTTCTTTGAATAGCCTCCACCTGACAACACCATGAGAGAGCATCTTACAGTGCAGTCCTTCTGAATTCAAGATGCACTCCCTTAAATATGCAAGAACAGGTCTCGGGAGGATAGCTCAGGGGCAACGTGCTCGCCTTGGATGCAAGACAACACGCAGCAACACAGGTTCGATCCCCGGTCCGTGCTTAGAAACCTCAGGGTATTAAGCGCGTTATAAATAACCAATCATAATAATAATAGAAGTAAATACCTGGATGTTCATGATCGTTACACTGAGATAGCTTTGCTTGTATCCTCCCTTATTCCCACCAGCGGCCCCTTTCTACCTCACTGCCAAGAGCTCACCTCAAGAATCTCCAGCAAGCTTCCAATTCAGATATCAGTGCAAACCTCTGCAAATTCTTCAAAGCAAACGCAATCCTGAAGAGATTGAGCATGCCATTCACACCTCACAGAAAAGATCCACATTACAATCACAGAAAAGAGCTACATTACAATAAATAACACAAGCAGTATATAGATGGAGGTGGAGAGGCAGGGAAGTAGTGACCAAACTTGAGAAGTGGTGGAGAGATAGAAGGACTGGAGATGAAAAGAGAGCAAGGTTATGATGGAAAGTGTGAAGGAGGGGAGATGGCAAGATAGGCAAGGCTAGAGGAGCAAGACTGAGGAAGAGCAGGAGAGATTAGAGAGAGGAGATGAAAGAACTGTGAAAAAGTGCAGACGCTGCTCCACTAACATCCACATATTATTCAAATTAGCTTCAAACAAGAGTAATTGGCAAGTAAAAAATGGGCACGACTGGTCTTGGCTGGCTGGGGCTCTAGCTCAAAAATCTGAGGATTAATGTTTGCGGAACGAAGAAAGAAAACCTGTATGCTGGTGTTCTTGGAATAAAAGGGGCCATGAAAATCTGTTTCAAATATAAGGATTGGAGCTCGGGAAGTAGATGCCATCTGCTTACAAGAGACGTGGCTTTCTGTTCCACCAATTTACGATGGGTTTGAAGTTAAATGCAACCCAGCAAAAAAGAAAACAGTGGGACACCCATCATCTGGTCTACTTGCTATGATAAAGCTGGGTAGAGGTTTGAACATAGTGGAAACTATGAATCCAAACCCATATGTCCAAGTGATCACCTTAACCTAGGAACAAATGGGGGTTCTACTTAACATTATTGGAACCCAGTCTTTATGAATAACATGATCATGACTCTAATTGACAAGGTTTATATGAAAGATCGTAACCCCCATATCATTATTTGTGGTGACCGTAATATAAGATGTTTTGGCGGCAAGGGCAAGATGCTTTCTCAACCCGGTCTTAATAAAAAGGCCCTTCTATGGATAAATGAACACAAGGAGCGTGACATTCTTATGCTGAATGGGCAAACCTGGGGAGACATACCGGCCAACTATACATGGACCTGAGGCTGTCAACGCTCTTGTTTAGACTACTATTTTGTATCCAACAATATCCATTAATGGGTTTCTGAATTAGTGGTTGTGTCAATGGAGCATAGCGACCATAACCTTTTGGAGCTGAAATGGAACTGGACAGGAACTCCAATGTTAAAAAGGGGAATTGATACCCTACAGGTCAATCAATCACTATGAGGGGGTACTGTTTCAGTTTCAAATCAAAAACAGCCAAGGCCATAGACATAGTGTAACTCGATTCCATTTCTATAATAAAGATCTAGTAGAGCAAAGAAAAATGTACTGTGCAGAACTTAGAAAGCTTAACCGGCTGGAGACGATTGAGAGATTTGCTATGATAAAAAAAAGGAAACAACAATATCGTAACTGGTTACTCTCATCTAGGGCCTTACGCCTCCAGCAAGATGCTGAAGAAATGCTCAAAGCAATTGCCAAAAGAAATACTAGAGATCTATGGGCTCTCTTAACCAATAATTAGGTTTTTCAACTGGCTAGCATGCTGCCTTCAGTTTCGGAAGCCAACTGGATAAAAACATTTTCCCAACTTTTTGCCAGAAGGTTATTGAGGCGGGGGGCTGACTCTACGTGGCATAGTTCCTCTAGTCCGATAAGGGGACTTGAGGATGGTAAGGATCCCTAAAGAAAAAAGGGGAGAGACTCAAAATGGGCCATTGAATTTGATAAAGACATTATAGTAGCCTTAATTAAAAAACTGAACATGTCTAGGGCAGCCATCCCGAATGGCCTTAATAATTAAATACTAAAACAAAACTCGTTGTTGTGGCCCGATTTATGTCTCCTATTGTTCAACCAAGTTTTAGAACATAGGGAGGTCTCTGAGTCTTGGAAATCTGCCCTGATAATCTCAGTGAACAAGAAGGACTATAGAGAAGACTCGAAAAACTATAGTCCAATTGCCCTTCTGGTCACTCTGGGAAAACTATTCTCCTCCATTCTGCTCCTGCACCTACTTAGGTGGGCAAGAAAGCCTGGGCGCCTCCAACCGAAACAGACTGGATTTGTTAAGGGAGTGGGGAATTGATCTTAACCGTTTCCTGCTGAATACCCTAAATACCAAAACCTTTGGGGCACAATCTAGGCTGTTTATAGCCTTTATCGACCTTGAGCAGGCTTTTGATAGTATCAGCAGAGGCAGGTTATGGGGGAAGCTCATAGCCTGGGGTTGCCGGAGAGATCTGGTTGAGGCAATTATGGATCTATACTCGAATACGAGTGCGCGGATTAGACTCTCTACCCAAGGTCAATTTTCTGAAAAAAAATCACTACTTCTAGAGGATTGAAGCAGGGCTGCTGTTTGGCCCCTGTCTTATTCAACCTCTATTTGGCTGACATCGAGGAGGGGCAAGACACTGTTCAGGCCTTCCCTCCCTAGAACAAACAAACAACCTGTCCCACTGATGTTCTATGCAGACGACATAGTCATCTTAGACCAGACCCAAATTGAACTTCAGTAACGACTCCATGAATGAATATTTTGAGCTGAATGGTCTAAAGATAAATGTCAAAAAAACTAAAATAATGATCCTGGAGCATAAAAAGGGGAAAAGACCGACGAGATTAGCGTGGGCAAAGATATCCTGGAACAGGTAGATTCATTGCCCTACTTGGTGGTCCTGGTAAACCACAGCACCAATGAAAAGCAATGGTTGGAGAACATCAAACTTAAATGTAAGCAACTTACAACCCAGGGGATAATTCTCCACGAAAGATTTGAGAAATTTTCCTTGATTCCAGTTGCTACCTTCTTCAAACAGAAGGTGGTTCCTATTCTGATTTATGGTGTCGAGATCATACAAATCTTGCCTAAAAACCTCTGTGAGTATATTGACGAATACTTCTGGAAAAGAGTGTTGCGACTACCAAACTCTTTACTGAATGGAACGATTAGGTTTGAGTTGGGGCTCCAATCTATGCGATCAATAATGTAGTGCAAGTCTTTGCCACTGTATGCTAAATGTATAGATAAGGAGGCACCTGTTACCTTTGATATACTGAAACATGATGCCAGCCAGGAGGGGGATGCTTGCTTAGTTGCTTGGGCAAGGAGTTGCAACTCCTGGCTCGAATATCTAGATCGTTCTAATGAGACCTTGTTGAGAAATCCTAGGAAAGTCAAACAGCAAATATCGTGTCAAGACTGGATTGACACGTTGACCCTAAGACTGACATATAAGCTAGCGTTGAATCTAGAACTGGAAGGTAGAGGATTGAATCAATTACCGAGGTACCTGGTCAAATTTCCCTATCTATGGTATTGCAACCTCTTCTTAAGATTGAGGCTGAATATTCTACCAACTAGAGAAGTCCTGGGACCCAGAAGATTGTTGGGTGGGCTTAGATCTGACTGCAGATTCTGTGGCCAGACGTCAAAGATTGTGTCACTTGAACCCTTGATCATAGATTGTAAAGCCCTAACTGGGTTGAGGTTGAAATACATGGAGGAGATCATGAAAGAATGCAAGTCCCTCCAAGGGAATGGTGGTCCAAGTTCCTAATAGGTGATAATAAATCAGCTATCATAGGGGTGGTGACATTTATGGAAGAGGTTTTGGGCCTCCATAATGGCAAGGCTACTAGTTAATAGGAAAGAATTAAATTGGAATTGCGATTTTATGGATGCAATTTTAATTCTTGATTTGTTAATTGTGAAAGGATATTGATGGATGGAATTGTAACTTTCTTTTTTATATTTTGGATGCAAATGTTATGAAATAAACCAAACATAATAAAACATGTGTGTCTAATAAAAGGATATCAGTCTAGCTGCATGTCCAAAGTTAAAGCTGCTGTTTCTCCGGGCTTTGGTTCAGTGCGGCAATGTTAGAGTTGGGATGTATGCACCTCTGTGATTGAGAGGAAAGCACTGCCTTTTTATCCAAGGAAGCTGTTTGCCTCAGGTGCTAGAACAAGTTATTCATTCTAAAACAGTCACACTACCAATGCTAAGAGGAAAGCTACCTCTAGGCCCTTGTGGCATATGAAGAGAGTGGTTACATCGGTTTAACTGTAAGGCTTGCTTCACATCTTATCACATGTTACAGAAGAAATTGAAAATATTGTCAATGAATTGTTTATTCCTTTCCTGCTGTAAATTACACGATTTGCAGAATTTCCTGCAAGCCTCTATGCTCATCTCTATAGCTATAAAAAGGCCCTGCAGTCTCATATGGCATATTGAAAGCAAAACCCAGGACGGGTTATGGGGAGAAAGAAGCTGGGTTTGCAGAACATGCGTAACGTTTTCGGAAGGACTCGCATCCTTTGGCGACCTTTCTAATCTGAAAAAATCAAACTAATATCTAGATGCAACGCTTGGGAGTGGGGAGAGAAGAAATGTCAGTGATAAGAGGCACTAGCATGCCAATACTGTCCAGATTTAAATATCTCAGCATGTTCAGCTTGGGTTTCTAACTAATGTGCATGTGTGGGCTTGAATCCCCACAATAGCTGACTCTACAAGAATATCTTTGAGATCACTATTCATTAAGCTTTATCAAAACTGGGTAATGTTTACAAAAAAATACCGGATGTCCGCATCATCTGCGACCTGCATGAAGGGATGAAACACTTTGTTCCCATGGAAGCAGAGACAATTAAACAGCCATAGCTGCCAGTCAATCTTCTCTAGTGCCGATCGACCTGTGCATGTGAGGGCACGGCGAGGCACATTTGAAACATTTGTTGCCAATGCCGTCAGAGTTCCTCATTGTACTGAGGTGCAAGATAACTCACCTTGCAGGGCAGGTTATAACGCAGGCTGTAACTCAGCCAGCCCTGCAAGGCGAGCAAAGGTTTCCGTTCTGTTTTTCTTCATGTCATATTTACTCTTAAAACTTTTAAGTTTGAAGAGTAAATATGAAGCGAAAAAAAGAGAGCAGAAGCCCTGCCGGTCCGGGGAGCATGATCTTATCAGCATGTGGGGCAAATGCCCTCCTGCACCCCAGCCCAGTCTTCCCCTCTTGACAAGACTATATGGCACTGTGAGCGCTACATGAAATGAATTACATCTTGTTGGATCATCCACAGCACTACCCCACCATCAATGTGTTGAAGTTCCTCTCTACCAACATGGTGTACTCGAAGAATATTGGGAACTTCTCCAGTGCTTTCAATCAGAATGATACTGTGCCATCGAGCTCTCGGACTGTAAAACCAACACTGTTCATCCCATTAAGCATCAATTGGGAACATAGGGCCTCATTACAACTCAGGCGTTAAGGGTTAACGCCGTCGTTAAACGTTAACGCCTGATTCCGATTTTAACGGCTGCTTATAGCAGCCGTTAAAATCCATGGCGCTAAACCGCCTTGGTGCTAATTACGCCACCGTAATTTACGGTGGCGTAATTAGCGCCTTCCCCACTCCCATTATGCCCTATGGGGCAAAAATGGGAATGGGGAAGGGTAAAATGGGAAATGGGGATTTACCGCCCCACTCACCTTGGAATGGGGCGGTAAATCCGCCATCCACCATGATGTAAACATAGTTTACACCATGGTGGTAAAGTTGGCGTACTTACCGCCTGGGTCGTAATGACCCCCATAGTCTCTATTGAATACATTCTCATGTAGTGAGTGTATCCATGAGTTACCATGCCCCATATTGGGTGCCTTTCGTGATCCTTCTAAAAAAGATTAATACGAATGAATAAAAATGCATCGAGGGTATTGATGGCAAAATATGCAAAAAATGCATTACCGCCACGTGTCATACCACTAAACAATAAGTACGTGCCGCAGAATATCATAATGTGCCATTACACGTGGTTGCTTTGAGCCTATCATTCATTAGTCATTTATTAGTGTCAGGAGAAAACTCCTGATACTACTGTATGCAAGGGGGCTGGACAGCTCATCTTTGACAACTGTTCATTTTTGAGAATCTGGCCCAGTATTTCTAATGTCCACGATAGCTGTCTGTGAAACAGTGAACAAAAATACAATGATAAAGAGAATCAACCTCTGGCATGGATGTAATTTAGAGGTCGCCAGGGGTCACAACTGCGACCCCTGAGGACTCCCTTGCTACCTACCCCTGTGGTCTCCTGGTACTAAAAAAAGTTGTAGACTAAATACAACATTACGATTTAAGTAGTGAAATAATTAAACAAGCTGAACAAATTAACATAATTAGAATACCGTTTCGAGAACCAGTTTACTAGACAGCACCACTACATTTGTGGATCAAATTCAATTTGCGCAGAAATGCAAATGCAGAATGAGGAATAGCGAGTAGTGCAAGGGGTCATATTGTATATTACCAAAACAATATCAGCAAATTGTTCTTAGAGTTCATAAAACACAGGTTTGATAACATTGAAGACGTGCAAATAACCAAAAACGTAACTGTACGTTTTTGATTGTTAAAAGAAATGTATGTCTCTGGAAAACAATTCCTAGTGACACCAGCATATGCTGTGACTGTACATAAATCACAAGTCCTAAGTGCAGACACAGCAATATCAGATGATGGAAGTAAAGTGGTCCATGATGGAACGAGGCTTGTGCACTTTCAAGAGGAGACCCATATGATGGAGTGTATGTCCTCAATATTGAACCAAATAAAATCACTACAAATACACTCTGTATCATAGACTATAATAGATTATGCTTTTCTATTTTGTTTTGTTAGAGCTTTTATTTAACAGATGTGATTGCAGTGCAATAAGGTTGGAAGGCAGCAACAGGGCAGTTATGCAAGACCAAATTAACATATGCATATGTTCCCCATGGGAGGTACTCAAACATCATCCGAATAAGCCTGTTAGAATAATGACCAGATATGAAATTAACATAAGTCACACATGGATAATTAGGGAACATGTCGGGTCTGGAAGATGTTCGCATCAATGAGTAATTACTGAGAAGGCTATGCTGGAATGTCTGGGGAGGTTTCTTCTGACAGTGCTCAATAAACAGTGTACATATGTTCAGATATTTAGCCAATTGTTCGTTCATGCATATGGTTACCTTTTCGGCCAAGAGAATATCCCCCAGTTTAACCCACCATAACTCTACAATTGCGCCGTCAGGGCTATTCCAATCACAGGTGATCGGGATTCTGGCTGCCAATAATATTGATGCGCTGTATGCCCAGTTCGTGTGTAGATATCCTCTTCTGTACTTCCCAGTAATATAACTAGCGGGTCCATCGATAGTTGGACATCTGCCATTGATGATAGTCAGGATTTCTGCCCAAAATATTTGGATTGTGGGGCATAACCATCACAGATGAAAGTAGCTCCCTTCTAGACCACATCCATGCTAACAAGATGGATCCAGTGTTGTGTTCATTTTTTTAATTTTTTTTATTTGGTCTTATAGCTATAAAAATAACTTTGGGCCATAAAACAATTAAATATTCATAAAATCCATACCATTCATCCATAACAAAATTCATCAACAATAAAACAGTTCAACCAGTACATCCGCAAACATAATCGGAGCAAAAAGGAAGAAGAAAAAGAAGGGAAAGTGCATTTAAAGTATTATTAAAAAGTAGCTCACACATTTATTTTGCATAAATAAAACCATTAAAAAAATCAGGCATCAAGGACCAAACTGGCTAAAAAAGCAACAACTGATGTAACTACGGAAGTTGTACATCTGGCCAGACAGGTCTTCCAAAAATGTATCCCCCAATCATCAGGAGGGTGACGGCCCCCTCAAACATTTCTTTAAAAAAAATACCTTTCACTTTTCAACATTGGACAAAGAATCAAGTGTCTAAGAGTTTCCAAAGGGCCATTTGGACCACAAAAATGGCAAAACAAATTGTCGCTAAATTTAAACTTAAAAAAGGATCTCCTGTAATGACGGTTTGGGCATCTCAACAGGTAAGGAGCGACGTCTCCTAATTTTTTATGATTCTCAGTTAAATGTGAAAGAGAATGGTACAAGTGAAATTCATCAATCCTACATGACCAGTCATATCTATAACAATTCCTTTACACGGCCTGGGTTCTGAATCAGGTCACACTCAGATAGGTCAATTTTATGCAGGACTTCTCAACACAAATTCTCCAAGTCCTCTAAATATAGGATAGTGCGCAAAGTCCTAATTTGACTCAGATCACAAAATAACAAGCCTTTTGTGGGGTCAAGAATCTTTCGATAAAAAGATAAAAGTTTCCACTGTTCCTTACCTTCCAAGGAATTCAGGCCCAACTCATATGTAATTACAGAGATGGGAACAGAATTTTGAATGCACAATACTTTTTTCCAAATAAAACCTTCCAGGCTTTTCAATTTCTTTTAAAAATCCATAAAAACAAGGTTTCAATACAATATAAAAGCCTGGATATCAACTTTTCCCCATGAAACTTAATTAAGGGTTTTGCGGAAAACTTTCCATATTTAAAGCCAATCCTCTTCATTTTATTCAGCATGGCGAGGGCATGAGCTTTGGCCCAATCCTTAATTTTCATCACACTTGGTTTCGCATAGATCGGAAAGCCCAAATAGACAAAGGTCTCCACCCTTCCCAGAGCTGCTCCGCCCCTCGCCATGTATAAGAGGAAGCCCAACTTTTTAAGGTACACTGCATATTCTTCGTTTCTTTGGAATTAATAACCAGGGATTTCTGTTTAGCGTAGATATTAAAAGCGTTAAGCAGATATTAAAGTCCTCGTTCATTGCAATCAAATAGGAAAAAGTCATCGGCATAGCTGAGCAACGAAACCTAGCGGCAGGCCAGTTTAGGAGAGGCAAAGGCTGCATTTATTTTTAATTATTATTTATTGTGCTTTAGCCCAAACAAATCATGACTTTTAACACAAGGCTGCATTCTGCAAATACTCAACAATGTCAGATGCATATGAATTAAAAAAGTTGTGTTAATTTTGTGTAGTATTAAAGTGGGATAAATACCATCACCAGTATACTTTATACATACATTTTCTGTTCATAACACATCTGGAGTGGGAGTGATTTTGTGAGCATATCTCTCATAATGAGAGTAGTTGTATGGAGTCGTTTTCTATGGAGTCGTTTTCTCATCTTAGCAGGCATATGTCTCCCAGTTTACCTAGCAAGTCCTGGATTACAGGGACACTCAGTCCATTCGATTGATTTCTGCTAGTCAATATACAATCCTGATTCTAATTCAGACTGTTCCAACTGTCATAGCGACTCTAATTGAATTTCGGATGTCTGTCAGGGTCAGCATACTGTTGTCTGCGTACAGAGTGACTTTATATTGGACCCCTTTAACTTCTAACCCTCGAACCTCTAGGGTGTCCCTGACTCTTTTCCAAAGGGCCCCATTATGGGAGCGAAGGTATGCGGAGACATTCGGCAACGCTGTAGTGCCTCATGAAATTGTGATTGGGCCTCGGTTAATTCATGCTCTAGTTACTGGGGAGTGATAATTGGCCAGTGTCATACATTAACAGTTGGATGCTTGCAGTACATGCTGCATGAACGTCAGTCTATCATATCTAATGCTTCAGTAGGGTCCAGGGCGAGAACCCCCAGATACAGGTAGTCTCTTCTGGCAATCTCAACCAAGTCAAATACTTGTCTAATGTTGCTGTGTCGGCATCTATTATGGATTAACCCTGTCTTATCTGGGGTCACCAGCGACGAGAAAACCCTGAACAGCCTTGTGGCCAAGATCTTGAAGTCATGTTTGGAATAGATATTCAATACCTTCCAAGGTTTCAAGATCAAGATTGTTGAGGACTCCTCCATGGAGGGCGAGATTGAGCCATTCGACATGAAGAACTTAAACAATTCCGTTAGAGGTTTGGTCAATTGTGATTTAAATGTTTTATAGAAGAGCATAGTGAACCCATTAGTTCCAGGAGCTCTGTTTTTAAGAGAGACGATTGCTGCCTCTACCTCATCTTCCCTGATTGGGCTATCTAATATTTCATACTCCATGTTGGAGCTGTGGTAGGTTTGTGGCCTGTACATATGCTAGATGCCTTTGGGAAAAAAGAGGCTGAGAGTGTATCACTTTGTAGAAGTATTGCACTACTTTTCCCAGCTTTGTGTGCTCGGTGTGATGAACCTTGCCCTCTATGTCCGCCAACCCAAAGATGGTATTTCTCATGCTCATCATTTTCAGTTTCCCATAAAGTAATACGCTTGTTTATTTCTAATGAGCTGTTCTATTGACTAAATGGGCTTCAAGATTTTTACAGGCAATTCTTAATTATTTTAGTGAATTGCATGATCATTTCTATTCATGTAATGTTTTGCTCTCCAGTACCTCTATTTCAAGTTCCTCCCTGAGTTTTATGCACCATATTGTGAATGCCGCGGTGTGGGCAATGAACTCCCACTTAATGACCGCCTTCATAACCTACCAGAGCAATGACTCTCTACGCTCTGCGTTTTCCCTGAAATAATTGACTATTGCTTTAGTGATGTCGTCCCTGAGAGGCATGTCCCTGAGCACAGGATCCATTTCTTAGGCCTCCATGGCGGTCTATGAAGGGGGGAGGACGTCCTCAGTACTAGTAACTCGGCTCGACAAGCATGTGATCTGAGAGAATGTGGGTCCCGATTTTAACATTGAATATTCACAGTACTAAGGCGGGCGATGCTAACAGCAGGTCACTTCTGGAAAACTTTTGTGGGTGTGTGAGAAGCGCATCTAATCCTGCTCACCTTGGTGTAAGAATCGCCATGTCTACTACGCCCCTATTTCTAATCAGCTTAGCGAAAGTTAGTGCATTCCTGAAATCTGTCGTTGTTGGCAGGAAGTGTCCGTGAGTGGGACTATTTCGGTGAGCAAATCTACTAGGAAGTGATCTTGCTTCTCATTAGGGGAATACAGGGAGGCAACAGTGAATGCATGGCCAAATAGGGGAACTTTAACGCCCACAAATCTCCCTGCAGGATCAAGTCTGACCTTAATTCCCTCGAAGGGTACACTGCACGTGAGGAAGATCCCAGTGCCTCACTTTTTCACTGGAAGGTAAGTGTTGGCGTGGGAATTTTCTATTGTGTAATCTTTGTATATCAAGGGATGAAAGTGTATTGCCTTGTTAATTGGGCAATCAAACAGTTTTTGTCCACTAATCATTTGAATTACTGTTTGTTGTGGGAGGTTACATCCTTGTACGTTCAGTTTGAGAACCTTAATGTTCGATTAGGGTTTGGGGGTATTTGCTGTCTGTTTAACCATGGCTGTCAGGTGGGCTCTACTGTTGCTGTGTGATAAGCTGACTGAGTCACGCTACTGCCTCCCTCCCCAGTCAGTGTTAAGGGCTCCTGGGTGGCTGGACCCTACTCCAACATGCACACAATGAACACACATGGCGTCAGTAGGCGTAAACGTAACTGGCGAGCGGGAAGCCCCTCGCCCATTTTATTGAGACACCACACTTGATCACAGCCATCCTAGTTAGCAATGTGCTGTGATCACTGAAACCACAACATGTGACTGCACGAAAGCATGCCCTAGTCGCAACATCCCATGCCAAAGGCGGGAACACAAACATTAGCATATACTTTGGTAACGCTAGCACTATTCATTGCCAGAGCTTTAAGCTCTAACCACTCGCACTTCTGTGCTGGCAAGCACTGGCCTTCTTTGGCCTCTTCTTTTGTCTTTTCCGCTCTGCCGCCAAAGGGTCGCTTGCAGGTGGTCTTGGCTCCTGGTATGACAAGAAGAACACGTCTTCAATATCATAGTCATACCCGACTAGGGCTACCATTATGTCTTGTTTTGGCGTCCTCCGGCCTCCTCCTCTGGCCAGTTGGCGTCCTCCGTAATGAGCGCCATGTTGGCTGCTAATTCAGCCCACCTATTTCTCCATGGCTTTGGCTCGCTGGACCCGGTAATTGATGCCCAGGAGGCCTTGCAGAAGTTGGAGTAATGTCCTGCATGTGGCACCTTCCACACTGTCGCCCCACCGCAGGACACAGTCCTACATGCTGCAACCCCCCTCCACAGAATCACACAGTCTCTGGGGTACCTCATCCTTGCCCCTCCTTGGCGTGGCCGCAGCAGGGTGTAAAATGCATCAATGGACTCAGTGGGCACCTGCGCAGCCTGTCAGGGCTGCAATCTTTCATAATCAATATTGACCATTGGGTCAAAGTAGTTGGACAGTGGTCTCCCCGCAGCTCAGCACGACCCATCACCCAGCGGCAGCACTCTGTATAACCTATGAACCTTGTTCCTTTTTCTCCAGACATTGTAAAACATACCCACATCCCTCAACTGCAAAAGAAGGGAAATAACAACAACAAACATGAGTGCCATTTTCTTCATAGCTGTGGATAATTTCTTGCGAATGCTGGACCCGGATGTGCCGTCCCAACCATTATAACCAGGCGGAGGGATATTGCACTGGAGTCTGAGGAAATAGCATACGCTCCTACTGCAGTTCTCCACAAAAAAAAAAAATCTGCCTATATGGTCAAGAGGAATCGTGTTCACAGTGTCGTGCAAGGAATTAAGAATCAGATAGCTTCCAATTATTTGAAGCCCATCGCCCACCCCCCTCCCAGGTCTGAAAGTTTTCCTGGCTTTTGACCACAGCCTCCGCTGAGGATTGGGGTTGCCAAATATTGTTGACATAGAAGGGTGTAGTATAATAGTTATAAGGATGACAGGAGGCGTCTTGATAACAGTGATGTCCTTTATTCAGCATACGACATTATTCAACATATATTGATGAGTGGGTGGTAATTCCCCTTGGGCAGCTTGCTTCTAAAGTAAGGGGTTGCAGCTGGGAGGCTGTAATGTCTTTATTTAGGCCTAGGGCCTAATTCTCGCAGGAGCTAGGAGAGGACGTCTTCCCGCGTCCTCTGCTGCTCCCGTAATGTGCGCCGAGCGCACGGGGGCGGCCCTAGTGGCCGCGGCCGAGATCTCGCGAGAGTTGCGGCTCTCGCGATATCTCTACACACCTCCCCCTGATAATGCAAAGGCAGTTCATTGCAATACATAGTCATTGTATCTCACCGGTCTTCTGTGTTCTCTTCTTGGCCGGTCACCTTTTTCGCTGTGGGCATCCTGGTGTTCCAGTTCTCGTTCTGCTGTAGGTGCATCCGGTTCCATCTCTGTTTCCTCCCTTTCTCCGTCATCATTCTCCGGCTCACGTTCTTCTTCTCTCTCGCAGTCCATACCTCCTTCCGCTTCTGATCTCTCCGGGGTCCTTGCTCTCTCTTGTCTCTTCTGGAACAGGGCCACTCTTTCCAGGTTCAAAGTGCGCCCGTGGTTGGTTCCTCTGTGGATCACTTTTATTGGTCTGCTGTATCGAGAGCCCGTGATTTGATTCTTTGTCGGTAGTCGGATTTTGATCCAATCTCCCTCTTTAACGTCTGACGCTTGTTTGGTTCTTCTTCTTCTGTCACTCCACGTTTTCATGCGTGTTTTACTGTTTTCAATTCTCCACACCACTTCTGACATGTCTACTTCTTCATCTTCTCTTACTTTGGTCAGCCATGGTGGTATAAGCGTCGAAGCTGCTCTTCTCCCTCTTAACATTCGAAATGGGGATATTTGAGTGATCCCGTTGGGAGTAAGTCTGTGGGCCGCTATGGCCTCTTTGGTTGTCTTGAGCGGGTCCATTCCGGAAGCGGTTGCTAACTGGATAGCACCTTTTATAAACCTGTTGCCTATCTCTACCAGTCCATTGGCTTGGGGATGATACAACGCTGCTTTCTTCTGGTGTATGTGGTGCTTCCTCAGGAATTGTTCCATGTCCCTTGAAACTAGTTGTACCCCATTGTCCGTTACCACTTCGTTGGGGAGTCCTTCCCTTTGAAAAATTTCAGTGAGGACTTCAATTACTGTCGCTGTGGTGATGTTTGGGACAAACTCAGCCTCAACCCACTTTGCTAAGTAGTCCACTAGTACTATGCCATAGCGATGTTCGGGCGCCATCGCCTCCAAGGGTCCTATAAAGTCTATACCTACTTTTGACCAAACCGCTTCTGGTACTTCTGGGGGAATCAGAGGCGCCTGTCTGACCTTTAAGCGCTTGTCGCTGTTGAGGCATTCATGACATCTCTCTATCATGGTGCGAATCTCTTGATCCATGGACGGCCACCAGTAGGCCTCTCTCACTCTGCGACGGGTCATAGTGTTCCCTAGGTTGCCCGCGTGGGCTCTGCAGAGAATAGTCCTTCTCATACCTACGGGTGGGATTATCTGGTCCGTTTTCAATATTATTCCATCTGTTTCTGATATCTCATCTGCCACCTTCCAATAAGGCCTCATGCCTTCTGGCATCGCTTTTTCATTCGGCCACCCTTCCCTGATCCACTCTCGTATTCTCGCCATGGTTGGGTCCTTTCCATCTTCTTCCAACCAATGCTTCTCACTGAGTTCCAAGTAGTCCGGTGCTTTGAGATCTGTGATGGATGCCACGATGCATTCCTCTTGCAAAAACGTGGTGGCCTTGTCTTTACCCTCAGGTAATCTTGACATGCAGTCTGCCTGCGAATTCTTCCATCCTGAGATGTGCTGTACTTCAAATGTGTACTCCTGCAGTTTGGCTGCTATGCGTGCCAACCTGGGTGTTGACGCTTTGGTGCCTCCTGGGCTGAGCATGTGGATGAGGGGTTTATGGTCAGTTACCAACCTAAATTTTGTGCCCCACACGTATGTTCTGAAATGTTCTACCGCCCATGCACACGCTAACATTTCCTTTTCTATGTACCACATAGTAATTCTGTTCGGCCGAGGATAAGGCTTTCGAGGCAAAGGCTACCACATGTTCCGTGTCACCTTTCTTCTGCGTTAGGACAGCTCCTAATCCGTACGCACTGGCGTCTGTGGTGATGACAGTACCCCGCTCGGGGTTAAATGGTTGAAGACACGGCGCTTCCATTATGTGGCGTTTTATGCTTTCTACCGCTTTCTTTTGGGGTTCTTGCCACGAGTACTCCGACCCCTTTTTGAGGAGTTCGCGGAGGGGTGCTGAGGTTTCCGAGAACTTAGGGATAAACTTTGCGTAGTACTCCGCCAGTCCGAGGAATTACCTTACTTCTTTGCTGGTGGGTTCCGGTGCCTTAATTATGGCCTGCATTAAATTTTGTTTGGGACTTATCCCTTGCTCGGATATTTTGTACCCTAAGTACTCAACTTCTTTCGCCTTGAATACGCATTTCTCGTAGCGTAACCTCACCCCTGCTTCTTGCAGCTTGGTTAGGACAGTTCTCAATGTGGCATTGTGTGTCTGTTCGTCCCTTTCATAGACAAGGATGTCATCCTGAAAATATGCCACATTTTTGACCTTCCGTAGTAGGACATCCATCATTCGTTGAAAAGCCGATGCAGCCGAAGATAAGCCGAATGGCATCTTGGTGAACTGATAGGTGCCAAACGGAGTGATGAATGCTGTGAGGGGTTTGGATTCCTTGTGCAATTGTATTTGGTGGTACGCGTTTCTCATATCCAGTTTTGAGAATATTTTGGCTTCTTTCATCATAAGAATCAGTTAATTTATGCTCGGTAGCGGGTAACTGTCGGTAATGACTTCCAAGTTTACACTGCGAAGGTCAATGCAAACCCTTAGCTCTTGTGAGTTGGGTTTCTTTATGAGCACGACTGGGCTCAGCCACTCTGAAGCTTCAACTTCTTCAATGAAGCCATCCATCCTCATTTTGTCCAATTGACTCCTGAGTGTGTCTCTCGTGGTTGCTGGTGTAACGCTCACCTGATTCCCGCAGAGGTGCCGGTCTTGACTGGGTGAATGCCGTATCTTCAAAGGTGATGTGTAACACACGGTTGGCTCTTTGGGCTGGACCTCTGTGCACTGTATGTCTGACTCGAAGAGTAAGATGTCTGCAGATAGAAAATATGGGATTAATGAACTGGGGTTATTGGGTGCCTCTCTCCTCTTCCCTTTCTCTTCTCCTGTAGAACCCCAAAGGTTAACGCCCTCACCTTAGGTAAGTGAACGCCGAGCTCTCCATCTGCCTCGGGGCAGGGTGCCGTAACCAGTTTCTTCACTGGATAAGGGTGCAGGCCTCTTGACCTCAGAGGACTGCTGTCCGTCGTTAACTGCACGAACGGTAAGTTCTGGGCACTTCAAATGTCTTAAAAGTCTTTTGTAATGATATCTCTTGTTTTGCAGGGTTCCGGCGATGGCGGATGGCGGGCTGATGAGAGTTGAGGATCGAACCCGCGTGAGGAATAGAAGCGCCTGGAAGCACGTAAGTAAGCGCTTGTAGCCTGCTTCACGATGCGCACTAACTGTCCCTTTTATCTTGCAGGTACAAGTTCGGAGCTTTAGAGAAGCTGAAGGGTGCTGGAATACCCACTGGATTCGGCGTGGGAAGGAGTAATGGCACGTGAGTAATAAAGTTGCCCAATGTCTTTAAACGCACCTTCTTTTGTCTTTCAGATGCGGGATGCAGCGCCGAAGGCCTCCGGAGTGTGCGAAGAGCTGGTAAGCTTTTGTCTTTCAGATGCCGGAATGCAGTGCGAAGACCTCCGGAGCATGCGAAGAGTAGGTAAGCCTTTGTCTTTCAGATGCCGGAATGCAGCGCGAGGCGTTGGTGACAGCCGATGGACCAGGTAAGAGATGCGCTGCCACTGAAGAACGTAGTGCTAACCTGTTCTTTCTTTGTCTTTACAGGTGCTGCTGAAGACTGGATTCCAGGATGGTAAGCCTTTGTTCCCTTAGGCCCAGGATCAGAAGCAGAAGACACGATGAGCGTTCTGCTGCAGAGAATGCAGAATAACACAAAGCAAGATTCATCCATCAGGTGTGGTTTAAATAGCCTCCTGTAGTGCTTAGGTGTCTCCTTCCACAGCCACGCCTAGGTAAGAAAAGAGTTCCTGTTTTCCAGAAGAGTTCCAGTATTCTGAACCTAGGGAGTGGCTCCTGCCCCACCCAACAGGAAAAGTAGTCCCAAACAGAAGAGGATCAGGGGTTCAACTGGCAGGTAAGTAAGCAGCATGGTCTGCTGCAGGTAAGTCCACCCAAGCATTATGAGCCCGGCGCTTCCAGCACTGGGACTGGGCATCTTTATGAGCCTGGTGCCACTGGCGCCAGGACAGGGTCCAAAAGGTCCCAATTGGGACTGGCTGGCACTCGGAACCGGGATTATGGGTCTGCTTCCAAGGGAGTCGGGCAAGTCCTGATCTTTTGGAAGCAGAGAT
Source organism: Ambystoma mexicanum (assembly GCF_040938575.1). Taxonomy (NCBI): domain Eukaryota; kingdom Metazoa; phylum Chordata; class Amphibia; order Caudata; family Ambystomatidae; genus Ambystoma; species Ambystoma mexicanum. The sequence continues at coordinate 849,613,562 of NC_090939.1, forward strand.
CATGACAGCACCCCCCCTCAAGGCCCCTCCCAAACCGGGCTTCTCCGGGGTTTGGGCTTGTTAGGAAATGTTCGATGAAATCTTTTGATTAGACGAGGCGCGTGGACATATTCTGCAGGTTCCCAGGATCTTTCTTGGGGACCGTAGCCTTTCCAGTCAATCAGGTAAAATAGTTTAGATTTGGAGATCTTGGAATCCAGGATGCTTTTGACTTCAAACTCGAGTTCTCCATCAACTAGAATAGGTTTTGGAGATGTAGTTAGTCGGGTTTGAGGTTGCACGGGTTTTAATAGAGAGATGTGGAAGACCGGATGTATCTTCATGTGAGGGGGCAAGTCCAACTTGACCGCTACTGGATTTACTAGGGTAGTGATGGAATAGGGACCAAGGTATCTTGGGTTGAATGTGCATGGTCCTTTTAGAGGTAGATATTTGGTGGATAACCAGACTTGATCTCCTACTTGATATTGGGGGGCTTCCTTCCGATGTTGGTCTGCTCCTTTCTTGTATTGTTCTTTAGCCCTTTGAAGGTGAGAATAGGCTTCCTTAAAGGCTTGGGTGATTGTAGAATGCAGGTGGTCTACTGCTGGTGTTCCAAGATCTTGGAGTGGATCCAACTCCGAGGTTCGAGGGTGACTACCTTATAAAAGAAAAAACGGGGTCTTCCCAGTTCCCGAGTGGACAGAGTTATTGTAGGCATATTCGGCTATCCAAAGGATATCTTTCCAAGTTTTTTCAGTTTGTTGTAGCATGCAGCGCAAATACTGTTCCAGAGTTTGATTGGTCCTCTCGGTTTGTCCGTCGGTTTGAGGGTGGTGGCTGGTCGAAAGTCTCACATCAATTTGAGCCGACCGACAGCAACTTCGCCAAAAATGGGAAATAAATTGACTACCTCGATCCGAAATTAGAACTGAAGGAAAACCGTGCAGTCGGACGATGTTTTCGAGAAATTCTCGGGCCAGAGTTGCTGCTGTTGGTAAGCCTTTGAGTGGAATGAAATGCGCCATCTTGGAGAATAGGTCCACGATTACTAGGATCGTATTGTATCCGGAGCATGGAGGTAGATCGGTGATGAAGTTCATAGAAAGCGTATGCCAAGGGCGAGGCGGGATGTCAATAGGGCGCAAGAGGCCGGCTGGTTTTTCCTTTTGACTCTTGTTTTGGGCGCATACTCCACAGGACATTATAAAGTCTCTGATATCTTTTTTCCAAGACGGCCACCAGAAGTAGCGCTTGATCTTTTCTGAGGTCTTGGTCATACCGGGATGTCCTTCCATTAAAGAATCATGATTGTTTGTTTGTTTGTTTTATTTGGTATAGCGCTCCAGACCCAGGGGTAAATGGGCGCTTAAGGATAGGTTACATAATTACAGTAAATAATCAGTTATACAATTGTGGCGTTAAGATGCCAAATATAGAATGTACAGGCAGGTAGTAAGAACATTTCAAAGTATGTACAATATATACAGTTGGTACTGATCTTAGTCAATCTATTCAAAGTATGTACAGTAAATGCAGTTGGGACTAAGCTTAGTTTATCTGAGGATTTCCTTCTTCAGAAGCCAACTAATGACTGATCTCCTGAACAGTTGGAAGGATTTGGTCAATTTAATACTCAGTGGCAAGGTGTTCCAGAGTTGAGGGGCAAGGACACTAAAGCTTGAGCCCCCCGCTCTTTTGGCGGAGAATCTAGGCACGGTGAGGCAGAGAGTATTGGATGATCTGGTGAGTCTTGAGTTAGGCTTGAAGGAGAGTTTATTGGTGAGGTACGGGGGGGCAAGGTGATTTAAGGCTTTATAGGTGAGGCAGAGGGTTTTCAGGTCGATTTTTTGTTGGATAGATAACCATTTACAAGATATTCTTATGTGGGAGATGTGTTCTCTCCTGGGGATATTTAGTGCTGCTCTCAGCGCATTATTCTGGAGGATCTGAAGTTTCTTGATTATAGCTTGGTTGGCACCAAGGTAGAGGCTGTTGCAATAATCAAGCTTAGATTGTATGAGGGCCCTCGCCAGAATGAGGCAGCTGTTTGTGGATAGAAAGGGTCTACAAGCCCTAATTAATTTTCCTGTGTAGGCGGTAGCTGAGGCGGTCATATTAACTTGTTTGGAGAGGTTGGTATTGGCGTCTAGGTAGAAGCCTAAGGTTTTCACATGATTTACAACTGGAATGATGTTGCCATCTATGATGAATTTGGAGTAGTCAGGGCTGAGTTTCTGGAGGTTATTGCGGGAACCGACCAGGAGGAGCTCGGTCTTCTCATCATTCAGGCAGAGGCCGTGTATGGCCATCCATGATAACAAGAGATTACCTTTTTCTGTAAATCTGTGCTGGGCAGGTATAACCGTTCTTGGAAATATAATAGGTTGTCCTTCACCGTAAAGTCCTTTCCCTGCAGATGCCAATTCTGTATGTCTGCTGGAGTTACCAGTAGCCTGGCTTTATCCTTAACTTCCTCTATGGATTGTGTGGCGATTACACCTAGAATTCTTTGTTCGGGAATGATAGGTACAGGTTTAGGATTGATCAAATGTTCTTCCACTCCCATCCGAGAAAGGGCATCAGCTTTACCGTTTTTTGTACCAGGTCGATAGGTAATTATGAAGTCAAACTCGGCAAAGAATAGTGCCCAACGGAGTTGCCTAGAGGATTGAGCTTTTGCGGTTTTCAAATATTGCAGGTTTCGGTGATCTGTAATCACAGTAACGGTGTGTCGGGCCTCCAGAAGATAATGCCGCCAAGCGTTAAAGGCGGACTTGATAGCTAGAAGTTCCTTATCAGTAATAGTGTAATTGATTTCAGGAGGAGAGAATTTGCGGGACCAAAATGCCACGGGATGCAACTGATTGGTTACTGGGTCCTTTTGTGATAGAACTGCCCCCATGGCAAGGCTCGAAGCATCAGTTTCAATGATGTAGGGGAGTTCTGGGCGAGGATGTTTTAAGATCGGTGCAGAGATAAATCTAGTCTTCAAATTCTGGAAAGCTTGTTCCGCCTCGGTAGACCATTCAAAACGTTTGTTTTTCTTTAACAAGGCGGTGATGGGCTGGACTATTCGAGAGAATTCGGGGATAAACCTGCGGTAAAAGTTAGCGAAGCCTAACATGCTTTGAACACCTTTTACGGAGGATGGCGATGGCCATTTGAGAATTGCATCGACCTTCTTTGAATCCATACGCACTCCGCTAGGTGATAATATGAATCCCAAGAATTCAACTTCAGTCACGTTGAAAACACATTTTTCCAACTTAGCGAAAAGTTTGTGTTGACGCAATCTCTCGAGGACCATTTTCACGTGTTTCCGATGTTCAGTTTCCGATGAAGAATAAACGAGGATGTCGTCAATGTAAACAACAACACACACATCTATGAGCTCTCTGAGGACATCGTTTATAAAATATTGAAAGGGGGCCGGGGCATTGCAAAGTCCGAAGGGCATGACCTGATATTCAAATAGCCCATACTTGGTGCGGAAGGCCGTCTTCCATTCATCGCCCTCTTTTACTCGTACCAAGTGGTAGGCTCCTCTAAGATCCAGCTTTGTATATATGCATGCTTTTCTGACTTGGTCCAGGAGTTCAGGGATCAAAGGTAACGGATATCTATTCTTAACGGTGATCTGGTTCAGGGCGCGATAATCTATACAAGTTCTAAGGTCCCCTTCTTTTTTTGGAACGAAGAACAAAGCTGAGGAAGCAGGGGACTTGGAAGGACGAATAAACCCATTCGCTAGGTATTGATCCAGGTATTGTCGGAGGTGAAGATTCTCAGGCTCGGTGAGGGCATAAATTCTACTACAAGGAGGAGTAGATCCAGGTATCAGGTCTATCTGGCAGTCATAAGACCTCTGAGGAGGTAGAGAGTTAGCCTGATCCTTCCGGAAAACATCTTGGAATTCTAGGTATTCAGGAGGTAACTGGGGAGCCTCCGAGGAAATTGCTGCCAGTGCAACACCAGGTCGAGGGTGACAAGTAGAGACACATTCTGGAAACTGAACCGTTCTTGCTCGCCAATCGATCTAAGGATTGTGCTTCTCTAACCAAGGAATTCCTAGAATAATCTGGAACTAAGGGGCCTTGATCACATCGAACACGATCTTCTCATGGTGTCCATCTTGACTTACTAGCGTCACTTCTTGGGTGGTATGCGTTACTGGTCCGGAGGCTATCTCCGTACCATCCACCGTAGTAATGACGTCCTTTACAGCCTTTGGACAAAGAGTCAGATTCATCCTCAAAACCATTTCATGATCCACATAATTGCCGATGGCACCGCTGTCGACGTAAGCTTCAATCGCATGTAATCGATCCGGATGTTCAGGGCTAATGAGGACCATAGGTATCACGAAATGCGAGGTCACTGAACTGGTTTTAACGCTCGGCAAGAGGACCTCTATTCTTGTCGGGCGAGGTCGTTTCCCTGCTCAGAGTTTGTGACCCTGGTAACTGCAGCTCCTACTGCCTTCTTGGCTGGTTTCACCGGACAGTCTCGAAGAAAGTGCCCCGAGTTTCCGCAATAGAGGCATAATTGCAGCTGTTTTCTCCTTTCCCGCTCCTTTTGTGTTAGTGGTCCTTTCAGGCCCCCTATTTGCATGGGTTCCCCGGAGTCTACTCCTTTGGTAGGAGTTGGTGGTTTGGAAAATACTCGAGCATCAAACTTGGAACGATCGGCCTTCCTGTTCTGCAGTCTGTGGTCAATTTGAACGACTAAGTCAATATAGTCCGAACAGTCTTGCGGGGGATTCACTACTTGGGCTAACACATCTTTGAGCTCTCCACGTAGACCTCTATAAAACAGCGTAATCCTTTTGTCCTCAGGCCATCGAGTTTCCACTATCAGTCTGTTGAAAGACGCAATATAAGCCAAAAGGTCTTGATTACCCTGTCGCAATGAAAGGAGCTCATTGTCCAAGGCCTGCCCCTGTGAATGTCTTGCAAACAGTTTTTCCATACTGAGCTGAAAAGCTTGAAAATCATGGAGAACCGGATCATCTTGATTAACTAGAGGGATCGACCAGTCTGCTGCATTGCCACTAAGGTACGAAAGCACGAAAGCTACCTTAGCTTGATCAGTTGGAAAGGCTGCTGGCCGGCATAAGAAGTGCAACCGGCACTGATTAATAAATACTGCAAACCTCTTTGGGTCACCAGAAAATCGTTCGGGCGGAGCCAGAGGTACATTCCCAGGTAGGTTAATCTGCACTGGGTTCGTAGAGGATGTTGAAGGAAGATTTGCCCCTGATGCGGGTAACGGAGTTTGTCCGACTTGTGACTGTAGCAATTGTCTAGCGAGATCGTCTGTTCGCTCCTTGGAAATAATCAGTTCCCTTCTTAGAGCATTCGTCTCCTGACGGGCTGCATGCACTTCTGCTCTTAGTTCCCCAAGTAACTGGGCTAGCTGGTCGGTATCCGAGGTTTCCATAGCGCCTGGGTGGGAGTTTTGCGGTAGGCTTTGTGTTCTGTAACGCTCACCTGATTCCCGCAGAGGCGCCGGTCTTGACTGGGTGAATGCCGTATCTTCAAAGGTGATGTGTAACACACGGTTGGCTCTTTGGGCTGGACCTCTGTGCACTGTATGTCTGACTCGAAGAGTAAGATGTCTGCAGATAGAAAATATGGGATTAATGAACTGGGTTATTGGGTGCCTCTCTCCTCTTCCCTTTCTCTTCTCCTGTAGAACCCCAAAGGTTAACGCCCTCACCTTAGGTAAGTGAACGCCGAGCTCTCCATCTGCCTCGGGGCAGGGTGCCGTAACCAGTTTCTTCACTGGATAAGGGTGCAGGCCTCTTGACCTCAGAGGACTGCTGTCCGTCGTTAACTGCACGAACGGTAAGTTCTGGGCATTTCAAATGTCTTAAAAGTCTTTTGTAATGATATCTCTTGTTTTGCAGGGTTCCGGCGATGGCGGATGGCGGGCTGATGAGAGTTGAGGATCGAACCCGCGTGAGGAATAGAAGCGCCTGGAAGCACGTAAGTAAGCGCTTGTAGCCTGCTTCACGATGTGCACTAACTGTCCCTTTTATCTTGCAGGTACAAGTTCGGAGCTTTAGAGAAGCTGAAGGGTGCTGGAATACCCACTGGATTCGGCGTGAGAAGGAGTAATGGCACGTGAGTAATAAAGTTGCCCAATGTCTTTAAACGCACCTTCTTTTGTCTTTCAGATGCGGGATGCAGCGCCGAAGGCCTCTGGAGCGTGCAAAGAGCTGGTAAGCTTTTGTCTTTCAGATGCCGGAATGCAGTGCGAAGACCTCCGGAGCATGCGAAGAGTAGGTAAGCCTTTGTCTTTCAGATGCCGGAATGCAGCGCGAGGCGTTGGTGACAGCCGATGGACCAGGTAAGAGATGCGCTGCCACTGAAGACCGTAGTGCTAACCTGTTCTTTCTTTGTCTTTACAGGTGCTGCTGAAGACTGGATTCCAGGATGGTAAGCCTTTGTTCCCTTAGGCCCAGGATCAGAAGCAGAAGACACAATGAGCGTTCTGCTGCAGAGAATGCAGAATAACACAAAGCAAGATTCATCCATCGGGTGTGGTTTAAATAGCCTCCTGTAGTGCTTAGGTGTCTCCTTCCACAGCCACGCCTAGGTAAGAAAAGAGTTCCTGCTTTCCAGAAGAGTTCCAGTATTCTGAACCTAGGGAGTGGCTCCTGCCCCACCCAACAGGAAAAGTAGTCCCAAACAGAAGAGGATCAGGGGTTCAACTGGCAGGTAAGTAAGCAGCATGGTCTGCTGCAGGTAAGTCCACCCAAGCATTATGAGCCCGGCGCTTCCAGCGCTGGGACTGGGCATCTTTATGAGCCTGGTGCGACTGGCGCCAGGACAGGGTCCAAAAGGTCCCAATTGGGACTGGCTGGCACTCGGAACCAGGGTTATGGGTCTGCTTCCAAGGGAGTCGGGCAAGTCCTGATCTTTTGGAAGCAGAGATCATGACAGCTGGTACTGGCCTCACGCAATGTTTGCCTGGGACCGCATTCCTTTTAAGCATTATTTTGTGGACAAAGCCTTTGATGTGCCCCGGCTCCTCCGAGAAGAGTTTGGGATAATCACTTTTGACTATTGGTACGCTTCTCCTGCAGACAGAGAGTACTTGATCTTCCGTGCTGGGATCCAGTTTGATTTTCAGTTTATCTTGGTCGTCCCATCCTAATACTGCTGGGCCCTCTTGGCTGAAATATACTCTGGTGGTGGTTTCCCTTCCTTTAAACTCCACCTTCCCATTGATATAGCCCAGTAGGTCAACTGACGCACCTCCAAAAACCGTGGGTTTGTGCCATGTGGTGAGCACTTGAACCTTTTCCATCCCCAACATTTCTTTGTATGTGCGTAGGGGGATTATGGTGAGGTCAGAACCTGAGTCCGCCATAACTTTTGTTTCCATCCCGTCGATTTTGATTATGCAATGGGGTTTTTCTCTCCTGGCCCGTGTGCTGTTCACCATGATGACGGTGGGTCTCCCTTCATCTTCCGAGGACGACTCTCTTTCCGTGTTGCGACTCATGTTGACGTTTGTGACTTTCTTGTTTCTCCACCGACACACAATCGAGAAATGGCCAATGCGTTTGCAGATAGAGCACTCCTTATCTCTGGCTGGGCACTCCCTGTCAAACGCCAAATGTTTCGTGCTTGTACACCTGTGGCATTTCAGTGGTTCTCTCGTGCTCCCTTTTTCTTCTTTCGTGTTCGATACTTGTCTCTCTTTCTTCGGGCGAAACGCCACTGCTTGTATTTCAGTGGAGCTATGGCTTCCCGTGAGTTCTTTTCGTCTCCCAGCTGTTTCTTCGACTGCTCTGGCAATCTCCATTGCTTTCTCTAGCAGCAGTTCTTTCTCCATAATGAATTTATCTTGCACTTTCCTGCTGTTGGTGTGAACTACCAACATGTCGCAGATGAGGCTCTCGGCATTGTTGCCAAAGTTGCACAGCGCTGCCAATTCGCGTAGCTTTGTGACATAGTCGTCAACGGGTTCTGAGGCTTCCTGTCTGCAGCTATAGAAATGTATTCTGTGCAGAACCGTGTTCTCTTTACTGGCAAACCTTTTTACGATTCTTCTTACCGCTTCCTTGAATACGTAATCATTGTCACCAACCACCTGGCCCGGGGTGAGACTTTCAAACACCCTCTGTCCTTCTACCCCTAGGGCGTTAAGTAACATTGCCCTGCGCCGTGCCGCTGAGAATCCTGCACCGCCCACTGCCTCTACGTATGTCGTAAATAACGGTTGCCATTGCGGCCACGGGATGGCAGGTTTACCTGGAGTTTGTAGGAAGGGCGGAGGTGGTGTCGCGCCTTGCATGGTTCACGTGGGTTGTAGTGGTGATCCTCGTCGCCAATTTATGTAGTATAATAGTTATAAGGATGACAGGAGGCGTCTTGATAACAGTGATGTCCTTTATTCAGCATACGACATCATTCAACATATATTGATGAGTGGGTGGTAATTCCCCTTGGGCAGCTTGCTTCTAAAGTAAGGGGTTGCAGCTGGGAGGCTGTAATGTCTTCATTTAGGCCTGGGGCCTAATTCTCGGAGGAGCTGGGAGAGGACGTCTTCCCGCGTCCTCTGGTGCTCCCGTAATGCGCGCCGAGCGCACGGGGGCGGCCCTAGTGGCCGCGGCCAAGATCTCGCGAGAGTTGCGGCTCTCGCGATATCTCTACAAAGGGTTTATCAAACTCTAAGCTTCTTGCTTTCAGTTAATTGCCCATTTCCTGCTAAAATGGGTGAAGCAGAGAGTGGAAGGAATGCTCATCTGTTTGGTACTTTCTCTTTTCTGAGCCATAAGGTGGGTGGCCGCAGGGCCCGCGCTTCTCTACGATGATTGGAGCCAGGTTCTGAAACACCTGGATGATTGCAACTCACAATGGTGATGTCAGGTGTGTTTCGTGAGGCCAGCATTATCTTCAGCTTGACTGTGTAGAAGTGAACCCGGGTACGCACATCCAATGGGAGGGCTGTACAGGCCTTAGGAGAGCTGTGGAGATGATGAGTGTGGTCAACTCAATCAGGAAGTCTCCAGCGAGTTTGATGAACATCAACGAAACAAGGCTTGGACATATTCAGAGAGGTGTTTGTCCGCAACTCAGCCTGATGTTGTGCCTTGAACAGTTTTCCAGGCCCTCCTGTTTAGTCCACAGAGATTTGTTCTCCAAACTTGCCAGGCATTGTGCGAATTCTGAGGGCTCGTAGCTGTGCCCACAAACAGTGATCTCCACTTCAATAATAAAGAACTGTGACTTTTTTAATTACCAGTCTTGAGAAATCAGATAAAGTGGAACTATGCGGCAAGATGAATCTATACTATGGCAATATGTTGTGCTAAAATACAAAAACACAATTAGTAAAAACTGAATGCTAGTCTAGAGCGATTATGCTTGAGTTATTTCCTTCAATAAAGGGAAGTTACAGGCCTGTGACATAACACTAGGTTTCTCTAGAGTTAAAGGTACTCACTAAAATATTGTTGTGATGGTATATTTTGCGCAAAATGTTAAGGGAGGCTTGCTGCTTAGAGACATAGGGCCCCATTACAAGTATGGCGGCAAGTGGTAAAATTGGTGGTAATTCCAGTACCGCCAACTTTACCACTATGCCAAATTCTGACTTCCCCAAAAAATTACACAAATTCCTCTGGTGGAATGACCTCCAGCGGTAATTCCTCCAGTAATTAGCAGAATCAGCGTTGGGGTTAATTCCGCTGACGGAATTACCTCCAAAAAAACAACACCTAATTATGCATGATTACAAGACCAAAATCAGCAGAAATACCTCAAAAAATTGGAGGAAATTCCACCAAAGACACAGCACAGTTACATACAGGAGTCACAAATGAAGGCACAGCTGCAGCAGAACCACTCAGGAGGAGTAGAATAGGGCCACAGCTATCCCAAACACACACCCAAGCAACAAGCAGCCACAAGCAGACATCGATCATGGGCTCTACAACCTACTACTTTACATCCAGCTACAGCAGCATGCTGGATCACAGCAGGGAAGGAGACAGGCACCACAAAGGTGCAGGAGATGTATGCTGCATAGGGCACCCATACAACTTTTCCCCCATCCCGATGGACACTGACGAACAGCCAATTAGTGACCCTATACTGAATGGACCGTCCCACCATCACCAAACTGCCCACCCTGACACAGGCAGACTGCAAAGTGCCATTGCCATCAGAACAACCATCACCGTGCTGAAGCTTGTGTCAGTCCCACATTTGTGTGGCATGGGTGGATTCCAACACACAGTTGGGACACTGCATGGGATGTCATAGCCCACCTTCTCCAAGAAGCATGACCAAGTCCTGGACGTGCTCATGAGGCATGCCCATCTGCACATCTCCATGCACACCACCCAGGCACAGGTGCATGCAGCAGAGGCAAAAATTCCCATTTGCCCAATACCATAGCAGCATTGAATTGCACACATGTGGATTTGGTACCCCTCCAGGCAACAGAACCGGCATACCGGAACAGGAAACAGTACCATCCCATGAATGTGGAAATCACCTGCGATGCCGACCTCACAACCAGCCACTGCAGTGCCTGATACCCTGGGGCCACACAAGACTCGATGATACTGCGGAACAGCACTCTACCTGCGTACAGCGCACCTGGTTTGTGGGTAAGTAGCACTCAGACCTGACCGTAAAAATCCCAGACACATACCTGGGGTACATAAGCATTAGCAAAGTGAAACAACTACAGGTCCCATGATGCATGGACAGAAATTAACAAAACAGGCCCAGAACCCTGACTGACCCACCCCAGGACACAGACTTGAACCATGTGACAACACAGGGCATCCTGCCATGCAATGCAGCAACACTTGTGCATACGTAGGAACATTGAAATGCCTGCAGATGAGGGCCACAACCCCCCTAACTCAGATGAGGAAGGTAATGAAGGTGTGAACAGGGCACCACAGGACATTCGTGGGGACGTGATCGAAGGATGAATGGTCCACCAGGATCTCATGGACAATTTATCATGACTTGGGACACATGCGGCGCATACATGCAATGAACGCACAAGTCCCAAATTGCATTGAACTAAAACATCCAAGATGATCTGGTTTCAACAGTGTTTACTCTTGTCATCAAGGCACCCCCAACACCAACTCCCACCCCCGGCCCCAGTCCCAACACAACTCCCACCCCTCCCACCCCAGCCCCAACACCAACTCCCACCCGCTTACCCCATCCCCAACACCAACTCAGACCCAGATGGCCTGCGTTGTGGGGGCTGCAACAGGCTCTGTGGATTGTGCATGGCCATGTGGTATATCCCGTGCTGGAGGATGGGTTGCATTGGCCTGTTCATCTGAGGACGTGTCCTGTTGGTACACCAGTGCACAGCAGGATGAGCATGGCGAAGGAGTAGTGTGTAGTGGTGACAGGCTGCACAGGGGTGAGGACTCAGGAGAGAACTGGCAGACAGGTGAATGGAATGAGCATAGCCTGATGATGTGGGAGTCGACTACGTCTGCACTTCTGACGGAGCAGCCATGGGCTGTAGGTCTTGCAGGCTGTCGCGTCCACACTCATGCCCATGTGTGCGTCTGCAGACTCCACAGCTTTGGTGGTTTCCACTGTTGCCAGTGTGGCTGCCTGTGCATTTGTGGCTTGTTGAGGCCTTGTGCCTGTGCCCTTTGCCGCAGCAAACGTAGCTGTAGGGGTCACAATCGCAGAGTGCCTTTTTTGGGTGGAACGCTGCCACTCCATGCCCTATCCAGTCCAGTAGGCTAGGCGGAAACCTGATGGTGCTGGTGTGGTGGACGGTGCTGGCTGATCGGATGGCTCCTGGGTGTCCTGAGTGCCTGTTGTGAGAAATTGAAATGTGCATGAATACATTGGTTTAGTTGTGCATGGCAAGTCAACATTCACTCTCACTTGTACTTTACCCAAACAGTGTATTGTGCCGGCAGGGGGTGATGACTCATTTGACAGGCAGTGTTACGTAGCAGGCATTGTATCAGGGCATCCATGTGGTTGGTGTGGGGCGACTTGCATGTTCACTTACTCCAGACCAGGGCCTGATTATCCCACTGGGTACCTGTCCACATGTACATGAGGACCTGACAGTGCATTGTATGATTGTGGTTCTGTCAGCTGACTAGATTATATTGTGTACTGTGAGGGTCATGTCGGCTTGATGTTGGTCATCGTGTTTATGTGGTAGGTTGCAGTTGCTGAGCTCGTAGGGCTGACACACATGTCCAATGGTGCTCAGAGTTGGACATGGACACTGTCATTGCTGTATTGACTTTGCATGGGTGGCCAGTGTGCGGGCAAGGGGTAGTTGTATAATGTGTTTTGTATGTGCTTTGTTCCTTCCATCTTGCCGTGCCATGTGGGTGCTTTGCTGTCTCATCCACTCCCCATCCTGCTTGGTTTATGGTCATTGCATCGAATTCCTTGCATCGACATGCATTTGCATCAAATTTTTTCCATTTAAAAAATGTGCATTAAATGCATTTTATTAATTCTTTTTTTGTGACCCCCCAACCTCTGTTTTTTACCCTTTCTAATGCACCTAAACACAAATTAACCCTTTGCCCCCAGAAAATAAGCATTAGATGGACATTTTTTAGATGGAAAAATTTCGATGCCAAATACCATCCTGCTTCATTGACATGTTTGGGGTGTCATTGCTTCAGTGACTCATTTTGTTGTGGCCTGCTGTCTCACGTGGATGCTTCATGCATTGTTGTGTTTGCTGATGCATGAAGCATTCACTCATTTACTCAGGTACTCACTCTGGCTGCTGGATCCAATTTCTGTGGTACCCACGCCATCAATACCAGCCAAATGTAAGATCCTGCGCACCATCTACTCCCAGGCTGTGAGTTGGAGGGGTTCGACACTCCTGCCAACAGTGGCTGCCGTCTCCCTTTGGTGGATGGAGATGAGACTCCTCATCCTGTTCTTTAGGTCATTCCACCTTTTTTTAAATTCCATCTGCCTTCTATTGCACATGCCCCACGGCCACAACCTTGTCCCTAATTTCTCCCCATTTGGCGTTTTTCCTCTGCTGACTTGTTTTCCGGTGTTGTGACCCGCATCCCTCCTCCAAGTGGGCCACCACCTGCTCAGCGAGTGCAGTTAGTTCGTTCTCTGTGAATTTAGGCTTCCTGAGCCTCATATCGAGGACCCTGCTTTTCCCCTTTCCTCCTGACATGGTTTTGATGGTCAGTGGTTTTGGATGGCACTCTTGTGTCGTGATATCCAATGGATTGTGATTTCGAAAATGGCCACGGCTGTGCTTCCATTTATAGCAGGGATGTTTTTCCATTGATGAAAATTCCGTTGGCGGAAATTCCACCATCCTGTATGGTGGTAACAGCAATTGTGCTGATTCGTGGCGGTAATTCCGCCACATCCACGCTTTTTGACAGAAATTCCGCCGGGCAGAATTACTGTTACCGCCAATGCTGTGAGCATGCGCCCCCCCTGTTGGAATACAGTGGTAATTTCGCTGCGGGACACATCGGCAACAGTAATTCCAATTCCCGGACTAACTCGTAATGAGGCCCTTAAGTTCCAAATCCAATACTATTTCTCTACTGACTATCCTTGAGCGGACATGTGTGCACTAGACAGGGAGAATCTACATAGATAACATGACAGTAGAGTGTCAACTTAACACATCTCTTTAGCTATTTTGGAAAGGAATTGGTATTTTTTGTTACCTAAGATTGAATAGATTTTAAGCAATATAATGTAGGTATTGTTTATATTCCATGGGTGTTCTTCTTTAATCGTTATCGCATCATCATAGTATTCATTCCATCAGGAGTTCTTTCTTATTTAGACAATATAGTGACCACTGTTTGTTGAGTTCCTATAATGGTATATTATTGCTGGTAGATAATTGCTTGAGTATTGTAAATAATTGATGGTATATAATTGCTTGTGAATTGTAGTCATTTCCAGATATTAACACTTGATTATGAATGTAATTGCTCATTAATGTGTGGGGTTTCGCTCAGATGGCCTCATAAGGCAACAAATTGTTATTAATAAGCATGATTAATTATACTTATTGTTTGTTTTATTGGTATTCTACTTTGGGCACACATTTCTTAATTCATTCTAAATTAAACTTAACAAAGCTTTAATCAATCAATGAATCAGCCTTAGCTGAAACAAATGTGTGAAGAGCAGAGGAATCTAAAAAAGAAATGGGCCTTTCCCTATGCAGATGGCCTCATGCCTTGATACTTAGTTCTTCCTTTGGTCGTTGTTAGCCCCTTAACCACACAATTGTGTTCCTTGAGCAATACTTCATCATTTTAATTTTCAAACAGTGGGGCATTCAATCTGGCGTTAAAGTCCCTCATTGCATGTGCCCCAAGATGTAATCTACAAATTCATCCAAGCTCTCCAACAATCTCAGTAGATCATTTAAATGATCTCTTTGGAAGCCTGCTTTCACTTTCTGAGAAGCATTATAAAAGAAAACTAGTGCCAAGTCAGGTATAGAAGAAGACCAACCACATTAACACATGTAATATTCAGTGAATTCGCATGCATCTCTGTCCAGACCCAAGGAAATAGAGCTGAGACCCACAGTTCTAGACCCCGCTAAGCAGGACATCCCTTATTCCTTTAGCACATGTTCTCAAAAACTATGTAACCTTTTGCTTTAAGAGATCTCAAGTGCCAGGTCTCCTGCAAGCTTACCATGTCTGCCCTCCTGACTCAATCCTGCCAATCATTATGCTCCAATGCGCATTTTCCACGATAGCATTGCAACATCGGTGGCGGAGGATTTTATATGAAAAAATATCTGATGCATGTCTCCCAGCCCACCAGAGCCCTACCTTTTGTTTCTTCTTACCTATCCATTGCTGCACGTACAGGACCCAAGATACCTTAGCTAACATATCAGTTGCATTATGCATTATAATTTCATCTGGTCGATGGTCGTACTGCTCCAAAATGTTACCCGCAATGTGTTATTTATTTATTTATTTATTTTATTATAGAGCACATACTCTTCAAAACCCTCACTATCACACATAGATGCCTATCCTACTCTGCCCCCCAGTATCTGTCAGAAAGAATTCACTGGGTAAACTTCCTTAGACCTAAGCGGGCCAAGCACTCCCACCAGCTCATGGTCCCTACCTTTAAAAGAGCCAATGTTGGGGGAGCGAGTTTCCCAGTGTTAGCCGCCAAAGACTGGAACGCCCTGCCACGCCCACTCAGGAAAGAAACCTCCCTCACTGCCTTACGAAAAGCACTGAAAACCAAGCTTTTCAACTAGGTACCTCCTAAGGCAGCACCATTGCAACCAGGAAAAGTACCAGTCCTACGCCTATTACTGTAAATGTCTGTCCAATTGTTTATGCCTTATTCTGCTTTGTTTCTGCACCATGTAAATATCCTATGTACCTTTGAGAAGCTTGCATAAATCTTCTGTAACAGCGCCACAATGCCTAAGGGACGATGCACGCTTTATAAATTCAAATAAATAAATAAAAAATATCGGAGGCAAGTTTTTAATTCTCCTGCCCACCTCAGAGAACAAGCTTCTTGTGAAATGGACTGGCTCTTCAAAGATTATTGTAGAAGTGAGTCGCTGTCACGATGCCTGCCCCCAGACATCAGGAGTAGACCCATCTGCCCAAAGTACAGGTACCCATGAGAACTTAGGGAGGCTCAAGGGACCGCCTAGGAGCTTTATGGACTCAGTCCTGGCGCTGTTGGCGCCAGGCTCATATTGCCTTTTTTAAAACTAAGCAGGACATCCTGTAGAGAAATCATGTACAGGCCACTGTGAGGCCTTGAAGAGATTACTTTCTTCCAGGGACTATTTTTCTTGGGTGTGGTACTGGAACTATTTTACCTGCTAACTACTTTATGGTGGCTATTTAAACCACGCCCGGAGAGCAGCACACGCTTCACGTTATTCTGCATCTCTGCAGCGTAACGCTCACCGTGCCTGCAGCTCAGCATCCAGTCTACAGCCGTCTTGTTCTCCGTGAACCGAACCTGAAAAAGAGAAAAGGAAAAGCAGATTAGAACAGGAGCCACACCATTAGTCGTCGCTTTCATCGGGGAGTCACCGCACCTGTGAGGAAAAGAAAACATCTGTTGCAGCGCTGCACTGTCAGCAGCAGCGCTGCGGCATACTCACCAAGGCGCATTTCATCCACACGATCCCGCGAGAGGCTCGGTTGAAATCGCTGCTCGGAGCATCTGCATCTGCAAAAGAAAGAAAAACAACAGGTGAGCTGCGCTCTGCAAAAGACATTCAAATTCATACCGCAAGATACTTACTTGGTACATTACTGCTCGAGGTGTCGCTAGTCATCATTGTACGTCCCTCATTCCGGAGAAGCGCCACATCTGCAAAATTTAGAGCGGACAATTGGTTAATCTCTTAATGAACAATATCGCCTGCTAAGATTAGTGCTTGGTGCAAAACTGAGTCTTACCTTGGCGCTACCTCAATCCTTTCGGAGACGGAACATTCACCTTGGGACATTCTGCAAGGGAAGAAATATATAAAGGATCAAGAGTGAACTATAAGACAATCGAACTCTAAAACTTGCATTATACTTTGGATTTGCAAAAAATTTACCTTGGAGTCATCGTTATCTGAAAACTCTGCCATAACCTTACGGACCAGTGAAGTTAACTGGTTTCTACGCACCCCTACACGCCGATGCAGGATGGAGAGCCCATCCTTCCTAACAATCAGGTGAGACATGATCAGGGGAACACAAGGTGGTTTCAGAAAAGGCAAAGTTAACCCCTTTTACCACGGTCAGCTAATTAACATTTTACTACTTCAGGAAAATCCTCCTGCGTGCCAGAAAGACGTAACTGAGTGGGCAGATGCAGTCACTCATCACTACACTACGAGTCACATTGGTGGAGACCGCTGCAGTCCAGCTTTGTTCGGTGCCCCTGTGGAACCCAGGTGAGCGTAACAGAACGCAAAGCCTTACCACAAATTTCCACCCGAGCGTCATGGAAACCTCAAAGACTGACCAATTAGCCCAGCTCCTGGGGGAGCTCAGGGCTGAAGTGCATTCCGCCCGCCAAGAAACCAATGCTCTCAGAAGAGAACTGATTGTGGCGAAGGAACATACAGATGATCTCGCCAGGCAATTACTTCAAGCCCAAGCTGGGCATGCACCACTACCTGGAATGGGGGGATCTTCAGTCCAAACTCAATCCAGCAATCCTGTACAAGTGGTATTACCGGGAGCTGTCCCTTTAGCACCACCAGAACGCTTTCCGGGGGACCCTAAAAGGTTTGCTGTGTTTATGAACCAGTGCCGCCTGCACTTCTCATGTAGGCCCGGAGCCTTTCCGAATGATCAATCGAAGGTGGCCTTCGTACTGCCATATCTTAGCGGCAGTGCAGCCGATTGGTCTATTCCACTGGTCAACCAGGATGACCCCATCCTTCGGGATTTCCAGGGCTTTCAACAAAACATGGAGAGGTTATTCGCCCGACATTCTCAAGGCCAAGCATTAGATAACAAACTTTTGTCCTCACGTCAGGGTAACCAGGATCTGTTAACCTACATCGCAACTTTCAATAGGTTGGTGGTAGAAACCGGATGGCCTGAAGACAAGCGAACTACGTTATTCCATCGTGGGTTATGAGGCGAGCTAAAAGACATTTTAGCACAGGTAGTGAACCCACCTCAAGACTGTGCAGAATATATAGACTTGGTGGTCCAACTAGACCACAGACTTCAGAATTGAAGATTCGAGAATCGAGTACTGGTAAGACCCAAGGACAACACCCCCAAAGGAACGGACGTATCTGAACCCATGCAAATTGGGGGGGTTAGAGGACCCTTGTCCAAAACCAAAAGAGACAAGAGGCGAAAACTGCAATTGTGCTTATATTGTGGAACCTCAGGGCATTTTTCACAGGATTGTTCAGTGAAACCACCTAAAAAGTCAGTAGGAGACGCCGCCAAGATCAATACTGAATCAGAGCCGGGAAACAACCACGCCCGACAAGCGTAGAGGTCCGCTTGCCGAGCGAGAAGAAGGACACTCAGACCTCACACTTAACCATACCAATGATCCTTATTGATCACCGACAGCCATCTCGTATGCATGCAGTTAGAACATACATCGATAGCGGAGCCATAGGTAATTATATGGATCAAGAATTGGCTACAAGGATGAATCTATCTCTTTATGAAAAAACCACAATTGATGTAATCACCACCGTCGATGGGACCAAAATAGCCTCCGGCCCAGTGACTCATTCAACGATGGAGATGACGCTGTTGGGCCAAGATGGGCATCGAGAGAACATTGTGTTTGATTTAATCAAGGCCTCACAGTTCCAAATAATTCTGGGAATGCCATGGTTAGAAACGCATAATCCTTGTATAAACTGGCGTGAAAAAAGAGTGACCTTCTCGGAGTGTGTGCACACTTGTTATCCAGAAGAACCCTCGACCAAGAAACTAGCCATGGTCACGAACCCGACAACTCTGTTACCCCAAGAATACCAGGATTTTCAGGATGTATTTTAGAAAGATCAGGCCAACACTTTACCACCCCACGGATCATATGATTGCCAAATTGACCTCATGCCTGCCGCACAAATTCCATGCAGTAGGATCTACGCCCTCACTGAACCCGAGAATCTTCATTTAAGGCAATACTTAGATCAATACCTGGCTAATGGCTTCATTCGCCCGTCAAAGTCTCCGGCGGCATCACCTTTGTTCTTCATCCCAAAAAAGGAAGGGGACTTAAGAACTTGTATTGACTATCACGTATTAAATCAAGTAACAGTCAAAAACCGGTACCCTTTGCCCCTAATTCCAGAATTATTGGACCAAGTAAAATATGCTCGTATCTACACTAAACTGGACCTCCGAGGGGCTTATCATCTGGTGCGTGTGAAAAAAGGTGACGAGTGGAAGACCGCCTTCCATACCAAATACAGATTGTTCAAATACCAGGTGATGCCCTTCGGGCTTTGCAACGCCCCGGCAGCGTTCCAGCATTTTATGAACGATGTCCTTCGCAAACTCATTGATGTCGGTGTCGTCGTGTATATTGACGATATCCTGGTATACTCCTCTTCTGACCTAGACCATGTGAAACATGTTCGTGCAGTATTAGAAAAACTACACCAGCATAAATTATATGCGAAATTAGAAAAATGCTTTTTTCACACTTCTGAGGTCGAATTTCTTGAGTTTGTCCTGACCCCGAATGGAGTTCGAATGGATTCACGGAAGGTAGATGCTATCCTCAAGTGGCCCTCTCCTTCTTCAATAAAAGGGGTACAGAGCATGCTTGGATTTGCAAATTTCTACCGCAGGTTCATTCCCGATTTTTCACATCTGGTGCACCCCATCACATGTTTATTGCGGAAGAATAAACGCTTCCAGTGGTCAGAAGAAGCAGAAAAGGCCTTCCAAGATCTAAAGCAGAAATTCACTTCAGCGCCTGTTTTGAAGCACCCACGCCCAGAACTGCCGTACGTGGTAGAAACTGATGCATCCAGTTTGGCCATGGGGGCGGTTCTTTCCCAAAAAGATCCTGAAACAGGCCAACTTCATCCAGTGGCGTTTTGGTCACAAAAGTTTTCAGCACCTGAGCTAAACTATGCCGTTACCGACAAAGAACTCCTGGCCATCAAGTCGGCATTCAAAGCCTGGCGGCACTATCTTCTGGGAGCCCGACACACCATCACAGTAATCACGGATCATAGAAACTTACAATATTTGAAGACAACCAAGGCTCAATCATCATGTCAACTTAGATGGGCTTTATTTTTTGCGGAATATGATTTCGTGAT
This sequence comes from Ambystoma mexicanum, assembly GCF_040938575.1. Lineage (NCBI taxonomy): Eukaryota > Metazoa > Chordata > Amphibia > Caudata > Ambystomatidae > Ambystoma > Ambystoma mexicanum. Next base: position 849,633,350 of record NC_090939.1, read on the forward strand.
CACTTACTGACCTGGTTGTCGAAACGGCAAAGCTGATGCTCTATCCCGCATTGGAATGGGAGAAGCGTATACAAATCCAGAACCAGTACCCATAATTCTAGAAAGAAGAATTCTAGGAATAACTACTCTGTTAACTATAAACGATGTCCATGAGAAAATCCACCAGCTTTTCGATCCAGCAGCCTTACAAGACTGGTCAAACAAAGGCAAAGATTATTCGGTCATTGATCATCTACCGTACTACCAAGGACGTCTTTATCTGCCTAGTAAAGTACTACAAGAACAAGTCATCTCCAATTATCATGAGTCTTTGGTAGAAGGGCATCCTGGAATCACTAAAACCAAAGCCAAGCTCAAGAGACATTTCTGGTGGCCTACTTGGTGAAAAGTCATGGGCCCTCATTACAACACCGGCGCTAAACCATGGCGCTACTAGCACCATGGTTGGTGCCGGTGTTGTAACGGGTCCGCCATGGTTCAATGGGGAATTACCACCCCATTCCAAGGTTGGCGGGGCGGTAATTCCCCATTGAACCATGGCCCTTCCCCATTCCCATTTTCTCCCCATATGGCTCTATGGAAATGGGGAAGGCGCTAAGTACGGTACTGCAAATTGCGGTACCGTAGTTAGCTTCAAGGTCCCTTTGCGGGTCCCTACTTTAACAGCTGGTGTAGACCAGCCGTTAAGGTCGGGTCCCACAATGGGACCTCGTAGTAAGGCGCTAAGTGTTTAACAGCGCCGCAGCCTTTTACGGCGCCGTTAAACACTTAGCGCCAGGGTCGTAAGGAGGCCCATTAAGTTATTTGTATTATCGTGTGGCATTTGTGTCCAAAACAAGACCCAGAAGAGAAAACCCGCGGGGCTATTACGACCTTTGGACATTCCACCTACACCTTGGCATACCTTATCTCTTGACTTCATCACAGATCTTCCCCCGTGTAATGGGTACAACACTTTTTCAGTAATAGTGGATCTTTTTTCCAAAATGGCCCACTTCATCCTATTAAAAGGCTTACCTTCAGCCTCGACCCCGGCCAAAGAGTTTCTTGAACACATCGTCCGAATACATGGATTTCCCTCCGTGCTAGTTTCAGATCGGGGCAGTCAGTTTATTTCCCAATTTTGGAAAAAATGCTGTCAATTGGCCCAAATTGATGCAAGACTTTCAACCAGCCACCATCCACAAACCGATGGTCAAACCGAGAGGACCAACCAAACGTTAGAGCAATACCTACGGTGCATGTTACGCCAAACTGAAAGCAACTGGAAAGATATTTTATGGATAACCGAGTATGCCTACAACAATTCGTTGCACTCTGGGACAGGACAAAGACCATTTTTCACCATATATGGACGGCATCCTCGAACCTCTGAACTCGACCCACCTCAACACTTTGAGATGCCCGCCGTAAGTAACTTACACGAGACTATAACACAGGCCTTCAAAAAGGCAACTGAACATTTAAAACAAGCAAAAGAGAGGTACAAGAAAACCGCTGATCAACATTGGAGCAAGGCTCCAAAATACCAGATTGGAGACCAAGTTTGGCTAGCTTCAAGACATATACCATTAAAGGGGACTCACACATTTAACCCCAGGTATTTGGGACCTTACGCCATTAAGGCCATTATAAACCCCGTGGCTGTGAAATTGGAGTTACTGCCGAATATGCAAATCCATCCAGTTTTTCATGTTTCACTTTTAAAACCAGTACAGCAAAGGAACAAGACTAACAAAACCACCAAGCCCCATCCTAGTAGATGGAGAACCAGAATTTGACTAAAAAATATTTTGGACTCAAAATTAGTCAAATCAAAACTTTTTTTATCTAGTTGATTGGAAAGGCTATGGTTCACAAGAGAGATCATGGGAACCAAATGACTATATTCATGCACATTGACTGGTAAGGCGGTTCCACCAGAACTTCCCAGACAAACCGGGACCAGCGAGAAAGACCACCTTGGGAGGGGCTTGGGGGAGAGTGCTGTTACAATGCCTCCCCCCAGACATCAGGAGCAGACCCATCTGCCCAGAGTACAGGCACCGATGAGAACTCAGTGAGGCTCAAGGGACCGCCTAGGAGCTTTATGGACTCAGTCCTGGCGCCGTTGGCCGTTGGCGCCAGGCTCATATTGCTTTTTTTAAAACTAAGCAGGACATCCTGTAGAGAAATCATGTACAGGCCACCGTGAGGCCTTGAAGGGATTACTTTCTTCCAGGAACTATTTTTCTTGGGTGTGGTACTGGAACTATTTTACCTGAGAACTACTTTATGGTGGCTATTTAAACCACGCCCAGAGAGCAGCACACGCTTCGCGTTATTCTGCATCCCTGCAGCGTAACGCTCACCGTGCATGCAGCTCAGCATCCAGTCTACAGCTACATCCGTCTTGTTCTCCGTGAACCGAACCTGAAAAAGAGAAAAGGAAAAGCAGATTAGAACAGGAGCCACACCATTAGTCGTCGCTTTCATCGGGGAGTCACCGCACCTGTGAGGAAAAGAAAACATCTGTTGCAGCGCTGCACTGTCAGCAGCAGCGCCGCGGCATACTCACCAATGCTCCTTTCATCCACACGATCCCATGAGATGCTCGGTTGAAATCGCCGCTCGGAGCATCTGCATCTGCAAAAGAAAGAAAAACAACAGGTGAGCTGCGCTCTGCAAAAGACATTCAAATTCATACCGCAAGATACTTACTTGGTACATTACTGCTCGAGGTGTCGCTAGTCATCATCCTACGTCCCTCATTCCGGAGAAGTGGCACACCTGCAAAATATAGAGAGGACAATTGGTTAATCTCTTAATGAACAATATCGCCTGCTAAGATTAGTGCTTGGTGCAAAACTGACTCTTACCTTGGCGCTACCTCAATCCTTTCGGAGACGGAACATTCACCTTGGGACATTCTGCAAGGGAAGACATGTATACAGGAGCAAGAGTGAACTATAAGACAATCACACTCTAAAACTTGCATTATACTTTGAATTGGCATAAAACTTACCTCAGAGTCATCGTTGTCTGAAAACTCTGCCATAAGCTTACGGACCAGTGAAGTTAACGGGTTTCTATGCACCCCTGCACGCCGACGCAGGATGGAGAGCCCATCCTTCCTAACAATAAGGTGAGACATGATCAGGGGAACACAAGGTGGTTTCGGAAAAGGCAAAGTTAACCCCTTTTACCACGGTCAGCTAATTACCATTTTACTACTTTAGGAAAATCCTCCTACGTGCCAGACAGACGAAACTCAGTGGGCAGGTGCAGTCACTCATCACTACACTACGAGTCACATTGGTGGAGACCGCTGCAGTCCAGCTTCGTTCGGCACCCCTGTGGAACACAGGTGAGCATAACAGTCACCTTCACCATTGGTTGAGGCACCCAGACAGGCATCAGCAGGAAAAGATTTATGGCATAATGAATGGAGGCACCCTAACATCCGGGTGCAACATATTCACATCCTTCTGTTATCTACTGAAATGACGGAAATACTCCCTGGAAACTTTTAGCTGAACCAGAAACAAGATCTAAAGGATCCGCTGCAACAGTTCCCTAACATGGATTTGTCTACTGGTCCCATACCCCTCCAGAGCAACTGATTTAATTGAAACCGTGCCTGGTCCCTGAATCCAGGTGACAAATAATTCAAGAAGATTTGAAGAGAAAGCTCAAATTAACAGTCATAGAACCATCACAATGCCAGTGGTCATAGTCGGTAGTGTTGGTGAAAAAAACAGTCAACACCTTGCGGTTTTGCATTACATTTGCAAGACTCAATGCCATCACTGTGCCTCAGATAGATGAGCTCATAACATGACTAGGTTCATTCAGCTCCAGGAGACAAGAAATAAACATCCTTCTGCACTAAAAATGGGTGGTGCCAGTTCACAGTCCTACCCTTTGGGCTATATGAAGCACCTACGGTGATGCTGGAAACGCATTGGAGGAACAGGGCCTCCCTGTCCTTGTCCTGTATCCTCTTATCATGTGTGTTCTGTGTTGTTTTCTGCACAGTAGCCCAGTTGGGACTCCTGGAAGTGCAGCTCTTCCTCTTTTTGGTTGTGGTGAACAGAGACCCTTGGGATACCCTTATGGCACCCATGGGTGGGTGTACAACCCTGTACTCCTAGTGGATGTTTCTTGGCACCTGTGTGTGTCCCACAGAGCAGGGTATGGGCTGGTGGCAGCTCCAAGCTGAATTTGGCAGGTGCTCTGAGTATCCTCCATTTTGGGATACCCAGGCCCTGCTATAGGAATCAGTGGATTCCTAATAGAAGGCAAGATGGCCCCTGTGGCCTCTTGGTTTCTATTACCTGTTACCTTGTTTTTCCCAAAGTTCAGGAAAGCCCCGACTTTGTCTCTTCCACTGACTGGATGTTGGGCGGAAAACCATAAATGGTATTGTGGGGAAGTCCAGGCCTGACTGCCTGGAGCATTCCCAGTAACTGTATGTTGTTGGTACACCCTAGGGGTGGGACCTTTGCAAATGGAGTGTGTGACCAATATGCATTTTATGTTATGGGTGTCTGGTTTCTGGGTGTGTGACACAATGAATGAAACAGCCCTGCCTGAAACTGACATGAATGCAGTGTGGTGTGCTGAAAGGCTGGCGGCTTTCCCCAATCTACTTTCCTTGTTATGGGTGTCTGGGTGGAAGTGAATGGCCTGAATGCACGGTGAGCCTGATTGGCTGCCTGCCTGCATGAATGCCCTTCTGTCTGATTGGCTAACTAAGCTTGGCTCAGCAGTGTGAATGAGGGACAGATGTGTACATCTGGGAACCTCTCACTTCCCAATTTGTTCAGAAGCTGAAACTTGAAGCTGCTTATCCTTGAAGCCCAGCTGGAAGAAGAAGAAGGTTTGCTGCTGCTTTCTGTTGACGAAATCTAAAAGCTGTCGAGTCTGTCACGGACTGATCCAATAGAGGACTTGGCTAGGAGACCTCTCCCCGAGCTACGAGGGAACATCGTACAGAAGCTGATGTTCATCAAGGTACCCTGGAAGCCAGTCCCAAAAGACTGTCAACCAGAGACAGGGTCCACCGAGAAATCTTGAATTAAAGCACCAGGACATCAAGGCCGTCGAAGTCCATCATCGTCGACTGGCGTTCAGAGGATTTCCTTGACCACTGGAAGCCTGTCAAGTCGTGTTGCCCAGAAGCTGGGACAGCTTGACGCTGTGCTGCTCAATGACTGGAGCCACAAGGCTCAGCCTTTTGCCTAAGAACATTTTGACGGAAGGGCTCCCTTGCCATCCCCATCAACTGCTTTGTCCTGCCGGAGAAAGTCGAGGTCATCGACGACCGAGGAGAATCCACTGGTGCGTTTCCCGCCACCTGAAGTCCACAAAGGTACTGACGAGTGAAGATCCAAAATCCAGCCGTGATCGAGTCCCGATCGTCGGCGCCGATGCCGACACCCGACGGCCGCTGCCGGCCCACGTTTTTCTATGAGTCTTCTTTGCGGCACCGAACTCCTTACATCGAGGTGCACTGCACGCCTCGTCTTTTCAGAGCATCCACGATCGATCGTCAACGAGCACTGTGTAGGTCAAAGCTGCTGTCTAGATGACAGTGTTCACATTTCTTTGAAGGAATCTCAATGCCCCATGGCTCCTCCTTTAAAGACAGTCCACTCATGAGGGATCCTTCGACGAACCGTCAAAGAAGCTCTTCTAACTCAGGTACATTGGGGTAGTTGAATATTTTGACCAGGAAACAAGACTATTTAAACCTTAATGGACTGGGATTGTTAATACTCTTTATTACAGATTGTCTAGGTGGGGGGATCCTCACAGAGTACTGTGTCTTGGTAATTGGACAAAGTAATTCGCCATTGTTTAAATCATCTTGTCTTCCCTCCTATGTCCTATGCTGATCCACATTACTGTTTGATTTGTATACCATTAGAACTGTCAGCAGTTGGTGTATTTTAAAGGAGTCAATAGCTAAGTGTGGTACCACATAGACACTGTATATATTTACCATATTAGATTTGCCAAAGTACAAAGTGTGTTATTAAATGTGTATATATATATTGAACCTTATTTTTATATAAAGAACTGTGTTAGCACATAACATAGTGTGTGGACATTCCTTTGTGGGGGCTTGGGGACTACACTGTATTTAAGAACTAGCCTGCATCACCTCCTGAGAGCTTAAGCCTTGATTGCTCGTCCATTCTACCATATAGAGAATCTTGGCTGGGGTGCTCTGTGCTTCTACCTTGCCGTATAGAGGGCAGGGGTACAGATATCCCCTCCAGTCTTTACACCCACTACATTTCAAAGATTCTTGGACATCATTCTTAAACCTTATGAGTCCTTTTCAGGGGCCTAGCTAGAAAATATCAGTCGCAGCTCCACTTGGGTTGAGCATATGCATCATCTTTATGTCATCAACCATGTTTTTAGAGCTGCTGGCCTAACATCAAATCCAGCCAATAGCCATCTAGCTCAAAATGCTGTCAAGCATCTTTGCTTCTTTGTGGGAGATGAGCTCATCCATCCACAAGAATATAAGGTAGAGGCTCTAAGGAACCCCCCTGTACCACTCCACCCCCCGGCCCCAAAAAAAGATCTGAATGCCTTCTCAGGTTTTGTAGGGTACCATGGTGCTTTGTATCCTAATTTTCCAACACAGTGAAACCCTTGACTGAATAGCTGAAAATCAACTGGCCCAACAAAATCATTTGGGGTCAAGCAGAACAACTTGCATTCAACCATCTCAAAAATTGCCTGTGCAACCCTCCACTATTACATATGTGAGATTTTAACAACCCATGCCTATTATAGATAGACAGCTGTAAAGGTAAGCATAGGAGATGTACTGTTACAGTAACATGAAGGGAGATAGAACCTGAGGTTATGCACAAGTTGGAAGCTATTCCCTCAGGAAAAAATATATACAACCCAACTGGAGTCATTAAAATACTATTTAGAATGATGACAATTTACCCTAAGAATGGATCACACCCTACGGGTATGGCTTGCCAGGAACCAAAACTTGAATAGAAGAGTAATGTGGTGGTTCCTAGCATAACTGCCATACACATTCAAGATCACCCATCAAAAACGAAAGGACAAACGTAACATTGGCTGTCTGAGCAGATTTCCTAAAGAAGGCCCAAGGCAGAGCCTCACATTAAATGAAGGAGTCTGGTGAGCAATGGTTCTGCCGCTACTCAGTTTGCCTCCCAGAGGGTGGAAGGAGCGGGATCCACCTGGTAGTATACCCATTAGGGTTCCCAAAACTCCACACTCAGGGAAATAGTGTTAGAAACATTTGCCCACATCTCAGATCCAAACTTTAAGACTATCATGCCTAATATGGCCTGTCTGGCTATAATCACTTCAGAGTTCCGATTGAGGACTATGCCCCATATTTGATGTGCCAGTAACATCAGAAGAGTGAAATTCAAATCACCAGCCCACACTGGAAATCCCAAAGGCAGAGCCTGTGCAGAAACAACCCAGGAGTTCCCCATCTGACCATTAGCAGACTGTGGCGGACAATGGTTCCTGCATTCAGAAGCAGTTGACAATCATAGCTGCAGAGCATCCCCCTGCTAACACGGAACACTGCATACAACCACTGCATACAACGAAATGTATGGACAAGCAAGAACTGAAACACCTCCAAGATGGCAGCGATGCTACCGACCATGTTTTTAGACACAGAGAAAACAGACGAGTGAAAAAAACGGGATTAAACAATAGCAACCAAACCTGTATGAAGAACTCAAATAACTATTAAGAATAGTGCAGCAAGGTAACCAATCTAAGTGACAGACACAAGACCACAAAAGCCCCAATCAATCTCGAGAGCAGGACCAAGTGCAAAACCATCCAGGGTACTATAAAAGGGGGCAAAAGGAGGAATAAATGTGGAATTTGGATTAAAGCAGAGGCATCCTCCAAATTTCCCTAGATGCACAGGAGCTGCTCTATCTGGGGGAAAATAGCACTCGCCTTGGCCAACCTACAGAAGCTAGTCCAGAAGGGGATAGCCAAGTGCCAGGGTTCAAAATAAAAATTGGATGAGCAGGAGCTAAATCCAACTCCTTGGTGTCAGCCGGTAGGCAGGAGCTGCCACTGAGGAAGCAGAAGCGAGTATTCAGTGCACCCAAATCGAACTTCTACAAGAGGTTTACACTTTAATTTTTTGCCCATTATGTATGAGAACATTGAGAAACATGTGCCTCGGAGAGACCTGCTGTGTTCACTGTGAGAAACCTGAGGGTGTTCTCACAGATAGACCCAGAGGATCTTTTGTTCAGCTGGCCAGGGCACAGCCATCGCCTTTGGAACCAGACCGTGGGGGTCGACCAGTGCGGGAGGATCACCTGGACAGGGTGTCCTTGGGGACAACGGGAGGAATGCATTAGGCAGGGACATAGTATTCTCCCCTTTCTGGCACACCTCTACCCGACACTCCTTCAGTCTACATGGGATATGTTAGTCCCATCCTAACCCAGTACTTTTCCCTAAAGGAACAAATGTGAGAGCCTCATGGGAAACCAGAACCCATGTACACACAACCATACATCTGCCTTCCTCGATCTGACAATACCCTACCCAATTTCCCCATAATTACCAGAAAACACTATGACTTCCCAACCCCCCTCTTTTTTATATACAAACACTGAGACGAAGAAGAGAGGGACTGAGGATGAAGATCACTGAGAAGAAACACACTCAGCCTCAGAGGATTGACCCTTCCTTTTTAAAAAACATACTGTCCTCTTAACAGGGACAGACACGGTCAGGCCTCCCTCGACAACCACTCACATCTGATTCTAGTTGACTCTCCCAGGAAGTATAAAAGGTGGAACATACAGGCACACTCTGAGCAAGCATGGGATGCTGGATGGTGCACGGAAGCCATAGGGAGAGAATTCGAGCTGGAGAGACCCTGGAAGGCTTAGAGGAAGAAGGATTGCCTGATTGCTGGACCTGTGACTACAGGGGAGGCTGCAATGTGGAGAGGGAACTTTACCTCCAGAGAGACAAACCAGGGGCAGCTGGGCTTACCTGGCAGTGCCCACTACAGAGCTCTTCCCTTGGGCAAAGCAGGAAAGCCCAGGCCTTTGAGGGGCAGGTGGCGAGACCCTGACCTCAACCAGTATCCCCTTGAACTCCTGCAGTACCCAAAACTGCCAGAGTACCAAAAAGGTGCGCTAGCGTAGTGGGAGCAAAATCAGAGTGAAGGATTATGGGACTTAAAGTCCAAAGACATTTTGGTGAGAAAAGCTGAGCACGGTGGAACACGAGCAAGAGCAGAACTTCTGGGGCAAAGGCAAACCTACTGGAGCAGAGTTACGGACCAAGGGACGATAGCAAAGGGTAGAGAACCCCAGAAGTTCCCTGCAGGAGGTTGTTGCCTCCAAAAGGCTGTGAAAGGCATGTTAAGAAGGCCAAGTCCCAGAGAAGAAGATTGCATTGTGTTTCAAGGATGCCAGCAACCCTCTCAGGTGAACGGCAGAGTTGGGGAGGCGAGGCCGAGCCTGTGGTATTAACCTTGACTCGTAAATTAAGACCTGCAGAAGACAAGAAAGAAATGCACACAGCCGGTGAGTTTGCAAGCAACATGAAAGACCAGTGTCTGTTAAAGAAAGACTGAAGTTGCAACAGTATATCACACAATTGAAGGCTGCACGCGTGTGGATGAGACACGAAGAAAGGCAGACCTGTGATGAACTTTGAATTCCTGATAGCTGTGAAACCAGCGATGCTGAGTAGCGGACTGGTCCAACGAAAGGAAATAGCCCACTGGAAAGTCTCTGTTAAAGGTGAATGTTTTGTTTGATAAAGTGGCTGAACTATAAAAAGCAAAGTGATCAAAATTAACCCCAGGAAAAAGGGGGGAGTAAAAAGGTGAACTTTGAACTTTTGTGCTAATGGCACCGAACTACCCAGACCAAGAGACACTGGGGCAAATAACACAAGAGTGTGTGCTGAAGGGAAAGTCAAAGTGGTCCTGCGGAGGTCTATAGTAAAAGCCACACACATTCAAAAGTCTTTGACATCAGGAAAAGGTCTGAGACCGGAAGTGTGATAAGTTAGGGGAAGGGAACCCCTAAAGTATGCGAATTAAGCTTGGGGAAGAGAATGCCTGCAAGTGTTGTGTTTGAAAGGTGCAAGCCCGAATGAGGGAGACCTATATGAACGTTTTGCTTTGAAAGGTCCAAGCCCAACTAAGGGAGACCTATGTGAACTTTTTGCTTTGAAAGGTCTGAGCCCGACTGCGGGAGACGGCGTGAACTTTTTGTTCAACAGTGTTTTGTAAGCTGGAACGAGAGACTTTAACATGGAAGGCCAAGCAGGACTCGGTCCACATTTTGAACTGCCTTTATTTTAAGAACCTGAGCCAGAGTGTGTCATCCTGTCTACGGTAGCTGCCTTTCTCCATGCTGTTCAACGTGGGGAGGAGAACTGACCCAGCCAAATTGATTCTTTATATTCTTGCACATTATTCCTTTTGCATGCACATTTTCCCCACACATATTTTGTTAGATTAGAGTAAGGGCTGATAACAGGTTTTGTTAGCATAGGCCACCTTGTTTTGACAGACTCCACTAGGACTGTGTTATTTATTATTTGATGGTCGAGCGTGCTTCCCTACTAGATGTAGAGCAAGATAGGCATTCTCCCAACCCCTTTTCGAGAATAATAAAGGTTTGCCAAATGTATCTTTTGTGTCTGTCTTGCTTTTGATACCATGCCTCCCTTACATCACTCAAAAGGTCCTAGATCTGCCAACAATCTATTGCAATTATTGGGAAACCCAAGGTCCGGGAGCAACCTGTTGTGTGCATGAAAGAAACCCACGGTCTGGGAGAGAGCTATCATGATCCCTGAAGAAACCACAGGCTGTTAGAGAGATTCTATGAAAAGAATACCTGATACATTAATCGCAGAACCCAACTCCTGGGAGAGGTTTTCAAAATGGTGGTGAGGCCAGACAGGCTACAAAGAGTCTGGACTGTAAGTATGTCTTAAAAGAGCTTTTCTAGTGGTAATTGTTTGTTTATTTTATTCGGTAGGGAATTCATTTTTAGCTTACAATAAAGAATTAATTTGTTGTTCAAATTGTGGGCGTTTTGTGTTTGAAGCTTAGGGTAGAGTGGATTGAGTGCTTGAGCAGGATCTTCCCAAAGAGACGGCTGGATAGATATGGTCCCTGGGCTGGAGGCCAAGGATAAGTCTTGCAGCCGTGTTCTGTATTAGCTGGAGGGAGCGAAGGGAGGAAAGAGGGAGATTGAGAAAGAGGCTATTGCAGTAGTCCAGCCTGGAGTCAGCCTCCTTCTGATTCTAACTCAGCAACATATTTTTGTACCACTTACACTCAGGTATCCACCCACTGGTTAGCATAGAAAATACCCTCCTTTTACTCTCTTGATTTATTTACCCAGGATAGTATGTTCTCTCCTCCTTCTTTAACTCTGCACCTCTATCATTGAGGCAGGAGGAAGATACACAATCTACACAACATCTTGGAATCAGTTTGGAATAGGACTTGAGAGAATGTTTTTTGGTTAGTAGGGAGTTATGCTTTTATGAGGCCAAGAGGTATCTGCTGGGCCTTTAGGTGAGTCTGCCAATGTGCCTGCGATTCGGACAGACATACAATGGAAAATTACAGGGTTCTTGGAAGTTGCCAGATTTTGAGCTGTTGTGCTGGTGGTGGCAAACTGGCTATCTCTTTTCTTCCTCCTTCCCTTCTTCTCTACTCTGCTAATCCCACAGTTGCTCTCAGAGGCAGATGTGATTGAGATCACAGTGTTAGCGACTGGAGCTGAGCTGAATGTAATGTTTGCAAGATTAGGAAGCAACAGTGGTCTGGGAGGTAGCAGTAGGCACTGGCACTCTTGAGGCACCCGTGCACCCAGATCTCCAGCAGCAACAGAAATGGCTGACTTGGTGGTACCGACAGAGACTGCTGCGCAAACCAGGGTCTAAAAAAACAGCAGTTATCAAATGAGGTGTTGGTCACACCTAAAGCAGTTGATTAGGAGTGATTTGCAGGTGAGTCCCATCCCCTTGTAGGCCACTGTGATATGGAAGTAGTAGCGGGCGCCCGGGATACCGCGGGAAAGGAGGGGGTTACGGAACGGGCCAGCCAGGTGCAGATGCTAGCCTTTAGTAAAAAGGAAAACAGGATAAGGACTACATATCCCAAGATGCCCCACGGAATACAGCATCAGGGAGGGGGCACCCAGATGGGAAAAGAAAGGAAACAGGGAGACGGAAAACCGTGTTTCTCTATGGTACCAGATCTGCCCACACAGAACCGAAGTCAAGGTTTAACACAGAGCGGGCGGAATGGGGAGGAGAAGGGGAATCAGTGTCAGGTGTGAGAAAACCGTTGCCGGGATCACCAGGGGCTCATTACGGGGGAGGAGCGGAGCAAGGGTTAAATGCAACACCGAAAGATTCAGAAGGGGTCTTATCTTTCAGGAGCAGCGCGTGGCGGTGGGTGCCGCAGCTGAATGGAGTGAGACCAGCAGAGAGTACAAGTGGGCATATTAGGAGGAAGCGGAAAAACCACAGACGCCCTACCTCGTCTGAGCCCCAATCTGCAGTCCAGTGGAGAAAAGCGGAGGCCGGAGCAACGGCATTCAGACGTGTGAAGAGTTGACACCTGTTATTTTTCGTTTTCGTTTCAACGGCCGGCAGACAGGTTTGAAAGAGTGAAAGCCTACAGCCGCTGGTGTTTTGTTTGGGACTATTTGGAATTTGAAAAAGCATACCAGCTTAACGTGCGAGCAAAGCAAGGCACAGCACGCTAAGTACATGCGAGGTGAAAGGAACCCAAGTCATCATTCGGTTGCAATTGATGATTACGTGGCAAGTGTGAGTTGGGAAAAATAAACAACTGCTAAAACCTTGTTTGTCTCCAGCTGACTACTTAACAGCCACACACACTACCACTCTCATAATAACACCAAACAGAGTTGGATGGGCAGTTTTAAATTCATCATAACCACAGATATTGCTCTAGGTAGCTTCTATTTCATGAATTGATTATCCCATCTCTGCTATTTCAGAAGACCACAGTCTTGGTCCTGCTGCCAGTGAGAGCAGAGCAGCCCACACTAAGTCACGTCTGTATTCATTGATTGATAGGTTATTTACAATGCGCCTATATGCAAGTGTTTCAAGGCGCAACCAGGCAGGGAGGGGGAAAACAGGGGAGAACAAGACAATCTTACTAGGCCTACTATCTTTTAGATCGTGCAAGTGCGCAGACAAGAAGTGCAGAGGGAAAGGAAGGGGGAGAAGTGCACCCAGTGGAACAGTGCCCTAGGTTAAGTGCAGGAGGGCAGGGCCTCCAAGGGGAACATGCCCAGGAAGTGCAAGGAAGGCCAGGTGGCAGTGCAGGCGGGCCCAAAGGCAAGTGCAAGGGACTGGGCAAGGGGGGCCAGGTGTCCTATATGACTCAGAGGAGCACCAAGCAGCCAGTCAACGTAGCAGCAGGAGGAAGGGAAGGGTAGCAGAGGGAAGCAGAGAGAAAAGGAGGCGGGGAAAGATTAATAGGGGAGAGGCAGAGAGAGGGAAGAAGAGAAAAGGAAGGTCTTGAGGAGCTTCTGGAACTTAAGGAGGTCTGGCTCAAGGTGGAGAGTGGCAGGGAGGCTGTTACAGGGGGAGGCATCTGCAGAGGAAAAAGATCTACCACCCAGGTTCTGCTTGGAGAAGTGACTCACCCGCAGATAATTGGAGGTAGAGGAGCTGGAAGACCAGGGCGGTAGACCAGGGCTCTGGAGGGAATGTACTTAGGAATAGAACATTGGAGATAGTACGGGCCCCAGCCCCAGAAGGCTTTTTAGACAATGCAGGGCGCCTTGAACTTGATCCTTACAGCCACCGGGAGCCAGTGGAGGGATTTCAGAGGCGGAGAGATGCGGCTCCTGGGCTTAAGGCCAAGGATAATTCTCTCAATCCTGTTTTGGATGATTTGCAGAGGGCAAAGGGTAGAGTTGGGAAGATTGACCAAGAGGCTGTTGCAATCGTCAAGCCTAGAGGGAACCAGGGCCCTGGAGACAGTAAGCTTCTGGGGGAAGGTGAGAAAAGGTAGAATACCTCTGAGGAGGTGCAGTTGGAAATTGGACTATTTAGAGAAGTCAGTGATATGTGGAGAGGAGAGAGTGAAGTTGAAGATGCCCCCTAGGTTTTTTTCCTCACAATAGGGTGCAGGGCCAAGGGAGGCCGGCCATAGTGAAAGGGGAAAAGCGGGAGCAGCGGTCCCAATGAGAAGGATCTCTGACTTACTGTCATTAAGGCAAAAATAATTAGAGGTGCAACATGCCTGAATAGCGGAAAGACAGTCGGGATGAGGGAGGAGGAGGAGGAAAGAGAGCTGCGTGTCATCCACATAACACTGAAAGTTAGAGGAAAAGGTAGAGATCAGTCAGGCCAAGGGGACCACATAGATATTGAAAAACCAAGGTGAGAGGATAGATCCCTGGGGAACACCTCATGTAGAGGACCCAAGTTCAACCTTCGAAGGTCGGTCAAAGAGGAAGGAGGATAGCCACACCAGAGCCTGATCCGTGATGCTCAGGGTATCTGGATGTTGTGTTTCACCATGTCAAAGGCAGAAGAAAGGTCAAGGAGGATGAGGACAGAGGGAGAGTTAGAGTCAAGGTTAGAGAGAAAATCTTCACAGGTGTTTAGGGGAGCAGTTTATGTTTCTCTGGCTGCTCTGAAGCCATACTGATGGTCATGGAGACAACCAACAGATTCAGTTTGGAGTGTTAGCTGGGTGATAGCCAATTTCTCCAGGAGTTTGCTCAGGAAAGGAGTAATAGAAATTGGGCATTAGTTTTCCGGGATGGAGGGGTAGGCAGAAGGCTTTTTGAGCAGGGGGTGCACAAGGGAGTGCTTGAGAGGAGAGGGGAAAACTCCAGTGACAAAGGAGTGGTTGTAGAGATCGGCCAAGGCTGGAGCAAAAGAGTCAATGTTGTCCTTCATGGTTCTGGAGGGGCAGGGAGACACCTGGTTGGATGAGACTTTCACAGACCGTACTTGTCTGGAAACCTCAGCAGGTGTGACAGGAGAGAGGGAATAGAGGAGGGGAGTAAGGGCGGCCAAGGAGGGCCTAATAGAGATAGAGGGAGGGAGGAGAGCACCTGAGAGTAAGGATATGATGTCCTGAGTTTTTATGGTGAAATGAGAGGCCAGAGCCAAGCACAGGGCGTGGGTGGGTGTGGTAGAGGAAGATACTGCAGGAGGATTGGCCAGCTCCTTGCAGATTTTTAAATGTTCAGCCATGTTGTTAGATGCCGCGGCGCTGCAGGCTTGAATTTACTCTTTTTTAGAGAGGATTAAGAGTCGATTTTGCCTTTGAAGTATGCGGCAGGCCAGTTTGTTAGAGGGTCCACCTGAAGCTCCACTTTTCCATTCAGCTGCTCTGCACTTGCGATTCAGCGCGGTCAGTTCGGAGTCATACCAAGAATTGCACTTTTTGGCAAGCTTCAGGCAGATCTTCATTACAGGAGCAAGGATGTTAGAGATGGAAAGGTTAAAGGGCTGTGTCAGGGAGTCAGCTGCAAGACTAGATGGAGGAGAGGAGGTGGAGGCAAAGGCTGCCACTGACAATCTCTTCATGGGTCGGATGACCATGAAGGAGGGTGGCAGTGCTGGGTGGGCCATTGCCAGGGGAACAGGAAGCTTCAAGTGTGAAGAAAGAAGAAAGTGATCAGTTTCAGGAGAGAGGAGTACGGAGAGGGTTAGAAAGAGGGATGTCAGAGGTGATGAGGGCATCCAAGGTGTGTCCGGAAGAGGGGGTCGGACCAGAGGGTAGGATGGAAAGTGAGAGAGAGTCGTGAAGGTTGAGAATGCAAGTAACCCCAGACATTTTCCATCAATAAGGGGGAGTTTGACTTCGTAGTTGGGAGCTTGCCTGATTTACTTCTCTTATATCACAGCAGGCTTAAAAACAATGTTTGTTTGAAAGGCTTTTCAGGTGTTAAGTGTCATTCAAATGCTTTCCATTCATCACTATGCAATGTAGCAAAGTCTCCTTAAATAGCATGAGATCCCCCGGGCATGGATCCTGAGGTCACAGCGTCTACACACCAAGCTATAGCTCACTGATGACGCCCATTGAGGGTCAAAAAATCTGTGGTATTGCTTGTGGTCTTGGGCTGTCATCTAGTAGTTTGGGGTAAAATGCCCCTGTAGAGGTGCCACCAAAGCAGTTGCCTGGGAAATCAGCTGTAGGCAGAAACACTACGCGGCATGTAAACACAACCGCGTTTTGTGTTTCTGCCTGCTGTGGCTATCACTTTGGGTCTCCAGGAGCACCGGAGACCCAAAGTGAAAGCCACAGCAGGCAGAAACACAACGCGGTTGTGTTTACATGCCGCGTAGTGCTTCTGCCTACAGCTGATTTCCTATTTGGGGCTCTCGGAGAGCCCCAAATGGGAAATGCTAAATGCTGCGTTGTTTCTGCCTGAATCTGCTTTCCCATTTGGGGATCTCGGGCTCCCCGCGCGGAGCCCGAGATCCCCTCCGAGCCGGAGGAGCCTGAGAAACTTGGAAAGAAAAACCGCAGCATTTTCCAACACAAAAACGTTGTATTTATGTTTGCGGTCGCTTCAAAAGCGACCGCAAACATAAATACAACGTTTTTAAAGCTGCGGTTTTATTTCTAAGCTTTCCGGGCTCCTCCAGCCCGGAAAACTTAGAAAAAAAATGCAGCTAGTGCTTATTTAAAAAAATAAATAAATAGCACTTACCGAGATTCAGCTGCAGCTTTCCTGCTCTGGTCTCCGGTCCCCGTCCTCCGCGTACAGCACTAATGAAGGGAAAGCCACCCAGCGGTAGCTTTTGTTTACTACAGCTGGCTGGCTTTTCCTTCATTAGTGCCGCAAAATCAAAAGCCAGCACAGGAGGGCATCCATTTCACAAAATGGATGCGCCCATGTGCTTGCTTTTGCGAATTTTGAGCTTGAATAGCTCAAAATTTTACATAGGAAGTTTTAAAAAAGAGAATGCTAGTGTTTTGTTTTTTATGTTGCCTATTTTTTTTTTAAATAAAAATGTTTACTAGACCAGCCTTTAATAACTCTAGCTCTATGTCAAGAAATTAAGGTATTACCTGAAAATAAGCCTCTTCATGTAAATTAGATGGAAAAAGGAATATAAATTTCAATGCGATCTGCAATCATTGCAAAGTAATATTCTACCCTAAAACACAGTACCATTCTCCAGTGAACCAGTTCACACCTTTTCTTTATGTTGAATTTTGTGCCATGAATTATCTATTTTTTACTCCTGCACCCCCTCTTTTCTGAAATACTAGTTTAAACTTTAAATGAGTTTCAGTTCAAGTCAAAGACCACTTTTATTTTTCTTTGACCATGCACAGTATGTACACAGACTATTAGAACTCTACAGCAGGGGTCTGCAGGAATTGGCTTTCTAGATGTGTTGGACTACACCTCCTGTCAGTCCTATCAGCATAGTCAATGATATAGTGCCTTCCAAGAAGTTATTCTGTTTGAAGAGGTTGCCGAGAAGATAATTTGTTGTGAAAGTGGATTACATTGTGGAGAAGAGATTACTGTGAAGTGGGTGGTGCTTCCTGCTACTAAATTTAGTGCCAATCGTTTTCCCCCATAAAGTTCTGGAGTTGGCTGCTACTCACTTTACTACAGAATATCAGACGATAGTTAACAACTAAGATATTGTGTTATGTCATTTCCTTTGGACTGGTGTGTTTCATCAGCTTAAGAGGAATTGTAAAAACTTCTATATATTTCAGAATATCTCCAAGGCTTATATGGGTCAGCCCCCCTTCAACTCCTAGCTATCTCTAAGGTTTTATTTTCAAAGATTGGCATGAATATTATAGTGACCATGGTACACTCCCAGGCAGGAAACTGACAGAAATGTATATTTCTCCTCTGTGAAAGGTACAGTGGGCTAAAACATGGTTGTAGACCCTCATGAGTTGGCACCTTCCCAGAGAACAGGTTATGTGTCTGTATCCGTTCTCAGTAGTGTGCTCCCAGGCCTCTTTTTATATGTTTAGGAACTTGGGGTTTCACCCTAAGTTACCCAGTGTTATCCAGCTTAGAGAGGCACAGCTTCACCTCACTGATTAAGACTGACTAGACCGAAACACGTATCTGGGTTGCTGTTGGTACTCTTGTTCAGAGGAGAATTGCCTAGTATTTCGGTACTGGACTGCCCAAGTGTGTGGGACCGGACTGATATGCAAATATGGATATGATATTTCTCCTCTGTGAAAGTGCCAGTGAGCTAAGACGTGGTTGCAGGCCCTCCCAAGTGGGCACCTTCCCAATGAACAGGCTATTTGGCCATGTTCGTTCTCAGTAAAGGGGCTCCCAGACCTCTTTTTGTAGGAAACCGATATATACTAGTCAGAGATGATTATACCACTGTGTACTGTGGCACCCATTGGAAACTTTACACCTGAAAAATTATACAACCAAGCAGTTTGTCACACATTTGCTGTCATTCTTCACTAGGATTGGATGCCTGAAGCGCCCACCTTTATGTCTGACTTATGGGAAAAGTTAAGACCTTATTGCATAGCCAGACCCTACAAACTCCTATATACCATCCACAAAGAGATGGCTTAGCATAGCGTTTCAACAAAACCTTAAAGAATCTCCTGAGAAAGCTGGTGGATAAAAATGGGACCATTTAAGATTATCTAATGCCGTAGGGCTTTTTCGCCGACCGGAAGACCCTGTTAGCTCTTATGGGATTCTCTCCCTTGGAGCTCATATATACGAGAGGGAAACTTGTGATGACCTTTACACATTAAGGGAGCACTGGGAAAGACAATAAGATACAGCTCTAAATGTAGCCTCATTTGTACAGTTAATCCAAGAAAGGATGGCTTCAGAACATGAATTCATTAACCAGCATAAGCGACAAGTCCAAGACAAGCATTGTCAACCTCAGCTATGCAAATTCACTGTGTAAGAAAAGGTTCTCATCATATTACTTACCGAATAAAACAAGAAACTACCCAGCAGCATGGCCCATACCTCATTATAGAGGTGATCAGATGCTTACTCTATTGAGTATAGCAACTGTAGAGAAGGAAACCCTCCCAAATCTATCATGAAAACTGGCTGAAGGAGTGAAAAGATCCTGCTAATACTACTTTGGTAGCCACATCCTAATGTGAGATTCCCAAAGATGTGACACCAAATGCTAAAAGCTTTGAGATTTCCTGGAACATTTTAAAAATGAGATTTTCTGACAAAAACAGGCCAAGCACCAGCTCTCTTAACCCACATCCATACTCTGACAGGGAAATACATGCAACTCCATGCGTATCCCTTACCTGAAGCTCTACGACAGATTGTGAAACAAGTTGCCTAGGGATTACAAGTCATTGAACCTTCCTGCAGCTACTTGGCTTTGCCAATTGTGCTAGCAGGAAAGGCAGACAACAGTCAGCATTTTTGTATGTAATTTCTAAAAGTCAATTAAATATTCTGGTTTGGGGCATACCCAGTGCCACAAATCGATGAAATAATTGAGAGAATGAATAACTCTACATACATTTTCACCATTCATCTTACCAAGGGTTATTGGCTAATCATTCTGGCTCCAGAAGAGAAAAAGCCTTTTCCGTGCTAGATGGTCTCTTCCAATGTACTGTACTACTCTTTAGTATACATGGAGCACCGGCTACATTCCAGAAACTGATGGACAAGCTGTTAAGATCCCACTAGAAATACATAAGGGCCTACCTGGAAGATAGCATCATCTAGTTGAAACTTAGAACAAACACATGAGGCACTCATACCCGTTTCCGCAAGCCCTGAGGAAACATGGATTAAGAGCCAACCCTACAAAGCGGGTGCTGGATGAATCAAACATCAAATTTGTAGTTTTGCAGGTGGGGAAAGGTGTTGTTCAACCACAAAAAGGAAAGCTAGAAGCTGTTCAAAATATCCCACTGATGAACCCACCTAGAAGGGACGCAAATCAGTATGTGCCTATGTGTTTAGTTGAGTACTGTCAATGTTTCATCCCCAGATTCTTCACAATCTCTTGTCCTCTAACTGATCAAATGGAAGCATCCCAACACAACATGACTCAGAGCCAGGAAGCCTTTAAGCAGCTGAAATAATCCATAAGCACCGTCCCATCCTCATTATGCTTGACCTTTCGCAACCTATTATTCTCCAGACCGATGCTTCTCAGCTGGGACTGGGAAAGGCACTCTCAGAGCACTCTCAGAAGAGAGAAAGGTAAGTGAATGGGCTATCCTATATATTAGTAAAAAGCTATTTTCATGAGAGCAAAACTATGCAACAATTGGGCTAGAATGCCTAACTACCAAATCAGTAGAACCCCTAAAATACTACCTCACAGGCCAACACTTCCAGTTGCCTACACTCACCAGCCCTTCGAACTGGTTATCAAGAAACAAAGAGAGACATCCTTATATCAGGTGGCTCTGGGCAGTATAACCTTACACCTTTATGATACTGTGTTGTAATGTGCTCATTGCCATCAGAATGTAGAACTATACTATGGAATATAGCATCCGAAGCACAGATAGAATGTTATGTTTCAGGCAGAAGTTCATTGGAGGTTAAGGTGCAGATGTGCTGGGGGTTTGTCTGCAGTATAACTTTACCAATAAAGTCCCACCATCACCTACCTGGAGTGTGGTCTTGCTTCATTTCATAAAGTATCAACAAGGATGCCTACAGGTGAATGTCAATTTCCTAAGCTGATAATATCCAGCTCCTCCAGAGAAAACAAGAGGGAGCTTCCTTGAACTGGGAAAGTATGTGACACAGTGACTTCAAGGAGACTAAGGGATGACCACCTGGAAAACCTACTTGCAGAATTGCTAGTCCAATCAGGATCCAGACACGTCAACAAAAGAAGAGCGTTCAGTGGTGAACTTATCTGATCATATTCACACTGAAAATGACACTAAATCCCCTGCAAAAAGGACTTAAATTTGTTCCTACTAATGACAATACTTGTTTTGAAATGAAAGTAGATCTTTTTCAGTGAAACTGAAACTTACTGTGTTTTTTTGCAGAATTTAATGAACAGCAAGAGGACTTGACACAGAATAAGTTCATGGCCTGCATTTTGGTTCCATTTATTCATATATACTGCAAGGCAGTCTTGAAAGATTTAGTGAAAATCACATATAAACAACTGAAATATAGAAATGTAAACAGACAAGAGATGGCACTAATTAAATCTCTCTACACAGATCAATGAATAACCGCTCAACAGATATGGGTGGCACATTGGTCATACTCAATACTACTGATTATGATACAGAATGGCACGGAATGTTACAGGCAATTGAGTCAGGCAGAGATTAACCTACTTTTAGACAATGATCCTGCAATTGTGATACAAAGTGTATCTTAATTGATGAAACAGGCAGAGGAATGTTAAGGGATTATTGATAACACAAAAACATGTTTGTACTCTGTATATCCTAAGATTCCTTTTTTCTATTTTTTTTAATTGTGTATTGGTTTATAAAAACCTTTCACAATTCATTTTTACCAAAGTTTATAAACAGCAATTCTTATAAAACATGCAGTATACATTAGATCAGTGCATGATATCAAGATACATAAAAGAAAGAGAAAAATAAATGTCTTAATATACATAAACAACCAATAAACTGACCAGGGAGACCAATCGTGGCAGCGACTAATAGCCTATTGCAACCATTTGGTATTTACATTGATCATTTTTCATAACCACTTATTCAAATACGAATAACTAGATTTCTGCGCTAACCGCAATACAGTCTAAAAATTAAATTTGAGACACTGTTAATAATTTAAACGAAAGTGTATTGGTGTATAAATCAAACATTCACGCCTATATTTATAAGAGTGAATCCTTTATGACTTGTATATTAATATTGTCAAAGGAGGTAAAAAACCTTTTTGGTTGTCAAAAGAGACAGAAAACCTTTTTGGAGTTATATGTAATCAAGATTGAATAGCGATAAATGTTTGATGTATACACCAATACACTTTAATTTAAAATATTAACAGAGTCTCAAATTGTATTTTTTGATAGTATTACGGTTAGCGCAGAAATCTAGTTATTTACATATTGTGTTTACATACTTTAGGTCAAGAGTAAGGCCTATATTAACTAGTACTGCAGCTTACTGATATTACACTCAGTAAAGGAGTAATTGGTGTCCAACCACACAATATCGGGTTTACCCTAATTGTATACACTTATTCAAATAACCCTGACATACATCAAAGGGACTAGACATTTATTGTACATTTTAGAAACCCCCAATCCGACAAGTGGAGATATATTGTTTACAGCAGATGTTACAAGTCAGTACACTTCAATCCCACATAACTTGGGTATGGATGCAGTGAAATGGATGTTGCTACAAGAAGATCTTATTTGAGCTGCCAAGGAATTCATTGTTTTATTACTTGAATGTATCATTCATAATTCATATTTTAAGTATAAACAATATATTTTACACGCAAATACATGGATTCTCCATGGATTTTAAAATGGAACCTGCTAAAGTGAACCGTTTTCTGTACGAATTTGAATTTTACCACATTATTCATCATCCTGTTGGGCACCAATACCTCAAGTTCTGGAGGAGGTATATTGACGTCTTTGCAATTTGACAAGACTCCCTGGAAACATTAGAGAACTTTTGCGGATACATTAACACAATAAATGAACACATTCACTTCACAGTTGAAGTAGGTGACCCATCTGTATGTTTTTTAGATGTGGAAATCACACCGACTGACTCCAATGCTAGCATTGGCATTAAACCTACTGATATCCTTTATCCAGGTGAGAGGCCCCTGTGGAGTTTAATGTATTTCATGTTGTGTCCCATTGACAATACAGTAATGGCTTTATGCTGTAATGTATTTCATAAAAATTATAAATAATACGTACATTAACAATAATATAACTGTAAAAATAGCACAAACAATGAGTGTTTGCTGTGCTTACTTCCTGCACACAAAAATATTAGATATGGTAAAACTCCCCCTCACCACAGTGTTAAATGCACTATTTACTGAATGTATTCAAAATAACATTGGTGGAGCTGATCAAAACCCAGCGCCTCTTTAATTTAGGAGTTTTCTCGGTTAATCGAATGGTTTACCAGGTTGATGTGGCATTCACCAGGTTTAAACCCTAGTATCAAAACATCTAATGGTAGACCAGGAAGGTTCTCATCCATGCATTCACTGATGTTACCATGGGGGAACTGTATGCTTATGTTCTGAGGCGATATGCCCCGAGGTGGCGGGCTGACCCTGTAGGTAACGGCCCGCTGTCCAAGTTAAGGGCCTGAGCGCAGCAAGGGTCCCTTAACAAGGGTGGCGTTGCCGTTACCGAAAGGGTCGGCAGGTCACAGAGGGGCATATCGCCATTAGCACCTGTGTAGTTCTGCGATATATTCTTGTTTTGGATTAAATAAAGGAAATGTACCTTTACAGTACAGCTCGGCGCTCAACATTGAAAAGGGACTTTCAGCGCACCAGCACTGTGTGGCGCTAGGCCGCGCTGTAAATGTACGTTTCTTTTATTCAAATAAAAAAGTGACACCATTAGCACCTGTGTAGAAACGATGTGGGTGCTAAGGTGAGGGGGAAGGGAGCACTATCTAACCATGGTGCTCGGAACGCAGGATTGTGCCTCAGAATACGCCCCCCGTGTCAAGCATCCTGATTGGTCAGCACCCCCTCCCAGGGTGCTAATTGAAATTCTATGTCACAACTCGGAGGCTCGGATTATGCTCAACTCAACTCTTTACTTCTTGAGCAGCCAAACCAATTACTTTCACTTAAATCAAACTGTCAATTGAACTACAACATCCATGAACACAGGAGAAAATTGCAGTTTGTGTTTCATTGGTTTTGGTTCAACATTCCACGTAAACTCCAAAGTCCAATCACATTCCGAAGTCCATTATAAACACCCCATCTTATTTCCATCTTCCTCTTTCTTTGCTGCTCAAGCTGTGGCGCAAACATCCATCTGAGATAAGTCTTTTGTTATATAGGTGTGCTGTTCGACACTATAATTCACTTATCTATCTCACTAAAGAATCACATCTTAACTCTCGGATTTTCAAAGCAAAATCTAGCTTTAAAGAGCTTTTTACTATTCTTCAGGAATTAAAGGGTTGTACCACAATTCCTCTGCCTCATGCTAATAGTCTATGGTTCCAAAATATTCATAATAGCTCTGTTAATAAAACTCTAACTCATCAAAACAATATCAATGCTCAAGTCAAACTTATTTCTGACCCTCTGTCACCTACAATAGGTTGCACAGATACTGCTAGAGATCTCCCTGAATTTTCCTTCAAAACAGTTTCTACAGAAGAAGTTATTGATATAGTTTCCAAACTTAAACCTACTTCTTGCAAAGGGGATGTTTTTCCGGCTACTCTATTTAAAGAACATATTCTAACTCTTGCTCCATGGATTACCATGTTTGTAAATCGATCTTTTCAGGAGTCATATGTCCCCGAGAACATAAAGGAGGCCTGGGTTACTCCCTTGCTTAAGAAGGAAAACCTAGATCCTGCTGAAGCAGGGAACTATCGTCCTATTACAAATGTTCCTCTCATACTGAACATTCTGGATAAAATTGCCTATTGTCAATATCAAATCTTCGTCGATGAGCACAATATATTGGCTACTCAACAGTCCGGTTTCCAACCTAATTACGGGACCGAGACTGCACTGTTGGATTTGAAATCATATATCGCGGGACTTATCGATGTAGGTAATACAGTTTTGCTGCTGATTTTAGACCTGTCCGCCGCGTTCGATTTAGTTGATCATCAACTCCTGGCAGACAGGCTGATTTCAATTGGTAAATGTTCCACAAAAGCATCAGCATGGTTTAAATCTTTTCTAGGTCCAGGAAACATGAAAGTGACTAAGGACAATGCTCACTCTATTGCTTCTATATTACTATGTGGCGTGCCGCAGGGTTCATGTCTTTCGCCTTTGCTTTTTAATATTTACTCACGTCTTCTCTGCGCTCTTCTGTCAGCTATGGGCATATATTTTCCCAATTTTGCTGACGACACACAGATTGTTATTAAACTCACTGGTGAGTACCAAAAAGACCTAGAGCACATTAATCACATCTTTTTTTAAATTCAGAAATGGATGGCGTTAAACACTTTGGCCCTTAACAACGCAAAAACTGAGTTGCTGATTTTGGGCACTCAGCACAGGTGGGAGAAATTGGATATAAAATATGACAACTTTTTGATTGGTCAACACGTTATTCATATTTCAAAATCTGTAAAAACCTTGGGGGTCTTTTTTGACCCTCAACTGTCTTTTAACTGACAGACTAGTTATCTAAAATCTTCTTGCCAGTACTACATCCAGCTCCTATGGCAGATACGCCCATATTTGTCCAAAGAAAATCTTGCACTGATCGCAGCTGCAATTGTGAATTGCAAACTGGACTACTGCAATAGTCTCTTGATTGGCACCTCTCAGGCCAACCTTAAGACGCTGCAGGTGATTCAGAATAGTGCAGTACGAGCTGTGATGGGACTTAAACGCAATATGCATGTTTCTGAGGCAAGGCGCAGCCTGCATTGGCTGCCGGTTCAACAGCGGCTACAGAAACTGGTTGGTCGCTTATTACGCTTTATTAGTAACACTACTCTAGTTCAACCTCAGTCCACTTTGAAGAGATTTGGGGGAACAGGCTTTGATTCCTGGGCACCTGCTCTATGGAATTCTATGCCTAAATATCTTGTGGATAGTAGTTCTCTGAGCATTTTTAAGAAACAACTAAAAACCTTCCTGTTTGATATAGGTCAAGGTTAATTATCTCTTTTCTCATGCTATCTGAGAATTCATTCTTGTATCTGACTGTATGTATTCTTACATCAGTCTTTTGCTGGTGTATTACTTGATGAATATTGTCTTCCTTTTGTGTTCTTATGCTTTTTTCCCTCTGAATCTTCTTCTTTTCTTATGTTATTTGTCGTCTTTCTTTTCTTTCTCCGGTGTGCGCCCTAAGGCCTTTGTGTTAGTGGCGCAATACAAGAACATAGATAGATAGATAGATAGATAGATAGATAGATAGATAGATAGATAGATAGATAGATAGATAGATAGATAGATAGCTGTGATAAGTGAATTTTATGATATTATTGTGACTTGGCATGTTATGATGTGTATTTTTGGTGCGTGTGGCATAGCGGCGAGTGCAGAGTGAGCAGGACTTGGCGGAGCATATCCGCATGTAGGGAGCACGACAAGGTTGTGGCTCTGGCGTTAAAGGATCAGTAGGAGGCAGTACCACACAGAATTTTCACATCGGGCGTGACAGGTCTGTGGGAGGTTCCGGCACCTTAGGGAAACTTCTGTGTGGGGTCAGGCAGGCTGATCAAGTGTGGCAGTGCTAGGGTCCCGGTCAATACTCAAAGGGAAGATTGACTTGCATAACAGAGCAAGTGATTCACATCGAACTGGGCAGACGAGTACAGAACTCGGAGGCCAGTATCACGGCACGCCATCAACTGGTGGCGATGGCACACCGCAGGTGAATAAACAGCCTGCAAAGAGCAGGAAGTGCACGGACGGGCACAGTGCCAGGGGAAACTGTCAAAAAACCTCCAGAAGGCCCTGGACTCAAAAGCAGCTCCTGATTTTGACGGGCACAGTCCTAGGTAATATGTAATAAGGTGAGGAGGCACGTTAGGGTTAGAAAGTGGGTTTATTGGTGACAAACCCAGCAAACAGCTCCACCGGATACTTTACCAACCGCCCCACAACAGAACTTGAAACCCTGGATGCGGATAAACAACCTGATGCCACGTCCAGGGTTCCAGAACACATTACAACATAATACTGCTGGATTCTGAACCTGACCTGCCTAGCTACGAAATAAAAAACAAGATTGATGGGGGCAGCCCAGGTAAACTTCATATATAATTGAGAACCCGACACAGACCTTAGCATGAGTGGAGAATACTCTGAGGAGGACTCTGACAGTCCGCATGTAAGTGGCATCAGAATGAGCCAGGCTGTACCAAAAGTCATGAGTGCCGGCAGGGGTCCTAAGCGTGAAGGCAGGGGCATTATGACGGACCGCGTAGCTTTCTCTCAGGGCATGGCAGAATTGAGAAGAGAAGCTCGCAAAGGCAAAGGGGGGAAAAAGAAGACCTGCAGGGTACGTAGCGCCCAGAACCGCCCGCCCCCTGGGTTTGCCACATGAGAGAAAGAGTGGCAAGAGAAAGGCAAGGTCAAGGGCCAAATACGGCCAAGATAGCTTGGAGGATGCCTCTGAGGTGGACTGCAGGTGCAGCGAAGAAACAGAAGATAGGAGCTCGCAAGAGTCGGAGGACTCCTCATCGAGTGACGCCAGAGGGCACAGGAGCAAGAAGGCAAGCCTATGCCTGAGGAGCCTCAGGGGGATGAAATTCGACCCAGATGCCTTAGTGCACCCAAGGTTGACGGAGTGGGACCCTCCGGAGAACATTACGGCCTACCTAAAAGGAGGCGCAGAACCCCCTTAAATAAGGAGGCCAGGAGTAAGATGAGGCAGAATGCCCTATGCCCAGAGTTCTGGAAGGTGTAGCCGAGACACCCGAAATTGAAGATCACATGCTGACCTTCATGGGAAGGTACGGCAAGGACATTAAAAAAGACATTGATCACTCCTGGAGGTCGTGCCAGGACAAACTACTCGATGTAGTGGGGCCGATCACAGAAATATGGCAACTGGCAGAGGAAGCTAAGCAGAGAAAGGAAGCTATAGATCCAGAGGTCCTCTCGGGCTGGGCTCAAGGGCGATATGCCTTTTGTGCAAAGCAAATAGCTCAATTGCAACAGAGAGGAAGCGTTCTATTCTCATGAAGATAGACTCAAAGCTGGGAGAACTAGCACCTTCAGAAGCAGCGGCAGACAGTGTTTGGGGAGACGTTAATCAAGGAAATGATAAAGTTTGCTAGCACATACGCCACACTTGCTAAAGCACAGGCCTCTCTGAAGAAGATCTTTAGGAAGAAGATTATTGACAGGGCTGGCAGAAGAAAGGACCGCTCGGCCAGCCGGTTCCTCTACTACAGATCCTCGGGACACAGAGCTCATTGGAGGAACAGGAAGAACAGCGGGCCACCCCCTCCTTCCCATCCAGGAGAAGGGGCAGAGGCTGGAGAGGCAGCAGCAGACAGCAGCAGCAAAATAATGCAGGTGAGAGAAGGGATATTGCTGGCAGGTGACCTAGACGCAGGGATCGCTCCAGTGTAGGATAGCTCCCGGATGTCCTGGGAGGATAGCTCAAGCGGCAACATGCTCGCCTTGGAAACAAGACGACACAAAGCAACACAGGTTTGATCCCTGTGTCCGCGCATAGAAACCTCTGGGTATTAAGCGTGTTATAAATACGCAACTAAGACATGTTCCTGTAACAGCGCCTCGATGCCTCCGGGCTGTGTGAGCGCTTTAAAAATACAAATAAATAAAATAAAAAGTAACACTGCACATGCAAAAATTGAAAGAGTTTTCCTCAGATGCCTGGATTTTGCAAACAGTACAGCGTTTCCACTTAGAATTCTGGCAAGAACCAGTATAGGGTTTCTCTCTGAGACCAATCAAGTTCAGTAGGGAGGACAAAGCATTGCTAGACAGCGAGATAGAAAAGCTGCAACTAAAAAAGGCCATCAGCCCGGCAGTCGGAAATCAAGGAAGATTCTTAAGCAACATGTTTATGATGAATGGCAGACGCAAGGTCAGGCCAGCGATCGATCTCAGAGCACTGAACGCATTCTTGGTGTACAGACACTTCAAGACGGAGGGAATCCATCTACTGAGGGAAATACTCCAGAAGGGAGACTGGCTGACTCAGATTGATCACAGGGATGCTTACCTGGCGGTCCCAATCATAAAAGTCAGCAGCAGCT
This sequence comes from Ambystoma mexicanum, assembly GCF_040938575.1. Classification (NCBI taxonomy): domain Eukaryota; kingdom Metazoa; phylum Chordata; class Amphibia; order Caudata; family Ambystomatidae; genus Ambystoma; species Ambystoma mexicanum. Next base: position 849,662,289 of record NC_090939.1, read on the forward strand.
AATGCAATTCCTCTGAAAAGGTCAGAAAATGGGAGTTTGTAAGCCTCCCGTTCGGTCTGGCCTCAGCCTCTTCGTGCTTTACCAAACTAATGAAGCCAGTGGTGGGACACCTCAGAGAGCAGGGAGTCAGATTGATTATTTACCTGGACGATATATGCATCATGTGCCAGGACAAGGAGCTGATCTCAGAACAGGTCAAGATCACGACAGACTTGTTGCAACAGCTATGGTTCTTGATAAACTGGGAGAAATCGGAGCTGGTCCCATCCCAGTCGATGGAATTTCTAGGGTTAATTCTAGAAACAGTATAGGGCACTCTCAGCTTACTGTTAGAGAAGGTGAACTTTATCAAGAGGGAAATAAAGAGCATGATGGCAAAAGCGGTGATTTCCTTGAGGGAGATAGCCAGACTGGTAGGCCATCTGTCATCCTCGATTCAGGCCATTTTCCCAGGACCTCTTAATTACCGGGCGTTGCAACGCCTAAAGATAGAGCATATCAGACAGGGATTGTCATACGAACAGAAAGTCCCTATTTCACTGGAAGCGAGGGCGGAACTAGAGTGGTGGTGTCACCACATGGAAGCCTGGAATGGCAGGGCAATATTTGGCTTCTCACCGGACCTTGTGATAGAGTCGGACGCCAGCTGCTGGGGCTGGGGAGCCTGGTGTGGAGAGGTGTCAACAGGGGGGACGGGGTCAGAAGTGGGGCTAGCCCTCCGCATTAATTTCCTAAAACTGGCTAGCAGGTACATCTGCAGTCTGCTGCTGGACTCAGGAAGGTGCGTAATGCGCCATTACTTCTCAAGATGGACAATGTCTCTGCCGTCAGGTACATCAACTGCCTGGGCGGGACAAGGTCCAGAATGCTAGCGGAGCTAGACATGGACTTCTGGCATCTATGCCTTCAGAGGAGAGTCAGCGTAATGGCAGAGCGTCTGCCGGGGGTACAGAACCAGGTAGTGGACTGGAATTCAGGACACCTGAAGGACTCCAGCGATTGGCAGCTGGAGGAGTCCGTTTTCCAGGAGATCATGAGATGGAGGGGCCCATGTCAGACAGACCTGTTCGCTTCGAGACTGAACAGGAAACTGTCCAGGTTCTTCAGTTGGAGACCAGACCCAGAAGCTTGGCAATGAACGCCTTTCTCCAGGTCTGGGGACCAGCCACAGAATACGCATTCCCGCTGTTCGCCATGATAGCATGAAGGCTAGCGCAGGTCAGGAGACAGGAAGCGAGAGTGATACCGGTGACACTCGATTGGAGAGGTCAAGCTTATTTCCCAGACCTGCTGGAAATGTCTTACAATGCTCCAATTTCGCTTCCACACAGACAAGACATCGTGCTGGGCCCGGCGGGGGAGCATCACCCTCTGGTTCAGGCAGGGGGTCTGAGCCTGATAGCCTGAGCGATTTCAGGAGATCTGGGTCCAAGCCGGGGCTTTCGGGAGAAGCTCAATAATTCGCATGGCGCAAGTGGAGTAATTGGTGCATGGAGACGGAATTACATCCCGCTCTAACAGATGTAATTCACGTGGTGAACTTTCTGGCTAGCCAAGCGGCTCAGACTAAGGCTTACAGAATGATTAACACTTACCGGTCAGCATTCTCAGCCGGACACGAATATGTCAAGGGTAGACCCATGGGTGAACATCCCTTGGTTTGTAGTATTGAAAGGAGTAAGGAGTAAGGTGCATAAGACCTCCAAAGCTGAAATATTCTCGGCTTTGGGATGTGAGTGCTGTGAGAATGTTCGAGTCATGGCCGGATAATGAAGAGTTATCCAGGAAAGCACTTTGGACGAAACTAGCTACATTGCTGTGTTTAATTTCCTGTAAGAGGGTTTCAGAGGTCAAGGCCTTGGAGGTAGACAGAAAATCTTTTTCACCTACGGGTGTTACATTCTACATAGAAAAAAGGACTAAAACGGGGATCAGGACTGTAGATTATGCAGCCTTTCCAGACCGACCCAGAGTATGTCCAGTCAAGTGCTTGAAGGCTTACGAGAGTATGGCAGATCAATTCAGATCCTTAGGAGAATCACAATTGTTAATAGCAGTAAGGAAGCTTTTTAGAGCTGTGGCGTCGGCTACTTTAGCAAGATGGGTAAAATGTTGCATGAGTCAAGCGGGCATTGATGTGGATGATTTTGGCGCTTACTCGACTAGAGGTGCAATGGCATCCACAATGTTTAAAATGGGATCTCGCCTGGAGGACATTTTGAAGGTGACAGATTGGTTGAATGAGCCAACTTTCAAAAACGTTTATTTTAGACCAATAGATCAGGTGGCTACGTTGGTGGTAAGGAAGCTTTAAATGAGCATAATCCGAGCCTCAGAGTCTTGACATAGAGAACAGATTTTCAATACATTTGTTATAGAAAGTCATGATTCTATTAAAGACTCGGAAGCGAAGGATTATTCCACCCTTTCATTTGCTAAATTGTGATATGAGTGACAGCATGTTGTCAATTGTGTTCTGCTTTATTGTCAATTTGGGTGTCAGTTATTTTTGCGATTGCCCACCCGTCCTGAAATGGTTGCTTCATCACTGTTAAATATGTTTTAACAAGTGCAGAGTCTAAGCCTGTGGGTACATGAGGATTGATCGATGGGGATAAGAGAGTTCAAGCGTTTACCGGTTGGGATGCAAGTTTCAGTTGTCGACCACCTTCAGAAAGAGGAAGATGGAAGGAAAACGCGGTGTTTATAATGGACTTTGGGACGTGATTGGACTTTGGAGATCATGTGGAATTTTGAACCAATGAAACACAAAGTTCAATTCTCTCCTGTGTTCGTGGGTGTTGTAGTTCAATTGACAGTTTGGTTTAAGTGAAAGTTATTGGTTTGGCTGCTCGATAAGTAAAGAGTTGAGTTGAGCATAATCCTTTGCCTCCGAGTCTTTAATAGAATCATGACTTTCTGTAACGAATGTATTGAAAATCTGTTTTATCCCTATGTCACATTCTCCTCCTCTTCATAGTGCATTTGTGGCCAGCGCCTGTAGGTACAGGTGCTTCCATCCCTATAGAGTGACAAGGCGCCACCTAGTTATGAAATGATGAGGAGTGTCTGTCTCGCTTGTGTCAGAAATAAATAGAAGTAAAAATAGTGGCAACTTGTGTCAGTGAGGTGGCTGTTTCAACCAGGCTGGTTGATCAAAAGAGGAATATGTATGTGAAAATGTCGCCCTCAGACATAGTATATTCACATTAAGATGATTGGCGCTGGAAAGTTTAGCTAAAAAAAGAATCACTATGCTCTCTAGCATGAAAATAAGTGCCCCAGTTAAACTTGAGGTGCGCCTGCCTTGTGTGTACAGGATGTTAGCTTGACCTGAATAAAATCGTTCTGGTAAGGCTGCCATGGCAAAAGAACAATTAATCACTTCGGATGTCAGACTGACCGCTTTGCCTTTATAGCTTCAGAATCTACTTACTAAACAAGAAAAGGCTAGACAACTATAGTAGGTGTTTCAAAGGACTGAACTTTTTGTTTATTTTTCATTAAAGTGTGCTCTGGTTAAAATTAAGCCTGTCACATAAATACAATCAATGTCAAACATGAAAGCTAAAATGACCAAAAATACACAATAATAATGCAAATCTCATTTTAAAGGTCAATGTAAAATAAGGAAAAAAACGAAAATTAAATCATAAAACATAGCAACCTGTTAAAGTAAAAAGGGAAGGGTAGTGCCCAAACGTTGCCTTTACAGTCTGGTAAAAACAGTTCAATGCGCTTCCTCAATTTGTAAACAGTTCTCGGAATGCGTAGAATGACCTGCTGAATATAAGACCAGAATTGGTCTCTAGCAATCTATGATCATCTACATATTTGTCATATTTCATTCTATGTACTGATGCCAAAAAGGACATTGCATCATTAAAAGGTAGGTCGGGTTGGAGAATAATACTGGATGTTGTTGACACTGCCTTTGTTCCACCTGGAGCAGCTGCTGAATTGGTGAGTTGAGTGTGTGTTTGAAAATGGTACTAAGTAGAAAAGTTAAAGACAAATATCAGATTAAACAAAATAAACTACATTTTAAGAAGTCTTATCAATGTGCCTTTCTTAATCACAATCTGATATCACAATCTTCACTTATGAGCTGCTCCACCTGATGTTTGCACTCACCCTTGCACTTGCCACCTTCTGGCCGTACTTTTACTTTTGTTATTTATTTTATTATCCCATGTACTGCACTGTCCCCTCCCTCACCCCCCGCACTTTCTTCCTTCCCCTTCCCATGCACTTGCACGATCTGAATGACACCTGGCCTAGTAGGATCGTTGTCTGTCTTCCCTCTGTTCCCCCCCCTTGCCTCGTTGCGCCTTGAAGCACTTGTGTATAGGCGCGTTATAAATGCCATATTCTATCATATCATATCTTATCATACCCAAGCCAGTTCTCTTGGTATCCCTGGCACTGCCCTTAGGATCCCTGGCCTACTGGCATTCACAATAACAATGTAACAAACTGGTTTATCAGTCATTGGAAAAAAAACACTATTATCCTCACTTATATAACTTTGGTGTTGACAGGGTAACTGGGCGCAGCCTCATTCACTTTTTTTTTAATTACAACTGCCAGTTAAGTGGAAGTAACCTTCACAAGACGTTTCTGTGGGATTGTGTTTTTTAAACTTTTTAAAAAATGTATTTATTTTACCCTTGTCAAATACAATACAAAAGTAAAAAGAAAAAGCAGGGAGCACCCACACCGAACAACCGTGCCCAAGAGCAGTAGCTGAGTCTTATAGGGTAGCGACCTTGAAAGTCCACGTTCAGTAGGGGGGGAACAAATATCTTAACTCTTGCAACCAAAGCCATGAACACCCAAAGTATGTCCAGGAGAGCGTGACAGGGTGACACCAGGCCATATGAGGAATCATACGAGGTAGAGGACTCTAAAGCAAACACTAGGTGAGTAGGGGGCAGTAACATTCTTCAATATAAAGCAGAGGCAAATCCCATTATGTGGGAAGAGATCTAGCAAACATGAGGGCAGGATAAACAACTCAGTAATCGATTGGCCCCAAACCCTTCATCCAGTATCCCCTTCCGACGCCTTCGCAGTGGGTATAGTTTTCAAACGTTTCTCTGCCCCTTTTGTACCACACAAGGTGTACTCGTTCCCCTTGAGGGTCACCCTGAGATTGGCTGGATGGAGCAGGCCCGCTTTAACCCCACGCTCAAGAAAAGCTTTCTTTGTGACATTGAGGGCCTTTCTTTTCCTCATGGTGGCTGGAGAGAGATCGGGAAACAGGTGGATCCTATGACCCTGGTATTCCACCACTTTCTTGGCCACTGCTGCTTTCAGGATCCTGCCTCTATCACGTGAATCACTCAGGCCCACCAACAGCGTGGGGCCAACTTCTAGCCCCTGGTACAATTTGGTCCCTGCTGATTTGAGCTTTTAGCACCTGGTGACATAGATAGGGTTGTCCTCCAGATCAAGGTTGAGTTGCTCAGGTAGCCATGTTGACACAAAGCCCATTGGGTTCTGCGCCTCTGCGCCCTGTGGGAGACCGATGACACAGAGTTGTGCCGCCCTGTAAGGAAAGCATGGTATCAAACAGTAATACAGACACAATGATCACAGTTCAAGGGTGTTTATAGAACTTCAGTCAGATTTGCAAAACAACTATCTAATCCTAACTCTAAAGATGGGAACAAGCTACGGCCATCAAATAATAATAACGCAGTCCTAGTCGAGTCTGTCAAAATAAAAGGGCCTATACTAATACACCTATTGCCAATCCTTACTTCTAAATACAAATAGTGTGGGAAACAATGTTATGCAAAAGAAAAGTGTTCAAGAAATGATATGTCAGGATAGTCAAGCCGTTGACTTCACTTCCCCACGTTTTCAGCACAGGACATGGCGGTACACTCGAGCTTAGCACACTGTCTGGCTTCTCTAGCGCAAGGATGCAGTTCCAAACTTCCACATCAGGGCCTTCTGTGTCAAAGTCTCTTTAACATTCAAAGTCGCTTATTTTAGAGGGCCTGATGCAACACGATAAAACATTAAAGTTCCTTTCTTCTCAGGATTTTCACTTATACAACTGCTCGGGTGATTTAATGTTCACCCCGGGTCCCCATTGGCTGTGCTCAGACCCACTTTAACACAAAACCTTCAATTTGCCTTGGACCAAATTCATGTACTTTTCCAACCTTTCTCTACTTCATCAAAATCAAAGACTTTTGAGTGTGCGCAGGTCTTTTGCTTGACCCGTCGCAGGACCACTTCGATTCACATTTATTCTTTCCTATTTCAATTGATCTCCCTTCGCCGGGCTCAGACCAAATGTTTCTACTTTTGTCACTTCTCAGCTGGGTACCTTATAGAGACCTTCTATTGAGCACCCACGCAGTGCTGGACCACTCTGTCAAAGGTATTGTAGTTTGCTTTAAATTTCAATCACTCATCAGCACTTCAAATTCACTTGCGCCTCTTATCACACACCTTTTAACAATGTTCATTCCAGCATACAAAGTTGCTGCTTGCAACCTTGGTTTCAACACAGACCGGTCTTGTATCGGTCTCACCAACTCACCGGCAGTGTTGATTTCACTTACGCTCCTTTGTTCTTGAAGCCAAGGACGGTACCACGATAGCTGTAGATTCTCCCCACCTTGATTACTGTCATGGGAGGGCCCTGGGTATCTCCGACACACAATGCTGGATTCTTCAACCGGGTTTCCTGGTCTTACGCTTTCTATTCTCGAGGAATCTTTAAAGTAATGGTTTCTTATTGGAAAGGCCAAGGGAAGTTCCCTCCTTGCGATCCCCTCCTGTTTTGCTGTCTTTCTATCCCATTCAGCTGCCATCTTGAAACTGCTGTTTCCTTGTGTGCTTTGCCTCGCTCAGAGTGTGCTCTCATGCTCCGCCTTTTATCTGTGTGGGGAAGTGTAATGGAAGTCAGGTGTGTGTGATAGTGAGTTATTGCCTGACCTCGCCTGACCATTATATTGCGACTCATCAGGTATACTTCTCGGGCGTTAGTCTGTTTTCTCTCATAGCGGGCTATCCATGAGAAAGTGTTTGTGTTGTAAAAGGGAGGTTGGAGGGGGGTGGTTAGAGTTCCTAAATATCCTACCAGGTAGGATGGAGAAAAGGTGTTACAAGGAAGGAGATACAGCGTCTCACCATCCGATGTACCACTTCCACTCAACAAAGACCCCTCACCCAGGTGATCCTCCCGTACTCGTCCACCCGCAGGAACTGGATACAAAAGCGATGGCGGTGTCCTGGCCACCTGGATGACAGATCCCCAAGGACTAGTGGGTGAGACACCTTCTGGTTTTCACAACCCGCAGTGCATTTTCCAGAAATTCCTTTCTGTTATCCTCCACTTTATAACGCTTCATCACCAACTCCATTTCACGGTCCAGCTTCTGGACCAGACGGTGGGCTTGCGATCACTGCTTGTCTAACTCAGTCGTCTTCAACTCTAGTGTAGAGGTCCTTGTCTCTAATTGAGCCACCTTTTCAGTCAGTTTGTCGAGTTTTCCCTCCAGATGCAATATAGATTGTTCTATGTGCCACAGCGCTGCCATGATGGCGTCCTGTGGTGCGGGCCCATCTCAGGGGGTAAAAAAGTCAGTATCTTCCACAGTGCTTTTCTTCTCCCCTTTCCAGATGCCATGTCCCTTTGTCTTTCTGTTCCACAACTGGCCCCTGGGCTAGATCGCAGAAACAGCCAAGCCCCCACCCCACCCTCCACAGCAGACAGCAAGCCAGGGGAAGAAGTCGAAATAATAGGGTCCAACTGGCCGAACCGCTCTGTGCTGTATCCCCGCTCCTCCACACTGGCCCCACTACTCACAGCAATCTGGGGCTCTCCAACGAGCTGCAAATGTTCACTACGACAGTCGCAGCGTTGCCATCAACTCCCTGGTCGAATCCACTGTGCTCCTGAGCGTTGACCCACCTTCAGGAACAGCGAAGGGGTCCACTCCTATTTGTGTCGGAAAGCTCCCAGCAGCTGCAGGGTCCACTGTGGCCTCTGCGCCCAGAACCTCAGCTGTGACAGTGGCTCCAATACCGGGGCTGCAGTGAGTGTGCCGCGCAGGAGAGAAATGTCCCTCACCACGACTACAGAGGAGAGCTGCCCGCAGCATCAGGTGCTACAGTATACCCGCTGCTCCCATCTCAAACCTGCATCACACGTGTAGAGTGCACCCCTGCAGCCGCAAGTCCCTCGGTCATCGGCAGAGCCAGCCTTCTTCACCAACGCCTCGGGCTCCAGGTGACAGATCCTTTCAGATTTTGGGCAGAGGGTACACTGCAGACCAGTCTGCATCCGGTGTGTTTTTCTTGCCCCCATGCTCTGGTACAATGGCCCCTTAACAGCCAGGCCTTTCACTTCATGGAGAGCTTCACTTGGTGGCTGCCATCTTCCTCTGGCTCGCCGGGACTGTGTTTTTTAATCCTCTGCATAAGGAAACTCAACATTTTCTACAATAGTGCTTGTCATGGCATCTTTAGACATATTGCTTTATGGGGAGCATTATTTCTCTGTATAATGTCAGTGGGCCTCATTACGGGTACGCCGGTAACCTGCCGGTAATTCCGCGGGGTTACCGGCAAACCCACCTTACTGTCTCCGCTGCCTGATATCCCAGTATTATCGGGATATTAGAGGTGGCGGAGTGACCGTAAGTTCCCATTCCCATGGAGTCCATAAGACTACGTTGAACTGATTGTTTATTTATTATGTGCTTATACAGCAAGTGTTTCAAAGCGCGACCATGCATAAGGGAGAACAAAACAAACAAGCTTACTAGGCGTGGTACATTCAGGTCATAGTCCATAGACAGGAAGTGCGAGGGGGAGGGGGTAATTGTAATTTAATAAATTCGCATTTATATAGCGCTACAAACCTTCAGGTATCTGAGCGCTGCTTATTATTACCCACGGTGTGTGGTGCTCATTTATCAACCTCGGAAGGATGAAAGGCTGACTTTGCTCTGCCGGGATTTGAATCTACGTCAGCAGGTTCTGCACAGATGTCAAAGCGAGCGCTCTACTCGCTGTGCTATCGGACCAGCAGACCATAATGGGGATCAAGTGCATCCAGTCCATCCAGAACATGAGTTACGTGCTAAGAGCTCATGGGTCGTAACAGAGAGTGCAGAAGTGCTGTGGCAGAGCAGTGCCCAGAGGCAAGTGCAGAGGACTGGCGGGGAAGCTTGGGACCTGTGAGGCTCTGAAGGTGCACCAAGCAGCCAGTTGGCAAACTCAGCAGAGAGTAGCGGCTAGAGGGAAAGAACGTAGGGGGAGGTGGATAGCAGGGGAGAGGGAGAGAGAAGGTGGAGGCGAAGAGGAAGGTCTTGAGGAGTTTCTGGTACTTTAGATAATCCGGTTCAAGACGGAGAGAGGCTGTTCCAGAGGGAGGCACCTGCGGAGGATAAAGCTCTCCCCCTAAATCTATGCTTGGAAAAACGTCCCACTCGCAGAGCATTGGAGGAAGATGAGCGGAGAGCTCGGGAGGGAGAGTATTTAGGAAGAGAGCGTTGCAGGTAGAGCGGGCCTAGGGGGCCCCAGAAAGCCTTGTGGACAATGCAAAGGGTCTTGAACTTGATCTTTGCAGACACGGGAGCCAGCAGAGGGATTTCAGCACTGGAGAAATGCGATCCCTGAGCTTGTGGCCAAGGATAAGTCTTGCGGTTCTGTTCTGGATGAGTTTTAGAGGATGGAGAGTAGAGGCAGGGAGGTTGAGAAAGAGGCTGTTGCAGTAGTCCAGCCTAGAGAGGACCAGGGCTCTGGAGATGGTGAGCCTCTGGGGAAAGTGAGAAAAGGTAGAATACCTCTGAGAAGTCGGGAGTGGTACTTTTTAGAGATGTCTGAGATGTGAGGAGAGAAGGAGAGAGTGGAGGCAAAGATAACCCCTAGGTTTTTTGCCTCATCTTGCCTACATGGGATGTGATGTAAAACCAGCCGTTAAGGTCGGGACCCGCAAAGGGACCTCGTAATTAGGCGGTAAGGGTTTAACGGCGCCGACACCTTTTACGGTGCCGTTAACCCCTTACCGCCTGGGTCGTAATGAGGCCAAGTATGTTAGCAAGCACTTATAGAAATATGTGAAGAACTATTGTTTATTTTACCAAACACGTTTTGATAAAGATGTGTTTTATGTTTTGAGGTTGATTTAGAATGTGGTTTGGTGTTTTACAAATCTGCTAACTGCCAGGCTATTATGCAAGTCTATGCAAAAGGACGAGCAAAACCCTCCTTGGCACTTAAGATTAATAAGCACAAACAGCTGTATCTGCTCATGACCAAACAGTGCATACATCTTAGTAAATTGATGTAAAATAAGGCACAGGTTGGCATAAGATGTAGTGTACTTGGTAAATTGGTAAAAGGACACAGGTCTCCGATTCTGGCTATTACACACAGGGTCTTAGTTTCCTTAACTGATCAAAGTGAGATCACCTAAAGTTAATGGGGTTCAGCTTTCCAGCCAACAAGATGAATAATTTACCCTTAAAATGCACCATCCTCATTCCCAAAATCCATACACCCAAAACCCACTCCCTCACCTATGCACACTGTGCCAAGTCCTTGGTGACACTATGGGCAACAGGACTCTCTGTGTCAGACGCCACTCTCTCACCTCTGCACCCTGTGCCAGGTCCTCATTGACACTCTGGGCTACTGGACTCAGGGGCGCCACCAAGGGGTGGCCAGGGGGGGCCGTGGCCACCCTTATAAAAATGCTGCCCTCCCCCATCGGCCACCCCAGCGAAAAAGCAAAAAAAAAATAAATGTTTTTTCGCACTGAACTGTGCATGAACAATAACATACCCAGTTCAGTGCGAAAAAAAATCTTTCTTTTTTGCCGCGGCCGTGGATGGACTGTAGTCAGATCAGAGAGACATGGTGACCCTGCACCCCATTGATTGATTTCCGCATGCTCAGTGGACCCGGAAACACAGCCTGAGTGCGCGCATTTCTGCTTTGGCTCGTGCTTCCAGGCAGTGTTCCAGGCTCTGAAAAGGAGACCTGGGCTGCGGTGCTGACTGAGGGATCTAGTGGTTCCTGGCAAACACTTCAGAGCCAGCTGAGGATGGTATGTGTGTGGCACCAGGAGGGTGATGCTGCAAGACCACTCAGGAATCTGGGAATCCTGGGAAAGATCAGTGTTGTCATTGCTAGGATGGTCAGCAAAATGTGTCTCTCCAGGGGTTGCCACATTTGTCATAGGGAATTAACCTTTATGAGTTCTAATGTAATGCCCCTTGAACCTGTAGGTGTTTAACCCAAACCCTACCTTTGACTAGAACTAAGCATGTTCGAGGACAGGTGGGCTATAAGTTAGCAAATGTCTACTGGAATAGAAGCCTCTAAGGGTGTCCAGTATCCCTATTAGGTTAGAAATTGCGACACTCAATAAATAATAGATCCCATTCTGATTCTGTTCTTGGTGTTCTCAGAGAACACTATCCTATTTTGTTGTGGAAAGACCCTTTTCCCTGATAGGTCTGTATCCCCAGCCCATTCTGACAAAACTAAATAAAGATGATGCACTCTGTCATCTAACCAGCATGTTTTCTTTTGCTCCTATGTTGCACTACCCCACATCTGTACCACGTTTCTAAGGCATTACATTTCCTCACATCCGAGCATGCCATGCAGTACCACTACTGCCATATTTCCTAGACTTGCCTTTTTCTCTCTGACTGGCCCACTATCCTGTGTTGTCCGTTGACCTCTTTGCCAAATCTGATATTTATATGGCTAAAGATAGGCAGATTAGACCACTCTAAGGCACACCCTAACCCTACAATGTGTTGGAGTGTGCCTTACTAATAAGGCAGAGCCACCTAAAAGCTGAAACTATTGCATTAGGAGTACAGATGGGGGGAGATGGCATATGAGGAGGGAAACAAAGCTTTAATGTGTTGTTTGGTTATTTACCCACCCATTCCTGCCCATGGCTATTCTAATCCCTATGGTCCCTCCAACCAAGTACCCTGCCCTCTCCCCAACTCCCGCCAAAGCACCTCCTCATGGGAATTCTTTGAGCTCTCTTTGTTCATGCTTTGCCATCAAACTTTGCTTTGACAAAAACACTGGCAGGCCCTTCAAGTGCTGTCTTCTGAGTGTTAATGACTTCATTTGTGCTGTAAACGTGCTACTGGTGTAATAGAAATGCCTTAACCAGGTCTAGCACCCAATTTATAAACACTATGCGTGTCCAGTGCTGAAGTCCTGGTAAAAACAATTATTGGCAAAGTCAACAGTTTTGGCTTGTGTAGACGTATTAGGCATTGCAAGGCACTGCTATTAGACGCCCAGGCACTCACACTGTTTGCACCTGCTACTATCAATGGCCAGTTAATATCACTATGACATGGATTATTTGGGCCCTCCCGTGCCCCTGGGCTTGGGAGGGCTAAAGCCCCCCGCCCTTTTGACACAGCAGTCGTCAGTGCTGTTATGCCCAGCCCAGGCCCAGTTGGCAAGAACGTGTCACATTCGTCCCCTCGGAGAGCGGTGTATTTATTTAAACAAATACACTGCACTCCGAGGTGAGAAAACAGGCATTGAAGGGAAGGTTAGAGGCTGAGGACAAAAACCTGCCAGCCTATCAGTAGGACTCCCTCCACCCCCATGTTGCAGCTAAAGGCTTAACTGCTGGCTCAGCTTTTACATGCCCCATGCTTTCAATAATTACCATTAACAAAAGAAAAAGTATATTTGTGTGCATGTGGGGATTGTATGTATGAATGTATTTATGCATGCATGGATGAATGTATGTGTGCATGCATGCAATGGAGTGTGTAGGTGGTTGTATGTTTGTATGCTAGGCCTTCTCTGCAAGTGCACACCTGTGAATGAATGCAGTGTGGATGGTGTGACTGTGCGTGTTAATGAGCGCACAGTCTAAATGTTCTGGGTGCTAGTGTGAATGACAGATCAGCTGTGTGGGTGCATGTGTCTGAATGTCTCCATATCTCTGGGTATCTGAGGAGGGGCATTGGAGCATTGACATTTTTTGACAAGAGCATGGCATGTTTTACTGCCGTTTTTGGGCAAAGGATTGTCAACGTGAGTGTTTTCATGTGATGGTGGGGTTGGAGTGCGGGTGAGAGGGGGGGGAATACTACAGTGGGGCTGACCTGGCTGTGTCTTACTGTAGCATAGAATGTTGTACTCGCATTGAGGTCAAAGGCAACATGGTGAGTGTTCCTACATGGGGAGCGCATGTTTCCTTATTTTGAACTGGGTCTTTATTTTACTGGTGTTTTAGGTCAAAGGCAATATACATATTCTTACATGGGGAGTATAACATGATGAGTGCAACATAATTGTACTTATATGGGGGGATTTGTGTGATGATATGCTATTTATATAGTATTTTCGCCAAAGCGATGGACAGGGAACATATTTACATCAAATATATCACCCAGCCGAAGTTTGCCCTCATTTAATGAGCTTTATTTATTGCATTTATTGACATCGCCCAAACCCGTAAGTATCACGGCAGTGACACAACTTCGTGAGCAGGGAAAACAGTGCAGTACATAGTAAGGGAGGGGTAACAAGGTGCACAAGCAACATAATAGTACAAGGTCCGTAGAGGAGGGCAGAGATCAGGGAGGTCACTTTGAAGTATGTATGAAAGGCTGAGTTGGCCTTGCCGTGATTTGAACCTGCAAATCACACTCAGATTACAAGAGCATGCGCTCAGCCCGCCGAGCTATCTTACTGGCTAGCCAGCAAGAGCATGTCTTCTTTCTGTGGCATTGCAGTTTCTTACTGGTGTTAAGGTCAACGGTAACATAAGTGTTCTTACATTGGGATGGGGGCATTCGTGCTGCCTGCAAAGCAGTTTTTTTTTTACTGTGGCATGAGATGTTTACTGCCGGTAGGGAGCAAATACAACAGCAGTGTTCTTATATGGGGAGTGGGGGATTTGTGTAGCCAGCAAGGATATATTTTCTTACTGTGGCATGGCTTTTTTTCACTGGCATTAAGGCAAAGCCAACAGGAGTATGTTCTTACATGGAGATACTGGCATGTATTGGGAGAGCCAGCATAAACATACTTTGTCATAGTATGGTTACTGGCATTTTGGACAAAGCAAACATGAGTATTTTCCTATGTGGAAATAGTGGCATATATAGGTGCACCAGAATGGACATGTGAGACCACAATCAATATGAAAATGCTTTTTTTACACTTGCAGAGTACTGTTATATAGCGGACAAAATGAAAATGCTCCTATGCATTGTTGCTGGCTTGGCCTCTAACGTACTTTGTATGTCTTACCCTACAAAACCGATTATAAACTGTGGGGCTTTTTACCTAATTTATCACAGAAAGTGTACTGTAAAATGCACTTTTTTAAACCATTATTTAAAACCTTTCCTCAAGGGGACAAACCCCCCTTGATTGGTTCACCCTCCCTCACTACTCTCTGTCACTCCTATGCATTTGGCTGGGGGCAGAACAAGTGCCTTTCCTTCCGCAGACTCTTCCTAATGTGGGCCCTGCTACATTAGCTCCAGGCCCCACTTGTTACAGAATAATAGCTATGCCTCTGGTGAGTTGGGGTGAAAGATGGATCTAATGGGCCAAAGGAAGGCGCGATATCTACTCAGACTCCTGGGCTTGGGGAGAGGGCGGTAGGACGGATGGGTTTAGGGGGAAATCACTAGCACAATAGGTTTAATGTCCTGTGTTACTAACTGCCATCCAGCCACACCAAAATGTTGAGGCTGGATCCACCCCTGTGTGGCACCCTGTGTGCCACCCCAAGATTTCCTGTGGCCTCATCAGGCCACCCCTGTGAAACATTTCTGGGGGCGCTCCCTCCTGCTAGTCTCTTCGTCTTCCACCTCCTCCTCTGACCTCCCCTGAATAACCAACACTTCCTGATCCCTGTGGTCTCCTTTTATCCCCCTCACCCTCACTGGATTGGTTCTCTGTCTGTGATCAATCTGGCCTTATCTTCCCCACTGGGACATTGTGATGACAGCCAAAGCCCTACACTCTGTGCAGGCCTGCCACGGAAGAGCAATGGCAGCCCTGGAAGTTGAATGTCCTTGTTCATGTTAGGCTCTCTGGTTCCTGGAGCCCCTAAGGTAAGTCCTGCGGTTACAAGGGTTTTGTCCCTAGAGTAAGTCGCAGGGCATCGACGCTGCTCTGTAGCCGCTGCACGTGCTCGCCGCCATAACTTGTCAGCACCGTGCAGCTTCTTTGTCTGCCACGCATAGGCAGTGTTACTTCACTCCTCTCTCCCCACTGGTGTTTCTCTGCTAGCGTAATGTGGAAGCCTGGGGTGCTGTCTGCTTGTGGTCGGATTGCATGTTTTCTATGGATGGCCTGTGAGTTGTGGCGTGTGGCGCGTGGCACGTGCCAAAGGCTTTCATTTCGATGTTTCCTGTTGCTTCCTTGCTCTGGTGGTTGATCACTAGAAAAAAACATGAAAAAGACTAACAAGCATCTTGTCGATGAGGTATGGCATGAGACAACGGTGGACTGCTGAAAAACAGACTAGCACAGGGAGACAGGTATTGGTGGCCTCTCAAGAACCACTGTCCTCCTCAAGTTTAGGAATGGATTTTCTCCCTTGCCTGTCAGTCAAGAAGGTTCCCTATCCCCGCTTGACAAGAGCAGGCTACTGCCCTTGTCATAGTGGGCAACAGTTTGACATCACCATTAGATGTATTGCCAGTCAGCATTATATTGGCATTCAGTAAATATGCACTGTGTGTTTATTTGGTGTATGTAAGTTGCTTACTTTCTGCTTACCTCATGATTTCCCAATGCATCCATCTGTACAGGTCAACTCTTGGCACAAACACATCTGTTTCCAGGATTGGCAATGGCAGTTATATCCCTGGACACACAAATTGCTTCTTAGAAATGATTCTGGTGAGAAACGTTACACCACACTACAAGGGACCGCTTACACAGATCTCACGTCCATCCCACAGCAACTGGTCTGGTAGCATGCATCAGCTGCTCTAGATATTGTTATCACAGTAAACTGAGCCTGGCATTCCTGCTCGCTCATCATTAATCACAGTTCCGAAGCACGGATCCCTATCACTAGAGCCATAGCACCACCTTCTCCCCATGTATCTTTTCCCTTTTGTATTTGTTCTCTGTTGCCTAGCCCCCCCTTTCTCGTCTCCATACCAGCCCCAACCCTCCTCTTTACAGACTAAGGTCTGGCGTCACCCTGGCAAGTTCACAATATACTGTGCTTAATTTGTAAAAAAAAAAAAAAATAGGTGCCAGGGCCCAAATATTTTCTTGAACGACACCACCCATGCCTGCTCCATACAGTATAAACATAATTGGTGTTAAGGCTGCAAATACCACCGGTTTATTGAGGGTGATGGATGCATGGTGTGAGTTACAGATACCAAGCGACATAACATATTGGGCCTCATTCTGACCGTGCCGGTCCGGAAACAAGGGTGCCCGTAAACTTAGCAGCACTGCTGATTCCGGACCGCCATATTGCAGGTCAGCCTGCCGCAGCAACCATGCCCAACAGTTTTGAGGCTGCCGGGCACAGTGGCCACAGTAGGCAGACCCATCACGGAAGCACCAGCACTGTAAAACAAGTGTCTGTGCTTCTGTGTCCCCATTCCCATAGATTCGTATGAGACTCTATGCGAATGGGGATTAACGAAATTACCGGCGCCTGACTTCCTGGCCGCCAGACCTGGAATAGCCCGGTGGCACGGGAAGTCAGGCCCCGGTCATTTTTTACGGGTCTGGCGGCAACCCGCCAGTAGCACCGGCAGGGTTTCCGCCTGACCCGTAATGAGCCCCATTGTGTCTTGAAATAATACAAATATTGAAATGTTTTTTTAAAACACATTAGTGTTACTATTTTGCTCTCCTCCTATCATGGCAAGAAGGACTTGTTATGTTATGTTATGTTATTTTGCATTTATATAGCGCCTTATATACCATTGGTATGGTCTGAAGGCGCTGGTAGGTTGAACGCCCTTGGGAACCGAAGTTCAGGTCAGTAGAGAGAGTAGGGAGAGTCAACGGCGCATGTGCATGCCGGGTATGTTTGCAGCTGGTTCGGTATTCGTGAAATAGCTGCTTCTTATCGGTAGGTGTGGTGATTGAGATCAGGGGTAGGTGTTCGTTCTGGCAGGATTTATCCAGACCGACTGTGGCTGCGTTAGGCCTGAGGAGAATGCCTGGCTGGGGGGTCTGTAACCAGCAGTGTTTACTTAGAATGATGGGGAGTGAGCGGGAGATGTTAGTATGAGAACAGTTATACCGAATGGTGTCATAGTATCTCTGTGTTCTAGTTGAGTGGTGGTGTAAAGAAGAGAGTAAGCGTGGGGTGTGATATGATGGGTTACATGCTCTTTCAAATGTTCCCTGCATTCCAGACCATACTATGTACGTCGCGCAGTTCTATGCGCTCCAGTCCGTTCTATGTATTTTTATTCATTCCATGCGTCCCTGTCTGTGCTACACACTCCGGTCTGCTCGATGCACTCATGCATTCCATTCCGCCCCGCGCGCTCAAGTTCGCCCTGCATGCTCCAGTCTGCCCCATGCATGCACTCCTGTCTGCCCCATGCATACAGTCCTGTCTGCCCCTGTATTTCGTATTCACCCACCCTACGCAGTCGCCCGCTGCCCGCATTCACCTGCTCTTGCACTCACGCGTTCCCGGCACTCATCCGCTCCCCGCACTCATCCGCTCCCCGCACTCACCAGCTCCACGCACTCACCAGCTCCCGGCACCCACCAGCTCCCCGCACCCATCCGCTCCCCTGCACTCATCTGTTCCCTCAGTCATCAGCTCTCCTCACTTCTCTGCTCTATGCACTCATCCGCTCTATGTACTCATCTGCTCAATGCACTCATGCTTTCAACTCATCCGCTCCCACACTCATTCGCTTACTTCATTCATCCACTCCCGGCGCTCATCGGTTCCCCATATTCATCCGCTCCTGGTACTCATCCGCTCCCCGTACTCATCCGTTCCCGTACTCATCCACTCTCCGTACTCATCCACTCTCTGTACTCATCCACTCCCGTACTCATCCACTCCCCGTACTCGTCCGCTCAATGCATTTGTGCTTTCCCCACGTTCAACGTTAATATGCACTCATCAGCCCCTTAGAGTCATTCAGTAATACGCAGTAATCCTGGTCTATGAATTCATTTGCTCTCTACACTCATCCGCTCTGTAACCTCGTCCGCTCTGTAACCTCGTCTGATCTGTAACCTCGTCCCCTCTGTAGCCTCGTCCGCTCTGTAGCTTCATCTGTTCTATACCCCCATCCATTCTATATCCCCATCCGTTCTATGTACTCATCGGCTTTATACACTCGTCATCCGGTCTATATACTCATCCGTTCTATACACTCATCCATTCTATACACTCATCCGCTCTATACACTCATCCGCTCTACACGCTCTACATACTCTTCCGCTCTACATACTCTTCCGCTCTACATACTCTTCAGCTCTGAAACCTTGTCCGCTGTGTAACCTTATACGCTCTGTAATCTCGTCCGCTCTGTAGCCTTGTCCGCTCTGTAGCTTCATTCGATCTATACCCTCATCCGTTCTATACCCCCATCCGTTCTATACCCCCATCCGTTCTATGTACTCATCGGCTTTATACACTCGTCATCTGCTCTATACATTCATCCGTTCTATACACTCATCTGTTCTATACACTCATCCGCTCTACACGCTCTACATACTCTTCCACTCTACATACTCTTCCGCTCTACACACTCTTCCGCTCTACACGCTCTTTCACTCTACACGCTCTTCCGCTCTACATGTTCTTCCCCTCTACATGCTCTTCCGCTCTACATACTCTTCTGCTCTACGCGCTCCCCTGCTCTACACGCTCCCCCGCTCTACACGCTCCTCCACTCTACACGCTCCCCCACTTTAAACGCTCCCCCAATCTACACGCTCCCCCACTCTACACGCTCATACATTCTGTACATTCATCAGTTCTTCATTCGCTTCTCTGTATTTATGCACTCATCCGCCATACACGCTCGTCCGCTCTACACACACAACCACCCTAGACGCTCATCCGCATAACATGTTCATCCATTCTATACCTTCATCCGATCTACATACTCATTCAATTTACACACTCATTTGAACTATGTAGTCATCTGTTCTTCCACTCATGCCTTCTTCCACTCAGTGTATTCAACTGTTTACACTTAACCACTCTACACACTCAGACGCTTAACAAGTTCATACATTCTATACACTTATCAGATGTACATACTCATTCAATTTACACACTTATTCAGTCTATATAGACATTAGTTCTTCCACTCATGCATTCTTTCACTCAGTGCATTCATCTGTTCAACACACTTCATCTATTCTATTTCATCGACGCCATTCATTTCGTTCCCTCCTCATGTATTATGTGCGTTTCAGCAGTTTACATCTCATTACAGTTTCCCTATGATTTATTCTTATTATCCGCTTCACTGTTTTGATCTACTTTACTCGTTTAATTCTGTTTGTCTTTCTAGTTTATATTCGGGGTCATTAGCTGTCAATTTCTCGCCTCAGGTAGTTTGTTGGGTTGGTGTCGTTGAGATGCTGATTGTCTGTTTGGGTTAGTTTGGTTACCGGTTGGTTTTAGGGGAAGAGCCAGATTTTCAGCAGTTTGCAGAAAGATGTTAAATCCTCAGTTTGGCGGATGTGGGGTGGGAGTGAGTTCCACAGGGTGGGTGCCAAGGCTGAGAATGCTGATCTGCCTAATCTGACTGAGTTTGTTTTAGGAAAGGAATGACTAGGACTAATGACTTGTTAACAATCTATCAATAGAAAATAAGAGACAACATGCTTTCCTTCTATGGTCAATCATTACTGAGCTGATGAAAGTGACTGTCAAACACTGCAGCAAGATCATCTTCCTGGGTGTGGCACTCATGCTAGGCACTCCTCTTCGATAGTGGCCTTTTCACTGACCTGGCCCCTGTGTGGAGGCTGCTGGCTGGTGTCTGTCCTGTTCTTGTCAACCCACTTAGCTGTGCAGTACAGTAGACAATTTGCAGCAATGTCAAGCACGTTGATTGAAGCAGTGTTTGGGCATGGCGAGCATCAGTGTCCAACATTGCCACCTTCTAACTCATTGTTATTAATGAAAATTGATCAATAGCCTCGCCCTGCCAACCTGGCTCCTTAAGTTTGTGAATAGCAATGAGCAAGCCCAGGAGATCAGTATCCAAAACACCTAAACATAATCGAGCAATGTTAGAAATTAGTGCTGGGACCAGAAATAAGTGCTGGGCTGAGGCCTGGCAACCCCCTTTCCCCCACCCATCCACACAAACTAACCACTAAACTGTTTTCTAGACAAGGCTCGGGTGCATACGACCGCTTCGGTGATGATGGGGGCAGTATAAATATTCGATAACAAAACACTACATAGCATTTCCTCCTCTACTATGCTATGCTGATTATTTATTTATTTATTTATTTTGTACATTTGTAAGAAGCGCGCAAAACCCACAGGCATCTAGGTGCTGGTTGAAGAAGAGAAAAAAAGAGGCACGTGGGGAGGCACAGAGGAGAAATGGGAACATTTAGTTGAAAAGAATCCAAAACATGTTCTTCTGCCAATCAAGTCATTTAAACTGAAGAACAGGCATACCAGTTACTGAAGTGCCCTGACACTTCCTGGTTGCCCTTTGCTATAGTGTTGTGCACCCCTCGTGCTATTTAGTCCCCTTGCTCCTCTTTCAGGGCTTGAGTCGTGCAACCTTTTAATGCCAGCATTACGGCACCGCATGCCATACAATTCAGGAGCTAGATGGCTCTCATTTCCAAGCCCTGGGAAGGAGAAAACCTAAGCAAACTCTTCTGGGGTTCAAACCGGTCACCTGAGACAGCACCCTGATCTCTGCAGCATGCACATTAACCCACTGAGATAGGCCTTTGGCTCTGCGTCGCTCGTACTCCGTGTATCTGTGAACAGGAAGAGGCTGCTTTATCTTGGCAGGTGGTGAAAGACTCGCTGGCATGATGAAATGCCACAGCTGCACAAACTAGAATATTTTCTCTATACTTGGCATGCCTACAGTTTCCATCCTCAGTCTTCATACTATGTTTCTGGTTGTAGATGTAGCCGGAGGTGGACTTATTTATTATTTATTTATTTCTAACCCACCGAAGCCCGTAGGCATCAGGGTGGGGGCAGTGCACCATTAAAATTCAGGATATGTCCACATTGTTTTACAATAGTTCTCCCAGAGGAGTGCATTGTTCTGGGTAATCATTTGCTATGCAAACTGCTGAACCGGCCTTCAAACAAAGGCGCCATTTACACACGGATGTTTCCTCATTCCCAGCTCTCTCCTAGCACGCCTCTGCCCTCCACGCAATGCAAAGTGCAATCACACTTCTCTTCCCCCAAGATAGGAGGTTTCTGCTCGAGTTGTAGCATTACTGCTTCAGGAGACTTCATTTGTAAAAACTAATAAGCGCCAGGGTCAAAACAAGTTCTTGAATGCCTCTCCCACATCAGGGCGGGCTCGTGCAACCACCCACGGCTGCTTCCCACAAGTGTGAGCCCATTTGGGGTTAAAGCTAGAACACCCATCGGCTCATTGGGGGTCATGGATGCACTACCCATGGCAGATGTGTGATTTACAGACACCAATCAGCATGACATTCACCTGCACGCTCTAAATCTTCTGACCCACGCCCCTCCCCCTGATCCCCAGCACCAATCCACATGCCTGACTATCTTGGGTTGCATAGTGGAGCAAGGCCAGACCACCGATCCCCTACCTCGACCTAATGGGCACCCCCGCATTTTACTCAGTCCAACACTCTCTACATGCTTGGACTCCGGTCCCCGAGGGCGTTCACCCACAAGCACGTTGAGGCCATATGAATGGGCTAAAGGTGCTGTTTAAATGACAAACTACCACTACTTCTACATAAAACATACTAGTTGTGTCTTGAAATAAGAGAAACACTTAAGTCCTTGTTTAAACACAACCTCATTATTTTGCTCTAATTCTATAGGCGGCAAGTGGGACATGTTGCCAGTCTATCCACAAACTGTCTTACCCCTATGCTAAATGTATAGCCAATTGCATGGAAAACCATTACTGAACAGCAAAAGTGCCTGTCAAAGCCTGCAGCAAGATGTGCGTGTATGGATTGGCACCCAGGATAGGTCATCCACTTTGGTACTGGTCTTTTTCCTGGCCTTGCCTCTGTGTTGCTGCGCTGGCTGGCTGGTGACAGTCCTGTTGCTGTGAATCCACACTGTAGTGGCAGGACTGAGTGTCATTACCATAGTGGAGCTGCACCAATGCAGACTGACATGAGCCGTGTGTAGGCATGGCCAGCACAATCACCCAGCATTGTCACCTTCCCACTCATTGTTATCCCTGAAAATGGATAACAGTTCCCTGCCCACTTAGGTCATTAGGTTGAATAATGATGAGTTAGCTCAGAATGTAGAGGCCCTGGCCAGTGCACATTATTGTTGCTTGTTCAGAGCCTATGACTGAAATAAAGTTTCCAACACACCACATCAGAATCAAACAGAGTCTGTAACAATAAGTGCTGGCGCTCAGAAATGAGTGCAGGGGCTCAGAAATGAGTGCAGAGACTGAGCCCTGGCATACACCTCCACAAATTAAGAACAGCTTCAGGGAGAGACCCCTGAAAGCTAGCAAGCAAAACTATTGTTGTGGCGAAATGACAAGAGGCTAGCTTTACCAGGCACGACCTTAAGGGAAGGGAGGAAGTGCCAAGGACCGTAGGGGTGAGGGGAGGAAGAGGAGGGGCTAATGGAGCCCGGGAAAGAGGGATGTAAAGAGGAAGGTTGATTACTCCATGGCCCTGGAGTGTTATTTATTACGAACTGTGCGTGAGAAAGGTGACCAGGACTGTGGGGCCATTGCTGTACAGAGCACAACAACTGGCGGCGAGGAGAGACGTTCCCCAGGCCTCCGGGACGGCAACATTTTGCCCACATCCAGCAGCTCAACGTCAGCACTCCGCCATGTGGAAAAGGAAGTTAGATCCCCTCAACAGCGAACCTGCAAAGGTCCCTGCTCCTGAGAAGGATATCCGCTATGCAACAAGGTCGGCTATCCGCTGCAGCGGAAGCACTACACCTTGCAGAAAGGGAGAAGGCAATCCGCCTATCAATGACAACGGCAGTCCACCACTGATGTAGGAGGGCAATCTGCCAGTGAAGAAAGGGTTCTCCACCTCACGCTGTGGCTGATCCCAGCTCAGAGGAGAAGGAAGGGCAATCTGCCCATGAAGAGAGGGCACTCAGCCCCTTGCAACGGAAGGAAAAGGGCAATCCACCCACTGTGGGAGAAAAGGGCAATAGTGAGCAATCCGCTCACAGGAGAGGAAAGTGTAATCCGCTCACAATTGCAAGAGAGCAATATGCCCAAAAGGAAAGAAGGCGGCAATCTGCCCAGGGGAGGAGGAGCCAGCCACCTGGATGACAAAATGCAGTGAGTGACACACCAGAGGGGACACTCCCAGAGGAAGCCCGGGGGTGCCCAAGAACCAAAGAAGGGAAGCAACAGGGAGGACGCTGCATAGACCAGGCTGCGGCCAACAGCACGGAATGGGGGAATAACAGGGAACTCCGAGAATGGGCAGCACGGCAAGTACAACAAGAGCAGCGTTTCTTAGACAACTGCAGCCATTCCAACTGCAGCCACAACAGGACCAAGGGCCCAGATGGGAAGAGTGGCTGGAGGAATTCACTGATTACATGAAAGCACTGGGGGGAGGATGATCCCACAACGCTCCTGGGGGTATTCATAAACCTAGTGGGGAGAGACGTCAAGGGTATTCTCAAGACAATCCCACCACAAGGATTTTGAAAGATACTTGTTCAACAAATGTCAACAGTTACCTCCAGGAAACCATAGGAGAATTCGTTATCAGATTGCAAAAGACGAATGTGCACTGTGACTTTGCAAACTTCACGGACGAGGAGGCAACACGTCTTCGGGTAATAGAAGGGTGCAACTCACCCATATTTTGTAAGCATCTTCTAAAGGCGGCCCTCTCGCTGGCAGAGGTCCTAGAGCTGGCACGCGTATATGAAAGGGTGGACACTCAAGCAACAGAGATGCGAAAGCCAAAGGAGAGAGGGCAGGTAGCTGCCATACACACGCATAACAGACAAAGGGGCCACAAGGACAACTGGGTTTCGAGGGAACATTGCGATTCTCCACCCCGCAGTCAGGCGGAGAAGAAAGTATGTGGTACAGGTGTGGGATGGGATTCCCCCACAGCGGACCAAGCCCGGCAATAGGGCATTGGTGTGCTAAATGCGGGTGAAACCATCACTTTGAGCTGTGTGCAGAGAAGGGATCCCCTTCCCACCAAAGGAGAAACAAGACTCTCATAGTGAGAGGGGCAGAACAAAGGGAGACTTTCACAGGTGGGCACACAGAAGGAGGGAAGATCCGCCAGACAGAGACCACCGAGGATATCCCTTTCAGCCAGGAGACAAACTGGAGATGAGATGGGATGGCACTAAAGAAAAAGTTCTGGTTGACAGGGAACGTCATCAACACCACCCGACGACTCTGTGGCAGGCCTGAGCTGAACGGAGAGGAGGCAGCTTGACGATAAGTAGAGGGTAGATGTGGTGAAATTACAAGGGGCTACCTTTACCAGGCACGAACTTAAGGAAAGAGAGGAAGTGCCAATGACCCGAGGAGAGGGGGAGGAAGAGGAGGGGCTAATAGAGCCCAGGAAAGAGGGATGTAAAGAGGGGAATAAAGAAGACGGTAGATAACTCCATGGCTCCGGTGGTATTATTTAATATGATCTGTGCGTGAGAAAGGTGGACAGGGCTATGGGGCCATTGCTGTACAGAGAGCAACAACTATGATTCAACCTAATAATTATATCATATCTTGAAGACCCTCTGTTGATGTTTTTTCTTTTTTTAAATAAAAATCTGTACAGAGGTGTTGGTGATGCACTGACGTTTTAGGAGTGCCAGTGTGATTAAGGTTTAACACAAAGTATTGGCCATTCATTGCATGAATCGGCAATGTTCTTAAATTGGCGCATTCACTTCTTTTTAAATACAGAAGATGCAGAAGGAGAAGGCAGTTTAAGGGGCATAGGACAATGCAGCCAGACCAGTGGGGACCACTTTAACAACTGTGCAGCTAGTATTTTAAACAGTTTTACTTGGCCAATGTGCTTTAAAATGCACAATTTTACCATAACCCTGACCCTGGGATGACTCAGTTTCCCGTGAAAAGTTGTGAATTGGAATTTCAGATCGTGGTCCACATTTATTTTGGTAGCTGGGTCTATTTTCTTTTATCGTGAGGAGTTCTGATTCGATTGCCTGGACACACCCATTAGTGTATAATCTACAACAGGCAAAAAGGGGGGAGTTCCTGTATTATTAGTATTGTTCTGGAGTGTGGGACTCTTGTTGGTTCTGTCTTTCTAATGATTGTTGGGTGGCGGTTGTTCTTAGGGGTCTTGAGTAACCTGGTCTCTTGTGGTTCACGAGTTGGACCAACTGTTTCTATTAGTCGGCGTGTACGGGTTATAGTGCAGTGGACGAGATGGCTCCAATTTCTGTGTATAAAGTGGGGTGACTTGGCAGAAGCAGTAACGGGTATCTGGGATCTGTGCCACAGTCCTTCTAGTCTGATGTTGGTCTTTGAATAAGGGCAGGGCTTGGTGTACCCTGTCTGTTATGAGGATAAGTTGAAGAGAATTATCCAATTGAGTCCAGTCTATGAGCCTCATCACGAGTTTGGCTGTAGCCCTTAAATGCGGTGGTAACGGTATTACAGCCGCATTTAAGGACTGGCCCTATCACGAGTTGGGCGCTAAATCGTCTGTTTTACCTCCAGCTTTTTTCTGGAGGTGAAAATCCCTGTTTTCGGCTGTATTACAGCCGGCTGTATTAGCCCGCATAATTAGCGCCGAAAATTCCCCATTGGATCTAATAGACCCAATCAGGAATGGGGATTTACCGTTAAGGCCCAACTCGTGATCCGGTGGTAATACCACCAGACTGGTCGGTGTTAGGGCTATTACAGTCGGCTGTATTACAGCCGGGAATACAGCCCAACTGGTGATGGGGCCCAAAATGTTTTCATTTGCAGCATTATGTACATATTGCTCATGCAGACATGAAAACTGGTACGGCTAAGTCCAAATATGAGTGAGCGCATTCTTAAATGTGATAATTGTGTTCCGGTAGATCAGCGATGGCTAGTGCTTTGTACCAGGCCATACAATCCAATCTTTGGAGGCTGAGTAGCCATAGCAATTGGTCTGTTGTGAGAGTTATGTAAAGGCCGGTGGTCTCCCAATGTGCAGAGATGCCTTAGTATAGTGTTCCAAAGGTTGGTTGCCAGGAATCAGGAAGATCCTCCTTGACATTTACAGTTGAAGCACGGCTATATTACTGACAGTATGATACTGGATTGAAGCAGTCTGATATGTGGTTGAATGCCTTCTTAGATTTTGGACTTTTATACACAAGAAGTTAAATAGTTTAACAGTGTATCTACTATTGAAGAAGAGCAAGCATTGCCCAATCCAAGAGTCTGCCCATATTAACAGTGAAACCAGCCTTTTATACAGTTAAAAAGCAATGTAACAGTTCAACTGGCCTATGGCACAAGTGTGCAAGCATTACCTGAAGCTAAGAGAGTGACACCAAGACTTCTGGGTAATTACTTGGGATGATAACTGTCAGAAAGGTGAAGGTAAAGTTGGGGGCAGGAAACTGGCTGCTTGTAAAGATTGTTTTGAAGTTGAGACAACCTGTATGGCCAGGGACTGTGGAAGACAGAGAAAGTGAGTCTTACAAGCACATCCAGGTTGTTATTGTGGCAGATAGACAAGAAAGGCAACGAGGCTGCCCCTTTTGAAGACAGATATTCAGAGCAAGAGTGCCTTGCCATCTTGAAGGTGTTGAAGCACTTTAAAGTGAATCTTGTGAAAGCCTGTCTAGAAGTACAAATCACTGAAGTTGTGGTAGTAGTCCAAAGTACTGAAGCTGTGGTGATATATCTGATTGTCAGTAGATGCAACATTGTAGTAGCCTAAACAAAGTTGAGTACTGTGAGACAAAGGTGACGGTTCTCATGGTGAATTAAGTAGAAGTTAAATTGTTGAAGTGGAAGCAGCAGCACTGAGAAGTCATCCTAACAAATATACCATTGTGAATTCAAAACCTGTAACTAATGAAATACTAACTGTTAACCAAGAACTGTGTCTCACTGACAGTTGTAGCGATTGAATTGCTTATGAACTAGGCATGTCTTTCTGAAGTGGTGACAAAGCATTGTGGCTGGGATTACCATTGGTGCTGTTTTGAGGAAGTGGAAAGTTGATATTTTACCATGGAGAAACGATTTGCTATCATTGGAACTTTGGTCAACAAACCTTTACTTTGACTTTGAAACATCAAGAACTGATTTGAGACTGTCCTACCTACAAGGATTTCCTTATCTCTTTCTTTGGTTGAACATTAGCAGAATTTATCTTGAATTCTGGGGAAGGGAATTACCCAGGTCATTAGAAGGTTATTAAGAAACTGTGAATATTGTTTATGCTATGTTGTATTGCCATATATTTTCTTTGTGTATTTGTTGCTTAGTGTGAAGGCCAAATATCCTGTGTTAGAGTGTTTTCCCTTAGCTTTGGTTAGGCAGGTAAATCCTCAGTAGAGTAGGAATAGTGAGGCATTATACTACTTTTATTTTGAGAATAAAATGGCATGTTTTGATAAATCGTCAAACAGTTGTCTGCCTCTCATTACTGACCCCTCACATATGGTGTCAAGAGTGGGAACGGAGTCAGCTGATACAAACTGGGGATCCACTATTTTATTTTTTATTATTATGTGTAATAGTTTAAAATCAAACTTTACACACAAAGCACAAAATCGAGCTTTGCACACGAAACACATTACAACAAGGAACATCAGAAATTGTGCAAATAACACCAAAAGTATGCATCATTATCATCATAAATCAAGCTTAAGGATAAGACGGACACAGTTTAAGAAAAAAGAAAAAAGCACATTAGCATACCTCGAACTGGTGGACAGCAGCAATATTTCCTCACAAATTTCATCATCTTTGTTTAAAAATCAGCCTACAAATAGTTTCTGTTAAAAATCAAACATATACATTCCCATACATTAGACAAAATAGATAAAAATCATCATTCAATCTGACATAGTTTTACTATAATAACACGTAATGATCATGTAATATCCCATATAAAATTCTCATAGCAGCGATCATCATTGCTATTGGCGGGTCTCCGAATAGAATGTGCCAAATGCTTTCGGCCAATTCCAGCATTTCACATGATAGGTATTTGGCCAGTGTTTTAACACGTAGACTAGAAAGTTGAGAGCAAACTACTACCAAATGGTGCAGAAGAGCAGAAACTACACAATCGCTCACTCTGGGGCATGTTTTCACGCGTCCCTTTCGCTTGAAGAGTTGTAAACATATTCAGCTTTAAATTGTGCCAGGCTCATCTGAATTTTATAGAAGGATATTTTTGCAATATTACATTCACAGAGCGAACAGATCTTATATCATAGATGTAATGATCAACGACTCTATAAGTGGTTTGCCATAGTCTCTTCTCTGACCAGTCTTCTTCAAAAAGGCGCTTCTTAGTTGTGTTTGGTCAACATAAAAGTATTTCCTCCATTATACAACCATGCACCATCATCTTGATACAGTTTTTGACCCATAATTGTAGGGGTTTACCCCTACATATACTGAAGGGGTAAACACTACCTGAAGATAATACGCTGTGTAGCACCACAAACAGAGATCTGGCCGAAGGCATCAAAAAGCTTCTGTACAATTGCAGGGTTCTCCAGTCTATCACTGTCTGGATCGAGGTAAGAACTAATCTGTGCCTTATAGCTGGCAGCGGGGTACCTTGGGGCAAGGAAAGTACCTTGCGCCAAAACTTACCCTCAAAAAGAGGCCACTGTACCTCATTAAAAGGAACTTCTGCACTGTGGATAACCCACGGAATGATCTTTTGCTTGTAGAATTTTAGTAGTGGTAGGAGAGAGAACCGTCCAAATTTCCTATCCAGTTGAATTAACTTGATATAGAAGGAATTAATGCCATCTTTGTAACTGAGCATTTTTCATAGGATTTCTTAGTGCTACAAATAGAGATTTGCAGACATTTAAAAGATTGAACTTGCTCTAATTTCTGCTTGTTAATCCACCATTGGAAATTCTTAGTCTTAATTTATTTAGGACAACAATTTTGGACTTATCCTCATTAATCTCCAAACCTATTCCCCTAAAGTATGAATTCGCAGCATGCTAAACTCTCTAAAGACCTACCTGAGTATAATCGAGTATAACCAGTATGGACAAATATCAAAGTTTCGGTGGATGAATATTCACCCTTTCCCAAGAGCCGCCTAGGTCTGCTATATAGGCATTAAAGAGGAAGGAGGCCAAGACGGATCCTTGGCGCAGGCCCCTCTCACTCTTTATCCAACCTGCAGAATTCCCAGTGCCATCCAACCTCACCCTAAGTCTTACTTCCTCGTGTAGTGCCATTAACATATCAAGTACAGGAGGTGGACAGCATTGGGCCTTTAGTTAAGACCACAAAAGTCCACGATTTACACAGTCGAAAGCTTTCATTATATCTAAAAAGGGCACGAATGTCTGTCCCCCATCCTCCTTTTCTTGCCTCGTCAAGAACGAGATAGTAAAGCAATTCAGTGAGACATTCACACCCTTTTCGAAGATAGGACTGGTAAATATCACTCCACATGGGTAACGCTGTTTCATTACTTCAACAACAAAGCAGAGAAGATCTTATATGAATCGTCCAGTAAAAATATCACCCGGTAATTGGCTGGGTCCAGTCTGTCACCCGCCCTATAGATGAGTATCAATGTGGTATGTCTCCACGTTGGAGAAATTGTCCAATGTTTTTTCCCATTATTGAATACCTCAAGGAGTGGACGAGACCACAAGTCAGGATCAGATTTTAAAGTGAGGTGCGACAGCAAACAATGCAAGTCCTCCTTTCAGCTAGCAGAGACGGACAGATTCTCCTATGCCCAACTAAGACACTGGTGCTCCAACCCCCAGACCCGGATGGCAGCAACTTGGCCTCTTACTCCCTTGGAACTCACAGCGGCAGGCCTGCCTGCCCGAGGGAAGATTTCCGCCCTCTACAAGCTACTGCTGGACGACCCCCTCCTCTCTAGACCCTCCTGAATGTCCCTGTGGGAGACAGACCTGGGTCACGCTATAGAGCACCAATCCTGGGTGGACATCTGGACCAGGACGCGCACGGCATCCCGCTGCATCACCAACCGGGAATGCGCCCACAAACTGCTTTTGCAATGGCACTACCCCCCCTTACGTCTTCACCACTTCTAACAAGCCCTGGACCCCCACTGCTGGCGTTTATGCGGCCACTTGGGATCCTACTTCCATATGTGGTGGACCTGCCCTAAGGTAAAGGAGTTTTGGACCCAATGCCTCGCCACTATAAAAGACATCACCCAAGTAACCATTTTGCTAACCCCCGAAGGGGTCCTCCTTGGGATCCCGCACCCGGACGCTTACCCGAGAACGGGGAGGAGGGCCACGCTGACCACTCAACTCTTGCTGGCCGCCAAAATCACGGGAGCCTGCACCTGGAAAACTGCGGAAGGCCCCCTCATGCCCCTATGGTGGATCAAACTCTGGGACATCTTAATAGCTGAAAAGTTCACGGCAGCTAAGGCGGGCAGACTCTATCGTTTCTTGGACGTCTGGGGCCCGGTCCTAGACTATGACCAGAAATATCCGGCGCTTACTTTTAAGCCGCGCCTGATCGCGAACGCTCTCCATTCTATGGGGGACAGCTCGCCGCGTAGCGAGACGGAATGAGGCCCGGGAACAATGCCTTCTGCAGGCGTAGGGGTTAGTCGGAAGGGGGTATTTCAAATGTCATATGTTGTCTGTAACAAATGTAAGCTTATCATGCTTGCTCCTGTGCGCTGTTAATAAATAAACAAGTAAAAAAAAAAAAGTGAGGTGCGACAGACCAACTGGTCCTGGGGTGTTAGAATTCTTGGATCTCATGATAGTTGAGTAGACTTCCTCTAAAGTAATGTTGAAGCAGTCCCAATCGATTAAGGCCTCTTCCAGACCCCCTTAAGCCCCACATCTTTAAGGGGAACATCCCTGTAGAGTCTCGAGAAGAAGTCAACCCAAATATTGGCTGCAATGGGATTAGCCTGCAGTGACATTTGTAAGCTCTTTTCTTTTGTAAGGACCAAAAGTTTTGGTTAGTGACCAAAAGATGCCTCATTCTTAGCATTCAAAGAGGCTAACATTCTCTCCTCAACATTCTGATACTTCAGGTGTCGCTTTGCTTTCGTCTGGTTGGCATTTTCATGCTTTACTATTTTTTTTAAAAAGAGGGAGCCCTGCACTGCCCATTTTCCTAATATCCCTAAATTGTCAGCACTCATTTTTCTTTTCGTTATTAGTGGCAAAATCAAAGACATGTTTGTATGTACTCTTTCTGCCACATCCATTCAGCTTGTTACGGTGGATCAAACCCATCAGGGTATCTTGAATAAATGGTGCAAATCTCAATGGAGTTAATATTTCTCTGTTTCCTACAAGTAAACACTCTGCCATTATGATATTAAACCTGCCTGCAGGTTTTGGCCTCCAGAAAACTCCATTGTTACTACCACTTATTTCAACACCCAAATTGCTAACAATAGATGCATATTTAATTCTCAAGTGAAGCACGAGAGTCAAATAGCAATGATAGCTCCCCGCCATATCTAAAACCATTAAACATTCGGCTTTATATAAAAGGTCCTTTGACAGAAAAATGTAAAAAGTCCAGAGGCGTTGCTAGGGGGGAGCTAAGGGGGCTACAGCCCCCGGACTTTTGGTTGGAGCCCCGGATAGAAGCTCAGGAGCTACAAGCAAAAGGGTACTAGTCCCGAGTCCTGACAGTCCTGGCATTAGTGTAGCCTCGGATGT
The DNA here is from genome assembly GCF_040938575.1 of Ambystoma mexicanum. Classification (NCBI taxonomy): domain Eukaryota; kingdom Metazoa; phylum Chordata; class Amphibia; order Caudata; family Ambystomatidae; genus Ambystoma; species Ambystoma mexicanum. The sequence goes on from NC_090939.1 coordinate 849,694,333, forward strand.
TTTCCAGACCTAGCAACACCCCTACTAAAGTCGATCCCCCACCCTCAGCCTTCCCTGTTAACTTTGGCGGAATATCTCCCTTAACATTGCCATTGACTAAGATAAGATCCCAGACCCCCAAGGCTTCTTTCCATATGCATCCTCTTTCCCGGGCTTCCCCAGCCTCTGCGTACTGTCCCAAGTAATAATTCTCATATAGACATTCACTATACGATCGCCTAAAAGTATACAACTGCTATCCTCCATCAGGTATGCCTTCAAAACACAATCTTTTCTTGCTACAAATGTCACGAAGTCATTATCCATTGATAAACCTAAGGCATTCACCCCACCCTTTCAGCCGACAGAATTTGATTGTGAGAAGGTTCAAACGGCCTTCCAAAACAAAATCATTAAGGCCAGAGAGAATATCCTTAATTGCCAGAGTTACAGCCCACCAACCCAAGACAAACTTAACGAAAGCAAGGCCGAAACTGAAATTACTAAATTTCAGTTTAGAACTATAACAATCGAAGAGATGAAGAAAACGCTCTCTAACGTCAGAAGCACTACATGCTCAGAAAATGTACTGTCACCTAAACTAATATTAGAAAACCCAGACATTTTCGCTCCCTTCCTTAGAAAAATGGTAAACGCATCTTTCTGGGATCAATCAGTACCTACTATAATTAAAACAGTCACGGTTACCCCATTGCCAAAGAAACCTGAACTAGACCAACAAGACCCTGCAAATCTAAGACCTATTACAAATTGCAACTTCCTGTTGAAAATATTAGATAAAGTAGCCACTGAACAGCTCCAGAACTATGTAGACGAGAACAACCTGCTGCACCCCCAACAGTCGGGCTTTAGGACAGGCCACAGCACCGAATCAGCCTTACTAGATCTGCAGACCGAGATGCTAAGTATATTGGACAAGGGCAAATCAGGTCTCCTGATATTACTGGACCTCTCTGCAGCCTTTGATCTGCTCGATCACAAGAGGCTCCGAGAGGCCCCAGAACTCTCAGGAAACTGCTCGCTAGAGGCAACAGAATGGATATTGTCATTTCTACAAGACAGACAATCCAGGATTGTCTGGGGAAATAAGGCCTCTGGAACCAAACCAGTGGACTGTGGAGTCCCGCAGGGAGCTAGTTTCTCTCCCCTACTGTTTAACCTGTATATGCAATGCCTATGTACCATGCTAACTCAACTGGGAATATTCTTCACTAATTTCGCCGACGATACTCAATTGGTATTTGAGCTTAGTGGAGACTATAATCAAGACAGTGAAAAACATACGACTATATACATCGTCGAGGGCTGGATGAAAGACAACTGGATGTGTTTGAATGGGACCAAAACGGAACTAATGATCTTTGGATCCAGACACGCCAGGAAAAAACTAACTCCTTCATACTCCGCATTCAGTTAAAAAAATGCCCTAATTCCAACATCCGAGAAAGTAAAGACACTGGGAGTCTACTTACAAGCCTCACTAGGAGCAGAGGCCCATATAGCATATTTAAAAAGGAACTGTCAATACCACCAAAAACTCCAGAGAAAAATTAGACCCTTGCTTAACCAAAAAAACAGCATTACCATAGCCAGAGCAACTATACTGTCAAGACTGGACTACGGCAACTCCTTGCTTCTGGGAGCTAATATGAAATGCCTGAAGCAATGCCAGGTAATTCAGAATAATGCCGTTAGGACAATCACGGGTAGGCCAAGGAGGGAACACATCACAGGCGATAGGAAAGATCTACACTGGCTGGCCATGGAGGAGAGCATTACTTTTAAATCCCTCACAATGGTCCACCGATGCTTATATGGCAAAGCCCCAGCATACTTGAAAAAACACTTCAAGTGGCATGAACCATCTAGAAATTTAAGATCCTCCAACAAAGGTCTTCTCCAGACAACCCCAGCTAAAAAGCAAAACGGTCTGGGCAAGGCCTTTCCAAACAGAAGCATCCATAAATGGAATGAACTGCCCGTATCCTTGAAATTAGAAACCAACTACATACTCTTCAGAAAGAAATTAAACACCCTACTCTTTAAATAAACTGGACTAGTGACCTCTCTCAGCTCCCCATGATATGATCTTCTGTGTGTCTATTCTTGTCCCGTTTTTGTAATCACTGTCCTGTCTTTTTGGAATGCGCTCTGATGCCTGCGGGCTTTAGCGCTCCGTAAATAAATAAATAAATAAATAAATAAATAAATAAAATAAATAAATTATAATTAGAGTTAAAATAAACATTCAATATCAAACAAACATGTGGTGCAACTTCCTCCTTCCCCCACCTTATTAAATTAACCGCTAATAGATCCTTTTCTTCCAATGGGAGTTTTTCCATTAGCAGGTTACAATCATTTCGAATGGCATATAGCAGATCTAAAAAAGGCCTCCCCATGAGCCCTTTTCTTGCCGGTTCATAGTAAACAGTATATCCTTCTAATGTAGATTGATCTAAGACCCATGTTTTCTGAAATCAGAGGTGCCCGAGAGAGAGTAGAGGGAAGATAGATGGACAAAACCCTGCGTATTCCAAGGTTGGGATTTTAAAGTATTTACCTCAGAATCACCCACCACCCCCACCACTCTTTGTGTGCAAAGTATTCCAGATCGAAGGCCAATCATATGTAACGGTTCTTTTGGGAACTGTTCGGTTTGCCCTCCTGCTGCGGTTCTCATAATTAATTTTAACCATCAATAATTGTTGTGTGCCCTGCTCCAAAAGGGCACTCTCTCCAACGGAAACTCCCTCCTCCCAAGTATACAGCTCATATCCAAATTCTACAAAGGCCTGACTTTCAGCCAGAACTAAGTTTCTAATCAGTTCTGATTCATATTCCAGCCTCACTGTATCAACTTTCCCTGGGTAAATGAATTGGACCTGGGCTAAGTCACCAGATTTTACTAGGTTCAATTTTGGTATTTCTTCAAATAGCGCCAGCACATAGGATCTTTAAGGGGAAGGAAATCTTACACTCTAAATTTCCTTTCCAATTCTAGAAAGTATAGCTCTTTATGCAGCAAGTTAGTTTTTCCTTTCCCATTTGTTATTTCTGAGGCTACCAGTATCTCCACCTTTGGTAGATACCTAAGTAATCTTTTGGTCACATTTCCCTCTTTTATTTTCTTTTGCCCAAATTTCTCATGCACCATTCTCCTACGATCTTCGAGTGATAAGAATACAGGGAAAACGTTCTCCACGCCTTTTGTAGATACAGCTCTAGTGGACGATATCGAGTATTATTTCTCTCAGGCCTATGGGGTCATTTGGGTATAAAATGACATTCAGCCGGAACCATAGGGCTATCACTCCTCTCCCTGTCATAGGTATTTCTAGGAACAAATTCACACGCGGTGGGTTTTAGGGGTACTTTTATGCCTCTAGATTTTATAATTGAAATATCCTCCTCGAAATAAGAGAAGAGACCCTAATCACGATATTCATTTATACTTTCCTCTCCTATTTCTGAGACCGAATGGGTCGTAAGAATACTAAGATCCAGGGATTCCTTCACAGTTTTTAAGGGTTTGAAACATTTTGTGATTACCCCTTTTTCCACCGGCCGTGAGTTTGTTTGAACTTTTAAGCCCTTTTTTGTGAGCTTCTTCATTACATTATTCACAAATGTTTTTCCCTCCACTTTTGACCCCTCAAAAGCAAGCATAGTAACAGATATAGTAGTATCGCTTCCTTTAGCACTCGCTTCCTCCACTGCATCACCTTTTTTCCAGACAACTGACTTCTGAGTTTCCGCAAGAAACTACGGGAACCCTTAGTAGCTTTTTGTTGTGGTATTTATTTTGATTTTTTGATTTTTTCTGTTTTTTCTGCAATGCTGTGGGTTTATCCTCTGCAACTTTAGTACCCGGTGAGACATTACTAACTAGCTGAGTCGGGACAAACATTTCTACCATTGAATACTTATCCTCCAAATAAATTAGGGGCTTGCTAAGGGGCTCACTTGATCTTTGGTCAAAATCCCTCTCACACCATAGAGGTAACATTCAGTGGTTTTGTGGCAAGTTACTCCGTTTTGGTTCCCTTGGGTGGGATCTTTCCACCACACAATGGTACAACCCTAATTGCCCCCCCCCCACATCTAATTCAGTGAGAGTGACCATTTCCAACAAAATCTTTACACTGATACTCAGGTAGCTCAGCAGGAGTAGATGGCTCAGATAATTAATTAGAGGCAAGAACTTAACTTTCCAAAATAGACATTTTTGTCAGCAGTTCCTTTAGGGTGTGTCTAACATCTCTAATCTGATACTGTAGCAGTTCATGGCCTGTATCCATTGAGGACAGTAAACAAGAGAGCACAGGGAAGCAGAACGCGTCTATAATCTCTTTCACGGGTGATACAGCAACTTGTACACTTTGATGGCACTGGTCTGTGCCTTGAACCCACTGGCCCTCTTGAGCTACTAGTGGAATGAAAAACTGGGAGCCAAGCTGTAGAGGACCTAGAAATTCTGATTGTGCCTTAAATTCCGGATTAGGAGAAGATTCCCCAAACCCTCCAGATTTCTAAACAAACATTTGCTTGCTCATCCCATGCCGGAAACTCAACCCTCTCCGAGCCCAGAGATAGCCAAAGCTGTTTTGCTAGCTCATGGGAGACAATGGGCACCAGCATGGATACATCAGTGATATAAGATCTTTATGGGGGCAGTTTATAAAATCCTCCACATCCACATGATCCGATGAACGTGAGGTCTCTGAACAATTCTGCGCAGGCAGAGCTGGTTGGACTGCACACATGTTAGCAATGATATTGAGTGATTTTCTTGAGTAGGATGATGTTGGGGATATTCCTTGCTCATTCGAATGACCTGCAACAATTTCCACAAAGGATGTGAGAAGTCGCTTATTTTCCTTATTATTCCACGTTTTAATAGTTATCCGAGTATTGTCCAAATTCAAATGAACCATTTCACCTTCACCTACACTGGTCCTATTGCTCAAGTCTTTGGCCATTAGTTCTGTTTTTGTCAACGTGACATCCCCTTGAGGTAAGAATCTTTGGCAAGGCCTTCTGGAACACAAGGAGTACGCCATTATTATCCGAACAATACTATTAGTGTAAGGTGTTAAAGATGATGTACATTATTTAGGGATTGAAATTCGGGGTCAGAGGGGGAGAGTAACTCAAAATGTGTTGATAATTATGCATCATTATTTGTACATCTAGGTTTCTGAAACTGACTCCGACTAATGTCAGAATCAATTGTTTGAATGCAGAAAAGTAGCATTAATAAACAGTAATCATAAACATTATTAATAATGAGCTCCAAGCGTTTCGGGAGCTAAGTCCCTTCATCAGGAGCAGTAAACTTCCAATTCGGTATAAATTCTCTTCATACTTCATGCTCCGTCTCTCTACAGAAGTTATGCACATAGAGTTCTATTAGCATTCTGATTGGCAGGAACATGAGTAGTTACATTATGGTTCTTGTTAGTGCAATAGGAGATCACCTTAGTCATTGAGCGAGGACAATAGAGGTTATAGAGTCTCCAAACAGAAGAGTTGTCTGAGAGCATCAGCATTGCTTCAAACACAATGTTCCACCTAGTTTAATGTATATACATATTACTTTATATGTTTTGCAGATTGTACCTGGCAGATATCTCTAGTGCTAATGGGCAAAACAGTGCCTACCTTAAACTTGGAGGCACTTGCTCATGAAGAATTCAGAAGGGTTTATATCCCCTAAGGTAATGTCAGTCCTCAGCGGAATATTGTCTGTCTCTGAATGTAGATATGCATACATCTGCATTAGTATAAGTGAATACTGACACCTTGATAGCATACTGTAGGTGTAATTAAGAGAGTGAGTGCATACTCACATAGTGATAGTTCTGCTATGGTCGAACCAATTAGGTAGAGGATGAGAATGTCATCACAGGTCTATAAGGAGGCTCGTCAGGAACTGCTGGTCTATAAGAAGTTACTCAAGGCCGGGATTAGACAGGGCTAAGCCTGGACCAGAATGGTTTGCTCGACTAATGCAATCCAATTGGAAAAGTTTAAAGGAACTCGAAAGCACTTACCAGCGAATGCGCGGGCACTTTGTAGTGTGGACCAACACGTTTGCAGGTCCAAAGAAATTGCCGCTATATGTGGAGCAACGTCAAAAACATCATTACATGCGTAGTGATGTCACGGAAGTGACGTGTAGTTGTAAACAAAGCATCACGTCGCTTGTGAGCATCTGTTAATCCCTTGTGTCTATGTAGGCAGACTGAAGACTATGGGCCTCATTACACGGTAGGTGATTGGTTACAATTCCGTAACAGTGAGTAGTGTATTAAAATGTGATACAGAAGTGAAAAATAGTATGACATTTGTTACAATTATATACCAGCTTATATGTCCCTTATTACCCCCACTCCCCAGCCACCAGGGGCACCCTCCACCAGGCCCCCACCCATGTCTCCCACCACCCCCTACCCCCCAGCAGTCAGGGGCAGCCTCCACCAGGCCCCCACTCATGTCTCCCACCACCCCCACCCCCAGTAGTGCAGGGGCAGCCTCCACCAGGCCCCCACTCATGTCACCCACCACCCCCACCCCCCAGCAGTGCAGGGGCAGCCTCCACCAGGCCCCCACTCATGTCACCCACCACCCCCACCCCCCAGCCACCAGGGGCAGCCTCCACCAGGCCCCCACTCATGTCTCCCACCACCCCCACCCCCCAGCCACCAGGGGCAGCCTCCACCAGGCCCCCACTCATGTCCCCTATTACCCCCACCCCCCCCGCAGTGCAGGGGCAGCCTCCACCAGGCCCCCACTCATGTCTCCCACCACCCCCACCCCCCAGCCACCAGGGGCCCACCAGGGGCACCCTCCACCAGGCCCCCACTCATGTCCCCTATTACCCCCCCCCCCCGCAGTGCAGGGGCAGCCTCCACCAGGCCCCCACTCATGTCTCCCACCACCCCCACCGCCCAGCCACCAGGGGCACCCTCCACCAGGCCCCCACCCATGTCTCCCACCACCCCCTACCCCCCAGCAGTCAGGGGCAGCCTCCACCAGGCCCCCACTCATGTCTCCCACCACCCCCACCCCCCAGCAGTGCAGGGGCAGCCTCCACCAGGCCCCCACTCATGTCACCCACCACCCCCACCCCCCAGCAGTGCAGGGGCAGCCTCCACCAGGCCCCCATTAATGTCACCCACCACCCCCACCCCCCAGCCACCAGGGGCAGCCTCCACCAGGCCCCCACTCATGTCTCCCACCACCCCCACCCCCCAGCCACCAGGGGCAGCCTCCACCAGGCCCCCACTCATGTCCCCTATTACCCCCACCCCCCCGCAGTGCAGGGGCAGCCTCCACCAGGCCCCCACTCATGTCACCCACCACCCCCACCCCCAGCCACCAGGGGCACCCTCCACCAGGCCCCCACTCATGTCCCCTATTACCCCCACCCCCCCGCAGTGCAGTGGCAGCCTCCACCAGGCCCCCACTCATGTCTCCCACCACCCCCACCCCCCAGCAGTGCAGGGGCAGCCTCCACCAGGCCCCCACTCATGTCACCCACCACCCCCACCCCCCAGCCACCAGGGGCACCCTCCACCAGGCCCCCACCCATGTCTCCCACCACCCCGTACCCCCCAGCAGTCAGGGGCAGCCTCCACCAGGCCCCCACTCATGTCTCCCACCACCCCCACCCACCAGCAGTGCAGGGGCAGCCTCCACCAGGCCCCCACTCATGTCTCCCACCACCCCCACCCCCCAGCCACCAGGGGCACCCTCCACCAGGCCCCCACTCATGTCCCCTATTAACCCCACCCCCCGCAGTGCAGGGGCAGCCTCCACCAGGCCCCCACTCATGTCTCCCACCACCCCACCCCCCAGCAGTGCAGGGGCAGCCTCCACCAGGCCCCCACTCATGTCACCCACCACCCCCACCCCCCAGCCACCAGGGGCAGCCTCCACCAGGCCCCCACTCATGTCTCCCACCACCCCCACCACCCAGCACTGTGGGGCACCTGCCAGCAGGCCCCCACTCATGTCCAACTCATGTCCCCCTGCACCCCCACCCCCCAGCAGTACAGGGGCAGCCTCCACCAGGCCCCCACTCATGTCTCCCACCACCCCCACACCCCAGCCACCAGGGGCACCCTCCACCAGGCCCCCACTCATGTCCCCTATTACCCCCACCCCCCGCAGTGCAGGGGCAGCCTCCACCAGGCCCCGACTCATGTCTCCCACCACCCCCACCCCCCAGCAGTGCAGGGGCAGCCTCCACCAGGCCCCCACTCATGTCACCCACCACCCCCACCCCCCAGCAGTGCAGGGGCAGCCTCCACCAGGCCCCCACTCATGTCACCCACCACCCCCACCCCCCAGCCACCAGGGGCAGCCTCCACCAGGCCCCCACTCATGTCTCCCACCACCCCCACCCCCCAGCCACCAGGGGCACCCTCCACCAGGCCCCCACTCATGTCTCCTATTACCCCCCCCCGCAGTGCAGGGGCAGCCTCCACCAGGCCCCCACTAATGTCTCCCACCACCCCCACCCCCCAGCCACCAGGGGCACCCTCCATCAGGCCCCCACCCATGTCTCCCACCACCCCCTACCCCCCAGCAGTCAGGGGCACCCTCCACCAGGCCCCCACTCATGTCTCCCACCACCCTCACCCCCCAGAAGTGCAGGGGCAGCCTCCACCAGGCCCCCACTCATGTCACCCACCACCCCCACCCCCCAGCAGTGCAGGGGCACCCTCCACCAGGCCCCCACTCATGTCATCCACCACCCCCACCCCCCAGCCACCAGGGGCAGCCTCCACCAGGCCCCCACTCATGTCTCCCACCACCCCCACCCGCCAGCACTGTGGGGCACCTGCCAGCAGGCCCCCACTCATGTCCAACTCATGTCCCCCTGAACCCCCATCCCCCAGCAGTGCAGGGGCAGCCTCCACCAGGCCCCCACTTATGTCTCCCACCACCCCCACCCCACAGCCACCAGGGGCACCCTCCACCAGGCCCCCACTCATGTCCCCTATTACCCCCACCCCCCCCGCAGTGCAGGGGCAGCCTCCACTAAGCCCCCACTCATATCTCCCAACACCCCCACCCCCCAGCCACCAGGGGCACCCTCCACCAGGCCCCCACCCCTGTCTCCCACCACCCCCTACCCCCCAGCAGTCAGGGGCAGCCTCCACCAGGCCCCCAATCATGTCTCCCATCACCCCCACCCCCCAGCAGTGCAGGGGCAGCCTCCACCAGGCCCCCACTCATGTCACCCACCACCCCCACCCCCCAGCAGTGCAGGGGCACCCTCCACTAGGCCCTCACTCATGTCTCCCACCACCCCCAGCCCCCAGCCACCAGGGGCACCCTCCACCAGGCCCCCACTCATGTCCCCTATTACCTCCACCCCCCCGCAGTGCAGGGGCAGCCTCCACCAGGCCCCCACTCATGTCTCCCACCACCCCCACTCCCCAGTCACCAGGGGCACCCTCCACCAGGCCCCCACCCATGTCACCCACCACCCCCACCCCCCAGCCACCAGGGGCAGCCTCCACCAGGCCCCCACTCATGTCACCCACCACCCCCACCCCCCAGCAGTGCAGGGGCAGCCTCCACCAGGCCCCCACTCATGTCTCCCACCACCCCCACTCCCCAGCCACCAGGGGCACCCTCCACCAGGCCCCCACCCATGTCTCCCAACACCCCCTACCCCCCAGCAGTCAGGGGCAGCCTCCACCAGGCCCCCACCCATGTCTCCCACCACCCAGCAGTGCAGGGGCAGCCTCCACCAGGCCCCCACTCATGTCTCCCACCACCCCCACTCCCCAGCCACCAGGGGCACCCTCCACCAGGCCCCCACCCATGTCACCCACCACCCCCACCCCCCAGCCACCAGGGGCAGCCTCCACCAGGCCCCCACTCATGTCACCCACCACCCCCACCCCCCAGCAGTGCAGGGGCAGCCTCCACCAGGCCCCCACTCATGTCTCCCACCACCCCCACTCCCCAGCCACCAGGGGCACCCTCCACCAGGCCCCCACCCATGCCTCCCACCACCCCCTACCCCCCAGCAGTCAGGGGCAGCCTCCACCAGGCCCCCACCCATGTCTCCCACCACCCCCACCCCCCAGCAGTGCAGGGGCAGCCTCCACCAGGCCCCCACTCATGTCACCCACCGCCCCCACCCCCCAGCAGTGCAGGGGCAGCCTCCACCAGGCCCCCACTCATGTCACCCACCACCCCCACCCCCCAGCCACCAGGGGCAGCCTCCACCAGGCCCCCACTCATGTCTCCCACCACCCCCACCCCCCAGCCACCAGGGGCAGCCTCCACCAGGCCCCCACTCATGTCCCCTATTACCCCCACCCCCCGCAGTGTAGGGGCAGCCTCCACCAGGCCCCCACTCATGTCTCCCACCACCCCCACCCCCCAGCCACCAGGGGCAGCCTCCACCAGGCCCCCACTCATGTCCCCTCTTACCCCCACCCTCCCCCCCGCAGTGCAGGGGCAGCCTCCACCAGGCCCCCACTCATGTCACCCACCACCCCCACTCCCCAGCCACCAGGGGCAGCCTCCACCAGGCCCCCACTCATGTCCCCTATTACCCCCCCCCCGCAGTGCAGGGGCACCCTCCACCAGGCCCCCACTCATGTCTCCCACCACCCCCACCCCCCAGCCACCAGGGGCAGCCTCCACCAGGCCCCCACTCATGTCCCCTATTACCCCCACCCCCCGCAGTGCAGGGCCAGCCTCCACCAGGCCCCCACTCATGTCTCCCACCACCCCCAGCCACCAGGGGCAGCCTCCACCAGGCCCCCACTCATGTCCCCTATTACCCCCACCCCCCGCAGTGCAGGGGCAGCCTCCACCAGGCCCCCACTCATGTCTCCCACCACCCCCACCACCCAGCCACCAGGGGCACCCTCCACCAGGCCCCCACCCATGTCTCCCACCACCCCCTAGTCCCCAGCAGTCAGGGGCAGCCTCCACCAGGCCCCCACTCATGTCTCCCACCACCCCCACCCCCCAGCAGTGAAGGGGCAGCCTCCACCAGGCCCCCACTCATGTCACCCACCACGCCCACCCCCCAGCAGTGCAGGGGCAGCCTCCACCAGGCCCCCACTCATGTCAACCACCACCCCCACCCCCAGCCACCAGGGGCAGCCTCCGCCAGGCCCCCACTCATGTCACCCACCACCCCCACCCCCCAGCAGTGCAGGGGCAGCCTCCACCAGGCCCCCACTCATGTCACCCACCACCCCCACCCCCCAGCCACCAGGGGCAGCCTCCACCAGGCCCCCACTCATGTCTCCCACCACCCCCACCCCCCAGCCACCAGGGGCAGCCTCCACCAGGCCCCCACTCATTTCCCCTATTACCCTCACCCCCCCGCAGTGCAGGGGCAGCCTCCACCAGGCCCCCACTCATGTCCACCACCACCCCCACCCCCCAGCCACCAGGGGCACCCTCCACCAGGCCCCCACTCATGTCTCCCACCACTCCCACCCCCCAGCCACCAGGGGCACCCTCCACCAGGCCCCCACTCATGTCCCCTATTACCCCCACCCCCCGCAGTGCAGGGGCAGCCTCCACCAGGCCCCCACTCATGTCTCCCACCACCCCCAGCCACCAGGGGCACCCTCCACCAGGCCCCCACCCATGTCTCCCACCACCCCCTACCCCGCAGCAGTCAGGGGCAGCCTCCACCAGGCCCCCACTCATGTCTCCCACCACCCCCATCCCCCAGCCACCAGGGGCAGCCTCCACCAGGCCCCCACTCATGTCTCCCACCACCCCCACCCCCCAGCCACCAGGGGCACCCTCCACCAGGCCCCCACTCATGTCTCCCACCACCCCCACCCCCCAGCCACCAGGGGCACCCTCCACCAGGCCCCCACTCATGTCCCCTATTACCCCCACCCCCTGCAGTGCAGGGGCAGCCTCCACCAGGCCCCCACTCATGTCTCCCACCATCCCCACCCCCAGCCACCAGGGGCACCCTCCACCAGGCCCCCACCCATGTGTCCCACCACCCCCTACCCCCCAGCAGTCAGGGGCAGCCTCCACCAGGCCCCCACTCATGTCTCCCACCACCCCCAGCCCCCAGCCACCAGGGGCAGCCTCCACCAGGCCCCACTCATGTCTCCCACCACCCCCACCCCCCAGCACTGTGGGGCACCTTCCAGCAGGCCCCCACTCATATCCAACTCATGTCCGCCTGCACCCCCACCCCCCAGCAGTGCAGGGGCAGCCTCCACCAGGCCCCCACTCATGTCTCCCACCACCCCCACCCCCCAGCAGTGCAGGGGCAGCCTCCACCAGGCCCCCACTCATGTCACCCTCCACCCCCACCCCCCAGCAGTGCAGGGGCAGCCTCCACCAGGCCCCCACTCATGTCACCCATAACCCCCCAAACCCACCCCCCAGCCACCAGGTGCAGCCTCCACCAGGCCCCCACTCATGTCACCCACCACCCCCACCCCCCGGCAGTGCAGGGGCAGCCTCCACCAGGCCCCCACTCATGTCACCCACCAGCCCCACCCCCCAGCCACCAGGGGCAGCCTCCACCAGGCCCCCACTCATGTCTCCCACCACCCCCACCCCCCAGCCACCAGGGGCAGCCTCCACCAGGCCCCCACTCATGTCCCCTCTTACCCCCACCCCCCCGCAGTGCAGGGGCAGCCTCCACCAGGCCCCCACTCATGTCTCCCACCACCCCCACCCCCCAGCCACCAGGGGCACCCTCCACCAGGCCCCCACTCATGTCCCCTATTACCCCCACCCCCCCCACAGTGCAGGGGCAGCCTCCACCAGGCCCCCACTCATGTCACCCACCACCCCCACCCCCCAGCAGTGCAGGGGCAGCCTCCACCAGGCCCCCACTCATGTCACCCACCACCCCCACCCCCCAGCCACCAGGGCAGCCTCCACCAGGCCCCCACTCATGTCTCCCACCACCCCCCACCCCCCAGCCACCAGGGGCAGCCTCCACCAGGCCCCCACTCATGTCCCCTATTACCCCCACCCCCCCGCAGTGCAGGGGCAGCCTCCACCAGGCCCCCACTCATGTCTCCCACCACCCCACCCCCCAGCCACCAGGGGCACCCTCCACCAGATCCCCACTCTTATGTCCCCTATTACCCCCACCCCCCCCGCAGTGCAGTGGCAGCCTCCACCAGGCCCCCACTCATGTCTCCCACCACCCCCACCCCCCAGCAGTGCAGGGGCAGCCTCCACCAGGCCCCCACTCATGTCACCCACCACCCCCAGCCACCAGGGCACCCTCCACCAGGCCCCCACCCATGTCTCCCACCACCCCCTACCCCCCAGTAGTCAGGGGCAGCCTCCACCAGGCCCCCACTCATGTCTCCCACCACCCCCACCCCCCAGCAGTGCAGGGGCAGCCTCCACCAGGCCCCCACTCATGTCTCCCACCACCCCCACCCCCCAGCCACCAGGGGCACCCTCCACCAGGCCCCCACTCATGTCCCCTATTAACCCCACCCCCCCGCAGTGCAGGGGCAGCCTCCACCAGGCCCCCACTCATGTCTCCCACCACCCCACCCCCCAGCAGTGCAGGGGCAGCCTCCACCAGGCCCCCACTCATGTCACCCACCACCCCCACCCCCCAGCCACCAGGGGCAGCCTCCACCAGGCCCCCACTCATGTCTCCCACCACCCCCACCCCCCAGCACTGTGGGGGCACCTGCCAGCAGGCCCCCACTCATGTCCAACTCATGTCCCCCTGCACCCCCACCCCCCAGCAGTACAGGGGCAGCCTCCACCAGGCCCCCACTCATGTCTCCCACCACCCCCACACCCCAGCCACCAGGGGCACCCTCCACCAGTCCCCCACTCATGTCCCCTATTACCCCCACCCCCCCCGCAGTGCAGGGGCAGCCTCCACCAGGCCCCGACTCATGTCTCCCACCACCCCCACCCCCCAGCAGTGCAGGGGCAGCCTCCACCAGGCCCCCACTCATGTCACCCACCACCCCACCCCCCAGCAGTGCAGGGGCAGCCTCCACCAGGCCCCCACTCATGTCACCCACCACCCCCACCCCCCAGCCACCAGGGGCAGCCTCCACCAGGCCCCCACTCATGTCTCCCACCACCCCCAGCCCCCAGCCACCAGGGGCACCCTCCACCAGGCCCCCACTCATGTCTCCTATTACCCCCACCCCCCCCGCAGTGCAGGGGCAGCCTCCACCAGGCCCCTTCTCATGTCTCCCACCACCCCCACCCCCCAGCCACCAGGGGCACCCTCCACCAGGCCCCCACTCATGTCCCCTATTACCCCCACCCCCCGCAGTGCAGGGGCAGCCTCCACCAGGCCCCCACTAATGTCTCCCACCACCCCCACCCCCCAGCCACCAGGGGCACCCTCCATCAGGCCCCCACCCATGTCTCCCACCACCCCCTACCCCCAGCAGTCAGGGGCACCCTCCACCAGGCCCCCACTCATGTCTCCCACCACCCTCACCCCCCAGAAGTGCAGGGGCAGCCTCCACCAGGCCCCCACTCATGTCACCCACCACCCCCACCCCCCAGCAGTGCAGGGGCACCCTCCACCAGGCCCCCACTCATGTCACCCACCACCCCCACCCCCCAGCCACCAGGGGCAGCCTCCACCAGGCCCCCACTCATGTCTCCCACCACCCCCACCCGCCAGCACTGTGGGGCACCTGCCAGCAGGCCCCCACTCATGTCCAACTCTTGTCCCCCTGAACCCCCATCCCCCAGCAGTGCAGGGGCAGCCTCCACCAGGCCCCCACTTATGTCTCCCACCACCCCCACCCCACAGCCACCAGGGGCACCCTCCACCAGGCCCCCACTCATGTCCCCTATTACCCCCCCCCCCCGCAGTGCAGGGACAGCCTCCACTAGGCCCCCACTCATGTCTCCCAACACCCCTACCCCCCAGCCACCAGGGGCACCCTCCACCAGGCCCCCACCCATGTCTCCCACCACCCCCTACCCCCCAGCAGTCAGGGGCAGCCTCCACCAGGCCCCCAATCATGTCTCCCATCACCCCCACCCCCCAGCAGTGCAGGGGCAGCCTCCACCAGGCCCCCACTCATGTCACCCACCACCCCCACCCCCCAGCAGTGCAGGGGCACCCTCCACCAGGCCCTCACTCATGTCTCCCACCACCCCCACCCCCCAGCCACCAGGGGCACCCTCCACCAGGCCCCCACTCATGTCCCCTATTACCTCCACCCCCCCGCAGTGCAGGGGCAGCCTCCACCAGGCCCCCACTCATGTCTCCACCACCCCCACTCCCCAGTCACCAGGGGCACCCTCCACCAGGCCCCCACCCATGTCACCCACCACCCCCACCCCCCAGCCACCAGGGGCAGCCTCCACCAGGCTCCCACTCATGTCACCCACCACCCCCACCCCCCAGCAGTGCAGGGGCAGCCTCCACCAGGCCCCCACTCATGTCTCCCACCACCCCCACTCCCCAGCCACCAGGGGCACCCTCCACCAGGCCCCCACCCATGTCTCCCACCACCCCCTGCCCCCCAGCAGTCAGGGGCAGCCTCCACCAGGCCCCCACCCATGTCTCCCACCACCCCCACCCCCCAGCAGTGCAGGGGCAGCCTCCACCAGGCCCCCACTCATGTCTCCCACCACCCCCACTCCCCAGCCACCAGGGGCACCCTCCACCAGGCCCCCACCCATGTCACCCACCACCCCCACCCCCCAGCCACCAGGGGCAGCCTCCACCAGGCCCCCACTCATGTCACCCACCACCCCCACCCCCCAGCAGTGCAGGGGCAGCCTCCACCAGGCCCCCACTCATGTCTCCCACCACCCCCACTCCCCAGCCACCAGGGGCACCCTCCACCAGGCCCCACCCATGCCTCCCACCACCCCCTACCCCCCAGCAGTCAGGGGCAGCCTCCACCAGGCCCCCACCCATGTCTCCCACCACCCCCACCCCCAGCAGTGCAGGGGCAGCCTCCACCAGGCCCCCACTCATGTCACCCACCGCCCCCACCCCCCAGCAGTGCAGGGGCAGCCTCCACCAGGCCCCCACTCATGTCACCCACCACCCCCACCCCCCCGCAGTGTAGGGGCAGCCTCCACCAGGCCCCCACTCATGTCTCCCACCACCCCCACCCCCCAGCCACCAGGGGCAGCCTCCACCAGGCCCCCACTCATGTCCCCTCTTACCCCCACCCCCCCCCCGCAGTGCAGGGGCAGCCTCCACCAGGCCCCCACTCATGTCTCCCACCACCCCCACCCCCCAGCCACCAGGGGCACCCTCCACCAGGCCCCCACCCATGTCTCCCCCCTACCCCCCAGCAGTCAGGGGCAGCCTCCACCAGGCCCCCACTCATGTCTCCCACCACCCCCACCCCCCAGCAGTGCAGGGGCAGCCTCCACCAGGCCCCCACTCATGTCACCCACCACCCCCACCCCCCAGCAGTGCAGGGGCAGCCTCCACCAGGCCCCCACTCATGTCACCCACCACCCCCACCCCCCAGCCACCAGGGGCAGCCTCCACCAGGCCCCCACTCATGTCAGCCACCACCCCCACCCCCCAGCAGTGCAGGGGCAGCCTCCACCAGGCCCCCACTCATGTCACCCACCACCCCCACCCCCCAGCCACCAGGGGCAGCCTCCACCAGGCCCCCACTCATGTCTCCCACCACCCCCACCCCCCAGCCACCAGGGGCAGCCTCCACCAGGCCCCACTCATGTCCCCTATTACCCCCCCCGCAGTGCAGGGGCAGCCTCCACCAGGCCCCCACTCATGTCTCCCACCACACCCACCCCCCAGCCACCAGGGGCACCCTCCACCAGGCCCCCACTCATGTCTCCCACCACCCCCACCCCCCAGCCACCAGGGGCAGCCTCCACCAGGCCCCCACTCATGTCCCCTATTACCCCCACCCCCCGCAGTGCAGGGGCAGCCTCCACCAGGCCCCCACTCATGTCTCCCACCACCCACAGCCACCAGGGGCAGCCTCCACCAGGCCCCCACTCATGTCCCCTATTACCCCCACCCCACGCAGTGCAGGGGCAGCCTCCACCAGGCCCCCACTCATGTCTCCCACCACCCCCACCCCCCAGCCACCAGGGGCACCCTCCACCAGGCCCCCACCCATGTCTCCACCACCCCCTAGTCCCCAGCAGTCAGGGGCAGCCTCCTCCAGGCCCCCACTCATGTCTCCCACCACCCCCACCCCCCAGCAGTGCAGGGGCAGCCTCCACCAGGCCCCCACTCATGTCACCCACCACCCCCACCCCCCAGCAGTGCAGGGGCAGCCTCCACCAGGCCCCCACTCATGTCAACCACCACCCCCACCCCCAGCCACCAGGGGCAGCCTCCACCAGGCCCCCACTCATGTCACCCACCACCCCCACCTCCCAGCAGTGCAGGGGCAGCCTCCACCAGGCCCCCACTCATGTCACCCACCACCCCCACCCCCCAGCCACCAGGGGCAGCCTCCACCAGGCCCCCACTCATTTCCCCTATTACCCTCACCCCCCCCGCAGTGCAGGGGCAGCCTCCACCAGGCCCCCACTCATGTCCACCACCACCCCCACCCCCCAGCCACCAGGGGCACCCTCCACCAGGCCCCCACTCATGTCTCCCACCACCCCCACCCCCCAGCCACCAGGGGCACCCTCCACCAGGCCCCCACTCATGTCCCCTATTACCCCCACCCCCCGCAGTGCAGGGGCAGCCTCCACCAGGCCCCCACTCATGTCTCCCACCACCCCCAGCCACCAGGGGCACCCTCCACCAGGCCCCCACCCATGTCTCCCACCACCCCCTACCCCCCAGCAGTCAGGGGCAGCCTCCACCAGGCCCCCACTCATGTCTCCCACCACCCCCAGCCACCAGGGGCAGCCTCCACCAGGCCCCCACTCATGTCTCCCACCACCCCCACCCCCCAGCCACCAGGGGCACCCTCCACCAGGCCCCCACTCATGTCTCCCACCACCCCCACCCCCCAGCCACCAGGGGCACCCTCCACCAGGCCCCCACTCATGTCCCCTATTACCCCCACCCCCCGCAGTGCAGGGGCAGCCTCCACCAGGCCCCCACTCATGTCTCCCACCATCCCCACCCCCAGCCACCAGGGGCACCCTCCACCAGGCCCCCACCCATGTGTCCCACCACCCCCTACCCCCCAGCAGTCAGGGGCAGCCTCCACCAGGCCCCCACTCATGTCTCCCACCACCCCCAGCCCCCAGCCACCAGGGGCAGCCTCCACCAGGCCCCACTCATGTCTCCCACCACCCCCACCCCCAAGCACTGTGGGGCACCTTCCAGCAGGCCCCCACTCATGTCCAACTTATGTCCCCCTGCACCCCCACCCCCCAGCAGTGCAGGGGCAGCCTCCACCAGGCCCCCACTCATGTCTCCCACCACCCCCACCCCCCAGCAGTGCAGGGGCAGCCTCCACCAGGCCCCCACTCATGTGACCCTCCACCCCCACCCCCCAGCAGTGCAGGGGCAGCCTCCACCAGGCCCCCACTCATGTCACCCACCCCCGTCACCCCCCAGCCACCAGGTGCAGCCTCCACCAGGCCCCCACTCATGTCACCCACCACCCCCACCCCCCGGCAGTGCAGGGGCAGCCTCCACCAGGCCCCCACTCATGTCACCCACCACCCCCAGCCACCAGGGGCAGCCTCCACCAGGCCCCCACTCATGTCTCCCACCACCCCCACCCCCCAGCCACCAGGGGCAGCCTCCACCAGGCCCCCACTCATGTCCCCTATTACCCCCACCCCCCCGCAGTGCAGGGGCAGCCTCCACCAGGCCCCCACTCATGTCTCCCACCACCCCCACCCCCCAGCCACCAGGGGCAGCCTCCACCAGGCCCCCACTCATGTCCCCTCTTACCCCCACCCCCCCCCGCAGTGCAGGGGCAGCCTCCACCAGGCCCCCACTCATGTCTCCCACCACCCCCACCCCCCAGCCACCAGGGGCACCCTCCACCAGGCCCCCACTCATGTCCCCTATTACCCCCACCCCCCCACAGTGCAGGGGCAGCCTCCACCAGGCCCCCACTCATGTCTCCCACCACCCCCACCCCCCAGCCACCAGGGGCACCCTCCACCAGGCCCCTACCCATGTCTCCCACCACCCCCTACCCCCCAGCAGCCAGGGGCAGCCTCCACCAGGCCCCCACTCATGTCGGACACCACCCCCACCCCCAGCCACCAGGGGCAGCCTCCACCAGGCCCCCACTCATGTCTCCCACCACCCCCACCCCCCAGCACTATGGGGCACCTGCCAGCAGGCCCCCACTCATGTCCAACTCATGTCCCCCTGCACCCCCACCCCCCAGCAGTGCAGGGGCAGCCTCCACCAGGCCCCCACCCATGTCTACCACCACCCCCACCCCCCAGCCGTGCAATTTGCCTGGGTACGTGTACTTCGGGGTGCGCGTGAACTTCCACACGCGATTTGCCTGGGTACGTGTACTACGGGGTGCGCATGAAGTTCCACACGCGATTGTACGTGTACTTCGGGGTGCGCGTGAACTTCCACACGCGATTTGCCTGGGTACGTGTACTTCGGGGTGCGCGTGAAGTTCCATACGCGATTGTACGTGTACTTCGGGGTGCGCGTGAACTTCCACACGCGATTGGGCCTGTGAGAGTGGGTTACATGTATTCCAGGGGTGGGCGGGAATATTTATCCGCGACTGTGCCTGTGAGAGCATGCTACGTGTATTCCTGGTGTGGGCGGGAAGATTCACACGTTCGCCTACGACGTGCCGAAAAAGGGTCCAATCCTGACACACGTACGCCAGCATGAAGCAGGCGTACGTCGACCCACGCAGCATAAAAGTGCGCGCAAACAACAAACAAGCTCATACGCCAGGATGAATATACCATTCCTAGCAGCAGTGGCCGTGGGTTACCAAAGGAGGAGGAGGAGGATAGTGAGGGCCTGAATTTTCACTCCCAGAACAAGCCTTTTTGGGATGCTTGATGACAAGGTGTATGGGAGGTACAGGTTTCCCCCACACATAATACTGGACCTGGTCAGTGAGTGGGAGGATGACCTCACATCACCCACCCTGTGCTCCCAAGCACTCAGCCCCCTGGAGAAGGTCCTCAATGTACTGCACTTCTTGGCCACAGGATCATTTCAGCGGACAAGTGCCATAGTGGGTGGGGTGTCACAGGCCACGCAGTCACGCTGCCTACACCAGGTCTTGAACATCATCACTGCACGCCCATCAGTCCGTAGGCACATATACCTGCCCAGGACACCTGCAGAAAGGCAAGCTGCCACCCTAGATTTCTACGGTGTGGCACAATTTCCAAAAGTGCTAGATGCCATTGACCGCACCCATGTGGCACTACGTCCCCCCAGGGCATCTGAGCACATCTATAGGAACCGCAAGCACTGGCATTCCATCAATGTGCAGGAAGTATGTAATGCTAAGGGAATCATCACCTCAGTATATGCCAACTATCCAGGGTCCACCCACGACAGCTTCATTTACCAAATGTCTACCCTAAGCCAGGACCTAGAAGCTGGCCGGCATGGTGATACATGGCTGCTTGGTGAGTATGAATGCCACTGCACATGCATGCATGTCAGATGCAGAGTTATGTCACTACCCCACTAATGATACCGATCACCTCCTCACCAGGGGACAGTGCCTACCCTCTGAGCACCCACATGATGACGCCAATTCGGAACATCATCACGCCTTTAGAGGTAAGATACAACACAGCCCATATTGCAACCCGGGGCATAGTGGAGCGCACATTCGGAGTGCTCAAGTCACGCTTTCGCTCCCTTGACCGGTCTGGTGGGCAGCTGTTATATGCGCCCCCAGTAGTGTGCAGGATCATATTGGCAGCATGTGTCCTGCACAATGTTGCAACACGCCGGGGCCTGGCCGTGGACATGGTGGTGCCCCCACATCCCCAACCACATGCACGCCCGCTGCGCATGGGAGGGGAGAGGGCACGGGGTGAGGCAGCCCATACGCAGCTGGTGGCTAATTACTTCACATAGAAATCACACCCCAGTGGAGTGCACACAGGCCTGGCACATACCATCTGATAAGCAATGATGACTCGACCTGACAATTAAGACGAACAAAGGGACTGTCAACTGTCAGAACCATAGCAGCCTGAGATTGTTCATGTGGAAGTGTCACAATGTGTGCATCCCTACCTACACAAACACCACCAATGCAGTGTCATGAAAAGACACTTCCATGCTGCAGAAATGAATACTCACTTGCAAAATACTACATGAAAACAGTGCCATGTCACCCACCCCCTCCACGGCACGGCCACACAACACACCATGGCATGTCATGCAATGTGAGAGGAAAGAAATGAATCCCCACAACATGCCCCAAGTGTCAGCAGCTACAGTGTCCCTAATGGAAACCTGTCCACACATGAAATGCTCACAGTAATGCAGGACCTACAGCCCACATTACCAAATACTTACCAAGAATACCAATCACCTACACAACCTCCAACCTACCTTAAAGATGACATTACAGACTTAAAAATTAGCTAGCCTCACCACCTGATGATGACAGCCCTCCGAACACTTGCAAGTATACAGTGTTAGCGCCACGCAAGAGTGTAGGTGCACTGCTTACAACATGGACTCCAGTTCCAAGGTGGACCGCATTGTGAAGACATGAGGAATGGACCTGCAAATATGGAGGATGAGATGGATGCAGAGGCACATATCAATACACCACGCAGTGTACAATACAACAACAATATGCACTATGAATGTATACACAGTATTGACTACAGACTGCCCACACAGCTCATGGGAGTCCAATGTCACCATGTACGTCAATGTCACTTGGGCACACCCTTTGCAAGCCCATGGAAACGGGAAGCAGGAGGGGTGTGTGTGACAAAAACCCAAGCATCTGAACCAAATCCATGACAAGCCTGCATGTGCCCAGCCACAATGCAGCGTATGCCCACGGGAGCCACACAAGGCAAAACACTGTCCCTAAAAAAATAAAAAAAAATAATAAAAATCAAAAATGGCCATTAATGGGCCCGGGGGGGTCGGGGAGGCCGCCCAGGAGGTCCGAGGACAGGGTGCACACCAAAACCCACCTGTGTGGATCTTGCGGAAAAAAAACACCTCCATGGGCTCATGGCCTACACGGCTACCCTATTGTGGGAGTATCACTGCTGTCGCTATTCTCACCCTCTGCAGCTGCATCCGGAGGTGGTGGCACTATGGGAGGCAGACCACGCAAAGCCCTAGTCTGTTCCTCCATGGCTGCAAGCATGCGGGTGTGGTAGGTCTCGTTCTGGAGGATGAGTGTGCGGAGGTCCCCATGCAACAACTCACGGGATGCCCAGACCTCCGCCCTAGTTGCCTGCATCTCAGCTGAGAGCGTACGGGTGAGACGCTCCAGCTGCTGTTCTGTCCTTCGGTTTGTTGAAGCCTCAAGCTCAACAAGAGTCGTCCTGAGGTGAAGGAGTTCCAGCCTCAGGGCTTCCCTGTGGCCCTGGGACTCTATGGAGATGGCTTCCTGCAGAGTCGCCAGTGCCGCCCGCCTGTCCCTGTCGGACGCCAACATGTCCTCCCTGTGTGACTGGCAGATGGAGTCGGTTGCCTGCTGTAGTCGCTCCATCAGCCTTTCGGGGGGGACAATGGAAGTGGCCACCCTATCCATGGCCTGAGCCATCATCTCTGATGATGCTGCCTGTTGGGTTGCTATACCGTAAATGGATTGCTCCCATGCGGTATTGCCAGGTGGCGTACGGCCACCACATCGGCGGGCACCACACCTGTCTGGGGCAAGGCGAACTGCGCCTTGCTGTGCCGGCACTGCCTGAGGCTGCAGGACTGCATTCCCCCTCTGATCTGCTGGCCCAGGAACAGGATCAGATGTCGCGGAGTGTGACCCTGCATCCGTAACCACCAAAGGCGTACCTGCCAACACTGACATCCCCATTGAGGGTTCTAACCCTGGTGCAGGTGGGTCGGACAGAACAGAATCCCTCCCAGGAACACTCACCTGCGACGGCACGTAGGTCTCATCATCCGAATCAACACCTGAGTACAGCTCGGGGGAGGTGCAGCCAGAGACACCCCTTGAGAGCATGACCTGCAGCAGTTGTGGGTTCTCACCCACCACCACACCACGTCCCTCACTAGTGGTCGGTCGGCCCTCAGACCACTCCTGGGTCTGCACCATCGCCACAACCCCAGCAGAATCAGGTGCGTCTTCCCCTGCAAAGACATAAAAGAAAACACATGGAAACAGGCATTAGCACTATGGCACACAATGAGGGCTGAGAGGCTACAGAAACAGTACTTGATTGACACATGTCCCACATGACTAAAACACTCCCATGCATGCACCGTCACTGCGTGTGATGGGGAGGCAGATGCCACACATTGATGACACCAAGATGGAAGATGAACACATTTGCTGCATGCTGCCTAGCAGTGCCATCACACATTGGCCAGTGATTGGCAGGTCAAATACACATGCCATCACACAGATGGCATGTACCCTAGCCATGAAGTGAAGAGGGAGAGGAGGTCACCAATTGTTCATTCAGTCCAGTTTGTTCATATGATTGATTATTTTCATTGTAATGGTTGTAATGTTTAACATGCAGCTGCCAGTCAAAAATGGTCCTATAGCACAGGGACATGTCCAAACTAATCATGTCCACGAAACTGAGCCAGTCCACTGTACCATAGCCATGTCAGACATGTGACAATAGGACTGAGAAATCCCGAGTAAAAGTGGTGGTATGCAAACAATCTGCCTGAATAAACAGAGGTAAATAAGCAACAGTGTAGTGGCAAGATGACACTCCAAGGGCAACTGGCGTGGTGTTGGGCTGGATGTCTAATGTTGGCCGAAGGGATGCTGCTATACCCAAATGCTGGTGCGCAGAATGTTTAGGAAGAGGCACATGGGTGAGTCGAACCACTCAGGCACACACACCCTCCCCTGGCACCCAAACAGAAGCCCTCCCACACACAACATGCACATGGATGACACACACATGCATGTGCACTCACCGGACAATGCCTCGTAATCTGCCACTACTCCCACGCCTTGGATCTGTTCCTCCGTGACGTAGGTCCCAGCAACCTGCTCATGTGGAGTGAGTTCTATGTCGTCTGCTGGAGACCCACCTCCAGTCACTAGAGTTGCGGCATGACTTGAGGCCAGCTTATTCTTTGCCCTGCGCTTCAGGTCATTCCAGCGCTTGTAGCAATCATTAGCTGTGCGCCTCACGATTCCAAGGGCACTTATGATGTCTGCAATGGTCTGCCAGTGTGCCTGACGTTGTGCAGGTGTGGTCTTGGATCCTGCAACAATCACCATTTTGCGGTCATGTGCGGACATATACTCTACAAGTGCATTCAGTTCGGCCTCATTGAAGCTGGGCTTCCTTGACGGTCCGGACTGTGTAGCCGTGTCTGGGGCATCAGCCTCTACTGGACGAGCACTCTTCCTCTTCCGCTTGGAAGGTGGTGGGGATCCGGAGTGTCCTGCGCCGCTCTGGACACTAGGGGCAGGAGCGTGGGATTGCACACTCAGCATGGGAGTTGGTGCAGGCATTATCTCAAGTGTGATGGTGTCAGGGGGAATGTCAGCATGATGGACTTGGACCGACACTGTCCTGGCTGGGTGTGTGAGAGGTGGGGTGGATGGAGCCGCAGCTGCCCCTGCAGCCTCCCCAGCCTGCCTACGCGGGGCAGCAGATGACCTAGCTGCCCCTGATCCACGTGGCCTGATGACACCAACGTTCACCGGCGCACGTGGCCTAGACCTGCTGACCTGGAAGTCAGCCATGGAGTCACCCTGTGCCAGGTCTGGTCCCACAGTGGGCTGGTCCAACAAGGGCTGAGCATGGATGGTGTCAGCCACGGTAACCTCAACCAGGGGGGCCGGGGGGTCATGGGTGTCCCTGACTGCTCCTCCACACATGGGGGGCTAGGGGCACCCTGCAAGTCACGGCCACGTCCCCTACCGGATCCACCACGGCCACCACTTGGGGCTCGGCCACCTTTGCCACCCTTACGGCTTGTTCGCCTCCCAGCCATGGCACTGATGTTATTGTGCGTATGGGAGTTGATGTGAACTATTGTCCTGGGCAATTGGGGGTCAAAGGGCTTGGGTACCAGATGGTAATCGTACCCTAGTGCTCTAGCAAGGCTGTATGTCACCCCTGGGGAAAGATGACGGGTCATGCAACGCACAGGCACCCCAAAAAAGGGAAATAAGGTGCACGCAACCCCTCTTAGACCACGTGCGTGGAAAAATAAACCTGCACTAGGCTGTGGCACCCAGGAACACAAGAATGAACGTATGCGTGTCACACGCAGCCTAGAATGACCTCTGAAGGGGTAAGCGACACACGGGGCAAGCACAGATGTTAGATACGTGCGCGACTCACCGTCTGCCAGGAACAAAAGCGTGAAAAATATGCGCGTGTGCGCGTTGGCAACACCCCCGCGAAAAGAAGAATTGTATGCTGTCTGAGGAGACAGGACAACAGTAGTAGGGAAGCTGTTTGAGGAAACAGGCCCAGGAAAAAGAGGAAAAGAGAAAAAACTGTCAGAGGTAATAGGGAGTACGAACTGGAAACGCTGTGAAGTAAATCGCATGTGAACCGACAAGAAGTACAGATTTCACCCACTCGCTCTCCACGAAAAGCACGTACAAGGAAATGGCGTACTACACGTACCTTTTATACACACGTCACACACGCGCATACGCAATGAGGCCATTTACACCAATTACGCGCTTTGACACTCGGACGTGTATCTCTTTATTTTTACACGCGCCATTCTCTACGGCCATGCGCGTGACGTCACAGCTGCGCATGGTGGCCTTTGGGCCAATGGAATCGCATATGCGAGCACACGTGGTAAAACTGCACGTCCGAGTGTCATCGCGTGTAATCGGCGGGAAGTGAGCGTACACGCGATTGGCCTGGGTACGTGTATTTCTGGGGTGCGCAGGAAGTTCCACACGTGATTGGTGGAAATCCACGTGTTCTCTGTCATCACGTGTAATGAGGGAAACACCCGCGCGCCTCACATCACAGATGCGCTCACGCGCTAAGGGCCTTTGGTCCAATGAAATCGCATATGCATGCTGATGTGCATACGCGCTAAGGGCCTTTCCTCGATTTACACGCAGACAAGCAGGATTTTCACGTGCCAAATCACTCCGTATCAAGCTGGCCACGCGTAAGCGCACGGAAGACCACGCTCCTGCCCAGAAGGCCGAACTACTGCCCCCCAGAGCCCCGAGCACGCTCCCACCTGCCATCTGCTGCTGCCTGACTGCCTGCTGCCCACGTGCCCTGCCATTTGCTGCCTGCACATCAGCCAGGGGTGCTGTTGCTGTGACCACCCCTGCTGGAACCGAAGACTCCCGACTGGGATTCCATCGCTCCACAGCCCAGCCCCAGGACCCAGTTGCCCACCCACTCCTGCCTCTGGGGTTGTCATGTCGGGGCAAACACCATCTGAGACCACTGACAACCCCCGGCCAGAGAGGCAGAGGGGCACCAGCTTCAGTGCCACCGAAGTTGGTGTCCTGGTGGAGCAAGTCCTGGGGCAGTATGATGCCCTCTTCGGAAGTTCCCGCGCCGACAAGGAAGGACGGACTCGGATCTGGACTGACATCGTGACTGCCATCAACGCAGAGGGGGTGGCAGTCCGCGACTTACAACATGTCAAGAAGCACTGGGAGGACTTCAGGTCCAGGACCCTGAACAAGGCCCGGCGCCTCTTGAAGGCAGCGGATGCCAAGGGGCGCTAGGGCCACTTGTCGGAAGAACAGATGAGGGTCCTGGAACGCACATCCCCAGCGCTCCACGTCCAGGTCCTTGAGAGGCAGACCCGTCTGGAGTCGGGCGGTAAGTGTACATGCATCCTGATTGTGAGCTGTGCGTGTGTTGATTTTTCAGTAGTGTGCATGTTGCACATCTGTTTGTATGGGGTCGAGTATGGGTGGGGGTGTACAGGGCAGTGGGGCTAACACATGCGAGGGCTGGAATGTGTGAGACATGGATGGTGCTTGTGTGTGTAGGCTTGCATGCCAAATGCAGTTGTGTGGGCACACATGTTTGGATGAATGTGTATGTAAGTAGACATGTCCGTGATGTGACGCATGTATGTTGTTTTCAGCTGCATGTATCAGCACTGTGTACATGTGCATGTGTGTGTATTTGACAAGGGTGCAACAGTGATGCAACATGGATGCATGTGACAGCGGTATGTGGAAGCCTGATGGGCAGATGTGACATGGATGCCCATCTGAACACTGCGACACTTGGCAGAGGTGTACACATGCATGCAAATGTGGTGGTGTGTGTACATGTGTGGTGCACTTCCTGTGTTGCATGTGATGTCTGGCTCACCTTTGCCTGCTCATGCTGTTGTATGTGTATGGATGGTGCTGCCAGTTGCAATATGGCTGGGGTATGGCTCATGTGTGCGAGTTGAAATGACATGTGTGTTGGGGATTGTGATGACATGTCTGAGGTTTGCCAATGCCACTCATGTACAACTGTCATGTGTGTATGTGTCCATTGTACAGTGCCCTGATGCCTGTGTTTTATTTCTCCCTGTCTGCAGCGTCAACTGATGAAGAGGGCGGAGAAGGTGCTGTGGAGCACAGCGGCGGGGATCCCACCGCCAGCTGGAGACGCAAGGCCCGGCTCCCCTCCCATGTTGTCATCTCGTCGGGGAGTGAGGAGTCCGGTGCCGCGTCCCAGGCCACAGCTGCCGGGGGGAGGTCCAAGAGGCGGAGGTTGGAGTTGGACTCCTCGGCAGCAGAAGGGGCAACTGGGACCCACCGGGCCCAACGGGGGAAGATGGCACGGAGTCATCCAGGTTGGTGAGGGGTTTGGTGGAGGAGGAGGCTGTGCAAGCAACAGAGACGGGGTCTGGAGGTGGGGATCCCACTGGTGCTAGTGGTGCAGTGCAGGACCAGGGACAGGAGGCAGCACAGGCCGCCGCGGAGGTGCCTGTGTGCAATCCTGTCCCTGATCCTGTCCCTGCATCATCTTGCACCAGCAGGGATGCCTACGTCCAGACCCGTTTTCAGGCAGGGGATGAGCTCACGTCAACTGGCCTTCCTCTGCCTGCGGACGTGGCTATCCGGGTCCGGGTTGAGCCTGTCCTGACTGGTGTGGCGTTGCGTCAACGGGCCATGTGAGGTGACCTGCAGTCTTTTCATGAGGAGACTGCACGTCATCTCGAATGGCTCGTTGACCACGTCAGCCTGCTGGGACAGGTCACCCAGGCTGGATTCCTCCGTTTGCTGGGGCTTACTACGACCCCCTCCTCAACTGAACCCCCTACGCGCCAGTTGTCCTCCATGCCATCTTCCCACCCATCAGTCACCTGGGTGCCCTGTGGAGCTGCCTCTGACGGTGCGGCCAGGCTGGTGGAGGAGGCATCCCTGCCACAGTCGAGAGTCGGATGTCCAGCAGGGGTGGCCACATCAACGACTGCACCCCAGCCGGCGGAGGATGTGCAGGCAGCAGGAGGCAGTGCACGGGCAGAGGCACAGCAGCAGCAGCAACGTGGTGGGAGCCATGAAGGCTCGGGGCCTTCAACATCGGAGGGGCAGGCATCGGCCGGAGGGCAGGAGGACCCAGGACAGAGAGTGTCTTCCGTGTGGCAGCGGTTGGGCCACGCCATAGATGCAGAGCGGCAGCGGGCGGAAGAGGCACGGCTCACAATGGTCAGGGCGGAGAACTCCATGCTGAGGGCCCTGAGGCGGGCCGAGTGCCTCGAGGCAATCCGCAGGGGTTTGGAGGTGGACACGGCGACGGCCCTGCGGACCCTCGGGGCCATGGAGGAGGACCGCCTCCGGGACATTGAGCAGGAGTTCGATGATGCCCTGGCCCGGGACATCCACAAGTGAGCCGTCAAACTAGCCCGCTGCCCTTGTACATAGTTATGTAGGTAGTGTTAGGTTTCATTTTTTTTTGGATTTATTTTGGACCTTTCGGACATTGGCCACCTTTTTGTATATAGTTTATTTTATTAGTTAGTGTAGTTAGATAGGTTTCCTTTCTTTTGTTGGGATAATGGACCCTGGCTTGTTCCCATGTACATAGTTCACTGTTGGATTGTATTTTTCTTTCACATTTTAACCATGGAGCAATGGCTTTCTTTTTTATTTCCCATTGGATTTTGTTTTGTGGACAGTGACTTTGGAAACCATTACTTTGGAATTTGATTTTTGGTTTTGCTTTTTTTCACGGTCATGCTTCTTTTCATTTTTGTACATTCACATTTCTGTTTCTTTATTTTTGATTCTATTTATGTTTCCTTTAATACATATTTTTTTAGTGAACTTCAATGTGTGGTATCTCATTGGTTTCATGCATTTCATGATATGGGTTTTGAGATTCACTGACACCCATTGGGTGTATGTGAGGGAAATGTGTTTGTTTCGGAACTTGCAATTGGTGTTCTGTGATGTAATTGCCAATTATGAGTGGGTGGATGCAATACTCAAGTGGGTGTTTTGCATTTGGAGGCTGACCATAGGGACCAGGGATCTAGATTGTGATGACATGTTGGCTGGGGAACATGAGTTGGACATGGGTGGGGGCCTGCTGGCAGGTGCCCCACAGTGCTGGGGGTGGGGATGCAGGGGGACATGAGTGGGGGCCTGGTGGAGGGTGCCCCTGCACTGCTGGGGGGTGGGGGGTGGGAGACATGGGTGGGGGCCTGGTGGAGGGTGCCCCTGCACTGCTGAGGGGTGGGGGTGGTGGGAGACATGGGTGGGGGCCTGGTGGAGGGTGCCCCTGCACTGCTGGTGGGTGGGGGTGGTGGGAGACATGAGTGGGGGCCTGGTGGAATCTGCCCCTGGTGGCTGGGGGTGGGGGGGGTGGGAGACATGAGTGGGGGCCTGGTGGAGGGTGCCCCTGACTGCTGGGGGGTAGAGGGTGGTGGGAGACATGGGTGGGGGCCTGGTGGAGGCTGCCCCTGGTGGCTTGGGGGTGGGTGTGGTGGTAGACATGGGGGGGGCCTGGTGGAGGCTGCCCCTGCACTGCTGGGGGGTGGGGGTCCAGGGGGACATGCGTGGGGGCCAGGTGGAGGCTGCCCCTGCACTGCTGGGGGGTGGGGGTGGTGGTAGATATGGGTGGGTGCCTGGTGGAGGGTGCCCCTGACTGCTGGGGGGTAGGGGTGGTGGGAGACATGGGTGGGGGCCTGGTGGAGGCTGCCCCTGGTGGCTGGGGGGTGGGGGTGGTGGTAGACATGGGTGGGGGCCTGGTGGAGGCTGCCCCTGCACTGCTGGGGGGCTGGGTTGTGGTAGACATGGGTGGGGGCCTGGTGGAGGCTGCCCCTGACTGCTGGGGGGTAGGGGGTGGTGGGAGACATGGGTGGGGGCCTGGTGGAGGCTGCCCCTGGTGGCTGGGGGGTGGGGGTGGTGGTGGACATGGGTGGGGGCCTGGATGAGGCTGCCCCTGCACTGCTGGGGGGTGGGGGTGCAGGGGGACATGCGTGGGGGCCTGGTGGAGGCTGCCCCAGCACTGCTGGGGGGTGGGGGTGGTGGTAGACATGGGTGGGGGCCTGGTGGAGAGTGCCCCAGCACTGCTGGGGGGTGGGGGTAGACATGGGTGGGGGGCTGGTGGAGGGTGCCCCTGCACTGCTGGGGGGTGGGGGTGGGGGTGGTGGGAGACATGGGTGGGGGCCTGGTGGAGGGTGCCCCTGCACTGCTGGGGAGTGGGGGGGTGGGAGACATGGGTGGGGGCCTGGTGGAGGGTGCCCCTGCACTGCTGGGGGTGGGGGTGGTGGTAGACATGAGTGGGGGCCTGGTGGAGGGTGCCCCTGCACTGCTGGGGGGTGGGGGGTGGGAGACATGGGTGGGGGCCTGGTGGAGGGTGCCCCTGCACTGCTGGGGGGTGGGGGTGGTGGGAGATATGAGTGGGGGCCTGGTGGAATCTGCCCCTGGTGGCTGGGGGATGGGGGTGGTGGGAGACATGAGTGGGGGCCTGGTGGAGGGTGCCCCTGACTGCTGGGGGGTAGGGGGTGGTGGGAGACATGGGTGGGGGCCTGGTGGAGGGTGCCCCTGGTGGCTGGGGGGTGGGGTGGTGGTAGACATGGGTGGGGGCCTGGTGGAGACTGCCCCTGCACTGCTGGGGGGTGGGGGTGCAGGGGGACATGAGTGGGGGCCTGGTGGAGGCTGCCCCTGCACTGCTGGGGGGTGGGGGTGGTCGGAGACATGAGTGGGGGCCTGGTGGAATCTGCCCCTGGTGGCTGGGGGATGGGGGTGGTGGTAGACATGAGTGGGGGCCTGGTGGAGGGTGCCCCTGCACTGCTGGGGGGTGGGGGGGGGGTGGGAGACATGGGTGGGGGCCTGGTGGAGGGTGCCCCTGCACTGCTGGGGGGTGGGGCTGGTGGGAGACATGAGTGGGGGCCTGGTGGAATCTGCCCCTGGTGGCTGGGCGATGGGGGTGGTGGGAGACATGAGTGGGGGCCTGGTGGAGGGTGCCCCTGACTGCTGGGGGGTAGGGGGTGGTGGGAGACATGGGTGGGGGCCTGGTGGAGACTGCCCCTGGTGGCTGGGGGGTGGGGGTGGTGGTAGACATGGGTGGGGGCCTGGTGGAGGCTGCCCCTGCACTGCTCGGGGGTGGGGGTGCAGGGGGACATGAGTGGGGGCCTGGTGGAGGCTGCCCCTGCACTGCTGGGGGTGGGGGTGGTGGGAGACATGAGTGGGGGCCTGATGGAATCTGCCCCTGGTGGCTGGGGGATGGGGGTGGTGGTAGACATGAGTGGGGGCATGGTGGAGGGTGCCCCTGCACTGCTGGGGGGTGGGGGGTGGGAGACATGGGTGGGGGCCTGGTGGAGGGTGCCCCTGCACTGCTGGGGGGTGGGGTGGTGGGAGACATGAGTGGGGGCCTGGTGGAATCTGCCCCTGGTGGCTGGGGGATGGGGGTGGTGGGAGACATGAGTGGGGGCCTGGTGGAGGGTGCCCCTGACTGCTGGGAGGTAGGGGGTGGTGGGAGACATGGGTGGGGGCCTGGTGGAGGCTGCCCCTGGTGGCTGGGGGTGGTGGGGAACATGAGTTGGACATGGGTAGGGGCCTGCTGGCAGGTGCCCCACAGTGCTGGGGGGTGGGGGGTGGGAGACATGGGTGGGGGCCTGCTGGCAGGTGCCCCACAGTGCTGGGGGGTGAGGGGGGGGGAACATGAGTTGGACATGGGTGGGGGCCTGCTGGCAGGTGCCCCACAGTGCTGAGGGGTGGGGGTGGTGGGGAACATGAGTTGGACATGGGTGGGGGCTGCTGGCAGGTGCCCCACAGTGCTGGGGGTGGGGGTGGTGGGGAACATGAGTTGGACATGGGTGGGGGCCTGCTGGCAGGTGCCCCACAGTGCTGGGGGGCGGGGGTGGGGAACATGAGTTGGACATGGGTGGGGGCCTGCTGGCAGGTGCCCCACAGTGCTGGGGGGTGGGGGGATGGGAGACATGGGTGGGGGCCTGCTGGCAGGTGCCCCACAGTGCTGGGGGATGGGGGTGTGGGGGACATGAGTTGGACATGGGTGGGGGCCTGCTGGAAGATGCCCCACAGTGCTGGGGGGTGGGGGTGCAGGGGGACATGAGTGGGGGCCTGGTGGAGGCTGCCCCTGCACTGCTGGGGGGTGGGGGTGCAGGGGGACATGAGTGGGGGCCTCGTGGAGGCTGCCCCTGCACTGCTGGGGGTGGGGGTGCAGGGGGACATGAGTGGGGGCCTGGTGGAGGCTGCCCCTGCACTGCTGGGGGGTGGGGGTGGTGGAAGACATGAGTGGGGGCCTGGTGGAATCTGCCCCTGGTGGCTGGGGGATGGGGGTGGTGGTAGACATGAGTGGGGGCCTGGTGGAGGGTGCCCCTGACTGCTGGGGGTAGGGGGTCGTGGGAGACATGGGTGGGGGCCTGGTGGAGGGTGCCCCTGACTGCTGGGGGTGGGGGTGGTGGGAGACATGCATTGTTGATCAGTAGTGCAAGGTGACATGTGGGTTGGCTGGGGGGCATACCCATGGTGGATGGGCTGCCTGCGGGACATGAGCAGGGGTGCAGGGTAGTCCCCCTGGTGTGGGCTGCCTGCAGGGGCCGTGGAGGTTGTAGAGCGAACACCTGGGAGGACCCACACGGCCAATTCACGTGTAGTACTCCCCAGAACCCCTGAAATACACGTACCCTGCTGAAAGCGCGTGTGGAACTTCCCGCGCATCCCTGAAACACACGTACCCTGCTGAAATCGCGTGTGGAACTTTCCGCGCACCCATGGAATACACGTACCCTGCTCGCACTGGCCCAATCGCGTGTGGAACTTCCCGCGCACCCCTGGAATACACGTACCCTGCTGAAATCGCGTGTGGAACTTCCCGCGCACCCCTGAAATACAAGTACCCTGATGGAATCGCGTGTGGAACTTCCCGCGCACACCTGAAATACACGTACCCTGCTGAAATCGCGTGTGGAACTTCCCGCGCACCCCTGAAATACACGTACCCTGCTCGCAAGGGGCCAATCGCGTGTGGGACTTCCCGCGCACCCCTGAAATACACGTACCCTGATGGAATCGCGTGTGGAACTTCACGCGCACCCCTGAAATACACGTACCCTGCTGAGATCGCGTGTGGAACTACCCGTGCACCCCTGGAATACACATACCCTGCTCGCACGGGGCCAATCGCGTGTGGAACTTCCCACGCACCCCTGAAATACACATACCCTGCTGAAATCGCGTGTGGAACTTCCCGCGCACCCCTGATGCACACCTACACAGGACAATCGCGTGTGGAACTTCCCGCGAACCACTGAAATACACGTTCCCCGCTTGGCATTTGCTGTTTGCCAGCCCTGTGAACTGGGCCAGGGTTAGCGCAGCCCTTTGCGATTATTTGGGGATTTTGAAGGCTTTTCCTTGCGCGAGGGCGTTCTTGGGGGCGTAACTGGCGCTGCTGCAGGGTCGCTGCGCCACGCTGCGCCACGGCTGGTTTTGGATGCGAAAATCCATGAATACGCTGTGCACGGAAATCGATTTTAGCGCACGCGGCTGGCGCAGACATTCGCACAGGCATGCTGTGCGCCAGTCGCGTGCGCCACTTTTGTGCGAATTTCTATGAATTACCCTGTCAGTTTATTACAAACCTTTGTCTGTAGAAAAGAAAAAGAAAAAACCATCAGAGAACACATTCTGATGAAGCCTCCCAACCTAAGTTTAGCGATTAGAACATGCAAAAACTATTTCCAGGTACTTGACCAGAGCACAGGTAATTGAATAATGGTCACCCAACATCAGCATGTCCCACCAGTCTTCCACATTGTGGGTTCTCACATTTCTATTAAGGTTCCCAGATTGCAAGTTCTGTGAGGCTAGTGCACAGTGGAGTGATGTGTTTCAATGATTCTATCTCTTCCCGGCGACTACAGGATCTGCAGCTAATGTTCTGCACTGATCGATCACAGATACAGATTTAGCCTAAATGTCAGAAAGGCATATCTCACTTTGGGACACGGAAATGTGATCAAGTATTTAGGAAGGCAACTGTGAGATTTTGTTTCCTTATTCAGGCCGTCAACTCTACGATGGTTATTGTTGGCTTCCAACGTGCAGATCCAGTCGGTTCCCACAGCCTTTTTTTTAACACCTTCTGGGTTAGTCATCAGGGCATCTTGGTTTGTCCCTAGCTGTTCCAGAATGAGGAGACACTCAGATTTCCAATATGTCATCAGGCTCTTATTATCCCTTTCCATTTCCTCTCTTAGAATATAATAAGGTGCTGCAATGGTCGGCATAATACACTTCCGGAAAAGGAAAACTTTTCCAAGTAACCCTTGCAGCTAAAGAGACCAAGCCCAATTCATATCTAATGATTATTGTTGGAATTTTGTATGGCAATCTTAAAACAGCTCTGCAAAAGGAGCCTTCCATAGATAACCAAAACTTTTGTGAAGTGCAGAAGAAGGCCTCAACCCTGTAAATTAAAGCATGTTTTGCCTTTTGGTTATAGAATGCCAGTATTGGTTTGATAGGAAACCTCCCAAATGTCCCCGCTCTTACCGTCACTTGCGCTGTGATATCTTTGCAGCAGGTTTTCAGGTCTGCTAAGAACAAACAGCCTTGGGGCGTCACAAATGCTAGCACTGACGCAAGTCCCCAAATAGGTGGTATGTGAGATGTCCATCAAAAGATCAGAGGTCACGTGCCACCTAAAGGTGTTTTTACCACATCTCCCTCTATGCTCCAAAGTTAAGATGTTATTTTTGGAGGTATTTATCTCTAGTTGGTTTTCTTCATATAACCATATAGTGCTTCCAATCTGCGTTGGAGTCCTATAGGGGTTTGGTCAATCAGGACCAGGTTGTCTGCATAAATCATCCAACCAAACTCCTGGTTGCCCATCTTTGGAGGGAAAGATCTTGAGATTTTTAAAGCATCTGCCAAATCGGAAATAAATACATTGAAAAGTGTTGGGACTAAAGGGCATCCTTGCTTCAAGCCATTGTGCGTTGGAATCTCTTTTGTCAGGCCGCCCTGAAGGTTGAGCCTTATCCGTACCTTAGTGGACATATATAGCGCCTTGATCACCAAGACAAGATCCTCTGGGCAATTCCATGTTTCCAATTTGGACCACAGAATCTCTCTATTGACACTATCGAATGCCTTCCTCAAATTGATGAACGCAAGGTAACATTTTGACCACTATTTTATTGCCTTCCACTTCAAAAGATTCAATAAAAATAGGTTGAGGTCAGTCCTAACACCTTTAACAAAGCCTGTTTGACGAGGGTCGCTTCTATTGGCAGAGAATACCCAGTTTTGTAGCTATGAGAGAATTAGTGATGCATAATATTTGGCCATAGTGTCCAGGAGGGCATTAGGGCGATAGTTGGAAGGATCTGCCCTACTGTCTCTCTTGAAAATTGGTACTATT
This sequence comes from Ambystoma mexicanum, assembly GCF_040938575.1. Classification (NCBI taxonomy): domain Eukaryota; kingdom Metazoa; phylum Chordata; class Amphibia; order Caudata; family Ambystomatidae; genus Ambystoma; species Ambystoma mexicanum. The sequence continues at coordinate 849,730,228 of NC_090939.1, forward strand.
ATAGCCGACTTCCATGTGTCCAGTATAACACCCAATGCATTTATCCATTTAAATAATTCAGCCAAAAAGGGTAGCCATGCTCCCAGGTTCCACAGTATGGTTTCATAAGTAATACCATCTGGACCTGGCGCACTTGCTGAATTCACTATGCTGATCAGATATTCAAGATCACCTTGTTCAAAGGGTATTGACCAAGGCCTGACCTCTTTTCTCGTATTGGCTGTAGAGTTGATTCCGGTGTGCAAAAGAGGGCAGCATCGAATTCCTCCCAATCATGCTCTTTCATTTTTCTTGTGGCTTGACCCACATAGAATTGTACACATGGGCAGATAAAACCGTAGATTACATATTTAGAATTACACATAGCATAATGCTTCAAGTTGATTTTTTGTCCTGTGCGCGGATGTCTGATGTGGTTGCCTCTTTGTACATTATTGCAGTGACTACAATTCAAACATGGGAAGGTACAATTTTTGGGTGTATTGAGAAACAATTGTTTAGATGGTTCTGTTCTTTCTGCCTTGACTAGATTGTCTCTAAGATTCCTTCCTCTCGTATAGGCTACCATCGGTGGACACACAAATAGTTTAGACAATGGAGCATCAAGTCTGGTAATTTTCCAATTTGTGTTGAGTAATCTGTTGATTTGGGCACTTTGCATTGGAAAATGTGATCAGTGTCGGGTCACTTTTCTTAATTTCTGGTCTTAGAAGAGTACCCCTAGTCTTGACGGTGGTCTTTGTTTTTGCTTCTGTTAAGACCGACTCTGGATAACCTCTGGTTTTGAATCTGTCTGTCAGAATGTTGGGTGCATCGCTATATTTATTGGAAATGATCCTTCTCACTCTCAAGAACTGGCTCAGTGGTAGATTATTTTTCAGATGTTGGGGATGGAAGCTGGTATAATGTAGTGTGTTGTTAACATCTGTCGGTTTGTCGGTAAATGGTTGTCTTCAATTTATCAAGAACCAGAATCACTTCCACGTCAAGGAAGTGTACACCAGGGTCACCTAGTTCAAATGTGAATTTAATTGTAGGACACAGAGGGGGCAGCGAAGGCAGACAGAAGCGGTTGGGAGCTCAGAGCGCCGGCTGCTTATTGACACTCGAGCCGGGAGAAATGCATATGGGAGAGAATCGCTTGGAAACCTTTCAACCTAAAAACAGAGGCAAGGCTGAAACAAGGGCATGACATAGCGGTCGAGTACATTGTTCAGACACTTACCTCCCCTTGAGGAATGTGTTTAAACGTCCACAGTGGAGACGTTCCCATCTTCACCATAACTTAGCAGTATTTGCATTGGCAAGACTGGTACTGCGGGTTGTCTTTCACTAAAAGCCTTCAGTCACTTGGAAGCACTCCAACGTGGAGACATACCTCACCTTTTCAGACAGTTCAAATAACGTGTCTTTGATTATGTTCATCTATTGTGTATAGTGGATTTTGTTTTGGATCCCCTGATGAAGTTCAAACAATTTGTTCCAAATGTATTTGAATGAAACATGTCGGACATATGAGCACCCCAAATTGTAAGGTGCGGTTCATTGACCAATTTAGTGGTTACAGTCACCCCAGTAGCAGTTTCAAGGAGTAGACAATTAACAGATAGGTGATTAATAACATACCTTCAACAAACCAAGAAAAGTTGTTGTTTGAAGGTGCTACCTACCAAAGCGTCACTATACACCAGGGTTTAATTTTTTATGTGTTGCTCTGTTTAGATTTGTGTAGGCAGGAGCCTTTTTTTGGGGGTGTATAGGTGACACCTAGGCAGGTTTGTGTTGTTTTTTTATCAGTTTTTTAATATATTTTATTTAAAACTGATTTAGAACTTGTATTGTGGTTTTGTATTTGATGTTTTAGTATGAGTGCACCTTTTTAAGATGTGTTGATTTATAAGATTACTCTGTATTGTGTTTTCTCTTCAATAAAATTGTATTTAGTTACACTTGTTTTTCAAAACCTTATACTTGGTCCTTATTTGGTCCACGGACCGATAGTGGGAACAGGGGTAGATTTTGAAGAGGAGAGACGGTTTGTTCCTTTTTTGTCTATTATTGTCCACAAGGCTTTGAAAGGAGTTTGGAACAGGCGTCTATAAATAACTCCATTGGTCTCTCATAGTTATTAGTTTAATTGTAGGGTGACATTAATTGAGGGATGAGAGAAAGCTCTTGTGTTCATCTTTGGGGCCTTTCCAGATTCCAAAGATGTCATCAATGTACCTCTTCCATAGGGATATTCTATTAGCCCAAATTTGATGATCAACGATCTATGTAGTTTCAAAGGCGAACATAAAAATGTTCGCATTGGCTGGGACCATTTCTATAACTCAGTAAAGTGTAAACATAATTGTGATTTGTGAATCTGGAAATTGAGTGGATTTTCTCATTGTCACACACTGTATCCATCCACCAACATTTGTCCACCTCAGTTAAGGTGATTCAGAAAATATATGTATCACTTTGCAACTCATGATGTGTATTAAGTTGCATGCGAAATAACAACATTGTAGCAATCAGCTGTCTCTGGCGACATGACATCACTGTTACAATCAGCTGGTATGTAATTGTAACAAATGTTATACTACTTTTGATTTCTGTATCACATTTTGATGCACTAACTACTCACTGTCATGGAATTGTAACCAAAGTTATATCATCTTCTGTATCCCATTAATATATCACTGATGTAATCACATCACTGAATAATTGTGTAATGTTATGAACCTTTTGAATGTTTAATTCATAGCTATTTTCATGTGCAGAATGGCTGATAACTTAAGGAGACAAAGTACACGATAACATTGTACTTAATTCACTTTTTATTTAAGATTATCCATGGAAGCCATAATCTACAGTTTGCCTACATAGATACAAGGGATGAACATACGCTCACGAGAGACACAACGCTTTGTTTACAACTACACATCACTTCTATAACATCACTACGCGTATAATTATGTTTTTGACACCGCTCCACATATAGCAGCCATTTTGGACCCATAAACATGTCGGTCCACACTACAAACTTTGTGCGCATTTGCTGCTGTTTTTGAATAATTGTGTAATTTTTTGAACGTTCGAATGTTTCATTCATAGCTATTTTCATGTGCAGAATGTATTGTCAGAAAGCTCATAACTCAAGGAGACACAGTACACAATAACATGGTCCTTAATTCACTTTTTCTTTAAGATTATCCATGGAAGTCATTGTCTACAGTCTGCATACATAAACACAAGGGATTAAAATACGCTCACGAGCAACGTAATGCTTTGTTTACAACTAACTACTTGTCATTTCTGCGACGTCACAACGTGCGTAAGGATGTTTTTGATGTTGCGCCACATATAGCGGCCATATTGGACACGCAAAAGTGTCGGTCCACACTACAAACTGCCCGCGCATTAGCAGGTAAGTGTTTTCAGAGCTCCTTTAAACTTTTTCAATTGGATTGCATTATTCGAGCAAACCATTCTGGTCCAGGCTTAGTCCTGTCTCATCCCGGCCTTGATTACCTTCTTATAGACCAGGAGTCCCTGATGACCTTCCTTATAGACCTGTGATGACATCCTCATCCTCCACCTAATTGATTCGACCATAGCAGAACTATCACTATGTGAGTATGCACTCACTCTCTTAATTACACCTACAGTGATCTATCAAGGTGTCAGTATTCACTTATACTAAAGCAGATGTGTGCATATCTACATTCAGAGACAGACAATATTCCGCTGAGGACTGACATTACCTTAGGGGATATAAACCCTTCTGAATTCTTCATGAGCAAGTGCCTCCAAGTTTAAGGTAGGCATTTTTTTACCCATTAGCACTAGAGATATCTGCCAGGTACAATCTGCCAAACATATAAGGTAATATGTATATACATTACACTAGGTGGAACATCGTGTTTGAAGTCTTGATTACCTCTATTATCCTCGCTCAATGACTAAGGTGATGTTCCATTGCACTAACAAGAACCATAATGTACACCATAATGTAACTACTCGTGTATCTACCAATAAAAATGCTAATAGAACTTTATGTACTTAACTTCTGTAGAGACACAGAGCATGAAGTATAAAGAGAATGTATACCGAATTGGAAGTTTACTGCTCCTGATGAAGGAACTTAGCTCCCGAAACATGTAGAGCTCATTATTATTAATGTTTATGATTACTGCTAATGAATGCTACCTTTTTGTATTCAAAATTAAACTCTGACATTTGTCGGAATCAATTTCAGAAGCCTAGCTGTACAAATAATGACGCATAATTATCCACACGTTTTGACTGAGTATATCTCAGTTCTTTTGGTGTCCAGGGGACGGGAGTGTCCGCCAATCAGGACACTACAATCCTCACCCCATGAAGGAGGGTCACTGCTTGATTGATGGCTGTCTCCTGCTTGGGAAGTTTTTCTTGCCCTTTTGAAGGACTCGTTGTTGCTTGGTGTCTTGAAAACAAGAAAAGCAAGAAGCTCCCAGCCCTCTTGGTTGTTGAACATACCTTCTGCACATACCCAGGAAGCTAGCATGAAAGACGTTCACCCTACAACCTAAATGATTTTTTTTTCTCAGACACTAAAAAAAAATACTGTCATTACAAACACACTTCACATTTACACCAAAAACGTGGGTAGTAGATATAATGGGTTATTTATAAAGTGCTTAATAGCCAGATGATTCTAGGTGCTGACCAGGGGATTGAACCTGTGTTGCTCTGAGTCATCTAAGGCGAGCACGTTGCCCCTGAGCTATCCTCCCGAGACAGATATAAAAAATACTGAAAGTAAATACCAGGGTGCGACTACATGTAAGTCAGCCACTTGACAAGATTAACATTGAATCGTGGATCTCAAAGTTTAACAGCTGTAAAGGGACCAACGTGGGCAGTCATCCAACCTGAGGGCCACCTGCAAATACAATTTTCCAGTCACAACCCCTGTCCCCTCCTAACCACAAGAAAGGAGGAACGCACTTATTTGTTGGAAAATCTTTTGGCTGCAATTTTATTTATATCCAGATAAACACAAAACAATGAGCGGATAATTAATGATATCCATTTTTGTTCAACTTTTTTTTTAATGAAGTGATTTTATATGTCTAAATTGATGTGTTATGTTGTAAAGGTTTCTTGGTAAACCATAAACAATAAAAATAAAATAAAATAATAAAAAAATGGTATCCATTTTACCATTTAAGCACAATTCAAAGACAGCATTCCATAAACACCTGGACCCCCACCCCTACCTTCCCTTGGTCTTAGAATGTCTTTCCTCGGGTGTGAGCTGTGAGGGGCCTCGTACCCGTGTGGATTAAAATTATTGGAAGCTGTGGGGCTGCAACCTTGGCCCATCATGCCCCTGCTGGGTAAGGCCTCCAAAGGGGCTAAGAAGCAGACCTCTTCTTTCTTAGTCTTTTTTCAGGCGTAGCTTGTCTGTATGATCATTTTTGCGAACGTGATGCTCAGAAAGGAGTTTTGACCCTTTGCAGCCCCCACCAAAAACGTCTACTTTACACAACGACTTTATACAAATAATACCCCACTCTACTAGTGCATCCTCATTGCTCGCTAGGAATAAGTCAGTCACTATGTCAGACTGGCGCGTGCCATCTTTGGCATAGTAACCAAGTACAATCAAATATATCAGACAATGCCTTATTGTGGCAAAGCCTGCTGTCCTGCAGAATTGCGCACTTATCCGATTGATGTTCCTAGTCATTTGTAAAGCTCTATGCGACACCGCCATTGAATTCTGGGGATGAATTCAAATTATATAAGCTCAGGCTTCTCTATCCATTTCCCTGGCATTCACTGAGGTTCGTTTCCTACACAAGTCTCTTCTCTTTTTTAGGGTTTGGTGGGTTTTGGCACTTTTTGGTGGAGTAAGCCGCCAAATGTCGCCAAAACAATTGTTACAAGGGTTCCCACGAAGCAGTCTTTGTGGTTGTCACGACAACTGGAAATGCTGTGGTATACAATTACCAATGCACAAAGTGTTAATTTGTGTTGTACTAAGCGGATGTAATCCAATAGTGTGTTGTTTTATGTATTTTCTCCCTATCAAGAGTACTGACACATGTCACATGTCTATGTGACTTTCGGCACAGAGTGATTTCTTTTTCAGCTGGACACTGATGCAGGCCTCCCTTCTTGGGACTGGGCGAGGGCAGCCATCTTGTATCTTTTACAACACGAAAACAGCGGGCAGAGAGCAGATGTATAATATCTGAAAATCCATCGAAAAGGTCCAACCCCCACTGATTCCAAAAGGCCGCTCAGCGAGAATAGCAGCAGAGAGCGCGTGTTCCAGCTCACCATGTCCGCCACAGATAGAGACGGGATCTCCTAAGTGGTGCAGTCCGGGCCCGGCTACTGTACTACGGGGGCGACACCTTCATTGCTGCCATGTAGTCTGCAGTGGAGGAGGATGTGTGTTGTGTTTTGGATGAGCTCCGCCTGGAGCACCGCACTTCAATCATGCATGCAAGGCAAATTAGACAAAGTAATAAAGCAATGATGCGCAGAGACAGGGCGGCACGTGTGAACTCTGATTTATTATATCTCGAACTGACCACTGGGCGGTAGCCGCGCCCCTTGCACACGTGGGTCACAGCCCACTAATTAACAGCAACAAACAGAGGACTCATCCTCTAAACAGGGATCATAGAAGGAGGACGTTACAATGTGCCATGTCACTCAGGAGCTCCGCTGTTCTGCAGCTTACTGAGGTCGAGCTGGATACGGTAGTTAACGACACATGCTTAAGGTTTTGGCAGTCTGGAAATAAGGGTGCCGGTAGAAACGTACCCGCACCCTTTCCAGATCACCAAACTAAGAGTTTGCCGGTAGGGGCACGGAACTCCCGGCAGGCCTGACATGCCTGGAGTTCAGGCCCCTACCAGCAGTGTTTTCACTGAAGCACCAGGAAGTCAGGCGGCAGAAACAGTGTTACAGGGTTGACAGTAACCCGCCACCTACCAGCGGGTTTTACCGGCAACCCTGCAATGAGGTCCTTAGTTGCAATTTCCCAAGGTAAACTACACGGTGTGTTTGGGTAGCTGACATTTGTTACTGGTTCACTTTTCTCCGCTGGACATTCGAGGAAACAACCGCTTAGGGTTGGCGAGCTTTGCCAGATAGGCACTTAATACAGCATTTTGTTAAATAAAATAACCAAGGGCTCTTTTGCAAGCCTGAGAGCGCTGGACGTTCGAGAAACCGACCGCCGCTGGTTGCAAGCTGGTTGCAAACTTTGCCAGATAGACCCTTAAATACTGTATTTTGTTAAATAAAATAACCGAGAGTTCTTTATTTATTTTATGTATTGGTCATTTATATAGCGCCTATGCACTTAACAAGCGTTTCAAAGCGCTCCAACACAGGGAGGGTGAGCAAAATTGACATTCTTAATAGGCATCGGAACATTCAAAATGGGCAAGTGCTATGCACTAAGAGGTACAACATAGATCAAGGAGGAATACAAACTGTTTACAACCTATGACACAATTATTGTACGTGCTTGACCCAAGAGCTATACATAAAGAAAGGAGAGAGGGGATCAGGGTGTAGGGATGCAAGCCTTGTTGGGTGAACTGATTCTTCAAGCAGCCTATAATGTACCCCAGAGTCCACATCAGTGAGAGTTGTGGGTCGTGTGTTTTTGACAGACCAAATGTGGATTTATAAGCCTGAAATTCAAACCGTTCACAGAATGGGCAGTGGCGTGAGTGTGCTGCAGGTATGAGATTCGCACCCAATCCAAATTAGGGGCATTTTAGGTGAGTGTGTGCGTTGTCCGTGAGTGCCTGGAGTGCGCCCCAAAGTGGCAACCCCTTGCAGCACGGCCAAGGCTTGTTTTGTACTGTATTGCAAGCAGAAGTTTACCACAGTGGTTTATGCCTGTGCCTTTCACTGTGTCATCCGATTATTTTGATGGCGTGGACCCCGTTTGGACTTTGTCTAAGATGCAGTTTGACAGCTGTGGTTTGTGCCCAACCGATGACATTTTAATACCATGGCATTTCTCCATCACGGGCATGTTGCACTGTAAAATGTGTACATATCAGACTTCCTGTTGGCAGACGCCATGGTGGTCTGACTGCGGCTCATGGCACAGCTCGACAGCAACATTGCAAAACGGCACACTAGTTTCAAACAACGATGCTCCTGTAAACAGTGCTGTCAAACCAGAGTGTGACTCAGTGGAGTCGGCAGGGCTGCAAACTTCCATTTGGGCTTCTTGACAATATTACTTATTAAGTATTCCTATAAGGGTTTTTATGAAAGCGGTAATTCTGGACCGAAAGTTGAAACACCAACAGGAAGCAATGTAGAATATATGATATGGGATTGGATTTTTGTTAGCAATCATATTGTGAAAAAAGAAGCCACAAGTGATGTCATGCATGTTATAGCTTTCTCCAGATGTGTAGTATGTGAATTTTGTCTGCCTAAAAAAAAGGGATAAACACATCGAATTTGCTCTCATGGTTGTCAACCGAATTATATGTATTTATTTATTATGTATATGTGTTCTTGGTGATCTGTGTGTGATAAACAATGAGCAGACACTTCCATTATAGTGACTCACAGCTGTCCGTATACATGTTGAAGTCCCAGGAGGGAAACACCCTGTACTGTGCATCACCAGCAGGACGGGTTAAAGCTGCAGAACAGGATTCCTTAGTTTCCCATGAAGCTCAGGACACCTAGTTGCGGAGCGTTGAAGATTAACAGGCTGCGAGAAGGTGAGGGGTTGGCTGGGCAGAGAAGGCTTGCCACTGGGGTAGAGTGCTCCGACAGGCAACACTTCAATCTCGCATGCGCTGTCTCGCTGGACGCCCACTGAGAATAGGTATCTGCCTGCGCTTTCTGGAAAGTTCTGCACACGAGCTAAATAACCACCACACGGCTGTGATGAATGATTATTAAAGAAGCTATGGCTGAACAATCTGTCGGCCCCCACCCACCATAACACCATCCACCCTACCTACATTCTCTCTACCATACCACCAATCTCTCTATCCCCATCCACCCTGGACTCTCTGTACCCCACCACATTCTCTACCCCACACACCCTAACCCCATTCTCTCTGCCCCACCCAGCCTACCACCACTTTCTCTCACCCACATGCCCACTGTACCCCCACTCTCTACCCCCAACCACCCTACCCGCACTCTCTACCCCCACCCTACCCCCACTCTCTCTACCCCACCCCTCTCTCTACCCCACCCAACCTACACCCACTCTCTCTACCCTCACACCCCCTACCCCCACTCTCTTTATCCCCCACCCATCCTACCCCTACACTCTCTACATCCAGCCACCCACCCTACCCCACTCTCTCTATCCCCACCCTCACACATTACCCCTACTCACTCTACCCCCACCCACACACACCCTACCCCCACTCTCTCTACCCTCACCCACACTGGCCAACCCCCACTCTCCCTACCTCCACCTACTCTACCCCCACTCTCTACCCTCACCCACCCTCCCTACACCAATTCTCTCTACCCCCACCCACCTTAGCCCCATTCTCTATGCACCCACTCAGCCTACCACCACTTTCTCTCTGAACCCCACTCTCTCTACCCCCACCCTACCCCCACTCTCTTGACCCCCACCCGCCCTACTCCCACCCTACACCCACTCTCTCTACCCCCACCCACCAACCCTACCGCCAATCTGTCTACCTTCACCCACCCTACCCCCACACTCTCTACCCCACCCACTGACCCTACCCCATTGTCTCTACCCTCATCCACCCTAGCCAACCCCCACTCTCCCTAACTTCAACCACTCTACGCCCACTCTCTGTAATCTCACCCACCCACCCACCCTACCCCCTCTCTCTCTACCTCACCCACCATATCCCACACTCCCTACCCCTACCCACCCTACATACCACTCTCTCTACCCCCAAGCACCGATCCTACTCCCTCACACCCTACCTTCACTCCCCCTCTCTACCCCACCCTACCTCCACTCTCTCTAGCCCGAGCCCCCTATCCTCACTCTTTACCCTCACCCACCCAGCCTACCCCCACTTTCTCTTGCCCATTCTGCCCCATTCTCTCTACTGACACTCAGCCACCCTACCTCCACTCTCTTTCTATGCCGCTCACTCTACCCCCACTCTCTAATCTCACCCACCCTACCCCATTCACCCATCCTACCCCCACTCTCTACCTCCTCACATACCCTACCCCCACTCTCTCTACACCCACCCACCCTCCATACCCTCACTCTCTCTATCCCACGCACCCACGCTACCCTCACTGTCTGTACCATATTGCCACTCTCTCTGCCCCATCCACACACCATACTCCACGACCTCTCTCACTATCCTCTCATCCTTCCTCTCACACTCTCGCTTTATTTCTTAAACTCTCACGCTCACCCTTAATCACTTATTTTTCCTGTTGCTCATCATCGATGGCACCCCCTAGCAATGGCGTCCTCCCTTGCTCTATTCCCCTTCTCATTCTACTGCACACCTGCACCCCTTATCATATTCTCCTTTGAAACTTTGCACTCTCCTCCTTGCTCCCTGGTGCCTATAAATGTAAGATGCAAAGAACAGCAGTAAATGCCAAAAATATTTGATTGTTTTTTTAGTTAACGCTATGGGGAACGTTCCACAGTGTTGCACCCGTTACTTAAAACCGGTCGTAGGCCGTTCTAGCACCACCGGCACTTATGATTGCTCTGCTTGCCATAATCCCACTGTTAGCAGCTCCATTTCCTATGCCCTTGCATATAAAGGTATTGTAATATGGGCTGTAGGCAAGTATCATAAACCATTATTGCTTACTTTGATGGACAGATTTCTTATTTGCTGGCTCTGTGGCTCAGTCGACTAATGCATCCACTTGACTAATGCATCCACTCGAGGGGCCTGTGTTTAACCTCATGGTCACAGGTTCGAATTCCGGCAGGTGCACTCAGCCCTTCATCCTTCTGAGGTCGATAAAATTAGTTCCATTGAGTTGGGTAACAAGAAACATCTGTCATCTGTCAATAGCAGCAAGTTACCCCACTGGGGTAAACGAATGCTCTACAGGTACACCTGTTATATACATATATCTGCTCCTCGACACATACTGTCATGCACAATAAATCAGTTACACAACTACGCACCACACTGCCTGATACCCCGACACACACTGCTAGACTCCCCGGGTCACAGTCCGCCTCCCAAGCCATCCCTTCACCTATGGTGTGAGGGAGTCGTCATCACCGGCGGATTCGGGCCGTGCGCAGAGGCCGGCCCGGTTTGTTGCCTCGTTTCCATTGGCAACTCCCATGTAGACTGCGTTCGGGCTTGAGCACCCGATCGCGGTTACTTCCTGGTTCCGCGACGGCTCCCCGATCACGTGTTCAAGGTTCCGCTCACGTGACTGGGAGCCGGCGCACGTAAAAGCCGGGAAGTTCGAGTTGCTCACCGCTTCACAGCTGTTTCACAACTCTGTTTGGCGCTTTCAGGATTTACGTGGTTTGCTGCATTGGATTTTGGACTCAGGCTTACGAACCACGGATTGGCTTTCTTGCTCCACGGATACTGTCACTCAGAACTCTGCACGGATATCGGTACTCTGGACTCTTTTGCTACGCTCAACGGATTGCTTTCGGATTTTCCCTTCTGGCTTTTGATCTTCCGACCATAGACTTTGTGATCAGTTTCAAGTTCCCTTCGGCTACGGAAGGGCTACAGGTATCAGCCGGTACCTACCATCTGGGTCACGGCTGCCCGGATCTTTGAGCTCCCTCGCATCTGACCTCAGGCACCCTAGCTCCATCCCGCTAGACTTAGGTAAGAAAGTTTTGCACACTCTTTCATATCAAAGTACTGTGTTTGCCTGTGCTAACCCTAACTTCCTTTTAACAGCCTCTGGGGTCCTCAGCGTCATCAGATCCGGCGAATCATCAAACCACCTGTGGCCTCAAAGCTCGCACAGGGAGTTCCTTTACTCTCTCCCTGTGGGTGATTTGTGGACAGAGGATCATTTACTCTTCACTACGCGGCAAGTCACGACAGACTGTGAAGCCGTTGCGTTGTGATGAGTATGGAGCCTGCAGATGAGGATCTGTGGCTGCCTTGGTACAGGCACTAACATTGCTTAGGGCGGATATGGGTGCAGCCACTGCTGCGATACACCAGAGGCTAGATTTGATCCAAAGTACACAACACCCTCTGCCCGCCGATGCTGAATTCGGGGAGGCCGCTGCCGCGGCACAACCCCCAGCTGTCCAGCCTATTGTTCCTCAGCCTCCTATTGCCCCTACAGCACCTCAGTTGCCAGTACTCATGCCCACGTCTTTTCCCTTGGCCGCCCCAGAAAGGTTCCACGGTGACCCTAGAAAGTTTTGCACCTTTATAAACCAGTGCAAACTACACTTCCTCTGCAGACCTCAGGCTTTTCCCGACGCCACCACAAAAGCAGCGTTCACTTTGTCTCATTTGGCCGGCACCGCTGCAGCATGGGCTAACCCTTTGTTGGAAAATGACAACCCTGTTCTATACGACTTTGAGCTGCTGATCACAGAAATGTCTCGTGTGTTCGACACACGTCACAAGGCCCAGTCCCGGGACTTCAAGCTGTTAGATCTGACTCAAGGAAAGGGATCCCTCACAGAATACATTGCTCGTTTCAATCAGCTAGCCGCTGAAACGTCCTGGCCTGAACAAAAAAAGGCAGTTGCCTTCTATAGAGGGCTCAACAACACCATGAAAGACGCTATGGCTGTCGTCCCTTCCTTGCCCACGACCCACACCGATTTAGTGTACCTCGCGTTACAAATTGACGCAAGGCGTTCCGAACGTCGGTTTGAAACAGGAGTCCCCAATACCAATTTGCCTTCCTCTTCCTCTGATACAGGCGTTGAGCCCATGCAGATAGGTGGTATTCGCAGCCCCATCACACAAGTAGAGAGGGACTGCAGAAGAACTGACCATGCTTGTTTCTATTGCGGCCTGAATGGCCATTTTGTAAAGTCATGTCCTAGACGTCCTAAGCTCAAGAATCCGGTTTTTCAGAATGCTCGACCCTAGATCCGGGGGCCGGCTCGAGCAGTACTTCCATTTCCCCGGATAGGTACCCCAACTTTGGCAGGATTAGGCCAGTGTTAGTACAGGCCACGTTAAAACCAACACCCGATATTGTTCACGCTGTCTCGATTTACTTAGACTCAGGCGCCACGGGCAACTATATTGACATTAAACTGGCTGGGTCCTTAAATCTACCTCTGATTACCAAGGAACATCCAGAGCCGGTACAGGCGGTGGATGGCACAGCACTGATTTCAGGCCCAATCAAGCAACAGACTGCCCTGGTCACCCTAACTATTCAGAACACGCATCAGGAAGTTATCTCATTCGACCTGATTACAATGCCACAGTTTGGGATCATATTGGGTCTCCCTTGGTTGCATCAACACAACCCTTTGATTGATTGGAAGTCTGGGCAGGTTGATTTCAAATCTGAAACGTGTCAGAACTATTGTCTCACCGCACCTGACGACACTGAATCACCCCCACGAGTCCTAGGGGCCATAGCGCAACTCACACTACACAAAGACGTTCCTATGGCCCTGGAGCCTCATGTGGTGGGGGCTGTTGCCACTGGTTTCCCTACAGAATACAGGGATTTCCATGAGGTCTTTGATAAGGGTTCCTCGGAGGTGCTCCCGCCACATCGTTCCTACGACTGCCCCATCGACTTGCTTCCTGACTCTGTGATTCCCTCAGGTCGCATCTATTTCTTGTCTCCCTCGGAAGAACAAGCATTAAAGGAGTACATACAGGTAGCCTTGAAGGTCGGTCACATACAGGTAGCCTTGAAGGTCGGTCATATACGTCCCTCCACCTCACCGGCGGCTAGCCCTATTTTCTTTGTCCCCAAAAAGGAGGGCGATCTGCGTTCTTGTGTGGACTACCGCCGACTAAATTCTATTACCATCAAGAATCGATACCCGATTCCTTTGATTACCCCATTATTGGACAGGTTAAGCCATGCCACCATCTTCACAAAACTTGATCTCCGTGGGGCCTATAACCTGGTCAGAATCCGTTCCGGAGACGAGTGGAAGACGGCCTTCTGTACTCGCTACGGATTGTTTGAATATGTGGTCATGCCCTACGGGCTTTGTAACGCCCCTGCTACCTTCCAACGTTTCATGAATGAGATCTTTCACGACTTGTTGGATGTGTGTGTAGCAGTATACCTGGATGACATCTTGATATACTCACAGAACATGAAGGACCACATATCACATGTCCGCGAGGTACTGTCCCGTCTCCTCCGACACTCACTCTATGCCAAACCTGAGAAATGTCAGTTCCACACTGAAAGTGTGGAATTTCTGGGTTTCCATATCACCCCTGGGGGTTTGGCAATGAACCAGTCCAAGGTCCGTGCGGTTTTGGACTGGCCGAAGCCCTGTAACATTAAGGCCCTGCAATCATTCCTTGGGTTCTCGAATTTCTATAGGCGCTTCATCCAGGATTTCTCATCCCTTGTAGCCCCCCTTACTGCCCTGACCAGTCCCAAGTCACCTTTTGTCTGGTTGGATAAACACCAAGCTGCTTTTGACGCCCTGAAATTAGCATTTACTATGGCACCTGTCCTGAAGCACCCTGACCCAGAACTCCCGTTCATCGTGGAGGCTGATGCTTCCTCCTTCGCCCTTGGTGCGGTCTTGTCCCAACGCTGTCCTTCTTCGGGTCAGTTACACCCGGTTGCGTTTCATTCTCGGAAGTTCTCTGCTACGGAATTGCACTACACCGTCACGGAGAAGGAGCTGTTGGCCATTAAGGATGCCTTCCAGGTCTGGCGGCATCATCTGTTGGGGGCAAGGCACGCTGTCACTGTGTTCACCGACCACTGTAACCTCCAGGACTTGGCCTCGCTAAAGTGTATTTACAGTCGGCAGGTGAGGTGGCACTTGTTCTTCGCTGCCTTTGACTTCCAAATCAAACATCGGTCCGGTCTGTCCCATGGGAAGGCGGACGCGTTGTCTCACTCTCCGGGTGGGGTATCCTTGCCTGTTTTCCCGGAAAATCTATTAGACCAACATGTCATTTGTATTTGCACCGCTCCTCTGCCTTTGTTGGATTCCATTCGCAAATGGGTTTCACTACATCCTGATCAGGTTACCGAGTGGGATCCGGTGTTTCATGACGGGCTACCGTGTATCCAAAACAGATTGTGGTTACCAACAACTGACGCTCGCAATCTTGCTCTGGAATGGTCCCACGATAGCGCCATCAATGGCGATCCCGGACAAAAACGCACGTTGGACCTCCTCAGACGTTGGTGTTGGTGGCCCTCCATGAAACACGACGTAGAAGGATACGTTAACACCTGTGCAATATGCGCCCAGCGTAAGCACCGCAGAGGGCGTCCGGTGGGGCTCCTGCTTCCTTTACCCATACCCCCCAGGCCCTGGCACACGGTATCCATGGATTTCGTAACAGACCTACCCCGAACCAAGGGATTCGATACCATTTGGGTGGTGGTCGACTCCTTTTCCAAAATGGCTCGTTTTATTCCATGTTCTGGCATCCCTTCAGCCCCAGCCTTGGCCGATCTTTTCTTTAAATCAGTCTTTTGCCTCTTTGGGTTACCCACGGTTATCATCTCAGATAGGGGTCCCCAGTTCACTTCCCGTTTCTGGCGAGCACTCACGGTCCTCCTAGGTATCGATTCCCGTTTTTCCTCTGCATATCATCTGGAGACGGACGGCCAGACTGAGAGGGTGAAACAAGCCATGGAGCAGTATTTGCGTTGTCTAGTGTTGCAACACCAGCAGTCCTGGCTGGGTTTGCTACACCTCGCTGAGTTCTCCTCCAACAACGCCATGCATTCCTCCATTGGCTCTTCTCCCTTTTATGTTTTGTAGGGTCAACACCCTCGCACCTTGCCTATCCCAGACCTTGCACCTTCTGATAATCCTGCTGCCTGTGCTCGCGACTTGTCGGCCGTTCAGGCCCGAACCCTTACTCACCTTCGGGAGGCCCAGGAGTCTACAAAGGCTGCAGCGGATCGGAGGACGACAGTGGCACCTTCCTATGTTGTGGGGGACAGGGTTTGGCTCTCTTCTCGCCATCTCAGGCTTCCTGGTTGTCGCAAATCACTCCCTCGTTTTGTGGGCCCTTATAGGATTTCCGCTGTGATCAACCCTGTGGCCTATCGCCTCTCGGTCCCTACCTCCTGGCGCATACACTGTGTTTTCCACGCCTCTTTGTTGAAAACTTGTCCGGCCCCTACCCGTCTCTGGTCTACGCCTGGTCCTGTTTCAGTGGGTGACTCGATGGAGTATGAGCTCTCAGGTATATTGGGTTCTCGTATGGTTCGGGGTGGTCTCCAGTACCTTGTGGACTGGGCGGGTTTTGGCCCCAAGGAGCGCTGTTGGGTCCCCGCGTGTGATGTCCATGCCCCGAGGCTTGTTTCACGTTTTCACCAGGAACACCCTTCTTGCCCACGTGGTCGTGGGCCATTGAGGGGGGGCTCTGTCATGCACAATAAATCAGTTACACAACTACGCACCACACTGCCTGATACCCCGACACACACTGCTAGACTCCCCGGGTCACAGTCCGCCTCCCAAGCCATCCCTTCACCTATGGTACGAGGGAGTCGTCATCACCGGCGGATTCGGGCCGTGCGCAGACGCCGGCCCGGTTTGTTGCCTCGTTTCCATTGGCAACTCCCATGGAGACTGCGTTCGGGCTTGAGCACCCGATCGCGGTTACTTCCTGGTTCCGCGACGGCTTCCCGATCACGTGTTCAAGGTTCCGCTCACGTGACTGGGAGCCGGCGCACGTAAAAGCCGGGAAGTTCGAGTTGCTCACCGCTTCATAGCTGTTTTACAACTCTGTTTGGCGCTTTCAGGATTTATGTTGTTTGCTGCATCGGATTTTGGACTCAGGCTTACGAACCACGGATTGGCTTTCTTGCTCCACGGATACTGTCACTCAGAACTCTGCATGGATATTGGTACTCTGGACTCTTTTGCTACGCTCAACGGATTGCTTTCGGATTTTTCCTTCTGGCTTTTGATCTTCCGACCATAGACTTCGTGATCAGTTTCAAGTTCCCTTCGGCTACGGAAGGGCTACAGGTATCAGCCGGTACCTACCATCTGGGATACGGCTGCCCGGATCTTTGACGCTCCCTCGCATCTGACCTCAGGCACCCTAGCTCCATCCCGCTAGACTTAGGTAAGAACGTTTTGCACACTTTTTCATATCAAAGTACTGTGTTTGCCTTTGCTAACCCTAACTTCCTTTTAACAGCCTCTGGGGTCCTCGGCGTCATCAGATCCGGTGAATCATCAAACCACCTGTGGCCTCAAAGCTCGCACAGGGAGTTCCTTTACTCTCTCCCTGTGGGTGATTTGTGGACAGAGGCTCATTTACTCTTCACTACGCGGCAAGTCACGACACATACACTCTCACCAGGAAGGCTACATTTTGGTTGTGCCTCCCTAGCTTCTTTCCCATGAAAGCTACATTGTGGTTGTGTCTGCATAGCGTCTTTACCATGATAGCTACATTGTGGTTGTGCCTGCCTAGCTTCTTTACCATGATAGCTACATTGTGGTTGTGCCTGCCTAGCTTCTTTCCCATGAAAGCTACATTTTGGCTGTGCCTGCCTAGCTTCTTTCCCATGATAGCAGAGCTAGGAAGTTTTGCAAGGAGACCCAATACACGTCGATCAAAAGTTACCCTTCTTAGCAGGCTCTTCGGCAGGGCTTGTAGAACTAACACATTTTAGTTAGATACGGCCATGCGCTATCTCTGGCAGCCCTTTCTCTAAAGCCACACATTTTCGTATTTTATTCATACATCAATGTAAAACACTGCATTTGGCTGATAATGTATATATCGCTTTTGCCAAAGCGCTCTACATACTTTTTATTTGTATGCCACTTATTACATTATATATATGTTATTTGCGTAGAGCCTGCCGCTATTGTTATGGCCTGGACATGCTGTGGGGTGAATGGCTCTTCAGCAGACTGTAGTCTGAACAAGCATGAAAATATAAAAGCATCACAATGCATGCAAATAGTATTTAGAATGTAGGCAACTGTTCAAACACTCGCAGAGACGACTCATTTAATATAAACTAGACACACAATGTGGAGTGTCCAGGCACCGAGTGGATTGCTAGGTCAGTGGCTATGTGACAGCTCAACCTCATTTTTCAGCCATATACCGTGGATCTCAGCGCTAAAGGTGGAACAGCCCATTATTAATCAGCCTATCAAACCATACGTGCCAACATTCTGCAACTAAAAAGCTGTAAGATTCCTCTAGTTTCAAAAATAATTATGGGCATATCACAGCATCACAGGAAATAACATCAGCCTCCACATGGCCCTGAACAGAGACGACGTCAGGGTCTTTCAATCTTTTCAATTGGAAGGGCCCCAGCAACTGCCCTCATGTTGACACGGCAATACACGCCTTTCTTTCGGTACTTTAAATCTGCATTTTGCAGCACACACATTACAAGCTGCATTTATTAGAGCCCTTTACAGTGCCACCTCCCTCGGGCCTCTGTGGTGCCTGTTTACTACAGTTGCTCTTCATTAGCCCCTTGCTCACAAAGAAAGATCAATACATTTTTTAGGGACATTTAGTGTTTCAGCTCCCTGCTGGCTGTCCGGTTCATGATAATTAACCCCCTGGCTGTATTTATTTGTCTCCATTATAATGCATGGACCCCACAGGTGACTCTGACTGTTAATCTCCACTCTAAGAAAAGGGGCCCCTAACCATCATGTTGAAATGGGCCCCCACGAGCAGTGACACATCTTTAGCCGGCCCTGAACCACAAGGTTCTAAGCATGACTAACAGTGTGAAATAAATTGCAGTGGTTTTGGCAGAGGGAGGAAGAGCATGAGAGATTGCGTGAAGGGACATAAGCCACAACACATTGGGAAAAGCAGGGGTGACCGGGGCAAATAGAGAGTGAGAAACAAGAACTAGAAACTTCAAGAGGAAATGGAGAGGGCAAGGGCTAAGTTGGGAGCCCGGTTGGGAGAGTAGCAGGGACAGGGAGTGCGAGTTGAGATTGGCAATTGACAGGCATATGGGGTGTGCACATGACTCGGAGAGTGAGTAGTTAGGCAAAGTAAGTTGTGATGGGGAATTGGTGAAACGTGATGGGTGCTGGTGACTGGGGGATGGGTGATTATTAAAGTTAATAATGCAAAATGTGCATGAATTTCAAGCAAAACATAAAAGAAATATTGTTCTATCAAGACAGAGACATCTGGGACTCTTTGCATATGTCACCCCCATGCCTCCGTGGCTATGCAATCTATACATCGAATATTTTATAACAACATTTTTATAGAGAATGCATTTAGGGGTGGGGTGAAGAGTTAAATATTTTTGGGAAACAGTTGCGGTGGGTTTTCAGGTTGGGAAACAGGGGTTTGGGGGTGGACCCCCCATCCCCCAGAAAAATCCCAAAAATAGTGAATTCTCTATAAAAATGTCATCATAAAATATTCAATATATGTTCATTCTTTATAAAACATTTCGGTATAAAGACATGTAACCACCTCAGTGTCTTGTTCACGATCATATTAATATTGTGCTGGAACGCCCGATCCATTGCTCAATTTTACTCTTGGAGCATTGGGTATTTTGAAAAATTGCATAAACAGCAATGATGTAAACAGTATGTACCACTTCATGTGTTATAAAAGGTGCCTTCATTGTGCAGCTACAAGAAATGCTGTTGCTTCACACAAATGAATGTTCAGGGTTGCCCTTATCCATTACTCCACCGTGAGAATGCACAGCCAAAGATTCCAAGAGCCTTCTCCAACTGTCTTTACACTACTGAGGTGTTTATGCCCAGGCAGAGTTTACAAATTTCACTTGTGATCTTTCCATATCTTAATGGAGTTCCACCCCACGGGATTGGAGGTACATCGGCTGCAGTAGGAAGCTTGGCTTATTTTCCAATTTGCCCCCTGCTAACACTAGAGCTTTAACCCTGAAAATGGGGTTGAGTTCTTTTTATGGAACATTTTGATAAGATGTACCTGTACCACCTGCATATATTACATATGTTAACTTTACCATTTGGCAAGACCGAATATCGAAATGTAGTTATGTTGCATTAATATTACAGACCAGTCTAGGTGCTTCTCATAGAGTGACAGCAGGCAATTTGTGAGAGAAACCAGATATTAGCATTGAAACCAAATGTCCTCATTCCAACCTTCCCTCACTTGTGTCCAGTTAGCAGACAGCCTATGTTCTTATCACTTCCTCCAAAAGATTGTTTTCTGACCTAGCCGAAAGAAGACAATTAGCCGTAACAATTGCCTCTAGTGCATTCAACTGTAAAACACACTGTACTCCAAATCTTGGGCAGCAGGGATCTGAAACCACTCTTTCAACTAATATAACATAGAAGATGACAGGCTTGAATTACTAGAGATGAAGCAATAACCTTCTAATCCCTGCCACCTTAAACATTTCCTTATACGGTTATGAAGCCAAAATGGTGGACAAAATGGGGATCAAAGGGTGTAGTTTGGACAATGCAGATAGAGTTTGTTGAAGGGGTGGAATATGGTGAAGGTGCAGAGGTGGTGTAAAGTTGGGGGAGGGGCGCGTGCACTTATTTGGGCAGAAAGCCGTAATACATCACTGGCGCCTATGCGTTCCACCTTTTCACTTTGAGGGCCTTCTGCAGTATAACCATAATGGAAGCAGAATATTCTGTATGACTTTTCTACGCCACATACCTTTGTACAATGGCACTTGATGAGGGAGAAAGAAAGAATGAAAACATCTGGAACAATCAGAGCACGTATAAACAATAACCCAAACCAGGATCCAGCGCCCAATCCAACCAACTGTACATATAATAAATAGTGCTGTACAAATGAACTATATGAAGGGATCAATACACAAAGAGAGCGGCACAGGTATTGTATAATGCTGGCACGAGTTCCCTGCCAGGGCCCTTAAACACTGTGCAACCTTATGAGCAGAACATGAAAAGCACCTAGTAAGCATAAGGAGAGAGCAGCATGAACAAAAGGTCAATTCTGCTTGGGCTCACATTTTTCTCCCCTATCCATTAAAATACAGTATACAAATTATGTAACTCCTCCCTCCATCCACGCCACCAATTCTGCTCCCCACTCCTCCGCAATAACAGACTGCCGCAGACACCGAAAAACATGGGTCTGCTGGTTAAAATACATTCTGCATTGCTCTCCCATTGATAAAACATTTGGAATATTGACTCTTAATTAGAATAAAGACAAGGCTGAAGACTAAGTCTGTTGTAATATGGCCGAACAAGCCAAGTGTCTATGGCTGTGTTCAGCCTTAAGGCCATGGGTTAAAGTCCCAGCAGGGTGGACAAAGCCAGGGGTGGACTGGCCTATAGGGAACTCTGGAGATTTCCCGGTAGACCTCTGCACCCTGGGTCTCTTTTGTGTGGTAACCTATTTTATTTTCAAATATTTTCATATGAAAAGGGTTGGACTGACTGGAAATGTGCAATATGGGGCCACTTTAAAAAATATTCTCAGGGCCTCTTTTGGTTTCCAGTCCACCCCTGCCTTCATCCTTTTGGGGTTGATAAAATAAGGACCATTAAATTGGGTAGCAGAATCCATCAATAAAGTGCTTAGAAGCGAGAAGATGCCAGCATAAAATGCAGCATACATAGAAATGTGATATTATTATGGTTTTCAGCAGCTCGAGGTGGCCCTTTCCCTACATAATACCTGTTTAGCTATGTGTATATATGCTCAGAATATAAAATCAGCAACAACAATAAAATGTTAATGGCGTTCCCTTTATCCATTGGACTCTGCTTTCCTCCAGAGCAAATTAACTGAAACCATGAACCCAGAAAATGCATTTGGTGTGAGGATAATCCACAGTTGGGGTGCACCTGAAGGCCAAACTAAATGTCTCACCATGTACAGTCACCTGCAAATGCAGATATATACAAATCAGGTACGCCCAGTCCCCAAACTACAGGGCTTTCAGGTCCATCAATGAGAAACTGCAAATTATGGTTTTCTAGGATCAACGTTTGAAGAAACATCAGACTAAGGCGGAGCTTTAGTAAGGACCCACATTACAAATAATCGCACATGTATAGTGAAGAGAGGAAATATGAATGTGGCCCTCGTTGCACCAGTCACGCCCTCGTCTCAACGTCACAGAAATGAAAGGTGTACATTGTCCCTGGCCCCCTCCTACCCATCGTCGAAGCACCGCAGATGTGAAAAACGTTATTCACTCAGACAGCCAGTCAGACCCTATGCTGATGACGATGTTGAAGAGATAAGTTTGCAGCCGATGGAGCAAGTAGACTGACTGTGACCGTACAAGAGCTGATGACTTCACAACTGAGACCATGGCATAGATGCATTAGACATGAAGTACATATGCATTCCTGCACGAAGTTACATGGACACTTAAATTAAACTATGCCTAGACAAGAAGAACATGCTTATGACCCACTCAGATAGAGGACTTATACACTTTTGTTATGAAGTAACCGCAAGTTGCAAAGTAATACATATAAACAGCTTGCTGACGCTGAATGCAACTAACATGAGTGGCCATGTAAATCAAGATGGAAGCCACAGCCGCATTGAAATAAATGGAAGGCAATGAAAGGGCTCCAGAATACAGAGGGAAGCCTGACACGCTGATTTCGCAGAGACGTGCAAACCAGGCTGCCTGTGCAGCCAGTGTACATATTGCGCCTACACACGTAATCTGAAGTGGAGAACAGAGACTATTGATTCAAACCAGACAGAGACCACTGTTCCCATCCAACTGAAGACAGATGATACAAAAGTAATATCAAGTTGAAAGCAAAATGTTCTGTCTCAAGGCTTAGAAGATAGAAGATAATGACCTTGTTGGGTACAGACAGCACCTTTGGGGGTGTTCCCACCACCTTCATAGTTGCACATGGGGTGGTAACCTTCCAAAGCGCCAGAAAGCTGAGAAGACCCTCACTGACCCACCTTCCACCCTAGCCCACACTTTGTTGCAAGACTCAATAGTAATGCACTAACCTGACATGTCTGTAGTTGCAACATTTGGGAGGTGGTCACAGGAAGAGCCTCAAGACACTGTTTGGCCAATGAAACAACTAACCCTATAGATTTTCTATATGTTGCCTACCGTACTAACCAATCCCATTTCACCTTAGCTTTTTGTAATGTATCATTTATTTGTAATGTCACTTAGCATTAAAAACTCCCTGACAAGCCTGTAATTTGCAAGAGAGCATTGGCAATCATGAGATGCCCATGTCTTAATGCTTGTTATAAGATATCTTAATAAACAGTGAGTTTTGTCAAATATTTGGACTTCTCCATTTTTGGATTCAGGGACTTCCTCTGAGCCAGTTCCTCTTGCTTGCATTTGGGTAAATCTACAGGCCCACCTTACTTCAGGTAGTAGCAGAGGATGGTCACTAAGATCCCCGGTGAATACTGTTTTTTTATGCTGCGTGCCCAGTGGAAATGCGTTCTGACCCACGAGGACCAGACCACTTACCACGCATGGTAACTGAGACGGTCCTCGGGAGCCTTCTTGGTGAAATTCCTGCCGCTCCCTGTGGGACGCCAAGAAGACCGGAAGGCATAGTGGCAGATTGTGGGAGTGACGGAGTCCAAGGGCTTCAGCGGATCCACAGAATGTAAGTATGAGGTGATCAGAGTGTTTGCAAGTGTTTCCAGTTTCCCTGCAACATTTTGGTCTGTTTAAAATGGCTGCTGCTTTGCCACAGTGAGGAGGAGCAACCCACATAAAGACTTCACTCCTAGCATGAGGAGAGCGTGATCGAAGCGTTTGCGTGTGTTCGCCTATGGGCGCAGGGACGGTTGCTGGTGCTGCCCCCGTTTTTCAGCTAATCACATTGAGCTTGCCGTGATTGTGGAGGAAAGTCTGCAGCACGGGGACGGCTGCTCGTGCTGCTCCTGTTTTTCCTGCCGATCGCGCTAATAATTGTTGGAGGTGAGCCTACAGCTTGAGGACGGCTGCCTCTACTGACCCCTTTCAGCTGACCATGCGAAGCTCGCTGTGACTGCGGCAATAAGCATGTAACACAGGGACAATTGCTTGTCATGCCTCCATTTGATTACGCGGAAACTCTGCCATGGTTGTGTAGGTAAGCCCATTGCGGCTATCTTCATTTAATCTGTCTGTCTGCTCTGGGACTAATGGAACTTTGGTTTTTGGCACGTACTGTCTAATCCGGAGGTTGCAGAAAAAGACCTCAGAAAGAGAGGTATAATTTGAAAGTGCGGAATAAGCATCCTTGGGGAAAGAACTAAGTGCTTCTGAGTGGCTGTCTGTGGGTGTTTCAAGAGGGTGATGGACATTCCTCGTTATTTGCAGTCTAACTGATGCGAGAAAAAAACCATTGGACTTAAAACAGCCAAGCTAGCACCAGAACTAGACACTAGGCGAAAATGTGTGCCGCACCGGCACTGCCGGCGGAGCCTGTTTTGACAAGTGCGAGTGTAAGCACCCCTACATCATTGCTATCGCGGTCCCCACCCAGGAGTTTGAAATGCTCCCTGGGTTCAAAAACACCCCAGCTTCCCACTGCTACCTCGATGAGTAAGAAGGGTTGTACGCACCATTCACCGGAATGTATCCTCTCTCAGAATGATATAATGGAAATGGAGAACAGGCTCATAACTAACTCTGACGATCATAGAGCCTTTTCCCAAACTTTAAACCCGAAGGAGATGCTCGGCCACCCTAAAAACTCAGATCTAGTCGCAAAGCTGTCAGTGAACCTATCGCTTATGACAGAAAAAATAAACACACAAAGGCATTTAAGTATCTCAATTATAAAAGAACGGCTTGATGCCTTGAGAGATGAGCCAAGCCCCGCAATGGCAGTAGCTTCTAAAGGATACCAGCAGAGCATTGATACAAATAGCCCTCAGCAGGGCTCCGGGAGCCTGAACTAGATTTGGAAACTGTAGCAGTTAACGCCCCTCAAAGCACAACGGCAAATTGTAGTACTGTGCCAGAAAGACTCCAAACGCCAGTGGAAACCACACTATTGGGTTTAAGCTTTGAGGAGGACGACTGCCCCCAGGCCATCCCAGTGAGAAGGGGTGGCTCTTTGTCCTCAGACTCTAGTATGCCGTACAATTATAGTTGTTGTTGAAGTGGTCAACACCAGGGTGGCCAGATTTTTAAAGAGGAAATAGTTAACATCCAAAACATAGTGATGGCATCACTGACTATATCTTTAGCTCCCTTTTACAAGTTGTACAAATCCATACACTCTACCATTCAAGAGCAAGTACATCTCATGCATATACTGCAACAATATTTGACAAACCTGCACCCCATTACAAAGAAACTTGAACAAAGGCTGGACACCGAGGTAGAAACCTCCAATCAGTGGCAGCGAAGGCTTTGCGACTTGGCCAGGAGTGAGATAGCTGATAAATCCTTGTTGATGGAGGCCATCATAGAAGATGGAAAATGGATGAGGGCCCACTGGAAGTCAAATGAACGCCAGTTCCAGGATGCAAAAGCTAGACCCCCGGTCAACCCATTGACAGAGGACGGGTCGGCCCCAAATGAAATTAAGGAGAATGGTGACACCATGGTTGACCTGACAGAAATTCTTGGCCTTGAGTCGACTAAGGCAAATACTTTCTCAATATTTAAATCATCAGCCTTGCTTGGGAGAGAAGCTCGTGGCCAGAAAAGAAAAAAGCAATGAGCTGCAGGAGAAAAAAATGAAAAATCTAAAGCAGGCCCCGAAGAGAAAGATGAATGGCTCACAAGCTTTTCTGCAGAACATACAAATTCCCCATCAAAGAGACCTGCCAGGCTCTACCAAAAGATCCCGTATGGAATTGGTGATGCCAAATGATGTGCCTCCCTGAGAGGACACTGACAAGAATAGGCTGGGTCTCAACCAGCGTTCCAGGACAGGTGAAACTACCCTCCAGTCAGATACCTGTCTCAGTGATCTTCTAGAAATTATGGATAATGAAGAAGATGATAAATGGAACAACCTGAGTGACTCTGACTGGAGGGAAATTGAAAAGCAGGAAGCCCCAATATCACAAAAATCTGGAATGAAAAAATCTGCGATGAGACTGAAGCAGCCACAATTGGCACCTACTTTTCAGATTATGGAGGAAAAAAGAAAGGTGGCTGAATTAAAGAACTGTCCATTTCCTACTGGCATAAAAACCAAGGGGGAATGGAGTCAAGAATCGGGTAATATGGATAGATCTAAAAATAACCCGATGAAGGAAGAGCGCTCATTTTCCCCTAGAAGAGCACAAGAGTCTCCGAAACTATCTCTGGAAAAAATTATAGTGGACCAAAAGGTTCTACTTTTAAACAGAGGAAATATGATGAAGCTCCTCCAATGTTCCAGCAATTAGATTGATATCAACAGACGATATAAGCGTGGTTGAATTTGCAACAGAGGAATGTGAAGACCATCTAATCCTCCATTTAGAATCCCACCTCATCAAGGAGGCTCGGTTGGAGCAAAGGGAAAGTTTGTGATCTTTGGGGTATGACCTCAGGAATATAATGTGGGGCAATTGCGGAGTAATCAAGCAACAAAATGGGCTCTACAGCCACCCTCAACAATTATGTGAAAAAGCCTTTAAGCAAAAGTGAAGTGGACTTGGCATGGCTAACAATGGGACCCCAGATGAAAGAAACAAGACCTTTGGGAAATTTCATGATTAGGAATGATGGATGCAAAAATGTTGTGAAGACTGGCAACGCGTCTACCGACAACAATGCTCCAAATCAGACTGATTGGAGCTGGTTTGCGGGTGCTTTGGCAAGATCCAGTGGAAAATAGACTGATGAGGCAGAGCCTGCAGAACATCTGAGTGTGGGATCATGGAACACTCAGGGCTTTGAATTTTTGCTTATGGATGAAGGGAAGGTGCTGGGGAGCTATGACATCATATGTCTCCAGGAGACATGGCTCTGGGATAAGCCGGCATGTGATGGCTATGAGATCTTCTTGAATCCTGCTCTTAAGGGAACTTTGGGTCACCCTTTCTCTGGTCTTCATGACCCTAATCAAAGTGTAACAGGATTTTAGGATAGTCATCACCTTACACCTAATCCCTATGTTAACATTTTGGTGATAGAGAGGCACCATTTAAATTGAATAACTGAACTCCTTTTGATAAATGTCTGCCGAGGAGTAAAGGGGCCACCAGCTGATATGCTTTTGGATCTCATCATGGAGAAGGTGGACCAGGCCCTAACAGATTGGGAAAACTCTGACATTTTGATCTGTGGCTTCTTTCGGTTATTATCGAAAGAGGGGTGGCCATTGCAGCTGGAGAATCTAGATGGGATTGCTCGCAGATGGGCCGACGAGGTGAAAATGCAAGAATTATGGCTGCTCAGTGGGCAAACTGAGGGTCATCGCCCGGGTGCTCCCACCTGGAGAAATGGAATACAGGCAGCCTGTCTGGATTATTGCTTTGTGTCATCTAATTTAGGAGGGAGGGTCTCTAAATTCGAGTAGTTTCATTGCCACAAAGTGATCATAACCTGCTATCTATCATCGTGCAGGTGCCAACAGGCCTACATAAGCATAGTGTCATGCCTCTGGTCGAGCTCAATGGAGGGTTGAATAGAGTGAAAATTCCAACATCTAAAATTCCCCTCTTATCATCCTGGCTAGACCAGGGTATATTGTTAGAGATGGTAGACTGGTGGAATACGGATGGATCCTGTGAAGCTTTAGACAGAGGGTAGATCGAGGGGGTCAAATCCATCATATACCTAAACATACATAAAAAATCGACTGGGTAAGAGACCGCAGGGCATGCAGCGTGAGAGTGAGGAAACTAAGGCGCATGAATACAATAGATTCCGAAGTGCAAGTTAAGAAACGCAGATAGGCCTATAAGAACTGGGCAAAAGCACATAGAGCCACACTTGTCCAGAATGATGCAGAAAGGATGTTGCTTGCAGTCTGTGGGAAAAACTCCTGCAATATGTGGGAACTTACTAATAATGGCAACAACTTCAGGAAAGATCATATGATGAGTGGTGTAACTGAAGAGTGTTGGGTTAGCCACTATTCTAAGATATTTGCAGGAGTGAATGCCAAACCTCTGATGAAACGGGTTCGAGACACAAAGGGCTGGAACTTCGGATTTGATGTCATTGATGCTAGATCGATGATTAGGACGCTTAGCTCCTCCCGAGCAGTTGGGCCAGATGGCATGTCCAATTCTGTATTGAAGATAATCCTGAAGTTTGGGAGAAGTTTTCATTGTCCCTTTATACACAGGTGATGGGGAATAGACAGGTCCCTGAGTCATGGCGAGAGGCTTGGGTTGTCCTGGTGTTCAAGAAGGGCGATAGGGCTGATCCCAAGAACTATCACCCTATCGCCCTTCTGTACTCACTGGGCAAGCTTTTTGCCTCAGTGGTCCTTCGTGATCTGAATGCGTGGGCAACCAGGTTGGGAATTCTTGATCCCAGACAAACAGTATTCATAAAGGGGGCAGGGACATCTTTAAATCTATTTGTCCTAAACCTATTGAAGCAGAGGTCGATTGAAAATAAATCTATAATATATATGGCCTTTTTAGATTTACATCAGGTCTTTGATGGAGTGGATCGGAATCATCTGTGGGCAAAATTTAAAAACTGGAGATGCCCTGCAGATATCTTGGAGGCTGTTCAGGCTCTGTATACAGGAACATCAATACAGATTAGACTGGGGGAGGGGGATTGATGTCTAGAAAGATTACTTTTTGTGGCCTTAAACAAGGCTGTGCACTTGCCCCCTTACTATTTTGTCTGTACCTGTCTGACCTTGGGAGCTCACAGGAGACTGTTCGAGCATTTCCACCTAAGCTGAATGGCTGTGAGCTCCCATGGTTGCTATGCGCAGATGATATAGTCTTCCTTGATCAAACGGCCGTAGGCCTGCAGCGTAGAATAAGTTTTCAATTCATACCTAACTAAGAATAGCATGAGAATGAACGTTAAAAAATCACATCATCAGCTAGAAGGCAAAAAAGGACGTCCTTCACTTGGAGGGCTAAGGAATGTCGGCTAGAAGTAGTGGAAACTATTGTTTATTTGGGAGTTAAAATAAATAAGAACATAAACGAAAGTGCACAACTAGATTGGCTAAGAAACAAATAAAAAAAATCAGACAAATCAAGGAATCGGCACCCACAGGCGTCGTGGGGCCTTCTCATTTATACCAGTCCTCACCTTCTACAAGCAGAAGTCGATGTAGGTCCTCACGTATGGAGCGAAAACGCTGCTTAATTTAAGCGAATAGACATGGCCCCTGATGGAGGGGTACTTTTGCCGTAATGTATTAAGACTCCCAAAATCTCTACCGATGGCCAATATCCAACATGAATTACGACTACCCTTGCTGGCCTCCATTGTCCTGTGGAAGGAGATTTCTCTATAACGGAAATGCATTATAGCAGAGGGGCCTCCCCCATTTGCTATATTGAGAACCTTGAGCATGCCAAAGGAAAGTGACTTGAACTCATGGTTCCATAAAATAATTGGGATAATGTCTAATTGTGGGTGGACACTGATTTGTTGAAGGCAAATTCTCTTAAAGTCAAGGAGACCTTAGAGAGTTGATTGGATTCACACTAGTGAGGCAAGACCCATTGACCTTTAGATAGATGGTGGGTAGAAAAAAAGGGGATGAATGATCTGCTACTCTACCTTCGCAAATGTCCCTCTGCATTTTACAGGGACCTTCTTATGTGATGCCGTCTCACTGTTATGCCCACCCGTGAGATACAGTTTAAACGACAACAGACGGGGGTAGAAAACAGCTTTTGTAGATTCTGTGAGAGTGAGGAACAGGTAGAATCGCTATTCCAAATTGTGATGGAGTGCCAGGCCCTAACTGTGCTTAGGTCCCAATACATGGGAGGACATCTGGGGAGGACAGAATCACTATCGGTGGAGGAATGTTGGGACTGGCTATTAATGGGGCAAAAGATAGGCCGGATCCTGGGAATGCTCAAGTTTCTGAACTCAATAATTGGCCGTAACGCTCAATTTATCCACACGTCGGGTGATAAGTAGGAGCCTGTGGAACGGGGAATTGCTAAAATCGGGGCACTCGGGCAGATTAATTGAGCTGGGTGGGATACTGTTGAAGTTCGGCCTTTTGTTTTTTGATTTTGCTGTATTGAGGAAAGAACTTTTACTTCTCTTCTGTTATTTTGTATCTTAAATGTGTGAAACCTGTTATATTTGGAGATTTGTAGGGATTTTTAAAACGGTTTAAGGTTTCTTTTGTTACTTGTACTATTCTGAAAACAATAAAACTTAAAAGAAAAAAAAAGTATGGGTCCAACAATCTGAGAAATATTGGGGAGGGAATTGTCGTGCTGAGATTTGTCATTTGGGTTATTTATGAGCGAACACCTGTTTCTAGGCATTAACTTAACTTACGGATGAATTATTTATGGATACCTGTTTCTAGACGTTAGCTTAATTTACGGATGACTTATGAATGGATACCTATTTCCAGGCAATAGCTGAGGTTACGGAAAGTGGTACCTTATTGAACTGTATAGAAAATATAAAAATATTTTTTTTAAAACAGAGATTTAAAGGTTATCCTATGCTACAGTCTACAAAAAGGACCACGCCCCTGAGGGGGCATTTTACAAGATGAATCCCCTGTGAATGAAAAGCAGGATGATGGGCATATTTGTGGGGTATTTGTGTTGTGGTGTTTTTGTGAATTGTAGGGTTTGAGAGTGCACTCGAAGGGTTTTACATGCACAGAGGTTGGCAACGTCACAAAAGGTTGTGAATAGGACATAACGCATTGATGCAAGAGTGACGGCTGATGGCCCACAGTGGGGTACAGAATTGCTGGTGAAGAAAAATGAAAAAGGTGTCGTTTTGTAGCGGGACTTGAAGCTTTGGAAAACGGAAAGATTGTTGTACCATTTGGTTGGGCTTAAAGAGCACCTGAAGGATTTTGTCTTGGCCTTTTAAGGGCACATATTACAGTGTGGCCAGAGTGCGGAATACACCCTTGTAAGTGTTGGTGAGCCAGAGAGGCTGGTGGAATACAGTGGAGGCTATATATTTTGGAGAAGTTGGTTTATTGTTGATAAGAATCGCCAAATTAAGATTGGCATTTCTTGAAGTGTACTAAAATCCCGATTTGAGGTCAAGTAAGTATCGACAGTCAGAGAGTGACGTGTCATCATGGGGGATACTCACATTTGTGCAAGTCCACAACTATTTAAGCTATTCAAACCTATTGATGAAGTTAATGTACTTGTAAAGGAGATAAAGGACTTCTTAAAAGATATAGACAGCATTGAGGAAATGGACCCAGAAAAGAGAGGTGCTAAGGGGGGATCATCGGCAAACTGTGTGGTTAACTCTGATGGACTGAACACTATCGACCATGCAGTGGACATTGTAAGCAGTCAGGGTCTTAAAAGAAACAATGGCCAAAGGGGGGTAGGTTCTGTTTGATCCTCTTACTGACTTTGAAGTGGACAATGGGCCTGCCCAAACTGAGGGAAAGAGCTACCTAATTCCTGTGGGTGGATGAGGACCCTCTAGAACACCAGGGCCAATAGGAAGTGGCGCATTGGTGGTGATAGAGTTTCAAGAGCCACCTTAGCTAGCCCCCCCGGCCGAGAAAACTAAATCTGGTAGTTCAAACAATGGCCCCACATATCCACTCGCCGAAAAGAGAATTATGGAAAGCACTGAGTGCCTGCGGGAACCAAGTGAATTGTAGTGCTTATAAGTGCATCCAATGACCTGGTCCATGCCTGTGCTCAAGAACTCGCACAAGTTTCTACCATAAAGAGTATTGTGGAAAGTCGGGAAAAATCTGCCCTAGTGTTAAAAACATGTGCCATAGCTTGTTCTAAAATCAGCTCAATCGACAATAGTAGGGCATTGGCAGTAGAGATGGCAGTGAAACCAACACTTGTCTCTGACTTAGTGACATCCAACAGATATGCACCCCCTGGTGGATTTACTGGAGGCCCATGAATTCAATTCAAGCAAGAAAAGTGACACTGCCTCCATCAAAATAGGCGAGCATCAACCTGAAGGACCAACATATAGGTCAGTCTTGGAAGAACTGTGTGAGATCAGGATACTAATGCAAGTCATGGCAGGGAAAATTGACACCCTGTTTAAAGATGAAGCAGCCTGTGGGGAATGCAAGATTTATAAAGCAATCCAAGGATGCACATTATTTATTTATTTATTTATTTATTGAAATGCTATGTTTGGATTCCAAACTTTTCATTATCTTAAGAGTTTCCTACAGTCTCCGTCAATGCAGTACATGTCATCACTATGTGGAACAGCGTTTCAGTGCTGTTTTCCTGATTGCAAAATCGACAGTGTGAATTCTTTGTGGCCAATTGTTTAGTTTGTGTTAAGTACTCTCGAGTCGGAGGTATGTTCAGACGAAAGAGCAAGTAAAGATCGCAGATCTTTTGATCAGGAAAGCGAGCTAGATATTCTGGTAGTTCATTTAGAGTTCTTGTTTCCATTTCACATCTGAGGTGTCGTTTGTATTGAGTTTGTTGGACTTGCGTTTTAATCCAGTCGTTGCGCTGTAATTTACGTTTAGCATATTGGGGTGTCTGTATCAGCATCTCTTCAGATTAATTGATTCGAGTGATTGTAAAGCTAGTTCATATCGAATTCTCGGCATCGGAAAATTGGACGCCAGTGCTAGTGTTTTCATCCAAAATGTTGCTTCGTAGATATGCCACTTAATATGGCGTTGGTTGATTAAAGTTTCTCCAGCGTAAGTAAGTATCAGAACTACTTTTTGTTTAAATCGGGCCACGACCAGTTTCAGTGAAAATTTGCCAAATTTGCTGTGAAAAAAAAACGACTTTGGCGCGCGAGCGATAGGGCTTTTGTTTCCAAATGTTCTTTCCATTCCTGTTCATTTTGAGATAGATTGATCATTGCGCCTAGGTATTTAATGGTCTTCACTTCTTCAATAGGCTGACCTCTGAGTATGACTGGTTTCTTCTCTTTTTGGTTTATCAACGTCATCAGTTTTATTTTCGCAGTGTTGATTTGTAGCTCGTTGTCTCATTATCACATCTACAGCTGTGGTTGTGGGTATAGAGCTGGCATCAGCTCAGGGGGCACTGCTGGGGCTCTAAAGCAGGCCCAGCACCATTATTGTTAAGGACGACAAAGGTTGCGCCATGGTTTGGGCTTAAATGGCACAAACGTAACAAGTGCTACTAGAGGGCTGATGGTCTCCTCGAACTCAACTCTACCTGAAACAGGTGATGGCTGAGGAAATGCTACAAATTGGGCTAGGCGCTAATGGCCCAAAGATCGTGAGCGGGCAGGCAAAAAGTTGTGCAATAGTAGGGCCAGCCCAGCGATTACAGCAGTATTTGATATATTTGCACAAGCCAATCCATGTAGGAGGCCCTAATACACCAAAGCACCACAAAATGCTATGCATAATGGGTACAAAGGGCCAGGAAGACCACAGTCAGGACACACATGTATACACCCTGGGAGCAAGAGCGCTTATCAGAGTAATGGCCTCAATGTTTACTTGCATAATGTCCCTAGATTATCAATAGGGCAGTGTAAAAACCATAACTCGTTAGTCAATAAAGTGACACACTGGATCATAAGCACAAAGGTGTGTTATTCCCTTATTAGAGAGGATATCCTGTCATGTACCAGAGTGTGGATGCTGGTGGGCAGTGCTGACTTCATCCACCTAATCTTAAGGAATTAATTTCTGGACTACGGTTTGTTGTCAATATAACTGCGATCATATCCTCCCAATGGCACAAACATCTCAATAAGATCGACCAATCCAGACTGTGGACTGTGAGAAACCAGATGGTGTCTCACCCGCTAGCCCCTGGGGATCTCTCTCTCAGGAGGCCAGGGCACGGCATCGCCTTTGGATCCAGACCCTGGGGGTGGACCAGTGTGGGGGGATCACCTGGGTGAGAGGTCTTCAGGGAGTGGTGGTGAGGCAGCCGATGGTGAGACGCAGTATTCCCCCTATTTTGTTTATCTAACCCCATCTATTTTTTAGGATTTACTGAGGTCCCAACCCCCGTTTACACAAACACTGGGCAGAGGAAGAGGGTGACTGAGAGTAACAACATTATTTTTCACACATCGTACTGGACATATCCCGCTAATCGGGTCAGGCAAAGTCAGGCACTTGACTCTAAGTGCATACACCTGGTACCAATTAGCTCTCCTCACAAGAATAAAAGGCAGAACCCAAAGAGACACTCTGAGCAAGGCAGAACACGAGTATGAGCAGAACTTCCGGGATGAAGGCAAACCTACTGGAGCAGAGCAACGGACCAAAGGGAGAGAGCAGCGCGTGGAAATCCCCAAGAGTTCCCTACCAGAGGTCGTTGCCTCCGACAGGTGGAGAAGGCCAGATCCCACAACTAAAGACTGCATTGTGTTTCAAGGACGTCAGCAAACCTCCCGGATGAACAGCAGAGTTGGGAAGACGAGGTGAAGCCTGTGAAGCCTGTGGTACTAACCTTGACTCGAGAAATGGGTAACGCAAAACCAAGAAAGAGACGCACGTAACCGGTGAGTTGGCAAATGACTTGAGAGACCGGTGTGTGTTAAAGTTTGAAGTAGCAACGTTATAGCGCAAGTGAAGGCTGCATGCGTGTGGATGAGATGCGAGGAAAGGCAGACCTGTGAATAAACTTTGAAGTAAAAGACAGCTGCGAAATCAGCGATACCAAGTAACCAAGTGGTCTGGCAAAAGGAAGTAGCCCACTCAAAAGTCTATGTGAAAGGTACATTGAAGCTATAAAGTGAATGAACAGCAAAAGTGAAATAAAGAACTTTAACTCCTAGAGAAGGCGAGAGTGAAAGTTAAACTGTAAGCTTTGTGTTGAAGTGGTCCTGCAGTGGTCTGTAAAGAAAGCCACGCACATTTAAAAATAATAATAATTATCATTATTATTATTTGAAAGTCTTTGACATCCGAAGGTGGTCCGAGTCTGACAGAGGGAGACCAAAGTACAATGAGCTTAGGGAAGGGAGCCCCCTTTCAAATTTGGGTTGAACTTTGATGTGATAGGTCTGAGCCCGACAGAGGGGGACCTTTGTGAACTTTTTGGTTGAAACATTATTTTGAAAGTCAGGAACAGAGACTTTAACGTGGAAAACCAGATGGGCCTCGATCCACGTTTTTGAATGGTTTGTTGTGTTGGAAACTGAGTCAGAGTGTGTCACCCTGCCTACAGACACTGACTTACTCGGTGAGGTCTGACGTGGGGACAAGAGCTGGTTCAACCACATTTATTCATTTGAACACTGATTTTTCCTTTTGCATACATTTCTTATTTTTACACTTTTGTATAAGAGATAGGGCAGGCATTAGGTTTTGTTAGCATAGGCCATTTTGATTTGACGGACTCCACTAGGACTGCATTATTTATTATTTGATGGTCGAGACTACTCTAAACTTAGTTATAGGGCAAAGTAGAAGTTTCTCCAACCCCAAAATTTCAATAAAGGTTTTACAAAGTGTACCCATTGTGTCAGTTTTACAAAGTGTACCCATTGTGTCATACTTGTGATACCATGCCCCCCCTATATTTGGTGTAAGGAGTGGGATGTGACTCACTTGGGACAAATTGGGGGACTCAGAAACTTAGTCACAGTGCCTCAGATCCCTCTACCGCCACAAAATAATCTATATGCTTTGATTTTTGTAGCAGCAGAGAAGCCACTATTCCTCCTGGGAAAAGAGGGATGATTCTTGCAGACCTTGTCCTAATACTACTCCCTGAGGGTTGTTATATAAGATTGGGCCCGAAATCTGGCCTAGCATGGAAGTTTGGTCTAGATGTCTTAGCAGGTGTCATAGATCCAGACCTTCGGGGAGACATAAAGCTTCTCCTACAGAACCATCATGAAACTCCATTTGAAATACACCATATGGACAAACTTACACAGGGCATTCTCACAAAGGCTCTATTTCCCTGTTTTAAGGAAGAAAGTGAACCAGTGGAAACTTAGAGAGGTAGCTTAGGCTTTGGAGAGGCTGATGAAACACCTATCACTGAGGCAAAGAGGGAAGAAGAACCTACCATCCTTCCCGATTTAGCCTTTGCCCAGGAAAATGATCCAGAACATGCAGAAGCTTTCTTACAAGTGATTCCTGAGGGAGGAGGACAAGAAAAGGGGAGCCCCCTTTCTTCTTGAAACAGGGATTACTATATAGAAAGGAAACCTCCAGAGAAGGCCCAAATAAAACTCAGTAATACCCAAAGCCCATTGAAAGATCGTGCTAGAATTTGCACATTCTCATTTGACAGGGGGACATTTAGGACAATCTAAAACTCAAGCTCACATCAGTGGGAAATTCTACTGGCCAGGTATCCATGCTGACATAAATAAATTCATTCAGACATGTGAAATATGCCAGAAAACCAGCACAAATAATTCCTTACCTGCCCCTTTAAATCCCTTACTGATAATAGAAGTCCCTTTCTCCCAAATTGAAATGGATATCATTGGACCATTGTAAACCTCTAGACTGGGTAATAAACATGTTCTTGTAATCGTTGATTACGCTACCCGGTACCCAGAGGCTTTCCCCATGTGGAACAACACAACCTAGCAAATTTTAAAACACCCACTACCATTCTTTTTTAGGGTTGATTTCCCCAAGGAAATTCTAATGGATCGGGGATCCAATTTCATGAGTAAACCTGTGGATGAAGTCAAGGAATTACTACATATTACCACCATAAGAACCTAGTTTACCACCCACAAATGGACAGATTGGTAGACAGATTTAACAAAACCCTCAAAATTATTTTGAGAAAATAGGTAGATGAGGATGGGAAGGACTAGGATTGCATGATTCCATGGGCTCTATTTGCAGTTAGAAAGACTCCTCAGGCATCCACCGGATTCTCTCCTTTTGAATTACTTTTCGGTAGAGAACAAAGAGATGTTTTAGACATGCTCCAAGAGACCTGGGAAGAGAGTGTCGAGGCACCTATTCCCCTCTCACAAACAGCTATCCGATTGCGAGAGCACATGAAACTCGTCCGGAGTCTAGTCCACACTCACATGTAGAAAGCTCAGGCCCAACAGAAGTCCACCTATGACAAGAAAGTGAATTTAAGATCTTTATCAGTCGGACGGAAGGTATTGGTCCTCTTACCTACCTTTGACAATAAACTTGTCTCAAAGTGGCATGGGCCATATGAGGTGCTAGCGCAAACAAGAACCTGTAGCTATAAAATAGCCCAACCTGATAGAAAGCAAAAGACCCACCTTTACCTCGTAAATCTCCTAAAGGAGTGGAATGTAAATCCTTCCCCACTGACACCTCCTCGATATTATCTTGTTTGGTACCAGAGGAGATAGACAACTCTGAGCTTGTTCCCCAAGAACTATCTAGACAGAAACAAGAAGATTTGAACAACCTTATTATGGCATTCCCTGATGTATTCTGCAAGAAAACAAGGAGAGTATCATTAAATCAGAACTCCAAAGGGAAAAGTGGTCCATTTGAAACCATATAGACTCCCAGAAGCACACAAACAAATAGTGGTTGAGGAAGTGAAATAAATTCTGATGGCAAACATTATCGAGTCCTCTTTAAGTCCATGGTCCTCCCCTATTGTGTTGGTAAGTAAACCCCATAATTCTTGGTGGTTTTGCATAGACTTCAGGCAGGTCAACGCCATATCCGCCTTCGATGCCTATCCTATGCCACGCATCGATGAATTAATAGATAAACTTGGAATTGCCACATCCTATCAACCCTAGATTTAACCAAGGGATATTGGCAGGTACTATTACTATATGGGACTATTCCATTTCAAAGTCCTCCATTTTGGCCTGCATGGGGCCCTAGCCACTTTCCAATGTCTTATGGACAGGATATTACAGCCCTACTCCAATTTCTGTGGGTCCTATATTGACGACATAGTAATTTATAGTAAAACTTGGGAAGACCATCTTTTTCATCTTTCTACTATTATGAGAACCCTTAGAGAAGCCGGTTTGGCTGCCAATCCATCCAAATGTAAGCTGGCTTATTCAGCCGTGAAATACCCAAGCTTCTTTGTAGGGAATGGCAGTGACCGGCCCTAGTAAGACAAAGTGAAAGCCGTCCTAGATGCCCCCACACCTAAGAACAAGAGAGACCTCAGGGCATTACTAGGATTGATTGGTTATTACCGCAGATTTACCCACATTTCTCAGATAGAACAGCCATGTTAACAGACAATCTAAGGAATTCTGATGAGGATGATGCATGTTACAACAACCTAAAACAAAACCTTGTGTCAGAACCCAATCGTAAAAGTAGTAGACTTTTCAAAAGAATTTGTGTTACAAACTGATGCCTCTTTCACAGGGTTAGGAGCAGTTTTATCACAAATATATGATGGATTAGAACACCCCATCCTTTTCACTAGTCATAAACATTTCCCAAGTGAGAAGAACTACTCTCTGTTGGAATTAGAGGCCCTTGTCATAAAATGGGCAATCGTCCATCTAAGGTACTATCTTCTAGGGAGGAAGTTCACACTTGTCACCGACCACTCACCTTTAGTATGGATAAGTCAACAAAAGGACTCTAACCCTCGAGTCACGCGATGGTTCTTAGACCTGCAACCCTACTGTTTTACTGTGGAACAACAAAAAGGTAAAGAACAAGGGAACATCGATATCCTTTCCCGGTTTCCCTGTGAAACAGATGTGGTTAAATCACATAGGGGAAGGGTATGTGAGAAACCAGAGGGTGTTTCATCCGCTAGTCCCCAGTGATCAGTCTCTCAGGTGGCCAGGGCACGGCCATCACCTTTGGATCCAGACCCTGGAGGTGGACCAGTGCAGGAGGATCACCTGGGTGAGGGGTCTTCGGGGAGTGGGGGTGAGGCAGCCGATGGTGATAGGCGGTATTGCCCCCTATTTATTGATCCAACTAATCTTATTTTTTAGGATTCACCGAAGTCCCAACTCCCCCCCTTTTTACACAGACACTGGGCCGAGAAAGAGGGTGACTGAGAGTAACGACATTAACTTTCACACATCGTACTGGACATGTTCCGCTAATCGGGTCAGGCAAAGTCAGGCACTTGAATGTGTGTGCATACACCTGGTACCAATTAGCTCTCCTCACACGAATAAAAGGCAGAACCCAAAAACACACTCTGAGCAAGGTGGAACATGAGTATGAGCAGAACTTCTGGGACCAAGAGGCGAGAGCAGTGGGTCGAAAACCCACAGTTCCCTACTGGAGGTCGTTGCCTTAGACAGGCGGTGGATAACATGCGGAGAAGGCCAGATCCCACCAGTGAAGACTGCATTGCATTTCAAGTACCCCAGCGACCCTCCTGGTTGAACGGCATAGTTGGGGAGGCAAGGCCAAGCCTGTGGTACTAACCTTGACTTGAGAATGGGTATCGCAAAACCAAGAAAGAGACACACACAGCCAGTGAGTTGGCAAACGACCTGAGAGACCGGTGTATGTTAAAGTTTGAAGTAGCATTGTTTTTGGATACTTGTTCAGGTAATATATTGGGCAGGAATTGGAGTGCGCGCCTCGCCCCTGCTTTTTCAAAGAAGTATCAACATTATATTGCAAGTGAAGGCTGCACGCGTGTGGATGAGACGCAAGGAAAGGCAGACCTGTGAATGAACTTTGCAGTAAAAGACAACTGCGAAATCAGCATTACTAAGTAACGGAGTGGTCCGGCGAAAGGAAGTAGACCACTCAAAAGTTTCAGTGAAAAGGTTTGTTTGATGCAATAAAGCAAATGAATAGCAAAAGTGAAATAAAGAAGTTTAACTCCTAGAGAAGGGGAGAGTGAAAGTTAAACTGTGAACTTTGAACGAAGTGGTCCTGCGGTGGTCTGTAAAGAAAGCCACGCACATTCGAAAGTCTTTGACATCTGAAAGTGGTCCGAGCCCGACAGAGGGAGACCGAAGTATGATAAGCTTGGGGAAGGGAAACCCATTTCAAGTTTGTGTTGAACTTTGTCATCAGAGGTCTGAGCCAGACAGAGGGGGACCTTTGTGAACTTTTTGGTTGAAACATTATTTTGAGAGTTAAGAAAAAAGACTTTAATGATGAAAGTCAGACGGCCTCGGTCCACGTTTTTGCATGGTTTATTGTGTTGGAAACCGAGACAGAGTGTGTCATCCTGCCTACAGGGATCGCCTTACTCCTTGAGGTCTAATGTGGGGAGGTTAGCTGGTTCAACCACATTTGTTAATTTGAACAATGATTTTTCCTTTTGCATACATTTCTCCTTCTTACACCTTTTGTACAAGAGATAGGGCAGGCATTAGGTTTTGATTTTACCGACTCCACTAGGACTGCATTATTTATTATTTGATGGTCGAGACTACTCACATCTTAGTTATAGGGCAAAGTAGGATTTTCTCCAACCCCAACAATTTCAATAAAGGTTTTACAAATTGTACCCATTGTGTCTGTGTCAGTGTCATTGTGTCTGTACAGGATTGAGTGGAAGTGTTTTGGGTCAGCAAAGGGGGTCAACAACCCAGGACTGAGTGGACTCTGGTCTGAATGAAGCCGATTGACTCTTGCTTCCCCGGAACCTACAGAAGCCCCAGCCCAGCGAGACATTAACTGTCTTTCTTGGAACATTGCTGGATTGTCTAACCCAAGGACCCTGACTGGAGAAGTTTTATACAGGGTTTTAACATAATGTGTCTCCAAGAGACATGGGCCTCTGATCCAATTGAATGGTCTACATGATTCAGGCGAAAAAGGGAGCAAGGGGTCAACCGAGTGGAGACCTGTTGACCTGGGCTAGCTCATTAGTAAACTGGGAGGCTGCTCAGGTTTCTACAGACCTGCCAGACTTTCAGCTCAGGAAATTTAGAACCACTGGGGGAACCAAAGTAAATCTATTTAATGTGTATAATAGAATTATGGGGTCTACGCCAATACAATCCCTGCGAAGGATGAATGAGATCATTGTGGGCGGGGATTACACTGAGAGTCCCCATTTAGTAACTACGCAGTAGGTGATATGAATCACCAATATGAGCCTTTGAGAGTGCTTGGAGATATGTGGGAAGATCAGGATGTAGACTGGGGAATCCCACCTCTAAAGGCAGACTACCCTAAAAAAACACACCCGTTAGCTGTTGAGGTAGCACGACTCCTAAATTATCTCAATCTCAGGGCATGCAATGGCCGTTGTGCTACGGACCAGCTAGCAAAGAAAACCTTTTATGGGCACAATGGTTTGAGCAGAATAGATCATGTCATGATAGGAGTTAAAGACTGGGATCTGATCACCTTGTTTGAAGTGATGGATCACAGAGAGAGTGATCTCAGGCCAATTAAGTGTAGTTTATCAGCTGTTTTAGGACAAATGGCTGAGCCAATGATTCTCGAGAAAGAACTCCAATCAAGATTACTGGTCACACAAGAAGGGCTGTGAAGTGGGCAAAGGTCTTGAGTAAAGAGTGTCTTCCAGAAGTCTACAGTCTAATTGTAGGGCACATATCAACAATTTGTGACTTGACTGTGGGATCAGCGGTAGTAATGAATGGTTACGCTGATACGGTTGCCTTTCTACAACCCTTGTTTATCAAGCCAGGGAAAAAGCACAAGGCTAAGCCATGTGCACCAACATCCCAGGGATGGTATGACGAGGAGTGCCAATTGTGCAAAGCAAATATTGCGACATGCCTCAAAATGGGTACAAATGCTGACATTAATGTTTTTGTGGAATCATAGATCCATCTATAAGTTACTGGTGGAACGTAAGAAAAAACTATTTTTCCAGACAAAATTGTAGACTATGCAGGAGCCATGTGAGAATAATATTATGTTATGTTATGTTACTTGGCATTTATATTGCGCCTTATATTTTATTGGTATGACCTGAAAGCGCTGGTAGGTTGAACGCTCTCGGGAACCGTAGTCAGTAGAGAGAGAAAGTGTCGTATGGTGCATGGGTGCACCGGATATGTGTGCAGCAGGTGTAGTTGTTGGATGAAACTGCTTTCTAGCAATAGGTGTGGTGCTGAAGATATCAGTTGGATGTGTGCAGTCAGGTGGGTGGACACTCAGACTGGGTTCTGCTGCGTTAGGCCTCAGGAACGCCTATGTGAACAGCTAGGCTGGAATGTGCTCAGCAAGCTGCATTTTATTAGGGTGATGAGGTGTTTATGGGTCGTATTCGTAAGTGAACAGCCAGGCCGAATTATCAGGGGTATGGCTGTGTTCTAGTTGAGTGATGGTGTATAGTAGAAGGTAAGCGTAGCGGTGTGACATGGTGGTTATCAGTAGAAGGGCCTGAGACAAAGCACGTGGACAGGACGGTGGGGACATCAACATAGAGATAAATAGTGACAGGGGTTGATACCGGCATGTATGGGATACAGATATATGGCATGCATTACTCACCGTAATAGCATTTCTGATGACTGTACCTGCTTAGATTCACATGCTGTGCATATGGTCCGACATCCAGTGGTAACCGCAGAGTATTGCATCTTGTCTTTCGGGGAATGAAAGGGGACGTCAGCATAGGTGTGTCTGTAACACTATTCCTATCGTGACGTGTAGTGTACCCAAAATCCCTCACGCTCTGAGGTCCCTCCGATTGTATTTTTTCTGCCATGAGGGAGCCCAAGGCTATTGTAAGTGAGAACATAAGAGAGAAAGTAGTAAGACGTCTATGTTCCTTCCACTCAAGCGGGGAGGCAGGGTGGGCGCATGTGAATCTAAGCACATACAATCATCAGAAGAACAAGTTACTTACCAACTGGTAACAACCTTCAACTGGATGTTCCTCCAACGCATTCCACATTCCCGACATGCAATGTCCACAGCCGCGCACCTCGGAAACCCATTCGGCAGAGGGCGTCCTGCGTCGACAGTGCCGGGCCAATGTCCCCCAAAGGCCCCCACCAAGGACGATGCCACTGGATGCCACAAACAGGACACACGGCGCCCGCAGCCCCAGCTCATATCCTTTCCCTCAGAACGTGTGGCACCAATCCAATGCCTGCAGAACTGCACATAGCCTTTCGGAAACATAAGCTGCAATCGCATAGGAAATTCTCCAGAGGGGCAGGCTGGGAGGGTGATGTGGAATACGTTGGAGGAACATCCAATCGTAAAAATGTTACCAGCTGGTAAGTAACTTTTTCTTCGAATGGATTGTGTCCTCCAACTTATTCCACATCTTTGACAGATACCCAAAGCAGTACCAGAAAAATGGAGGAGGGAAAAGAATTTAGAATATCCAATCAGATGGCGGAATAAAGAACCGCCTTACCAAAGGCCATATCTTGGCCACGGATCATATCCAGAGAGTGATTTTTAACAAAGGTGTGGATAGAAGCCCATATGGCTGCATCACAAATGTTCCAAATAGGAACTCCCCGTTGGAGGGCGGTGGAAGTAGCTACGCCATGACAAATATACCCTTTGGAAACTTGTTTCTGGCATAGCACAGGATTCTTTGTGTGATTTACAATGTAGCATAGCACTGAATGTTTGGTCTAATCATTTCTTGAATCTGTACAAAGACCCACAGGTGTTTGCTAACCCACCGAGTGAGGTGCCACTGAATGGTGATTCATTTGGGCACTCTACTTATCTTGTTGTGAGTAAGGAAGAGGTGGAGAAAGCAATTAGAGTTCTGAGAAAGGGGAAAGTGCCAGGCGACTGTATACCAGTACACTTCTATAAAAATTAACATATGGGGCCCGGTACTGAATAACGTTTTTAATGCAGCTATCCAGCTTGGTGTAGTCCCCCAGACTTGGCGGGAGGCAGCAATTGCGCCTATTTTTAAGGAGGGAGCTAAAGACTCCCCAGAGACTTGTTAGATGGGCTGGGAAACTGTTTGCACAAGTAATGTTAGGTCACTTGCAAGAATTGCCTGACACTAGAGGGATAATTAGTAT
This sequence comes from Ambystoma mexicanum, assembly GCF_040938575.1. NCBI lineage: Eukaryota > Metazoa > Chordata > Amphibia > Caudata > Ambystomatidae > Ambystoma > Ambystoma mexicanum. The sequence goes on from NC_090939.1 coordinate 849,774,238, forward strand.
GTTACAGGTAGGTATTAGACAGGGAATGGGGACCGTCGAGCAGCGTCTCAGGTTACACCTTATTGTCAGCAATAACAAGCTGTATGCTGTGTTTGCTAACCTAAAGACACCTTTTGACTCAGTCCCTAGGAATCACCTGTGGCAGACTCTAAAAGGTCTCAACATCCCAGCTTGTTTGATGTCTATTATACAAGCACTATACTCCAACAATAGGGTCTCATGCGATGGGGGTTGAGTGGGGAAAATACAGAGAGCTTTGAGGTGAAGCGCGGAGTAAGGCAGGGATGCGTTTTGGCGCTGTTACTATTTTGTATTTATATTAACAGTTTAATTTTAGAGCTGGAGGCCAATAGTATGGACCCCCGAGTGTGGGTAATTTGCGCTTCCCTGCCTTATTCTTTGCGGATGAGGCAGTGTTGCTAGCAACCACTCCTATGGGTACTTAGCACACCAAAGCTGTTTTTGTGAAGAAGTGTAGTGACCCTCGCTTGGCAATAAATAAAATTAAAACACAAATTTTAGTCTTTAGACGTAGGTCAGTTAAACATACAAGGATTAGTGTAGATATAGATGGAGTCATACTGGAGCAGGTTGATACATACAACTACCTGGGGTTGTGTTTTGCAGAAAACCGTACCTGGGGGAGCAAGTTATAAAAGCAACTACAACTTTAAACATGTATAGTGGGGACATTAGGAAGGTCTTCCAAACACATGGGAGAGGTGCTTTGACACCAGCTTTAGAGTTATATAGAGTACTAGCTACTCCAGCTCAATATACCGCGCCGATATCTGAGGCCACGCCAAGATAGGGCCCTTGAGTGTGGTAGAAAATAAATTCCTAAAATCTCTGTTGATGCAACCCAATAGTGCGCCCAATGCAATTTTGCATATTGAATGTGATTTGCATCCTATTGAGCACTCAATTTCTATTAAACCACTCCTATTTTGGGTTTGTATTTGGACGGCACAAGGGTTATATATGTTTAGAGAACTGTTGAATAATTATCCGGCATTTGAAGGAAGCTGGTCAACTCTGTGGCTGAAGCACATACAATTCTGTTGCATGAGATTGGGTTTAGGATTGCTCCATCTAGCATGACAGCCAATTCTAATACTGTGGTAAAGACAGCATGCAGATTGGACTGTATACAAACAATGGAGGCAGACTGTGCAAGGCTTTTTTGTGGCCAGCAATATTTGCAGATCAAGGCAACCTTCGAAAACAAACAGTGCCTGGATGTTATTAACCGAGTTCGCGCCTTTATGACCTTAGAGCGGGGACGTTATGAGTGGCCTCCTTAAAGAGGAATTGGTATGGGTAAAAAGATACTAAATGCTTGGCGTGTGGGACAATATGTGAGTCTGTCTCTCATTTTGTCTCGTTCTGCCCTAGCTACAATGACATTTGAGTGATGTACTTAAAGCACATCTTGAAACTGAAAGGCATAAGAAGGGCAGCAGAAGCAATGGACCTATTTATGAAAAGCGATTACCTTTATACTCTGTACTTTGTTGCTAGATATTTGCACAGGGCGTGGTTAAGGAGGTTAGATTGAGCATGTGCCGAAATGGAGGGGTTGAACCTGATTGAAGGTTTTAATCTGTTTTTAAATGGAATGTTGCCTTTCTTTTTATATGGTCTTTGTATATGCAATTCTGATTTTATAAGAAACGTTTTATGGAATGTACTTTGCTTTGATGGCACAAATGCCGAATAAAGCTATATATATTAATTCACATTTGTGCAAGTCCCTTCTGCGGTATCAGGACAGAATTTGCAAGTATAGCGTGGAATGAACTTCAGATACAGATGGCAAAATGGTGAGGCCATGGCTCCAGGAAGGCAGTCTTTCAAAATCTGTGCTGCAACACATTACCACATATTTACATGCTGCATATAAGGGAAGGAAGTTAAGCAACAAATTAGCAGTACTCGCTTTATCGAAGATGGTTGAGGGCAGGAAAGAGGACCAACCCAAGAGGGGATGATTGGTCATTCAGCATGATGCGGGGGGTGAAGCGCCCACGGCTCCTCGTCCTCAAATAGCTGACCCATCGACAGGAGGCCAGGGATTTTACCACTTAAATGAAATGAAATCAGCGGTGGGGTACACTAACCCTCTGTATGCACCTCCTGCATATAGTAACGAAGATCCCCTTAGTGGCGCTAAGCTGGCGAATACGAAAACAGGGACTATTATTGACGAACGCAAAGAGCGCAGCAACCTGCAAGTGAAGTTGACGGTGGGCGACAAAGTGACTCAGGGACGTAAAGGGGGTGATGAGGTGACACGCTTCCCGAATGAGTGAGTGGAAGGACAAATATTGCATAAACCAGACTGAAGGAGCGTGACGGAGCCCAGAGACCCAGCGGGGGAGGCTAAGAAATTAAGGGAAAATGAGGAGGAGGAAGTGGACAGAGAATGGGTAGAGCTAATGGAGGAAGTGAAGAGACGAGAAAGGGAAGGCAAGAGAAGAGGGAACAGGAACAGTTGAGGAAGGAATCAGAGGAAGTAGAAGAAAAGGAGAGAGAGGAAAGGGAAAAGAGGAGAAGGCAAAGAAATAGAGGAGAAGGCGATGAGAAAGGCGGAAGAAGAGAAAGAGAGGCAGGTGCAATTGAGGAGGGAGAAAAAGAAAATGGAGATTGAGAGAATTGTTAAAGATCGTCGGCACAGAGAGGAGGAAGAGAGGGACATGTGGACTGAGTGGAAAAAAGAGAAAAGTAGGGAGAGATGCCTTAAAGAGTTTGAGGATATAATGACGGGTTCTAGACTTTCAGATGACGAGGAAGCAGGATACGAAGAAGGATGGGGACACTATACAGAAGCAGGAGTGATAGTGCTGCTGCCCCTAAGGCAAGCAGGAGCACAGCCGGATCCCCACCGAGGGGGGGCAATTCACTGGATAGAGCAGCGCGGAGACAGCAGGGAAAACATGTTGAGACGACTTAACTTTGAGCACGAAGAAGTGCTCAAGACATTGATGACAGTCTAGGGACAATGGGGTCAAATGAGGAACTAGGGGAGAGCGATGACGAAGAAGGGAGGAGGCCACGGCTCCCCTCTGAGAGAGTGAACCCAGAGTGGGAGACACTGTGGGACAAAGAGGAGGATATAGAAAGGGGGGAGCTTGAGCCTGAGGGGCGCATCAAGAGCTCCAAATGCAGATTGCAAGCGCATATGAAATTAAGACGGATTTAACAGGCGGCAGCCCATACCCATGGGACTCCATTACAATGTTGGACATGCAGAAAGGCTGGTCACATCTCCCGAGTGTATAGAAACAGGAGGCGAATGCAACAGAATGGGAGGCCGGCATACCACCCAACATCAGATGCAGACACAGACATATGCACCACAAATGGTGCCGGCACAACACACATTAGCCCAGTTACAACAGCCTATGACAAACATCGCAGGCACGGGTGGAAACACAGCCGCCACAAACAACATCACAAATACCAATGCAGCAGAATGCTGTAGCCACGAGACACACGGATACGACAATACAGACTCCTGCACTGAGACAAGGGGGTGCCACCGTAGTGGGAGGGAGTCCTTTCATGGGGACAGGGATGAGCTTATACCCACAATAGGACAGCCCACCGACTGCATTGATGTGTTCAATCCTATCTGTTACACCCGACCAGAATGATGAACCACATCTAGGGGTAACTATAGGTGACACAACTTTCTCTTTTCTCATAGATACGGGGGCAACCGGGTCCTGTGTTAGGGAGGGGAGATACCCCATGTCAGGCATTGCCATGAACGCTCAAGGGTTTTCTGGGGCCACAGATCTGGTTCTGTTTACTGACGAATTGCCGATCTCCCTTGGAGAATATGACCTCACAATGCCACTGTTACATTTTAGCCAGACACAAGTTAATATAATGGGAAGGGACATGATGAATAAACTCAACAGGACTATTTCATTCAATGAACAAGGGATACTCTGTTCTACCACAGGGATTCACTACATGAATGCAGAGGAATTTATTCATGTATTCTGCGCCCAGACTGCACAGAGGGGGGTGCCCCTAGATCCTGAGCTATTTCAGTATGGGGGAGTGATGCAAGCATGGCTTCCAGGGATACAGTACAAGCTGCTTTGTTTGCCAAACAAAGTTTTGTTCAAACCAGAAATTCCCTTAGACTAGGTAGATGGACAGATGTTTCCACTAGAATTGGAGGCAGTTATAGAAAGGGATGAGAGAGTAGTTGTACACGGGACTGATGATACAGGAAGAGCTTGGAGAGCAGTACTAGCAGAAGGTGAAGGACACAGACTGACTTACTTGACAGACAAAGAACCGTTCTGGGATGACTATTCAGATATTGAGATAGTCAGCCTTATACCGAGGTTGGGGTAACCCGCCGGTGGCACCGGCGGTTTGCCGCCGACCAGGAAACACCAAATCTGACACCTGACTTCCTGGTGCCACTGGCTCATTACAAGTCCTGGCGACGCGGGAAGTCAGGCGCCGTATTTTGTAAGTCTCCATTCCCATTCAGTCCCATGGGACTAGATGGGGGTTGGGAGATGGAAGCATCGGGTCAGTTGCTAATTGTGCTGGTGCTTCCGTGATGACTCTGCCTACCAAGGTAGGTACCCTTGATCCAGTGTGAGACCCGTCAGGGCAAGCGGCCCCAGTAGGCTGTCATCCGCCGCGTCGGATGGGGCTTACTTCCGCATTGGCGTCTGCGCCATGGTAGGATGCGGCTTTAGCTCCGCTTACAGGTTTAGTTGTTGCTTCCAACGGCTACCCTTAAGTATATATGCCGTGTACTTCCGGCGTGCCGTTGCGTTGCAACCCCCTTAGATTGCCTTGCTTTCCTTTGGGTAAGACGCTACGCTTTTTCCTCTTCGGCCTTTTTTCTGTGCCGCTCCCTGCCTCTACTCTTTTCTCGCCCTGCTGGGTTGGCTCCGTCGCTCTTTCTCTCGTACTTTTTCCTTTGCTGCCTACCGTTTCCGAGTAGTCTCTTCTCTCTCTCTCTCTCTCTGGCCGGGATCCTGCTCCAGCATATTCCTACCTTTCCTCGCCCCTTTCTCTTTGTGGAATCTCCTGCATTGACTTCTATCATCCTCCCTCTCGAAAATCTCCACCCGCCTGGCTGTCGGAAGTTTTCTTCTCCGGACCACACATGCCCTCGGAACCTCCACAACATCCTCTACGAGGCTTTGATCCAGACGAAAGGGTTTTTTACACCTTCCGGCTTTTTCCCTTTCTTAATCGCCTGTCTGCGGAAGCGGGGTCCCATGACTGCTATGTACATCTAGCGGTCACTGTGGTTTCCCTTCGCGGCAGGTCTTTACCGCTAAAGAAGGAGAGAGATTACCGCACCCGGAGGAACTTTGTCCCGGAGGACCTAGAGATCATCTCGTCAGGTGAGGAGAGCGGGGAAGAAGGGGGGCGAGAACACCCCAATCGGGACAGATTGCAACGCCCATACAAGATGTCTGCAGAAGAACAGATTCAAGAATTGTGGAAGGCTGTGCAAGGCCTATCACAAGAAATACAGACTGTCAAAGCCGAAAACGCCATCCTTAAACAGATGGCTACTGCACGAGAGGGTCATCCGGCGGAATTACCGGCTACGCCTCTTCCCTCTGGGAAATTCGATGGTTCACCCAAAAAAGTTAAGGAGTTTTTGGAAGCGTGCATTGTGTACTTTACCTTTAGACCCCGGTCGTTTGCCACGGACCAATCCAAGGTGGGGTTTTTGATCTCTAATATGACAGGTAACGTGCTGTCATGGGCTACACCTCTGGTCACCAATGCTAATCCTATCCTGCTTGACTTCACGGGGTTTCAGACATTGTTGAAACAAACGTTTGAGCGGCCAGAATTAACGTTTACCGCCTGTGAAGATCTACTGGATGTACGGCAAGAGGCTGCTGACGTTCTATCATACATAACACACTTCAAGACTTTGGCTGCAGGCGCTGGCTGGCCAGAGCAGGCCCAATATGCCATATTCAGAAGAGGTCTGCGGGAACAGATTAAAGACGAGCTTGCCAGATCTACGAGACCTCCCACTTTCCCTGATTTGCTTTCCTCAGTTCTACAAATAGAATACCGGTTACAAGAGCGGCGTATGGAACGTCGCAGACACCGTATCGTTACCAATGTTCCCGAGTCCAGGGCTGCACCTACGTCAACACCCTCTTCCTCCCACTCCACCGATGAACCAATGCAAATCGGTTCCGCCAGAGGTCCATTGTCGGCAGCTGAGAGGAGACGAAGGAGGGAAAAGGGACTGTGTGCATACTGTGGATCGGAGCGGCATCTCATCAAGGACTGTCAGGAAGTCCCAACCAAGCGGGAGGGAAACGGTCATCCTCGGTACCAGTAGGGACTTGGTACCGGGGTACACCTTGTGACTCACTCAGTCCCTAAGTTTCACTCTCAGTTACAGCTCCTAACACAAAAGAAGACTCCAGATTGATGGTTATTCCGGTGCTCATCAAGCTACCCGCTAGATCCATAGAATCCTTAGCCCTCCTGGACTGTGGAGCAGCAGGAAACTTTGTGGACACTTTGTGGGTAGAGGAGATAGGTCTTCACTGAATGGCCCGCAATCAAAATCAAAAGGTGGAAGGAGTGGACGGCTCCCCCCTCTCGTCGGGAATCATCACACATACCACAGAAGTACTCACGATCACCATTTTCCAACATTCAGAGTCCATCAAGTTCGACATAATCCGAGCTGCACATTTCCCCATCATCCTTGGAGTCACCTGGCTTAGAAGACATAATCCTCAGATAGACTGGACGAACAATCAGCCCAGTTTCAGCTCTCCCTACTGCAGACTGCATTGTTTCCCAGCCACAGCTAAAGAAGACAACCTTAGTATTGAGACTATTCCCAGCGATCTTGTAGGCATACATGCCTTGCCGCAGTTCTGCGCTCCCTATCAAGAAGTGTTCCTGAAGAAGATTCCTGCTACTTTGCCTCCTCATAGGCCAGAAGACTGCACTATTGATTTAGAGCCAAACGCTTTGGTTCCCTTTGGGCGCATGTTTTCATTAACGCAAGCAGAGAAGCAGGTTCTTAAGGACTACTTGGAAAGGAACATACATAACGGTCTCATCAGACCTTCGAGATCCCCGGCAGGTGCATCCTTATTTTTCATCAAAAAAAGGGATTCCAACGAACTACGGCCCTGCATCGACTATAGGGGCCTCAATAAGGTCACCATACATGACCGCTATCCCATGCCTTTGATTACTGAAATTATCGAAGCGGTGCAAGGCGCCCAGGTGTTCACCAAGCTCGATCTCTGGAACGCCTATCACTTGCTACGCATCGCCAAGGGCGATGAATGGAAGACAGCTTTCCGTACCCCATTCGGGTTGTACGAGTATCGAGTCATGCCCTTTGGGTTAGTCAACGCTCCAGCGGTTTTTCAGCGGTTCATGGACCGGGTTTTTTCGGATCTGCTTTCAGTTTCCGTTATCGTATACCTTGATGACATTTTGGTGTTCTCATCTGACATAGCGGACCACACCCACCATGTTCAGCAAGTCCTGGAACGTCTACGTCACTACCAGCTCCTTGTCAAACCTGAAAAATGCAGGTTTGCTGTGTCTTCAGTACCCTATTTGGGTTACATCCTCTCCAAGGATCGTATCTCCATGGATCCAGGCAAGGTATCAGCAATCTTAGAATGGGCCTCACCCACAAGCATAAAGGAGGTTCAAAGATTTCTGGGATTAGCAAATTACTACATGAGATTCATTCAAAATTTCTCGGAGATTGTATTACCCATCACAAGTCTTCTAAAGAAGAGTGCAGGAGCCTTTTGTTGGTCACCGGAGGCAGAATGCAGCTTCAGTTTGCTCAAACAGATGTTTTGTTCGGCTCCCATTCTTCGACATCCTGATCAGGAGCTACAGTTTATAGTTGAGACTGATGCATCTGCCTCAGCCATAGGAGCTGTTCTGCTTCAAGAGAACGATGGTTTGGAACATCCTCTAGCTTACCTTTCCAAAACACTGTCACCCAGTCAACTTAATTATTCAGTGTTAGAAAAAGAGTTACTTGCCATCAAACAGGCATGCGAAGACTGGAGACATCTGCTTCTGGGTGCCCACCACCAGTTTCTCATACGCACTGATCATAAGAATTTACGAGTTCTACAAAATATGGAGTGTGTTAACTCAAGACAAGCACGATGGGCGTACTTCTTCGCTCAATACAACTTTCTCATTACCTACCTCCCTGGTGCTAACAATAAAGTTGCCGATGCTTTGTCCAGAAAGATGACGGTTAAAGAAGAAGAGACTTCCCATCGGGAGCCTATATTTCAAAGAAACAGGATATTGGGGGTTACTGCAACCTTTTTTCAGGAAATAAGGACTGCTCTCGCTATCGAAAGACCTCGATTATTACGGCAACAAGACGGTGCCTACACCGAGAAGGAGGGTCTGTTTTTTCACGGAGCTCGATTGTACATTCCCTCCGGAGTATGGCGGCGTAGGGTTATCAGTTGGTGTTACGATCTGCCAACTGCAGGACACAGAGGAGAACAGAACACTACTGATCTTGTTTCTAGATCATTCTTTTGGCCTGGTCTCAGAAAAGATGTCAAGGAGTATCTCAAAGCCTGTCCAATATGTGCCACTGCCAAATACCCCTCAGGTAAACCATTAGGACTACTCACCCAAAGTGAGATACCCACTCGTCCATGGAGCCTCATATCGACGGACTTTATAGTCAATTTACCGGTGTCCAATGGTTGCACCTGTATCATGGTTACAGTCGATACTTTCATCAAGATGGCTCATTTCTCCCCGTTACCCGGACTTCCCACTGCTACCGAGATGGCTGAGACCTTTGCCAAGGATATATTTCGACTCCACGGTCTTCCTGAGAAGATCATCTCGGATAGAGGAATTCAATACATCTCTAAATTTTGGAAAGCCCTTTGTCTTCGGTTAGGTATCGAAAGAGCACTATCCTCGGGGTTTCACCCTCAGTCAAACGGCCAGACTGAACGGCTAAACGCCACTTTAGAACAGTATCTACGATGCTACAGCAACAAATACCAAGACAACTGGGTCTCGTTACTACCGACTGCCGAATTCACTTATAACAATTCTAGGCACTCTGCCACAGGTTACTCTCCATTCTTTTGTACCTACGGGTTTCACCCCAGATCTTTTCTTCCTTCTCTTCCTGGGCCTACCAATTCTCCCACAGCCGAAGCAATTCTTCAATCTCTTCGCGAGACTCATCGTTCTGCTAGAATATGCCTGGAGGAAAGTAGAAGACAAAACAAGAACCAAACAGACAGGCACCGCAAGGACTGTCCTATTTGGGGGCGAGGCGATAAAGTGTGGCTTTCTACCAAATATCTGCCCAGATGGGTTCATCCTTCTAAACTGTCACCTTGTTTCTTGGGGCCTTTTACCATTCGCTCTAAGATCAATCCTGTTGCTTACAGGCTTGACCTTCTTCCTTACCTCCAACGCATTCACCCGGTCTTCCACTCTTCTCTTCTCAAGCCTTATGTCCCTGATGACCTGCGAAGGAGGATTCCCAATCAATCCCTCACTCAGACTCGCAGACAGGACGAATATGAGGTTTCACACATCCGAAATTCTCGGTATTACCGGGGACGTTTGGAGTATTTGGTTTCATGGAAGGGGTACTCCGAGCCGGAGGACTCTTGGGAACCTGCCTTTCATGTCCATGCACCCCGCTTGGTGAGTCGTTTTCATAGACTTCACCCTGGTAAACCTGGTTGCCTTCGCACTGGAGGGGGGCATACTGTCATCCGCCGTGTCAGATGGGGCTTACTTCCGCATTGGCGTCTGCGCTATGGTAGGATGCGACTTTAGCTCCGCTTACAGGTTTAGTTGTTGCCTCCAACGGCTACCCGGAAGTATATATGCCGTGTACTTCCGGCGTGCCGTTGCGTTGCAACCCCCTTAGATTGCCTTGCTTTCCTTTGGGTAAGACGCTACGTTTTTCCTCTTCGCCCTTTTTTCTGTGCCGCTCCCTGTCTCTACTCTTTTCTCGCCCTGCTGGGTTGGCTCCCTCGCTCTTTCTCTTGTACTTTTTCCTTAGCTGCCTACCGTTTCCGAGTAGTTTCTTCTCTCTCTCTCTCTCTCTCTGGCCGGGATCCTGCTCCAGCATATTCCTACCTTTCCTCGCCCCTTTCTCTTTGTGGAATCTCCTGCATTGACTTCTATCATCCTCCCTCTCGAAATCTCCGCTCGCCTGGCTGTCGGAAGTTTTCTTCTCCGGACCACACCTGCCCTCGGAACCTCCACAACATCCTCTATGAGGCTTCGATCCAGACGAAAGGGTTTTTTACGCCTTCCGGCTTTTTCCCTTTCTTAACCGCCTGTCTGCGGAAGCGGGGTCCCAGGACTGCTATGTACATCTAGCGGTCACTGTGGCTTCCCTTCGCGGCAGGTCTTTACCGCTAAAGAAGGAGAGAGATTACCGCACCCGGAGGAACTTTGTCCCGGAGGACCTAGAGATCATCTCGTCAGGTGAGGAGAGCGGGGAGGAAGTGGGGCGAGAACGCCCCAATCGGGACATAGGCAGACTCGTAGAGTGGCGGTCCAGAAACAACGGTGCCGGTAAGCTTCCGGCACCCTTGTTTCCGGTCCGCCACACTTGTAATGAGGCCCAGTGTTTTTTATGTTGAACAAAGCACCATCGCCATTTCGTGAGGAAGACCTAGCGCAAGTGGCTAGTATATTATGGACCAACAGCCCATATGATGTTGGCCTTCTGAAAGGAGAAGGAGCAGTTAAAATTAAGCTTAAGACAGGGCCGATCCTGCAGAGGGCAGAGCAATACACTTTATCTAGAGAGGCGGATGAAGCCATTTTTGAGACAATCTCTGCGCTAGTGCAGCAGGGAATTTTAGTACCAAGAATCCAATACAGGGAAGTCCCATAGAGGATGGCCCTGATTAACAAAGCGCCACTGTCATTTCTTGAGGAAGACCTACCACAAGTACCAGGCATATTATGGACCAGCAGCCCATATGATGTTGGCCTGCTGAAAGTAGCAGGAGCAGTTAAAATTAAGCTTAAACCAGGGCAAATCCTACTGAAGGCAAAGCAATACCCTCTATCGAGAGAGGCGGATGAAGGCATTTTTAGACAATCTCTGCGCTAGTGCAGCAGGGAATGTTAGTACCATCAGAATCTCAATGTAACACGGCTGTGTACTGTGAGAAGCCAGAGGGTGTCTCCCTAGCTAGTCCCTGGGCATCTGCCATCCAGGTGGGCAGGACACGGCCATCATTATTAGATCCAGTTCCTGGTGGTGGACCATTGAGGTAGGATCACCTGGATGGGGGGGGGGGGTCCTTAGGGAAGTGGGACACCGGGTTTTTTCTTCTCTGATTCAGACACTACAGAGGGAACCCTTACCCCCCAGAAGAAATGGCGGACCTAACCAATTTCATTGCCCAATTAGCAAATTAAAAACATGGTGGCCCTGTAGATGAACTGACAGAAATGATTACCTTGGAACAATTGACCAACTACTTGCCCCCTTTTTAAAAAAATGCGTCCTTCAGTTGAATCAACCTTCTCTAGCCATGGCCATTGAAATGGCGCAAAACCATTTGTATGCGGCTAAATATTTCCACCTAGCCCACCGATGGGAAGATAGAAGAGACCATAAACCCGTCCTTCGCCTCAACCCCAAGGAATAGATAAACAAACATGGTCATATAAGGTCAAGGAAGGGATTTCTCGGGAGAGAATAGAGATCAGGAAAACCGACACAATGCCTAAAGCAGAAAGTAGAAGGGAGGAAAGTAGAAGGGAAGAAGTAAAAGGAAGCAAACCATCTCCTCTGGTCTGTTTTTCCTGTAGAAAAACCAGGCATCTAGGTAGACACTGTCCAAAGTATATAAAAGACAAACCTATGGAAATAGGTTGTTTGAAAGGTGAAGAGTGGGAGGAAGCTGAGTAAGAGTTAGAGACTTTTAGCATCTGCTTATGTCAAATACTACCAAGTTCATATATGAAAAGGCTTGGCTAAATGGGAAACAGGTAAAGGCCCTAATCGACTCAGGGAGTAAGCAGACCGCTATACGAGGCGATTTAGTTACAAAAAAAGACCATGCGGCCCTAATCTGAGTAACATGTGTACATGGAGACAACAAGGTATACCCTATAATTCTAGTGCATATTGAAATCTGGGGTGAATCCTGTAAAATACCATCTGCCACCATTCCAGGACTCCCTGAGGAAGTTATTCTGGGACGAGACCTCCCCATCTTCTCTACTCTCTTTCAGGAGTCTCCGCCTCCCTTTGGAGATTTTCTACCACAGAGATCCTGGCAAGGGACTTACGACTCCCAAAACTCTCATGTATGGGGCTGGGAAAATTCACAACCAACAAAACCTAAGACAACCCTTGAAACCCAGTTCATAGGTTATTGTCAAGAAAGCGATTTAACCTCTATACGCTTACCTAATAAAGCTGATCAGCGGAATATGCGAGAGTTGATGGACATCTCTAATCCCTGTTCTCTGCCCGATATTGACAAAAGAATAGGCATATCCACCTCGAATAAGAGAAGGATATATGAGAAACGTGAGGGTGTCTCCCTAGCTAGCCCCCTGGGATCTGCCATCCAGGTGCCAGGACACGGTCATCGCTATTGGATCCAGTACCTGGGGGTGGACCAGTGAGGGAGGATCACCTGGATGGGGGGTCCTTGGGGAGTGGAAGTGGGACACTGATGGGTGAATCGCAGTATCCCCCTCCTTTCAACACCTTTTCCCCATCCTACCACGTAGGACATTCAAAAGCATGCCCCCACCCCCTCTTCCGACATGAACACTTTCGCACAACACAACAGAGAACGGACTAACACCAGAGCCGTTTACCTGACATGTCCCAATACAAGGATCAAGAAAAGTCAGGCAATTTATCAGAATCACACACACCTGACACCCATTTCCCTTCCTCACAGGGATAAAAGGTGGAGCAAGAGAGCACAGTACGAGCAAGGCAGACCGCACGACGAGACAGCTATCCAGACCCAGCAATTCAAGAGGAGGAGAAAGGCAGCAAATATCGAGAGGCTGGCAAGGAGGAACACAACCTTGTCCTTTTCGACAAAACCCTGCGAACCTTCTTCTGAAACATAACACCGAAGAAAATAGCCCAAGTGTGCAGCAGATGTCAACGGTACACTGAGCGTATTGATGCTGATAAGCCGGAGCGAGGGAAACTCCTGCTTCCATGGTACCGGCTTTGACTCCAGTAAAGAAGAAAGCCAAGTGGTGCATCACAGCCGGTGAGTCGAGGGGAGAGCCGGTAAGAACCGGGCTGTGGTGAATGAAAGTGGCAAAGTTAGAGAAAACTTAAAAGAAGTGAGATATTACAAAGGGGAGACCAGCTACAGAGGGTGACCGGCACCACGTGGGTACAGCTCAGAGAAACTGTGGTCGATCACCATCTGAGTGAAACTACAGATACCAGAAGGCTGTAGGAGAGCCGCCAAAATAGATCAAAGTGGTCATACAGGAGGTCAAGCAAAATCTCTGTACAGTTGAAAGCCTTTGACCTAAGAACTATAACGAAAGCAAGGGAAGTGAATCCCACCACATGAGAAAGCCAGGGAAGTGAATCCCATGAACATTGAAAGTGAATGTTAATGTGAAGTTGGCAAGAGTGAACCCGGAAGAGGGATGCTGACAAGAAGTCTAAAGTCCCAAGAAACAGTGTATTGACAAGAGTGATCCTGGTGGAGGGATGTCCACTGGAACTGTTTAAAAAGACATTGAGATTTGTTGAAAGCCATAGTGGACCCGGTAGAGGGAGGCCAAAAGTTGAAAGGGATCCTAGCCCGAACGAGGGAGGTCCAGAGATGAAACCATCACCCAAAAGTCCATTGAGAAAAAAGTAAACTGTGATTTTGAGATACGATTTGTGAACGGTCAGCGCCCAGAAGAGGGGGACCCAGGGGTGCATTCAACCCCTCCAGCAAATACATGAAAAAGGAACTGTTTTAGGATCCTAGCCCAGAAGAGAGAAATCCATTGGGTGAAAAGCAATCACCCAACACCACAAGGAATAGGGGTCAGCACCTTGAAGAGGGGGGCTCAGGGGTGAAGAGCCCTCTCCCTAAGTAAAACCAGGAAACAAACTTTCACTTTGTTAAAGGAACTTTTGTTTAGTTATTTGAATACGTCAGGCCCTCGAAGGCAAGAGACTTTCATGAGAAATGTAGGGGAGGACTGGCCGCGAGGCCCTCCTCACCTGCAGCCTTCTCCCCAGGTGAGGACCATGACTCGGTGGCCGTCCCCTCATGCCACCCGGGCCCAGGTGGAGGAGGGGTCACCCGCCGACGACATTGCCCACACATATCCGTTCCCTGCATATACCCAAATTCAGTTAGGCCTAGACGCCATCTTGTTTAGCAAACATGGCGTGAGTTCAGCACACTGTAACGAGGCCCCCACCTTTGGAGGACCTTTCATGCATCTCTGCCGCCGCAGTAGCCCTGGTAGATCCGCTGCGAGCGCGTTCCCATGAGAAAGTCGGATATGAGCTAACCCGAGATGCTAACACTGTAACATTATTCTCATCCACAATGTAATATCGCACCCTGCATGACCTGGTCCGCGAGGCCGGGGTGACGGGAAAAAAGCTGAAGCATCACTATCTGAAGAAAGTAGAAAATAATTCAAGTATTGGTATTAACGAACTACCTCGGTTTAAACAGATCATGTAAACTGTGAATAAACCATAAAGATGTAACGTTACATGATACCACCCTAGGTCTGGACTAGTGCTGCTACAACCACAGAGAAAGATGTCGACCAAATGTATAGCCTTTACTATGTTTTCTTAATCACCTAAAGCAGCGAGCATCAATTTCTGTAGGCCATAACCTAGAACGACCTCGTGTAACGTTTAATGTACATAAAATAATCACATCATGTAGTAAATATAATGTTAGGTAACGAAAAGGTACTCGGACCGACTGTATTAAAGAAATGTGTAACGAAATGGAAATATGTATGTGTGTTTAAATAACATCAAAATAAGGCGGAACGTTATAAAAGTTCTGCATTTAAAAGTTAGCAACGCACGAGGAAAAAACCTTTGTGAGTATATGCAAGGCCATTCTCCCTCCCACCCTGCCAAGCCTGCCAGATAAGGAAGCTAAGGCCTGTGCCGCGCTCCCTCACCTCCCCCAACCAAGCTGGAGCCGCTTCAGATAGTCAGAGGCCCCGGTACCGCACCCAAGGCCACAGCCCACCACCTGTGTTATTTACAGCACGGTAATAAACCCACGTTTTGAATCCACTGATCTACCAGCACCCTCTCGTAAAGTCCACAACCCTCCCCCTAGACCACCCCAAGAACGACCCCCATCACTGGGACAAGACACAGAGACCCATTTATATAATAACTTCTAACGCGGCAGACAGGCATGTACCAGTCGGCTCAGGCCCCAAAACTCAGCCCCTCGACCTAAAATACCGGTCAATAGGACACAGGTAAATCTCACCCTAACCGACAATCACCGGACCTCTCAAGAGGTGCATTCCTCATGCGTTGCGTTTATTGTATAAGACAAACTGCCGAGCGATTTATTGATGAACTTAGATGTCGTTTCTTGAATAACTGCAGTGTGCATGGCCTAGGGCAAACGAGTCAGGAGAGGTATTCATCTTTGTCACAGGCTGCCCCAGCATACCAACACCGCTCGGATGACCTCAAGCTGGCCTGCCAGGCCCAACCCAACCCACGAGGCTGACCAGTGACGTCCTCACGCCAAGACCAACCACGCTGCAGCAACACCTATAGTTAGTCGACGCCACCCAATCCCAATTAACTTGTGCCCCCTATAGTGTGTAGGTTCTGATGACGTTTTTTGTATTAGAAATACGCCTGTCTTTGCTATTGTCAGACAGAGCGCTCTCGGAGGTTGCAGAGTTCTTTGCATGCCCTATTCTTTGGATAAACTCCCACTTACGCTCACCCGCACTCTGTCCTGGCCTTATTCCCACTACGGGAGAGTCCCTTATTGTCTCTCATTGCGGGGAGGATCGTGCTGAAATTGGGGGCGCTTCCTTTCAGTGGTGACCCCGATAGCGTGATATCTCCAAATTATTTTTCCTAACTCCTTTCTATCGACCCCCTTGTGGCACGAGAATCGCCGGTCGAGAAGGGATACGCACGGTGAGCCGGCTCCGGGAGGCCGCCCGCCAACCGCGACCGGCACAATAAGAAGTGCGCACTCAATGAGAAAGGGTACGGGATCCCGATTGGAAAAAAATCCCCTTTGAGTGCCGCTCGCCGGAGCCAGGGGCTGACCGTTGAGTTACCGGTGACACCGCCTGGACGGACCCAGTTTCGGAGACTATCGGTTCAAGACGGGCACGTGAGTACTGAGTGCGAGCGATCGTAAAGGGGAAGGGAGGGGAAACGGTGAACAGGAGAACGGGGACAGGTAGAGGAGAAGAATAACGGGGGTTTACTTAAGACGGGTCTTGAAACTTTCTTTATCTTTTCTTTGCATATGGCCATTAGGAGTAAGAAATAAGTGAAGTGGTAGAAGTGACGGAAACCTAGCTCCGAAAGGGGGTGGAAGGCGGCGCCGCATAGTGCTATCTAAACTAGTACTGGGAATATATGAAGAAGTAAGAAATAAGTTATTGGTGTCTGGCAAAAGGAGACACCGGGAATATTTTTTAGTGATTGCTACTCTCTCTATTTCTTTTTTCCATTCCACGGGGCAGGGGAAGAAAGCGAAAAGGGTATAAGATAAATATACTTGTAGAAGGACTATAAAATAGGGAGCACATTTTGAGGAGTGGGGACTAAGTAGTGGCACGTACAGACGTGAACATAGCAACCTTAGCAGAAAAACAGGGACAGCTGGCCAGGGAGGAAAGGGAGGAAATAAGACGAGGTGTGAGTGGAAAGGCATTGTGATGGGTGCGCGCACCGTGTGAGTGTTGGAGACGATCGGTTGACCGCGAGGTGGCGCCAGAGAGTGTTGACCATAACTAGTACTTGATCAGTTGTAAGCGGAATCACATGAGAGTGTATGGGAATGGGAAGGAGATGAGCTATGGTGAGTGCGAAAGGATTTGCGCAGTGAATAAACTTGGGTGATAATATTTGAGACGTCCGCTCTTGTCTGTGCCATAAAGGTATACATACATAGATCTACACCTAACTAAACGTAAAGAAGGTGGACACGGCTGTGAGAGTGATTTAGAGGATGGGGGCCGAAACTCCCTTGTCACATATTTGTAAGAGCTTACCGGGATACGCTGAACGAATAAATAAATATCACGATCAATGGGTAACAGAATTGAAGGGGGAGGGTCTGCCCCAGATTTGGCCCGAGGGAGGGTCTTTTGACAAAAGCGTTCTTGATATGGTACGAACATGCATTAGCCTCAAGTATAAGGGGAAACAATGGCAAAATAGGAAGGAGATATTAGACCTCTGGAGATTGTTTGAGGAGGTACCCCCACCCAAAGCTCCGGCACCAAATATTGATCTACCTTCCACCACAGATAATCCATTGATGATTCCAAGAGAGGAAAAGGAACAGCTAAGTACAGCACAACCTGCGGAGGTGATTAGTTTGTACCCGATATTACCTAAACCAGCCCCCGCAGCAGGATACAGCGACCCTACGTATGTGCCTCCCCCCACAACTGGTACACCACAAAGACCAACAGCCCCCCCGCCATACGAAAGCACCAGGGAGCGCGCCCAGGGAAGCACACAGAGGGTGGATATAGAGAAGCTAACGAGTGACTTAGAGTCGAGGCTTACTGTGGCAAGGGATGAACTCTCAAGAATAAAAGACATATGTGAGCGCACAGCGTGTGCCCCCACACAATCAGGACGCACGTCTAGAGCGTCGAGCGAAGGTAGACAGATTGAGGAAGGATGGAAAAAGGGGGAAATACTGTTCAGGATTGAGGAAGAGCCGACACGAATAATAGAGGTAGGAGCAGTAGAAGGGAGCATTGGTGATGTATCACGAGAGAGAGGGATCAGAGAGGACTTGTTATGTGATGTCAGAGGAGGGTTGGATGACAGTGATAGGTTGAGTATGGCAGTGGGAGGGGAAAGCGAGGAAGTGGACGGTGTATGTTCACTAGGGACTATAGACGACGAATGGATGGGACGACTAAGAAATAGGGTGGGGAAGATGGCGTCATTGGAGTCAGCAGCGACTAAGGAAAGGGAGGGTGCAACTGCAAAAGGGAAGTTACAACTTCCATTGATACACAGAGGGGGGGGGAGACCAAACTATATACCATGGGCTCAGATGGATAAGGCTAATTTAATGAAATTATTGCCCCAGCTGTCAGGAGGGGCGAGCAAGTGGATATATGCATTTGAGAAACATACCGCCGGCATACCGTTGGCAGTAGGCGATGTGAAAAGCCTACTAGTAACCGCAGTAGGAGATCAAGCGGACAGAGTATGGGCTAAGGCTGGTTTCCCGGCCGTGACGTTAGATTATGATCGTCATGATGGGGCTTCCTTTAATACAGTACGAGCAAGGGTGTGGGACGCGCTGCGGGAGACATTCCCAGATACCCCTGATTTACAGTCAGTAATGCAATGTACAATGAATGACGGGGAGGATGCTATGGATTACATTCTCCGGGTGCAGGAGATGTGGAGAGCGGAAACGGGCACGCCCTGGCACCAATCCACATCTCTATTTTATTTTATCATTAAGAGAGGGCTCCCAAAAGAGGTGCAGAAGGCACTCGATAAGATAGCGGGCGTTGAGGCGAAGGGGTGGCCAGAGATCCAAAGTATAATAGTGCACCATTGCAAAAGGATCAAAGAGAGAGAGAGGGAAGTAGCACAGAAAAGGTTGGCAGACGAGGCAAAGTTGGTACAATCAAAACTAGTGAAGGTTGCAGCAGCGGTAGCAGGACTCCCACTCATGAGGGAGGGAGACGAAGGAGAGGAGGGGCAAATAGCAATACAAGGAAGAATAGCAGCAAATTGGGCAGGACAAGGACAACGACAGTGGACTGAGCAGGAGCAGAACGGAGGTCCAATGTGGCAAGAGTGGGCCCCAAGAGGGGGAAGAGGTGGGTACCGGGGCCGAAGAGGAGGACAAGGGTATGGAGGAATGGGAGGTAATGGGTGGCAGGGTCCCAGAGGTCCACAGGGGAGCTGCTGGAATTGTGGGAGATGGGGGCACTACTCAAGAGAGTGCAGGAGCAGACAAAACAACGGGTTCCAGGAGACAGAACAGTACGGTCACCCCCACCCAGGAAGCCCCTACGGCCTCCCCATGGGACAATCCCAACAACCAGAAAATGTAGGACAAAGAAGTAACGCACAACTACACGGACATCAGTACAGGACACAAAACCACCCACAGAATAATGACAATATGCAATACACGCCAGGTAACACTTTCGCCACAGTAGCTAACGGAGCACCTGCTCCTGCACCTTACAGCGGGGTGTCAGTAGTTTCGGGGAACATTTTTGATCAAGGGGGGGGCAATGAGACACCCCGCATAGGACAGCCCACAGAGAGCACTTGCGTGTCCAGTACTATCTACGACCCACAATGCATCAGAGGAACCATTGATAGGAGCGCAGATAGGAGACAAGCAGTTCATATTCATGGTGGATTCGGGAGCGGAGAAATCATGCATTAGAGAGGGCCGGTTCCCGTTATCTAATAGGACGTTAGAGACGCAGGGGTTCTCTGGGGCTGTAATTGAAGTTCCTTACACAGAAGCATTGGATGTGACAGTGGGGGGTAAAACAGTGAAAGCACCCTTACTGTACTATGAACACTCTCCCATTAATTTGCTGGGGAGAGATCTCTTAAGCAAACTAAATATGACAATATCATTCACAGGGAGCGGTATCGTATGTTCGACGCCAGGCATATGCCCCCTCCGCATATTAGCAGTAATACACGGCCACACAATTATGCAAGAGATCAGAGGGTTACCAAGAAACGAGGAGATGTTTGTTGAGGGCATGAGAGCATTGGCTCTCATAGTACCAGAACTAAAAAGGATGGATTGGAGGATTCCAGCCGAATTCCTCTTCCGCCCCATAGCAAGCCCCGACACTGCTCTCGGGTCAGTGGTATCGTTGGATTTACACGCAGTACACGTGTCAGCAAACAGAATATGTGTGATTGGCGTTGACATGGAAGGATGTGAGTGGCGGACAGTACTGTGTACAAATGCAAATATCCCACTGAGGGAGCTCTCGGACGAGGAGCTATTTTCAGACACTGAGACAGATGGCGAAATAGTGATGGAACTAGCAATGCCGTGTGACATTGTAGTTACAGCCAGAAAAACTCAAGTTGAATTAATGGCAGTAGTAGGAGCACCACATGCATTTTTTGATGACGACATGAGGTTAGTACCCACTAACATATGGACAAATGGCCCCCATGATGTGGGGTTATTACATGAGGTTCAGCCTGTGGTAATAAAACTGAAACCGGGAGCAATTATACCCCGGGTAAAACAATATCCATTGTCACGCGAAGCAGAAGAAGGGATCAGAGAAACACTAGATGCACTGCTAGCACAAGGAATAATAGTGCCCTCAAACTCCCCATGCAACACATGCATTTACCCGATTAAAAAGGCGAAGGGAGGTTCATGGAGGATGATACAGGATTTACGCCCACTCAATGATGTGATTCAGAAGGAGTTCCCTTTAGTCCCGAACCCATCAACAATACTGTGCAACATTCCGAAAACGGCATCCCACTTCACAGTTATTGACTTAAAAAATGCATTTTTCTCGATTCCCTTAGCAGAGGAGAGCAGGTACTTAACAGCGTTTACACTAGGGGGGAGGAGGTTCGAACACTGCAGACTACCACAAGGGTATTGCGAGAGCCCAAGCATATTCAACAGGGTACTACATGAAGATCTGGGGAATTTGTGTGTAGAAAGCACAGTGATTCAGTACGTTGATGATTTATTGATCTGTGCACAAACTGAGGAAGAGTGTAGAAAGGACTCAATAACACTCCTGACATTATTGGCCAATAAAGGGTACAAGGTGGACAAGGGGAAGTTACAATACTGTCTGACCGAGGTCCTATACTTGGGACAGCTGATATCAAAGGATGGCAAGCGGATCATACCAGACAGGGCACAGGCGATTAGAGCAGTTGGGGAGCCCAAAACAGTAAAAGAGATGCAGAAATTTCTGGGTATGTGCAACTATTGCCGAGCATGGATATTGGATTATGCAGCATACACAAGGCCCTTGTTACAGGCACTAAAAGAGGCACAGCAGGAAAACAAACACATAGAATGGACAGAAGAGATGAACACAGCATTTGACTCACTAAAAGAGCTGATATCAAGCGCTCCAGTACTGGCAAATCCAGACTATGGGCGCGAATTCTTCTTATTTTCACACTGCAAAGGAACACTGATGACAGCAGTATTGACACAAAAGACATCGTTAGGGCACAAACCACTGGCTTACTATAGTGGCACCCTAGACGCAGTAATGCAAGGTCATTTCGCGTGCGAGCAATCTCTAGCTGCAGCCGCGTTCGCGATTGAGAAAAGTGCCACGATAGTGATGGGCTGTCCTGTGACACTGTTTGTGGAACACTCACTCTTTGCAATATTAGAGCGATCAAAGAGCACATTGACAACACAACGCGCCACAGCATATGAAATAATACTGTCCAGCGCAAACATCCACATAGTAAGATGTAAAACAGTGAACCCAGCCACATTCATCACAGAGGCGTGCACCGTAGAGGACATGCAAAACCACAACTGCGCTACGTTCACAGGTGACGAAGGTCAGGATCAAGTGATTTTTGAGAATGCCCTGAACGAGGGAGAGGTGTATTTCGTAGACGGGTCAGCATCAATAGATATGGAGACAGGAGAGAAACATGTGGGTATGGCAGTTGTACGATTAGAGGAAGATGAATACGAGACACTAGTGCATCACCGCCTCCCATCCCACTATTCAGCCCAAGCAGCAGAACTAATTGCGCTAATAGAAGCATTGCATGCCGCCAAGGGGTGCGCAGTGACAATATATACCGACTCAGCATACATGACAACGACAGTACACGGCGGGTTGGCACGGTGGGGGCGGAGAGGGTTCCGACGAGCAGATGGAACACCAGTTCAGCATGCAGAACTATTGAAAGAACTGATTGAGGCTCTGCAAGACCCCACGGCAGTGGCCATTGTAAAATGCCAAGCCCACACCACAAATACAGATTTTATATCTTTGGGGAACGCGGCAGCAGACGCCGCTGCCAAAGAAGCTTCGTATTTACAGAAAGGTGTAGTAGGAGAATACATGTTGCACCACACAGCAAGCCAAGAGGTCCCCACAGGATACAACATGATGCCCACACAGGAAATAATAGAGCTGCAAGAGGGAGCTAGTGCAGAAGAAAAATTGCTGTGGACTAAAAGGGGATGCAGCAAATCGCCGACTGATTTGTTATGGCGACAAAAAAGTTCAGGAAAAGCGGTAATGCCAGTCACATTGTTAGAAATAGCATTTCAACAACTACACTTTCCCGCACATAACGCAAAGCAACACATAATGGCAGAGATACAAGAAGATTGGTTTGCACCTTGCCTCCATGAACATGTCACTAGACTGGCTTTAGAATGCACGACATGTCAGATTTACAACTCAGGTATGACATTGCGCACACTGAGAGGAACGATACCCAAACCAAATGGCCCATTCAGAGAGCTCCACATTGATTATGTAGACATGGGAGAAAGATGTAACGGGGCTCGCTACATGATTGTGGTTGTATGTCCATTTTCGAGATGGGTGGAGGCAGGCCCCTGTGCGCGCCCTGATGCGAAGGGCGCCGCGAAGTTCCTAGTGCGGGAAGCGTTCCCGCGCTGGGGGATTTGCGAAGTTATTCGCTCAGATAACGGCACGCATTTTGTTAATGAACTATTCAAGGAAGTGACTACCCTATTGGGAATAAAGCACAAATTATGTTCAATTTATCATCCTCAAAGTAATGGCGTAGTGGAAAAGATGAACGGTCTGCTAAAAAGCAGATTGTCAAAACTGTGTTTTTCCCTTAAAAAGACCTGGATGTACTGCCTGCCTTTAGCCTTGTTCGAGTTACGAAATCAGCCAAGTAAAGACCACCACTTGTCCCCGCATGAGATCGTCACGGGAAGGAGAATGCACACAGCGCATTCACCTCTCCGTGAACGTTCTGATGCACACAGAAGCGCAGCGATATTAGGAGAGGAGTTCACAGAGTACTTGAGAAAACTGACACGGGCAGCGCGCGTAATTGCAAAGCAACTAGCCCCCCCCTCTACAAGAGAGGAGGGGAACACAACAGAAACAGAGACAATGCCTGAAAAACCATTACAACTAATGCCTGGTGACCTTATATATGTCCGAAGTTTTGTGCGAAGGTGGAATGCACCACGTTTCCATGGCCCTTATGAGGTAGTGTTTTGCACACCCACAGCAGTAAAGGTAAAGGGCCTACGATACTGGGTGCATTTGACAGACGTACGCAGAGCTTATAGCGCCGCGGAAGGTGAGGTACAGGACGAGGCACAGACAACTGCGGACAATGAAGTTGTGCAGAATGGATGATGGGAATTTTGTGTGCATTAAGTGTTGAACACTGAACACGAATGGCGCACGACATGCGTACTGAAATGAACATGTGTATATACATATATATATATAATTTTTTACAACTTTTGAAGGTTTTTTTTTGGTCCTTTTTGGGTTTTGGAGAAGTTTTCTTTTTTCTCTCTCTCTCTCTCTCTCTCTCTCTCTCGACTTTTCTCTTTATGTATGAAATAATGTACTGATAGTAATATTTGTAAAGTCACCTTGTCTGTGGACATACCCCCTCCTTCACCCACTCCCATACTTTGCCGAAAAAATTTCACAACGTTCTAAATGTTTACATGCGTGTACTTAATGCACTTTTATGTCTCAAACAGGATTTACTATGGCATCGGATGGGCAGCCTGCAACTAATAGATTTGTTAGATTTAGAGAAATGTTAGTAGATAGATTGACATATTCATACGAATGCGGTTTATCAATGTGTGTTATTGTGTTCTTCATCTCAATATTCTGCCTAATGACACATTGGGTCATAGCGTTCATCTCTACTGAGATGAACGAGGGGGGAGGGGGGAGTAACACCACCCTTGCCCCTGGCACGAATTCAATTACAAATATGAATATTAAAGAAGGTGATTTTTTGATCTGGGATGGATCCCGCCTTGTATGGGGTTACTACACTGCACCACCCACTGCTGCCCCGTCACGATCAAAAGATAAAGATATGGAAAATGACACAATGTCCCTACCTGAAATATATAACAGCCCCACTACCCTTCCCGCCCCGATACAAAACAGCGACTTGTTGTTTATTGAGGAAAATGGAAAAGTAATTACAATGACAGAACACAAGTCCCTATATGAAGAATTGGAAAAGGGGGGAGGGAATGAGAAAGGGGGGCCTATTCTTACACCTATCGAAACTATAAGGTATAGGAGGGGGGAGAGAAGTAGGCGAAGAAGAGAGACAAGCAGGAGGGGGTATGATGAGTATTATGGGTTAGGATTAGACAAGATGGAAGACCCACGACACCCCCACCAAGCAAATAAATGGTATGCAGATATGAGTACAACAGCTAAACAGACAACTAATGAAAGCTGCTATGTCTGTTCGCTCATCCCCCATGCATCAGGTACACCCAAAGTGTTGTTGCCAAGAGAATTGCCCATTGTGGATGCCCAATGTCTCCTTCATCTCACACTGTGTAGAATAAAGAACACCTTTCAAGCACACGATGTCTCTTTCAAAATAATACAGGACAACAAAACGTGCTATTCAAAAGCGTCTGGAGTGGTCTGTCCTAAAGAACCTTTCTTTGCAATACAAGGGACGCTGTTTTCAGAAAACAAATGGAAAGATGAAGAAGTACTGTGCAAAGCGGAAGCACTGAGAGGTGTCCAACCAGACAAGCTGCGATGGATGGAAAAAACGTGCTTACCAATATGGAAAGAACACATCTCTAAACTAACATGGGTAACAGCGATGGAGAAACCCTTCAAGCTACAAAGTGAAATACAAAACGAACTATGTTTCAAGGGAGAAGGAAAAGTGGCAATGGGAACGAACAAAAACTGTAACAAAACTCTCACCATCCCAGACATGAAAAAAGGAACAGCAGCACTAATGGACACATACTGGGTGTGCGGGAATCAGGCTTACTTGCACCTTCCCCAGGCATGGAGTGGCAGCTGCTCAATGGCCACTTTGCATTCGGCCCTAATGGTGATTCCAGAAAGCCACGTCGACAAAAATAAAAAGACGCAAGGAAACATGAACAAGGACGAGACGTCTCCCACTGCAGAAGCACACCTCTATGTCCTGTCCTCCGGAGGGAAAGAAGAGGAGCTATCACGGAACAAGCGAGCATCAAACTATATATCACAAGCGTCATCCGATTTATTGGCACAGATCCCAGACAGGTATCGCCTGTTCAGCTCCGTGGAAACATTTTTTGCCTCACTGGTTTCAAGTGTCCAAGCAAGAGCAAATGCAAAATGGCTTCAGATCACACGGTGGGAACTGATTCAGCTGGCCAATGACACTGAAGAAGGATTCAACATAATAAAGGTGGAATTACGAGCTCTGCGACTAATGACCATGCAGAACAGGTATGTTCTGGACCTGCTAACAGCAATCGATGGAGGTGTTTACCGAAAAATAGGAAGTGCGTGCTGCACGTTCGTACCTTCTGAAGACGCAGAAAATGGGTCCCTGTCCCACGTCATTGAAGCAGTCCATAACCTGGGAGAGAAAATGAAGCTGGAAGGTGGGGCTAAAGACAGCTCATGGTTCGACAATATCTTCTCCTGGGTTCCCTCCTGGCTTGGAATGACGATGAAATTATTGATACCGGTTGCGGTGGTCCTCCTCGTGGTGTTCTGCCTGTGCCAGGTGGGCCTTCGATGTTGTGCTAACGCAGTCCCTAACGGTGCGATGATGATGGTGACAATGGGCAACTCTGGTGGTACAATTAAGGCGACACAAGAAGTACATGTACAGACAGGACCGGATAACACTCCCAGATACCAGTTAGTGCCTATGTGCCGTGATAAGTACATAGTAGACAAACTATGGCACACCACTATCAAAGAACCCCGAGATGTGGAACTGGAATGGTATGAGGAGGTCTGGGTAGACTTGGAAGAGACGGGTGACTGTATATATTTAACATGTACCCCAGATGAGTATGCTAGAAGAGGGGAGAGCTTGAGGGGGGTATGCAGAGCCTGGATGCCTAGAAAAGGAACACCTGCATGGGATGACGCAGTGATAGAGGAGCAAGAATGTAGAAGATTAGAAGAGCTAAAGAATTCGTTACTTTAGTAACGAAAGGGGGGAAATGTAGGGGAGGACTGGCCGCGAGGCCCTCCTCACCTGCAGCCTTCTCCCCAGGTGAGGACCATGACTCGGTGGCCGTCCCCTCATGCCACCCGGGCCCAGGTGGAGGAGGGGTCACCCGCCGACGACATTGCCCACACATATCCGTTCCCTGCATATACCCAAATTCAGTTAGGCCTAGACGCCATCTTGTTTAGCAAACATGGCGTGAGTTCAGCACACTGTAACGAGGCCCCCACCTTTGGAGGACCTTTCATGCATCTCTGCCGCCGCAGTAGCCCTGGTAGATCCGCTGCGAGCGCGTTCCCATGAGAAAGTCGGATATGAGCTAACCCGAGATGCTAACACTGTAACATTATTCTCATCCACAATGTAATATCGCACCCTGCATGACCTGGTCCGCGAGGCCGGGGTGACGGGAAAAAAGCTGAAGCATCACTATCTGAAGAAAGTAGAAAATAATTCAAGTATTGGTATTAACGAACTACCTCGGTTTAAACAGATCATGTAAACTGTGAATAAACCATAAAGATGTAACGTTACATGATACCACCCTAGGTCTGGACTAGTGCTGCTACAACCACAGAGAAAGATGTCGACCAAATGTATAGCCTTTACTATGTTTTCTTAATCACCTAAAGCAGCGAGCATCAATTTCTGTAGGCCATAACCTAGAACGACCTCGTGTAACGTTTAATGTACATAAAATAATCACATCATGTAGTAAATATAATGTTAGGTAACGAAAAGGTACTCGGACCGACTGTATTAAAGAAATGTGTAACGAAATGGAAATATGTATGTGTGTTTAAATAACATCAAAATAAGGCGGAACGTTATAAAAGTTCTGCATTTAAAAGTTAGCAACGCACGAGGAAAAAACCTTTGTGAGTATATGCAAGGCCATTCTCCCTCCCACCCTGCCAAGCCTGCCAGATAAGGAAGCTAAGGCCTGTGCCGCGCTCCCTCACCTCCCCCAACCAAGCTGGAGCCGCTTCAGATAGTCAGAGGCCCCGGTACCGCACCCAAGGCCACAGCCCACCACCTGTGTTATTTACAGCACGGTAATAAACCCACGTTTTGAATCCACTGATCTACCAGCACCCTCTCGTAAAGTCCACAACCCTCCCCCTAGACCACCCCAAGAACGACCCCCATCACTGGGACAAGACACAGAGACCCATTTATATAATAACTTCTAACGCGGCAGACAGGCATGTACCAGTCGGCTCAGGCCCCAAAACTCAGCCCCTCGACCTAAAATACCGGTCAATAGGACACAGGTAAATCTCACCCTAACCGACAATCACCGGACCTCTCAAGAGGTGCATTCCTCATGCGTTGCGTTTATTGTATAAGACAAACTGCCGAGCGATTTATTGATGAACTTAGATGTCGTTTCTTGAATAACTGCAGTGTGCATGGCCTAGGGCAAACGAGTCAGGAGAGGTATTCATCTTTGTCACAGGCTGCCCCAGCATACCAACACCGCTCGGATGACCTCAAGCTGGCCTGCCAGGCCCAACCCAACCCACGAGGCTGACCAGTGACGTCCTCACGCCAAGACCAACCACGCTGCAGCAACACCTATAGTTAGTCGACGCCACCCAATCCCAATTAACTTGTGCCCCCTATAGTGTGTAGGTTCTGATGACGTTTTTTGTATTAGAAATACGCCTGTCTTTGCTATTGTCAGACAGAGCGCTCTCGGAGGTTGCAGAGTTCTTTGCATGCCCTATTCTTTGGATAAACTCCCACTTACGCTCACCCGCACTCTGTCCTGGCCTTATTCCCACTACGGGAGAGTCCCTTATTGTCTCTCATTGCGGGGAGGATCGTGCTGAAATTGGGGGCGCTTCCTTTCAGAAACAAGACTTGACCATCGAGGCTCCCGATAAACTAGAACAGAACTGTCGACTCGTGCTGAGGAAGCTCAAGTGTGTGCTGTGCTCAAAGATCCCACCTTACCCGTGCTCAAAACGTGGGGAACCAAGCTACTGCATCCTTACATATTGTTTTAGAACACTTTCTTTTCTTGCAAACCATCACACACCCTTTTTGTATTAGTTGTAAGGTTTGTCAATAGGTTTCTTAGTATAGGCCCTTTTATATTTGATACAATGCCACTAGCACTGACTTATTTTCATTTGCTGGTTGATGCTTGCTCCCATCTTCGTTTTAGGCTTAGATTAGGTGTTTTTCCAACCTGCATACAGTTTAATAAACCCCCTTGAACTGTGTTCACTTGTGTCTGTCTTTACTGTTGCCACTATCAGTTCCTTACAGTACCCAGTGAAAAAGGCGACAGGGGGATCATGGTGTTTTATTCAGGATTTGCTCAGTTTAAAAAATATTGTCGAAGCAAAGTTTCCTTTCGTTCCCAACCCAGCGACAATATTATGCAGTGTTCTGTCAGAAGCTACTAATTTCATGGTGATAGACACGAAGAATGCTTTCTTGATCTGCTTCACGAAGAATCACAGGATTTGACTTTGTTTCTATATAGAAATAAAAAATGGAAACACACAAGCCTGCCACAGGGGTACTTTGAATGCCCTTCTATATTCGATAAGGTCCTTCAAATGGAGCTAGGCAATGGACATTTAGACAGTACAGTGATTCTGTATGTGAACAACATCTTAATATGTAGCAGGTCAGATGAGCAGTGTTGGAATAACTTGGTACAGCTTTTGACAGTTTTGGCAGAAATGGGTTACAAGGTGGCCATGGAAAAATTACAGTATTACTAGAGAGAGGTTTTATACATTGTTTAGTTAATATCCCAAGAGGGTAGAAAGGTAACTCCTGAAAGAGCAGAGGCAATTATGAGAATGCCACCGCCAAAGACGGTGAGGGAGATGCAGAAATTCTTAGGTCTTTGTAATTATTGAAGGTCCTGGGTATTCGCCTACAGTACATACACTAGACCTCTTTTAAATGGGCTCTAGGAGGCTCAGAGGGGGATGGCAAACTAACATGGACAGGGGAGATGACAGAAGCATTAGGTGAATTAAAAGGGGCAATATGCACATCCCCAGTTCTGGGAATTCCCGATTACAGTGCAGAATGTTATTTATTCACACACAAACAGATTAGTGATAACGGCAGTGCTCACACAGAAAACTACCTTGGGGCACAAACCGATAGCTTACTACAGTGGTCATTTGGATCCAGTGATGAGAGGCCATTATAATTATAATTGTTCTTTTATAACATGCTTAATACCAGAGATTGGTTTCTAAGTGTAACTTAGGGATTCAAACCTATTTTCCACTGCGTTGTCTTGCTTCCAAGACAAGCACATTGCCCCTGAGCTATCCTGCATCACCTCCTTGCGAAAAAGCATTAGCTGCTGCTACCTTTGCGGTAGAGAGATCATCAAGTACCACAATGGGCTGTATTACCACTCTTTACGTGGTTCATGCCCTTTTTGCCATTCTTGAGAAGCCAAAGAGCACATTGAGCAAACAGAGAGCATCTGGAAACAAGGTGATTATCTTGAATCCAGCAGTGAAAGTAGTGAGGTGTAAAGTTGTAAACCCAGCTACATTCATAGCAGAACCAGTAGAAGAGGGAGGCTATGCACACTACTGTACCAAATACCGAGAATATTATGATGACATTCCAAGAGCCAGAGAGAACACCCTCGGGGGTGGGGAGGTATGCTTTATTGGCGGGTCCTCAACAATTGACCAGACTGGAACGGCAGTCATTAAATTAAGACAAAGCAGGATATTTGAAGTAGTGGTGAGTGTGAGATTAGCCTTGCATTTTTCAGCACAAGCAGCATAATTGGTTGCACTCATAATAGGGCTAGAGCACATGGGGATGAGAAGATCACAATGTACTCTGACTCCACCTATGTGATGTCAACAGTACATGCAGGACTGTCACGTTGGATGAGGCAGGGCTTTTATTGTGCTGACGGTACACCAGTGCAGCATGTGCCCCCTGCATAGACTTATAGATGCACTACAGCTCCCATCAGCAATTGCGGTAGTGAAATGCCAAGCTCACACAAGGGGACAGGATGTGGTTTCCCAAGGCAATGAAGCTGCAGATGCAGAAGCAAAGCGAGCAGCATATTTTCTAGAAATAAATGAGCTCAGCATGATATTGTGAGAGGGGTATAGTTCATTGCCCATCACCCAAAAAATAGAACTACAGGGACGAGCAACAGCAGAAGAGAAGGAATTGTGGATAAGGGGGGCTATTCAATATCTCCCACAGATGCAGTGTGGCGAGAAGAAAGCCGGGTATTCCCCTCACATTATTGCAGGTAGCTCTCACGCAGCTCTACTGCCGACCCAACTTAGTAAAGATGTTCTTGCAGCACATATAGCAGAAGACTGATTCTGTCCCAATTTGGCAGAGCATAATGCTGCCTTTATGAATAACTGCATCATATGTCAGAAATTCACTGCAGGTCACATGCTGCATGTAGTGAGAGGAGCAATACCATGCCCTAATGGGCCCTTCCAACATCTCCATATAGATTACGTGGACATGATTCAAAATTGTAATGACTAGAGGAACATGTTCGTAGAGGTATACCGATTTTCTCAGTGGATCGAAGCTGGTCCATGCTCACAGCCTGATGCCCTCTGTGCGTTGAATCCTCATCAGAGAGGTGTTCCCACAGTGTGGGTGTGCGAGTTCCTGCGATCTGACAGACCTCACTTTGTAAATGAAGTGTTTCAGCATATCACAGCCCTGCTGGGGATTAAGCATACGTTTCCTGCGCTTATCACCCGCAAGCGAATGGAATTTGTGAACGCCTCAATGGCTTACTAAAAGAGAAAATTGCAAAAGTAAAAATTACACTGAAAAAGGGATGGCTTCATTACCTGCCCATAGCATTGTTCGCACTGCGCAACCCGCATTTGGCCACCATTTACCTCCTCATGAGGTGATGACAGGAAGACGCATGCAATTCTCACTTGTTCCTCCCACTAGAGCGCTGATGGACACCCATAATGCTGCTACTGTTCTTGGTAATGAAATGTATCAATATCTCGCTTTGATGATGAGTAGTGCTTCTTTTATCTATCAACAGCTGAAGTCGCGGCGGGGGGTCGAAGAAAGATGATGAAGATGACACACCAATAGAACCACACAAACTGCTTAAGGTCCCTCTTCTTTATCCAGGAGACCAAGTTTTGTTGAGAAACTTTAAAAGAATGTAGCACAAGGAAACGTGGGTCGGGTCGAGGGACCCTTCACAGTAGAGCAAGCAACCAATAAGGCTGTTAAATTGATAGGAAAGAAAGCTTGCAATTGTCTAGCCATGCCGAGGTGAGACCACCCAGGCCCAACAAGTAGAGGTTGTACCGCAAGAAAATGTAGAAGAAGAGGAACAGCGACAGACATGTTTAAGGACCAGGGCTAAACATGAGAATACAGAAGGCTAGATCTGGCACACTGTCTGTTCTTACACTAGGTAGTGAACAAGCTTTGTGAACTGAGTTTCGACGAGTAATTCTATACTTGCACGATAGAATAAAAAGCACTTTATGAACTCAAAGAGACTGGGGCCAAATGATACTAGAAAAAATCTTTGTTTATGCTTTTCTTATTTACTTCGCACACAGTTATCCAATTCTGAAAAGAAGTAACATGCCTATTATTGCCTTCCTTAGTAATCCCAACACTCAATATATTTTTGAAAGACTATTTATTGCTGCATTAGCAAAATATTATCGCAGAAGAAACTGACCGCCTCAGCAATGGTAATTTAGAAGGTTGTGAGTTTTGTTGAGTGCTTGTTTAGAGTTCGTGGACAACGCCAACAGCATACACATATGCAAAACATGGACACTGCAGCAAGAGCTACTGTATTGAGATTTTTAGCATTCTGCTGTCTCTACCCCTTTACCCTCTTTGCATTGCAGAAAGCTGTGTTGTATTACACACACACTAAAACATATGCAAACACAACACCCATTCCCGTTGTAATTAAAGCTATATCTGGGCTGACCACCAGTGCTGTCGGAGAAGTAAAAAGGCAAAAGCGAAGTGCGAACACTGACTGTGAGCATGTAAATGCCTACTTGGCAGATCCATCCCACTTCACCAATAACATGTGGCACCAGCACATGACCAAGGTGGGAAGAGAGACCACAAAGGAGAGCTACTATATGTGCTCTCTCATCCCCTATGCCATGAGCACCTACAGAACATTCATAGCCACAGTATTTCCAGCAGCCAGAGCACAATGCCTTATGCACTTAGCGCTCTGCACTACAAGGGGGCACTTTCAAGGAAGATGAGCCACATTGTGATGGATGTTACAACCAACGTTTCCGAATGATGACTCAAGCAATGATGGACGACTATTGGAGTTCAGATAAAACAATACAGTATATATTGGATGGCCCAAACAAAACAGGGAAAAAGTAAAGAGTAGGACTACGAGGATGCTGGAAGATAACTCAACTGTTTGATTTTGATTTTGATTTTGAGTAATTTATTACGCGCACCAGACAGAGTAAACCACATTCAGGCTCAGATGACAACTAAGTAAAAAGTCCAGAAAAAAAAAAGAGCAACAGGAGTTCTAGTTCTATTAACTTTCATCATGTATTTGAATAAGAACGTTTTCAGTCTCTTTCTGAAGAGGTCTAGAGTTTCACACATTCTAATTTCCAGTGGAAGATGATTCCAAACTTTAGGGCCATAGGCTCAAAAGCTTCTGTCTCCTCTCGAGACACATTTTGTTCGTGGAGTGCAAATCAGGAGTTTATCCTCCGAATGTAGATTCCTTCTTGGATGGTATAACAGAATTTTGTCAGCCAGGTATGCGGGTGCAAGCCCTTTCAGACATTATAAGACTAAGCATGCCATCTTAAATTGTATTCTGTCTTCCACCATCAACCAGTGGAGGGATCTCTGCATTGATGATACATGATCCCGTTTCCTCAGATTTCCGATTACTCTGACTGCTGCATTCTGTGCTCTCTGGAGTCTATCCATTTGTTTTTTAGGGATTCCTGCTAACAAGCTATTGCAGCAGTCCAGGTGGGGGTTAGTCATTGCCCCACCACAACTGCCCTGTCTTCCATCGGGATATAAGGGAGTATACTTTGTAGTGATAGCAATGCAAAATTGACTGTTTTTACCTTTGCTCCCACCTGAGTCTCACTGCCCAGATTCTCCTGCCACCAGCAGCCCAGGTTTTTAACTTTTTTGCCGTACTGCAATTGTTCACCTAAAATCAGTGGAGGGGGGCTTTGTCTTTCCAATAACATTTTATGCTTTGGGCCGAACAATGTAATTTTCGTCTTTGCTGCATTTAGTTGTAAATGATTATTGGTCATCCACTGTTGGTGGACAGGTGTTCACAGGAGAAGAATGGACGGAAGGGATGATGAGGGGCAAAGCACAGGCACTCCTGATAGTTCCAGTGGAAGTGGTACAGAAGGAAAATGATGACTGCCTCAAAGAATGGGCATCAAATGCCATACTGCTCACATGGGTTGAGAACCAAGCAGTTCCTATGTCAATAATACCACTTGAGAATGCTTCCCTGTGTTTCCTAAATGATGGTCCAGTAAAGGTTGGGTCGAACAGAGGATGCAAGGTTGGGGCGAACAGAGTATGCAAACGAACATCGAAGATACTGGGTATGAAGGTTGGCAGTACAGTAATAATGGACCACTATTGGGCCTGTAGTTCTAAGGCATATATGTAACTACCACCAAACTGAGGAGGGATATGTTATCTAGTACAGCTAAACACACCAGCCTAAGTGCTCACTGAAGGACGGGCACATGTCCCAAATCACGACTACATTACAGCTGAAGGCACCCTGATACACTTGTCGGGCCCGACACCAACTTCGGTTCCACTCCGGAGGAAGCCACAGTGTATGAGGGAGTTTGCTGAATGCAGGGGTCCGGAGGTAGAGCCTTTGAGTGCAAACGCACCTCCAGGACTGACCTACCCCCTGTCACAGCCGAGGCGAAGACCACCCAGTTATACACCAGTAGGTGATCACTGTGGAGGAGTGGGGACGGCAGGGCGCAGCAAGGGTGAAAAAGATGATGCAACTAATGAGATTGGCGGCAGCGCATGCGAGGTTCGTAGCTGCCGGACCGGTGTAAAGACAGTCCTTGGGTGCATGAGAAATGGCATATTCCGAAAATAGACTGCACACTGTGGGGGTATAGCGAGTGGTGCCACAGTCCTGGGCATGCAAGTCTCCCCACTGAGAGGCTGGACATATTTCAAGGCAAACAACCACAATCCTGGACCCATTGGTGACACTGGTCACTAGGCACAATAATATTAACATTTTACCATGACTCCACTGGGTACATACGAAGTGGAGCTTTACGTGGGAGGCCACAACCCAACGTCCTCTGGGGGTGACAACCCTAACTGTAGGTGACCCCAGTGTACTCGGCGCAGGCAGCTTGATGATGTATGCGGGAGACTACAATATCAGGACCCTGGGGGGAAGAATAACAAGTGAATGTGACACCACAGTACTAGCACCACAACACAATAACCTACACAGTCCAATATATCCTCTACCCAGAAGGGGGCACCGACAAAGTGAAAAAGAGGGAAGCTTTGGGCACTATCCCATGACGGTGATGGCACCGGCAACACTGCACTGTACCACGTGGGGTGCACAAGCCAGCCCATTATACCTCCAGACACCCTTCACCGGTGGGAATCCCCCCTACATGATACAAGTGGTGGCGGAGTGGCACGCCAGGAGACCAGAGTGGGTATTACCCTGTGGTCAATAACATAATTGTGGCACCCGATACGTTTACGCAACCAGCAAATCCTGCAGAAACATATCCCACACGGCGTTGACAACTGCTTAAGATATAGGCATCCTGAACAACTGAACATCCCTGCAATAGCCGACAGGGGGTAACACCCGAAACCACACCAGGCAGTCACTGTGCACTACCCTACCAGCGAAGTAAGAGAACAGAGACACGATATGACGATGGGGGCCAACAAAAAGAAAGACCCAATGGACTCGATCACCAATGCCATGGCGCAGACTGCTGCGCAGCTTGACCAGGGAGCAGACGGAAGCATTGACGCAATGCCTAAGGAATCATGGGATGACCAATTGCTGCAAGCAATGCAAGCTGGGTTTATGTTGGTAAATGTCAAGCTAGATGACATAGTTGCAACAATTGGCTCCCTGAAGGCTAAGGTAGAAAAAGAGAGTGGTTGTATGACCAAAGCTGAAGTCAGAATTGTAACAGCTGAAGAAAAACTAAATCAACATGACCGCGACATTGCAGAACTGAAAACTGAATTGCTTAAAACCTGTGGTAAATGTGAAGACCTTGAACCGCAATCTCTGCGAAATAATGTCCGTATCGTGGGGATACCAGAAACGACATGCAAGGGTCCAAAGGAACCATTCGTAGAGAACCATTTAAAAACCCTTTTTGACACCACTCCCTTCTCAACACATTTTTTGGTGGAATGGACGCATCGCACACTCGCGGTATGCCATCATCGCAAGACTACTAAATTATAGAGACAAAGACCTCATCCTAAGGTTATCCAGGGAGAAAGGATCACTACACTATGAGTCCAGCACAACTCATACATATCCGGACTTCTCGGCTGGGGTCCAGGCACAATGGAGATCATACGATCAGGTGAAAAGGGCGATACATGCAAGACACATCCCATATTCCTTGATGTTCCCAGCTAAACTCAGGATACAACATAGGGGACGGAGGCACTTTCTGGAAAATCCATCAGAAGCTATGGGTTACAATGAGGCCTCCAGCCTGCTGCCACCACGGGACCTCAGGAATAACACAAGCCACGAGGGTGAGTGCGGGCGCAGGACAAGCTGTATGGTGCATTCTGCTCACAGGATTCCCCTGGAATGCTCTATTGTTTTGCAAAGGGTGCACCATCAAGTTGGGGAGATGGAGAGGGTGTGGGGACGAAAATAAGGGAAACTGCTAAGGGGGTTGAGATGAGAGTTGCGAGAGTTACCCTACGTTTCCTAGGGTCATCCAGACGTGGACCCCTTGCTCGCTGTGCTCAGAGAGACAAAGCTCCACCTCACTGATGAGGCCCAATAAGGCTGAAACACGTGACTGGGGTTGCTGTTGGTACTCTTGTTCAGAAGAGGATTGCCATAGCATTTCGGTGATAGACTGCCCATGTGGGCGGGACAAAGACTGATGGGTATTTCCCTTCTGTGAAAGATAGAGTGAGCTTAAGTGTGGCTGCAGACTCTTGAGTGGGTACCTTTCCAAAGAACAGGTCATTTAGCCGTGTTCGTTCTCAAAGAGGGGTGCCTATGGACTCATTTTTGATTGTTTAAGGGACTTCTATTTAGTCACCCTATGTTTCCTAGGGTCATCCAGACGTGGACGACTTGGTCACTGTGCTCAGAGAGACACAGCTCACTGATAAGGCCCAACAAGGCTGAAACACGTGTCTGGGGTTGCTATTGGTAATCTTGTTTAGGAGAGAATTGCCATAGCATTTCGGTGCTGGACTGGCCATGTGGGCGGGACAAAGGCTGATATGCATGCAAATGGATATTTCCCTTCTGTGAAAGGTACAGTGAGCTAAAGTGTGGCTGCGGACTCTTAAGTAGGTACCTTCTCAAAGAACAGGTCATTCATCCGTGTTCGTTCTAAATAAGGGGCGCCTATGGACTCATTTTTGATTGTTTAAGGGGCTTGGGTTAAGTCACCCTAAGTTTCCTAGGGTCATCCAGACGTGAACCCCTTGGTCACTGGTACTCTTGTTCAGAAGAGAATTGTCATAGCATGTCTGTGCTGGACTACCATGTGGGCAGGACAAAGACTGATATGCAAATGGGTATCTCCCTTCTGTGAAAGATACAGTGAGATAAAGTGTGGCTGCAGACTCTTGAGTGGGTACCTTCCCAAAGTACAGGTCATTTAGCCGTGTTTGCTCTCAAAGAGGGGCGCCTATGGACACATGTGTGATTGTTTAAGGAACTTGGGTTTAGTCACCCTAAGTTTCCTAGGTTCATCCAGATGTGGACCCCTTGCTCACTGTGCTCAGAGAGACACAGCTCCACCTCACTGATGAGGCCCAACAAGGCTTATTCACGTGTCAGGGTTTGCTGTTGGTACTCTTGTTCAGAAGAGAATTTCCATAGCATTTTGGGGGTGGACTGCCCATGTCGGCGGGACAAAGACTGATATGAACATGGATATTTCCCTTCTGTGAAAGATACAGTGAGCTAAAGTGTGGCTGCAGACTGTTGAGTGGGTACCTTCGCGAAGAACACATCATTTAGCCGTGTTCAATCTCAAAGAGGGGCGCCTATGGAGTAATTTTTGATTGTTTAAGGGACTTGGGTTTTGTCACTCCTAGTTTCCTAGGGTCATCCAGACCTGGACCCCTTGCTCACTGTGCTCAGAGAGACACAGCTCCACCTCACTGTTAAGGCCCAACAAGGCTGAAACACATGTCTGGGGTTGCTGTTGTTACTCTTGTTTAGAAGATAATTGCAATAGCATGTCGGTGCTGGACGGCCCATGTCGGCGGGACAAAGACTGATATGCAAATGGATATTTCCCTTCTGTGAAAGGTACAGTGAGCTAAAGTGTGGCTGCGGACTCTTGAGTGGGTACCTTCCCAAGAACACGTAATTTAGCCGTGTTCGATCTCTGAGGGGCGCCTATGGGCTAATTTTTGATTGTTTAAGGGGCTTGGGTTCAGTCACCCTAATTTTCCTAGGGTCATCCAGATGTGGACCACTCACTGTGCTCAGAGAGTCACAGCTCCACCTCACTGATGGGGCCCAACAAGGCTGAAATAAGTGCCTGTGGTTGCTGTTGGTACTCTTGTTGAGAAGAGAATTGTCATAGCATTTCTGTGCTGGTCTGCCCATGTGGGCGGGACAAAGCATGATATGCAAATGGATATTTCCCTTCTGTGAAAGGTACA
Organism: Ambystoma mexicanum; assembly: GCF_040938575.1. Classification (NCBI taxonomy): domain Eukaryota; kingdom Metazoa; phylum Chordata; class Amphibia; order Caudata; family Ambystomatidae; genus Ambystoma; species Ambystoma mexicanum. The sequence goes on from NC_090939.1 coordinate 849,812,606, forward strand.
GTGAGCTAAAGTGTGGCTGCAGACTCTTGAGTGGGTACCTTCCCAAAGAACAGGTCATTTAGCCATGTTCTTTCTCAAAGAGTGGCGCCTATGGACTCATTTTTTATTATAAAATAAACAATACAAAGTCTGAACTATTCCCTCTGACCAAGAGCACAACTGCACCCACTGACCTGCTAAGATTCAGATGGGCCCCTATTAGAATTAAATATCTCGGGATTCAGGTCTCTTGCAAACAACAGACATTATAGGAAGACAACCACGAAGCCTACCTAAATTTGTTAACAACTAAACTAGCGGCATGGTCCAAACTCCTGATGTCCTCATATGGTAAACTCTCTCTATTAAAAATGATAGTGGTACCCAAATTGCTTTATTTTTCCAGCACGATTCCGATGTGGCCATGCCGCAGAGTTTTCACCAGACTTAGATCTATGGCAATACAATTTGTTTGGGGTATCACAGTATCCCGAGAATTAGCTGGGAGGCACTGTCGGAACCTTATGAAAGGGGAGGACTGGCCGCCCCAGGCTTTGAGCTATATTATGTGGTGGCACAGGCCCAATATGCGGGATATTGGTACTCACAAAATACAGCTCCAGCACACATAGCACTGGAACATTATGGGGCAGCCCCCACAGATTTGGAAGCTGTAATTATTGAAGGGAAGTATGTAGATTCATGCCCATTTGACCCTGTGAAGACAATGGTAAATGCATGGAGGAGGATACATAAGAGATTGAACATAAATATACCATACAATAGCAAAATAATGCTATGGAATTGCCCCGGGCTACCGCAGACATATTATTAAGATATACAGAAAGCCTTGGACACAGAGAGAATAATGACAGTGGGGGATTTGTTTTCAGGAGGGTCCTTTGTAACTCAGGAGGATTTCAGGGAGAAATTAGGGAACAACCACATCAAATTGTTGCAATATTTCTGCATACGGGCTGTAGTGCATCGCAAATGGCCATCATTTCTGCAAGAACCTGCGCCCTGCACACAAATGGAAATGATAATAAAAGGAGAGATGCCCACAGGATTGGTTTCTAGGCTGTATGCATCAATCCAGTCAGGTCAGCTGCAGCAAAATAAGGCGAAATTCAAATGGGAAAGAGACTTAGAAATAGCTATTGACGAAACTAAGTTGCGAAAATACTGCCTGTTGACCAAAGAGATATCCCTCAATGCCCGACTGAGGTTGATACAGTTTAAAATACTGAACCAATTGCACTATACTCCAGAGAAAATAGCGCACATCTATCCTGGTACAAAGAATGAATGTATGAAGTGCGGGTACGGAGGGGCAGACACAATACATATGCACTGGAAATGTCCGAAGATTATTCAATTTTGGCACGAGATATCGGGGGCATTGCACTTTGTGACTGGGATTCCCCCGCTACTCACACCATTGAAGTACTTGTTCGGAGACATAGGCAAAGTGTCCATTAAGATACGAAGGCTGATTAATATGGGCTGTATACTGGCGAGAAAATGTATAATGTTGAAGTGGAAGTCCAGGAGAGCACCAACGGTACAAGAGTGGTTGAGGGAAATGACATTTGTAAATGAACTAGAAGAGGGATACATCTGGTCGATTAGCGTGATGAATAGACCAAAAGACATTTGGGGACCATTCAAGACATTATTGGACAGCCAAACACAGGATAAAGTCTTAAAATGTCATATGTAAAGGGAAAACTGTTGATGTGTAAATGATTTACATTGATGATGATCATTTGTTGTAATTGTGTGACCCAAGTGTCTGTTGGGACCTGCTAACCTGTAGCCTAAATACAAAGCTTAAAAATAAAATACATATTGGGATGCAAGGGAGCTTAGCTGGGCCATTTCCATCCCTAGAAAATGATGCCATTTTACATGTACAGGCAAAACTCTCCTATGGCATTCCGCAGAGGGGAAAGGGCCCTGCATTAAACATACCAAATCTGCATAGTGGGAGGGATACTTATTACACTGTCAGACAATCATAAAATTATATTCCTACATACTGTAGTTGATATTCTGTGCGTTCTAAATTGATAGCTAAGCTTCCCTACACTAAAGCCTGCTGATGTTGATGCAATCTACCATTGCTTGTATTTTAATTCCATGCATATGCTAGAATCTACACCACATTGCAGATAGGAAAACAATGTTAATGGGGAATGTGTATTGAATATATTAAAAGTGCAGTGTTGTTTTTCTGTATAATCTTTCTCTGGTACAAATACCTGTCTCGATATTGGAGAAATTAAACAGCTGTTAAGGATGATCACTTAATCGAAGGAAAGTGATTTATGCTGTATGTGAGTAGCAAAAGTGTAACTTATGTTAGCCAACAAGCAGGATGTAAAGATTGAACTGCATTGTACTGTTTAGAAACAGAGGTCTAGATGTATTTAATTTGGTATGATTGTGTGTTATAACAGTAGTGAGAATTTTAAAGGCAGGTCAATTTCCTTCTGTAGATAAGTTGCCTATTTGTGTAAGTCATTGTGGTGACTTCCCCACCATAATGTTTGGGGACCACCTTGGATTAAAATATATAAAAAATAAATAAAGTTATTAATTCAAAATGGCTGTTTCGTGTCCAGAATTGTGGCGTGGGATTGTTCAACACAGTGTGTTAAATCAGAGGGTGTAGGATAGCAAAATAAAAACTTGCATTCACAATAAATCTGTCGGGCTAGTGAGATGAAGTCCGCCCACACTAGGACACCGGTGTCATGATGCTCACTCCCGGGGAGCAGGTTCAAGCCCTGCGTCCCCGAAAGCGGACATCCAGTCCCCAAGGAAGGACCGAGCAACCCCATATAGGGGCCCTTTGGACAGTGTCCTGGCGCCTATGGCGCCAGGCTCATAAAAGACATCAGTCCTGGCGCCATAAGCGCCAGGCTCATTATGGAAGTGCTTGGGTGCACTTACCTGATGCAGACCATGCTGCAGGATCCCGGCCTCCTTGAGGCCTGAAAGGAACTACTTTACCTGTGGGACTAATTTACCATCCGGGCGTGGTCGGGGAAGGATACATACCTGATTGGAGGAAGGATACATACCTGGAACTTCTTCCAAGGCTATTTAAACCCCACCCGAACAGCCACACGTGCTTCGCGTTGTTCTGCATCTAGCAGCTGGACGCTCACCGTGTCTTCTCCTGCATCCTGACTTCTGCCACGCCCGCCAGCATCCTGGATCACCTGCAAAGGAAGAAAAGAAGAGAACAGAAGAAGGAAAAGTCCTTACCTGCTAAATCCACATCCCGGAGACATCTTGCCGACAACCCTGAAAAGGAAGACTTTTATTTAAAAGCTCATCGCGTCGATTGCTGCAGTGCCGCATTCCACTCACCTTTACTGGGCGCCTCCATGTTCAGCAGCGATCATCTGGATTCGCAGTCACGCCCCAGCTCCTAGGGAGAAAAAGACCAGAACAAAAGGTGAGAGAGAGAAGGGAATAAGGAAAGCTAAATCTCCATGTTAAGACTTACCTGTTGATTCATTCCCTCTTCATTTCGGGTCCGCGCCACATCCTGGCATTTCCGGACCCCGGCCCCTAAGGGGAAAAAGAGACATCAGCGTTAATGAGCAAATGAAAAGACATTACCAAAAAAACGCTCATTAAAGACTTACCTGATTTCTACAAGGATTTCACCTCTCATCTCGGGTCGGTGCCTGTTCCCCGGCATTCCGTACCCCGGCCCCTATGGGGAAAAAGACACTAGCATTAGTACATTAATGCATGGACACAAGGGGAACATCTTATCAAAAAACGTACCTGGAAGCCAAGCAAGTTTGGTTCTCACCAATCCGAAAATCCAGTGAAGTAACTGGATACCAAGGCGCCCCTACATCAGAAGCAGGATGGAGAGCTCGTCCTTCCAGACCCTAAGAAGGATACTTCTGCGAGCCAGACAAGCCAGATTTGGGGGCCCGGTCCAGTCCATCTTCCGAACCCTGCGCATCACCTTAGAAGAGGTCACAGCAGCGCGAACCAGGCCAGCGCCTCCGTGGGAGTCAGATGAGCGTTACAACCGGCCTGCGAAGGTGAAGAGTGTCAGCACGTAGCGACAGTGTGCGACGCAATCAGCACCTCCATGCAGGCGCCCATTACCACTCTAAAAAGCAATTCAAGGATTCGAAAATAGTGGCCATTGGAGGAGGACGTTCATGAGTGTCTCCTTCCTCGCCGGGCCACAAATTGTAGCATAAATAAAGCAATGTGGCGAAAAGAAACTGTTAAACAGTACTGCAGCATGAGAAGAAGAAGATGAGGTGATGGTGGAGTCCGGTCTGATAAGAAGAGAGCACAGAGGCACAGCAAAGCCCAGACGCAGTGAGGGACACACCAGCACTCTGCTGCGGAAAGATAGACCTCGACGCAGGAGCAAAAGAAGGGACGGCATGGAGCTCCCTGAGTCGAGACTTTGAATGAGAGAGAGGAAAGATCAGCTGAACGGTGTGGCAGAGGTACAGTGGAAGAAGGACGAAAGCGGAAAGCGACCCGGCACCCAAATTAAAGAGGGAGGGCCCCGCCCGGCAGACAAGGGTACGGAAGATACAGTTTGGGCAGATCCAGCCTCCAGAGAACGCTCCATGAAGGAAAAGGGGAGGAGCCAATCCAGTGAAGCTCCCCAGTGAGTTTAAGAGACCAGAGGAGAGGAGGGGAAAGCACAGCAAAACAGATCTATCACCAGAGGAAACATTAGGGAGCCAGTGGAGGAACAGTCCAAGTGGAGGTACGGTTCAGAGAGAAGCGAGTGGAGGCCCACAATCCCCAAGAGGTACCAGGAGTGCAGGAGGGGAAAAAGACATTCAAAGCCCAGAACTGCCAGAGGGGATAGTGTATCCCCCCACAGGAATTCTAATACTACCAACTGAATTGATAGGGCCTCTGGGAAGCAGACACCATGTTGCAATCAAGGGAGCACCGTGTAGCGTCCCTATGTCCAAAACGAGGGGGAGGCGAGCATAAACCAGCTGTGGAGCATAGAGAATTCTTCGCCATCGTGAAGCTGCGGGACCATTCCAAATCCAATGATGCTGGGGACCAGGGAAGAAGGGGCGATGGCTTTGCGTAAAGAAAAAATGCAGAGCTGGTTCAAGGAATTTCAGGACCAGTTTATGACCTCCTTTCAAACACAGTTTGGGACCTTGAAAAAGGAAATGAAACAATTGGTGCAAGAGCTGAAAATTGTTGTGGCCAAGCTTAAAGAGAGAATGGATACTCTGGAAAAAGTTGTCCAAATCATGGAGGAGGATACACAGAAAAACGATGAAGCCTTGGAACACCTGTCCCGCTTAACACATAATTAAGAGAACCAGTGTGAGGACCTGGAGAACAGATCACCATGATCGAATATACGGATAAAGTATCTGGCAGAGACAGTGGAGGACAAAGACTTGAAAGGAACAGTCCAGCAGATCTTTGCTATCATTTTGGCAAATAGCTCTGAAGGTTTGGTTCGAGCTGGATCGCATACATCGTCTAGGCCCACCGAGTGCGGTAGAACGGAGCTCACGACCAAGGGATGTCTTGCCGGCAGTAAATTCCTATGGACAGAAGGAATGGATTTTGAAGATGGCTAGATCAGCAGGTCAGGTACGAATCAATGGAGAGGAAGTCCAGCTGTATCATGACCTTGCACAAAAAACACTTCAAAAATTGAGACAGATGGGCCCAGTAGTGAGATTTTTGGCTCAGAAACAGATCCGATACAAATGGACATTTTCCTTTGACCTTCTCATTTTGTGGGAAGGTCATCAACACAGGATTACTACTTGCGAGGAAGGGGAACAGATTTTGAAAATACAGGAGGAAGGTACGGACCATCAAGGCCGCGAAGAGAAAGAGGGAATGTGAACCGTGGGAGTGGAAAACAGTTCCAATGAAAGGCAAAGAGGGAAGCAAGTCTTGAAAGCAGAGGGTAACCCGCTCAACTTGACTGCATAGCAGAGGGGACTCTTGAAAGAGGAAGCAGGCACCATGTGAACACCCGGAGTTGGGGTAAGACCTAAATACGTTATTATGAAACACACGGCCCAGTGGGCCAGGAAGAGGAAGTGGAGTTTGTAATCCTAAGTGGGGTTTGGTATCCCCTACAATGTTTCTATGGGTAATATTTAGGGCCAGGCATGGCGGACGATATGTTCGGGCAATGCTAGGAACCTGTGCCTTCCTCAGGTGGGGGTTGATGGGGGAGGGGGGTTAAAGTGTGGGTGTTATAAGTTGCTTGAGGGAGTTGGGGGAGGGAGGAGCTAGGGGGAGGGCTCAGAGAGGGAGAGCAAGAATGGTATGTCTAAGGGGCAGAGGGGAGACCCAGGGATCCCAATGAAGGGGAAATCTTTTAAGATAGTATTGTTTAATGTAAGGGGACTCAACACCCCAGTCAAGAGAAAGAAGCTAGAAGGATGGTCGAGAGACGAGAACCCGGAAATTATTATGTATCAAGAAATGCATATATGCAGAACTGATAAACGGAAACTGAAAATTAGGGGTTTTTCACAGATGTATCAGGCCGAACACTGGGGAAAAGAAGTCTGGGGCCTGATAGTATTACATGATAGGTTGGGGGGGGGTTCTTGAGACCTGGGTGGATCAGGAGGGGAGATCTCTGTTTATGAATATCATTTTGGAATCCCATATAATTACACTGGCCACGATATATATGCCCCAAACTCGGGGCAAGATGGATTCTTAAGGGCGGTGCTCCAGAGACTGAACGAATTTGCCCAAGGGGACATCATTTTGCAGGGGATTTTAACATGGTGTGGTAATCACTATTAGATAGGAGCACCAGACCTACACAACATACCATGGACCCATCCAAGGCCCTTAAGAAGAAAATGACCACAACGGCCCATCAAGATGTATGGCGTGCGATAGAGGATCAGGCACAGGGCTTCACATACTTTTCACATGTTTACTCATCTCTTTCCAGGATAGATTACATGTAGGCATCCACAGGTTTGGTGGAAAAAGTTAAAAGAGCAGAGGTGGGATCGATATCACTGTCGGCCCACAATCCATTGTCAATGACGATCACAGTGGGACATTCTCGGGGGGGTTTGTGGAAATGGAAATTCCTAACGGAAATGCTGTCCGACCAGACACAAGTGGAGTTAATCAAAGAAAAGATAGAACAGTATTTTGCAGAAAACGAAACCCTAGACTTTACACCAGAAATTATATGGGACGCATTTAAGGCAGTACTGAGGGGCCAGGTTATAGCAATTACGGCAGCTAGGTCACAACAGAGACTAAAATGGGAGAAGGATTTAGAGGAGAAATTAAAGGAGGCTCAAGCAGAAACAACTAAGGGCCCGAATAAAAAATGCGGAGAACAATTAGGCATATCCAGTGTCAACAAGAGGTGTACCGCATAAAAAGGGCAGAGAAAGCGCTACTATATACCAAGCAAAGATACTATATTAGGGCTAACAAGGCGGATAAGCCTCTGGCGAGACAGCTGCAGGGTAAAGCCCAATCTAGGAGGATTGTGAAATTTAGGGACACGGAGGGGGTAGAAAGAACAACAAACAAAGAAATAGGAGAACTTTCACGGGAGTATTACCAATCCCTGTATGCATCTGATAATCCTGCAAATTTTAAGCAGAAGTAATATCTATCCGGGGCCCTACTTCCACAACTTTCGAGGGTAGAAAAGGAGAGTTTAGATGAGGAAATTAGAGAAGAGGAGGTGATAAAAGCGATCAGATCCCTTCCAAAAACAAGGCCCCTACCCCAGATGGGTATAAAGAAGGCTTTTATAAACAATATCAAGATTTAATAGCCCCCAGGCTCGCAAACTAATTTAACACTTTTAAGAAAAAGGGACATATAACAGAGACAACGAACAAAGCCAAGATGATAGTGTTACTTAAGCAGGGCAAGAAAGCTACATCACTGGGCTCATATAGGCCAATAGCCCTGTTTAATTTAGATGCCAAATTGTGTACAAAGATCCTGGTGAACAGATTGATGGATCTGTTGCCGAAGCTTATATGACAGGATCAACCGGGTTTTATATCTCAGAGGCAAATGCATGGCAATACTCTGAGGATTGGCCATTTTATAGAAAAAACTCTAAGACCCAGCACTCAGCGCTACGGGTGTCAATAGATGCCGAAAAGGCACTCGATAGAGTGGAATGGTCCTTTTTGTTCAGCACAATGGAGGCTACGGGGTTCAGGGAGGAATATGTTCAAATGGTTAAGGCAAACTATAACTCCCCTACAATTCAGATAGCGGTGAAAGGGATTCTCACAAATAAGATGAATCTAGGCCGGGGCACAAATCAAGGTTGTCCTTTGTCTCCAATGTTATATGCCATATGTTTAGAACCATTGCTAGCCAAGATCCCGGGAACTGATCAGGTAAAAGGGATAGCTAAGGCGGGAAAAGACCACAAGGTGATAGCATTCGCCGACGACATGCTGGTAGCAATATCACACCCGGAAATGTTGAACTTGCTGATTAGCCATGACACAATGACAAAGTTGAGTACCCTAACGCAAATGAGGATCATGGACAAGAGAATTGTATATTTGGGAATAACCCTCACCAATACATTGGAGCGGGTGTACGCTGCAAACTACCCTCAGCTACTAGACAAGATTAAAGCTGACCTGACGAAATGGAGCCCATTAAATATATCCTGGCTGGGAAGAATTACTACAGTAAAAATGGTAGTGCTTCCGAGATTACTGTATTATTTTCAGGCACTGCCTGTTAGAATCCTGAAGGTCTTTTTTCACTCACTTACTAAAATGTTGACAACCTTTATATGGCGGAATAAACCACTGTGGCTGGTGATGTCTACCTTGACGGCACCGAAGAATCGGGGGGATTGGGATTTCCCCATTTTTATAGAGATTTTGAGGCAGCTCAACTGAGAGTGGTGCGTGAGTGGTTTGCGGACAGTTCACAGACAATCTGGGCCAGGTAGGACAGGGCAGTGGGGGGTTCATCTCTATCGGCGCTCTTGTGGCTAAATAGAAAACATAGACATACTAAGGTTCGGTATAGTGAAATAATTGGCATGGGAGGGGAGGTGTGGGACTCTGCAGTAAGGCAGGGGCACTCATAGTCAACCCATCTCCCTTTTTCCCTAAAGTTTGAGAACCCTGATTTCCCACCAGGAATGGCAAGAGGGGCGTATAAAAAGTGGAAAGATGTAGGATGTCAGAAAATATGGGATATGTACCAAGGGCAGACACTTTGTACATTTGAGGAGTGCACTCAGGATCTGGGGATAGGGGAAAAAGAAAGGTTTCAATATAGCCAACTGAAGCATTGGTTGACCGACCCACTAATTAGAGAGGCCGCCACAAGACAGTTGATTCCCTTTGTGGAATATGTTACGACCCACTCAGGATCAAGGAATTTGGTGCCCATTCTCTATAGATTCCTTAACAAACAGGAAGTGAAAGTACATTGGAATTATATGAAAAAATTGAAAAAGACAAAGGGTGAAACTATTGCGAAGAGTACTGGGGACACATATCGGGAGCCATTACAAAACGAATACGGTCCATTCAGATGAGGAAAATGTGGATCAAAGTCCTATTCTAATAGCACTACACTTCGGATAAGTTGCATGCTATGTATCCATCAGTATCAGAGAATTGCTGGAGGGGATGTAGTATAGTGGGGAGACCGGGGGCATATTTGGTGGGACTGCCCGGTGCTGCAACCATTTTGGGAAGAGGTAAAAAAGCAGATGCAGGGGATATTTGAAGGGGTGGAGCAATTGAAAAAGAGGGTGTGGATGTGTGGTATGTGCGACACGAAATCAAAGGTAAATACTAAGTCCCAGAAGCGGTGCATTATGACCCTGATAATAGCAGCATGGTTGCCAATAGCTCAACAATGGAAACAGCAACGGACCCCCGCAGGTCAGGGCTGGCTTCAAAAGGTATGGGGAGTGGTGGCAATGGAGTGGGTCACATACAATCTACAAGGAGATCATGAAGCATTTCGACAGGACTGGGGTATGGTTTGGTCATACTTACAAAGTGACTATATGATATGATATGGCATTTATAAAGCGCCTATACACAGGTGTTTCAAGGCACGATGAGGTAAGGGAGGGGAACAGAGGGAAGACAGACAACGATCCTACTAGGCCAGGTGTCATTCAGATCGCGTTGCAATGGTGTCCCCACAAAATCTGAATTTTTGACATTTTGTGAATCCTTAGTGAAGATGCAGTACCCAAAACTTGTGGACTCTCTCTGACAATAAGGGGAAGGGGAGTGGTGGGGGGCAATATGTTATATAATCTGTTGTTGGTTGGAAAAGCAATACCAGGATTTTCACAGGCACATTCTTACAAAATAGATCATGTACCTTGTTATCACTGCAAGCAATCTGCAGTCAGACCCGCGTGGTGAGCTAAATTCAGCTGAGACCTTTGGGGTGACGTTTCCTCCTCCCAGCTCAGATAATATTCAAGCCTACAGTTAGACTGCAGGCTACAAGGAACGACTAATGCCCCTCTACTGCTCATTATTTTAAGATTAAAGAGACAAGCAGCCTGCAAAGTTCAGGCACTGGTTTACTGGAGTGATCGGGAAAGGCGGACCTAATCCGTTCAAAGCTCTACAAAATGAGCTGTTACCGACCAGCACACCTCTCAACTCACACTCTTTTGGCAGATGTCACCCGCCTTAAAATCAGCTGAATCACCTGCCAAGACCCCAAGACGCCCATACCCATACACTTCAATGGGCCCTCAACCGCCAGAAACGTAATCTGGTGTTTTCACCCACCCTGGTGATACGAAAGATTGATAGCTTGCCCCAATAGTGGTAATTTTAGAGTGGGGGGAGGGTGTTCATCCCCCCAGCTTTCATGGCACAGCATTGTGTCCCCCTCATTTGGCAGGGGCCCCTTTCCTTTAGATGTCATGTCCGCCCCCAACATTTTCAGCAAAGTTACTCCATTGATTGACCCAGTCCTTTAAATGGGCTGGTCCCACCCGGTACCCTTAGTACTTGCACTTTTTATTTTTGAGCACCTGAGTATCTACACTTCTCAACACCCGAAAGAGAGTACCGGTACTCAACTATTTTGCAAAAAGGAAATGAAAGCTTTTCATTTTACTTCATCACAACTTAAAGGACTGAGCTTCTGCAGCCTTTGCTGGGGAAATCAGCGCCCCTCCCTCTTCCTCTCTGCACCACCTGCAGTGACCATAATGTCTCCTTCAGGGCCCACTCTGCATGACAAAAGGAGAGACAAGCATGCATCTGCTGTGCTCTCAGCACACTAGGTGTGGAACACTGCTTTGCTAAGGGGGCTTCCCTGTTTCTATTGACGTCCTTTGATGGAGCAGGGAATGATTTGGAAATCCTGGGAAATTACTTTTTAAGATGTTTCTTTGTTATTATCAGTGCCTATTCTAATATGTAAATGTTTAAGAATTTGGTGTTGGGATGGATCACAGCTCGTTACCTACTGAATTCCTTATTATGCAATGAAAATGAGCAATAATAAAACTCCTCTTCTAAAGCTTAGTGTGCAGCTAGTTTGATACCTGCTAGTCTGACATGCAAATAAGAAAGTCTCATTTAATATAGATATTCAAACTTTAACACAATGCACAACAACAAACTGGAAGTTTGTGTGAAAGGATCTCAGATACACTGCTTTACCAAGGTGTGTGCTGCTTGGCACATTAATTAATCTCACTGGGCATACCTCACTTAATGAATGAAATTCAGCAGTTTTCAAGAGTTTCCGGCTACAAAATCAACTGGGGTAAGTCTGAAATACTTCCCATCAATAATCTGTGTCAACAAGCTACTTGTGCCCAATTTCAGTTCAGATGGTGTGTGGAGAAAATGAAATATCTGGGCATATGGATTGGTGCTGAGGTGTTGAAATTACCAACGATAAATTTTGGATTGCTCCTCCCCAAGCTAAAATCAGATCTGGAAAGATGGGGTCTCTTGAAACTGACTATGTGGGGGGAAATAAATTGTATAAAGATGAATCTAGCACCTCGGATAAATTACATTTTGTCAATGTTACCAATCAGGATACCAGGGCACTTTATTAAAGAAATAGACAATGTTATGCAAAGATTCATCTGGGATGGGAAACCAACAAGGCTGGCAATTTGGAAACTACAACTTCCCCTGAAACAGGGAGGGATGAATTTGCCGAAATTTACCATCTATCTTTTTCTGCACGCCATCTATGTAAGATCATTGATTCTATTAATGAACAACCATGTGATTTGGTGTGGGAGTGCGGCATGGTGTCCCAACTGGATCCAGAAGCTCTGTTGACCACTAAGAAAAGTAAATCCAAAGAAGTGAATCCCTTGACTAGTTTCTTGCAGGATTGCTGGTGTGAAATATCCAAGCGTATGAATGCAAATCCTTATCGGCAATTAAATGCCTCCATTTGGCTCAACCCCGCCTTGAAATATCAGGGGAAAAGTTTTTTTTGGCCGGAAGGGTTCCTGATGGGCATTAAGTACATCCATGATCTTATAGAAGGGGGAAATTGGATCTCATAGACACAACGTTGCCAATCTTATAACATGGCGGATTGTACATTCGCTAATACCGGAAATTGAAAACTATTGTGGCAAATTGTTTTAAAATGCCTCATCTGGAAACTCAAAATGTCGATTGGTCGGCACTACAAACATGTTCAAGTGCTTTCCATCCAGCTGCCACGTTATATGGATTCTTGAAGGCTTGCCGAAAGGGGGACCTAAGATTACCATTTATCTGGGCAGAAGAGCTGGGAGAGGACATTGATCCAAACTGTTGGCAACGGTGCTGCGAGAATACTCGTTTGGTGAGTTTGGACTGGTGACTTAGAGCATCACAAACTAAAATTCTTTTTAGATCCTATAGGACACCAGCTAAGTTATTTTGGAGGCAACTCTTGGAGGACGATCTCTGCTGGAAGTGCAAAGGGCTCCCTCAGTCACTTGTTGTGGTTTTGCCTGGAAATAAGAACATTTTGGCAACAGGTATGTGAAAGATTAGGATTGGTTTTGAACTGTACAATCCCTCTATCTGGCTCCCTTTAGGTTACATATTACTGATTTTAGGTGACAGATCTCAGTTTGACGATTTAACCTTTGGAAGGAAAACTTGGTTTCTCCGGGCGTGTCTGATCGCCAAGAGGATGATACTGAGACTGTGGAAGTCAAGCAGCTCCTTTAAGATTGATGAATGGGTGGAAGAACTTCTCACTGTCTCCACTTATGAGAAGGCCATTTATAGAGACTCGGGAGATGCTGAGAAATTTTGGGACATTTGGGGAAGTTTCCTTGAAGTTTATGGTTGATATATACCTATTATTTGGACTGCAAGGTCTCAGGTCTGTTAACTATAATGCCAAAATGGTTCTCTCTGTGATTCATTGTATGATGCTTTATTAACTGTTAGCAATGTTTGATAGTATAATTATGTTTTGGTTTTTTAATCTTATATCTATTTTCTTTTTCTTTTTCCTCTTTTTCTTCTTCCTTTATTTCTTGCCTTTTTAAAATGGTATTGATGTGATCTGATATGTTATTGTGCTGGTTAACATTTACTAGATGCTTTTATGCGACTTGTTGATGTGACTTGTTGATGACATTGGTTCATTTGTTATTGTGTATTTTGTTTATTTGAAAATAAAAACTTTAAACACCTGGAAAAAAAAGAAACTGGGCATTGCTTGCCAACCGTAGGGTGTGCCTAAAAGGGACTGCGCTGAAAGCGTTGAACCGGAATGTCCGGCTTCAAAGCTTGGTGAGTCCTCTACTTCTTTTTTTTCCATTTAAAGCACTGGCTCGCCCCCATATGCAGGTGTGGCTATGGGGGCGAGTGGCTCATTTTCCTGACCTGCGGCTTTCAGATCTGCTCTTGTGTCAACTTTGCGTGCTTCTTTGATAAGAGAAAATTACTCACACATGAGGTGAAAAACAGATTGCCAGGCAGGAAAAGACTGACTTGCTGTCTGGTTTAGTCAATTTCTGACAAATGGCAGCAGTTTGTGGGTCTGACAAGCAATTGGAGGATGGGTGGTTTACAAAAAATGGGGTCTGACATCAAGCAGCTGGAGGATGGTTTACAAAAGCTGTGAAGGCTCACTCTAGGCCATGAAGGAGGGTCGCTGCTTGATTGATGGCCGTCACCTTTTTGGGGAGTTTTTCTTGCCCTTTTGAAGACCTTGTTGTGGCTTGGTGTCTTGAAAACAAGAAAAGCAAGAACTTCCCAGCCAACCTGGTTGCTCAGCACACCCTCGGCATAGAACCAGGAAGCAAGCAGTGCAGATGAAAGACGTTCATCCTTTCACCTACATGACATTTGCTTGTGCCTTTGCATTTTTTTTTTAAGTGCTGAGCATTTCCTCTTTGGCTCAACAGATCTGTATTCCTCAGGCACTAAAAAGAAAAACTGTCATTGGAAACACATTTCACATTAACACCTAAAACCTAGGTAGTCGATTGAAAAAGAATAAAAAGCAAATACTAGGGGGCTAATATATATAATATAATATATATATATATAAAGTCAGCCACTTGACAAGATAATCATTGAATCATGGATCTCAAAGTTGGAAGGTTGTAATGGGACTAACGTGGGCAGTCGTCCCGTTTGAGGGCCACCTGTGAATACCATTTTTCAGTAATGACCCCTGTGCCCTCCTAACCAGAAGAAAGGAAGCACGCACTTATTTGTTGGAAAGAATGTTGGCTGCAGTTTTAGTTATATCCAGATCAATGCACTACGATCATCAGATAATGAATGGTATCTATTTTACCCCTTAAGCACAATACAAAGTCAGCATTCCATAAACACCTGGTCCCACTCCCCTACCTTGGTCTTAGAATGTCTTGCCTCAGGTGAGCTGTAAGGGGCCTCGTGCCCGTATGGATTAGAATGATTGGAAGCTGTGGGGCTGCAACCTTGGCCCATCATGTCCCTACCGTGCAAGGCTCCAAAGGGGCCAAGAAGCAGACCTCTTCGTTCCTACAGTCTTTTTCCGGGCGTACCTTGTGTGTATGATCATTTTTACGACCGCCATCGTCAGAAAGGATTTTTGACCCTTTGCAGCCCCCACCAAAAATCTCTACTTTATACAACGACTTTGTACAAATAACACCCCACTCTACTAGTTCATCCTCATTGTTCGCTAGAAACAAGTCAGTCACTATGTCAGACTCTATGTCAGACTGGCACGTGTCATCTTTGGCATAGTAACCAAGTACAATCAAATATATCAGACAATGGGCCTCATTACGACCCTGGCGGTAGCTGTGCGGGTATAAATGGCACGGCTACCGCCGGAGTTGTGTTTTTTTCCGGCGCCTGGCTTTTAGGGTATTACCGGGGCATTACAGCCCTGGCGGTACTGGAAAGCCAGGCGCCAGAAAAAATAACTCCCCATTCCCATTCAGTCCCATAGGACTGAATGGGAATGGAGAGGACGGAAGCACCGGCACTGTGTGCAACAGTGCCGGTGCTTCCGCCAAAGTCTTCGAGCGGGTACCGTTCCGCCTGCCAGGTGAGACCTGGCAGGTGGAAAGGCATCTGGCTCGCAAACTTGTACTCAGCCGGTCCAGTAACAATGGTGCTGGTAAGCCTACCGCCACCGTTGTTACCGGACCGGTGGGTCGTAATGAGGCCCAAAGTGTTGTTTCCTACAATAATCTCATCTAATCCTTTTTATTTATTTTTTTAATTTAAAAACGGTCGTACGCCGTTCTGGCTTAACCGCCACTTAATGTTGTTTTGTTTGCCATAATCCCACTGTTAGCAGCTTCCTTTCCTACGCCCTTGCATATAAAGGTATTGCAATATGGGCTGTAGGCAAGTATTTATCATAAACCATTATTGCTTACTTCGATGAACGCATGTCTTGTTTGCTGGCTCTGTGGCTCAGTGGACTAATGCATCCACTCCAGGGGCCTGTGTTTAACCTCACAGGTTCGAATTCCGGCAGGTGCACTCAGCCCTTTATCCTTCTAAGGTCGATAAAACGAGTTCCATTGAATTGGGTAACAATAACCATCTGTCATCTGTCAATAGCAGCAAGTTACCCCTCTGGGGGTGAACTTGTGCTCTACAAGTCCACCTGTTCTATTATATACATATATCTGCTCATCGACACACACACACTCTCACCAGGAAAGCTACACTGTGGTTGTGCCTGCCTAGCTTCTTTCCCAGGAAAGCTACACTGTGGTTGTGCCTGCCTAGCTTCTTTCCCAGGAAAGCTACACTGTGGTTGTGCCTGCCTAGCTTCTTTCCCAGGAAAGCTACACTGTGGTTGTGCCTGCCTAGCTTCTTTTCCATGAAACCTACATTTTGGTCGTGCCTGCCTAGCTTCTTGCCCATGAAAGCTACATTTTGGTCGTGCCTGCCTATTCTTTTTCCCATGATACCAGAGATATGGAGTTTTGCAAGGAGAGCCAATACACGTTGATCAAAAGGCACCCTTCTTAGCAGGCTCTTCACCAGGGCTTGTGGAACAATGGCCACGAGCTATCTCTGCCAGCCCTTCTCTAAAGCCAAACATTTTCGTATTTTATTCATACATCAATGTAAAACACTGCAGTCGGCTGATATTGTTAATAATGTATATATCGCTTTGGCCAAAGCGCTGTACATACTTTTTTTTAATAAACAATTATTACATTATATATAACTATGTTATTTGCATAGGGCCTGCCGGTATTGTCAAGACTCGACATGCTTTGTGGCTCTTCAGAAGACGGTAGTCTGAACAAACATGAAAATATAAAAGCATCACAATGCATGCAAATATTATTTAGAATGTAGGCAACTGTTCAAGCACTCGCAGAGTTGACTCATTTAAATATAAACCAGACGCACAATGTGAAGTGTTCAGGCACCGAGTGGATTTCTTTGTCAGTAGCTATGCAACTGCTCGACAAACATGGGATGATTCGTTCCATACACACGTGTGATGGGCGCACCCGTGCCTCGGGCCGCCCCGTACTTCCATCCACACGCACACACTCACTGACACAATGAGGAACACGTCTGTGCCGTACAGGGTCCCGGCGGCAACTGCAGCACGAACCGTCTTTATTCATACCGCGCATGCGCGGGCCACAGCGAGGCTCGCGCATGCGCGCCTTCAGTTCAAGACGTCACATCCCTCCTTTTCTTTAAACAGAAAAACAACTGACAACAACCATATAACAGGGTAACAATAAACAGACCCAACGGGGGTCGCTGACCTGACTGCAACGTCGGCTCAGACTCCTGAGTCCATGACGTAGTCCTTGATACGAACAGGCAGTCTGCAACCTCCTGGGGGTTGGCAGCGGGTTATCCATTGGTGGCTGCGTATCCGCAGGCAGGTCTACCTCTGGGCTCTCAGCCCCGGTTCCAGGCGTGGAAACCTCTTCCGGTTCCTCCTCATGCCGGTGCACATCCACCTTCTTGAAAAAGGACTGGTTGCGGGTGACGGTCCCTCTTTCGTTGGCCGTGGTGACCATGGTGCCCTTGACATGGGTAACTGTCCCCGGTTGGGGCTCAGACGGGAGCGATAGCTTCCCTTCTGGCTGACGGTTCCGCACCAGTACTGAGTCTCCCACTGCAATCTCTTTTTCCTGCAGACCTCTCCGCACACTCTCTTTCTCATTGCACTCCGCTCTCTCCTCTGGGACTTTGTCGTTATCGATGACTCCAGGCTCGCGGCCTTCGACTTCCGGGATGAGGCCTCTCGGGCAGCATCCAAACAAAGCCTCTGCCGGAGCAAATCCGGTCGACTGGTGGGGTGTGGTTCGATATTCCCGAAGAAATTCCACCAGTTTCCTTTTCAGGTCACCCCCTTCGTTGGCCGTTATTCTGAACACCTTGTTCAGGGTCCTCATGAGTCTTTCAGCTTCTCCGTTGGCACTGGGCCAGAGTGGCGATGCCTTGCGGTGCTGTATTCCTTTTTCTTTCAGGTACTGCGCAAACTGGTTCCCTGTGAACGGCGGCCCATTGTTCGAGCATAGGATCTGCGGGAAGCCATGGGTCGCAAACATCTTGTCCAAAGCCACGATGGTGTGTTCGCTCGCTGTTGATTCACCACCTCCACCTCGGGATATCTCGACCATTGGTCGACTACAGCCAAAAAGTACATGCCCCTCCCGGTCGACCCAAAGTCTGCGTGGACTGTTCCCCACGGGCTTTCGCTTCTTTCCATGGAGCTGATGGGCGGAGCTTTCTCAATGGGACCAGCTGCCTGGCAGGGCAGGCACCGCTTCACATGCAGTTCCACTAGGTTTTCCAGGTCCGGGAACCACACTTTGGGTCTTAGCCGCGCCTTGGTTTTCGCAACGCAAACCCCCTGGTGACCCGTGTGTGCCAGCTCCAGAACTCAAGCCCTCAGTGACTGCGGAATGACAATCTGCCATCCACGCAGCAGCAACCCATCATCCGATATCGAGAGTTCATCCCTTACTCTCCAAAGGGCCTAGAGATCTCTCTGGGCCCTGACATCTCACCTGGCATTGTTCTGTAGCACCTCTTTTCAGTCTCCACTTCTTATCGCCGCCTGTATAATGTGGAATACCTCGTCGGATGACGACTCTTCAGCCACTACCTCTCGAGACAGCGCCACCGGCATCGCGCTCTCCACAATGTTGTTTACGAATACCTGGCACTCCACCAGCTCATCGGATCCCAGCGCTCTCCCATAGTTCGGGTGGCGGGACAGGTAATCCGCCGGATTGTTCGTCCCTGGCCTGTACACGAGCTTGGCCCCATATTCAATTAGTGCCAGCATCCAGCGCTCGATCCTCGGGGAGGCTTCGATGAAACATCCGCCAGAATGGGCAAAATCGGTTTGTGGTCCGTCACGACCGTGACGGGCTTTCCAAGTATGTACAAGCGAAAATGCCGGCAGCCCCATAGGATGGCCAATGCCTCCCTCTCAATCTGCAAATAGCGTCTCTCTGTGTCCGTGAGGGCCTTGCTCACGTAGGCGATGGGTCGCATGTCTCCTCTGGTGTCCGACTGCATAAGAACCGCACCCAGTCCCACCGGGCTGGGATCAACGACAATCTCCGACTCGGTGGTGGGGTCAAAATAAGCCATTGTGTCTCGATCTGAGAAAGCACACTTAATCTCTAGGAAGGCATCCTGTTCCCTCTTGTCCCACACCCACGTAGAGTCCTTTTTGGTCAAAGCTCAGAGAGGTTCAGACAGGGACACCAGACCTTTGATAAATCGCCCACAGTAGTTCACCATCCCCACGAAACTACGTACCTCCGTGGGGGATTGGGGCGCCGACGCCTCACGGATGTCCTTAATTTTCTCGGGGTCTGGCGAAAACGCTGGAATCTTTGGATTCACATGGAATATGAATCCAAAGAATCCAATACGATCCTCGAAAAATTCGCACTTCCCTCTATGTAAAGTAAGGCCCAGCTCACTCAGCCTCTGTAGCGTGCACTCCAGTCTCTTCATGTGTTCGGCCCGGGACTCTGCAAAAACCAGAATGTCATCACTCATATTGAGTACCCCTTCGAGACCAGCCAGCGCTCCCCTGATGGCATTTTGGAAGACTTCCGCCATGGAGGAAATGCCAAAGCTTAGGCATTTAAACTGATAGAGGCCCTCATGAGTAGTAAAGGTCGTAATGTACCTCAAGTCTGGGTGGAGCTCCAGCTGGTGATACTCCGACCTCAGATCCAGCTTGGAGAACACCCTGGCCCCTTGCAGCTCTCCCACGATGTCGTCCAGCGTGGGCGTAATGTGCCTTTCCCGTTTAATGGCAGCGTTCGGGAGACGCTTGTCCACGCAGATGCGGACGACACCTGGCTGTTTAGGTTTGGGCGCCACTACAATGGGTGATACCCAGGGAGTCGGCCCTTCTACTCTCTCAATGATGTTCATCTCCACAAGTAGCTGCAGTTTCTTCTCCACCTGTGCCCGGAGGTGGAAAGGAATTCGTCAATGCTTTAGGGCTGTGGGCTGGATAGTGTCATCAATGTGCAAACGCATCGGGGGAGCCTTCAACTTGCCCACCCCTTGAAAAATGCTGGAGAACTTGTCTAGGAGCTGATCCGTGTCTACCTGGTAAATTTCGAGGGAAAAATGCACGAGGTCCAGCGGCTCCGACACAGCACAGCTCAGGAGTGAGTGCGGGCTGACGTCAGTGATGAAACATCTTGCCTTGATGGACCTGTCCCCTCGAGTCACTGGTGCAACGAACACACCCTGAATGGGTAGCGGTGTGTCACCACCAACGGTGAATATCTTGGCCCTTGACACATCCAGCGGGGGCGGGCCCAGGATGGCCTTGTAGTGTTCAGTGGCCAGTACGCAGACAGAGGCCCCAGTGTCAATCAAAACCTGGGTGGGGGCACCTTGAATGTCCACGACGCATGTAGGCTGTCACCTCTTCTTCACTCCTGTCGCAAGGTTTGAAATTAAGAAAATTTCCTCTTCATCTTCCTCCTCCTCAGCGATGTTGAGCCTCTGAGTGTCCTGCTCCAGCGAGGCGATGCTACGTTGTCTCCTGAAGCCACCTCCACTCGCCCTCGCCGGCCCTCGATGCGTGGTTATCGGGGCAGCTGCGCAACACATCCTGGCATAGTGACCAGGAGTGTTGCACCTTCCACAGACTCTTGTTTTGGCGGGACAGTCCTCCGAGTGGGGCAGGTCGTACCCACAGTATTGGCATATGGCAGCATTTCCTTGCGCTGGAGCCGCCTCCTGGCGCTTCTGACTCCAGCGAGTTTTCGACAGGGCCTGCCTCCCCACTGCAAACGCCTCCTCACATTGCCAGGGCGCACTGCCACGTCCATCTTCGCACCCCTTGTCTCGGCAAGCTCATACACCCTGCCACTGTCTAATATTTGGGTTAGAGTCATACCTGGCTCCCGCAGAATTTGTCTGCGCAGTTTGCCGGAACTGCATCCTTGGATTACTTGATTGCAGATCATGTTTTCATTGTTGTCCACCTGCAGGTGCTTGCCATTTGCCGCAGACATGTGCAAAACTTGTCGAGAGATTCATCCTCGTGTTGCTTCTCACCACAAAACAGAAACCTCCCGAAGTCAACATTGGATAACGGAATGAAATAGTTCTGGAGCGCCGTTTTGACAGCTTTGCATACGCCTCCACCTGCAAAATTAGGGACTCATATATGCATAGAACGTCCATGCCCGCTGAATAGAGCAGAGTGGCCCTTTTTGCATCATCATCGGTCTCTCCGGTGGCAGTGAAAAACATGTCCAATTTCATGATCCACAGGAGCCATTTTGGGCCCAATTTTGAGGGTGGGCCAGACATGTCAAATTCTTGCATTGGCAGCAACGAGCCAGGTTGCCGATGCATCACTCTGGGCGGCGCAGTAGCTTCTCCATCGCTGTCCGTCATTCTTTCACAGGTCGCACAGGCACCTCCCACTGTCCTGGAGGCCGCAAACCTGACTTCACGCAGACATGCACTTACCTTGTCGTGTGTACTGCACTGCCCTGGTGTGCATCAGCCTTGTCACCTGCCCAAGGCACCAAGATGTGGCCTCAATGGCCTCTCCAATGCTCCAACGTAAAGAGCCCCTCATCACCGGTCTTCTCCGCGGTCCTCCGGGTTGGAGAACCACAGGGGTTCCAAAAATTGAAGATATGTATCTCCTTCAGCTCGTGGGCAGCGCACGAGCACCCTTGCGGGCCGCTTCTGCCTCACGCGTGAGATTGCAAATGGCCGCCATCACTCGTGTCGGGTCCATGGTGTGTTGGGGAAGAAATCTGCCGTTGACACGCCCGCGCGTGTCAGAATGTCTCCCTTTCCACACCCGTCCTCGTCGCCAATGTGATGGGCGCACCCGTACCTCACTCTGTACTTGCATCCACACACTCACTGACACAATGAGGAACACGTCTGTGTCGTACAGTGTCCCGGCGGCAACTGCCGCACAGACCGTCTTTATTCATACCGCGCATGCGCGGGCCAAAGCGAGGCTCGTGCATGCGCGCCTTCAGTTGAAGACGTCACAACACGGAAGAGCTGGGATGATTCTTTCCATACACACGGAAGAGCTGGGATGATTCGTTCCATACACACGGAAGACCTGGGAAGATTCCTTCCATACACACGGAAGAGCTGGGATGATTCGTTCCATACACACGGAAGAGCTGGGATGATTCCTTCCATGCACACGGAAGAGCTGGGATGATTCCTTCCACATACACGGAAGAGCTTGGATGATTCGTTCCATACACACGGAAGAGCTGGGATGATTATACACCCGTACAGAAAAGTTGCTCTCCCTGGAAATATTTGAAACACATTTCACCAGTTTGATTTTTGTTACCAAAAACGGTCCCAACTCATCTGAATTATTTGCTGTTATATTTGCATTGCAATTAACAACAAATAGACAACAAATGTTTTTTTGAATATTCTATGTGTGTGTTTTTGATGTGTAAACAGATGGGAAATACAATGAAAAACACATTTGATCGCAAATGCAATAATGAATACAAGCTATGAAACCGAGAAAATATATGATCTGAGCTCTACATGCAGAGGACATGCACACTGAAAAACACCCAGTCACATGCAAATTCCATCTACATTGGTCAGATATGTCGAAGATACATTTTATAACATCAAGCTAATGCAGTAGACACTTTTTACATTGCAAAGTGTTGCACTGTTGAACAAGTTCATGCTGTAGAAATGTTCTAAATTGGATACAAATGTAGTATTGCACTGTTAAGCATATTGAAAAAAAACATTTCTAATATAATTGTATATAAAAGTAGGGCCCAAGATGACAACTGAAACAGCCCCCACAGGCGGAGGTATGCACTGGCGGCCTGAGTTGGCCACCACGAATGGTATGGTCTCCTGGATGGGAAAGTACAAAGACAGATGGCACCCTGATTGGCCAACACAATTTTGTAGTTATGTAAGAGATAGTTCGAACGGCATTCAAAAACATTAAGCTATTCTGTTAAGATAACATGGCACCTTGAATGGCTGCTCCCTTGCCACAATACATGTATGTAAGAATGACCAGGGCACAGCAAACATGGAACATTAGCGGGTCTGTCAACTCAAAAGACGGGCGCTACGTGGAGCATGTAGAAACATTTTACAGATGGCGGACGGCCTAGCACTCAGCCTGTGGTGGATGCTGCTACTTAGACTGCTCTTTGAAATGTCTGTTCTGCAAAATGCAGCCAACAAGAATTAAGCCCTTGCTGCAGAGTTGGGCCCACTTTTATATATTATCCACCTAAACTGTGTTCCATATGAAGCGGGCTGCCCATTTCACCACGTCCTCCATAACTATGCAAGCCTGTGCCTCTTTTCCAGGCCTGCTGGGGTAATTTAATCCCTACAATCAATCTTTGCAGTGAGTCGGCCCTACAGACATTTATTATTTTCCTGTTTACTACTCAAATAATTACTCATCGTTACCTGCTGAGGTCAACCCAAAGTACACATTTTTCTAAATGGGATCAATGGGAATCCAACAGAAAACACAAAAAAAAAGGACTAAAACCTGAATTCAACCTATATTTAAATGAATATCTAAAGATAGCACAGAACGCCCAAATAAATAATAATAAAATAATAATAATAATACGGGTGTATAAATGCAATTCAAAGTGATATAAATACATTTGAATAGACATAGTAATGAAACATGAGTTTAATTTAAAAGATTTTATATAAAAAACGATTTTTAAATACAATTCCATTGCAAATTGCCTATACACGTAATGTAAGCGCACCGCTTGACATCACATCAATATGCACATTTCCCCTGTGACATATAAACACAATAAGTGAGACCAGACTAACAAAACATCCATCACACCGAAACATAAAAATGTGCAAACATAGCAATATAGTGATATTGGCAAGGGGCTGCCTAACATGCAGTTCAGGCACTGACTGAATTCATTAACCATGTGCCCTTATTTATAGAGCCCGGCAGCACATAAAGCTCAGCCGCTAGGCTAACAAATCCAAAATTAACAGGAATTCAAACATCTCCAGAGAACAAATTCATCATCGGCCAACTCAAGTTTCAGCTGCAGGGGTTTTAGTAATTTCTCTACCATGCCTTCACCAGGGAAAATCCCTTTCCATTACAAGGAGAATATGAAGTTGGTTCTGCAAAATTAGCCAAACATACATAATTGTTATATCTCATGCTTATCCATGCACTAATGCACCCTAATGGGCAATTTAGACACAAAAGAGCAGTCTACCATACCAACATCATCAAAGAATGAACTCTTGGCAAAACGACCATTACAAACATAACATTGGTAGAGGCCAAAGGTGGTCACTCGTTTGAAGGAATGTTGACAGCATACAGGACCAGCATGGTGGCAGCAATTCTGTATGGTCTTGAGACAAGCAGTTGGCCTGGCGTAATGTCTTGGAACGGAAAATGTGGCGACCTGGAACTCTTGCAGTCCTTCCCAATCCAAGACATTTGCCTGAAATTAGGTGTGGTTTCCCTTATGAAGCAAATCAAAATTAGAAGGTGCCCACTGCTCATAAGAATAACTGAAGATCAGGGAGAAACCATTCGCAGCTGGCACATGCATCAAAGGGTGTGAGCTTCCCGGGATTCGCATTCAGTGAAACATTTAACTGAATTTCAAAGTCGGCTAGGTTGGACGCAGGATGTTGACTCCCCAAACTTCACTAAAGCCAGAAGAACATTGATTGACAGGGCAAATTTCTGGGACATAGCTAATAATGTAGATTATTTGTATGGGGAAAGCAACGCTAAAAGAATATGCCACCGAGTCATGTGAGATATCTCAAGTTCACTGTTGATCAGGGTTTGCAACGTTTTATTATGTTCCTATGTTTTAATTTGCTGCACTCATTAATAATAATCGGAGTCAGGGAGGCTATTGTCACGACCCTCACCCAAAACCCCCTCTGGCAATCCCATTGGCCAGGTGGAGTCAGGACTCAGGCCTCTAGAGCCTGGCATCCTCTTCAAAAGCCCCCCTGGGGCCAGTCCTGGCACCTATGGCGCCAGGCTCATACACGCCAGGCTCATACACCATGAAAAACATGTGCTTGGGAACTACTTTATTGTGTTGTCAGCCAACATGGAGGCATCCACATAGATTGGTTCCAAGGAACCAAGCTATGCGGTCCAGTGTTTTGGGTGTGGTAGCCTCGGGATTACTTTTCCTGGACTATTTTGTTGGGGCTATTTAAACCACACCCAAGCAAGACAACATGCTTTGCGTTACTTTGCAGTTTTGCAACGTGACGCTTACCATGTCCAGCTATACCCACGAACCTCGGAGAAGCAGAACCTGCAAGGAGACAAAAGGAACATCATTAGCAGCAGCATCTTACCTGCAGTCTTCATCTTTAGCTACTCGTAGCTCCTGAGAACAGCTTCCTTGAATCTGCACGCCTCCTGGACTGAACGACCTGATAGAGGAAGATAGAGGCAACATTAAAGAAAGCATAAGAGACATTGCAAATTACGAACTGCTCTAAAGGCTTACCTGGCTGGTCGCTTCTCGGCTGGCACTACTCTGGAAATTCCACACGCGCTGAGCATCATAGTGCTCTTAATGCGCCATCATTTACCAGCGAGGCTCAACCAAGCCAGTTCACCGCGCTGAAGCTCCGCATACCCAAGGGCGAAAAAGAGACATTATTAAACAAAGAAAGGCATGCAGGATAGCAACAATACTAAAGAACAGCAATAAGACCTACCTGAACGATATCAAATGGGCCGGCGTTAGTGAAGTAACTGGACCGCACACGCCCACGAAAGACAATTCGCCCCTGCAAAGAAGGCAGGACGGAGAGCACGCCTAACTCTACCACAAGGCAGAACCTGCCCCGCAGACCACGTCTGGGCACCACTGAGAAGTATACCAGCGAGTAACCCGGCTGGGTGGCGTCCCTGTGGATACCAGGTGAGCGTAACAGCTATCCCAGTTCACGAAAGGAAATGCAGGATCTGCAGTAAGCACCTAGAATGTACCAGGCATTTACTGATGCAATGCCCTGAATTAAAGACTGGGCCTCATTACGGATGTGGCGGCCACAAAATAGCGGTGCCGGTAAGGGACCGACACCGTTCATTCTGGGCCACCGCATTACGAGGTCTGCAGGGGGTCCCGCTCTGCACGCCTGGCCAGACCAGACATGCAGAGCCGGACCCGCTAGCAGTCCAGGATGCTAACAACGGGCCCGTCATTAACGGGCCCGTTGTTAGCATCCTCCCCATACCCATTGAGCTCTATGGGGGCTCAAATGGGAATGGGGATGTACCAGGTGCTGCGAAAGGGATTTACCAGGCCCTCCAAGGTCGGAATGGTTCGGTAAATCCCCTTTTGCGGGATCCAGACCCGAGTTTGGAGGTAGCCATGCCCTTATTAAGGGCATGGCTACCTCCAAACTCGTAATGAGGCCCATTGAGTGAGACTCACTATCAGAAATGTGTTAGTCAAATTCAAGATGTTGCCCTTGATCAATTTTGGGCATTAGTAGTGGGAGCACAATCTAGAGTTATTGCTAATGAGGCATATTTACTATGGAAGTCCATTGCTCTGGTTTTGGAGGGCAGCGACCATTAACTTAATTGGAATGTTCTTAGAGATGCTGTTTTAGATTGACAAATGTGTTTCTAATGTGTGTTATTTAGTTCTAAATTCGTAAGGATTATCAACATGTATTGTATGAATGCATGTATGTATATTTAGTATTCTATGTGAAGTTTTTTTGAGTTGTATAGTATAAAGGTTACTTTTAACCAGATACACGTAATTAATAAAAAAGACCATTTAAAATTTAAAATGAGGTGGTTGAAATCACTGTCAGGTCACACTCTGAAATGCACCAACTGCCAGAAACACAAAATAAAAGAATAGCATGAAGACTCCAATCAAATGTCCACCCCAGTCCGTCAATAACCACTTAACTCATACACTCCACCACTACGGCTGGCCAAGCAACCTTTTATGCATTTACATGTTTTATATTCAACCCAGTACGGCCCCATCCAACAATACCTTGCTGTTGGCTGGTGCAGCGTCCTTTCACGGCCACCCAACCAGCTTGTTTCCACATGGAGGACAGCGCTCGGACCCAGAAGGTGAGCGGTTGAATGCGCAGCGCTTCTCCTGTTTGCAGGGACAATCACATATGATCCTGCAGAACCCCATATCAGCAAGAAGAGAGAAACCTCACTGCCTAATCAAAGTGGATGGAAATGAAACCAGAGTGATGGCGAATTTGGGGTCAGATCTCGAACATATTGCCCATTTGCACCTACAAAGTAATAGTGGGAAAGTACAAAGAGGAGGTTCAAAGGACTAAACACCAACCCAAGGTATATGTAGGTGCCACAGTATGCCTGCTGGGGCAAACGCAAAAAAGGAAACCTAGAGGTTAAAGGCAGAAAGACAATGACAATTGTATATTTCTCGGAGGAGGGACCGGCAGTGCTTAAGTTGGATGACCAGGCAAAACTGAATATCAAGCGGATCCCAGCAAGGAAGATCAAATCCTTTCCATAAGAGCAGGAGGATCATCTCTATCCAGAGAAGAGTTCCCAAGGAAGTAAGACCAGTCCCAGCTACCATGGGAGCTGCATTACTAAGTAGGCTCTTGAAGATGGTAAAAGAGGGCATGATTGAGACGGTTGAATCGTCAGAAAGGTTGAGTCTGCTCGTTCATATCAAAAGCAGCAATTCAATGATATCAGGATTGGCATAGACCTGTCCAGCCTCAATTTGGAGGCATACACTGACAGCGACCATTTACGTAGTATCAATGAGCAGATTTTGATGATGAAGGAGGCAAAGTACTTTTAAAAATTGGACATGCGTGACGCATACCATCAAATAAGTCTGCATAAAGAGTCACGGTCACTTACAGCGTTTATCACTCCATTTGGTACATACCTCTATACGCAGTTCAGCCGCTACAGTGTTTCAGAGGATGATAGAGTCTTTACTGTGCAATATAGGAAACGTTTCATACTTCCAGGATGATATCCTCATTTATGCAGAAGATGAAGAGACCCATGATGTTATACTGAGAAATGTGCTGAAGAAACTGCAGGATGCAGGAGTAAAATTGCAGTATGAGAAGTGCAGGATCAAGGTGATGGAAGGGAATAGTTGGGGTAATATACATCACAAATTGGCAATAGCCCAAGACAAATGTACTTCAAGCAACTGTCAAGGTGCCAGCACTGACCACCAAAGAAGAGCTCACGTCTGGCGGAATAAAATGCAAAATTTGTACCACACATTTTCAGAGATGACAGCACCCATGAGGAACTGCTTAGGAAGGGGTAGGAGTACTTAGGGAGAAAGGAACAGAAGGCTGCATTGAAGATGTGAAAAAAGAGATAGTGGAAGTCCTGTGTCTTCATCTTTCAACTCGTTGAAGACCTACATCACCATAGATGTGAGTGCCTATGGGCTGGGAGTGACTCTCACACAGAAGAGAGGTAATGTGGAGCATGCTGTAGCATATGCATCCAAAGCACTGCCTGAGGAAGACTTTCGAGAAAGAGGTGCTCGTGTGTGCGTGGGCAGTGGAGTACTTCAGGACTTCTGTTTGATAACCACATTTTATTTGCTTGAAGATTACAAGCCTATAGTGCAAATGCTGAACACAGGGTGCACAAAAACATCCACTCCATGGCTTGCTCGCATAGAAGCCAAATTACAACAATATACGTATGAAATAATGCACATTAAGGAATGGAAGAACTCGAAGGCTGATTGCATGTCACTCCTGCCTGAACAAAATGACAAAGATAACACAACACAATGCTGATATGTGAGTGCATTGTGGCATCAGTCAGCGATGTAAGGAGCATTGAGTTCATGAAAATGAGTGAGAGACATTGGGCAGACAAATCGTCTAAAGATGAAACAGTGTCGAAATCTGACGAGATGTGTCAAGAATTGATGGCCGGATGAAAGGGCAATTCCATGAGGGGCTGCAACCACACTGGAAAGTAGAAGAAGAAATACACAAAGAGAATGGGTTACTATTCAGGGGGCACCGAGTGATACCCCCAAAAGCTTTACAAAAATGACATATGGACCATTCAGGGCACTTACGAAGCAACATGAAAATACGCATGGTAAGGGAAGCATACTGGTGTACAGCCGTGTATAAGGTTATAATTAATATTATGGAAAGATGTCACAAGTGTTTAAACCGTGACAAAAGGTTGAAAGTGAGTCAAGCACCTCTCATCCCCACAGAAATTCTACAAGGAGTATAACAGCAGTTGCGGTTGGACTTCATAGGCCCCTTGTTTAGCCATGAATTCTGAGTACAGGTGCGCAATTGTAATTGTAAATGATCTATCGAAGTTGGTAGAGACAGAACCTGAGCCTGACATCACAGCGAGAACAGTGATTGACGTCCTCAAGTCACTGTTCCAAAGGGAAGCACTACCCAAAGACACAGTAACCAACAACAGAGTCGATTGGCGTTGACTGAGATGGCAAAATGTATATGCAACAACATCATAAGGCAGATCAAGGCAGCCTTATATCACCATCAAGTCAATGGGTTAGTGGAAAGAGCCAATCGTTTCATGAAGAGAGCCATTCAGCTGGCCATGACATCAGGTATGGACCCGCACAGGATGGCGAAAGAAGTAGTGGCTGCTCACAGACTCACTCCAAATGGAACCACAATGGTATCACCCATCCAAATGTTGAAAAGCAGGAGAGCTGCATCTATGTTAGTGCCCCAAAGGCTTTCCAGTGTAAGAGAGGATGTCATGGTAAACATGGAAGAAGTGGTGTGGAGGATCAAGAAAAGTAAGGGTCACATGAAGAAGTAGCAAGACAACCGCGGGGCGGTACAAAGAACAGAAATACAAGAGGGAGTTATGGTGAAGATCAGATTATCTCACAAGGACCGAGTGACAGAGTCCTGTTACAGTGAACCTATCAAGGATATGTAGAGGGGCACAATTCATGAGTGCACCCAAGATGGTAAAAGGTGGAATTTAGCAAGAGTGGCAGTGTTTGCAAAAGGGACTTTGGAAACAGTTAATCGCCTCACACCCAACCAAGCAAAAGAAGGTCACAAACGAACCAGGACCAGTAGGCAAACTGATGGACAGAGGTCAAGTTGAGGGGTCTCATGTAAGAGCAGGTGGAGCCAAGTGACAGCACACACAGAAAGCAGAGAAGGGGGTGATGAAAAATGCACACAATTGAAGTGAGCTATGGTGGTCATCCGCAGCGGGTGAGAAAGAAGCCAAAGAAGTATGAGGATTGTGTGATGGAATAAGGACATCACACTTCTCAAGAAAAGGAAGTATGTGGAGCACTAGTCGCTCGAGAGCAGCTCTGATAGTACTCTCGAGAGACTTGGTCCGCACGAGTGGCAGGATTGTGGAGGATGACAGAGAGCAAGCAGGCCCAATAACAGGTCACACGTGCAGCACTCCTCCTGCTCACAGGGACCACCACATATGATCCTGCAGAACCCCATATCAGCAAGAGGGAATCAATTAGATATGACAGTGAATCCAACTGTCCCTTTCTGTACATAGTGCCAACTGCAGATTAAAAGCTTCCTACTACAGTATTGAGCGAGGTTCATCACTGCGAGCCCACAACATCAGTCTTTATGGTCATTTTAAGGACCAGCCATAACTAGCTCTCACTGAACCAGTCACACTATTATTTTCTATCACTGAGCCCATAACCATTTGCCATTCTGCCATCAACAAGTAAGCGCTTGCAGCAGCCCGGCCATGCACTCCTTCATAAACTAGTATTTCTATAGCCTAATCCACAAAACGGTTTTGCAAGCCATACTAACGAAATGTATCATTTAACTGAAACCTGGGATCATACCAACCACTTTCGGATCCTCCCACTATTGCTCAATAAGGTGAGCGATTTTGGCTGCTATTTCATAAATAAATAAAACTGTTGCTAATAGTCTTCAATTCGAATTCAAAGCGGAAAGCTCAGCATCCAGTCATCCTTCCTAAATATAGAAAACATGCAAGTGTAGAGGAAAAGTATAGGGCTTCTGCAACCCCTAATAGTAGCATAAACCGCTCAATCTTCACTCCTGTTGGGGACTAGAACCCACCACCTAGCTATTCACAAGGCTGGGCTTGAGGCACTGAGTCGCTCGAGGTTCTGATAGCAAATGATGTCTGAAAATGCAATGAATCCTTTGTGGCAGCAACGCACTGCGGTCACTCCATCATACCTTCGATGGACCCCACTCAAAAATAGAAATAACCCGAGTCCACATTATGTTATGTGGGCATAAGGCATTCATGGAGGGCCAACGGCCATAAAGACATAGACTACATGTCTGCTTAGCCATGGGAGGATTCCCGCTCTAGCACAGGGGCAAAGTCTCTCGACAAGCTGTGATGTCAGATGCCACCTGCTCGTGAGGCGTTTGTGCGAGTGTGCAGTTCCAATACACAACATCCCTCCAAAAGTTCAGATTCCATCTTAAGATTCAAATGGTGAGTGTGTGTGGAGAGCACTGGTACTCACATCAAGGGCTGAGTTCATAGTGCTTCAGCTTGACTGGGGCACACTGATCCTTTAGATGTGGAAGCAAGGATCTGATCCGCACTGTACATTTGGCCGGAGCCCAGAGATGTCAGACAGTCTGCTTGCTGTGTAACTCTCAGCTTCATTGCTTGTGTCAAGCTCAGGGTTGTCTTCGAGACGATCATCTTCTTGTGGCCCTTCTCCAACACATTTTAGGTTCAGGATTGGCATTTTGGACTTGTCCTGGGGTCTCTGTGCATGGTGTACCCCTAGTCTCTTGAAGTAATGCACAATGCGGGTGGCTTTCTCCTGATCAAGTACTGCGGTTACTAGCATTCCATGACAGTGTTGGACAGTGAGAAAGGTAGGTTAGAAGAAAAAAAGGCATGTCTTTTTTTCCTTTTGGATGGCGATTTTGCACCAGGACAGCACCACCAACCACTATGTCGGGCTCTAATGCCCGCGAGCACTGTCATGTGGTCATTGGCCTGTTGTCTATCAACTTGCACTGCTTCTGAATCCAGATCAATGGGGGTCGTTGATGAGTGGTTGGGGTGGCTGTGTTGACAAGGCGGTTGTCGATCAGGGCAGCCGGTAAACCTCATACTCAATGCTCTGTTGACCCTTAGTTGCAATGCGGATGACCTTAATCAGGGTGCACATGCAGCGCTTGGCATCTCCATTAACCTGTGGCCAGCTACGGGTGATATTTTGATGGTGTACCTCGAGATGCTCAAGGTATTCTTTAAATTCATCCCCTTTTAAGGGAGACCCCTTGTCTGTCTTCAGTTTGTCTGGGATTCCTTCCACTGCTAGGATCTTTTCCAGCATGTGTGGCTTTTGAGTTTACCACATCCAGCTCTGGGTAGCAGGTGCGGTCTGTGAGGACAAGGAGGCACCTGTGACTCCACTGACCAGAGAACATAAATTGGCACTCACTGAGCAGAAATGCTTCTGAGAATTTGAAAAGCTCTCTGCTGATGGCCAGGATCGCCTTGAGGCGTGTTCTGCTTGCAGAGGTTCTATGAGTTTGATCTTGGAGAAGGACTTAGAGTGCAGCCTGGAGGCATTTGTCCTTCAGCATTTTTTCTGGTATTCCGCAGTGTCATTTGGACCTGGGAGATGATGCCTCTGTGATCATGTGCACATTTTCCTCAAGGATTTCTGCCTCTCTGTCTTCTCTCATTTCACAATGGTGACGGGAGAGTTAGTCGACATTGTTGTTAACTCCGGATTTGAATTTGAGGGTGAAGTTGTGTCCTTGTAATGCAGTTGCCATTTTTCAATCCGGGGAGGCAGTCTCTTAGTGGGTCCCCACAGGATGGGAAGCAATGGCATATGATTGGGGACCACCTCACCCTGAAGTGGTTTCCTTACGTGTAGATGTGGAAGTGCTGAATACCCCACAGGACATCAATGGCCTCAATACCCCACAGGACATCAATGGCCTCCTTCCCATTCTGGGAGTATTTCTGTTCCATCGATGTAATGAAGTTGCTGGCATAGGCAACCAACACAGAGTTCCCTTAGATTAGGGCGGCTCCAAGTCCACAGGGCTAGTTCCCACAAGCAGTTCCTTTTCTCTCTTGGTATCAAAGTGTGACATGGTGGTCTCCTGTGACAGGGTTTCCTTAGTGTGTTGGAACACAGCGTGGTGATGGTCGATGAGCTCCCATGGTCTTTCAGACTTGGTGAGATTATGAATTGGTTCTGCGATAGTAGCTAGGCATGGAAAGAAGCATCCACAATAGTTTGCCATGGCAAGAAATCTGCTCAGTTGCTGGAGAGAATTTGGGCATGGGGAAGCCAATATGGTTTGATCTTCTTGGGTTTCGGCCACATGCTGTGTCTGTTGAAGACGCAGTCAAAAAATTCCAGCATGGGCTTGAAGTATTCACACTTCTTGCAGTGCGAGACCGTTGTTGTGAAGACTTTGCAAAATGTCTCTTAAGAGGCGGTCGTCCTCGGTGACAGAGTATACCAGAATGTTGTCCATTATATTAAGAATGCTGTAGAGGCCAGCAAATGTGCTTCATTTTGCCTTTTGAAATACCTTGGTTGCAGAAGATATATCAAAGGTTAGTCTTTTGTATCGCATGAGCCCCATTAGCGTGGAAAACCTGGTCATGGCCTTGAATCCTGGTCTAACTTCGGCCAGTGATATACAGACTGTAGCTTGAGTTTTGAGAAGATTCAAGCACCATATTACTGGTAATTCTTTCATCATATGTGGGTGGGAACTGCCACACATGTGGAATGACCTTATTAGGCAGACACACGTCAAAGCATATGAGCTCCTGTTAAATCTGTCGGACATTCGAGTTATGATAATTGTTAAAACCCAAGGAGTAGACCTGGAGACCTCTTAATGAACATGGCTTACTCCAACATGTCTTGGTCATCTTCTACATTAGGTCTCATGCGGAACAAGACATGCCAGTGCCTGATATAGACTGTTTCAACAGAGGAGTCCACGTGTAGCACGAGTGGCTTTTTTTTTTTAGGCACCCGATGCCAGAGAAGAGGGACTTGTGCTGTGTGGGGAAGTCCACTAGGTCACACTTGTGCAGCAGGAAAAGTAAATCAAATACAATGACTAGGAAGCCTTACAGCTGAAGAGGATGAAAATGCCGACCTCTGAAACAGACCCTTTCTGTAATGTTGTTTGCACCATGTGAGATGTCAGGCAAGAACACCTTCAGTGATGTTGGCCTATGGTTGCCATAAGCAAAGATACTCACCTTAGTTTGTTGCAGGCAAAGACGAGGGTTGATGAGGTTGAACTTTGACATTGGTAGCACATTTGCAAAGGCACAAGTATGATTCACTGCTGAATCGTGTATGCTGTTGATGTGCACCTTGTATGGTTATGGCTTCATCTTCTTAACCCTCGAATCCTGGTGTATTATGTATGCAAAGAGTAGCTCATCATTGCTGGAGTCATGTGTGTTGGCAACGTTTTCCTCATCAGCAGATGGTTCCACCATTCTAACACAGGATCTCCTGACATGACTACTTTATGCATGGTGGGCGAAGACCTGCATACTTGGAAGGAACGGTTGACGGTTCCACCATTCTAACACAGGATCTCCTGACATGGTACTTTTGGCATGGTGGGCGGAGATCTGCATAATTGGGAGGAACGGTTGACGGTTCCACCATTCTAACACAGATCTCCTGACATGGCTACTTTATGCATGGTGGGTGGAAACCTGCATACTTGGGAGGAACAGTTGACTGTTCCACCATTGTAACACAGGATCTCCTGACATGGCTACTTTATGCATGGTGGGTGGAAACCTGCATACTTGGGAGGAACGTTTGACTGTTCCACCATTCTAACATAGGATCTCCCGACAAGTCTACTTTATGCATGGTGGGTGGAGACCTGCATACTTCGGAGGAACAGTTGACGGTTCCACCATTCTAACACAGGATCTCCTGACATGGGCCCTTTTGGCATGGTAGGTTGAGACCTGCATACTTGGGAGGAACGGTTGATGGTTCCACCATTCTAACACAGGATCTCCTGATATGGCTACTTTTTGCATGGTAGGTGGAGACCTGCATACTTGGGAAGAACGGATGACGGTTCCACCATTCTAACACAGGATCTCCTGACATGGCCACTTTTGGCATGGTGAACGGAGACTTGCATACCTGGGAGGAAGGGTTGACGGGTCCACCATTCTAACACAGGATCTCCTGACATGACTGCTTTTTGCATGGTGGGTGGAGACGTGCATACTTGGAAGGAACGGTTGAGCTTCTTACGGTGCCAGGTGGCATATCCTCTAACCGGGCATTCTTGCAGGTCAAGAAGGCTACCATTATAGTTAGAAGACATGCCATGGGGACTAGGTGTATCTGCATCTTTGTCCCGAGGTTGTCTGCATGGGCTGTCAGGAGGACAAGTATTCCCTAGGCTTGGTTATTCACCTTGCTGGATGGCTTGCGCATGGTCATTGACATGTGCATGCTCTGCCATTCATTGGCATTTCGAATGACTGGTCCATGGCCATAGGATGGGATTCGGCCAAGTTGAAGTTTTGCGCCATTTCAGAACATGTTGGGATGAAGCTTCACTGAGGCACAGTCTTGTATTAGTTGAGCTCAGATCTATGTTTGCATCAACTAGTTCCCAGAACTTGGCAAGAAAGCATACCCTGACGTGGAATACATTAAGGGTCTTGCAAGTTCTGTGATTTGCCCAGGAAAACCTTTCATAATCAGGATTCATTAAAGGTTGGGGATGCACTGACAGGGTGGTGGTAGTAGCAAATAAGTTATCCTAATCCGTATTAAGAAGTGATGGACATCCTTACCAATGAGGTGAAGTTAGGTAGACCTCTTCACACCTGGATCAAGTTCCCCTCACGGCCTTGAGGGAATTATTCTGGTGTCTCGTCCACCTAGGCCTTTGAGATGGCAGCAGAGGCAGCGGTTTGCTGCCGGTAGGAAGTGCGGGCGCATGTAGGACTGCAGCTGCCGGTGCCTCGTAGCCATGGACTGACATTTTCTGCAAGCTACTTATAGGCAGTCTGGAGAAACAGGAGGCAAATGAACGACACCAGCCAGGGCTAGCCCTAGGCAAGTGCATCATGTGCGCTGCACTTGGCCTCGCAGTCATGGGGCCCCGCAGAGAGGCTGACCCTCTTTCTCCTTTGGAGAAGAGAGGGTCAGCCTCTGAGAACCTCCAGTGCTGGCGTCTACCATTGCAAAGCCTAGTAGCTGCTGCTCTGTGCTGCCCGTAGACAGGCTTGGATTGTGGAAGCCGGTCAGGCCTGGTTGTGGCAATGGCTATGGAGCGGGGAAGCAGGATGACTGTTACCAACTTTTAACAGTTTTGCCTGCACCCAATTGTCTATGCCCACATAGCGTCCTGGAAAGGGGTGCTGGCTTAGCTGTAATAACCTGCAATTATTGCAGGTCGTTAAAAACCTGCCAGCGGCACAATTAGCCCTTTCTTTTTATTCCTGTTGGGAGTGCTCTTTTCCTTTGCATATGTTTAGGTATTTGGCAATGGTGGGTGGGACCTTTCCATCTGAAAGACCATTCACAGATTCTTAGCTAGCCAATTGGGTTGCCAACAGTGCCAAATGTCCAAACATACTCAAAAGTAGAGAAAACTTACTTTCAAACGTTAGCCATGATACCTATGACTGACATACAAAAAAAAGGTACTGCAAACGTTCTCAGCACCATGCACAACAGCACTCTGGAAGTTTGTGACCGAGGTAATATGTACTCAGTGTTCTTACTACATACATTACTTGTATTATTTTGCATTCTGGGACTTCTAGATTTCCGGTCAGCATGTGGATTATGAAGCTAAAACAATATTCGTTTGGCTGAACATGTTTCTTTAAGAAGTTACCTATTGTAAGCTTGCCCTCAGTGAGATGTGAATTTTGCAAGTACACTATCAGATTTCTCAAGTTTCCTGTGGCCACATGTGAGGTCATTCAGTCCTGTTTTTTTCCCTATGAATTCTGAGACTTGCAGTTTTCTTTACCCATTTGACAATTAGTTCAAAAACTACAAGTCATAGAATTCCGGGCATTAACAGGACTGCATGGCTTTCTCATGTATGGCATTAGGAAATTTGAGAGTGCTGCTCTATAAAACAGTATTATTGTAGATCTTGAAATCCAAAATATAAATATTTGGAACAAGTGGAGTTTAGAAGGTATTTGTTCAAGTGCCTGAACTGTATAATATGTTAAAATACCAGCTTCACTGTTTAACCACAGTGTGTGATCCTCGGCAACAAATGTAATCCCTTGTAGTATAGAGGACTGGCCTCAGCAGATCCATCATTAACTTTGCTCCCATTTTGCTGCCAGTCACCAAAGCGGCATGGACCATCAACAGTACTGCCCACAGCAGAATGAGTGAAACTCTTTGCTATGCCCTGATATGCTATGTTATTGAATCTTGTATAGCACATAGTCTAGCATGAAAACAAGTGCCTGTGTGTGTGTTGGGGTAAAGGGCCAGGAAGACGACAAGAAAGTACCTTTATACTCATTGCGCCATAAATCAAGATGCATGCAGCAATGATAGCCATTGGGTTAATGCGCCTACTGATGAGATTGTTTTTAAACTGCTGGCCACGGGCCCCAAACCCCTCAAGTTTCATCTGTCCAAGGTCAGGTTTATTTATTTTATTTATTGGATATTTGTAAGGCGCTTCAACAAACGGCGTTTCAAGTGATGTCACGTCCTGTGATGTCATCATATGGAACATTAAGGGGCCTCACAATCAATTTTCCACACTTGGCCCCACAATTGGGTAACGTTGTAAACGAGGTGTTGAAATCACTGTGCCATTAAAGTGTGGCAAGGCATGCGTAGGCAAAACGAGCTTCCCTCAGTCGGTAGATCACAGCGCAGCCAATGTCCCTTGTTCAATTGCAAAAGGCACTTCTGCAATGCATATGTATGCCCTCCGGACAGCCAGCGCAGAGGATGAACAATGTGTGTGGGGTGGGGGAGTTTGGGCAGGGGGGGGTTGGATTTCGTCACCAGTTATGTGGTTAGGCTGCATTCATGGAGAGCCTCAGGGCCCAAAGGACTAAAGGCACTGAGACCATGTGTCTGCTCAGGCTCAGCCGCCGGAGGATTCTTACAAAATGGCAGGGGCTCTCTTTAATCAGCAGTAATGGCAGACATAGCCTACTCGTGGGGCGTGCGATTGTGCTGCTGAGTACGAGCTGTACATAGCACCTTAGTAGTGAGCCACAAGCAAATGAAAGCAAGTAACAGTAAGCACATCTGTTGCACTTTTTAT
Source organism: Ambystoma mexicanum (assembly GCF_040938575.1). NCBI lineage: Eukaryota > Metazoa > Chordata > Amphibia > Caudata > Ambystomatidae > Ambystoma > Ambystoma mexicanum. Next base: position 849,850,915 of record NC_090939.1, read on the forward strand.
GTCAGACTAATCCCATGGCCCTAAACAGACTAAACTGTCATTTTACCATTAATTCAATGTCCATTTTTTGTGGTTTGCCGTCGGCTTGGCACTGCTGTCATTTCAACCTTTAATCCATTAAGGCACATACTGTGTGCGATAACCATAGCTCTCAACATTTTGTGTTCCCAGGGCGGGTGAAAACACACAATTTTGTTTTGGGCAGGTGAGAGCCCATTGAAATGAATGGGCTTGTAAGGGGTTTGGCGGGTGAGTAACCTGATTACAGGGCGGGTGACAACTGCCAAAAGTGTGTGAGTTGAGAGGTATGGATAACAATATTAGATGCACCCAGAGCATGTAAAAAAGTCAAACTATTGTTTTTATGGGGTCTACAGCATCTCGTGCATGTCTTACATGTGACCCTCTGCCACACTATGACCTACCAAAGAGCTGTGAAGCAACACTGCTGGGCGTTTTATAGCTACGACGAGGCTTGTGGAATCCCAAGAATGTGCTGACACAGAGCAGCATACTATCCACATCAGCATAAAGCACATGGATCTTTATATTTAGCTCAACGTAATACAGGATGCTTTGTGCAAGCTGTATAAACAAACCACCCATGAAAATACACACGAACAACCTTTATCAACTAAAATCAATGGTAGTTAGCAAAGCTATTTTTAACTTATGACTGAAGGACGCAGGGACGTCATTTAGGGGTCGCCAGAGGTCGCAACTGCGACCCCTGAGGTCTCCCTTGCAACCTCTGTGGTCACCCTTGCGACCTCTAGAAAAAAAGAAAAAAAAAAGTATGGTTTTTTTTGTTTGTTTTTTTGTAATGCAAGCTCATCAGCAGTGGCCAGCACCATGTGGCTCTTTAGCTCTGGAGTAGCAGGCTTTCTTGTTAAAGTCCCTTAAAAAAAAAAGAAGAAGAAAAGGAGTGACACAAATCTAACACTTTCAGCACTGACCCTAAATAAGAAAGATTAGGAATACCAAATAATGTGTCTTTCTGGAATTCTATACAATAATTGCTGGACTCATTAAAGGTTTATTTCAGACACACTTCAGGGGTCGAGTCACTGATTTAGTCTGTTCTGAAACGCCTCAACTCAGCCTTTCATCCTTCTGAGGTCGATAAATGAGTACCAACACAGGTTGGGTGATTTTGGGTGTATATTTTTTCTACATAAAGAGCTTAAGCGCAAGTGCTATATAACAACACTTCATTATCATTTGGTCATGGACGTCTGCTTGCATTCACAGTAATTTGGTAATATGGGCCTATACACACTGATCTTAACGATACATATGGCGATCCATTCTTGTATGAAATGTATTTCACATTATAGTGATATAACCATATTTTTGTAGTGTACAATACTATGTGATAGCACTTCCTGTTTTGTCAACGGGTGAAAGGTTGCGTTGCATCGCATCCCGCGATATCACTTTGGGGTGGGGTCAAATGACATCAAGTCCTGTGATGTCACTAGGGGGTCCAGGGTCGTGTGATGTCACTTCCGCTACCCCTGGAATTTTGGTGAAATGACGTCCCTGGAAGGACGGCACAGAAGCATCTGCAGGCTGAACTTAATTTTAGATGCTGCTATAAGGAAACATGAAGCTAACTATTCACAATCTACAGTGCCACTTTCTAACTCTTGCTGAGCATGCAGGAAATAGAATGCTGTGCTTCTGTTGATAAGAAAAATGGTCCTGTACCCAGGGAACATCTGCAGGTGAGGTTATTTTTAGATGATGCTATAAGGATACAGGAAGCTAACTATTCACAATCTTTGGTACAATTCTATAATTATTACAAAGTAAGCAGAAATACATACATCTGTGCATTATTGATAATGAAACAACATTGAGCTTTCACCCTTTAAAAGGGCACTTCTGACCACCGGGGCTATTGTCAACCCCATTGGCAGAGCACCAGCCTGAAGATCCCCTGCAATGTTAACTAATTGACTTGTAAGAGCTGATTGCAACTCTGCATGGGGATGCCTTGCTTTTTGGTTGGATTTCATCATGACGGAGGGAGAAAACAGCCTTCGCTCATTTCCACCATTCAGATTACAATTCGGGACCCCCTGAGAAAACACAGCCATAAAACTGGTAAGCAAAGCTAATTTCGAATATCTCTAGCACTGAACCACATCGTCAAAAATTTGATAGATTGAGTCCCTGATTACCTATTCACAGGGCGACTATGTACAGGAGTGGAAAGTACTTGAAGAATTGGACGGAAAAATAAAAATCCTCAAAAAAGCGAGGCCAGGTAGGAACACCTGTGATATACATGTTTACTATAGATGCCCAGATTAGCTACACAAAGACACAGAGAGTGATGGTTTCCCCTTTCTATGTAGTCCCATTTAGGTAACTTGGAAAATAAAGACGTCCACATAAGGAAATATGAGATGCTCTTCCCCGATCAAGGATAATGGAGAACAAGACATGAAGAAAAATATTAGTCATAACTTGACAAATTGTAGTCCTAGTTATAGTCCTGAAGAAAGCGGAGAGGGATACCAATTCCGCTGAAACCAGTTAACAAAAAACAGGTTCAGTGTGATGACCTGGGCCCTGAGACATGCTTAACAATTTGCAAGCTTGGTGAAATGGTATCATTTTATGTAAAGTTAATAATTGATTTACACTAACCTAGCAATACACAAATGAGATGGTGTTTTAACAATTTTTTGTAAAATTGTATGCTGAGAAGTGATAAGCCACACAGGATGGAAGCAATATAAATAAAAGAAGAGAATTGATTTCCACAAGTGTGCCCCTCATTTTAGATGACAGAAAAAGCATTGAGAGAGGGTAGGGCGAGTCTCATGTCTATTCCCTAACCTAGATAGGCGTTAAACCAGCGCTTACTAGGGATAGAAAATCTATTTGAGGGATAGCGAGATTCCTTTCAGGGACATTTAGTTATATGCAGGTGACTGTAGATTTAGAAGTGGTAACTCAATAAATAGATTCTGTCGGCATTGTGTTAAACTATGGATTTGATCATGGGCCTGTGGACATGCCTGCTGTTTATTCTGAGTTTATTTCAACAACATAAACAACATGAAAAAAGGTGCATTTGGGGGGATTTCAATACTTTAATGCACTGTTCTGTGTATGTTTCTACTAATGTGCAATTTATGTGGTTTTATTCAAGATTTCATTTTACTGTATTTATTGATAGGCAGGCCCTTTCTGATCCAGGCCCTTTTTGATACAGGCCGGGAGTGAGGCGGCGCTCAAAGGCACTAGGCTGTGCATTTTAAACTAAACAGCTCTGTTCTTTTCATGACGTGTTTATAAATGTACAGTTTACTTAGAATGCTCTGTGGTTATGCATGTCGGCTAGGATAGGATGTGTGTGTGTGTGTGTGTGTGGGGGGGTGAGCGTGTGTGTGTGGGGGGGTGAGCGTGTGTGTGTGTGTTGTTTTTGAGATTTTGACTACAAAGCTTTGGAAGAAGTTGAAAATATGTAGACAGGTTTGTAAGTGTTTAGTGTTTATATTGCTGTTCCACAATCAATCAGACACTCACACAATCAATGAGATACTTCAATAATAAAGCTTGGAACCCGCTGCCCTAATTGCCATTCCAAACATTATAATAAACATAACATTTTGGCGCACTTATCTTTTTATGATGTGGCATAATTGCACACACACAATGCCTCGTTTTTGTTTCACAGCGCAGATAAAGTTCTTGAAAGTTGTTGAAATATTTCAAATGAGTGCAATGTGACGTTAGCAATTGAGTAGTTAAGTTTTTGCCAAAGATCACACATGTTGCTCAAACTCTATAGCTTACATTTATTGGTACAAAGTAATAGAGTTGATGACATTTTTAAGGGTGGTGAGTGTCAGGGTGCTACATTTTACTTGAAGCGTGTGTGTCTGTGTCTTAAACCCTAATGGCACTTTAGGGGCACTTGTCGTTTTGTGATGCAACATATTTGCGCACACACAATGTCCTGTTTTAGTTTTACAGCACCAATACAATATTTGCTGTGTGTAAAATATTCAGCACAGAGGGATCAGTATGTGTCAAAGATCACACATGTTGTGCAAACATTATAGCTGAGATTTAATGGTACAAAATACTAGAATTGATGAAATATTAAGGGTGGCAAATGCCAGAGTGTTATACCGGGCTTAAGATGCTTGGGGATGTGTAAAGGTTGACTTCTGTACCAGTGCATGTTTTAGATTGTGCCGTAATTGTTTTGTACTTTCAAATAGGCGCTACATTTTATTTGATCCTTCATGCAAAGTGGCACAAAACAAAATGTGTCTTTGCTCTGTCTGCAAGGAAAGTGCAGAGTGTTGCCCAGCATCTTTACGTATGAAAACTGCAATATGTACTTTAAAACAAAAGTGTGAGGTAGAAGGGTGCTAGGACTTTTAAAATAAGGTTCTAACTTTTGCAATGTTCTGTTCAATCTTGACAATGTGTGCAATGTCAAGGCCCAATTCTAGCAGTTCAGGCACTGTGGGACTCACATTTTTGCCAAAGATCACACCTTTGATGAAGTGGTGTAGCTGAGATTCTTTTATATAAACAGAATGAAATTTCAATTTCTTAGTAGCCCTGTACCTGGCTGTTGCATTGGATTTAATGTTGACGCTGACATTGCAACACGCTGTGCAGTGCGACAGTTGTAATATTGTTGGTGAATATTGTAAGGTGCTAATGCTCACTGTGTAAAAGATGCTTTATTCTGGATCTATATTTTTTTCTTGTATTTTTAGTGACATGACGCACTCCAACAGATGGCATCCAGCAATTACACAGAAAACAATTACAGAGAGGGAACTTATAACAAAACAAAAACTGTGAAAAAAACAAGTTGTTTTGGAAACATCGATGGGGTTGGGGTAAGGGGATAAAACGGGTGGGTAGGGGGTTGGGATGGGCTTAAACACATAGGGAAACAGGGCTATTGGGGGGCACCAAATAGAAAAAACAACCCATATTGTTTTTGCTGTTTTTGTTTAGTTAAAAAGTGCCTCTCTGAAATAGTTTTAGATATAATCACATAGAACCCAACAGATGGTTGCCATAATCAGCAGAGTCTCTCTGGATGTGGCAGCCATTGGATGTATAGCGAATGACTCATCTAATACAACACGTCCCATCTGGTTTAGGGGCCCCCAAGGCCCAAGGATGATGGGGTCAGCCACAGTTTCAGAATGATCTATGGTGGCACTTTAACACGGGTGAGTGGATGGGGCAGTTCAAAGATGGAGATAGTTTATTTGATTTCTCAATGGAGCTCGCTAATCAGTGTTGCGGGGCTATCCAGTGATTTTATCGAATACAAAATAAAGAGTGAATTTTTAACGAATAAAAAAACAACGCAAAAATACAGAATTAAACAAATATGTGGGGATGGGGTAAGGGGTTGCATCTAATTGGGAGGGGTTAAGGGTGGGGTTTTAAACATGGGGAAATGGGGGAATTGGGGGTGGAACTCCCCCCCAAAAAACGAAATTAGAAATGTTTGTTGTTTTGCTAAAAATGTATTCTCTATTTTTGTATTCACATGGAACCATTGCGGGGATGTCTCAGTTTATGGATGCAGGCCAAAAGAACCACCACGGAATGTGTTGCTTTGTTGTCACAAGTGGTTATACATTCGGGACAGCGCAGCAACCAGGGATATATCATGGAATGTTTTAGAGACTCTGGAGGATAGCTCAGGGGCAGTATGTTCTCCTTGGAAGGAAGACGATGCAGAGCAACACAAGTTTGAAACCCGGGTCCGTGCTTAGAAACCTTTGGGTATTGAGCGTGTTATAAATAACCAATTACAAAAGTGGTTTTGAGTACCAACTGGTACTACAGGGTCTGACGGATGCCATGACAGTTTTTAAATGTGAAGCATTGTCCTGCAGGTTTCAACCCCCCCCACTATTTCTCAACGTCTCTGCTGTCCTTACCTTTAAATCATCTAGGTCACACAGGCGATGCACCCGTCCTAGCTGTGTGTTTGATGTTGCATTAACAATTTTTCTCTCTACGTTGACCTTATTGTGCACAATATTTTTGTCCTTTCTATATTAAATATGTCCTTTTATATACATACTATATTTGTTCAAAATCCTAAAATGGTCTGGCTCTTTATTACATGTTCCTTTTTCTTATCTATAACACCCATCACTGGTTGATTTTTAAAAAGTTGTTTTACTCAGAGGTGTAACACTAGGATGTGGTGGGGACCAGCAATACGGTACATGTCATGAACTACAGAACACGCCTCTTTTGGACTTCCTGGTCCTTGTCTCAACGGGGCTTATACTCACAACATGGCCGTCCACTGTGAAACACCTTCCTCGCTCTACACCTTGGACGTAGCGTGTTCTATTTATAGACCACGCCTCCCACGGCTCCGCGTGTCTCAATGCTATTGCGAAGTAGCAACCAGACGTGTGCTCCGTAGCTCGCGGTATTATTTTCCTTGCTTCTTTCCATCCAACCCCATTCCTAGTCCCTTTCCTTCCTGACTTGATTCCTGGACTCGTGTGCTAGTAGCGCACTCTGTAAATTTCCCAGATTCCTGGATCTTTGCATCCCGGAACTTTGAACGCACGCTGGAGTCGGAAGAGACTCGTGCAGCCTTATTCAAGACTCGATCCGTCCGCAAGAAGGCATCGATCAAGAAATTCAGCAAAGATCGAACTCAGGTGAGAAGGGGGGAACTCCTTGACAGTTTGAGATGCCACCCGACCGAACTCGATATGGACATGGAAGCGGCCGTCCAGGACCTGATGCGTGGCATGCAAGAGCTATCAACTGAGGTGCAGAATCTAAAGGCGGAAAACACTGCTCTCAAACAATTAGTTCTATCCTGTGATTCTGCCACAAAAGAAAGTGTGTTGCTGGGCGGCACAGTGGACAAATAAGATGGGTCGGCAAAAACCCTTCGCGGATTCCTGGATTCATGTTTGGTCCACTTTACTTTTAATCCCTACTACTTTTCAACTCCCAGGGCTAAGGTGGGGTTCATAATTTCCCACCTTTCAGAAAACGCCTTAACCTGGGCTACGCCCCTCATTAATTCCAGTGACGCTCTCCTGGATGACTATGATGGCTTCATACAAGCCCTTAAGACCATGTTTGACCGTCCAGAGCAGGTCTATAGTGCCCAGGAACGCCTGTTAGACTTTCAGCAAGGATCCCAGGATATGCTCACCTATGTTACCCGATTCAAGCAATTAGTCAAGGAAGCTGATTGGTCACCTGAGGCGAGTTTTACCCTTTTCAGGAGAGGACTGAATGAGGAGATTAAGGATGAGTTTGCCAGAGTGGCTCGCCCAAACTCATTCCAGGCACTAATGGACCTTGCCATGCAAATAGATTTCCGTATCCAGGAAAGGAAGGCAGAGAAGAAGAAATCCAGAGGTAATCCTCCGAAGCTGTCCTTTGAGAGTACCACCAAGACGGACACAAACCCAGGCTCAGTTTCTGAACCAGAACCCATGCAGATAGGAGCCTTCCGTGGACCTATATCCACGCAAGAAAGGATGAGAAGAATTCATATGGGGTTGTGCATGTATTGTGCCTCAGACAAACACTTGGTTAGGGAGTGTCCTCTAGCCCCTCCTCGGCATTCGGGAAACGCCAGCTCCCGATCCTAGATGGAGCAGAGCTTCGGGAGAGAGATTTTGCTGTGGAGTTTGCTCCACATCAATTCCATCCTTGAACTCTCCTGGACAAAACAATTTGGTGATACTACAGGCCTTCCTGTCGCCCTCCAAGAATAAGACCTATCCCATTCTGGCCTTGGTAGACTGCGGAGATATGGGAATTTTCATTGATCAAGACTGGGTTGTTAGTCATCATATTCCGTACGTGACACGAAGCACCATGCAGCAGGTGGAAGCAATCGACGGAAGACCCCTCACTTCAGGACCCATAAGCCTGCAGACAAAAGAGATCCAGCTTTCCATAAACCATCACCAAGAGCAGATTACATTCGACATCATTAAGTCAGCTCATTACCCCATGCTATTGGGTATGCCCTGGTTACAGAAGCACAATCCGTATATCAATTGGACACCAGGATCACTATTCCTAGGCTCAGAGTTTTGTATGTCCCACTGTCTATTCCCAGATCCCTCCTCGACACCCCCTAAAGAACCACTAAGTGACCAGCAAACACCACTCATGGTTTTCAATATCATACAAGTCCCAGAGGCCTATCAGGGATATGCTGATGTATTTTCAACTGCCATAGTCCAGGCCTTACCCCCTCACAGACCTGAAGACTGTGCCATAGATACAGATCCCTCAGCAGTGATTCCCTTCGGCAGAATGTTCATCCTTTCCGAACCAGAGAAAAAAGGCCCTCCGAGAATACCTGGATACCAACCTTGAAAATGGCACCATAAGACCCTCAAAATCTCCAGCGGGTGCTTCGTTGTTCTTTGTTCCCAAGAAGGACACCAAGGAACTCAGACCTTGCCTCGAGTATCGTGGCTTAAATCAATGCACCCTCAAAGATCGGTACCCACTGCCCCTGATCTCGGATATCCTGGAAGCTGTGAGAGGCGCCGTAATATTCACGAAGTTGGATCTCCGGGGTGCCTATCATTTGATCCGTGTCCGGGAAGAAGACGAATGGAAAACAGCCTTTAGAACACCCTTTGGTCACTATGAATATCTAGTCATGCCCTTTGGACTAGCTAATGCCCCCGCAGTTTTTCAACGTTTTATGGATAGGGTGTTTTCTGACATGTTATTCCTCTTCGTCATTGTCTATCTGGATGACATATTGATCTTTTCCAAGGATCCTCTAAAGCATGAAGAACATGTAAAGGCAGTATTACAACGACTCTGTGAACACAAACATTTAGCCAAACCCAAAAAATGCTTGTTTCACGTCACTTCTCTTCACTACCTAGGATTCATCCTTAGCCGAGAAGGAATTGGTATGGACCCTTCAAAGGTAAAGGCCATACCGACATGGCCCGCTCCCACGTCCGTGAAACAAGTTCAATCCTTCCTGGGGCTTGCCAACTTCTACCGGAAGTTCATTTCTACCTTTTCCGAGATCGTTCAGCCGATCGTTGCCCTCTTGAAGAAAGACACCCCTTTATCTGGTCTACACCGCAAGATAAGGCATTCCAACGTTTAAAGACAGAGTTCACGCAAGCCCCCATCTTGGCCCAACCTGACATAAATCGGCCATTCCTAGTGGAAACGGATGCCTCCAACTATGCCATGGGAGCGGTCTTGAAGCAGGAACTTGAGGATAAACTGGAACACCCCATTGCTTACCTCTCACGAACCCTGACTCCCAGTGAGACACATTACTCCATCCTGGAAAAGGAACTGTTAGCCATCCGCCAAGCCTTCACTGAATGGCGACATCTGCTTCTGGGTGCTAGATATCCAGTTCAGGTCCGCACGGACCATCGGAATCTTCAAATTCTACAGTCGTTGTAGTGCAGGAACAGTCGTCAGGCGCGTTGGGCCTACTTCTTTGCCCAGTACCAATACCAAATCACTCATGTTCCCGGATCACAAAACCTGATTGCTGACGCCTTATCTCGACGTCCTGGCTATGTAACTACTGAAGACAGGGCCTATCCTAAGATGTTTCCCCACACGATTTTGTAGCTCAAGCAGTCAAACTCCTGGAAGAAATTTGAGTGCAAACCCAATCCTCTGACCTCTGGCAGGATATTTCAAGGAAATATCCATCGAACCTAAGAGTTAAAGAAGGATATTTATTCAAGGACAATGCACTGGTCATTCCTACACAGAAATTACAACAAAGAATAATAAACCTCTGTCATGATACCCTTCACTCTGGACATCGTGGCATAACCAACACCCTCTGTTTCATACAAAGACAGTTTTGGTGGCCTGGAATGAAGACCAACGTACAGCAGTACATCAAAGCTTGTATTCTCTGCAGTCAAAATAAACATGATAACAAGAGACCAGCGGGTCTTCTACTGCAACCTACACTGCCAACAAGGCCATGGGAATTCATTGCTACAGACTTCATTGTGGAATTACCACCTTCCCGAGGATACACGACCATCATGGTTACCATAGACTTGTTCACTCATATGGCTCATTTTACACCCCTGTGTAAGCTACCATCCTCGTCCGAGCTTGCTGGAATCTTCCTGGAACACATATTTCGTTTACATGGACTTCCTTCCAAGATCATATCTGATTGAGGACCTCAATGCGTCTCTCAATTCTGGAAACATCTCTGTTGCATTTTGGGAATCCAACGCGCCCTCTCATCTGGTTATCATCCCCAAACCAACGGGGCCACAGAACGTGCTAATCAGAGCCTGGAGCAGTATCTTCGATGTTTCGCCACCAAGGTTCAGGATGACTGGTCGCTCCTGATACCCGTGGCTGAATTCACCTACAACAATTCCAATCATTCAGCACTTAAGACCAGTCCCTTTTATTGCAGCCCTCAACACCACACGTTTCCATCTGCCTTTCCCACTGTCCCAGTAATTAACCCAACCCACCTTTTTTCTTACAGAGCCAAGCGCAGCAAGGCCACCAATACTGGCAAACAGGTGCTATACAAGACCACTTACATTACATAGCGACACACAGAGACTTCCTCTCATCATGCCAATGCTTGCACCGAGCCTGATACTCCTCTACATGTCTCCAGAGCTCCCATCTATTCCTCACATAGGACCAGCCACTTAGGAGCTAACTCACAGACAGGCTTTCATCACTTAAGTTCTTCAATAACGTAACACCTGTGGCAGAGTGTGGGGCAGTACAGTAGGCCCAGACTATGTCCTTTAGCAGGGATTGCATATCCAGGTTTGAAACTCTGACCAACTGGAAGGTGCCCTTCACCACCCTGTTGAACTTTACTTTGAGGTCATTTTAACTCTGGCAGTATGGGGTCAGAACATCTGGGCATTACAATACATAATCCGACACACACTATGAAACAAAGGAAAAAAATAAATATATATACTGCGTATGAGAAGAATTCTAAAGCATTTGGTTGTGTGAATCGAGGTAAATTATGGAGGAGAAAATGGGGCATGGATAAGGATTTGCTGCATTTGATAAAACAATTTTACACTGAGACCTCTGCGGCAGTAAGAACGGCTCAGGACAGCCACATTACCGTTTTGTGGAAACACGGAACGGACTCAGGCAGGGATGTGTCCTTGCTCCAGTATTATTTAATTTGTATATGACTGACCTGGGTAGCACATTGATATACGTTAATACATGCCCCCCAAAAATAGGAATAATCTGATTGGGTGGCTAATGTACACAGATGATACAATACTGCTTGATAGGCCTCCGATTGGTCTACAAAGGGCACTAACTGCATTTCACACATACTCAAAGGCTCATGGACTTGAAATCAATAAATCTAAAACTGTGGAGATAGGAAGAAAGAAAACAGTGAGGCACTTCTTATGGAAAATTAAAAGAGAAGAGGTTAATAAAGACTGAGTTTACATATATTTGGGTGATGCTCTAATCACCCCTCAATGCTCCATTGAAGCAAACAGAGAGTTAATCTTTACAAAGGCCATAAGTAAATTTGGTATGGTAAGGAAATTTACCGCTGGTGAAGCTGGCTGTTCGATTGAAGGATCAATACAGGTGTATTGCACTAGTATGGTCTCCAACGTATTATATGCCCTGGAGATGCATAATGATAAGGATCTTAAATGGCTCAAAGTACTAGAAGGTACCCTCTGGCATTGTGCCCTGGGTTTACCCCAATGCACTCCGATTGAAGCGATACATGTGGAATTAGGCTTGTTGTCACTTATTACTCTGCTAACTATCAGAAACGACATGCTAATGTTTAAAATACAAAATGATTAGGGCCATACTCAGTTTAGATGGTATAGCAACCAAAGTGTTGATAACTCAATGGTGTGCTCCCATTCGAAAGAGTGGACCACTGATCTGGATGATTTTTATGCAAACATTGGTTATAGCAAGGATTCTACTCGTAATCAGATAATTGTTAAAAGACAAATGGAACCAGTTAGCGTCTATTGGCCATCTTCAAGGAAAAAGATTGTTTATGAAATATGCAGAGCAAAGGTTCAAATGGTTTAAACCTTTCCCATACTTAATTAAATGGAATGATCCAAAGTTATGGTATTTTGGTATAAAACCGAGATTAAATCTATTCCCTACCTTATTGAGATTGTGTATCACAACCCAAATACCAAAGGAGCAATGTCTATGTAGACTATCTAACCTTGAAGTAGAGACAACTGAACATCTTGTAACAAAATGCCCAACATTTGAGGAGTTTTATGTCAAAGTATATGGACTAATGGGACGATTAGGTAATACAGAACATGAATTAATCCTTTGGTAATCTATCAACAATATGTCATCCCCTGCTCGAGTGGCATATGAGGTATGGAGACATTCTATCAACTAGATTGATGCTGCACATAGCCCAGAATGGTACTGCCTAGCAATTGCAATTGTTGTTAAATTGGTATATGTAAGCAATTACTCTAAATCTTAGTGTGTGCACCTTCCATCCTTTCCCTCAATATTGCAGCTAGGGACAGATGCACTTTAAATAATTGCTTAGGATTTTAAAGTGTGGTAATATGTAAGGGCGATACATTTAGGGAATCAATATTTTACATTGTAATTATCTAGGTGCTCAGTTGTATGATACTATAATCTATAATATTGATTCATGTGATTTTATTAATGGAAAGGTGTCTATATTGGGGTAGAAAATGTATTAGGTGTTTTTCTATTATGAATTGATGTATGTGCAAACGAGCACAATACAAAAATAAAAAAGTAAGGGGTTGTGCTTTCACAGCGGATACACATTTTCCTCCTCAGGAAATTAGAGACCATGCTTGTCCTAAACAGAAGAGCATTGTCCATAAATAAAGAGTCTGGGAACCCTCCTTAGAATACTTTGTTGACAAATTGGACCATAGAGTTGGCAGTGATATCTTTGGCCATTGCCACCACAGGCACCTCGAAAGCTAATAAATGAGCACAAACAGAAATCTACAGTCTGAACCCAATCCCTCTTTGGTCCAATGTTGTCAAAGGCCGACTTTACCCAGGGGTACTCGGGGGTCTGCACTGGGCAGAAGAGAGGTTGCTGATTAACATGGGATTTGTCACTGTGTGTGTAAGGTAGGCAAACTTCACCACCTCTTCCACTTGTACATCCATGGCCACCCACCAAGAACCTTCGCAGTTGCAGTGCTTTGTCATGTTTCTGCAAAAGTGCCCTTAGTAATGGGGTACACTATTTTCTCACCTCTGAGCAGCCAGTTGAATGCTGCACACAACTCATTGTGGATCTGCTTACTGGCCTCATTATCATGATCAAGCCATTCTATGGCCACAAAATGACTGACCTTCTGCCACTCCATGTCATTGGAGGTTTCCTGCAGCCAGGTGGCCGGGTCTTGGGTTATTATGACTCATGAGTCTTCTTCTGTCTGGCCTGTGCCTGTCTGCAGGAGAAGCTGAGCTAGGCAGTCTGTGACTCCTTTGTTCAGGCCTGGGGTATAGTCTATACTGAAATTGCCTTCTTGTAGAAATATGGCCCACCTGTATATCCTAGATGAAATGAAAGGCTCTTCAGATTGATAGCGCATCAATGAGGGGGCTATGGTTTTTCTGACCAGAAAGCGTATGTCCCACAGGGAAAATTAGAAATATTTGACTTCCCACTGGAGGTGAGGGCTTCTCTCTTGACTGCAGAGCCTTTCTGCACCCCACTGGACGAAAGCAGCCACGTCAGTAGTCACCATGTATTGCTCGCGTGGGTTGAACATTTCCAAAGTGGGTGCTCAGACAATTACGCTTTTGATGTGGCTGAATGCCTCTTCATGCTTCCTTGACCAGGTAAACTTTTCAGGTTTTTTCAATAAGGATCGTAGGGCCATGCTATTGGACACAAAGTCTTTCATGAATTTCAAATATTATTCCACAAAGCCTAGCAAGGTGTGCAACCTTTCTTGTGTGTGGGCATGTGAGTTTCCTTTGCAAACTTTACACAGAGCACCTTGGGGCACGTGGATTTTACATTGATCACATGGCCCAGATGTTACCTTGAATAGACATTCGTCTTATTCGATGGATATGCCAGATGCCTCCGTGTTTCAAGGACGGTTACATGTGATTACGTGGAATCACAAAATAACTCATCCAATTACAACTAATTCCAAAATAACGAATTCCTTTTTCGTTGTTTTTGGGGTGTTCCCTCCACAAAGCCCACCTTTTATTTTGTTTCTAATACTTTTCCCCCCACCCCCAACACCACTATTCCCACTCCCAACCCCATTTTTTGTTTTCTCCAAAATGTGTTATTTTGGAATTAGTTCTTTTGGATTCGTTGCAATTGGATTAGTTAGTTATTATTTTTGTGATTCCACATAATCACTGCATACTGTCAAGGACCAGTGTGGGGGTGGCTTTGTGCTGTGGGATGTCCTTGGCAAAGATTAAAATACTGTCTTGGAAGCATTTGACATGTATGTGGCCTTCAAAGAGTTTCTCCATGAAGCGCTGAAACAGCAGATGGAGAGGGAGGCTGAAAACTCTATTCGGTGGTATACACTGGAAAGGTCAAGGGTAGAAAAGTATTGGATGCCCTCGTGAAGTACCAACATTTCTTGGACTCGGGGGTGCGGGTCTGGGGGGGGGATCGAGGTTGGTGATCAAACCAAATCGTCTCATTAAGTAAACTTAGCTCTATATATAGCCTAATGGAGCCATTGGGTTTGTTTGCAATAACTATCGGAATCACCCACTCCAAGGCCTCTATGCTTTCTATGGTGTCATTAAAGCAGAGCTTATCCAGCTCGTCTATCATTTGCCCCTGTAACGTAAAAATGGGCCTCACTTTGTGGGCCACAGGTTTTGCTTCCCTTGTTAGAATTATTCTGTGCTTGAAGCCCTTTGGTCTCTCGTTGGCGGTATTGAAAACTTTGGGGTTTGTGTCCCATATGTCCCAATCTACCAGCATTGTGTGCTCAGGGGCATTGAGGTCAAGCCAGACATGTAAAGCATTCTGATGCGGGCAGCTTAAGGGGGGAGTTCCTTTCCTATCCACATACCACTTGAGCCATACTCTTCTCCCTCTGAACACTGAACCGCATGGTGCCTATTTCCACCCCCCATATGCCTTAGGGTACATGTTTATGTTTGATACGTCTTTGAGTTTCCAGCCCAGCTTTGTGCATGCATCTTTGTCGACTACAATGTAATCGATCCTGAGTCAGCCATCCTCGGTATCTTTTTGCCATAAATATGCAGTTCACGCCAAGGGGTCTCAGCCTCCCCCTCATCCACAGTAGCAAAGTCCACATAACTAACTTCCTCTCTCATGACCTGCACCTCTTCATCAACATGGCTGATGGACCTGAAGCAGCTGTCACACTCTTTAGCTAGTTGTGAAAACACTCCTTATGTTTTTGCCTTGCACATAGTGCGTTCAGGTGGTCTGTGTGGTAGACACACAGAATCCTGGGGAGTACCACCGCATTCTTCTTGACCAGAGGGTGTGGGTCCCTCCACCTGCATGGGTTCCAAAGCACAGAGCAGTGCACAGAATTCTGGGGCGCACCACCAATTCCATCAGCGCTACAAAGCCGCAGGGCAAGTTTGGTGCATCGCAGATTTCCAGCCTTGTAACCGCTATGGTGGGCATGGGGCCCACGAGGAGAGACCCAGGTCACCTGTGCAAACCTCAGTAGAGGAACACAGAGCTCGCCACAACATGGGCTCATCCTTCCACCTGGTCTACTGCATCAGGTGCAACATCTTCGGTTTCAGGTGGGGCTCAGGGGTCCACTGTTGAAGGAGGGGGCGGAGGCTCACTCATTGACAATGTTGAAGTAATCAAGGAGGAACCCGTGTAGAGGAAAGACATAGGTTTATTGAATAGAGGGCCATCACACAGGAGGGAAAATGCTTCATACTTACCAGCTACACAAATCCCCAGTGTGGAATATCTGAGAGTTTAACACAAGTATGCTCAAGGCATTCCACAGCTGGTGATTCCGTTCTCACATTATCCTACCAATGTGTACTACTTTTGCCATGTTTAGCAGAGATCCTGCATAGTACAGTGTACTTGGCCAACACGGCCCCTCTGGTGCTCCTTCCTCATATCACAGTTCAGTCACTTTTTATCAGTCTCTTCAAAATACTTCAGTATCAGGGTCCTTTACCATCTGCTCTGAAAACCTCAGATAGGGGGCTGGGTGTACAGGCATTGGCTATGAAGTTCCTCATGTGTACCTTGATACTTTAGCAGATGTTATTCTACATGCACAAGCTCACCCACAATGATTCCAAAGGGTGGGGGTGGGGTGGGTCCAGTGACGATGTTGGTGGTGCTCAAATAAAAATGGGTTTGTCCTCTTCTGGGACTTGATTTGCAGTGTAGGTACAGATCTCAGTAACAAGCACAGTCAGTTACCTATACTGCACAGAATGCACCTTTCTTTGGCCTCCCAATCGTTCCATGGCATATGCAGGTGACCTGTCTGTGTTTTCACGCTCGTCATGGAGTTGCAATCAAACTGTTTTACACACGTCAGGCCACTTTGGGAGAGAGGAAATTGAAAGCAGTTCTGAATCTTGTGTCTTCTGCTCTGAAATCGCCAATGAGACATCACCACTAGCCAAACAATCAAATGACACCAATGGCAATCACTTGCCCGGAAATTGAGACTGGGGTGGTATCCTTCAACCGGGACCCATGAAGAAGGATATTATGCATCTCACTGGCAAAGCCGCACACAGCAGGGTCCTGTTTGGCTGCTAAGGGCCATAAACACAAACATTCTTCAGTGCCTCATCAGTCACACACACACACTCTTGCAGGAGGGTCCCACTTAGCAGCATCCACTTAGCTTTCTTCAGGCCAGCAAAAATGGCATTACTCACTTTTGCCAAATGGCAATTTTACCAAATTTATTTTTCCACTTTTTTACCACATAAATATCGAATGTAGGGTATATAGAAGGTGAGGGAGTGGAAGGGTGGAGTTGCATGGGGTCTCCCCAAGCTTTTTTCGGTACAAATAAATCTGTAAAATCGGCAAAATGTCCATTCGGCGAAAAAAAAAAAAGATGCACTAATGTTCATACAAGTGCAAAAATCTATGCAGGCCATGTCCCTGCTCTGCTCCTATTTACTCAGATGATACTGCAAAGGGATTAGCCCAAGGTTCACACCTTCGAACCCCAGGCCAGTCTAGTAAGACTCCTTCTGCAGGGCCTGCAATCCCTCTTAATGTCGAATTGGGTGCGCCTCCCAGTACCACCGGTTAGATCCACAGACTACAGGCTCATCCTTTGCCTGTGCCATGTTATTTTATGCCATCCAGGGCACTGGGCCATTCTCTTTCTGAAACCTTGGTCCTGCTTGTGTACTTTCAACATATTAACAAGCACTTGTAAAAGTAATAATGTTGGCTTTTGCAGTTGTTCACTGCATATTGCACGTGTGTTGGTCCTACAAAGAACGAGCCCAGCTTAAAAAACAAGCGAGCTGAAGGGCTGTTCATCACTTGGTTAAATACTTCTAACATTTTAAATTGGCAAGGCCCATTAATGCTTTCGATCTCTGTACCATCCAACATGGCGGCATCATCAATAAATCAATAATGTTGTAACACACCTAAAAGTCCCAATTAGTCAGGGTCATGAACATTATCCAAAAGACTAGTGTAACCCCCTAACAATACATTTATTACAGGGTCAACAAGTAGGCCTGTACAACTCTGAAACAGAATACATGAAATATGAGACCCTGTGAAAAAAGGGCATTTACTCCTGGATTACCATCGTTTGGAGCAAGATGAGACGATCATGCTTTACCAAGAATCATCCCCAGTGTACCAGCCATGACCTTGCAAAGAGGGAATCAGCATTTATGTCAACCTGTTGGTTGTAACTTATGCAAGGACGATCTAGCAGCATGCAGGCCAAATGCCCATTTCTGGCTTTGAAACATCTGAGCAACATCGTGGTGGACTATTTACCCCCAAGATACCTGAATCAGTAGCCCTACTCTGTCCTTAAATTGAAGTTTCATGTTTAATAACTGAACTTACGTTCCATGCATACCTTGAACCCTGCAAGGCCCCCAGTTGCAAAATGTAGAAATACCACAAGCAGGTCCATATGCGGGCTTGGTGACAAGCGTCATTTCAGCATAGCAGAGAGAAATTCTAACATATTCAGTTACATTTTATGTTTTCAGCATCCATCCTCTCACAAACTCTTCCTGCGGCATTTAATTATTTCTTAGCCTTCTCTTGCACCTTTTCAGGCCCGGCAGGTGCCACACTCCCATGTGAGGGGAAGGGAAAGACGGAAATAACAAGCAAGAGAGAAAACAAAACAGAGAAAGAGAGAGATGAAGAGGGGCACAGGAATGGGAAAGAAGAACAAATAGATAAAGGTATACAGAAGTAGGCCAGAAGTGGGGAGACTGACAGACTGTGCCTGAGGCACTCTGTCATTAGGATGAAGGACTATTACGAAGGAAAAGAACTGTGACAAAGGTGACAAACTCTGACAAAGAAGGGCTGTGGCTATGATGATTCAATGTCCGGGAAACCAGTGGTCCATGGATGAATTTCGGTTTCTAAATCATCATTCAGCCCCACACCTCTAATACACCAGAAAGGCCCCAAATATATTGGAAACACAAGCAAATCATAAATCACCTTGTCCAATTTTGGTAACGTGGATGGAACGGCGGGCTTATCTCCGAAAGTTCGTGGATCATTGGTTAGTTGCAACACAGCAAATATAGAATTATTACTTAATAACAAGGACTGTCTGGTCAAGGTTGTATACAAAGATCTACTTTATTATTATCACAACAGACAGTTCTAACACACTACGAAACACAACCCACCCCGTAAAGGAATGCAGAGGACAGACAGTTTCAAAGAAGGAAAAGGAATACACTCTGGATACTGACACTAGGGTAGTCGTTATAGTAAATAATCACAACAGTTCAAGGATACTTGGTTTGAGCACAAAGGGTCGTAAAATGTCACTAAGGGACTTTGGGGACAGAACCACAATGTACGTTGTGTTTTAGGATTTCTTGGTGCTAGCCAGAGTCGACTAGGTTACAGGGCGCTTTGCAGCTTCTGTAACAGAGTTCAAGACGGGACACAGCTGTGAGTATCAGGCAGCAGACAGTTCGGCGAGCAAAGCTAGATGGACGGCTGCAGGGTGGCCTATACAGTGAATCGGGTTCAGGAATCGTTGTCTCAGTGCTGGCTGGCGGTTCTGAAGCACTGGTCGAGGCGCCTCGGACAGCTTTAGTGTCTGCGACGTAACAACGGTCAGTGGTGTCAAAAGTCTCTCCCCTTCTCACCTGTTTCTCTCTGCTTGCGACCTTCTTGGATGGGACTTCCCACTTTCGCATGGTCCGGGATTTATACAGGCCCGTGTGCAGGTCTTCGGATTCCAGCGTGAGGATTGCAAGTCCTACGCCAAGTAGCGTTCAAAAATATCCAGGACCGGGAACCAGGAAGAAAACAGTATCCTGACTTGGAGGTACGGAACGCCGTGAACCGAGCACAGGAGAAATCCAGGAAGATGAGCACAGAAGAAGCTAGGACAAGGAAAGGGGACGGAAAGGGAGTAAAATCAGGAAAATGGGAAACGGGACTCGGAAGGAGGCACCGAGCAAACTCTGGCGACACACGCCTGACTACTCCAAGCGGTAGCGTTGAGACGTGCAGAGCCGCGGGGGCATGACTGTTTTGTAGGAAGTTGAATGTATCGCGTAAAGGCTGGTAAACTGCGTTTCGTATTCAACGGCCATGTTGGAAGGATCACGGAATTCAGTCCTCTATGGGTCAGGGACCACGAAGTCCAGAATGGACGTAACCGGCGGTTCATGACAAGTGGTGCGGTCAGTTGCTGCTCGAGGGGCTCGACTCACTCAAAAATGTCCTCTAGGGCGGACATCAGTAGATGCTTGTCAATGCACTTCTCCTAGCTTATTTTAAGGCGGACAGCCCAAAGCTGAGGAGTGCGTTGACCTTGGTTTTTGGTTCAGAGACTATCTGGCCCTTTCCACCTAGGAAGCTTGCTGCAGAGCCTAGCAGGGCATGCAGTGTGCTGGCTGGGTACCGGTTCTGGAGCTGCTGGAGGGTCTTCTGGATTTGGTATCTTTCCTATGTTCCCTGGGAGATATTTAGGGGACGGATCTCACTTCCCTCTTGGAGGTCATGGCCTTCCTTCACTGGCGAAAGATGTAAGCAAGACTGTACCTTCAGTCAGAGTCCAATATTTAGTTCTTCTTGCTACTCCTTGAAAAGTCTTCAGATGATCTGCCTGAAAGAGGACCTTGGCCCTCTTGTTAAGCCAAATGGACCACAGGGATTGGTGTAGGCTAAACCTACCTTAATGAACCAATCCTGAGTCCCCATCAACAATCTCATGTATGCGTGAAGTCATAACCAGAGTGCTTTGCAACAGACAAGGTAAAGGGGTGAAAACATGTACTACTAAGTCCCACACATCTTCCTGTCTGTTGTGGATCAAGGGGTCCCTCTGGTTAATGGAGCTCTTTGTGGTTCCTGATTAAAGCGGCAGGTCTCTCTTGAAGCTGCCATGAGACCCGATTTCTAGCTCTGTCAAACCACATACTCGTGCCTTCTGAATGGAGTCCCCCTGCGGGGATAACTACTGTAAACACGTAGTCCCAGACATGACATTTCACTGTCAATCGATACTGAGGGCGCGAGCTGGCTTCAGGTTGACAAAGTGCATATGAAAGGATGTTGGGGTTTCCTGTCTCCTTTGTTATCCTCTGCAGTGAGGCCCCATGTGGGCCTGTTTTAAGTACATTCTATTTGTATGTTAATTATGTTAATCGCTGCTACCAGCAGCAGCACTCAACAAAAGGACAGGGCGGATCCATGGGACCTTTGTCAGTTAATCAGGCTGCCCATGGCAGGGGGAAGGTTTGGCCCATCCTCTTCTGGAGATGCACTGTATACTCCACCTGTCAGATCCCAACTACATATGACTGGGGGGGGGGGCTGTGCCTGTAGGCTTTGTCCACCCAGAGTAGACAGGTCTATGCATATGTGTTGCAGTGAGCATAGGAACATGTGTGTGGATTAGCCCCACACATTTTCGAAGGTTGATCTACCATCATTCAATTTTATTTAAAATTTCAAAAAAGCCCAGGCTTGTGCACACCACCATGCGGATGGTCGAATTCCTCACAGTGGCGTAATAGAAGAACTATGATAATGTAGAAGGACTAGGGCGATGAAGAAGTAGGACAATGACTAAGGAGAACTGCGACAAAGGAGAAGGTGTCACGCTCACCTGATTCCCACGGAGGCGCAGGTCTGGCTTCGAGTGCTGATGCTTCTTCTATGATGAAGCGCAGGGCTCTGAAGATGGACTCTCTGGCTCGCAGGAATATTCCCCTGTGCGTGAAA
The DNA here is from genome assembly GCF_040938575.1 of Ambystoma mexicanum. Lineage (NCBI taxonomy): Eukaryota > Metazoa > Chordata > Amphibia > Caudata > Ambystomatidae > Ambystoma > Ambystoma mexicanum. The sequence goes on from NC_090939.1 coordinate 849,872,390, forward strand.
AGGGAGTATTACCCACTGACGGAATAATGCTCAAGCCTCCCACTCCCTTCCAACCCTCCACGATACCCTTCCTCGATTCCCCGTGAAGTCTCACCTTAGGGTCTGGAAGGATGAGTTCTCCATCCTGCTTCTGATGCAGGGGCGCGTTGAAACCCAGTTACTTCACTGGATTGAGGTTTGATGGGAGTTCAAATAAGCTTGACTATTCAGGTAAGGCGCTGTAAGAGTTCTGTAGCAAGTTCAAAAGTTCAAGCTTAATAATAATGTTCATTGTCTTATTGCAGCAAGCGCTAACGCTTATGTCTTTTTCCCCTTAGGGGCCGGGGTTCGGAATGCCAGAGATATGGCGCCGACCCGAAGTGAAACGTGCAGTTCCAGTAAATGACAGGTAAGTTCTGGATGAGCGTTCGGGTAATGTCTTTGCATTTGCTCATTCAATGTCTTTGTCTTTTTTCCCCATAGGGGCCGGGGTCCGGAATGCCAGGAAGCGGCAGGACCCGAAATGAAATGGGAATGACCCAACAGGTAAGTCTTAGAAGGAAACTGAGCTTTTCCTATTCCCTTCCTTCTCTCACCTTGTGTTCTTGTCTTTTTCTCTCTAGGCTCTGGGAAGTGGCTGCGGATCCGGATGATCGCTGCTGAAGATGGAGGTGCCCAGGAAAGGTGAGTGAAATGCAGCGCTGCAGCGATCGAAGCGAAATGCTTTTAAAATGATGTCTTCCCTTTCAGGATTGTCGGAGTGATGTCTCCGTGATGCAGCTTTAGCAGGTAAGGTCTTCTTTCTCTCCAATTCTCTCTTAGCAGGTGACCCAGGATGCTGACAGGCATGGCTGAAGTCCAGATGCAGGAGCTGACACGGTGAGCATCTAGCTGCGAGGAGCAGAACAACGCGAAGCGTGAGTTGCTGATCGGGCGTGGTTTAAATAGCTTTGGAAAAAGTTCCAGGTATGTACCCTTCCACCAATCAGGTATGTATCCTTCCCCGACCACACCCAGGGGAAAGTAGTCCCACAGGTAAAGTAGTTCCATTCAGGCCTCAAGAGGGCCTGGATGTAGCAGCATGGTCTGCATCAGGTAAGTGCACATTAAAACACTTGAACACTTGTCTAGCTTTATGAGCCTGGCGCCTAAGGCGCCAGGACTGTGTCCAAAGGGCCCCAGCTTGGGCCCGCTGGCACTTTCCTGGGGGGAATGATGCCTGCCTCTGGGGTTGCTGGGTCGGACCTGGCTCCTTAGAGGTAGGCATCATGACAGTACCCCCCCTCAAGGCCCCTCCCAAGGTTGTTCCCTCCGGGGGTCTTGGCTTGTTCGGGAATCTCTGATGGAACCTTTGTATTAATCGAAGTGCTCCCACGATCTCTCCTGAGGTCCATATCCCTTCCAGTCAACAAGATAGAAGAGTTTGGACTTTAACACCTTGGAGTCTAAAATGTCTTTAACTTCGAATTCTAATTCCCCATCAATTTGAACTGGGTCTGGAGGCTTGGACAGTCGGGTCCCTGGTTGTACTGGCTTCAAAAGTGATGCATGAAAAACTGGATGAATACGCATGTTAGACGGTAAATCGAGTTTAAAGGCCACGGGATTGATTATAGCCTTGATGGGATAAGGTCCTATGAATCTGGGATTGAAGGTTCGCGGGCCCTTGAGGGGTAAATGTTTCGTTGCTAGCCATACCTGGTCTCCTACTTGGTAAGGAGGAGTTTTACTTCGGTGCAAATCAGCGTTTTCTTTATACTTTTTCTTGGCTTGCTGTAGATGAGTTGCAGCTTCTTTGAAGGCTTGGGTTATTGTGGAATGCAGATGATTTACTGCGGGCATTTCCAGGGTCAGTGGTGGATCTAGATCAGAGGTCCGAGGATGGTGACCATAGAAAGTATATAAAGGAGTTTGTCCGGTTCCAGAATGCACTGAATTGTTGTATGCATATTCTGCGATCCAAAGGATGTCTTTCCAATTTAACTCGGATTGGTGTAACATGCACCGAAGATATTGCTCGAGAGTCTGATTGGTTCTCTCGGTTTGTCCGTCAGTCTGGGGGTGGTGGCTGGTGGATAACCGCACATCTATTTGTGCTAGTTGGCAACACTTCTTCCAAAAATGGGAGATAAATTGACTTCCACGATCCGAGACTAATATGGAAGGGAAACCATGTATGCAAACTATATTCTCCAGAAATTCCTTGGCCAAGGTGGAAGCTGAAGGCAAACCTTTTAAAGGGATAAAGTGGGCCATTTTGGAGAATAGATCCACAATTACAAGGATAGTGTTGTAACCAGCACAAGGAGGCAGGTCTGTTATAAAGTCCATTGACAAGGTGTGCCATGGTGCCGGTGGAATATCCAAGGGTTGAAGTAGGCCGGCTGGCCTTTTCTTTTAACCCTTGTTTTGGGCGCAAATTCCGCAAGACAATACAAAAGACTTTATGTCTTTTCTCCAAGAAGGCCACCAGAAGTGGCGTTTGATTTTCTCCTCCGTTTTAGTGAAACCAGGGTGTCCTTCCATTAATGATTCATGATGATGGGCAATAACAAGTTCTTGCAATTCTTTACTAGGCAGAAACAACCGCTCCTGGAAGTAGGGTAAGTCATCTTTAACGGTGTAATGAGGACCCTTTTGACTCCATTCCAGTAAGGCTGAAGAGTCTAGAAGTTGTTTTACTTGCGTTTGGATGTCCTCAATAGTTTGCAATGAAGTTAGGCTTAAGATTCTTTGTTCAGGTATGATTGGCACAGGTTCTAAACTCGAATTGGGTTCTTCCATGCCAATCCGGGATAAGGCGTCCGCTTTACCATTCTTGCAGCCAGGGCGATAGGTAATTACAAAATCAAATTCCGCAAAGAATAGAGCCCATCGGAGTTGTCGTGAAGATTGAGCTTTGGCCGTCTTTAAATACTGTAAATTTCTGTGGTCCGTAATTACGGTGATGGTGTGTCTTGCCCCGAGAAGGTAGTGACGCCAAGCCTTGAAAGCAGATTTAATAGCCAGTAACTCTTTGTCAGTAATTGCGTAGTTGATTTCAGGAGGAGAAAATTTCCTGGACCAAAAGGCCACAGGGTGTAGTTGGTTAGTTTCTGGGTCTCTTTGTGACAGGACAGCTCCCATGGCCGAACTGGATGCGTCGGTTTCCACAATGTAAGGGAGATCTGGGTGCGGGTGCTTCAATATAGGTGCAGAGGTGAATTTGGTTTTCAGGTCCTGAAAGGCTTGTTCGGCCTCAAGAGTCCATTCAAAGCGTTTGTTTTTCTTTAGGAGAGCTGTGATGGGTTGGACTGTTCGGGAAAATTCCGGGATGAATCTTCGATAGAAATTGGCGAAGCCGAGTATGCTCTGAACTCCCTTCACCGAGCTAGGAGATGGCCATTTGAGGATGGCGTCCACCTTTCGCGAGTCCATTCGGACTCCTTGAGGTGTCAGGATGAATCCGAGAAACTCCACTTCTGTGGTATGAAAAACGCATTTTTCGAGCTTTGCAAATAGTCTGTGCTGGCGCAATTTCTCAAGAACTGCCCTAACATGTTTTCTGTGATCGGATTCTGAAGAAGAGTACACCAGGATGTCGTCAATATAAACGACACAGACGTCGATAAGTTCCCGAAGAACATCATTCATAAAGTACTGAAAGGCGGCAGGTGCATTGCACAAACCGAAGGGCATCACCTGATATTCGAAGAGCCCAAATTTGGTGCGGAATGCAGTCTTCCATTCGTCGCCTTCTTTTATACGCACCAGGTGATAAGCTCCTCGGAGATCTAACTTGGTGTACACACAAGCGTCTTTCACCTGGTCGATAAGCTCAGGGATCAAGGGCAGAGGATAACGATTCTTAATCGTTATTTGATTTAGGGCGCGATAGTCTATACATGTTCTAAGGTCGCCCTCTTTTTTCGGCACGAAGAACAGAGCTGAGGAGACAGGAGACTTGGACGGGCGAATAAAACCATTGGCTAGGTACTGATCTAAATACTGACGCAAATGTAGGTTCTCAGGTTCCGTAAGAGCATAAATCCTACTACAAGGTAGTTGAGCATTGGGTACCAGATCGATTTGGCAATCATAAGAACGATGGGGAGGTAACGTGTTAGCCTGTTCTTTCTGAAAAACGTCTTGGAATTCTTGATATACTGACGGTAGCTGTACAGGGGTGGAAGTTGCTGAGGCTAGACCCATAACTGAATTTCTTGGGTAAGAAGTTGGTTCACAATCAGGAAAACTTATCTTCTTTGCTCGCCAGTCAATTCTGGGATTATGTGTTTCTAACCAAGGAATTCCAAGAATTACTTGAAATTGTGGGGCCTTGATCACATCAAACACGATTGCTTCCCGATGTCCATCCTGACCCACCAGTGTCATTTCAACAGTGGAATGCGTTACAGGCCCTGAGGCTATTTCGGTTCCATCTACTGTAGTAATGACATCTTGGGTTACTTTCGGGCGGAGAGGGAGCTTAATCCTGGAAGCCAATTCACGGTCTGTGTAATTTCCAATAGCTCCACTGTCGATGTATGCTTTTATAGCATGCAACAGCTGAGGCTGTTTTGGGTCCACAAGCACCATTGGCATGACAAAATGCGAGGTCAAAGAGTTTGTTTTCAAGCTCGGCAAGCGGACCCCTACGCTTGTCGGGCTAGGTCGTTTCCCGAATCAGGTGTCAAAAAATCGTTATCAGTGGCTCCAACCATCTTCTTAGGTGGTTTAACCGGACAATTTCGAAGAAAGTGACCGGAAGTCCCGCAATACAGACAAAGTTGCATGTGCCGCCTTCTCTCTCGTTCCTTCTGCGTTAATGGTCCTTTAACACCGCCGATTTGCATAGGTTCGGATACGTCGGTACTCTTGGAGTTAGCGTGGGTTTTGATCGGTACTCGGGTTTCGTGCTTGAACCGATCTGCTTTTCTATTTTGAAGTCTGTGATCAAGTTGAACCACCAAGTCTATGTAGTCTGCGCAGACCTGGGGTGGATCTACTATCTGAGCTAGAACATCCTTAAGCTCTCCGCGCAGGCCTCGATGAAACAATGTGATCCTTTTGTTTTCTGGCCATCCAGTTTCCAAAACCAGTCTATTAAAGGTGGCAACGTAGGACAGGAGATCCTGATTACCTTGTCGTAAGGATAGCAGTTCGTTATCAAGGGCCTGTCCTTGAGAGTGTCGAGCAAACAATCTTTCCATGCTGGCCTGGAAACCCTGAAAATTCTGGAGAATGGGATCATCCTGATTTACCAATGGAATAGACCAATCGGCAGCACTGCCACTGAGGTAAGATAGTATAAAGGCTACCTTGGTCTGGTCGTTAGGGAAGGCCCCGGGTCTGCATAGAAAGTGTAAACGACATTGGTTCATAAAGACGGCATATTTCTTGGGATCCCCCGCAAAACGTTCAGGCGGGGCCAAAGGCATGTGTCCAGGTAGATTGATTTGTACCGGGTTGTTCAAACCCATTGATGTGGAAGTACCTCCGGAATTAGGTAAAGGAGTGTGCCCTGCCTGGGCCTGCAATAACCTTTTGGCCAAGTCATCTGTTCTTTCCTTGGATAGGATCAGTTCTCTTTTGAGAGCGTTAGTCTCCTGGCGGGCTGAGTGCACTTATGCCCGTAATTCCCCCAAAAGCTGGGCCAGCTGATCTGTTTCGCGCCTTGAAACACTTGTGTATAGGCGCGTTACAAATACCATATCATATCATATCATATCTCCATAGCGCCCGGGTGGGAAATTGTGGGTAGGCTTCGCGTTCTGTCACGCTCACCTGATTCCCACGGAGGCGCAGGTCTGGCTTCGAGTGCTGATGCTTCTTCTATGGTGAAGCGCAGGGCTCTGAAGATGGACTCTCTGGCTTGCAGGAATATTCCCCTGTGCGTGAAAAGGGAGTATTACCCACTGACGGAATAATGCTCAAGCCTCCCACTCCCTTCCAACCCTCCACGATACCCTTCCTCGATTCCCCGTGAAGTCTCACCTTAGGGTCTGGAAGGATGAGTTCTCCATCCTGCTTCTGATGCAGGGGCGCGTTGAAACCCAGTTACTTCACTGGATTGAGGTTTGATGGAAGTTTAAATAAGCTTGACTATTCAGGTAAGGCGCTGTAAGAGTTCTGTAGCAAGTTCAAAAGTTCAAGCTTAATAATAATGTTCATTGTCTTATTGCAGCAAGCGCTAACGCTGGAGGTGCCCAGGAAAGGTGAGTGAAATGCAGCGCTGCAGCGATCGAAGCGAAATGCTTTTAAAATGATGTCTTCCCTTTCAGGATTGTCGGAGTGATGTCTCTGTGATGCAGCTTTAGCAGGTAAGGTCTTCTTTCTCTCCAATTCTCTCTTAGCAGGTGACCCAGGATGCTGACAGGCGTGGCTGAAGTCCAGATGCAGGAGCTGACACGGTGAGCGTCCAGCTGCGAGGAGCAGAACAACGCGAAGCGTGAGTTGCTGATCGGGCGTGGTTTAAATAGCTTTGGAAGAAGTTCCAGGTATGTATCCTTCCACCGATCAGGTATGTATCCTTCCCCGACCACACCCAGGGGAAAGTAGTCCCACAGGTAAAGTAGTTCCATTCAGGCCTCAAGAGGGCCTGGATGTAGCAGCATGGTCTGCATCAGGTAAGTGCACATTAAAACACTTGAACACTTGTCTAGCTTTATGAGCCTGGCGCCTAAGGTGCCAGGACAGGGGTCCAACATGAGCCTGGCGCCTAAGGCGCCAGGACTGTGTCCAAAGGGCCCCAGCTTGGGCCCGCTGGCACTTCCCTGGGGGGAATGATGCCTGCCTCTGGGGTTGCTGGGTTGGACCTGGCTCCTTAGAGGTAGGCATCATGACAGAAGGGCTGTGAGGAAGGACCTACTAAAAAGATGAAGTTCTGTGCCAAAAAAGGACTGTGGTAAAGGTTATGAACTGTGAAAAGAAGTACTGTGATGAAACAGAAGAAATGTGATGATGTAGAAGGACCATCACAACAGGGAAGGACAATAACAAAGAAGAAAGTTTATAGAAAAGGACTATGACAAGGAAGAAGCACTATAAGAGGAGAAGGACTTTAATGAATGACTGTGACGAACAGCTATTATGTCAAAAAAGAAGTACCTTGATAAAGGGCAGTGACAAAGGAGAAGGAATGTGAAAAATAAGGACTATCACTAAGGAATGTGGCAAATGTGGACTGTGATGAAGGTCGTCATGAACCAGAAGGAAGGTGATGAAGGAGGATGTGATGAAGGAAAAGGAACACAACAAAGGAGGGTTGTGATGAAAGAGGACTGAAGAAGTAGTAGTACTATGTTGCAGTAATATGATGAAGTAATACTGTTATGATGAAGGGGAAGGCATCTGACTAAGAGCTATGATGGAGAAGAACTAGGTGGGAAGACTATGACAAAGAAGAGTAACTAGGATGAAGGGGAAGGACCATGACGAAGGACTAAGATGAAGGACCAGGATGAAGGTGAAGGCCTCATGAAGCAGACACAGACAATGCAAATAAAGTTTGGGTTATAAACATTTATTTAAAAGAAAAGAAGGTTGGAAAAAAGCCTAACTTGCCCTATGCTAAGGTGAGAATTCCCTACCTAAATGAAGCTAAGGGTAGTCTGTGTCAGGAAGTCCAAATCAAATGTCTGTGTCCAAAACCTATACTTGCCCTCACATCTATTTGTATAGGGATGTCAGCCTCAAAATGATGTGTTCAAATAAAAGTTCAGAGCTTCGTCCAGCTCTTCGTCTTCAAATTATTTCGATTCCCCAAAGTTCAAATAGTTCACAATGCACAAAGTGGTTCCCTTCCCCACGCTCTCAAGTCTTTCAACAATTTCAACACAACACAATTCTTTGGGATACTTCCCAGTTCTTCTGGCTTTGCTACCTTTCACCAGTTTCATAGAGTTCAATTCCTTAATTTCAATCACATAAGATTCCTTTTCAATCAATCAGAAGCTTCTTTGTGGTGCTTTAAGTGGCTCTTCCATGAATGGATTTACTCGATCTAGGTACAGTTGTTGGAGCACACGGTCCACCCATTACAGGTCACACAACCGGCACACCTTATTTGCTCCTTTTTCATTTGCATATTGCCACTGTGTCATCTCTACAGTGGTACGTGGCTTATTTTCATTTCACATCCTCATGATGCTTTAGCATTGCTTGTTTTGCAAAAATTCACTTGTTGCACTTTCACATACTTTCATGGCTCGTCAATGCTTGTTCTCTCAAGCTGCTCAGTTCTTTTACATCGTGTGATTCCACACACCTACTTTCATTCATAACGGTATTAAACCGTACTTGTTTTCGTTCAGTTCGGTATTCAAAATGCTTGTTTTCGTTTAGATCGGCATTCATTAACTCTCTTTGCTTTCATTCAGTTTGGTATTCAAACTACTTTCTTATAAATTGTAATGCTGCCCTGCCGTCCCGTGTCCCCATTGCTAGGCTGACTCACCAGTTAGTGCTTATGGCGTTCCAGCGTGGCTTACGGCTGCCACGAGTTCGGTCTCTCTCGTGCAGCCCCTTGCTCCTTCTCCACCGGGGCTCTTTGTGGCTTCGATCCCACCTCTGAGGCGTCATTCGCAGCTCAGGCCTCAGTCGGCAGCTTCACCTGGTCATGCTGGTTCCTTCTCCGTATTCCGCCACCGGCCTCCAGCTTCCTTTAGCCTCACTTCCCGGTGCATACACTCCGCATCATTGCAAGTTCTTCAAGCACTGCATCTGTCACACAGTCTTCCTGGAGAGGTCTGCTCTCGTCCAGCAGTCCGTACACTTGTTTCGCAGCTGACAGCCAACCTATTTCCACAGCAGACTCCATTCTCACCATTCTTGCTGCTTTTAAACTTCCCGCCAGGTTGATTGGTCCAAAAAGGACTAGACCGCTCATTGCCGACTGGGAAGTTCTGCATTGCTCTTGCTTGCCTCCTCCTCATCCCAGTACATAACTGGTGTGTGTGTGGGTGTGTGTGTGTGATAGAGTTAATAATGAAAGGATGTTTGGCTCAAGTTTGTCCCTTCCTTGTCCCAGTACTTGACTGGTGTTTACTAGGAGATGATCTACTGGAAAAATAAGGAAGGGACAGATAATAGCCTACAAAGGCCTGGGGGATGTTCCACTCACTATAAAAGGGAAATGGGGGATACCGTGTATCACCTAAGGGTGCCTCATCCCCACTCCCCGAGTCTCCTCCATCCAGGTGATCCTCCCTTGCATATCCATCCCGAGGGTCCGGATCACATAGCGACAGCCTTTCCCTGGCCACCTGGGGGAAGGATATGTTGGGGAAAGAAGTCAGGACATCCTGAGATTCCTCACAAGGTCTGTAACAAAGGACTTTGAAGAAGGAGAATGACTGTGGCAAATGAGAAAGAGTATGATGAAGTATGGTGATGAATCAATGTGACAAAGGAGAAGGATTGTAATGAAGAACCCTGCTGAAAGAGAAAGACTATGATGAAGGACTATGAGATCTGTGATAAAGAAGGACTGTGACAAAAAATGTGGCGAGAAAGGAAAAAGATGAAAGATTGATAAAAAAGAGAAAAAAGTGAAGAATTATGGCTATAACAAAGGACTGAGACAAAGAAGTACTATGACAGAGGAGAAGGACTGTGACAAAGGAGAACAATGGTTAAGGACTATGACCAAGGAGAAGGACTGGGGCAAAGGAGTAAGACTGATGAAGGACTATAACAAGACTGTGGTGAAGGAGGGCTATGATGAAAGACTGGTGGCTCAGCTGGACCATGGTGAATAAGGAGGACTATAATGCAGAAGGACAGTGGCAAAGCAGTAGTACTTTGATAAACACACAATATAGTGAAGGAGAAGGAAAGTGACAAAGGGGGACTAAGACGAAGGGAAGGGGTATAACTGAGAACTGTGACGAAGAACGTTGATGGAAGAGAAGGATGGCTAAGAAGAACTATGACAAAAGCTGTAGGCTGTGTCCACCCAGAGTGCACAGGCCTATGTGTATGTCATGCGGTGAGCGTGTGAAGATGTGTTCAGATTAACCCCACACCTTTTCTGTGGATGGTCGAATTCCTCACATGGCCCCGTGCCTCAACATGTGAACCACCACCTAATGAGGGTCTGGTTCATCATCAAGGCGGAAGTACCGGCTGAGGCCATCTGCATTTCCATGCTGGGAGTCTGGCTTTTGCTGGATGTCCATATCCAATCTCTGTAGGGATAGGGCCCAACGCAAATGCTTAGGGCTCTCTTCGTGCATGGCCATTAGCCATAAAAAAAGCCGAGGGTCTGCCTGGATCGTAAGCCTCTTTTTCAATGACGGCCTAGTTCCTTCCCCTTTTTGTCAATCGCCTGCTAATGTAGGTGACAGGTTGCTCTACCCCTTCAGCTGCGCTAACACTGCTCCAATCCCAAAATCACAGTATGTCTGCATAATTAACTCATAGTCTGGCACTTTCAGAACTGGGGCCCTGCACATTCCATCCTTCAAATCCTGAAAGGAGGTTTGACAGGCGGGGGTTCAAGTTACCTTCTTTGGCATTTTTTGGGAAGTTACATCATTCAGGGGCATCACAATGGTCCCATATTCCTTGATGAACGACCGGTAGTACCCAGTGATACCAAGAAAGGCTCTCACTGGCACCTGTGTGGTGGGATGTCCCAACCCTTCAAAGCCTGTACCATTGCTTTGACTGTGACAAAGCAATTTGATGATGGAGAAGGATGGTTAAGAAGAACTATGAAAAAAAGAGAACTATGAGAAATGACTTTGATGAAGGAGAAGGACAAGGGTGAAAGAGGAGGATGAGAACTAAGGAGAAGGACCAGGACAAAGGACCAAGGACCTAGAAATGGTCTATGACAAAGAGGAATTACTGTGATGAAGGAAGAGAACTGTTAAGAAAGAAGGACATGAGGAAGGAGAAAGACTAGATCAAAGGAGAAGAAATGTGACAGAGGACTAGAAAAAAGATTAGATGGTGAGCGGAAAGACACAAAACAGTTTATGATGCAGCCAATTTATATCAAGACTTCTAGCAGTTGCCATGCCAACCAAACATTTAACTTCTCAACAATCATTCTCTTATCTGTAGTATTGTTTTGGCCACAAGCTATCGCTAAAGCACCACCATAAAACTATATGTGCCTAAATCAAAACTGCCAAAATAGCATGCATACACCAAGTTTAGATTCATGCACAACAGGAAGAAAAAAGAGCCAAACTGCAGCATATTCACACACCAATATGAAACCCCATGAAGACAGTAATACTTTCAGGCAAAACTAGAAAGCATGGGTATGGAGTAATATATCGAACATACAGCAGTAATTGGGTTTAGATTTTCGATTTTAAAAGTAGGTAAAATGTGGACCACTTTATAGCTATTATTAATTTGTGTTTGTCTCGTTGGATCTAAGCTGGCAGCAGAAGTTGGTATCACAAGGTAATAGATCATAAGTTGTTTGTTTAGCCCCGTTAGGGCTTGAAAGGTTCTAGGTATTATCCCTCTGTTCGAAGACCCTATATGTGGAGCCCCAAATCTTTACACTGCAACATGCCTCCACTTCCCAACAGCACAATCAGCATCTGCTCCTCTACATACAGCTTTGCAAGTTATTTTAGTTATTGAACCAACTGCTATATTTGGTCATTAATATTTCATTTTTGGTTGCTAGTGGTCCAGTACTGTCTTTCAGACAGCAGTTGGATTGCCTGTTTACTCCCCTTCCACCCAGTCCAATGCATCCCTTGCCCTGCCCATCGTATATACGGACTCTCTTCCTATCAGTTTTACGCTCCCCGCATACACTCTGTCAATTGAAAATTCCTCTCGTCTCTTCCCTACCACCCTCCCCCACTTCCCCTTGCACTCTCATCATTTCACTCTTCCCACAAAAGGCACTTAGCCAACCAGCACACTCGACCCTCACATAACCCCTATTTTCCCAACATTGCTCCCGTCTCCCTCACACAGGACATGAAATGCCCACTCTATCGGTGATAAACCTATTTCCTTTCCAATCACTTTGACACTCACAACCTTCCTCTTGCGGTCACGGGAATTACTGAAAACTGGATCACCCCGCAAGACTCTGCCACCCCTACTACCCTCCGAACGTACACAGTCACCTTTCCGAACTCCTTCCTTCCATGCAAAATAGGAAGAGGGTTAGCCTAATAAAAAATAAGGCACATCTGCCAACCACCCCTCCTCCTTCTGACTTTCTACCTTCCCTTCTTTAAGTTCCTACATCAAACTCCTCCCACCAACCCCCATCACTAATCTACTGATCTTGAGGTCCCTAGGCACACTCAACTTCATCTATGACCTTGGTCCCCTTCCTGACACCATTCTCACTGAAGCTCCCGGCGTGCTCCTGGGCAACCTCAACCTCCTCCAATCATCCCCTAACTTGAACTAGATTCCCTCTGTTCTTACAACTCCCCAAAATCCCTTCACAGTTTACTTATTCACTCTCACAGGAACTCTCTTCATTTGGTCCTCTTCTCCTCCTCATCTAACCTCACCATTGACCCTCCAATCTGATCACTGTATCTATCACTTTGCCAACATGGTTCATCACCCATTTCTCCCACAATGAAAATTCATGACGGTCTACTTAGCTCCCTACATAGCTGATGTAAGGTTCTCCATTCTCTCTCTTGCTCCTCCCCTGTCTTCCTTACTTTATCAGGCCCTCTCTGACTTTAGTCTAACGCGAATCAACCCCTTCGAGCAATATTATCACTCGCCAACCATCACTCATTATACCCCAATTGTGGCTGAGACCAGCATCTGCCTTTGTAAAATGCCCATATGGCACATTCTACATGAGTGGTGCAAGGACTATACACCATCACATTTCCTTGCCTACAAGGTGTAGTGCGTGTGTGATAAATGAGCTAAAACAACATGGCGCCAATGCATGGCCATTTTGGACATTCACTTTCATTACCACAGTGAAAGCCTACGTTTTTTGCGAGCTCGGTAAGTAGATGCGCATTTCTGCAGCGGAGGCAAGGTCACATAATGATGTCAGCTGAACTAACTGTGGAGAATGGTAGTTGTATTGTCCACTGAAGGACAAACCAGAAAGGAAATCGGAGAAATTCCTGCAGGTGCAGTGATAAGGGGTACTGGGAAAGGAGGCAAGGAAGAGAAGCTAGGTTTTTCCACTTCTGATTGGAATTTTCCACTCTTAGCTCCTCATGCTTATTGTCTGCTCTTCGGCCGAGGGCAGTCTGGTAACCAAGAGGGGCGGGGACTCCCCTCATAAAGAGAAGAGGTATTCCTCTTAGGAAAGACAGATAGAACTGGAACCCCGGATGATGCAGTCTTGCTGAGAGGGAGGATGCTCTGCTCCAGACCCCGTTAGCACGAGTGATCTCTCTGCCTACCTGCTCTGGCACTAAGCATTGTTGTGGTGGCCGAGATGAAAGTATCTTCAGCAACCATTCTAATGGTGATGCTCTTTTTCTATGTTTTTGTATAATTGACTATATGTTATGTGTGTGTGTGTAAAGAGTGAATAAAGGGCCTATAATGAGCCATTTTATTATTATATAACCAGTGGTGTATGTGTTTTGTTGCCTATCTAAGTCCAATAACTTGCTTGTTTAGGGTCTAGGAGGACGTAATTTGGAGGTCCCTATACGTGGGACAGAAAAAGCAAGACACAAGGATGCCCTCTTTACTTCACCACTAAACCTAGACCAAATCATGATTAACCCTCTTCACTCTGAATTGCAAAACCTCACCTGCATACGCTTGTTTCGCCACACCCTCATGCTATCTCTATCCTGTCTGCTTAAATGTTGCCTTGTACTTTTCATCCAAGTTATCTAAAATCAGGGATACTCTCAACACTCTCCCCTTCCTGGCTCAACCACTTCCTACCTCCACTCTCACACCTGCCGGATTGGTGCTCATCATGCAGACAGCTAACCACTCTTGTGCTACTGTTAATAATTGTGCTACTCTGAGAAACCTGAGGGTATTCTTACTTCTACTCCCCTTGGGTCCTCTATGCAGGTGGCCAGGAAAAGGCCATCGCTCTTGGATCCTGACTCTGGGGGTGGAGAAGCGAGGGAGGATCTCCTGGGTGGAGGGTCCTTGAGGATTGGGGTGCCCTTGGGCGAGACATGGTATCCCCCTTTTGCTATTGACGACCAACCTAAACCTACCCCAAGCTTGGTGGGCTATTATAAACCAGTTCCCCTCAATATTCCACATATAACCCTTGACAGTACTGAGACGAAGAAGAGACCACTAAGAGCAGTGAAGATTAACACCTTTTGACCACTTTGGTAATGGGACGAAGAAGATGCCTGCCAGGAGTTGTGAGGGTCAGGCATGTCCCTTTAATTGTGGTCAGGAAGGGCTAAGTGGATAATCACACCTGCAGCTTGTGAAGGGGCTGCAAGTCTATAAAAGGAAATCAGCCAGACAGAGAAGGGGAGGAGAAGGGAAGAAGCAGAAGACTCTTATGCGGAGGCAGCAGTGGTGGGACTGGAGACTGAGCCAGGATGCCAGCAATCAACACAAAGGACTTGTGGGACCCGAAGAAAGTGTGCTGTAGGTTTTTCCCCAGGTCTGGGAGACTCACTCTCCAGGTGCAAGCAGCAGGAGCTGCTGAAGAGGAGCTTGGTGTTGCGAGGACGCCGCTACCGTTGAAGAAGCGGATCTACGTTAAAAGACCAAAGCTGAAAATGATGAGTCTCAATACAGTGGAGCGCAAAGCTGCGCGTTATGAAAATGTTGAATACCGCCTTTCATGTTCGGAAGAACCTGACCCGCATTCCCCCTACCCACAACCCCTCTATCTTTACTTACCTGCTTCATTACCTCTGGCAGCTCGCCTAGTCTGTCTCTCTGCAATGGAAGTTTCCTTTCCTTAATGTGGTACAGGACTTCCGTTATAGGGTTCACTTTTCTTTTTTGTTTTTCACTTCTTTTATTTCAATTGGCTCTCTTTATAAGCCTGCAGGGGACACCCCCGCTGCCCCCGCTCCCTTTGTTCGGTATAATGGCATTCGTCATTTTTTTCCTGACATTTTAGGACATTACCAAAGAAGCAGCCTTAGGGCCAGTGTGCAGTGCGGGAAGCACACGGCAGGCGAGCGGGGCTCACGCCGGCTGGATCCAGACTTCAGGAAGGCAGAGGAAGTTGTGGGAACTGCCAGAAGGACTTGTGAAAGGCCAGTAAGTGATGGGGGGTGTTCAAGCACCGGGGCACTCCTGAAAGACCGCAAGCGAATAGCGTTCTGCATGCTGAATACCGAACTCAGTGAAAACGTATCTTTGACACAAATAAACACATATTGAATATTGAACTAAGTGAAAACGTACCTTTGATACAAAGAAACACATAATGAAAACCAAACTAAATTAAAACTTAACCTTGAAGCAAATAAGTGCATATTAATCACTGAATTGAATGAGGTCTTACAAATTAAGCAATACCAATGCACGTTGAACATTGAACTGGAAACAAAACAATACTGAATGTATGTTACACGAGGATTCAACCTAAAACCTAAAGTTGAATAAATATTTGTTTTTGTGTGTATTTAGTTATCAAACTTCTACACAAATCCATATATATACATATTGAAATATACTGTACAATTAATCATGAACAACAATAAAATACATATTCATTAGAAGTACACTAAATGCACATTCATCCCAGATAAAAAAAATATACAGTATAACACAGAAAAACATACATTACTTATATTGTTAGATTCTCTAGCATAAAATATCACTTAAAATTACAATTAATAAACAGAGGAAGAATTAATTATTTATACAAAAAACTAATTTAATAATAATGATACTAAAACTATCAAGAAAGAAGAAGAAAATCAGGATAAGCAGACTGCATCAAACATCATAGCATCCAACAGATGATTCAAGATCTGCTAATAATTTGACATCCTCTTCAAATTTCCGCAAGTGTTTGTTCACATTCTTCCAAACCTGAGTGATGGCAATGATAAGCCCTTTACTATAACCAGCAAGGAATCTCAGCCAAAAATGTTCACTGGTGATATTCTCAAGGTTAGCCACACACTTGGCAAAATAAATTTCGTACACAGATCTCATCATTGGACAGCTGGTCAAGACATATCCTGGTGATTCGATGGAATTACCATCAAGACATACTCTACATGTCCTCATCTCAACCGGAAAACCAACCCAAGCCCCCTTGATCTCAAGAATATCCAGTCGGTTGAATGGTATATTCAAGAATATTCTCTGTGTGGTAGGCGAGGGCAAGAGCCTCAGATACATTTGGGGCTGTTTGTCTACAAATTACATCTTGGAGAAAGAGGCCAATGATCTCATACTTGACACCATCTCGTGGCTCATTAGCCAATCCCATTTTTCTAAGCAGATTTGAGGAATGTGAGCATAGCTCCTTCACCATATTCCCAACATGGGGTCCAACCTATTTTCTCAAAAAATGGAAGGTTCATGTCCTTAAATGTATTCAGAACCCCAGTTTTCCCACCCTGCAAAAAAGCTTGAAGAATAAACAGGAGGGAGTCAGGACGGGCAAATAAGATTTTTATATGCAGCTTCACCCTATTAAATTCAATAAGAGCAGATAAGGAGATCAATCCCATCTCTAGACGGACTGCCTGGATAGGTGTATAATTGTGAGACCCAATATTCTTCTCCAGATTATACATTCCATCATGTCAGCCCACACAGACCAGTCCGAATATGATGTTTCAAGTGCATATAGAAAGGCAGCAGAAAGTTTCTGTTTATAAATGCTGAGGATGCCCAAAAGACTGTAACCCGCAGTATGTTTGGAAAATGACATTACCGTAGTAATGGTAAAAGTTAAATATATCAAGGCTATAGGTACGGTGCACTTTGATGAGTAAATGCAGTGCGACAAGGCCACAGCTTTGGAGGAGGTTTATGACACTTGGTGGCTGGACCACAAGGCTACTAGGAAAGAGCCACAAAAGGGCAAGACCATACATCCAGCCAAGAGGTCTACCTAAGGAACTAAGTGAAGGTGACTTGGTGCAGAGGAGCAAGTGCCAAGAAACTTGTGAATGGGCTGAGAAGTCCCAGGGCCCTGGTGATGCGACCTGTGATGGGTGGACTGTGTGGTCTAACAACTGTGCCTAGACCAGAGAGCCCTGAATGATGAAATATTAGGAAACGAAGGAACAGTCTCATGAAACCACTGCATATGAACTTGCGAAGCAAGCCAGAAGGAGGGTCAAGTTGACCCATTGTTTTGTTGAGACCTTTTGGAAGAACTGTAACAAGTTTAAGTGGTGAAGTCAAAGTCTTGGGGAAGGAAACCCTAAGATTTACAGAGACTATACTTATCTTGAGAACTGAGTCTCAAGACTCCTTTGTTTTGAACTGTGTTACTTTGAACTGTGCTGCTTGAAGTGATTTGTGAACTATAACACCTTGAACTGGAGAAAGGTCATTGTGAGCATTTTTTATGGAACCTTCTTGTGCTTGGGGAAAGGGGGGAGCTGAAAGTAAGTTGTGAGCTGGAAAAAGCTCAGAACCATGAGTTGAACACTATTTCATTTGACTTTGACATCCCTTCAGATTTGTTAGTTGTAATGGTGAGGGCAATGATAGGTTTTGGACATAGACAGTCTTTTGAGTTGAACTCTTTGACTCAGACTTTCCTTAGTTTTGTTCATGTAGAACAATTGCACCTTAGTATAGGGCAAGTTAGGCATTCAACTGTCCTGACATTTAAGTTAATAAATATCTTTTGTTTGAACCTTTAGTCTGCTGTCTGTGTCTTACTTTGTGATGCCTTCTGAGCATTTTTCTGTGCCTCTTGGCACATCCCTTGCCGAGACCTTTCCCTCCTTTGCCGCATCCAGACATGGTGGCTGCACTTCTCCTCTTCACAAGGGAGCTGAGACTGGGTGTGCTCGGTAGCTACTAAGGGCACCATTGGGTTTGATATCTGTAGTAGTAGGGATGAAACAATTCCTCCAGGTGATTGAAGATTGATACCTTGATACCCACTGATTTAATATTGATTCCACCCCTTGATGCATACATTAGGCTGTCACCCAAGTCAGGATTAGCATGAGATTTGGAATTGATATATTGACGGCAGTGATAGACCCAGACTTTAGAGGTGATGTTGAGATCTGGTTGCAAAATAATGGCAAAGACCCAATCCAGATTCACCAGGATGATAAGGTGGGCCAAAGGGGTGCTTGAGAAAGCAATGTTTCCAAAGTGTAAAGCAAAATCTGGGGACGAAAGCACCAACAGGGAAACTCGAGGCTTTGGAGATTCTGTTGAGACATCTGATGGTCCTCCAAAAGCTGAACTTGGGAAATCTATGGAGGAAGAGTCTGGGACAGTTCCTGACTTCGCTTTTGCTCAAAGAAATAGTCCCTTGTTGGCTGATGCCTTTGTACATGTGGTATCAGAACCAGAGGGCCACGGAGAAGGGGGGCCTTATTCCTTTCTGTAACATGAGCTCCATTATGGAAGAGATACCACCTTGGAAGGACAAGTACAAATCCAATTAGTGATCCCTAAGAGTCATAAATCGGTGGTCCTAGAGATCGCTCAATCCCATCTGATGGGAGGCCATCTGGTGCAGTCTAAGACTCAAGCACATATAAGGAATACATTTTATAGGCCCGGAATTCATGCTGACATTAGAACCTTCCTCAAGCATGCATGGTCTGACAGAAAACTAGTACACATATACCATCACCTGTCCCTTTAAAGCCATTACCAAAAATTAAATTGAAGTTCCCTTTTTTTGGATTGGTATGGATATCGAAGGCCCCTAGAAACTTCCAAATGGGGAAATAAATCCATTCTAGAGAGCCAAAACGACACAGCAGATGCTGAAACATCTGCTCCCTTTCTTCTACCGAGTGGGGTTCCCGAAGGTGATATTGACAGATGAGGGCTCTACATTCATGAGCAAACCCATGGGGGAAGTTAAACTACTACACGTTGCCACAAATATGTAAAAAGAAGGGGATACTGCGTCTCACCCGTCGGTGTCCCGCTCTCACTCTCCGAGGGCCCCCCATTGAGGTGATCCTCCCTAACTGGTCCACGCCCAGGAACTGGATCCAATAGCGATGGCCGTGTCCTGGCCACCTGGATGACAGATCCCTGGGGACTAGCTAAGGAGACACCTTCAGGTTTCTCACACCACCCTCAGAACATCGCTGTATCATCCCCAGACGGATGGCTTGGTGGAAAGATTTAATCAGACTCTTAAAACCATACTCTGAAAGTTAGTAGAAAAAGATGGTAAAAACAGAGATCAAATGATACCCTGGGCCTTGTTCGCAGTTCGGGAAATGCCTTGCCTCAGGCCTCAACAGGATCTTCCCCGTTTGAGCTTCTTTATGGACAAGAACTACAGCATGTGCTGGATATGTTGAGAGAAATTTGGGAGGAAAGAGAGAAAGCTCCAATTCCCCTTTCCCAGACTGTGTATAGCTTGAAAGAACACATGACAGTTGTAAGGTCTTTGATACAGGCTGACATGGTTAAGGCGCAAGAACAACAAAAGACCTCTTAAGATAAAAAGGTTTCCCTCGGGTCCTTTTTAATAGGTCAAAAGGTACTTGTCTTGTTGCCCACTTCAGAAAATAATCACCTCAAGGACCCTAATGACTTACCAGCCACTTCACTGGCCAACTCACTATCCGCTATTGACTTTAGTCACTGTATCCATAGTCCCACACACAACAAAGGGAGCTCCTTAGACTGGACGGCCGACCTACACTGCCACATCTCTATCACATCAAATACCACATGCTCATGGTCAGACCACCATATTATCCTTTTCACCATCCCCCTTGGTCGACAAACCAAAACACCCATCAACACGATGCCCCCTCCCTAGCCCGCAGTGGCCGTAAGCTAACTAAAGAAAATCTCCTGACTTTTCTGGATGCTCTCAACCCAGACATCTCAGACAGCCTTCAAACACCAATCTTGTGGACCTATACACTAAAAGACTAGCAAATGCTATTGAATCAATTTCCCCACTAGCTCCAGAAAAAGCCAAATCACTAGCACACACGAATTCCTGGTATACCCAGGACCTCACAGAACTTAGAGCAAAAAAAAGACAATCCAAAATCCCCTGGAGAAACCTGCCTTCCAACAAACACAAACAAGAGTTCATAACCGATTACAGGAGATTGCAACAGGAGCTAAGCCCTAAGGAGCTTCCTCATCTACCTGCCTTACTGACTGGCGAATCGCCCCCGTGGGACCACACTGCAGTGCATTGCAGCCCTGCCCGGGAGTGCAATTCACATTCCAAGATGGCCACAGCCATAATTCCACACTTGCCTGGACACTCCAAGCCCTCCTACATCCTTGCTGATTGGCTTCATCATCCTACAACATTGCCTATGGGGGAGCGATGACAGACGAAGAATATACCTCTGAAGGCCTGTGAATAATGCTCATGCCTGTCTGGTCGTGTCGGATAATACGGCCATCCTTGCTGATTGGCCGTATCACTCTACAACATGGCCTATGTGGGTGCGCCGACAGGCGAAGCCGGCACCCTCTGAACATCCACAAATAAGGCTCATGCATGTCTGGCCCTGTCGGCCACACTATCAGGCGCTGCCTGCCGGAGCTGATGCCTCGTCACAACACCAGACCGATTACTCAAGATTGCAACAGGAGGTAAGCCCTAAGGAGCTTCCTCATCAACCTGCCTTACTTACTGGCGAATCGCCCCCATGGGACCGCACTGCAGCGGATTGCAGCCTGGCCCGGGAGTGCGATTCACATTCCAAGATGGCCGCCACCATAATTCCACACTTGCCTGAGCACTCCAAGCCCTCCTCCATCCTTGCTGATTGGCCCCATGATCCTACAACATGGCCTGTGGGGGAGCGCCGGCAGGCGAAGACGGCCCCTCTGAAGGCCCGTGAATAAGGCTCATGCCTGTCTGGTCGTGTCGGCCACTCCACTATCAGACAATGCCTGCTGCAGCTGATGCCTCGTCACAACACCAGACCGATTACTCAAGATTGCAACAGGAGGTAAGCCCGAAGGAGCTTCCCCATCAACCTGCCTTACTGACAGGCGAATTGCCCCCATAGGACGGCACTACAGTTGATTGCAGCCCAGCACGGGAGTGCGATTCACATTCCAAGAGAGACACTGCCATAATTCCACACTTGCCTGGGCACTCCAAGCCCTCCTACATCCCTGCTGATTGGCCGCATCATCCTACAACATGGCCTATGTGAGTGCGCTGGCAGGCAAGGTCGGCCCCCTCTGCACTTCCACGAATAAGGCTCATGCCTGTCTGGTCATCAGGCCGCCACACGCCAGCACGTGCTCACCTTGCTGTGCAAAGTAAAATGCAAAGAGCCTTCTCTCGTGTCTCATCCCTGGAATACTGCTCACCCTCACCACCACCCCTCACCAGAAACTATTCTGCAACTACTGAGAGAAACAACATACCCACCTGCAAGTGCCCTCTGACACTAAAATTATTGAACCTTGCCGAAAAAATGCTACCATGTTGCCTGAAAAGGCCACAAAGTGCCTACCATGTATCAAGAACACCAATGTACATACCTCACAGTACCTTTGCCTAGCACATCCTGCTGCTGCTACAATGTGCGACCCTCGCCTAGTGCATCCTAATGTTGATACAATGTGTGACCCTCGCCTAGTGCATCCTAATGCTGATACAATGTGTGACCCTCGCCTAGTGCGTCTCAATGATGATACAATGCGTGACCTTCGCCTAGTGAATCCCATTACTGATACAAAGTGTGATCCGTTACGCTCACCTGGTCTCTGCAGGGGTGTTGGGGCACAGTTGGAGCCCTCCCTTGACCTGGCTCCTCAGAATCATCTCCCCCTCCCGATTGCTGCCGGACCTGCTGCTCGAGATACTGGTGTTGCCCCCAAGTAAAGATGAAAGGCAATGAAAACGGAGTAGGGGTGTCGTGATTTCCCTCGACCCTTATGTGCCAAAATGCAGTGTGCAAACGCCTTCCCATACGAGCTCACCTGTTTTGTAATGTTGAGCTTTCCGTCCTGCTTATCCTAGCAGGGGTGCGTAGAACGGACTGAGTTACTTCACTGGCCCGTGGGAGTGTTGATCCAGACCAGCTGCGACCAATCCACTTGGAAGGTAATCTTTGATTATGACTAATGTTCGATTAGACTGTCTGTATATTGTCCAATAATAATTCTTGCAATGTCTCATTCCATCCCCATAGGTACGAAGAAGTAAATCGGAGCCGAGGAGGATCTGGGGAACCCCTCAAGACTGATGGAGTTTCAAATATGGCGAGTAAGTTGGTCTTTATAAGGAAACTCCAGTCCCTTGTATGGCGTGGCCAAGCGTTTGTAATTTGTATGATTTGTAACCTGTTGTGTTCTTCATTTCCTTGCAGGTGCAGGCCGACGACGAAGAATGGCGTCTGGATGCCTGATGAAGATCCGCGGTTGCAGAATGAAGATACCGCGAAGGAAATGGAGAGAAGTGGAGCTCCGGATAACTGGGCACCCGGACCAAGTAAGATGAAGGCTCCGACTCCGGCAGTGAGGGGATGCAGGTAAGATGTGCGCACAGCGATGGAGCAGCTGGCAGCAGGTAAGAAGCGTTCTCAGAGATGGAGTAACTGGATCAGGTAAGAGGTGCGTACAGCGATGTAGCGGCTGGAAGCAGATAAGAAACGTCCTCAGCGATGGAGTAGCTGGGTTCAGGTAAGCAGCGGGCACAGCGATGTAGCGGCTGGCAGCAGGTAAGGAGCACTTCCAGAGAAGTCTTCAGGAATGGAGCTGCAGGAATCTAGGTAAGCACAGCGGAGAGCGTTACGCTGCTGAAAGTAGAATAACGCGAAGCGAAGGCACGTGGATGGGTTTGTCTTATATAGGCTGGCTCTGGCCCCTCCCTTTAGCCCTGCCTACTGACTCCACCTTGCCCTTCCCAGGGACTTTGGCACGTGCCTTCCAACGTTGTTCTATGGCCACGCCTGGCCCTGCTGCACATGCCCTTGGCACTGAGTGTGCAAGGCACACTTTTACATGAGCCTGGAGGCACCAGGACTCAGTCCATTTGGACCCTGGGGATAAGGAAGGACTGGCCCCTTGTTCAGTGGCCATGACAAACCCCTGCCTAGCGACTTCAAACAACCCTCCCTTATCGAGTCCTGCTATAGATCTTTCATACAAGGCATGCACAACCTACCCTACTACCAATAAATCTCTCAATCCTTCCAGAATCAGAGCAACCAAATTGGCGACAAGAAAGCCATATTATCCCTACCAATTGCGCCAACCCACATCTACCCCCTACCCACTCCAAACAAATTATTTGAATTCAGACCAGTCACGATACAAGAAGTCACAAAAATGACCAATGGCCTCAAACCATCAAGATGCCAAGTCGTCATCTGCCCTGCCCCATTCATCAAATAATGTGCTGCAGAACTAGCACTGTCCATCACCTCTCTCATCAAGAAATCCTTCGCACAAGGGATTGTCCCAAATAACCTGAAAGATGCACGGGTTCTCCCCCTCCTAAAAAAAACATCTCTAGACCCCAACATCCCCACCAACTACCGCCCCATCACCACTGTCCCCTTCATCCTTAAATGTATAGATAGAGTGGCCTACCTACAAATACAGGAACATCTGGAATCCAACAATATCCTGTGTCTACGCCAGTCAGGTTTCCGCCCGGAACACAGCACTGAGACAGCACACCTTGATCTCAAAATCCAAATGGGTGGGATCATAGACAATGGGGACCTAGCCATCCTGCTGCTACTTTACCTTTCTGCAGCGTTTGACCTAGTAAATCACCAAATCCTCTGCCATCCCCTCTCCACCTGATCCCAGTTCTCTACCCAAGTCACTGCTTGGATTCATTTCTTCCTCTCTAACCGCACAATGAGAGTTTTCTCCAATATAGTGGCGGCCACACCTGCTCCAGTCCTCTGTCGAGTGCCCCAAGGCTTGTGTGTCTTGCCAGCACTCTAACATCTTCAATAAGCCTCTATTTGATCTCCTGGACGAACAAGGTGTCTCCTACACCAACTACGCTGATGACACGCAAATCTGTGTGCCCATCACCAGCAACTACATTGAGGACATCAACTCCCTCAACAAAATCTATCAAACCATCCAAGAACGGATGGAGCAACACAAACTCTGTCTTAACGACGATAAACAGAGCTCCTAGTGCTAGGCACCCAATCCCCGACTAAACAAACTGCACTGCGATTATAAACCGTTTACCATAGACGGAAACCTCATCCTGGTCCTGAAGGAAGTGAAATCCCTAGGAGTCTATCTCAACTCTTCGCTCTCACTAACTAGGCAAGTCAGTGCAATGGCCTTGGCAGCTGCCTACACAGCCAAGCTCATTAACGCATGCCAACCTTTCCTAACACCCGCCAATTGCATCACACTAGCTAGAGCCCTAATCTTGTCCAAACTAGATTACTGTAATGTTCTACTCTCAGGCCCCTCCACAAACAACATTAAAAAACTCCAAATCATCCAGAACAACGCCCTAATAGCGGCACTGGGCATCCCTAAAAAAGAACATATCTCTGCCGCTAGGAGCACTGTCCACTGGTTCCCTGTCAAAAACTGTATAACATTTAAGACCTACTCCATCACACACAAGTGTATCTCTAACACAGCCTCTAAATACCTCAGCCACAAAATCACCAAACCCCATTCCGCGACACACACTCCAAAATTCAGTTTCCAGTAGTGGTGGCTAAACAATGGAATTCCCTACCTCTATCTTTCTGATCGGACTTGTCACTATACTCCTTTTGCAAAAAACAGAAAACTTGGCTTTTCACACAAGACCACTAGCCTCATTCTTTCCTGCTGTGACACCTGTGTCATGATATATCTGACCATGCCTACTCATCTATACCTTACAATGCACTGTGACTTATTCATCTATGTACTGTAAGCAGCGCCCAGATACCCCTGAGTTCGGCACGCTCTACAAATGGAAATAAATAAAATAAATAAACCTACCTGTCCAATCAATACAAAAATGCAATCATCAAAGCCAAAGGTAATACATTCAACTCCAGAATCGCCAACGCGACTTCTAACATCAGAGAATTATTCTCCATCCTCAGGGAACTTGAAGCCCCGTCACCCCTCCATCCCTGCTTACTAAAGACCGCGTCTGGTGCGACAGCACCCAGAGTGCCATGTAGAACAAAAAGCGGAGTCGGTCGCAGAGTCTTTGGGTCTGCACTAGAGAAGGTTTACTTTTTTTGGGTGCTGCTGCTGACTGCATTCACTTGACTGCCTACAGTCCTCTTTCTACTGCAACTACCTAAGAACTTAAATTCCCCAGAACACCGCGGAGCGGCCGCGGAGTCGGTCGCAGATTCTTTGGGTCTGCACTAGAGGTTTACTTTTTTTGTCTGCTGCTGCTGACTGCATTCACTAGACTGCCTACAGTCCTCTTTCTACTGCAACTACCTAAGAACTTAAAATCCCCAGAACACCGCGGAGCGGCCGCGGAGTCGGTCGCAGAGTCTTTGGGTCTTCGGCTCTGCGGGCTCCGACCCGCCCGCTCTCCCACGACACTGGGAGTTACACCCTATCCATTCTATTCATCCTCTGATTTGTATGATCTGCAGAACTTGACTATATTCCTACAGCTGCCAGCTACCAGCCTTACCAACCCCCCCTGCATCTCCAAGAAGCCGCAACCAGTCCCACCCCCACCCCCCCACCCCTTCCATCCACCACAAGCCCACCAAAGAATTTGCCGGTACCCCCGTCCTTTTCACTGAATCTCCTACACAAAATACTAGGGAGCACCGGCGCCTTACGGCACAACTCCCTCACAACCATCTCACAACTCCTGATCACAACAAACAACTCCTGATCACGCACATGCCCGCGCATCACCCCCACTACCCTCCTGTCTACTCACCCCTGCTCAGCGGGAAACTAAGACAGAACTGACCCTTACCTTTGGATCTTGCCCAGGCCGCCAGCCGGCGACCCCCCTTCGCGGAACCTCCCGCGACTGCTCTCACTCGTGAGGCACTGCTCCAGCGCCATCAGGCGGCATCCACCAGTGCTCTACAGCAGACGGAGCCCAGCAGCTCAACGTGGGTCTCCGCGCCGGCCTCCTCATCCCAAAGGGAGGCCGCGACTCTCCTCGGTGGCGCCTGCAGACCATACTACATACTTCCAGCGGAGAAACGCGAGCCTCCGACAGCGCCTCTCTCGTTTCTTGGAGCAGCCTGTAGCTTGCAGCATCGTCGCCTCTGGGACACCAGCGAGAGCTGCGTGGCGTAGCCCGCCTCTGGATCCCACGGAAGCTTTCTCGCCTCTGAGAGGGGTCAGCAGCTCCCCATGCCAGCGCCCTCGCATAGAAGCACATACGCCAGCAGACAGCCGTTTCCTTGCAGAACGGCTCGTTCACTTCCTGGAGGAGCCCCCAACTCCAGATGTCACCACTGCCAGGATACCTACGAGACTTAGGATCTCGAGACCAGCACAGCGCCCCCCTTCACCCTGCCAGCCAATTACGGACCACGAGGAAACTGCATGAACAGCCTGTGGTCTTCCGTGGAGTCCTGAATAGCTTGAAAGACGCTGAGCAGGTACACACTTCAGTCGTGGCACGAGCGACCAGTAGCCACACCACACCGACATCTAAGAAACGACACAGGAGTCGCATAGCTGCTCACTGACACACCCTCATTGGACTTCAATTAAGACACCAAAGGAACTCTTCGCTCAAATCCTGCCTTTTCCCTACAATCACACCTACAGGAATCCATACAACCTGTGAAGAAAATAACGTACAGAATGACCTATACTTTCTAACCACAGATGCCTCCACAGCACAAAATAAAGTTAAAAACAAGCCCAAAAGATATCAACCCACAACGGAATCAAGAAGTATTTCTTTTGTCCCCCTCCATCTTTGGCTCACTGCATCTATCTCTGTAAACAGGCACAAATCAACGAAACATCCCCGGCTTGGGAGACCGAAAGGACTTGATCCTTGGATCCCAGTAAAGAAGTCTAACAGCATACCCAACTCCTCTGGCAGACATTAGCACCAGCAACATACAGGAGATCTGTGCCGGCTACCTACAGGAGACCGAAAGGGCACATCCCTTGGATCCTACGTCACAGATCCACCGCAATAGAAAACTCAACATCAACAAGACACCAAAAAGACTTGTCCCTCAGATCTCAACAAGGAAGACACATCAAACGATGTTCTAGTTATATTAGAGACTTGGATCTATCACCGCTCAGGAGACCGAAAGGGCACGACCCTTGGATCCTCAATACAATACCAAGCACAACTCACCCTTAAGTACTGCTAGGAGACCGAAAGGGCTCGTCCCTTGGATCCTAACGGGAAATACACCAATCCACGAAGAATGTCTACAAATCGAGTCACTAAACAACAAAGCATTCAACGGCCAAAGACTAGACAAAGAACTAAACTTGTCACTGCTGGCTCGTCTGATCAAGACTCGTCACAACTAACCATGGAACAATCTTTTCAAAGAGCGCCAAATCCCAAAGGAAACCAAAAAGCCTTATTAAAGAACTCTGAAGCAAAACGAGAAGCCTATCTCGTAATAGAAGACCCTCCCAACATTGGCACTCCCAACATTGGCACTACTCGCCACGAAAACATTAAATCTGAATTTGAGAACCAACCTGCTGAAGAACTAATACCTACTCAGATCAAAGCACAAGTTCACAATCCTTGTACTGTAAATCAACAGGAAGACTCATCTCCAATCATTTGCACTCCTGTGTCACCCCACAGCAACCAGGGAATTGATATTCTCGGCCAATCTACCGAAAATGATCGACCTGCAAAGATCAGTCCTCAGTGTAACAAAACACAAGACACAACATCAATACCTACACTCAGCACTCAAGAACCCAGAACGACGATATCTGACCACATTGAACCTCCAAATAACAACCTGAACTGCTCTAGCGGCAACACCAAGACAGCAAAAAAAGAAGTTCAAACGACAAGTGATCAAAGAAACACTCTACTCTCCATAGCTAGCCCCGTAACACAAGAAACCACCAACAATTTGACAACAAAAGACCAACCTAACCACATTCCTGGCAAAGACACCCCAATACACCAATCAAGTGAACCCAGAGATGACCTACATCCTCAAAAACCACCATGGACGTCATCCCAACAAACAAAGAAAGAAAAAAAGCAAAGCAACCCTCAGACTCTGCTGGTAACAAAATAAAAACCAAAGCAGCAAGATTATCAATGGACATTACTGAAATTGAGTCAATAATGACAAGCATTGAAAAAAGAAAGGACATTTTTGGTAACCGACCAGAAATACATCAACTCCAACTAACATTGACTCTGTGTATCACACACGATACCCAAAAATTACCTGTGAAAACAGAACCTCAATCTGACTATACTGATAAACAAACCTTCCCAACACTCTTCAATTACGATTCAGACGACTCCTACTATACGCCAGATCCTACAACAAAGAACTTAAAACCGATCCCTCTACAAAACAAAAACACCAATACCACACCAAAACACGATTACCCTGAAGAAAACAAAAACCCGAGAATTCCGACAACGATGATAGATCTACAAAACATGCTCATAGCAATACTCTCTGAAGCGATGATTCCCTTCCTCAAACTACATGAAAGTATGAAAGACAGCATCAAAGACCAAGCAACTCTCTTGGCTCTGATACACTCGAAACAAATATACATGGAGAACTTTGTCTCGTCACTCGAATCCCGCTTGACTGTTGAAGCGGAAGAATCACATTGTTGGCAACAAAGATTAGCCGAAATAGCGAGAGGGGATCGCCAAGAGAAAACAAAGCTAACAACAGAACTCTTACATTTGCTTAAAGCACACCATCAACAGCAATCAGTCCCACAACCCAACATACCTACTCAAGAATGAACACCAACCTTCCCTTCCGACAATCTACTCCAACAACCAACTGTCGCTACCTCGACCCATGAACATCACGTGCTGAATGAAACAGCCGGAAACATCACCACTTCAAAATCGGATGCTATGGAACCTAAACAAGAACCCCACTGAGGCATACCAGATCTTCACAAAAGAAAAAAACTCAAAGGACCCAAAACCTACACAATCCAAAACCAACAAAAAACGACAAACGGGCTTGAGAGCATTCCTAAGAACCGTGAAATCAACCGACCAACTCCTCACAGCTACAAAAAGTAAAACTCAAACTCCCCTGACACTACCAACCACCGAAAACCAGGAAAAGCAAAACCCTAAAATCCGGACTCAGCTTCAAGGGCCACGAAGACCGCCAGCTGAACCATCTATTGATGAAGAACTACTTAATTTATCTACCCATGAAGACCAATTACTAGACAATTTACTGCCACCAAGCCAACCAACAAGCCATGCGAACTTCATAATAATTGATGAATATCCTTTGGAACATGAACAACCAATCACTAATAACCATATATCTATATTTCTATAGAGGAAATCTCAGATGCATCCCTAGAAAGCGACACAATGGATTAATTAATACATGAAACCTAGGACCAAATCTCATCGGAGTCACTCATGACAAGCCCACATGATCGCACTGAACACAGCTTCATCTTTCCATCATTTGCCAATCCGCTACGACAAAATGAAATTTACGAAATTCACATTGAAAACGAAACTAATAGATTGGAGCCTCTAATTCTAAACAGAAATAATGTTCTATGCCTTTTTGGAGCAATACCGCAATTGAAGAAAATAGCATCAAAAAACATTGACTTCACAATATTCAAAGATGACCTAAACTTAGATATGATTGTCATAGAGCTGGTGGACCCTAACAACCAGGAACTGATATTATCAAGTCGTGCCCAGCTACAAAAACTTGGTTTCATCTGGTGGGCTGCCACAACCACAAGAATACCTAATAAACAGAAATACAGAGACATTTCGGACAGAGACCACAACCGGCAACATCAATCGAGACCGCAAACTGCCAACTGCGCTGCCGATCACACCGGAGCCGACAGAAAGTGGAGTCGATCACCACAAACACAAAAATCATGCAGAGATTAAAGACTGATCAGAAGAACCTATAATTCAGAAACTTCATTCACAGGAACCGCATCTTTAGAAGACTCAATGATCTCCCGCTCATAACAATCAACAAACCTGGGATACACGTGGTCATTTTGCTCGTGGAACACCAGAGGAAACTTGCATCTCTTCACAAATCCGTCCAAAGACCTCGAACAAATACCAAATCATATGCCTTCAGGAAACTTGGCTCAGCGAACCTCCGGCCTGTGATGGCTTTCTCACCTTTCTCAACCCTGCCATTGTCAAAAATCAAGGAAGACCAGCATCAGGGCTCTTGACCCTAATCAAGATAAATCCCCACTGCACAGTAATGAGTACCGAAAACATCAATCCATGGATCCAATGAACAAAACTAATGTGCTCCAAGATCGACTCAAACGGTGAAAAAAAAAACGGCACAACAGTTATAATCTTAAATCTGTATTGGAACCCTACAGCAATATCAACGGAAGCATTCATCGATGGTGTGTTCCTGGCAATCGACAAGGCCGTGACAAACCACCAGCTACCAGAAATAATAATCTGTGGGGACCTGAATATCAAGCTCTACAACCAAAGTGGATCCCTCCAAACTCAGTCACATCTTGCTCCGAAAGCAAAGAACTGGATGAATGAAATTACAACTCGCAATCTCATCCTTCTGAACCATGCAAGGAACAACTCTGTAGCCTACACACCAACCTGGACTAGAGGATCATCAAACGCAATCATTGATTACATATTCCTATCATACAACCTACATGAATCTGTCATAATCGCACAAACGATTATAACTAATAAAAGTGATCACAATAAACTCACTGTCCACTCCGGGCCAACAATTCAGCAAAGTGAACCAGTACCAACAGTCTCTGTGGAACTCGACGGCACAACATCAAGACTAAGGATTCCACAACCAGCCGTGGCAAACTTACAGAAGAAACTCCATGATGCCATTCTAACGGATTCCGAGAAACTCAACTATGAGTGGATTCCCTTTCCGGCAAACTCTCAAAAACCGCCCACACATAGATCATCGCCATGCATACAGCCAAGAAATAGCGGATAGGAAAAAATGCTTAAATCGATCAATACGACGTCTTAAGAAAACAACATCTGCAGAAAACAAGAAACAGATCAAAAATCTGAAACAGAAATACGCAAACTGGAGAAAATCACAACAAAAAATGATCCAACAAGCAGATGCAGAAAACATCATGAAACTACACAAGACCCACAACACGAGAGAGCTCTGGAACTTGCTCAAAGACAACCTGCAAAAACAGCACAAACTGACAGCTAATGTTCCACAGGAAACTTGGATTACGCATTTTTCGACCATTTAGGGAGCGCGAAAAACGCAACCCCAAAACCAAATGCCCACAAACAAACTGAAATGGCATGTAAATGCAGAATTTGAAGACTTCATGCAGCTCATCAAAAACCTGAACACGTCTAGAGTGCCTGGCCCTGACAGACTTTCTAATGCTGTCATTAAGCAAGACCCGCCTGCCTGGGCGAACCTCATGTGCCATATCACAACTTTGGTAAACACACTCAACCGAATACCAAACTCTTGGAGGTCGGCAATAATTGTTCCAATTCATAAGCAAGGACCAAGAGAAGAACCACAAAATTTCCGCCCAATTGCCTTGCTAGACCCGCTTGGGAAGTTATTTGACTCAATACTTCTGAAACAACTAACTGTGTGGGCACTCGAAAACAACAAATTCTCAGTAAGGCAAACGGGTTTCACAGCCAATGTCGGAACAAATCTTAATCTCATATTACTCCAACTAATAAAGAATGAAGCCATCAACTCTCACACTACAATACACGCAGCATTCATTGATTTAAAGATGGCCTTCGATGCGATTTCACGCCAAAAACTATGGTCAAAACTCAGAGCATGGAACTGTCCATCGAACATCCTTGAACCAATCATTCTCCTCTATTCAGAAACCACCATAAAAGTGAAATTATCAAAACAAGGAGCCACCACCAACGCAATTTCAACAGTAAATGGCCTAAAGCAAGGCTGCCCCTTGGCAGCAACTCTCTACAACCTGTTCACGGCAGACACTGAGGAACACCTAAGATCCAACAAAACCAATCCACCAAAAATAAACTCTACACCAGTTCCTGCGATGGCATATGCAGATGATATTGTTTTGTTGGACAAAACACCCACTGGACTACAAGCATATTTGACAGCTCTGGGTAGCTAAATGGACAAAAACGAACTAACGATCAACATCGGGAAAACTAAGACAATGACCTTAACCAAATCATTCACAAAAAAACCACACAAGTCGAGCTTTAACATCAATGGGAACCAAATAGAAAATGTGACAACTTTGAAATATCTTGGTGTCCTAATTAACCAATCAAAATCGGAGGAGCAATGGATTGACAAAATCGAACAAACCGCACAAACTCTAGCAAGACAAGGATGTATACTTCACAGGAAATACGGCCAGTTTTCATTCAAACCTATCATTGCCTACTATAGACAGAAGTACATCCGATACTAACATATGGAACAGAGGCAATGCTGAACGCCCGCACAATAAACTGGATGAAATTTGAAACAATTTTCTGGCGTAAAATTCTCCACTTACCACAGTCATATCCTATGCCAAGAATCCGCTAGGAAATGGCAACGCAGTCAATTGAATCCATTGTACTATGGAAAAGACTAGATATCTTCCGAAAAATACTCACCGACCAAAAAACCCCAGCTATCCAAATCCTCAGAGCCCAGACTAATACCTTCAACAACACGGTATTACAAAAATGGAAACATTCAATGAGGAAGGAAATGGAAACCGAAGACATCACAGAAGACCAGCTAACTCTCCGCCCACAACATGCAAAAATAAAAGTTCTTCAGAACGACTGGATAAGAACTATTCAAAAGAAGAACGTCTACAAACAGAATCTTCAATGCACAAAAGACAACAGGAAAATCCATGAACTACCACAATACCTTCAAATCTTCCCAGATCAGAGCATTAGAACAACATTCTTAAGAGTGCGTCTGAACATTCTACCCACAAACTCATACCTATCAACAACAAGACAGATTGATGTCACAAACAACTACTGTCGATTTTGCAAGGATCAAGTGATCGCAGAAACTATATTCCATCTCGTTATGGAATGTCAAGCACTTTCTTCTCAACGTAAACAATTTGGAGCGTTCTTCCAACTCTCAGAGCAACAAATGAACACTCAAGAAAGATGGGCCGCCCTACTTAGTGGACATAACAATAAATACACTTATACAATCACTCTTTTCCTAAGCACCATTTTGGCACTGAAGAAAAGATTTCCGTGCGATCAATTCTACCAGCTCTTACCATTCAGATAAACTAAATCATCAAAAAAAAAAAAGAAAAAAAAAGCTTACTCCAAAAAATAAAAATCGACAAACAAGCCACCCTGAGCTACACCAAACAAGCCACCCTGACTGATACCGTCAAAGCCTCTGAGAACCTCCCCTCCGGCCAACACCCCACCATTATTTAGAGTCAACACAATCTCCGCCCAAGAAACCATGCACATCCTGAAAAGCCTTAAGCCCTCAAAATGTAAAGGAGAAGGGGGTGCTGTTGAGCAGCCAGCATAATGGCTGCCTAGCATCGGTGCTCCGCTATCGGCCCATGAGAATTTGCATGTAGTGCGGCAATACTGAACCTCGTCTTCCCCAACTTGGGGCATCAATGCCTACTACTGTCTTGACCAACCAGTCCCAGTGTGGGGGAAACCCGGAGGCCACACAATCTACTGTGAGCAGCAGTGGTCCTTCCCATTCCAGGGAGTAGGAGCAGCTGGAGTATCGGAGTGGGGCGGCGTGTGCACAGGCAGAGGACACCGAGACCTCTGCTTCGCTCCTGAGGCGGAGACACACCAACACCTGGCAACATCACCTGTTGTGAGAGGATTGCAGCACACAATCTTGATGGCCACTTGCATTGCACCCTGTGACCAGCCTGGCAGGAGGAGGTGCTCTGCTCGCACGTCTGCGGGAGACGGCTGGTCAGTGTTACACCCCCGGACTGTGGGGACCCACCGCGGTCTCCCATTGTACTTTTTCCGGCATCCCCCTGCACTGAGGTTCCGACCCCACATCCCACCCTTCAGCACCTCTTCCGGCCACCCAGCCCTGGGTGAGAGGCTATGTGCAGACAGTCGGAGGCCCTGTGGGGCGGGTTCCTGAGCGGATCATCAATGAGCCTCCACCCCACGACCCATGGGATGGGCTTTGCTGGACCTGCTTAGGAGGGCGGTCACCTGGTCAGACCTGCAGCATCGTCCATTATACCATCGGCCCGACCCACACAGGCGGCATCCACGGCTTTTGTGCCGCTTACATCATGGGCAATCGGGCCTCACGCTAACGGTGACAGAGGCGCAGGAACCAGTGGCTACACACACCCCATCTCACCCACTCCACAACTTGAAGCGACCACTCCTCCTGCATGAACTCTGTCAAGGCTGGGCCTGTAACAGCACCCATACCCTGCTGTCCAACGCAGACCTTTCTCACCCTAACCAATATGTACAATTTCCTGCATCTGGACAACCTGCAGTGTCGTGACCACGACCCTCAGCCCCCAAATCTGATCAGTCTTCAGTCCCCCAGGCCTGTAACCTATACTATTTCTGCCCGGACAGGGGGACAAATATAGCTCAGCTACCACTCACGTTGGGTGAGAAACAAACACGGGCCCCAGCCACATATGAACAGACGTATCCAGCTGGATCAGAGCAACAGGACATGTCCATGACAGCTGATCCTACCAGGACTTCCTTGGTCAACTGCGTAGCTCATCAACACATCCTCTACTGAACATATCCACTGTATATTCTGCTGTCCTTCTCCCAAATCCTGCAACTCTGGCCGGGCTTCAGAAGGCGCCAGCCAACCCTGTAAATGGTATGTACATTGTACTTGTAGTATATCACTTTGTTCCTGTATTTTTATGCCTTTTGTAACATACTGTAACAATTGCCTTCTTCTAAGTTAAAGCGCCTAGTTACTGTCATGGCCACAGTCCACAGAACACAAAAACCACGCCATCTAGTAATCGGGGCAATGGGTCACTTGACTCACTTATGTCCCTTTCGGACCCATAAACGCAGGGGCCCTGGCTGGACTCAGTCCTGGCGTCTTTGGTGCCAGGCTCATATAGAGATGTGAGCAGGAACACTTTATTTCAGTGCAGGAGTGCTTTTATTTTCTAAGAACTTTCCAGGAGCTGAAAGCCCTTATTCGAGAGAACATCCTCATGTGCTGACTCATCGGGTGTGGCTCCATTGGTCTGGTCTTCATGTGCTGACTCATTGGGTGTGGCAGGGTGTGTCAGTCAGGCTGAACCTGGTGGGAGTGGTTTCAGAAGCTCAGCTATATAAGCTGCTCCATCCTTAAGGCCGGTGCTTCGCGTTACTGTGCACTCGCTTGCAACGTGATGCTCACCGCTGCTTGGACCAGTTTACTTACCTTTGAAACCAGGCGTTCTCCTGCATACTCACCCCCAGGAAACCAGTGCTTTATCTGCAGACTCATCTCCTGACATCCAGTGATCTTGATCCTGACGCTGCAACACCGCAATCCGCATCCACGAACTCGGACCCTGTGAAGAAGAAGAAAGACAAGGTTAGAACATCCGTCCTAGGGCCATGTCGCATTTGAACCCCGCGCCCCCCTAGTTAACAATTTACCAGCTACTGTACCGCTGCAGCTTCGCTCCTCATTCCCTCCGGGTGCTGCCTCGAGCTCTGCAGCTTCTGCCGGGCCGGCAACATCACCTGCAAGGGAAGAAAGCAAAAGAGCAAACATCAAAAGTGGAACGGACAGCAATACAAGACAACAAACTTTACAATACAACAAAAACAGACGTGGAAAGACAAAGGCAAACAGGAACACTTACCTGAAGTATAGTGGCTTAGTCGCAGCAGGACTGGGCTACCACATGCAAGGGACCAGTGAAGGAACTCGGTCCAGATCATACAAGCGCCGCTGCCAGAAGCAGCAGGATGGAGTGCTCCCAAAACTAATGAATAGGTGAGCTTTCCAGGGACAGCGCATCCCACGGGTACCACGGTTTGGGAGAAGAGGTCTGGAAGGGGGTCAAGCGCACAAGCTGGTATACTCACGCCCCCTATTCTCCATGCAGGAGCAGTCCCGAGCAGCATCACCTATTACAACCAGTCACCACATAAGCGCAGAAGATGAAGTCGGACCCGAGCGACCTTACCCCCAGGAGGGCTGCAACCATGCCCCAACGCCTCTGCAGAGACCAGGTGAGCGTAACAGTTACCTTTGAGTTCAGTGCACTATATAAGCAAATAAACTAAACTAAACAGGAACCATCACGACCCCAAGTGCCCGCCCAACAGTAGCGACCAGGGTGGCTGTGGGGGGTAAAGAATGGACCGGAGCCAGGTCTAAATCGACAACGTTGGCAGGACCTCATACATCAGGGCCAAAAGAGGGCACACAGAAGTTGGGGGCAAAACCTGTAACATCAGACCAAAGTTGGGAGAACCAGGCCCAGTCATGGCTGTGGGGCAGCGCATGCCAGCACCGCAGTCTGCCCATTCATCTGACCTGGCAGTATGGGAGGCCCCTGCAACCGGGTCCAAGGTTAAGCTAATATTACCGATACACAGGAGGAGTGCAGGGAAGGCCTGACCATACCGATCTCACAACCCTGGAGCCCTGCCCTTTGCCTGCTCACTGAAACTAGCTGTGTTGGCCGCCGTCATTGCAGGGCCCCAGACCCCACGGGTCCAACTCACGCCAGACAACTTCAGCTAACCCTCGCTGGGGGGCTCGCACCGAAGGGCTTCGACTTGAATCTGGAAAGAAGTCCCAACCAGTGAAGCCTCCTACCCCGGAATTCAGGTAGCACCCCAGCACAGACCTGCCGAACCACCATGACAAGAAACTGGGGTGGAGTGAAGAAGTCGGGAGCCATGGACAAATTCACGACAGTTGCTCCCAGCGAAAACTCTAGTAGCTCACATATGGAGCAAGCAAGCCCAACCATGAGTCCACCCCTCAACCTCACCCATTTGATGGAAGCCATGGCAAAGAGATTCACGGTTGTTCATGAGAAACTGGACGATATCACGTCCAATGTTGCATTCATGAGATGACAACTTGCTAAGGAAGCCGTACACATCACAGAGGCTGAAACAAGGATTAGGGCGATGGAAGACACAGTGCAAGGCCTCCACAACACAGTGGTAACCCTGGTGAAAGACAGAAAAGCTGTGAAATCCAAATACGACCAGGAGATACAACATCAGAATGGTCGGGTCCCAGAGGATGTACTATCTGGAGGCATGTAACATGCAGTTGAAAACTTATTTAAAGACTTACTGGGTACTCTGGTGCTAACCCCATTTTTTGCAGTGGAGCGGGGCAACCGGGCACTGGGCCCCAAACCAAAACCAGGCAACTTCCCACGAACCATCATTGCGAAGATCCTCAGTTTTCGTGAGAGATCAACTCCTCCGCCTCACCAGAGAGAAAAGGGAACTCTGGCTGGGCTCCCAGACCATATGTATTTTCCCACATTTCTCATACTCGGTGCAACATGAAAGACACCAGTTAGCTGGAGTCAAAAAAATTACTACGAACCCGCAACATCCAATATACAATGCTGTTACGAGCTCGACAAAAATTTAAATTTCGAGGCAAAATTTACTTTTTTACGGTTCCTAATGAGGCGGTTAAATTCATTGAGGCTCAAATGCCGGTCCCAGACACCAAGAAAACAACAAAGACATCCCTCCACCATTATAAAGGAACTCTTTAGTATTACACAATCAACTGCTCTTACTTCTATGATGAGCACATAGTATCTGCAACGTAATCTACCGCCACTAAAACCACATTTGAGTAAACGATTCTGCAATGAACTTGTGGAAGGGCCCACAGCAGCAACAGCTAACCCCGCAGCAGCTGCTAAGTTAATGTTGTGTTTTGATAAAGTAAGCGGGCCATGTTGGGGTAGGCTACGGAGGGGCGGGAGAGGGGTCTACACTGCTAGGTTGGGGAGGGCAGTGAGGGAGCGAGGGGGCTGGTGTTCAGGTTACCATTGAACCCATTCAGTAGTTCACTTGCTGGTTGCGCCCAAGGACCTAATGAGGGAAGAAAATGGGGAAATTATTTGGCAGCAGAGTACACAGTTGGTAAAGGTCGAACTTTGGAAGACAGAACTTGTGGCCGGAGATTGGTGGTGCATGCATCTACAATGACAATATTACAATTATGAAAGTGAAAGTGATGACTTGGAATGTTAGGGGGCTGGGGAACTTCACTAAATCACGCAAAAAAGTGGCCCATGCGAAATAGACACAAGGTAAAGATTCTTCTCCACCAGGAGACGCACGCCAAGGAGGGAGCATCCGTGGGTGTTGGACCAACGTGTGGGACATGTAGATATTTCACCTCGTACTCTACCCAATCAAGGGGGGGTCATGTCACTAATTCACAAATCAGTGAAATGTACTCTTAAAAAATACATTATGTTATCCTACACTGCCTTGTAGACTGAACCAAATTATTACTGGTCGACACCTACTGCCCCAACATCGACACCCCAGAATCTTTTGACAAGGTGGTATCGATTCTCATAGGATACATCAGGATCCCAATCCTTTGGGGGGGCAATATGAACTTGGTCCTGGATCAAGATATGGACAAGACGGGGGTGGCTTCCAGGCCCCAATGTAGTGCAGCTCGCCAGCTTCTTACACATATGGACGGCCTGGAGCTGCGAGACACATGGCGAACAATCAAAGCGCTAGAGAGAGAATAGATATTTTATTTATAAGTACACGACAGTTCATCACGCATACACATGTATCTAACCTCGGGATGTTACTGAACAGAGTTAAGGCCGCGATGATACTACCTCTTACGCTATCGGACCACTCCCCGGTAGTGTTGATCTTAACCACAGGAGGACCTTCCGGGCTGGGCAACTCCTGGTAGTTCAAATCGGAGGCACTTTGTGACAGTGTTTAAAGCGGAGATTTGCTTAGACATAGAGGCATGCTTTGCCTGTAATGAAGCAGATGCTACATTTGTTGGGGTGCGATCAGAGGCCTTCAAGGTCTTCATCAGAGGCATGTCTATTTCTAGGGAGAGGGGGGTTCTGAAAACAATTAGAAACGACCTTAGGCGCACTGAAGACAAACTTAAATCTCTGGAACAGGAATATACTACCCATCCGACCCCGCAGGTTCGAGCGCAGATACGCACCGAGCTGGAACAGTTCGAAGCGCATGCTCTCAGGGAAGTACGCTACTTCTCATCCCACAGGCAGCATAGAGATATGAGGAGTGGGAGAGACCGGGCAGAACCCTTGCCAAACTAACCAAACCTGAGGGCGGACGCACCCTGGTGGACCGTATTATCCTATCTCCAACACTCTTGACACTCTTGCACCTGCCATGAGGGTCCGACTGAAGCCTTCCAAAAAGTGCAACTCTTGGTATGACTCCGAGCTGCCTTTAAACGCAAATGTAGGGCAGCTGAGCGGAAATGGAACTCATCGGGCAGACCATCTGACAAACTGGCCTGTAGCCTCCTTCAAAGGCAATACCGACTCTTCATCCGCTCCAAGAAGAGAGTCTATACTCAAGGCCACATCTCTGCGGTATCAAACAACACGGGCTGAGCTTTTCAAAGTCTGCAAGGCTAATCCTGCAGCAGCCTCCTCTTCTATCACACCCACCTAGGACCTTTGCTCGGTCCTGGCTGCACACTTCATCACAAAAACCCAAGATATCCTTTCCTCCCTCTCTTCCACCCCACAGCATACACCAACACCAGAGCCTCACTTGGCCCTCATCCTCTTGCCCTCTCCTCATTCTCACCTGATGCAGTAACCAGACAAGTCCGGTCTAGGAAGTTCCTCATCCAAACAGGTGGACCCCCTTCCCCTGAGGACAATATTGACTACCTCACCCCAGCCTTGGCTGATCTCTGCAATCTTTCCTTTTCCACTGGAGTTTTCCCAACTGCCCTTAAACACTCCCTTGAGCACACTCTGCCCAAGAAACCCTCTGCTGACCCCTCCATTCTGGCAAACTACCGCCCTATCTCCATCACTCCTTTCTTGGGAAAACTCCTGGAGAAGTTGGCTATCACTCAGCTGGCCCTCCACACTGAATCTATTGGCTGCTTCCATGACCATCAGTCTGGCTTTAGAGAATCCAGAGGCACAGAAACTGCTCTTCTGAACACCCGTGAAGACCTGCTCTCAAATGTTGACACTAACACTCCCTCTGACCTCTCCTCTGCCTTTGACACGGTTAACCACAACATCTTGATTGCACGCCTCTGTGACACCCTGGGAATCACAGATCAGGCTCTGGTGTGGTTAATCTCCTTTCTTTCTGATCGCCCATCCCTGGTGGAACTCGTATCCTTTCTCTCGACTATTTCTCTCTCAACCTGTGGCGTTCTACAGGGATCTAACCTCTCCCCTTGGTTCTTCAACGTCTATATGTGTCATGG
Source organism: Ambystoma mexicanum (assembly GCF_040938575.1). Taxonomy (NCBI): domain Eukaryota; kingdom Metazoa; phylum Chordata; class Amphibia; order Caudata; family Ambystomatidae; genus Ambystoma; species Ambystoma mexicanum. The sequence continues at coordinate 849,913,000 of NC_090939.1, forward strand.
TCATGAAGACAGCGGCACAGGCATGCAGGGGTCGCATGCACAGCAGACTTGGGTGCCACTGTCCTGGCGCCTTTGGCGTCAGGCTCATGAACAAAAGTAAACAAGAAACAAGAACATCCATTTAACACCAAAAAGCTTTTATTATGGACATAGCACTTCAGATGCATTAACCTTGAACATTCCATCCATTAAGCAGGATGCATTAACCTTGAACATTCTATCCATTAAGCAGCCCCAAGTGTATTCTTGGGTGTGGCTGCTAATGGATTGCCTTTGCATGTGCTCACTCTCTAGGAGTGGCAGGGTGTAGCTGGTAAACCGGCCCTAATGGGCGTGCCCACAATCTCAACTATATAAGCTGCCCCGATCCTCAAGACAGACGCTTCGCGTTATTCTGCACTTGCAATCAGCGCAACGCTCACCGTCGCCTGAGGTCAGACTACCTTTGAAGATCCTGCTTCCTGGACATCCTGCTTCCTGCCAGCATACTTACCAACTGAGGGAAGCTGTCCTTACCTGTACATCTCTTCAGCGAACCAAGTATTCATCTTTACACTTTCTGGAACGCCGAAATCTTCATCTTGGCACCGCAGCACAACACGCTCCATCGTCGACAGCAGCGCCTGCAAGGAAAAACAGAAGAGAAGGTTAGACATCGAAAAAACAGTCCGTTTAAGGTTGCGCTTCGCCATACTTTGCGCTTTTCCTTAAACCATCAATTACCTGCTGTCGAACATTGCAGTAGCATTCATCTTCCATCCGGCCGCATCTTGCGTCTTACAGCTGCATTGAGGTTGCATTTCCATCTAAGGGAAGAAAACAGAAGAGAGACATTACTGCGGACATAAATAGGAGCAACATATAAAGACATTAAACAGAACGAACAGCATCACAAGAGCTCAAGAAAGACTTACCAATCATAAGGAGAAGCATAGTCGCAGTTGGACCGGACTAATCCTTATATGGGATCAGTGAAGGAACTAGATCCCATTCGACGCGCCCCCTGCCAGAAGTAGCAGGACGGAGACCTTATCTTCCATAATTCACAGGTCAGCTTTATGGGCTGGGGTACGCTCACAGAAACCATACTTTGGGGTGAAAGCAGGAGCAGTATCACCACGTACAACCGCTCACAGCTTTTCTACTGAGGGAGAGGGTTGAAGGAGGTGATTCAAGTTCAGGGAGGGCTGCAACTGTGCCCCAACGCCTCTGCAGAGACCAGGTAAACGTAACAATATGGCAGTCATGGCACGTGTGATTGCCACTTTCACCTCTGACTTTCAGTGTAACGCCGATGACACGCAACTATCTTTTAGTCTATCCCCAGCCGCCTCCTCCTCCTCGCTCATATCTGACTTTCCGCAATTCAGTCATGGTGTGGCGCAAATTACCTCTGCCTCAATGCCAGTAAGACTGAGATCGTTCGCATTGGGACCCCTGCTCCCGCTTTCCCACTTTCGGTCTGGCCAGCCTCCTTGGGCCCTGCGCCCGCACCCACCTGCGAGGCAATAAACCTCGGGGTCATCTTCGACTCCACTCTCTCCTACTCTCACATTTCTGGCATCTCCTAAAAGTCTAACTATCAGCTACACCTCCTCAGAGATACTCCTCATTTTCTCACTTGCCCCAGCGGCTCACTGTCTCCAGAGCCTTGGTTCTCTCTAGGCTGGACTATTTCAACAGCCTCTTCCTCAACCTCCCTTCTTCTGCACGGTGCTCTCTGTAACTCATTCAGAACAGAACTGCAAGACTTATCCTTGGCCTCAAGTCCAGGGAAGGCATCTCTCCAGTGCTGAAATCTCTTCACTTGCTCCCTGTGGCTGCAACGATCAAGATCAAGACCCTCTGCAGTGTCCACAAGGCTTTATGGGGCCTGGGACTCACCAACCTGCAATGCTGCCTACCTAAATACTGTCCCTCATGAGCCCTCCGCTCATCTACCTCCAACCTCCTGCGAGTGAGCCAGTTCTCCAAGCAGAGATTTGGAGGGATATCCTTATCCTCAGCAGGTCCCCCCTCTGGAATAGCCTCCCTGCCGCCCTCCATCTTGAACCTGACCTTCATACGTTCTGGAAACTCCTCAAGACCTTTCTCTTCTCCTCTTCCTTCACTCTCCCTCTACTCTGCTAGCCTAGCCCTCCGCTCCCTCCATCTCTCCCTCCTTTTCCTTACAGCTTGCTGACTGGCAAAATGGTGTACTTCAGAGTCTCACCGGTGCCAGGCACCCCCCGCCAGCCCTCTCTCATACTTGCCTCTGGGCCATACTCCCAACCACCTTCACTGCACTTGGAATAACCCAAGCGAGTGGCTCTCTCTGCACTGCAATGAGGGAAGAAAATGGGGAAATTATTTGGCAGCAGAGTACACGGTTGGGAAAGGTCGAACTTTGGAAGACAGAACTTGCCAAGTCTCTGCCGACTGGGTGCACTTGGACCTCCCTCCTCCCTGTGACCTTCTATACACTTGCATATGTGCCTGATGATCATCTGTCTGTTCGCCCTTGTCTTCCCCCTTAATTGCATGGTTAAACTGCAGAATCGCTGTCAGGCCTACTTGTTGTGTCTCAACCGTTAAATGTATTTTTACACACTTACTCTGCCTGTGCAGACTATTATCATCTCAGAATTTCAAGGACTCCGAGTGACTGTTTTCTCCCCTTGTTCCCACCGTCCTTGAGTGCTTTGAAACACTTCATGTGTATAGGTGCTATATAAATAAACAATACAATACAATTACAGATGAACTCAGTAACCCCCAATGGTAGGACCAAGAAATCCTTCGGGTGTTCTCCGACTTTTACAGTTAATTATACACATTCGGCCAGCAATATGACACATCTGCGGTGCGGACCCTCCTCGAAGAACTTCCATTATCACGTTTAAGTACTCGGGCCAGGGAAGATCTTGAGACCCTCATGTCACTAGAGGAGATTCTGAAGGTGATAACCAATGATTTACCGCGGAGTAAGGCCCTTGGTCCTGACGACCTCACGTCCGCCTTCTTGAGGTATGGAACGAGTCCCTTTATGACACCATCCTTCCCACTTCCTTGCGGGACGCCACTATAACTATTCTCCTTAAACCTGGCAAGCCAAGCAATGAATGTGGATCCTACAGACCCCTCTCACTAATGAATGTGGACACCAAAATCTTTGCCAAGGTTCTCGCTAACAGACTTCTCCCACTGCTGCCTCATTTAATACACAATGGCCAGGCAGGGTTTGTTCCAGGTAGATCGACATCAATGAACAATAGGCGACTATTTAACGTCATGGCAAGAATTGACCCTGCGATGTAGGCAGTGGGACTCGATGCTCAAAAGGCCTTCGATATGGTTTCTTGGGAATACCTGTGGGCAGACCCTTAAAAAATTTGGAGTAGGCCCCGAAATGCTCCAATATATTAAACTCCTTTACAAAGGCCCCACAGCCTACGTCTTAGTCAACTCTCATAAATCACCACCGTTTGGGCTAAGCAGGGGCACGCGACAGGGATGCCCACTCTCCCCGATCCCCTTTGCTTTAGCCATCGAATCAATCGCTGACATGATTGGATTCCATCATGGTCATCGAGGTATCCGCCTTGTGGACCAACCTGAAATAGTATCACTATATCCAGACGATGTCCTGCTGTAGGTAACGGACCCTCAGAGAAATCTCGACCCCATTCTCAAGGATGTGATGGACATGGGAGGATTCTCCGGGCTTACAATAAACAACATAAAGTCTGAGATATTCCCACTTACGGTCAACACTAACCAACCAAAAGGCATATTCCCCCTCCACTGGTCCCCACTGGAATCAAATACCTATGGTTAATGGTATCTGGGGGATAACATCTCTCCAATCAGATAACTATAGTGTTATGGAATCCTATGTGGAACGCAAACTGGCTGGATGGCGTGCACTCCCAATCACAATGGCTGGTAGATTGTCTCTGGTGAAGATGGTACTTGTACCAAACCTTCTATACATATTCGCCCATGTTCCCACCTGGCTAGGAAACCCCTTTTTCTCCAAGATCCATGGACTCTGTGCTCAATTCTTTTGGCATGCCGGGGCACTATGGAAGAAATGGTTGAATATGACTTTACCATATGGCAAGGGTGGCTTCATGGCCACCAATCTCGAACTATACTGGCTGGTGGCACAAGCCAAATATGCCTCCTTCTGGTATGGCGAAACCCAAAAACCTCCTCACGCCAAACTCGAACGCCTAGTGACCAGCGAGGCTGAGCCAAAGACACTCATCATAAATAGCACATATAAAGATGACTGTCCGTACGGCCAAGTCTCGGCTACTCTACTTGCCTGGCACCGCATACTAACACAAGTACCGAGACACGTCCATACTACAGATGGATCCTCTTGTGGAACTTGGGTCCCACCTGGGACACCGCTCTGGCGACACACTGGAGAGGGCAGGGCTACAGAGCAATCGCGGACCTAGCCCCAGATGGGAAATTCACCACACCACAGTCCTGGCAGGGGGTACACACTTGCACAGGACTAGAACTACTCTCATCCGAACCCGAGACTCAAGAGGTGATGTACATTGCTAACTCCTATGACACCCGCAAGGTAATGTCAACACTATACAAAATGCTGATGAACAGACAGCCTGATACCAACTCGTGGGCTTGTTCCAGATGGTCTGACAACCTGGGGATGGACCTATGCGATTCTCAATGGAAGCACATGTGTATACATACTAAACAGGTCTCTATGAATGTCAGGTTCCGTTGTATGCAATTTAAACTGTTGAACAGACTGTACTATACCATCCAAAAGGTCAACAAACTCTCCCAGAGTAAAAAACATCTCTGTCCAAGGTGTCTAGCAGACTCAGCCGACCACATGCATATGTTTTTGTCTTGTGTCCATCTGCAGCCCTTTTGGGATAATGTACTGCAAACTCTCTCCGACATAGCGGATATTCCCCTTGAACGCTCACCTGTGGGAGCTTTGTTCGGTGTATGGAATAACATACTGAACCAAAAAATTAGGGCATTTGTAAATATAGGTTGTATGATTGCTAAGAGGTGTGTGCTGCAGAGATGGAAGCAGGCTTCCCCAACAACAATAAAGTCTGGATGGGTGCACTAACATGAGCCCAGGGCTGCAAAGAATAGGTGAACTCACTTCCCCCCACATGCCGACCCAAGAACATATGGTCCGAATTTTGAACATACCTGACTAACTTTCCCCACTGAATGCCACTAAACAACGGTTGCAAGGCCATGCCATTGAACTAACTTGCTAAATGAGCATTGTGTTGTATATATATTGTACCCCTTCGCTTGGAACATATTGTGATGCAACCCACTTATTTCCTATGTGTTATGAAAATAATCTGTAACCCAATTTACTCTGACATGTTTGCCAATAGATAAAAGCAAAAAAAAATTAAAAATAAGTGCAAAAGAGATATATGCCCAGCCCCCCTGAACAAAGACTGCACCGAATCTCTAGCCCCGTTCATAACGGCAGTCAAACTCCTCCTTCACCACAAGCGTGGTACCTACCACCATCAAAGAACCATGGTTCTTACCGCTCCTAAAAAAACAACCCTTGACGCAACATCGCCCAACAACTATCGCCCCATTACAAACGTACCCTTCCTGTGAAAAATACTCGACTGAGCAGCCTATGTACAAATACAGCGGTACCTCGAAGCAAACCAGATACTCAGAATTTGCCAATCCGGATTCCTCCCAGGGCATGGAACCGGATCTACCCTCCTTGATTTAAAAAAAATCAGATGGATGACATCAGGGTCAAGGGTAAACTCGCCCTCTTGCTGCTACTAGATTTGTCTGCAGCTTTCGAGTTAGTCGACCACAGCATACTCTGCCGACACATCACCCAAGCAGCATCCTTCTCACCAGAAGCAACGGCATGAATTGCTTCCTCCCTAAAAGGTAGAAGAATGAAAGTCTTCTCAGGGAATGCTAGCCCAACACCCTCACCAATCAACTGCAAAGTCCCCCAAGGCTCCTGTGTCTCTCCTACCCTTTATAACATCATCAGACACACAAATTCTCCTCCCTCTCTCTGGCACATATTCAGAAGATGCCGCCATGCTAAACTCAACCTTCGCCATCATTCAAGCATGGATTGCCCCCCATGACCTTTGCCTGAACGATGACCAAACAGAGCTGCTTTTCATAGGGTACACAACGGCACTAAATAAACGGAACCCTAAATACTTGGCCTTCGTCCTAGACAGCATACCAATCCCAGTCTCGCCTTCTGTCAAAACCCTTGGCATCTATCTGGATGCCTCACTAACCAGACAAGTCAATGCCAGCCTCTTCAGCAGCATACTCCACCAAACTCCTAAATGCCTCAAGACCCTTCCTATTGCCAGACACCTACCTGACGATTGCTCACGCCGTGGTGGGCGCAAGGTTAGACTACTGCAATGCTCTATTTGCTGGCTCTTCAGCCCATAATCTAAAACAACTGCAAACCATCCAGAATAATGCCCTACGAGCTGCCCCTCAACCTCCCCAAAAACAAACACATATCAGCTGCCCGCATGGCGGTACACTCTCTCCCCACCCGGGAAAGGAGACTTTAAGACCCTAACCATCACGCATAGATGCATTTCCAAGGCGGCACTGCCCTACCTTTCCCAAAGATTCTCCAAATCGCACTCAAGCAGGCCCATTAGAACACCATACACACAAAGACTAGTTCAAACGACACTCTAACCTTCCAAAGCAGCTGGCTCAAGCTTCCCAGTCATATTAGCAAAGCAATGAAAGCCCCTCCCACTCCAACTCAGATCTGAAGACTGCTAATGGGCTTTCCGCAAAGCCCTCAAAACTTGGCTCTTCAATTAACCCTCCTTGATTCATGCATCTGACTACATCCTGACCTCTGTAGCCACATACATGTATTCCTATGACTGTAACATATTTACTTCTATGACTGTATGTAACACTAACTATGTTTACTACCTATTGTGCCTAAGGGCCCCTGTAACCGGTTCACCGCAGCGCACTGATGCCTGAGGGCTTGTGCGCACTATACAAATGAATAAATAAATAAAATGTAATAAGAGCTCTCCTTCGTACAAATGCGCCAAAGTATGTCCAATAGCATCTCCAATGTTGAGATTTATTTATAAATGCCCTTCATGGTAACACATGTTTCGGCAACATGAAAGAGTGCTTTTCTCAAACCAGGGCTGTTAAACATGTTGACAAATTTAACATAATAAACCGTAAAGTGCACAAACCAAAGTAAAACAATGAATAATAAAAATTGAACATTGATTTCCACATTTTGCCAACACAAATATTATGCATGTCACAAATTCGTTAATGGACAGAGAGAACAATGGATGGGTGAAGGGGAGGATGCATTGGGTAAAGAATATGCACAGAGAAAAAGAAAAACAATAGGAAAAAATGGAAACAACGTAATCAATTTCTGTCATTTGTCATGTTGTCTAAACGTTATTATTTGAACGTTTTGCACATTTATTGCTGATCTATTGCCGTTTTCTGTCACTTATATTACCATAGACTGGCTTAAATAATGTCATGAACTGCTAATGTCATGTTCATGTGCTCTTCCTTAAACACATTTCCATCTGACTTGTAGGTGATGATGTCTAAATTGCTTCAGTATGATTGTATAAGTATCTTAGAGTACACTAGGTACCAATAATTTATGCCAAAACTAGATATGCAAACAAAGGGGGGTCTGGGAATCTCTCTACCAGCACGAACACAGCCCAATGACCTGTTCTTGGGTGAATAACCCCTGGGAGAGACTCTACCAAGTCTTTAGCTCACTGTCCTTTTCACAGTGAAGAAATTTCCCCGCATATCAGCCTTTGTCCTGCCCAGGGGCAGTCCAGCGCCGAAATGCTAGGCAATTCTCCTCTGAACAAGAGTACCATCAGTAACCCCATACACGTGTTTCAGCCTTGTTGGGCATCATCAGTGAGGTGAAACTGTTGCCTCTCTAAGAACAGTGAGCAAGGGGTCCACGTCTGGATTGCCCTGTTAACTTAGGGTGAAACCCAAAGTTAATGTATGCAAACAAAGGGGGGTCTGGGAATCTCACTGCTCACTGCTCACTATTCACATCGCATCATTACCTTGGACTGACCACTCCTTGGTCTCATTCAATCTACTGACCTCCAGACCACCTACCACAACTGTGTCATTGGCACCACCCTGCCTAACAAGAAACAGGAAAAATATAACAGTAGAAAGAATCACCCCAGCCATCCTTCCAACGTTAAACGCATTACCAAACAATCTAGATCCCAACACACTAGTCCACGAATACAACAAAATTATGTTAAATACCATGGACAAATTGCCCCACTTAAACTTCGCACCAGCAAGCCCAAAACCCACTTAAATAAATGGTTCAAACCTGAACTCAAAGCCCTCCGCCTAAAAAAGAGAAAATGTGAATCGGCTTGGAAACTATGCCCTTCCAGTGGAAAGAAAGCCACTCTAAATATGATTTCGTGTCAATACAAAGTTAAAATCTGTCTAGCTAAACGGAACTCCTACAACAACCGCATTGCCAATTCCAATTCAAGCATGAAGGAGCTCTTTTGCATATTGAAGGAACTTGAGTCACCTATTGCCACACCCGACACTTGCACCAAGGACCAGACCTGGTGCGCGGACATCCAACAGGCTTTAGCAAATAAAATAAACACCCTACAAAATAAAATTCAACTAAGAAAAGACTCCTTAAATCTCACTAAGCCACCTACACCTCTGCCTAATGTTGTACCAAGCACACACACTAATTCATTCTCCTTCTCTAAAACGACCACCTTGGAGGTCGAGAAAATCATACTTTCTCTCAAACCCTCAAACTGCAAAGGCGACATCTGCCCTGCACACATAATCAAGGACGCAGATAGAGACCTATTGCCCTTCATTTCCAAACTTATAAACGCATCTTTTTCCTCAGGTAGCATCCCTTCCAACTTAAAACAATCCTGGGTGCTCCCCCTCCTTAAAAAGCAGACGCTTGATCCTCTCATCCCCACTAACTACCGCCCCATCACCACGGTACCCTTTCTACTGAAAATCTTGGACAAAGTGGCCTATGTCCAGATCCAAAAATACCTAGAACAACACAAATTACTAGGCTCCAGACAATCGGGTTTCCGCCCACTACACGGCACGGAAACAGCCCTCATAGACTTGAAGACCCAAATCGATGATCTAAGGGACAAGGGAAAAACAGCACTCCTCCTCTTACTCGACCTCTCCGCGGCATTCGACCCTGTCGACCATAAGGTCCTTTGCAGACACCTGGATTCAGCGGCTCATTTCTCCCCTGAAGACATTAGATGGATTGAATCTTTTCTGAGTGAGAGAACAATGAGAGTCTTCTCCCCATCAGCAGCTGCAGACCCCTCTCCTATTACCTGCGGAGTCCCGCAGGGCTCATGCGTCTCCCCCACATTATACAACATTTTCACCAAACCTCTGTTCGACTATGCAGATGACACTCAGATTCTCCTCCCACTTTCAGGGGATCACAGTAAGGACAGACAGTTGGTGAATAGGGTGCATCTCATCATTCAGGCATGGATGGCATCTCATGGCCTATGCCTGAATGATGACAAAACTGAGCTCATCATCCTGGGTACCCCTGCTAATATCAACAAATTAGGCCTTGAATATGCCGAATTCAACATAGACGGCAATATCATCAAAGTATCCAGGGAGGTAAAAACTCTTGGCTTTTACCTGGATGCCTCCATGTCATTTACGAAACAGGCCAGTGCACTAGCATCCACCACTGCGTATACCTGCAAATTAATAAGAGCAGGTAGACCATTCCTGTCCAATGATAGCTGCATGATCCTGGCAAGAGCACTCATACTCTCCAGACTCGATTATTGCAATGCCCTATATAGCGGTGCTAACAAAGCCATTACCCATAGACTACAAATCCTACAAAATAATGCCTTGAGAGCTGCCCTCGGCATCAATAAAAGAGAACACATCTCCACTACCAGTCGCCAACACAAATGGCTCTCCACCAACAAAATCAAACTAAAGTTGGCCTCCCTAACCCATAAAGCCCTCAACAATGCTGACCCCAGTTATCTTATAGACAAAGTAAAGAGAAAGTCATCCTTTAGACAAACAAGAACTATCAATTCCAACTGTCTGATAATTCCCAGATTCAAACTCTCCACATTGGAGGCAACAGCTTCCCTGTGAAAGCTGCTACACTTTGGAACTCTTTGCCACACAACCTTAGAGCCGATCAACCCTATTTGCACTTTAGAAGAAATCTCATCAGTCATTTGACCTCCAACAACCCCTGTATATAATTGTACATTTTACACCTATGTATAGATTTTGATACTTTCTGGTTGAGACCTGCTCTCTCCACAAACAGCCCCTGTACATATCTGTATATCTCACTCCTTTGTATAGATATTGATATTTTTATGTGTGAAGACTTTGTATATCTCCTATTCCTGTAATCCTTAACTGCATATGTCTATAATTTTATCTCAACTGTATATTTCTGTAACATTGTAAGCCTCGCATATTCTTTCTGCCTGCGCCCTGCTGCCCCTGGGTAAGGAGCGCCATATAAATAAATAAGCAAACAAACAAACAAACTTTCAAAAACCAAGTCAGATGTTTTGGCAGTACAGTGCAGTGAAGGAAATGTGTTTGCTAAACTAAAGGAAACTCTAGTAACCGTCTAGGAAACTGCACCTTCTTTTTCTTTCTGCTCAGCTGTTGAGGGCTTTCCAATATAATCATGTGTTCTGCGTTTATTACCTCAAGCATACCCATGCATCTTGTTTAAGTGATAACAGTGAATTGCAGAAGAGGGGTCTCTAGTTACAGAAGAAGGCACTCAATCTGATGTACCTCTGAGCATTGCTATTGACTTAAACTGCAAATATATGTATTTTTCTTCAAAAACCCCATAAGAAACCTCAGTAAGGTTCTTGTTGAATTTTGTGTAGGCTGTGGTGAGGAAGGGTGGGCAACACTATAGGCTGTATTATGTGCCCTGTCATTTTCTCTTCCTATGTCAGGGTTACAAGCAGGGCTCTGAGAAGATTTTACTCCCTACTTGCAATCAAATGATTTTTCAGGGAGTAATAAAGTAACAAGCTTTGCCAGTATGGATACTTTATGCTTCTTAAACGTTCTTTCCCCTTAAAATCCCTCTTGAGATTGGGCATTATTAGAGTTCCTTCATATGCAACTGCTATGTTGGTCCCCGACTAGAAAATATCAATGGAGCTTTGTGGGTAGAATCATTTATGTTCATTGTTTTGCGTCTTTGTTGAACATATTTTCCTGTTTTTATGGAGAAAATACTGACGGTGTATATATGCCTCTTAGCTGAAAGACTGATGTTCTCACAGCTCTATTGACAGAACAATATAATGTTGATGGTTAGCAGAGGAACAAGGATTCTGTGGAGCAGTTATTATGATTTAGTTATCATCCTTACAGTAATTATGAGAGGAACGTTCTCCTGGCTCTTGAATTACTTCATTAAAGTGGCACATGAACTCCTACTGACATGTTTACATATACATATGAGGGTTTTTCCCAATGACAAACAAAATTCTGCATAGTCACTGAGCAGTGCTGACAAATGAATAGCCACAACTACACCAACTGTTTATACTGAGCATACAATGCTTTTTTGTACACTTATTTTTCTCCGCATAGGAGTACTTTTGTTAGATTCTGTAGCAGACATTGAAGCCTTGGACTGGTTGATGAACACTCTTCATAATCAAATATGAAATATTAGTTTTTTTGTAGCCTACATGTTTGGGGAAAGTGTTTAGGATGCACCTTATACACTTCTTTATAAAGGATTACAGTGGTTGGGTGTGGAAATTCCCTTCCAAACTTTCTTCGGGATGATAGCTCACAAACTGTGCATGCACACAAAGTGACTTAACTCATTAGTGAGTTGCGCACATGGAAGATTATCAGGGTAATTCATGGAAATTCGCACAAAAGTGGCGCAGGTGGCTGGCGCACAGTGTTCCCGTGTGATAGACTGCGCCAGCCGCGCACGATAAAATCCATTTCAGCGAACAGCGTATTGTTAGGGAGAAGTCTCTGTTTAGGCTGAATTTCCTAACCTAGTGAGTCCCCCAGCAGCTTTGCTGGATTTCTGGAGTTTGTTTTTTTTCCATCCTGCCAAGAGTGAGACTCTTTTCCTCCCACTCTTGGACATGAATGTGTGTAATTCCTTTGAATGTCAATGTGTTCTATGGGCTATGGGGTCTTTTACTCCATAGGGTCTCATAAGTTTTTCTATGTGTGTTACACCGCACCCTACGTGCCGTAACACTGGGGCATCCTAGCGGACCTCCACCATAGACTCCTTACCCGGGGACTGACTACTGTCTCCCCGGGCATGTAAAGTCACCATTGGCTTTACTAGACCTAAATTTACTAACAGAACTAGTACAAACCATCTTATTGTGGACGTGCTAGTAGGGGTAATTCGATTACTCCTAGATCTGTTACTCGAGGGAGAACTGTCCCGTCCCCCCTCGTCGAGTTTTGGCTGGTGGCAGTGGAAACTACTTGTTATGCTCGACCCCGAACATAACCCTATGGGATTCGTCCCATTGTTAGAGATTGATACTTTTCCTCGTTAATCTCTAAACGTACCACCGGTCTACTTATCTTAAATAAGTTTATCGGATGGTATTTTCTGCCAGAACTCGGTTTTTAAAATGGCGTCTGTGTTCGTCTCTGTGACTCCTAAACCAAAGGTTGAGCCCTTTGTTCCACTTTTGGCGGGCCTCTGTACAGAGACCCTCCAAAGTGGTGTCATTCTGTCTGGGTTACCACAGGGGTAGGGAGGGGGTTTAGGCACCCTGGACCGAGTTGCCTTGCCAACTCCGGTCGCACTCTGGTGTGATTGACCCAAGTGGTGAGCCTCCCCGCTCACCACTTAGCGTGTGTTGATTGACAGCTAGGCTGAATGAATGGGGGTTTTCTGCATAAAAGCAGGGCTTTTGGGACTGGATCTTCAGAAGTCGCCACAGGACCTAAGAATCCGACGAGGGTAACGCTGAGCCGACCTGCACGACGACACTCCCGGTGGAGCCCTGCGGAACCGACTCACCACTTCCCGATGACAGAGGAGATCTCCCTGCTGGAGAGTCTCTTCCCCTGACTGGTGGGAACAACCAGTCCCCTTTGCCTTTTTCTTCGCCTCAGGACTCAGTGGTCGAATTGCCCGTGCAGAGCACCTCGGCAACCGGATAGCCACTACCCCTGTACCGCGACCAAAAGGTGGTGCCTTGTGACGGAGCACTCCGCGGCTGGCCTCTTCCCTGGTGGTGCACCGGACTTCACTTTTCTTCGACGACGAGATCCTCTCTACTCTTGGCAAAGACCCGACGTGCATCCACCACCAGGAACAACTGCCCCTGCCGGAGCTGTCTCTCCACAAACAAGGTACTGTGTCCGCCTGGCTTCCCTTTCGATCGGTTCGAGTGAGGTGTCTTAATCCTCTCCTTTCCGTTGGGTCGCCTCCAAGCTTTCGCACGTATTGTTCTGAACTGGTTCAATCTGCCGATAACAATTTGCTACAAAGACTCGAACGCATTTCCACTAAGAGACTTTTTGGCACATATCGCCTTGCCTCTCTCCGAGTGGGCCTGGCCTCTGAACTTTATGATCTATTGTGGTTCTTGCTTTCTTGCCTTGCATTTTTCCCGTGAAGTATTGAACTGTGTTGATTTCGTAACCTGCTTATTTTTCTCTCCCGTCCTAACTAATATTAGAGTGCCATCTAGGTTGAGGCATACACCTCTGTCTGTAAATAAGTGATGCTGGTAGAACCTAGACTCGTCGAAATATTGTTAGGGGGATTGATCGTTTCTTCTTCGTAGAGTAATTGTGATTGAAGTGTTTGCCGTGATAGTGCCATAGTGTTTTCCATAGATGTTCCGTTATAAATAAATACCTTAATATCTTTACACTAAGCCTCGTTGCGTGTTTGCTTGTCTTACTGTGAAGAATTGCCCTAAATTGTATACTCCACATACTGCTTAACTCTTCTTGAGGGAAGTCTGACTGCTCAGCCACAGCTACCAAGTGAATCTGTGTGGTACAGACTGCTACCAAGTGGGTTTACTGCCAAACACCCGTAGTCCTAAATCTTTTGCAGTGGTCCCAGAGGGAACTGCACAGGTTTCCGCCTAACACGTATTCATGGATTTTAGCCTCCAAAACCAGCCGTGGCGCAGAGTGGCGCAGCGACCCTGCAGCAGCGCCAGTTACGCCCCCAAGAACGCCCTCGCGCAAGGAAAAGGCATCAAAATCCCCAATCCAGCGCAAAGGTCCGTGCCAACCCAAAACCAGTTTACCGGACTGCCAAACAGCAAACGCAAAGCGGGGAACGTGTATTACGGGTTTCGCGGTAACTTCCACATGCGAAAGGGCCTGTGTGAGCGGGGTACTTGTATAACTGGGGTTCGTGGGAAGTTTCACACACGATTGGCCTGGGTATGTGTATTCCAGGGGTGAGCGAGAAGTTACACACGCGAATGGGCTGGGTACGTGTATTTCAGGGGTGCGCGGGAAGTTTCACACACGATAGGCCCTGTGCGAGTGGTGTACGTGTATTCCTGGGGTTCGCGTGAAGTTTCACACGTGAATGGGCTGGGTACGTGTATTCCAGGGGTGCGCGGGAAGTTTCACATGCGAATGGGCTGGATACGTGTATTTCAGGGGTGCGCGGGAAGTTTCACACGCGAATGGGCTGGGTACGTGTATTACAGGGATGCGCGGGAAGTCTCACACACGAATGGGCTGGGTACGTGTATTTCAGGGGTGCGTGGGAAGTTTCACACGCGATTGGCCTGGGTACGTGTATTTCAGGGGTGCGCGGGAAGTTTCACACGTGATTGGCCTGGGTACGTGTATTTCAGGGGTGCGCGGGAAGTTTCACTCGCGATTGGCCTGGGTACGTGTATTTCAGGGGTGCGCGGGAAGTTTCACATGCGAATGGGCTGGGTACCTGTATTTCAAGGGTGCACGGGAGTTTCACACGCGAATGGGCTGGGTACGTGTATTTCAGGGGTGCGCGGGAAGTTTCACACGCGAATGGGCTGGGTACGTGTATTTCAGGGGTGCGCGGGAAGTCTCACACGCGAATGGGCTGGGTACATGTATTTCTGGGGTGCGCGGGAAGTTTCACACGCGATTGGCCTGGTTACGTGTATTTCAGGGGTGCGCGGGAAGTTTCACACACGATTGGCCTGGGTACGTGTATTTCAGGGGTGCGCGGGAAGTTACACGCGCGAATGGGCTGGGTACGTGTATTTCAGGGGTACGCGGGAAGTCTCACACACGAATGGGCTGGGTACGTGTATTTCAGGGGTGCGCGGGAAGTTACACGCGCGAATGGGCTGGGTACGTGTATTTCAGGGGTACGCGGGAAGTCTCACACGTGATTGGCCTAGTTACGTGTATTTCAGGGGTGCGCGGGAAGTTTCACACGTGATTGGGCTGGGTACGTGTATTTCAGGGGTGCGCGGGAAGTTTCACACGTGATTGGGCTGGGTACGTGTATTTCAGGGGTGCGCGGGAAGTTTCACACGCGATTGGCCTGGGTACGTGTATTTCAGGGGTGCGCGGGAAGTCTCACACGCGAATGGGCTGGGTACGTGTATTTCAGGGGTGCGTCGGAAGTTTCACACGTGAATGGGCTGGGTACATGTATTCCAGGGGTGCGCGGGAAGTTTCACACGCGAATGGGCTGGGTAGATGTATTTCAGGGGTGCGCGGGAAGTTTCACACGCGAATGGGCTGGGTACGTGTATTACAGGGGTGCGCGGGAAGTCTCACACGCAAATGGGCTGGGTAAGTGTATTTCAGGGGTGTGCGGGAAGTTTCACACGCGATTGGCCTGGTTACGTGTATTTCAGGGGTGCGCGGGAAGTTTCACACGCGATTGGCCTGGGTACGTGTATTTCAGGGGTGCGCGGGAAGTTTCACACGCGATTGGCCTGGGTACGTGTATTTCAGGGGGTGCTGGAGAGTCCTACACGTGAATTGGCAGTGTGGGTCCTCCCAGGTGTTCCCTCTACACCCTCCACGGCCCCTGCAGGCAGCCCTCACCACAGGGGACTGCCCTGCACCCCTGGTCATGTCCCGCAGGCAGCCCATCCACCATGGGCATGCCCCCCAGCAAAGCCACATGTCACCTTGCACTACTGGACACCAACTCATGTCCCCCTGCACCCCCACGCCCCAGCAGTGCGGGGCACCTGCCAGCAGGCCCCCACTCATGTCCCCTTGCACCCCCACCCCCCAGGAGTGCGGGGCACCTGCCAGCAGGCCTCCACTCATGTCCCCCTGCACCCCCACCCCCCAGGCAGTGCGGGGCACCTGCCAGCAGGCCCCCACTCATGTCCCACTCATGTCCCCCTGCACCCCCACCCCCAGCAGTCAGGGGCACCTGCCAGCAGGCACCCACTCATGTCCCCCTGCACCCCCACCCCCAGCAGTCAGGGGCACCTGCCAGCAGGCCCCCACACATGTCCCACTCATGTCCCCCTGCACCCCCACCCCCAGCAGTCAGGGGCACCTGCCAGCAGGCCCCCACTCATGTCCCCCTGCACCCCCACTCCCCAGCAGTGAGGGGCACCTGCCAGCAGGCCCCCACTCATGGCCCACTCATGTCCCACTCATGTCCCCCTGCACCCCAACCCCCCAGCAATGAGGGGCACCTGCCAGCAGGCCCCCACTCATGTTCCACTCATGTCCCCCTGCACCCCCCCTCCCAGCAGTCAGGGGCACCTGCCAGCAGGCCCCCACACATGTCCCCCAAACACCACGCCATGACTATACAGACCCATGGCCCTAATGCCAACCCAAATCCCAACCCTCCACCCCCCAGTGCAAACACCCAAAGATCCACTGCACCCACTCCCTAGTAAATCACCCATTCAAAGATAGTCTGAAAAGAACCAGCATGCCCATCAGCAAATGTCCTACAGAGCCACACAGTTGCAAAACATGACTGTGCCAATGCTCATGGAGACATGCACCAAACCATCACTGTACACCACACCAATAATGTAGAATAAATAAATGTATTAAAAAGTACGACAAATGTCAAAATGAAAAGCACACATGCAAAAGAAGAAATAATTTTTGAAATAAGAAAAAGAAAGTCAAATCCAAGCAAGAAAAGAAATCCAAAAATTAAAAAATATAAGTGTTGCATCCCCAAAGTCCATACAACGAAATCCAAAGATGAAAAGCATAAAAAACATAACTCCATGTGAATATGACTAAAAGAAAGTATATACATGTCCTGAAAATTGAAAAAGAAAGCCTGAAGGGTCCATTATCCCAAAAGCAAATCAAACCTAACAAAAACCCTATCTAAAATACAACTATACACAAAAAGTGGAGCAAAGTCCGTGGACTCCAAATCATAATAATAAAGAAATTAAACC
This sequence comes from Ambystoma mexicanum, assembly GCF_040938575.1. Taxonomy (NCBI): domain Eukaryota; kingdom Metazoa; phylum Chordata; class Amphibia; order Caudata; family Ambystomatidae; genus Ambystoma; species Ambystoma mexicanum. The sequence continues at coordinate 849,930,483 of NC_090939.1, forward strand.
TAAACCTAAATAACTATATACAAAGGCGGCGGGCTAGTCCGACGGCTCACTGGTTGTCATGGGCCAGGGCATCATCGAACTCCTGTTCAATGGCTTGGAGGCGGGCATGTTCACTGACCCCGAGGTCTCACAGGGATAATGCAGTGTCCAGCTCCAACTCCCTGCGAATACCCTCGCGGCACTCAGCCCGCCTCAGCGCCCTCCGCATGGAGTTCTCCGCCCTGACCATTGTGAGCTGTTTCTCCTCCGCCCGCCGCCTATCTGCTGGCCCAACCGCTCCCACACGGAAGACACTCCCATTCCAGGGTTCTCCTGCCCTCCGGCCAATGCCTGCCCCTCTGATGTTGATGGCCCCGAGCCATGATGCCTCCCACGTAGAGCCTGCCGCTGCCTCCGACGCAACTGCCTCTGCCAGCACGACGGCATCCAGGCTGATGGAATCCACCGACGCCGTTGTGCACGTGCCCTGCCAGATGATGCCGTCACATCGTCCATCTGCTGGGGTCCAGTTGCTGGTGTGTCCACCCCTGCTGAACCTCCGACTCCCGACTGTGGCAGGGATGGGATCCCCACCGAGCTGGCTCCTTTGGTCGGGGCAGGTCCACAGGGGGCCCTGACGGCATGGAGAACGACGGGCGCATAGCCTTCACAGAGTAGGAGAGGGTCGCCAGAGTGCCAGACACATGTAGGAAACCCCCAACCATGGTCGCTCCCAACTGGGCCACGTTGGCACGGTGCTCTTCGTGATGACGTGCGTGCTCACCCCGGAAAGCACGCACCTCATCACAAATGACACCCGTGCGCAATGAGACACCAATCAGGACCTTCTCCATACGGCCAGGGGTCCCCTCGTCCGCAGGTAGAGGAGTGTCAGATGACATGGACATCCCCCCTACCTGCGGACGGGCCTGGAATGGGGCATCCCTGCTGGTGCATGGTGGTGCAGTCACAGTGTAAGGGACAGTGACATGCACAGGCCCCTCAACGGCGACCTGTGCTGCCTCCTGCCCCTGGACTGCATCACTTGCACCAGCAGGGATGCCCCCACCAGGCCCCATGTGCGGCTCAGTAGCTGCCTCCTCCTCCTCTGTGGAAACCACCAACCTGGATGGCTCCACACCGTCTTTCGCCGTTGCAAGCCCCTGTGGGGGCTCACCCACCCCTTCCGCTGCAGCCGTGTGGGCATCCCCGTCGCTTTGCTCCACAGCGCCGTCTCCGTCCTCTTCTTCACTTGGCACTGTGTAGAGGGAGACATAGAACACAAGCATCAGGGTACTGTACAATGGTCCCCTAGACAGGAAGCAATAGCAGATGAGTGGCACTGTCAAACATCACTTCCATCATGTCCCTCCACAACACATGGTCAGTGCAGGCAAAACACATGCAGTAACAGGCATGGCGCATGCCATGGACATTAGCATACATGTCCAAGGGACTCTTGGAACATACAATGTTTGTTTGAAACTCACATGCATCATGGGTCATGCCTATCACATGCACACACGTCACCGTAGTTTCATCCATCTGGACTCGTACACCCCAGACACAGTGGATACAAGGATGACTAGGCTGCATCAGTGAATCGAAACATTGTCACAGACACGTGTCATGCATCCATGGCATTTACAAGTCACAGACATGCAGGTCAGACACACAGACATGAACACCATACATGTACATGGCATCGGCACCCATCCCTCACCCCCATCCATGTCCAGGAACAGAGACTGGCATGCTTTCATGTGTCCATTCCGCATAGAGCTCCCCATGTTGCATTTCAACACATGCACCAACCATGTGGTTCACACATTACTGGTCCCACATGCATGACCATGATGTCCCTGCACACACACATACGTACATGGCCTATGTCACACATACAGGCAAGTATCAGACAACCAGCACACTGCAACATGCCCTGTCTCACACGGCAATGCTTGGCCACTTACCGCTCAACTCCAGACGGGTCTGCCTTTCAAGTATCTGGGCGTGGAGCGCTGGGCATACGCGTTCCAGGACCCTCAGCTGGATGGTACTCATGGTGCCCCGGCCCCCCTCCATGAGGCGCCGGGCCTTCATGAGGGTCCTGGACCTCAAGTCCTCCCAGCGCTTCCTCACTTGCTTGATGTTGCGGGTTGCCACCCCCTCCGTGTTGATGGCAACCACAAACTCGTCCCAGACCCTGTCCCGTCCTTTCTTGTTGGCGCGTGATGATCCGAAGAGGGCATAATGCCCCAGGACAAGCTCCACCAGGACACCAACTTCGGTGGCAGTGAAGATGGTGCCCCGCTACATCTCTGGCTGGGAGTTGCCAGTGCTGCCAGATGGTGGTGTGCCCGACATGGCAACCCAAGAGGCAGGCGTGGGTGGGCAACTGGGTCCTGGGGCTTGGCTGTGGAGCGATGGTATCCCAGTCGGGAGTCTTCAGTTCCAGCAGGGGTGGACACAGCAACTGGACCCCTGCAGATGGCTGATGTGCAGGCACCAAATAGTAGGGCACGTGGCCAGCAGGCAGTCAGGTAGCAGCAGATGGCAGGTCGGAGGCTGCTCGGGGCTCTGGGGGGCAATGATTCGGCCTTTTGGGCAGGAGCGTGGTCTTCTGTGTGTTTTTGCGTGGCCAGCTGGATACCGAGTGATTTGGCACGTGAAAAAATTGCACGTCAGCGTGTGATTCGAGGAAAGGCCCTTAGCGCGTAAGCGCGTCAGCACGCGTACGCGATATCATTGGACACACACACACACACACACACACACACACACACACACACACACACACACACACACACACACACACACACACACACACACACACACACACACACACACACACACACACACACACACACACACACACACACACACACACACACACACACACACACACACACACACACACACACACACACACACACACACACACACACACACACACACACACACACACACACACACACACACACACACACACACACACACACACACACACACCATGGCATGCATGAAACCAATGAGATAATACCACAAATGGAAGTATTAAAAAACATATTGAAGATAACATGAACGTAAATCAAATCAAACACACAACAATGGGAATAACAAAAGAAATGGTCCATGTCCGGTAAATAATGAAAAACAAGAAATAATAAGCCACAGAAATCCAAATAGGAATGGTGTCCAAAGTCACAGTCCAACTAATAAAATGCAAGGTTTAAAACAAAGTAAAAACCATTGCTCCATGGTGAACACAAAAATAAATATAAAAAAAGATGAATCCAATGTAGAACTATGTACAATCGAAGAATCCAGGGTCCATGATCCCAACTCAATAAATGAAACCTACAAAATACTACTACCTAATAAAATTAACTATATACAAAAATGTTCAAGCGGTCCAAAATAAAGAAAAAACGAAAGGAAACTTAACACTAACTAACTATTTACAAGGGCAGCGGGCAAGTCCAACGGCTCACTGGTTGATGTCCCGGGCCAGGGCATCATCGAACTCCTGCTCAATGTCCTGGAGGCGGTCCTCTTCCATGGCCCCGAGGGTTCGCAGGGACGATGACATCCGGATCTCCAGGTCCCTGCGAATGGCCTCGAGGCACTCGGCCCGCCTCAGGGCCCTCCGCATGGAGTTCTCCGCCCTGACCATTGTGAGCCGTGCCTCTTCCGCCCGCTGCCGCTCCGCATCTATGGCATGGCCCAACCGCTGCCACATGGAAGACACTTCCCGTCCAGGGTCCTCCTGCCCTCCGGCCAATGCCTGCCCCTCTGATGATGAAGGCCCCGAGCCATCATGGCTCCCACCTTGTCGCTGCTGCTGCTGTGGCAGCGCCTGTGCCCTGGCTCTTGCTGCCTGCTCATCCTCCTCCGGCTGGGGTGCAGTTGTTGATGTGGCCATCCCTGCTGGACGTACGACTCCCGACTGTGGCAGGGATGTGTCCTCCACCAGCCTGGCCGCAGGGTCAGAGGCAGCTCCACAGGGTACCCAGGTGATACATGGGTGGGAGCATGGCATGGAGGACGACTGGTGCATAGGGGGTTCAGTTGAGGGGGGGGTCGGAACAAGGTCCAGAAAACGGAGGAATCCGGCCCTGGTGAGCTGGCCCAGTGGGTCAACGCGGTCAACGAGCCATGCGAGAAGACGTGCAGTCTCCTCATGAAAAGACTGCAGGTCAGCTCGCATGGCACGTTGACGCAACGCCACCCCACCCAGGACAGGCTCAACCCGGTGCCGGATAGCCACATCCGCAGGGAGAGGAAGGCCAGTTGGTGTAAGCCAATCCCCTCCCTGGGAACGGGTCTGGACGTAGGCATCCCTGCTGGTGCAAGATGATGCAGTGACAGGATCAGGGACAGGATTGCACACAGGCACCTCCGCGGCGGCCTGTGCTGCCTCCTGTCCCTGCCCCTGCACTGCACCACTAGCACCAGTGGAATCCCCACCTCCAGACCCCGTCTCTGTCCCTTGCACGGCCTCCTCCTCCACCAAACCCCCCACCAACCTGGATGACTCTATGCCATCTTCCTCCGTCAGACCCTGTGGGGTCTCATCTGCCCCTTCTGCTGCCGAGGAGTCCAACTCCGACCTCTGCCTCTTGGACCTCCCCCCGGCAGCTGCGTCCTGGGACGTGGCACCGGACTCCTCACTCCCCGACGAGATGACAACCTGGGAGGTGAGCCGGGCCTTGCGTCTCCGGCTGGCGGTGCGATCCCTGCCGCTGTGCCCCACAGCACCCTCTCCGCCCTCTTCGTTGACGCTGCAGACAGGGAGAGATAGCAGACAGGCACCAGGGCACTGTACAATGGACTCATACACACATGACAGTTGCACACGAGTGTCATTGTCAAACTTCAGGCATGGCATCACAATCCCCGACACACATGTCATTTAAACTCACACACATGAGCTATTCCACAGCCATATTGCAACAGCCAGCATCATCCATACACATACAACAGCATGAACAGCCAAAGGTGAGCCTGACATCACATTAAACACAAGGATTGCACTAGACACGCACAGACGCCACCACACTCACATGCATGAGTACACCTCCTACGACTGTCGCAGTAATGAGATTTGCACCCATGTGACATCTGGCAATCAGTCTTCTACACATCAGTGTCCCAGGCATCCATGTTGCATCACTGTTGCACCCTTGTCAAATACACACCCATGCACATGCACACAGTGCAGACACATGCAGCTGGAACCGACATCCATGTGTGACACCACAACCATCCCAACTAACATACACAGTCATCCATACATGTGTGCCCACACATCAGCATTTTGCATGCAAGCTCACACACACATGCACCATCCATGTGTCACACATGAGAGGCCTCGCATGTGTCAGCCTCACGGCCCTGTACATACATGGCCCGACAAAAACACATGTGCAACCTGCACACTACTGGCACACCACCACACGCACAGCATACAATCAGTATGCATGTACACTTACCGCTCGACTCCAGACGGGTCTGCCTCCCAAGGACCTGGACATGGAGCGCTGGGGATATGCGTTCATGGACCCTCATCTGATCTTCCGACAGGTGGCCCCGGCACCCCTTAGCATCCGCTGCCTTCAAGAGGTGCCGGGCCTTGCTGAGGGTCCTGGACTTGAAGTCCTCCCAGCGCTTCTTGACATGATGGAATAGGCGGACTGCCACCCCCTCCACGTTGATGGCAGTCACAATGTCCGTCCAGATCCGGGTCCGTCCTTCCTTGTCGGTGCGAGAACTTCCGTAGAGGGCATCATACTGCCCCAGGACTTGCTCCACCAGGACACCAACTTCGGTGGCAGTGAAGCTGGTGGCCCTCTGCCTCTCTGGCTGGGGGTTGCCAGTGGTGCCAGATGGTGTAGTGCCCGACATGGCAACCCCAGAGGCAGGAGTGGTTGGGCAACTGGGTCCTGGGGCTGGGCTGTGGAGCGAGATGGTACTCCAGTTGGGAGTCTTCGGTTCCAGCAGGGGTGGTCACAGCAACTGCACCCCTGGCTGATGTGCAGGCAGCAAATAGCAGGGTACGTGGGCAGCAGGCAGGCAACAGAAGATGGCAGGTGGGAGCGTGCTCGGGGTTCTGGGGGGCAGTAATTCGGCCTTCTGGGCAGGAGCGTGGTCTTCCGTGTGCTTACGCGTGGCCAGCTTGATACGGAGTGATTTGGCACCTGAAAATCTTGCACGTCAGCGTGTAATTCGAGGAAAGGCCCTTAGCGCGTAAGCGCGTCAGCACGCGTACGCGATTTCATTGGACCAATGGCCCTTAGCGCGTAAGCGCGTCTGACGTGCATGTGCAGGCGTTTACCTGTACACGGGTGCATGTTACACATCCAAGAAATGCACGTCCGAGTGTCAGCTCGTGTAATTGGAGGATAGGGCCTTAGCGCGTATACGTGGAAGTGACGTGGGACATGTGGGCCAGTTCAAAAGGCACGTGTAGGACGTCATTTCCTTGTACGTGCTTTTCGTGGAGAGCGAGTGGGTGAATTCTGTACTTCTTGTCGGTTCACACGCGATTTACTACACAGCGTTTATAGTTCGTACTCCCCGTTACCTCTGACAGCTTTTTTCTGATTTTCGTTGGGCCTGTTTCCTCAAACAGTGTTCACTTCTTCTTTTGTCCTGTCTCCTCAGACAGTGTACAATTCTTCTTTTGGCGGGGGTGTTGCCAATGCGCACACGTGCGTATTTTTCACGCTCATTTTCCAGGCAGACGGTGAGTCGTGCACCTATTTACCAACTGTGCTTGCCCCGTGTGTCGCGTACCCCTTCAAAGGTCATTGTGGGCTGCGTGTAACACGCGTACATTCATTTTTGTGTTTCTGGGTGCCACAGCGTAGTGCAGGTTCATTTTTCCACGCACGTGGTCTATGAGGGGTTGCGTGCACGTTATATTCTGTTTTTGGGGTGCCTGTGCGTTGCGTGACCCGTCATCTTTCCCCAGGGGTCACATACAGCCTTGCTAGAGCACTAGGGTACGAATTCCATCTAGTACCCTACCCCTTTGACACCCAATTGCCCAGGACAATAGTTTACTGCAACTCCCATACGCACAACAACATCAGAGCCATGGTTGGGAGGCGACCAAGCGGTAAGGGTGGCAAAGGTGGCCAAGCCTCAAGAGGTGGCCATGGTGGGTGCGGTAGGGGACGTGGCTGGGATTTGCAGGGTACCCCTAGGCCCCCAATTTTGGAGGACCAGTCAGGGACACCCATGCCCTCCCCCCCCATAGTTGAGGGAAACGTGGCTGACACCATCTCTTATCAGCCCTTGTTCGACCAGCCCATTGTGGCACCTGACCTGGCAGAGGGTGACTACCAGGCTGACTTCCAGGTTGCCAAGTCTAGGCCACGTGTGGCGGTGCAAGTTGGTGTCACCAGGCCACGTGGATCAGGGGCAGCTATGTCATCTGCTGCCCCGAGTAGGCAGGGTGGGGAGGCTGCAGGGGCAGCTGCAGCTCCATCCACCCGAGCTCTGACTCTCCCAGCCAGGGCAGTGTTGGTCCCAGTCCATCTTGCTAACGTTCCCCCTGACTACGTAACACTTCAGCCAATGCCTGCACCAAGTCCCATGCTCAGTGTGCATTCCCACACTCCAACTACCCAGTCCACCGGTGCTCCTGCCCCTAGTGGCCAGAGCGGCGTAGGCCACTCAGGATCCCCACCACCTTCCAAAAAAAAAGAGGAAGAGTGCTCGTCCACTACAGGCTGATACCCCAGACACGGCTACGCAGTCCGGCACGCAAAGGAAGCCTAGCTTCAATGATGCCAAACGTGATGCACTTGTGCAGTATGTGTCCGCACACGACAGCGAAATGTTGATCACTTCAGGGTGCAAGACCACACCTGCCCGACATCAGGCACACTGGCAGACCGTCACTGACATCATAAGTGCCCTTGGATCAGTGAGGCGCATAACTGGTGAGTGCAAAAGTGCTGGAATGACCTTAAGCGCAGGGCAAAGAAAAAGCTGGCCTCAAGTCATGCCGCTACTCTGGTGACTGGAGGTGGGTCTCCACAAGAGGACATTGAACTCACTGTACATGAGTCTGTTGCTGGGACCGACGTCACAGAGGAACAGATCCAAGGTGTGGGAGATCTGCCAGATTATGAGGCATTGTCCGGTGAGTGCACATGCATGTGTGTGTGATCCATGTGTATGCTGTGTGTGTGAGGGGTTCTGATTGAGTGCCAGGTGAGGGTGTGTGTGCCTGAGTGGTTTGGGTCACCCATGTGCTTCATCCAAAACATTTTGCGCCCCTGGATTTGGGTATTACAGTATCCCTTCAGCCCATAGTAGACTTTTTGTGCAACATCACGCCAGTTGCCCTTGAAGTGGCATCTTGCTACAACATTGTTCCGTATTTCTCATTGTTCATTCAGGCTGTTTGTTTCAATCCCCCCACTTTCACTAAGCATATCTGAGCCCTATTGTCAAATGATATGTGACATGCCTATGGTACATGCCATCTGTGTTGCTCTTCCATCTTGGTGTCATCAGTGTCTGACATTTTCCTCCCCTTCAAACTCAGTGACAGTGCATGCATGGGAGGGTTATAGTCATGTGGGACATGTGTCAATCAAGTACTGGTTCTGTACCTCGTGAGGCCTAATTGTGTGCCATGGTGCTAATGCCTGTTTCCATTTTTTGTCTTTCATGTTTCTGCAGGGGATGACGCACTTGATGCTGTTGAGGGTGAGGAGATGGTGCAGACCCAGGAGGGATCTCAGGCACGACCGTGCACCAGTGGGGGACGGGGTGTGGTGGTGGGTGAGAACCCACTCTTGCTGCAGACCGTTCTCTCCAGGGGTGTCTCTGGGTGCACCTCACCAGACCTCTTTTCGGGTGTTGATTCGGATGATGAGACCTATGTGGCTTCGCAGGTAGGTGTTCTGTCCGACCCACCTGCACCAGGGGTACAGCCCACTATGGGGATGTCAGTGTTGGTAGGTCCGCCTTTGGTGGTTACGGATGCAGGGCCACACTCCGCAACATTTGATCCTGTTCCTGGGCCAGCAGATCAGAGGGGGAATGCAGTCCTGCAGCCTCAGGCAATGCCGACACAGCAAGGCACAGTTCGCCTTGCCCCAGACAGGTGTGGTGCCCGCCAACGGGGTGGCCGTACGCCACCAGGCAATACCGCATGGGAGAGATCCATATACGGTATGGCAAACCAACAGACAGCAGCATCTGAGATGATGGCTCAAGCTATGGAGAGGGTGGCCACTTCCATTGTCCCCCCAGAGAGGCAGATGGAGCAACTACAGCAAGCAACAGACTCAATTTGCAATCACTCAGGGACGACATGTTGGCGTCCAACAGGGACAGACGGGCAGCCCTGGACACTCTGCGGGAAGCCATTTCTTTAGAGTCCCAGGGCCAGAGGGAAGCCCTGAGGGTAGAAGTCCGTCACCTCAGGCAGACTCTTGTGGAGCTTGAGGCTTCCACTGTCACGAGGACAGAACAGCTGCTGGAGCGTGTCACACGTACGCTCTCAGCAGAGATGCAGGCAACTCGGGAGGAGGTCCGGGCATCACGTCAGGTGGTGCATGGGGATCTCCACACCATAATCCTCCAGAATGAGACCTTCCACACCCGCATGCTTGCTGCCATGGAGGACCAGACTAGGGCTTTGCGTGGGCTGCCTCCCATAGCACCATCATCTCCTGTGGCGGCAGCAGCACAGGGTGATGAGAGCGAGCACAGCGATTCAGAAACTCTCACATTAGTGTAGCCGTGCAGGCCATGAGCCCATGGAGGTGTTTTTTTTTCGCAACATCCACACAGGTGGCTGTTGTTGTGCACCTTGTCCTCAGACCTCCTGGGTGGCCTCCCCCACACCCACTGGCCCCCACATGGCCATTTTTGGATTTTGGTTTTTGCTTTTTTGTTACAGTGTGTTGCCTTGTGTGGCTCCCGTGTGCATCCACTGTATTGCGGCTGGGCACATGCAGGCTTGTCCCGAGTTTGGGTTAGATGCTTGGGTTCGTGAGACACACACCCCTCCTGCTTCCCGTTACCATGGGCTTGCAAAGGGTGTGCCCAAGTGACAGTAACTTACACAGTGACGTTGGACTCCCATGACATGTGTGGCCAGTCTGTAGTCAATACTGTGTATACATTCCTAGTGCATATTGTTGTAGTATTGTACACTGCATGGTGTATTGATGCGTGCTTGTGCATCCATGTCTCCCTCCTAATTTGCAGGTTCATTCCACATGTCTTCACAAGGCCGTCTACTTTGGAGATGGAGTTCATGTTGTAAGCAGTGCACTTCCAGATTTGCGTGGCACCAACACTGTACAGTTGGGGGTGGTCGATGTGTTAGCATCACCAGGTTGTAAGTCTACGTATCCTTTAACTTTGTACTGTCATGTGAATGCTATGTTTGGGGTGGCTAGCTGCATTGTATTGTGGTAAGTCTTTGGTCATGTGTGTTGTCAGTTCTACATTAATGGGAGCACATTGTGTGTGGCCATTTTCCCATCGGGACACTGTACTTTGTGACACTTGTGTCATGTTTTGGGGATTCCTTTGTTTGCTCTCACATAGCATGACATGCCATGGTGTGTTGGGGGCGGTGCTGGGTGACATGGCACTGTTGTCATGTTGTATCTTGCAAGGGGGTAATGATTTTAGCAGCATAGAAGTGTGTCTTTTGATGACACAGCATTGGTGGTGTTTGTGTAGGTAGGGATGCACACAATGGAACACTACCAGGTGAACAATCTCAGGCTGGTATGGTTGTGACAGTTGATTGTCAGTTGAGTCATCATCATTGCTAGTCAGCTGGTATGTTCCAGGGCTGTGTGCACTCCACAAGGGTGTGATTTTAGGTGAAGTAATTAGCCACCAGCTGCGTACGGGCTGCCTCACCCCGTGCCCTTTCCCTTCCCATGCGCAGCGGGTGTGCATGTGGTTGGGGATGTGGAGGCACCACCATGTCCACCGGCAGGTCCCTGCGTGTTGCAACGTTGTGCAGGACACATGCTGCCACTATGATCCTGCACACTACTGGGGGGCGTATAGCAGCTGCCCATCAGAGCGGTCAAGGGAGCGAAAGCGTGACTTGAGCACTCCGAATGTGCGCTCCACTATGCCCCAGGTTGCAATATGGGCTGTGTTGTATCTTACCTGGGGTGGCGTGATGAGGTTCCGAATTGGCATCATCATGTGGGTGCTCAGAGGGTAGGCACTGTCCCCTGGGGAGGTGGTGATGGGTATCATTAGTGGGGTTGTGACATTACTCAGTATCTGACATGCATGCATGTGCAGTGGCATTTATACTCACCAACCAGCCATGTATCACCATGCCGACCAGCTTCTAGGTCCCGGTTTAGGGTTGACATTCTGTAAATGAAACTGTCGTGGGTGGACCCTGGATAGTTGGCATATACTGAGGTGATGATTCCCTTGGGATCACATACTACCTGGACATTGATGGAATGCCAGTGCTCGCGCTTTCTATAGATGTGCTAAGTTGCCCTGGGGGGACGTAGTGCCACATGGGTGCAGTCAATGGCACCTAGCCCTTTGGGGAAGTGTGCCACCCCGTAGAAATCCTGGACGACAGCCTGCCTTTCTGCAGGTGTTCTGGGCAGGTATATGTGCCTGCGTACTGATGGGCGTGCAGTCATGATGGCCAAGACCTGGTGTAGGCAGCGTGACTGCGTGGCCTGTGAGACGCCCCCAACTATGGCACTTGTCCGTAGAAATGATCAAGTGGCCAAGAAGTGCAGTACATTAAGGACCTTCACCAGGGGGCTCAGTGCTTGGGAGCAGAGGGTGGGTGATGTGAGGTCATCCTCCCACTCACTGACCAAGTCGAGTATTGTGTGAGGTGGAAACCTATACCTCCCATACACGTGGTCATCGGGCATCCCAAAAAGGCTGGTTATGGGTGTAAAAATTCTGGCCCTGGCTATCCTCCTCCTCCTCCTGCGGTATCCCACGACCACTGCTGCTAGGAACGGTATATTCATCCTGGCGTCTGAGCTTGTTTGTTGTTTGTGCGCACTTTTATGCTGCGCGGGTCGACGTACGCCTGCTTCCTGCTTGCGTACTTGTTTCCGGATTAGCATGACTGTTTTTGCGTGTGCGTGTGGGTGTTCCGCGCATTTGCCTCCTGTACTTCCACGCCCACCACAGTGATACATGTACCCCGCTCGGCCAGGCCCAATCGCGTGTGAAACTTCACACGAGCCCCTGAAGTACATGTACCCCGCTCGCCCAGGACCAATCGCGTGTGAAACTTCCCGCGAGCCCCTGAAGTACACGTACCCCGCTCGCCCAGGCCCAATCGCGTGTGAAACTTCCCGCGAGCCCCTGAAGAACACGTACCCTGCTCGGCCAGGCCCAATCACGTGTGAAACTTCATGCGAGCCCCTGAAGTACACGTACCCCGCTCGCCCAGGCCCAATCGCATGTGAGACTTCCCGCGGGCACCCGAAATACACGCTATTTTTGACACCGCGGGTGTCCGTGTTTGTTGCGTACCCCTTTGCACGTCATTTGTCCTAGAGGGCCACAGTATGGCACATTCATCGAGCTGTATATAAGTCTTTTCGTTAGCGCACATTCTTTTGATGCACAGGGACGCTACCACCTGCATTCATGTGGCGGACATGTGTTGATGTACATAGTTGACTTTTGGTTTGTGTCGAGGGATCGCCATTTCACTGCTGGGGGGTGGGTGTGCAAGGGGACTGAGCGGGGGCCTGCTGGCAGGTGCCCCTCACTGGTGGGGGGTGGGTGTGCAGGGGGACATGAGTGGGGGGCCTGCTGGCAGGTGCACCACACTGGTGGGGGGTGGGGGTGCAGGTGGACATGAGTGGCACATGAGTGGGGGCCTGCTGGCAGGTGCCCCGCACTGGTAGGGGGTGGTTGTGCAAGGGGGCATGAGTGGGGGCCTGCTGGCAGGTGCCCCGCACTGGTGGGTGGTGGATGTGCAGGGGGACATGAGTGGGGGCCTGCTGGCAGGTGCCACGCACTGGTGGGGGTGCAAGGGGACATGAGTGGGGGCCTGCTGGCAGGTGCCTCGCACTGCTGGGGGGTGGGGGTGCAGAGGGACATGATTGGGACATGAGTGGGGGCCTGCTGGCAGGTGCACCACACTGGTGTGGGGTGGGGGTGCAGGTGGACATGAGTGGCACATGAGTGGGGGCCTGCTGGCAGGTGCCCCGCACTGGTAGGGGGTGGGTGTGCAAGGGGGCATGAGTGGGGGCCTGCTGGCAGGTGCCCCGCACTGGTGGGTGGTGGATGTGCAGGGGGACATGAGTGGGGGCCTGCTGGCAGGTGCCACGCACTGGTGGCGGGTGGGGGTGCAAGGGGACATGAGTGGGGGCCTGCTGGCAGGTGCCTCGCACTGCTGGGGGGTGGGGGTGCAGAGGGACATGATTGGGACATGAGTGGGGGCCTGCTGGCAGGTGCACCACACTGGTGGGGGGTGGGGGTGCAGGAGGACATGAGTGGGACATGAGTGGGGGCCTGCTGGCAGGTGCCCCGCACTGGTGGGGGTGGGGGTGCAAGGGGACATGGGTGGGGGCCTGCTGACAGGTACCCCGCACTGGTGGGGGTGCAGGGGGACATGAGTGGGACATGAGTGGGGGCCTGCTGGCAGGTGCCCCGCACTGGTGGGGGTGCAAGGGGACATGAGTGGGGGCCTGCTGGCAGGTGCCCCGCACTGGTGGGGGTGCAAGGGGACATGGGTGGGGGCCTGCTGGCAGGTACCCCGCACTGGTGGGGGGTGGGGGTGCAGGGGGACATGAGTGGGACATGAGTGGGGGCCTGCTGGCAGGTGCCCCGCACTGGTGGGGGGTGGAGGTGCAAGGGGACATGAGTGGGGGCCTGCTGGCAGGTGCCCCGCACTGCTTGGGGGTGGGGGTGCAGGGGGACATGAGTGCGACATGAGTGGGGGCCTGCTGGCAAGTGCACCGCACTGGTGGGGGGTGGGGGTGCAGGGGGACATGAGTGGGACATGAGTGGGGGCCTGCTGGCAGGTGCCCCGCACTGGTGGGGGTGCAAGGGGACATGAGTGGGGGCCTGCTGGCAGGTGCCCCGCACTGGTGGGGGTGCAAGGGGACATGAGTGGGGGCCTGCTGGCAGGTGCACAGCACTGGTGGGGGTGCAGGGGGACATGAGTGGGAAATGAGTGGGGGCCTGCTGGCAGGTGCCCCGCACTGGTGGGGGGTGGGGGTGCAAGGGGACATGAGTGGGAAATGAGTGGGGGCCTACTGGCAGGTACCCCGCACTGGTAGGGGGTGGGGGTGCAGGGGGACATGAGTGCAACATGAGTGGGGGCCTGCTGGCAGGTGCACCGCACTGGTGGGGGTGCAGGGGGACATGAGTGGGACATGAGTGGGGGCCTGCTGGCAGGTGCCCCGCACTGGTGGGGGGTGGGGGTGCAAGGGGACATGAGTGGGGGCCTGCTGGCAGGTGCCCCGCACTGGTGGGGGGTGGGTGTGCAGGGGGACATGAGTGGGACATGAGTGGGGGCCTGCTGGCAGGTGCACCGCACTGGTGGGGGGTGGGGGTGCAGGGGGACATGAGTGGGACATGAGTGGGGGCCTGCTGGCAGGTGCCCCGCACTGGTGGGGGGTGGGGATGCAAGGGTACATGGGTGGGGGCCTGCTGGCAGGTGCCCCGCACTGGTGGGGGGTGGGGGTGCAGGGGACATGAGTGGGGCATGAGTGGGGCCTGCTGGCAGGTGCCCCGCACTGGTGGGGGGTGGGGATGCAAGGGGACATGAGTGGGGGCCTGCTGGCAGGTGCCCCGTACTGCTGGGGGGTGGGGGTACAGGGGGACATGAGTGGGAGCCTGCTGGCAGGTGCACCGCACTGGTGGGGGGTTGGGGTGCAGGGGGACATGAGTGGGGGCCTGCTGCCAGGTGCCCCTCACTGGTGGGGGGTGGGGGTGCAGGGGGACATGAGTGGGACATGAGTGGGGACCTGCTGGCAGGTGCCCCGCACTGGTGGGGGGTGGGTGTGCAACGGGACATGAGTGGGGGCCTGCTGGCAGGTGCCCCGCACTGCTGGGGGGTGGGGGTGCAGGGGGGTCATGCGTTGGTGATCAGTAGTAGTAGTGGCGCAAGCTGACATGTGGCTTGCCTTGGGGGCATGCCCATGGTGGATGGGCTGCCTGCGGAACATGAAGTCCCCTGTGGTGTGGGCTGCCTGCAGGGGCCGTGGAGGGTGTAGAGGGAACACCTGGTAGGACCCACACTGCCAATTCACGTGTAGGACTCCCCTGCACCCCAGATATACACGTACCCCACTCGCACAGGGCCTGTCGCGTGTGATAATTCCCGCGCACCCCCGAAATACACGTTCCCTTCTCAACCAAGGCCAATTGCGTGTGAAACTTCCCGCGCACCCCGGATTTACATGTACCCAGCCCAATCGCGTGTGAAACTTCACGTGAACCCCAGGAATACACGCACCCCACTCGCACAGGGCCTATCGCGTTTGAAACTTCCCGCGAACCCCTGGAATACACGCATCCCGCTCCCCCAGGCACGGTCGCGTGTGGAACTTCACGCGCACCCCTGAAATACACATACCCCGCTCCCCCATGCCCGATCGCATGTGAAACTTCACGCGCACACACGAAATACACGCACAAGCTGATTTTTCACACAGCGGGTGTCGCTGTTTGTCGCGTACACCTTTGCACGTCATTTGTCCTAGGGGGCCACAATATGGGACATTCATCAGAGCTGTTTATTCGTGCTTTTTGTTAGCGCACATTTTGGCGCACATTTTTCTCCTGCGCAGGGACGCTACCGCCTGCCTTCCTGTGGCGGACGGGTTGGGGTCAGTGCGCGTCTTTGCCCGTGCGCTGGTTTGCCCTATTCGATTCCATGAATACGTGTTGTAGGCGAGCGTGTGGGCGTTCCGCGCACTTGCCTCCTGTACTTCCCCCGTGACGCCCACATTTTCACGAGTTGTTCCCCATTCCAAGTGTTCCGCCCCGTGTTCCGCCTACTTTTGTTATGTGCGCCGCACTATGTGCGCTTCCGCTCTGGCCTTGGCGCATGCCGTTAGATAACCTGTGCGCCGGCGTGCGCCGCGCACTTTTTTAGCGCACATCCCTGATTTTACTCGCGCACGGACTTCCATGAATAGATGTGCAATGGTTTCCCTGCGATATTCGCACTTGCACTGCGATTTTCGCTCTTTCACTGCAAATCGCACGTTTTCGCACGCTTGCGCCAGAATTTTCGGCGCACATTGATTCCATGAATCGGCCTGTATGTTTGCACGAAAGACAACCATTTTCGCACTGAGAGAAAAATAATTAGAGGGAACATTGCTCACTTTAGTCGTGTTTCTATCGCATTAATGGGTACAAGTGTACATTTCTCATTTTTAATAGGCAAGTTAAAGATTTGAAGTGGGTAGCAGTTAATTAAACTTTCCCTTTTTTCTTAAAATGATTTAGCGCTGGTAACAGGACGCTTGGTGATGTAACCAGGAAATGATTCCAATTTGCTTATTTTTCTAGGTAAGCACCCAGTGAGATATCCTTATAGCTCCCAAAATACTTCATCTGTGTTTGATGGTTATAGGTCAAAGGGTTGAATTAAAAGGATGGAATGACAAAAGGGTCGAGTCAAAAGGACCGAAAAAAGGGGTGACTGTTTTTTTGTAAAAAAAATTTTGGGGGGTCTCCCCCCCCCGCCAAACCCCCTTTTTTGGTGTAAAAACGAAATCCCCCCAAAAAATATTAATTTAAAAAAAAAAACAAAAACAAAATAAATCGACCCTTTGGTTTTTGGTCCTTTTGACTCGACCCTTTTGTCAGTCGATCCTTTGACAGGACACTGTGTTTGATCATTAAACAGAGAAAGAGCAAGGAGATCTGCCAGTATACACACCATAGAGCCTATTCTATCAAATAAATAATTCCAGAAGTACATACACCGCTGTAATATTCCCTAACTTCTCGGGATGTTCAGTCAATTTATATACCCCACCCCTGAGTACTTACAAATGAGGAACCAGGATTTAATCTATTCCCATTTAGAGTATTGCTCCGCTGGGAATTATTTCCCCTTCATATTTTACCTAGATATGAATTTCTTTTGACAGTCTACAATCCTAGGCACCCTCTTAAGGAATGGTTCAATTCTCTCTCCCTCTCTAGGAACAGGTGGGCATCAGTCAATGAGATGGGATAAAATTCCCTCCACAGTCTGGTCCCCTTCTTTCTGTTTCAGCATGTCTGTTGTGTCTTGCACTGAAAGAGGTCTGGATCTTTAACCCAAGGTAGGACTCAGTAGCAGTGTACTGCTAGTAATCCAAAAATTGGTCCAAAAAGGAAAGCATACTGTTCTATTCTCCTTTTGTTTATCAATTCTCCTTTCTTTCCTTCTTCCCCTCCATTAATGAGTGAGCAAGTGCGTGTCTGTCCCCATAATCTCTGGGTTTGGACTTCTAAAGATGCAAAACCATTCCCTTTAGAGGTGTTTATTATTGCTGTAATCTAATTGCCCAATATATGTGATCACACCATTTTCCAAAAGTTATATCACAATAAGCCATTCTCTTCCTGCTCATTGGGCATATTAATTAAGAGGGCAGTCTAATGGGAGTGACTTCTACACCCAGTTTCCCTCCCATCTGATGTGATGTCATCTTGAAGATTTCTACATTAAACACTTGTAACTTTCTACATCATATTCATGTGATCATGTTACTAATCAATTCTTCAGATTACTCTAACTCAGGCAAATCAAAACTTGCTAGTCTGATCTCGGCAGGACGTGTGATGTACGTTTTACAAATCTTGGCTTTTTGCACACTGATACTTATTCACAAAAATATGTTTCCAGTTCAGAATAACTGGCCTGCAGGCACAAACGCTAGGATGTATGTATCACTGGCGGGTGCGGTTTCTGCATGAAGATAGCCACATTCACCTAATTTACATAATTAACATAATATCACAAATGTATCATTTTATATTCAACTGCTAACTTAAACACATTTTTAGGGAGAAAAGCTCTAAGTCTCTTGGACCTTCCGTTTAATAGTTACAAGTAAAAATATGAGTCCATATGTAAATTTCACATATTGCATTTATAGTGGGATGAATCAGAGTATGAAATGGCGTACCAGTTCCTGGCTGTACAGACAAATGGGTCAATTCCTTTGAGATCCGAGCTGGGGCCATTTATGACTCCAGAGAAGCCTGGTCACTTTCGCAGCTAGTGTCAGGAGGCTGTTGGCAATTTCATCTGGCAAGAGCCATTTACGAATCAGTCCCACCACTTTGAGCGATCCCAGGATCTGGCTGACCCTTTTGTCAGACAGCCAGTCTCTAAAAGTGTGAAGTTCCTTCCCTCTGGAAGGTGGTGGTGATTTCATTTCTTGAGAAGGGGCCACAGAAGAGGGCCTATTTCTTGTACATTTAAGGTGTTTAGCCTGAGCTTCGAGACAGATGGAAGTTGTAAATAAGTACCATTTGTTTTGCTGTGCAGGGCCTGGCTGCCTGAGAACCAACTCCAGGCAGTGTCATAAACTTTTATAGTTGAGCTTCAAAATCCAGTGTTCACACTTTTCTCTAGGAAAGCAACTCTGCTGTCCGGTAGCTTGTTGGGGGATGTTTGTGCCTTTGCCTTCTAGGCCCAAAGCTGCTGTTGGATTCAGAAATTAAGCCCTCCTTTCCTTTCGCCATTGCAATCGTCACCTTAAACAGAGCAACATTATACCATATTTGCAATCAAACCTATATAAATAGCATAACTTTAATATCTCTTTATGTTTCTTTATATAAAACGCTGATTGACAGCCCTTTAAAGGAAAACAAATACAATGCAGTACCCACATTCGTTTTTTGCCTCTCCTATGACATGCTGTACTTTGCATCAGATTGGACAGTTCTTTTTAATAAAAGCATGCTGGATTCTTCCATGTAACGTAAAAATTAAATTTTGTGCCTTCTGAAATAATGTTGGATATATACTCTTATTGTAGATGGGCTGCGAACATTCCATATTTTCCTCGCACATGTCAATTTTTGAATGCTGTGCACAGGCTGCAGCTCACATGTTTTTAAATGTAAAGTTTTGCTTTGTATCTTTTTCATTCACTTAGATTTGCATACATTCCATGAATGAGGCAGTCTGATGTACATCTGAACGTATCAGTTGCCTCTGCCCTGCGGTATAGAAAAAAGGTGAGCATTATGCCGACAATTGTTGCCACGGAATTGATGCATGGTCTTCCACTCTTTTCACATTTTCATTCATATCCTACAGTACATAGTGGGGTTATTGAATTGGTTGTGGCATGTGGGTGGGGTCACTGTGTATTAAATCACTGGGTAAAGCACATGGGCCCTCTTTTTTACACAGTGCAGTTGCATGCATACTCACATGGTACATGTGTGGACAAGGGTTTGTGCACGTTTTGTGCATCTCAAGAGCATCCGTATTTCTTGTGGTGTTAGCGCATGTGTGTCATGACAGGATGAACATTGGTCCTATATCATCTGATAGAACGGGTGCATGTCTTCACAGCACACTTGCATGTGCCTTTCACAAAGCATCATGGGGCATGTGATTCTAAGGTCAGCTATGTTTGTAAGATGTCTCACCTAGGATGCTGGTGGGGGCAGGTGACTGTCACTGTCAGTGAACCAGAGCTGGATGTGCTGAGAGGTGTGCACGTGTTTGTCTCATGCAGTCATGTGGACACAGGCCCTATCAAGGAGATATATTGGTGGTGTATTTGTGGCTTTGTTAGGTCTCAATATTGATGGTCACAGAAGGGAGTGTCTTGGGGACACTTGTGGTCCTAATGGGCCATAAAATGGTATTGAGCTGTCACACACTTCACCCAAGAGGTGTTGAATGAATATGTCCCATGAATGCAGTTGACTCATCCTCAGCCCCAGTTTCTACTATTCTAATTCCCTCAGGGATGCTGACATCGATGACAGTCAGCACCTGTGTCTCCCATGGCTTCAGTTCGAGAGGTGGTAGTGATCTTCCTGTGGCCAGGGACTCTCTGCAATGTTTCACAACCAGATTCCAGACACACCTCTTAAGGTCCTGCCAGTGCACCTGGATCATCTTGCAAGGTGTTGTTGCTAGGGGATTGTCCTTTTAAAAGATGGCCTTCCAGATCTTGTTGCACTGGCGTTGAGGGAACTTTAGACACCCAGGAACAACGAGGTAGTGAGCCTCTTATATGGCACCCTCCACAGGACCTTCAGCTCCTCATCGGTGATCTTGGTCCAGTGTTCCAGCGGCGTGGGCCTGGTAGTGTGCCCAGTGTTGTTGGGCTGGGAGGGTGGCATGCTAGTGAGGCAGAAAGTTGCAAAGTGGTGGTAAATTCCGGAGCAGGGAATTATCCGTTGCCCTGGGTTTTGGGAGACAACCGAGATTGTAATGTGGCGACTCTGGGGCAACCAAAGGAGGTTGTAGGTGGCAGTGCGTGGATTGTGTTGCCAGGGGTGGGGTGTGTGCATAGATTTGGTCACACGGGCAGAGGGTCAGTGGATCCTGGGGGCAACAGATCTCAGAGGATCCTCGGGGTATCAGAGGATCCTCGGAGGGTAGGTGAGTTCATGGTTTCCAAGGAGCAGACACTGCGGTCAGTGGGTGCAGGGGGCATGGCTACCTATAGTCCTTGGGCATTTTATTTCTGGTCCCATAATTGTTAGCACTTGCCTGGACTTGATGAGGTGGGACTTGGGGGCACTTGGGCAGGTGTGTCCTTCTCTTCCCATTGCACAACGATAACAAAGCACCACATCCTTTCAATCCAGATGTACATGGCTGCTTGCGCAGAACCGAAAACTAATATGACAAGGCAGTGCATACTCACATGGCGTAAGCACAAGGCACATACGCCCTTCTTTTACGCCTTTCGCCGTTCACTTTGGAAATCAGTGTATGAAATAAAATAGCCCAAATTAGGCATATATGCCTTGCTTTTACGATGGCTTTTACCATAAACCTCACCCGTGGCATGAAATACGTCATGGCAAAAATGGAGCTCCTGTGTGTGTTGCATTTCACGATATGTAGAAAAAGTTACTTACCATAGTAACTGTTGTACTCTTAGTCCATTGTCTCCTTAGTCCCACAATTCTTACTTTATGGATGTCCGTTCCATTGGGACAGGAATGGCACATTTGCACAGCAAAAAATCATCCATGTTAAAATGTGGGGGTGGCGCCACACACAGGGTGTGACTATGGTGCTCACAGACTCCACCCGCTGGCAACATACACCAACCCCTATTTCCCTTGTGTTAGATAGATTTACTCACTTGTAATATTATTATAGGAGGACAAAGGGAGGTGGACAAAGGGAGGTGCGTATGGGGGAAAGGGGTCTGTGGACTGGGAGGAAAGCAGTCATCACTACATTGACTAACTGTGTCTTACTCCTACAACCTCTTTCCTCCATGTATTATGGGAGAGTATCGAGCATGAATGCACTTGGTGGCACGATTCATCTTAAGCAAATATGTTCTGAAGGATGCTAGAATATAGCGTCAGCCCTTCTACTGTTATCCATGTAATAGTGTTTGTAGAAGGTGAGGGCCATGTTGCCACCTTCGCCATGACATCCCAGAGGACCTGCCTCTGAAACATTACCACTGTGGCTTTGGCACTTAGTGAGTGCACATGCAGGCCCTTTGGGACGTGCCTGTGCTGTAAGGACCAGAATTCCGAGAAGCATTCAACAACTATCCACCATGCTATAAATGCCTTTGAGGCCTTAGAGACCAATTGAGAGCTTACAAAATCAACAAACAAGACTTGGTTATGCCCATATAAAATGTCAGTGCCTTGCAAACTTCCAGGCAGTGCAACACCCAGAAAGAACCCTGGCAAATATATCTCCTGGTTGATATGAAATCAAGACACAACCTTAAGTAGGAATCTAGGATGTGTATGCATCACTACTATATCCCTATGGAAGATGGTACATGGTTAAGAACTGTGTTTTCTACATGACAGACTTGAGATCTATCGATGCCAAATGTTCAAAAAGCGTATGCGAGATTACTTACAGGACCAAGTTCAAGCCCCACATCAGGTATGGAGACTTAACCGGCAGATGCAGACTCAAGAGGTGCTTGAGACAATGCCAAATGACAGGATTGGATTTATCAGAAGAAAGGTTTAACTCCTGCAAGCACCTATTGCTGCCAGATATTTGCTACCATCACCCACTTGCATACCCAAAATTGCTAAGTCAGACGTTAAAGAAGATACTTGATCAAGGGAGCATTTCAATGGATTCAAATCCCTATCAAAGAACCAAAAGACAAAACCTCAGCAAGTTGCTCCTATAGTGGGAATTGAAAGAAGGCTTTCTGGCCTGTTGAATGACCTTGATATTGGGCCTCATTACGAGGTTGGAGGTAGCCATGGCGCTATTAGCGCCATGGCTGCCTCCAAACTCGTTCCGACTCCGCCCTGGTGAATGGAGCAATTACTGGTCCATTCCAAGGTTGGCAGGACCGGTAATTCCCCATTCACCAGGGCCATTCCCCATTCCCATTTGAGCCCCCATAGGGCTCAAATGGGAATGGGGAAGGCGCTAATAATGGTACAGCAAATTGCGGTACCGTTATTAGCTCCAGAGTCCCTTTGCGGGTCCCGTCCTTAATGCCTGGAAAAACCAGGCGTTAAGGGAGGACCCGCAAAGGGAACTCGTAGTAGGGCGGAAAGGGATTGCCGGCACCGGTGCTCTTACCGGTGCCGGTAATCCCTTACCGCCCACCTCGTAATGAGGCCCATTGTCTTGTGAAAGGCCAACGTGGCCCAGTGGCAATTCTGAAGGAACCAACTCACCAAGGTCAGCGAATGATGGAGGGGTGAAACACATTCCCTCTACTGAGTTAGAACCCCAGGAAAGATTGAGAGAAACATCACCCCTTCGAAAGCGAGCTTCATCAGGTCCGCAAACTGGGTCTTGGTCGGCCAGCGATGCGTTACTAAGATCATTGGCACATGGCAAGCAATACACCATATGGCAATCACCTTCTGAATAAGGGAAACAAGAGAAACTATGTATAGACTATAGAATGCAGTTGGACCACTGAATCGAAATACATCTTCATGAGACAGACGACCCAGACCCACTTGAAGTGAAGAACCTGCATTTCACATTGCTCTCTGTGGTCAACAAGTCTAGTAAGGAAAGCCCTCTTTCCAAAAGACTGGCTGGGGACTGAAGTGAAACAAAAGAGATGATGGCTGTAAAGTTTAGAATTAATCTTAACATCTGGCATTTCTCTGGGCAACCCTGCAGACCATCATACTTCATCCTGCTAAGTCATTACAGAAAGGGGAAATACCCGCTGTTTGGGGTGCTGCGTCCCTGATTCAGCTGCGGCCCCCTTTGAGGCTCGCCGAGCGCCAGAGCACGCATTCAAAATACATGTTAGGAGACCCATGTTGCGAAGCCCACCATGTTAAGGGCACCGCTGTTTGGGCTGCCACTTTCCTGATTCAGCTGCTGCTTTGGTGCCCTTCCCCCTTTGAGGCTAGCTGAGCGCACATTCAAAATCCGGGTCAGGAGACCCTTGCGGCGAAGCCCGCCATGCTAAGGGCACCGCTGTTTGGCCGTTTAGGGCTGTGAACGCTCGGGCATTGAAGAAGTCTATTATTCGTCTTGTGCGGCTAGCTTGGTAAAAGTAACTTTCTATTGTAAAAACACCTCGACACCACCCTTCACCATCTCAAAAGAACCAGGATGTCTCCCGATGCTTCCCAATTCCTGTGGACCCAGCAATAAGAACTGAGCTGCTAGGCATGGGGGTGGAGGGAACCAAGTTGGACTAAAAGCAATCATGTAGCACCCAGTAGTTTTTTCAACATTTTAAATTTTTTAACGTTATCAGCTTGGATTCATCAAATGCATCAAGCACCTTTAGCTTATTTTAATGTATTGCATGCCGCAGTACATGGGACATTGTACTATCAATTTTATACTTCTATCTTGTTGATTTATTAAGCCTTGTATGCACTTGCACTTTATAATCAAGCTCATTACCCCATCCCGCTCAACCACCATGGTGAAAAGCAAATCCACCAAGGATCCTTCCTTGACCAAAGCTACGAAAAGGTTCTCAGCCATATGTAAGCCTAACGAGGAAACAAATGTTTTAATTGGCGAGATAGATACCTTATTAAGCTCTGTATCAGTTATTTCCTCTGTTGAGCCAACAGCAAAAGAGCCTAGGGACACTCATCACACTTCTAATTATGCATATTTGGATCCTAATCAATTGTCACGCATAGAACCAGATATTGCATGACCATGTGTGGAGCAGTATGTAGTTTTTTTTCACTTCCTTGTAGGCTTGGCAGAAGCCTCGTGTTGAGCCATCAACACATCTTAACCTCGGATGTTGCAGGAGTAGGATTGAGGAGGCCACCTACCCAAAACGAATGTAACCCCTGTTGGGCTTCGAGACACTGAGCTGAATTCTTTAAAAAAATGTAAAAAAGGATTTTTAAAGAATTACGGCGAGCGTTGCACACGCGCCTTTTCTGTGGGGGACCCCCTTTTTCTCTACTACTTCATGATGCATGCCTGTTGTGTTGGTGTTTGTGAAGCAGAAGAATACTAGATACCACTCTGTCATTCATATTACGTTTTGGAGCCCTCCTCAATAATGGCCCACATATCCTCGTGCGGAGGATCAACACAAAGCCCAACCAGAGGCCCCCTGTGATTGGCCCGACCTGCCTTGAAGAGGCAATCATTTCCACCAGCAGGCGGAAGCTGCCCCCTTTTTTCCTAGGCGCTTTGAGTAAGGCCCCTAAGTGCCTGTCCAGGCCTAGGAGGGCTGGGAGGGCCCGCATGCGTTCTCCCCCACCACAAACTATGCTGCACCCTGCTCGGTACATCCTGCTCTCCCATGAACTTGGGCATCAGCACCCTACGAACTGTTGAGCCTTCAGTGAGTGATGATTGAACTATTAATTTGCCTCCTCCACTAGCATCCTGATCTATATCTTTGTATATCTCACTTTGCTTAACCTCTTCCTCTTTCTCTTCTCTCTCTGGTGTGTCCTCGGCACAACACCAAATCATCCTGCACCCTAATTTCATTACATTTGTGGCCCTTCAGTGAAAATCGAATTTAGATGTGTGTATTTACATCCTGCACCCTAATTGCATTGCATTTGTGGGTTTCAGTGCAAATCGAATTTAGCTGTGTGTATTTACATCCTGCACCCTAATTTCATTGCATTTGTGGCCTTTCAGTGAAAATTGTTTTTAGCTCTGTGCATTTACATCCTGCACTCTAACGTCATTACATTGGGCCTTATTATAAGGTTGCCGGTCCGGTAACAACGGTACCGGTAAGTTTGCTGGTACCGTTGTTACCGGACCGGCAAACTACGAGGTCTGCTTGTGGGTGCAATTTCGCCCGGCAGGTGTGACCTAGCGGGCGGACCGGCACCTGCGAGCAGACCATGTCGGATGCACCGGCACCATTCACGAATGGTGCCGGTGCATCCGGCCTCCCCATTCCCATTGAGCCCTATGGGGCTCAATGGGAACGGAGAGCATTTTTTTCCAGCGCCCGGGAATGGGCCATTACCGGTTTTACCAGCACGGCTACCGCCGGAGTCATAATGAGGCCCATTGTGTCTTTGCTACTGCTAGGCCACCTGTGAGATCGGGTCAGAACAGTGCAATGCAGTGCAGTCACCCTTCTTCTTTCAACTTCCCTCCGTCACTCTAATGGCACTCTCTCCTATCTTCTCTAATTGCTACTCTATCTCCTATGCCCCCTCTCTCACTAATGCCAGAATGAAAACCCCCACAAAGACATCCTGCGTGCAAACCCGGGCCTTCCCATCGCAGACACCTACGTCAGCCAACCTCCAGAGAGGTCTTCACAGATATCCTCTTCTCTGTCCCCTCTCCAGATCTTTGGACTCCTCATCTCATCTCTACTCTCTCCCCTTTCACTTGCTCTCCGATTAACGGTGGGGCCAAGTGAGAAGTCCTCTTGGCTGGCTTCTCTTCCTCACGTTGCATCGTAAATGTCTACCACACTATCCTGGTTCAGGGTCCTCAATCAAACCTTCAACTCTTTGATCAGATCCTGCCTTCCCTCATCAACTTCCTTCCTTCCTTCCTTCTGCTGGTTCTCCAATCACCACTCTTACTGTCCCTCCCCCTCTGACCGAAGTACCAAGCCCCTGTATTCCTCCTCAGAAAACCTTCAAAGGCAGAGACTGCCGCCACCTGGCAACACTTAACGCCTGCTCTGCCAACAAGGATGTATATGATTTGGCCGTGGCCCAATTGTTCACAGCCGAATTGACTATGGTAAATTCACCCGCAAAGACAATTTTGCGTGGCCAAATCAGGCCAAATTTAAACTCCCCCGTAGTGCCCCCAAAACACTCCCCGCCCACCCCCTACTTACCTTTTTGGCATCCGCTTTGTTTCTGACCCTGCTGCATCGGATCTGTCCCACCTTTGTGGGTCAGATCCGATGACACAGGGTCAGCTTTTCTTTTTTTTCCCGTCCCCCCCCATGTTTGGTAGTGATTACCCAAACTGATCATTAACAAACTATCGAATGGAACTGGCAGAATTCGGCCAGATTTACCAAACAATCGTTTATAAACTATCAATTTGGGTAGTACCGCCAATAAACACTCTGCTGACATCTGCCTCCTTCTTGAAGACACTGACCTTGACTTTCTCGCTCTCACCAAGACTTAGTTCAATGCCAGCTCAGTCACTGCTTTTGACACCCTCCTCCCTGTCGGCTTCAAGTACATTTCCAAGCTTCGACCTTACCATGCTGGCGGTGGGGTCGCCTTAATCTATTCTGAGCGGGTTCCTTCTTCCATCGTACCCACCGATCTCTATACTTCCTTCTAGAGCCTTGTCTGCAAGTTGGTCATCTCTCCCTCCTCCACTCTGACTATTGCTGCCATCTACTGGCTTCCAGGCGCTACCACCCTGTTCCTCTTTGAATGGGCCGATTTCTGCTTCTCCTTACTTTCATCCACTTCCTCTTGGGTGAATTCAACATCCAATTGGACGCTTCTGCCTTAGCATCCACTCTTTTCATTGACCTTTGCTCTCTCTCCCTCTCTCTCTGTCTCAAGCTGCCTCTGTCTCTATCTCTCTCTCTCTGTCACTCTCTCTCTCCCCCTCTCTCGATCCTCCCCTCCTGCCCAACCCACTCAGCTGGACACACCCTCGATGCCATTATGCATTCTGACCTCTTGCTCGCTCCCCCTCTGGTCACCTCCCTCTCCTGGTCAGACCATGCTCTCCTCTCCTCCCACCTGGGTCCCTTCGGCCCTCCGAATGCATCCACAAAAGACCTGCCAACCTCGTTCTCGAACATTTGCCTGATGAAACTAGTATCAGCGCCTGCCTTTGCCTCTACCTTCATCCCCCCAACCTCAGACGCCACCTCAGACTTTGATTTCAGCGATCTTCGCTCAGCAATCACCAATACCCTCGACATCCTTGCCCCAGTCATGAGGATCCGCCTGAAACCTGCCACTAAGCATAACACCTGGTATGACTCCGAACTTGCAGCCCTGAAGCGAAAGTGTAGAGCAGCGGAACAGAAGTGGCAAACCTCAGGTTCACTCTCTGACAAGCTGCCTGCTGCCTGCTGCAAAGGCAGTACAGACTCACCTTCCCTGCCAAGAAACGGGCCCACATTCATGCACGAGTATCAGGTACATCCAATAACAAGGCTGAACTTTTCAAAATCTGCAGGGAGCTAGTCAACCCTTCCGCAGTCTCATCCTCCCATAGGCCCTCGGCAGTGCACTGGCCACACACTTTGCCACCAAAACTCAGGACATCCTGAACACCCTTGTTACTGACCCACCTAACCCATCCCACACCCCCTTGCCTACCTTGGCCACTCTCCTTCCTCCTTCTCCTTCACCCCCGTCACACTTGAAGAAGTTACCAGAGTTGTCTGCTCTGTGAAGGCTTCTTCCAAACAGGTACCGCCTGTTCGTCCAGACCTTTCAAGGACTCTCTTGCCCCCACTGATTTCTGCAGCCCCTCTTTCGCTGCTGGCTCTTTCCACTCCTCCCTCAAGCACTCTATTGTGCACCCACTATTGAAAAAGCCTTCAGCAGACCCTACCTGTCCTTCCAACTAACATCCTATCTCAATCACCCCTTCCTGGGAAACTGCTGGAGAAGCTGGCCTTGCCGCAACTCAACTTGCACACTGAACCTGTCGGTGGTCTCCACGATCATCAATCTGGATTCTGAGCATCCAGAGGCATGGAAACTGCTCTTCTGAACACCCGTGAAGAACTGCTCGCATCCCTGGACTCCAACTCCCCAGTTATCCATATTCTACTTGATCTCTCTTCTGCCTTTGACACGGTCAACCATTCCATCTTCATACAAAGGCTCCACAATACCCTTGGTTTTTCGGAACGGGCACTGGAATGGCTGACTTCTTACCTAACTGACCACTCTTCCCAAATCATCCTGGGTACCTTATCCTCTCCTATGTCGTTCTCCACCTGTGGTGTCCCCCAAGGATCTATCCTCTCCCCCTGCCTCTTTAACATCTTTCTTGCACAGTTGGCATGCCTCTTCTCCCCCTTCTCCCTCAACTTTCAGAGTTATGCAGACGACACACAACTCTTTATCAGACTCCTGCTGACTCACTGGCACCTTCCTTCATCCCTGACTGCTTGTCTGCCATCCAGGCTTGGTGTTCTTCCAATAATCTCTGCCTCAATGCCAGCAAAACTGAGATCCTTCCTATTGGAACCCCTGCTGCCTCCTCCTTCCCTTCTCTCTGACCTCCCACCTTAGGCTCTCCCCCTGCTCCTTCTTCTGAAGCCAGAAACCGTGGAGTCATCTTTGACTCCTCTTTATCCTTCCTCCCTCATACACACACAGGACATTGCCAAGAAGTCCCACTTCCAACTCTTCCTTCTCAAAGGAATTCCCCCCCATTTCTCACTTTCCCCCAGAAGCTGAATGTTTCCCAAGCCCTGGTTCTCTCTAGGCTTCACTATTGCAATGGCCTGCTCCTCAATCTACATTCTTCCATTCTGCGACCCCTTCAGCTAATCCAGAATAGAGCAGCAAGATTTGTCCTTGGCATTAAGCCAAGGGACCGCATCCCTCCTGCACTAAAAAGCCTCCACTGGCTCCCGGTTGCTGCACAGATCAAATTCAAATCCCTCTGAATCACCCACAAGACTGTCTGGTGACCAAACTATCTGCAACTGTCTCTTACCAAATACTCTCCTTCTAGACCTCTGCGCTCTCTGGCACCAACTCTCTGTGTGTAAAGTGTTTAGCTAAACAGAGAGCAGGAGGCTGCTCACTTTCCTCAGCTGGATCCCTCCTCTGGAACAGCCTCATCCTCCCGCTGCATTTTGAGCAGGACCGTCTGAAGTTACGAAAACACCTCAAGACTCTCCTTTTTTCCTCCTCCTTCCCCTTCTTCCTGGCTCTGCTAATCCCACAGTTGCAGTGATTGGTGTATTGGACACTTATGCATCCCCTGGGCCTCTGACCATTCGCACCCAACCTTCCTAGCATCTGTTTTCCTTAAGCACTTGCCGCCGCACACCCTCCACACTATAGATTCTCACTTTCCACCCAACGCAGCTCCTGTCCGCATAGCACTTACCATACCTTTTACTTCATCTGTGGCTCACCATGCAGCACGGACACCACAGCACCTACCCCACTGCCTTCTTCCTTCCTGCACTTGCACGTTCTGAATACTCACAAGGCATAGTAGGTTTGGCCGTCCCTTCCCCCTCTGTATTTTTTGTATTTAGTTGTACTGCTATCCCATGTTCCCTCCCAGCCTGCGTGTGGGTGCTTTGAAACATGATTTAGTTCCCGTAGAAGCGCCTAACAAGCAAATAAATACAATAAATAAAGCTGCTTACAAAGTTTGAGAAAAACCTGCCAGCATTAACGGTGGAGTGGCTCCTCGAGAACCATAAGGTTTATGGCCCACACCTATCCCCAAGATCAATGGCCAGCATGGGGGCTACTCTGCCCGCTTTTGATATACCATAAAATACTGACCAAATAGGAGGGAGAAACTATAACATCCCAGTGGAGCTACATGGCTCGTTACCTACTGAAACCCAAATTGCTAATCTCGAATTAGCCACCCTTAAAGCCATTGTTACACCAACTCCCTCTAGTCCTGTATGTTATGTCACTATGCAAGGGTCCAATAGATTGGATTCCTTGTCTCAGCTTGGTGATACAGAAGGTGGAAATGTAGATAAGCCAGTAAGGAATGATGTACAATCTTCAAAGTCAAATCGCGGCACTTTGTAGTATGAAGCAGGTAACCTGTTGGGACATAGACCCTGCTGAATATTCATTGCAGCCATCTTCACTACTACCGCCTCACACTTGCTCTTGTCTCATGTGCTGCTACCAATCATGCAAAGCATGAAGGACTTGCTTAAAATAATTGTTAGATGACGGTGGAACCATGAAGGTGAATTCTGCTACGAAACACCAATTTACATAGTGGGCTCATGGAAAATAACCCTAACTATACTGACAAACTGGAATGCCAGAGCTCTAGTACTTTCACTGAGACTGTGAATGCCGGGAAAAATACTTCCAGCATAAACTATAGTTCATTCACACAGAAATTGATGAAGCAATTGCCAAGCACACTGCTAAACATGGGAATCAATCAAGGGAAAGCCACAGATTCACTTCTACATAAGTCTGGGGATGGGGTACCACACGTAGGGAATAAGCAAGACAACCGAACACTCATGCTGCCAAAAGGGTCTACTACATTGAGTAGGTGGATGAACAAAAGGGAACCTTCGACACATAACCCTATTAGGCATCTAGTTTACTTGGTAAATGTCTCTTAGCTGGCCGCAAAAGTTAACAAATCAAAGTAGATGCTAAAAGATAAAGCTACTCATTGAATAAGACATACACGGGGCTGTTATTCCCAGCTCCTGAATATACTACAAAGGATTTTATTTGTTTAACAATCTCTAATATATTTCTTCATACAAGGACTATTATCGCTGGAATTTAGATCTTACCCACTAAGAGGCGTAAACATTGAACTAAGAGCTCTACCCCCAAAGACTGGATTACTGAGTATCCCGTGCCCAAATTCCACCTTAACGTCACCCGTGGTTCAACCTAAAATCCATGCAGTAGGACCTCCCGCCCCTACCACAGATTCACAAATGAGAGTGGATTCTGGCAATGACGAAGAACTAGAAGCGATTGATTGACCCATTGCGCACCTCGAGTGCAGGGCTACCATTCCACCACATTTACCGAACAAGGGTGGCCCTGCTCCAGAGTTGCACCTCTTATGCTGGAATATTACACGTCTAACTAGAAACACCCATGACGATACGTGGTGCGACTTCATCAGATCGCACCAGATTGTCTGTTTTCAAGAGACCTGGGCTTTGTCCCCGGTTCCGCTCCAAGAGTATTCTTATTATGAGATCTCTGCTATAAAGGGGAAGGGTGATAGACACAGCGGATGCCTCAAAACATGGTTACAGGGTTCCTTAAACACTCTTGTAGAAGTTATCAATAGTGGAACCCCTGACCTGCAAATGCTTCATAATAAACCTAATAGTAAAAGTGAATTTTTGCTTTTCAACATCTATAATCGACAAAACCCAAGCAATGTTGTGGAGACAATTATGTTGGCTAAACACTGCATAGAGAGCTGGAAAGATAGTCAGACACTGAGTATTCATATTATTAACGCATGTAACCTTAACATCCAGTTTGAACCCCCAGCTCTAACTACTGATGCCACAGAGGATGAAGATTTGGCGTGAGACATCCCTAACCTGGATGCTACGCTTGCAAAAACACAGTATAGAAATACCTTGGGGATGGCTCGAATATGGCTTGCCTTGAACCTAAAAGCATGTAATGGGAGACCGCCGGGCCAAGGCGACGTTTGCTAGTGGCAATCCAACTAGCCACATTAACTATATTTTAATGTTAAATTGTGGGCATTGGTGAAAAATGTTGAAGTAATAAGATCGGAAAGTGATCACCACCCACTACAACTGGTACTGCACTCCTCCATTTCAAGTGGATTACAGCCAGAATCCATAAAGCAGAATGCTTCCATTAATCTCACTAGTCACTTAAAACGTGCAATCACACCCCGGCAGGGGTGTGTACAGGCCAGTAACGACCCCTAGCCCTCGCCAAGGCCTTGGCTTTGCTCGGGCCTGCCTAGGCTCAGGTTGGCGGGCCGTTACCAGCCATGTACGCCCCCTGCTGGAGCGTGATTCTACAATATAGTGGGTGATGGAAAGAGATCTGTGGCACCCTGCATGGCACCCCTCGTGATGTAGATGCATCCAAAACCACTGAAGAAATCACAAAAGTCCCTCCCATTACTTGTATGTGTATCTGGGAAGACTTAAAACGAACCAAGGGCACATAAGCATCATTGTCTGTAAGAAAAAATGTCATTTTTGTCAATGATGGACTTTTACGCCAAGTTTCTACGACGTTTTAAGAGAGTACTGTGATAATGAGGAAGTTGATGACTAAAAATAGAATTATGATGGATGTAAGGGATTATGGGCTCACTGTGTGGCTAACACCAGAAAGAAATAAGCAATAAGAAATAATTGTTTTTGCATGCAGTGTTTTTAGAAATGCCAAAGTAACATTCTCTTGTAGTAAAACAGAAATGTTGGCAGGAAGCTGGGAAATAAAAACAATTCATACGTTTCTATTTGTTTCAAAGATCAGACCACAAACCCTTAAAAGACCACTAACAGCTATGGTTAAATTGCTAAACTCACAGGAAGACCACTTGTTCGGCGGCTTATAACTTCGCTCGCCCTTGAGGAATCCACACCAAACTTAAAAGTATATGGCCGGCTCTGAATTTTTTCACCAGGTTGGGTGAGGTTTCATGCAGGAAGGCAAAGTTATAGGGGGGTCCGACATTTTTATTTTTTTCCATTGATAGAATGGAGAAAAACTTTGCGCACGGCTACAGGCTGAACGGCTGGATGGATTTTCACCAAATTTGGTGGAAATATGACCAGTACTTTTGTTGCTAATGACTGAAATGCACTTCCCAAAAAATGTGTGATATCTGGGTCTGCTCCGCCGACCCATTTCCCTGTTCGCTCCGCATACAGAAGTGTCATTGGCTTGCGGTACGGCGTGCTGTCGGAGAACTTTGGAGGCGGCCGATGGTTGGCTGGAGGGAAGCGTGCTGTGTGTCAAAAAATTTGGGGAAACGCTGCCATGGTGTATCGGAGGACAGTACGGCGGCAGAAGGGTCTGGAAAATGTACCGTAAGCCATGTGTTGGCGGCAAGAAGGGAGGGAACGGGTGGGGGAGTGAGAAGTGGTTCATGTGACATATGTATATAGGTGGAAGAAGACAGGAGTGCCTGCAGTATTTGTGTGCATTGCACCAATTCGCGGGTACCTACACAGGCGAGTACTTTGTGTGGTGATTGGAGGCAGCTGTCGTAACGGCCCGATAGCTTCTGCCGCAACCTGTTTGCGGCGACCTCTTTTCGTGGTGAGTGGTGGCAGCTGAATTTCAGAAGGGGAGTGAATTTGATTGCAGAAGGGGAGTGAATTGCACATGACATAGGTTGGTCAGTCTGCCTTTATGTGCTACGCCTGCCCTACCTCCTTCTGGGAATTGTAGTCCCACGCTGGCATTGCATTCTTCTGGCGCTGGCTATTCCCTCCTCAATCCCCCAACCCTCACTCCCATGTGCTTATGTTTATACAATGTTTTCAGGATCCTTTACCAGACACTGCGGAATACTGAAATTGAATCTATAGAAATGTCCATGTTGTGCATCTTTCACCAAATATTGTTAAACGTGCATTCAGCATTTTAGATTCGATCTTTTCGTTCATTACCATAGTTTTGCGCGCCTGAACAAAACATGTTTGCAATTTTCATGTAAATCATAAAATGTGAATGATATACAGAAGTTGGATCTTTCGATAAATAACTGTATGCCTTTCTTCATGACAGTAGTCGGTAGTGGAGGAAAGGGCCTTCTTGGAACGCAGAGCTCAAAGGATTGCTGCATACTCACTGATCCAATAGCAGAGGTTATTAACGCTTGATGATGTTTCAGATTGGCTGCCCACACTCGAGCATTCCATTTAGGGTGAAAGTGCAAAATAATGTATGACAAACTGTTCTAAGCATTCTTAAAATTAATTTTACAGTTCATTTTTAATACCATAAAAATATGTATATAATGGCATTGCAAGTATTATTTTAAACATATTTAATACTTTGATTAATAAACCTAAATCAAAATGGTTTACAACCTCATAATATGACAAAAAGCATATCATTCACACCACCACGGCAGCATTTGCATTTTGCTTTCCCAGAGATTAGCAGTTTGTTCAGCAAAGAGCACTTGTTTTTCCCACCAAGCTGAACAAACTAGGAGACAGTTCTCCATGTTTAATTCAAAGTTTTAAAAAACAAATAGCCCTTTTCATCCAAATATAAATATGGATAATTTCTTGTGGTAATGTTCTGAAAGTGAGCAGCAAGAAAAATCCCTCTATGATCCTGGGAAGAGAATCTGTCTCGTTCAGATGCGACACATAATTACCACTCGGTCAAACGCATTACTCCCAGGTGGGCTCATACACCTTCAATAGTGCCAGTTATATCCGGCAGTGAAACATCTTCAAATGGAACAAGATCCTGGGGACGTTGTATCATAAACATAATCATCAATGCTGGAGTAAGATGTTGGAAGCCATGTTGACATCGTTGTTTGAAGACCTCAATGCTTCTAGGACATCAGCCCTGGAAAATCCCATCTCCATAAGTTGAGCAATCTAAAAGAGAAAGAACAGTCATATTTGTAGAAAGCATTTTACAGGATGTTACAACAGTATCTACTAAACAGTAAAATAGAATACACTCTAAAACAATGTATATTTTTAATTGCATCATTAATCAGCTTGTTGGTGGGACAGTAAAACCAGTAAGGTAAGAAGGTGGGTTTATGAAGTGGTTATCTTTGATTCTAATTAAGTGGTTTCATATTTCAATACCTATTTGCATTTATTTTCATTTTACATACAATTTCCTAATATTACATACAAAGTAAAGCTAAGGCAATGAAGACTCCTGAAGGTAACAGGTTACCATAATCATTTTCAAACTATGATATACCGTACATCTGAAGAAAGTTATAACAACAAATGAATTCAATTAAATCGAATTGCTTCACCTAAATGAACGGACAATGGTCTCGATTTTCATTTTTCCATATCTTTATTGTAATGACAAAACTATGATCTTTGACTGCTAAGTAATACAATACATTGATAGAATACTTAACATTTCAAAGCAATACCAAAACCACCCCAGAACATTGTTGATATTGTTTTATGAACAAAGGGAACACATTAAGCAACTGTAGCAAAACCAATAGCCAATAAAATGCCGTGCTGAAGAAGGGAGACCGATGTATCTATTGCCAACATTGGCTTTGCATTCGTGTGCCGGTATAGTTGCAAGTGCCTACCTGTATGATGTGAAAAAAACGTTAGTCTGACATGACCAACTTCTCATTTCCTTTAAATACATTGCACTGAAGGGTCATCACTAACCCAACTGCACATTTATGCATCTGCCAAAGTATCAGTATGATCTGCTACTGCACCCAACCTATTTACATCCCACAAATGGGGACTGAAGTGCATTTTTGGGCTGAAACAATGAGTGACCATGAATTTCTGAAAATCTCCATGCATTATTATCTTTAGGGGAGTAACGTTATGTTAGTGTGTGGTGACCCTGACATTTGTGCATGTAGTAATAGATTACAGCATGTGGAAAATCAGTACTAAAAGAAATCCTCAAATCGTCAGTGAGGTCTATGGTAAAATGTACTTACCTGTAACTCTTGTTCTCCGCACGTGTCTTGCATGGATTCACATGCTCATGAATATTACCCGTCGTCAAGCTGGGAATCCTTGGTAAAAGAAAGCAGTTTAGCTTCAAACGTATCTACTCATCTCCTCTATAGCCTATCAGTATCCTTTGGGTCATACTGCACCCAGCCAATGACACTCGTCCTCCTAAATTCCACCCCTGGTGGCCATCTTCAGAACTGGTAGCACATGTAAAGTGACAGTATGAACCAGGAAGAGCAAGAGAGGGGATCAAGGAAGGGTTTCCTGTGAATCCATGCAAGACCCATGCTGGAGAACAAGAGTTAC
Source organism: Ambystoma mexicanum (assembly GCF_040938575.1). Lineage (NCBI taxonomy): Eukaryota > Metazoa > Chordata > Amphibia > Caudata > Ambystomatidae > Ambystoma > Ambystoma mexicanum. The sequence continues at coordinate 849,966,728 of NC_090939.1, forward strand.
AGGTAAGTAACTTGTACCTTCTTCAGCAGGGGGTCTTGCATTGATTCACAAGCTCATGAATAAGATTACACAGCAGTAAATATACACAACCAAAGGAGGAGTCAGGGCTCACAGAAGTAATACAGTTACCCCAGGAACAGGCTCATCTAAAACAAACAGGTTGCCCAGCACCGCCTGGCAGACCCAGGACTCCTCCCTGAAACACCGGTAAACAAAGTAACATTTCGTGAAGGTGTGGGTAGACCACAATGTAGCAGCCCTGCAGTTGTCAAGCAGGGAAACACCAGAGGGAAACGCTGTTGTTGCTGCAATGGCTCTAGTGGAGTGGGCTCTCAGCCGGCCCGGAAGCGGTCTGTTGGCTAGACGATGACAATGCATGATACAGCCGGAGAGCCACCTGGATATGGAAGCCTTAGATAGGTCCCTCCAGTGTCCCACAGGTCCAAAATTGACAAAAAGCAGAGATGTTTTCCAAAAGTCTTTAGTGCGTGCCACTTCAAAGGGGCACAATGGTTTGGTTCAAATGGAGGCCCCATGAGTTTAGAGGGTACCATTTTCAGTTCCCAAACCGGTGCAGAAGCCCTTACTGGCGGGAAAATTCTGATGAGTCCCATGAGGAACTCCTTAATGAGCCTGTGCAACCACAGGGTGAGCTTGCCTGGAGCCATGTGTACCTGCATATGGCAGCCAGATGAACCTTGATGGAGGCATGAGCAAGGCCAACTTTAGCCAGTGATGGTAGGTACGGGAGGAGCTGTAGAGCTGTTACTTGCAGTGGCCTGATCTTCCGTGCCCAGCACCACACAGTGAAGTGTTTCCACCGGTGCCTGTAGCAAGACAAGGTAAAGAGAGCCCTAGCCTGGGCCAGGATATTCTTGCATTCTAACGGCAGGGAATAGTGGCCAAATTCTAGGGCTGCAGGAGCCAGGCATTGAGGCTCAGTGACGCTGGGTCATGGTGCAGGATTGATCCTTCTTCTCTGGAGAGGACGTCAGGAAGCAGAGGTTGCTGGATGGCTGGAGCCACTGACAGATGGAGAAGTCTGTGTACCATATCTGCCTCGGCCATGCCGGTGCAATGAGGATCACCCTGCAGTGGCAACGTCTAAGTGTGTTTATCACACATAATAGTAGTGGAATCGAGCAGGGGGAAGCGTACAGGAAGAGGCCCTCCCAGGGGAATGAGAAGGCATCCCCTAGACTCCTTGGTTAACGATATCTGCTGGCAAACCACTGCCACTTGGAGTTGGCAGCCGTCGCAAAGAGGTTGATCTGAGGAAGACCCCACTCGCTGAAGAGGTGAGACACCTACGCTTGTTGAAGCAACCACTCGCTGCGGGACCGCAGGTCCCTGCTGAGCGAGTCTGCAAAGGTGTTCTTGACGCCTACTATGTGAAAGTGGACGAGGAACATGTCTTGAAGAATTTCCCAGAACCACAGGGACTGGTCTTCCAGGGAGAGAGATGGGGGAGCGCATCCCACCCTGCTTCCTGATGTAAAACATGTGGTGGTGTTGTCCGTGAAGATCTGCAACACTGGCCCCTGTAGCTGAGGTTGGAACGACCTGAGGGCTGTGAGAAACCATAAGGTGTCTCTCTAGCTAGTCCCTGGGGATATGTAATCCAGGTGGCCAGGACACGGCCATCGCTATTGGATGCAGTTCCTGGGGGTTGACCAATGAGAGAGGCTCACCTGGATGGGGGGTCCTCGGGGAGTGGGACACTGATGGGCGAGACGCGGTATCCCCCTTCCTTTGACATCTTTTCCCCGTTCTCTCCCGTAGGACTTTCAAAACCACTCCCTCCCTCCTTTTCCGACACCAACACTTTCACATAACACAAATAACAAGGCACTAACACCAGAGCCTGACATGTCCCAATACAAGGGTCAAGCAAATTCAGGCAATTACCCATAATCTCACACACACCTGACGGCCCTTTCCCTTCCCCAAAGAGATAAAAGGTGGAGCTCGATAGCACAGTACGAAGACGGCAGACAGCACGACGAGACGGCTAATCAATCGCGGCAGTTCAAGAGAAGGAGAAAGGTGGCGGGAATCGAGAGGATGGCAAGGAGAGAAGTGACCTTACCCTTTTCGTCCCAGACCCGCGTAACCTTCGTGCAAGGGAGCCTAAGACTGCGACCAAAAGCACCAGTATCTTGCAGCAGATGTCCACGATACACGGGGCATGCCTATGCCGAATAGCAGGAGCGAGGTAAGACCCTGCAACCATGCTACCGGCCTTGACCCCGATGAAGAAGAAAAGCCAAGTGGTTCATCACAGCCGGTGAGTCGAAAAAGAAACTTTAAGAACCGGGCTGTGTTGAGTGAGAGTCGCAAAGTAGCACGTTTTGAAGCAAGTTCGATGAACTATGAAAGAACTGTAACAAGTGTAAAAGGATAGACCAGCTGCAGAGGGAATCTGTAACGCTCACCTGGTTCCCACGGAGGCGCGGCGTCGAAGGCGCAGAACTCTGAAGATGGACAGGAAGGGCCCCTCTATTCTGGCTTCCCTGGCTCGTTGGATACCCTCCTGTGCGTGAAAAGGGAGTATTACCAACTGTGGAACAATGCTCAAGCCTCCCACTCCCTTCCAACCCTCCACGAAACCTCCTCCACGATTCCCTGTGAAGCCTCACCTTAGGGTTTGGAAGGATGAGCTCTCCATCCTGCTTCTGATGCAGGGGCGCGTTGAAACCCAGTTACTTCACTGGATTGAGGATTGATGGGAGTTCAGGTAAGCTTGACTGTTCAGGTAAGGCGCTGTAAAAGTTCTGTTCAAAAGTTCAAGCTTAATAATAATGTTCGTTGTCTAATTGCAGCAAGCGCTAATGCTTATGTCTTTTTCCCCTTAGGGGCCGGGGTTCGGAGTGCCGGAGATATGGCGCCGACCCGAAGTGAAACAGTTCTGGATGAGCGCTCAGGTAATGTCTTTGCATTCGCTCATTCAATGTCTTTGTCTTTTTTCCCCATAGGGGCCGGGGTCCGGAGATGCCAGGAAGCGGCAGGACCCGAAATGCAGTGGGAATAATCCAACAGGTAAGACTTAAAAGGAAACTGAGCTTTCCTTATTCCTTTTCTCCCTCTCACCTTTGTTCTTGTCTTTTTTCCTCTAGGTGCCGGGGCGTAGCTGAATCCGGAAGATCGCTGCTGAAGATGGAAGCGCCTTGCAAAGGTGAGTAAAATGCAGCGCTGCAGCGATCGAAACAAAATGCCTTTAAAATGATGTCTTCCTTTTCAGGGCCGTTGGAGAAATGACTCCGGGATGCAGATTTAGCAGGTAAGGGCTTTTCTTCTCCTATTCTCTTCCTTTCTCCCCTTGCAGGTGTTCCAGGGTGCTGGCAGGCGTGGCTGAAGTCAGGATGCAGGAGCTGACACGGTGAGCGTCCAGCTGCTAGGTGCAGAACAACGCGAAGCACGTGTGGCTGTTCGGGTGGGGTTTAAATAGCCTTGGAAGAGGTTCCTGGTATGTATCCTTCCACCAATCAGGTATGTATCCTTCCCCGACCACACCCGGGTGGTGAAGTAGTCCTACAGGTAAAGTAGTCCCATTCAGGCCTCAAGAGGGCCTGGATGAAGCAGCAAGGTCTGCATCAGGTAAGTGTGCACCCAAGCACTTAAACACATATCCTCTTCTATGAGCCTGGCGCCTAAGGCGCCAGGACTGGGGTCCGCTATGAGCCTGGCGCCTAAGGCGCCAGGACTGAGTCCAAAGGGCCCCGACTTGGGCCCGCTGAGACTTCCCTGGGGAAAATGATGTCTGCCTCTGGGGTTGCTGGGCCCGGCCTGGCTCCTTGGAGGTAGGCATCATGACAGAATCCAGCACCACGTGGGTGCTAACTCAAGAGACTCTGGTCGATCCCTGTCTAAGCGAAACTACAAATACCAGAAGGCCGTAGAAAGGCCAGCGAAATAGGTTAAATTGGTCATACAGGGGGTCAAGCAAAATCCCTGTACAATCAAAACACTTTGATCTACAAGCAGTGTGAAACAAAGGGAGGTGAATCCCTCAAGCAATTGTGAATGTAAAGTTACCAAGAGTGAACCCGATCAATGGATGCTGACAAAAGGGGTGAAGGCACCCAAGTACTAAAAGTCAGGAAGGGTCAGCGCCCAGAAGAGGGGGGCCCAGGGGTGAAACATTATCACCCTAACAAACTTCCATTTGGTTGAAGGAACTTTTTTGTTGTTGTTGTTTAAACACGTCAGGACCCCTAGGCAAGAGACTTTCAAAGGAAATGAGACTTGGCCATCGACGCGCCCGAGAACTGCCATTGGAACTATCGTCTCGTCCTGGAGAAGCCCGAGACTGTGCTATGCTCCAAGCTCCCATCTTACCCTCACGTTCAAAATGTGGGGAAGGGAGACCCAGGCTACCGCATCCTGGCATATTATTGAACACTTCTTTCCTTTCTTGAAAACTATCCCACACCCTTTTGTATTAGTTGGAAGGTTTGGCAATAGGTTTCTTAGTATAGGCCCCTTTTATATGACATGACACCACTAGGACTGCCTTATTTTTCATTTGATGTTTGACGCTTGCTCCCATCTTAGATTTAGGTTTAGATTAGGCGTTTTTCCAACCTGCATACAGCATTCATTGTTCAATAAACACCCTTGAGCTGTGATCACTTGTGTCGGTCTTACTTGTTGCCACCATAGGTTCCTCATAGAGCCCAGAGGAATTCCTGTAGTTCCATGACATTTATGCGCAACTCCTTTTCCTATGGGAGCCAGAGGCCTTTGGCGTGAGAATGCCCAGTGTGGGATCCCCAACCCTCAAGAGGCGGTGATAGTGACTGTAGCCTAGTAGTGAGGGATCTGAAAGGGGGCACCTTGAGTGAGGTGTGGCCTAAAAGACCACCACTGAAGAGCTTGATGAATGCCTGATTGAGGGCGACTTCTCTGTGCATGTGCCTGTGACCTGCTACCACCCGGCGTCTAGGAATTCCTGGAGGGGCCACACTTGGAGCCTGCAAAAGGGAACCAGATGGATGAAGGAGGAAATCATGCCCAACAGGGATTTCATAGACTGAACTGTTGCGATGGATGCTGATCCTTCACCCTCTCCTCTGAGGGAGTCACCAGACACGGAATTGTGTGGAGCCTGGTACCCAGGAACAGAGCGTTCTGAGATGGCACCAGGCAGGACTTCAGATAATTGATGCTGAATCCAATCAAAGTCAGAAGGTGTATGGTCTCCGCCGTATACTGGGTCACCAGTGAGTGGGAGCGGGACCGGATGAGCAATTCGTCCAGTTAAGGATAGACATGGATTCCCTGGCAGCGTAGATGGTTAATACCCTCTGAGCCGATTTCAGAAAGAAGGGAACGGCCTTGAATTAGTAATGTTGCCCTTGGAAACAAAAAGCAGGAACCTCTGGTGTTTGCAATGAATCAGGATGTGGAAGTAGGAGTCCTCCAGGTCGAAAGTTGCCAGAAAATCCCCCTCCTCCAGCTAGTGGAGCACGTAATGCAACGTGACCATCCTGAATTTTGGGTATTTTAGGTACTTGTTTAGGCATCGCAAGTCTAGGATCGGACATCACCCTCTTGACTTTGTATCACCCTCCTTCTTTGAATCAGAACGTGTCTGGAGTACACTCCGGATCCCTGGAGGGACTGGGTCTACTGCCCCTTTTTGTAACATGGCCTGAACTTCCTGCAGCAGTTGGGCAATGTGAAGTTCTTGACGTGCGACAGGAGGAATGCAAGGGTACCCGTCTTGAAATTCTAAATCGTGCACCTGCTGAAGAACGTCCAGCACCCATTTGTTCAAGGAAATCTTTCACCACTGATCAACAAAGTTTGACAGCCGGCCTTCCACTGGGGTACGAAAGTGGGGGGACGTGCGCTTTGCCAGTACAGGCCTCTTTGGGCGTCTGTGTCCTGGATGGTGGAAGATGAAGTTATGCGCCACTGCTGAGTAGAGCAGCAGGTAGACATGTTATCCCTAGCTACGGCCCCCTCACATATTGGAACAGTAGTAGAAGAGCCATACGTGAGACACCAGGTATCATCCCAATACTGCATCAAGTGTATGAGAGACGATATGCACTCAGACAACCGTATCAAATATACCGTCGGACTGAGAGGGTGGAAGGATGTCTACACACACTATTAAAGAGCTATAAGTGAAATCTGATAAGAGCAGAGTGACATCATAGAGGGGAGATACTAAGACGCACTGAAACCGATACGCAAATACTTAAGAATAGCAATGTAGTTGAAGTAACAAGAGAAACATGTAATCGAATATAAAAAAATTATATATGCAAAGAAGATAAAGTAACCTGCTGATTAATAAATGTATATAAGCAGAAGCGCAAAGGTAGATGACATATAGAAGGTTGCTACAGAGGGAAGCATAACATAGCTAGAACGGTTATGATGGAAAGATGGACCTCAAACTCGTATTAAAACCAATTAAGCTTCCTCAGAGACAGACCAGGGCTGCAGTCAAGAGACGCTGGAAAAACAGCTTTTTGTGAGGAATAAAGAGAAGTCTATTGGCCTGGGATCAAGGGTGCTATTTCAAGCAACAATTGCAAGGCACAAGAGGAGTCAAAAGGAAAAGCCATGTGCGTAAGACATTTCGCTCTTAGATTAAGCGAAGGAGAAACATCTGCAAGAGCCAGGTATTGGACAAATAAAGATATAGAAAATCCATGTAAGATGGAGTGAGCAAGTCTCTAGATGCCAAGAAAGGTCATAACATCCAGCACAATTGAATCAAATAAACAGTAACTCGAAGGTTAAAATGGAAATAAATGTGTGGTTTCCTCACACGTGATTTAGAAGTTGAAAACAAAGGCTATTCATTAAGCCCAAACAAAGATAATAGTGTGCCTACAATGTCTTGAATGTCCTAGAGCAGAGAGCAAGCTCTGAGGTCAGCTTCAAAGGAGAAGCCTTGGCTTGAGGCCTGACCGATTAGAGACAATGGACTAATTGGGAAAGTGGGGAGTAGTCTGACGTTACTCTCGGCACCTGAGTTTCGTTTTGCTTATGTGCTGATAACGAGCCAAAAGTCTAAGTTTGGTAAAGCATGCCAACCAATCAGAAGGTCTATTTAGCAACATGCTATAACATGTTGCAAAGACAAACCTGCTGTCATTTTTTCTGTTATAATGAGTATTATACCTTTTTAGAGGTGGTTCCAGGCATGCTCACCAGATAAGGGGCAGCCAATGAAGTTATTAACACTTATGTATAATATAGTTAACATGTATTCCCTAACCAATACCTCCCTTCAATAGGTTTTAGTTTGCCACATAGGATGACGTCATAGATGACACACATCGATGTATAAAACCTTTGTATAGTCACATTTGCGTGTGAGTGCGTGAATTACTGCCTGTTATTCACAAGATTACCCTACTTTATTTTATGCTGATAATAAAGTAGTACTTTGCCATATTCTTTGAGTCTGTCCAGCTATTTGGGTCCAAGATCATTATTGGTAATTCCAACTACCACATGAGAGGCTCCAAGGTGCTAGAGCACATTTTGGTAGCAGTATGGATGGTTCTGGTCTAATCGACCTAGGCTCAGATCTAGACTCTCAGACTCTTGATTGATTCCGCCATTAGCCAGACGACTGTGGAGATCGTCATGCAAAACATGTTTAAGACGATTCGGTTGACAGGTACTCCTTTCATTAAATTCCTGTCTGGTCCCCGCAGGTGTCCAAAGGACTGAAGGCAAACTGGTTGATTGGGGAAGAGACGATGCAGAGGGACTCGAGCTGAGCCATGGATGTAAGTAGAACATCGAAGGTGGCAATAATAGGGGGAGGGACTGTATTGTAAATATATGCATAGAAGTAACAATGTATTGGGACAAGAAAGAAGAGAAATAGATACCTGGATTCCCAGTTCCAAGAGGGGCAGAAGGGTACGCACTAAAATGACAAATAGGGGTATTTAAAAATTCCTAAGGCAAGGCCAAAAAGAAGAGTGTGTACCAAACTCCAACATGGGGTAAAAAGTGAGATGAGATACATTTACTGAAGATAGTAAAGGAAGGTGTACGCAGAAACGTTAAAAGAGCACATGTGTATGGGGTTTTAAATGTCAGAAGAAAACCTTTATTGTGTTTAGATTAGGAGATATAAAACTACAGCCCAGCAGGGAGCTGTAAAGGACACCGAGGGTACAGACATGGGCTGACGAGCATGAAGTGGAAAACATAGGGAAGAGGATTGGGGATTTATATAGGCAAATGAGAGATAAAGATGGGAATAAAACCCAAGAGGATGTTGAAGGATCTTTATCAAGGGGAAAAGAAGGAGGGTCAGGTGACGCATTAACAGATGAGCATAGGACGCTGTCTTTAAGTAGACTAGATCTTGATGAAGTGGAAAGAGATGAAAGTCACACAAGCTGGGGCATAATGATGTAAGGAGAAGAAAGGGAAGAAAATTAGAACGCGCAAAGTGGGTGCAGGCAGTTTCTCAAAGATTCGAGTGTAGAGAAAGGGATAAAATGGTCAGAGTTCGAGGACGCTAAAGAAAAAACACCAGAACCGACACCATACACTGAGTGACCACAAGCATGGTCGCTCAGTGCAGGGGATGTATCCTGCATTATGTAAGCAGAATAAGGTCACTGCCAGGATGGGGACAAATGACCGACACTAGCCTCACTTGGAAGACATGAAGCGTAGGTGGGTACGATCATAGATCAGGGTTTTCACAATTCCCATTATTAGAGAAAGGGGGAGGACAACCACAATATATTCTGTGGCCACAAATGGACAAGGATAATTTGAAATGTAAATTATCTAGTTTGACTTCAGGTGAGGGGAAAATGGATTTAGGAGTTAGAAAGAATGGCATCAGGAATGATGCAAGCTATAGGTGACATAAAAGGCCTAGCCATCCTAGAGGAGAGGGCTGATGACATTTGGAAGCAAGCAGGATATGTGGGTGTGACTGCACAAAACACGACACACAATGGAGCGCTATTTAATCATTGCAGAGCTGCGACCTTATGGAACAACCTCCCACCACAAATAAGACTAGAGCTCTCATACATTACACCATCATTGACACTGGACCCCCAAGAGGAACATGGTGTCAAGGTAATGACAGGAGGCAAGACATTTTAGTTCCTTCTAGACACTGGAGCATCTCGTTCCTGTGTCCGGGTGGGAAAATACCCAAAGTCAGGCATTGCTATTAATGCGCAGGGATTCTCTGGGGCAATTAGTTTAGTTCCTTTTATAGACTAATTGCCAATATAATCTTATTATATTCTCAAAAGACACCAATTAACATACTGGGACGTGACTTGATGATAAAACTTAACATGACAGTGGCCCTCATTCCGACTTTGGAGGTAACCACGCCGCTATTTGCGGCATGGCTGCCTCCAAAATCGTTCCGACTCCGGCCTGGTGAATGGAGTAATTACTAGTCCATTCCGAGGTCAGAGGGTCCGGTAATTCCCTATTCACCGAGGCCATTCCCCATGCCCATATGAGCCCCCATAGGGCTCAATGGGAAGGCAGCAATAACGGTACCGTTATTGACCCCGGTGTCCCTTCCCTGGTCCCGTCCTTAACACCTGCTAAAAGCAGGCGTTAAGGAAGGACCCGCAAAGGGAACTCGTAGTAGGGCGCAAAGGGATTACCGGTGCCCGGTATCCCTTTGCGAACTATTTGTAATGACCCCCAGTATCTTTTACTGATGAGGGAATAGTGTGTTACACTCCAGGGATACAATATATGAATGTGAACTAATTTATATTAGCCTTCAGAGGCCAGAAAGCATTACGAGGAGTTCCTTTAGATCCAGAAGTATTTTTGTATGGAGTGACTGTTTACTATCATGGTTACCTCAGTTGGTAGGTAAAATATTGAGAATACCTGTAAAGTTTTTGTTTAGACCAGAAATACCTTTAGAGTTAGATGCAGCAGTGGTCAGAGAGGAAAGAGTGGTTGTCCATGGAACAGACGTTTAGGGTAGAGGCTAGAGAGCAGTGATAGCCCTCGGTGAAGGATATAGATTGACAGACTTGACAGACCAAGAGCGTTTTAGGGATGATTATTTTGATGATGAGTTACCATTCTTTATAAGTCTCATTTATTGGATTAAAGTAGAGAATATGGAAATACTACCGGGAATGGTGACGGTAAAAAAGAAACCGTAATTATTCCAGGAAGATTTGGAGAAAGTACCAAATATTTTAAGGAGCACCAGTCCATATGACATAGGCCTACTGAAAGGAGTAGGAGCAGTTAAAATCAAGCTTAAAAAGGAGCAATTTCTCCACGAGCAAAACAATATCCTATGTCCCGAGAAGCGGATGAAGGTATATTCGAGACCATTTCTGCTTTAATGATTGCTGTGTACCCAGTGAAGAAATTGACTGGGGGGGCCGTAGAGATTTATTCGGGATCTACGCCCACTAAACAATATTGTGGAAGCAGAGTTTCCTTTACTTCCAAATCCTGCCACAATATTATGTAATATTCCATCTAGGGCTAAATATTTTACAGTTATAGATTTAAAAAACGCCTTCTCAATTCCACTCCATAAGGACTCACAAAATTTGGCTTTCTTTTCGTATAGAAATATTAATCTGAAACATACTTGTTTGCCCCAAGCGTACTGTGAGTCCCCATCGATCTTTAACAGGATCCATCAGATGGACCTGGGCAATGTACAGCTCGAGAATGCAATAATACAGTACATAGATGACATATTGGTGTGCAGTGAGACAGAGGAAAGGTGTAGGGAAGACTCAGTGCGACTCATGATCATATTAGCAGAGAAAGGATACAAAGTGGACAAAGGAAAACTCCAGTACATAGGACAACTGATCTCCCAAGACGGGAGAAAGTGACACCTGAAAGAGCAGAAGCAATTATGAAGACTTCAGAACCTAAAACTGCAACAGTTGTTAGGACTATGCAACTATTGTAGGGCTGGGTTTTGGTATGACGTTTCATTCATCGTCCGTTTATTTTTTTCGCTGCACTTTCTTGCGAATTTTTTTTGCTGAAAACTGAAAAAAAATCTTAGAAAAATAAAAATATGGGGGTGCATATAAGGGGTAAGGTGGGGTGGTGTATATGGAATAAATAATAGGGGGGGAGCCTGCGGAGACCGCCTGACCCCAAATAAAAATAAAAAAGATCAAAGATTTGTTTCAGCAACAAATTGTCATCAAAAAGTACAGCAAAAAAAACGGCTGATGAATGAACATAGAACCCTGGGTTTCGATTACAGCACCTATATTCGACCACTTTTAAAAGGACTTAAAAAAGCACAGGTACACAAAAGTAAGATACCATGTACAGATGAAATGAACGAAGGATTTGAGGTATTAAAAAAGGCAATTAGTACAGCCCCCGTGCTAGGTTATCCAGAACTATCATGAAGAATTTTACTTATTTTCTCATTCAAAAGAAGAAGTCATTACAGTAGTTCTCACACAGAAAACGACATTAGGATATGGACACAAACCATTGCCTTATTACGGTGGGAGTTTAGATCCAGTTATGAAAGGGCATTACAAAGAGCACCAGGATACCAGCTAATTATCTCAAACCCTCCCTGCAATCACATTTTTTGGTGGAGAATAGTGAATCCAGCAACATTCATAGCGGAACCAATAGGGGACTATGATTATGTACTTGATTGCGCAATGTATACTGAATTTTATGACATTGACAGCGTTACAGAAAATGCTCTCGAAGGGGGGACAAGTTATTTTTATTGATGGTACTTCAAAAATGGATCAAACTACTGGTGAAAGGCATACTGGATCAGCAGTAGTAAAGCTGAAACTAGAGGGTGAAATTGAAGTAGTCACAAGCGCAAGACTGCCTTCACATTGCTCAGTCCAGGCTGCAGAATTTGTGGCGCTTATCCCCACACTCCAAAGATATGAGGATGAAGAATGGCGGTGTACTCTGACTCTGCGGATATGACAAACTGTGCATGCAGTTTTGTCACGCTGGAAAAGGAGGGGCTTCCTCTGCGCAGACCGCACTCCAGTGCAATATGCAGCCCTAATGGATAAGTTTATTAAGGCTCCATTTGATTATCGCAGTCGTAAAAAGCGCAGCGCATACTAAAAGAACGGAAATGATTTCTCACGGAAACAAAGCCGCAGATTTAGAAGCCAAAAAGGCAGCATAGTTCTCAAATATTTGATTTTTAAATAAGAAGTGTTAAGAAAATGACAGGACAATGCATGTTGGTAAAGGAGGGCTTCAACATGCTGTCTATTGTTCAGTTAATTGAAATACAAGTTCGAGCGTCACAGGAGGAGCAAGATTTATGGAGAAAGCAAAGTGTTCTTTATCCCCCACTGAGGCAATCTGGAGGCAGGAGAGCACTGGAAAGCCAGTTCTGCCTCTAGCATTATTGGGGATAGTGCTGGAGCAGATTCACTACCCAGTGCATACGACTCGAGAGGGTCTTGCTGCTACAATTGCAGAAGAATGGTTTTCACCATTTCTTAGAACATGTGGCACAGTTTATTGTGAATTGCATCATATGCCCGAAATGTACTGCAGGGCACAATTTGCGAGCAGTGAGATGAGTAATTCCTAGACCCAATGGCCCATTTCAGCATCTACATATAGACTATGTGGCTATGCTGCAGACATGCAACTGTTACAGGTACATAGTGGTAGTGATATGTCCCTTTCCTAGATGGATCAAGCCAGGTCCATGTACACATCCCGATGCCACACGCGCCGCCAAGTTACTTGTGCGTCAGGTGTTCCCAAGATGGGGTGTGTGCAAAGTGCTTCAGTCTGACAATGGACCACATTTCGTAAATTAACTATTTGAGCAAGTAACTCTTTTATTAGGTATAAAACACAAGTTCTATTCTGCCTGTCACCCGCAGTTGAATGTGATTTGTCTGAGTTTTTAAATAGAGGATAGCAAAGATTAAGATAACTTTGTAGAAGGGGTGGTTACACTGTTGGCTCCTTGCGCTATATGCACTGCGAAATCAGCCTGGCTCAGATCACCACCTAACTCCTCATGAGTTGGTGACTGGACACCGAATGAGAACACCCCTTGGCTCCTCCAACTAGGGTAGAAACTGATGCCCACAGTGTAGCAAAGACATTAGGTGATGAGATGCAGGATTACCTAGCAACAATGACTGCAAGTGTTTGTTTCATGTATCAACAGATCAAGAACCGAAGGGAGAGGTCAAAGAGGACCTAAGAAGAAAGTCAGCCGACTGATCCAGGCTGCTTGTAAGGTGCTGTTGCGAAAATGTGATTGCACCTGGAATAAGCCCCGCTTTGAATTTATTTATTTATTTATTTATTCAAATTTGTTGAGCGCACATCAGCCCAGAGGCATCGTGGCGCTTGTTACAGACATCTTAGTTGCAGAGGAGACCGTAGTTACAAGCAGTACATAAATTACAGGGGAAATATATACAATAGCAAGGCAGTATAATTACATGGCTTCCTGAGAGTTTGCTAGTTATTTAGCAGGAACGAGGTTTTCAGTTTCCTGCGAAAGATGGGAAGTGAGTTTTCCGTTCGGATGTCTGAGGGGAGAGCGTTCCATGTCTGTGCTGCAATGTAGGGAAAACCTAGACCTCCAGCTTTGGCTTTTTTGATGCGTGGGGTGCAGAGTAGGTTAGCGTATTGCGTCCTAGTGGGACGTGTGGAGGAAGGTTTGAGGATGGCATCTGAAAGATAGGGCGGGGCGGAGAAGGAGAGGCATTTGTGAGTGAGGGTGAGGATTTTGAGGGTGATCCGTTCTTTGACTGGGAGCCATTGGGCTGAGAGCCTGGCCTGGGTGATATGCTCTCTTCTTGGGATACTGAGAGCGGCCCGGAGAGCGTTGTTCTGTGTGATTTGTAGTCTATTTATGTTTTTGGCTGATGTGCCTGCTAGGAGAGCATTGCAATAGTCCAATTTGGCTCCAATGGTTGCCCTTGCTATGGAGAGGCAGTTAGGTTTAGAGAGGTAGGGCTTGATGGCGTTTATAAGTTTGGTGGTGTGTGCGGATGCGGAAGTAATAGCGCTGACTTGTCTAGTCATAGATAGCGAAGAGTCAAGGTATACTCCCAGTGTCTTGACGGCTGTGGACACGGGGATGATGGAGTTGTCAATTGAGAAGTTGGTGTACAGTTTGTCCAGTTTGTCTAAGGTGTTCTGTTGACCTAGTATCAGGATTTCGGTCTTGTCACCATTAAGGCAGAGGCCATTAATTGCCATCCATGCCTTGATGATGGAGTAGATAGTGTGGAGTGCCTTTGCGTCTTCGTTGTATGAGCCTGAGAGGGGTAGAAGTACTTGTGTGTCGTCCGCGTAGTTCGTGTAGGTGATGCCGTATGAGTCAAGTTTGTCAAAGAGGGGCTTGGTGAACAAGTTATAGAGTGTGGGTGCAGTGCAGGAACCTTGAGGGACCCCGCAGTGGATTGTCGTCGGTGTGGCGTTAGCGATGTCCGAGAAGACTTTCATGGCCCTACCTTCGAGGAAGGAGGTGATCCAGGCGGCTGCTTCTTTGGAGAAGTTGGCTGAGTGCGTGAGGTGGGAGGTGAGAGTCTTGTGATCGACTAGATCAAACGCGGCTGAGAGATCTAGAAGAAGCAGAAGAGCCGGTTTGCCTTTGTCCATGATTTGGGTGATCTGGCTCTTCAGATCTACCAGGGCTGTTTCTGTGCCATGTCCTTTCCGGAAGCCCGATTGCCTCGTCCCGAGGATGGAGTGGGTTTCCAGAAAGTGTTGGATTTGGCAGTGTGCGGCTTTGTCCAGTAATTTCAGCAAGAATGGCACAGTGGTTATTGGTCTATAGTTGTTGGGTTGTGAGGGGTCAAGAGTTGGTTTTTTTAGGAGAGGCCGGACCCAAGCCTCTTTGAGGTTGGCTGGGATGATGCCTGTTTTAAAGGACGCATTGATAAATGCTGTGAGGAGCGGCGCAAGGCAGTCTGCGCAGTCTTTGACTAGTTTAGGTGGGCAAATGTCGCCTTTGCATGGGGAGGGTTTGAGGTTTGTTAGAAGGTTAATAACTTCTGTTTCAGTGACATCTCTGAAGGAGAAGTCAGGTATGGTGGGCTTGGAGGAAGGGGGTGGGGTGTTAGTCGGTTTGGTTCCTGTCTGGTGAGGAAGTGCTTTGCAGTGGTCTTTGATTTTCTTTTGGAGAAGGTCAATTTTGTGAAGCATGGCAGCTTGAATGCTGGTACACCAAGCTTCATCTTTGATTATTTCATCTGGAGTGTTAGGGGGGGAGATGAGCTCGTTAAAGATTGCGAAAATCTCTTTGGAGTGTGACTTGGCATTGGTGATACGAGTGTTGAAGGCGTTGGCTTTGGCAATGGTGATAGCTCTCTTGTATTGGTGGGAGATTAAATTGAATATGTTTTTGGTATTGGTGCAAGGGTCAGATTGCCAGTTTTTTAGTGCTGCTCTTTTGTGGGATCGCATTGAGTGCAGTTCTTCAGTAAACCAGGAGTTGGAGTGTAAGGATTTCTTTTCTTTTTTCCATTCAAGTGGCGCTATTACATTGATGGCTTTGGTGAGGACATCTTTATATATGTCTGCTAGGATGTTGGGGTCGCTAGCGAATGGGGGGGCTAACACTGGGGTATTGAGGTATGGGCGTAGGTTCTCCTCTGTGAGTTTCTTTGAGCTTCTGACTTGGGCAGCGCTGGCAGGGGTCAGAGTCTTAAGGTTTTTGGTGATAGGAATAGAGAACTCTATGCAGTTGTGGTCAGTCCAAGGCAGTGAGGAGTTGGAGGTGATAGAGGAGAGGCAGTTATGGTCTGCGATCCAGTCAAGTATGCGGCCTTTGATGTGAGTAGGACTTTCTACTTTTTGGATGAAGCCCAGGTCATTGAGTTCCTTGGTGAGAGTGGCTGCAGATTTGTCCTTGGGATCATTAAATCCGAGGTTGAGGTCCCCTAGTAGAATGGTTTTGGTGGAGCTTTTGATGTTGTTGCTAAGGATGTGTAAGATGTTGTCCTGGGAGTCTGGGGAATTGCCTGAAGAACCCTATCAGCTGGAAGTAGTTACCCCCACGGCTATTAAACTACATGGAAGATGAGCCTGGCTGCATCTGCACAACATCAAACCATCCAAGGGAGAAACTTCGACCCCTCCTGCATCTACTGACAGTGAAGCGAGAGAAGAAGTTCTGCATTTGCAGACAAGATCAGCAACCAAGAGCAAACAAAAGGAGTTTATGGAATAATAAAACACCCTTGAAATAAAGATTGACATTTCTTAAATCTAATAAGGAATAAATGGACTTACAGCAATCCTGGAACTTTTTTAGATAAGCTAAATAAACAATGCATTAATGCACCAGAGCCAAAAGACAAGGAATACATTGCATCTTCTATGCTACCCGTCATAGTAACATTACACACATTCTTGTATGCAGTTTTGACCTACATATTACAGTCTTACCCAGTTCTGATGAGACCGTATGTTGACATTGTGACATGTTTGGGCAATCCTAAAAACAATCACATTATTTTCAGAATTATTGTGGCAATTATCTTGCAGTTCTTGATATAAAAGCATGAGTTACAGAAGGTTCCAGAATATGAGAGACTTGCTACCATCAAGAAAGTCGATACATTTTTCGGGAATGGTAATTGTGATTTAATTTTGTCTTATAACTTGTTTTTTCTTCCTTATTTATGGCATTCAGACAAATAATTATAAAAAATGCAGATACTGTGAGGGACAATGACACAATCTTTATAATCCCTAACAAAGCATGAGCAGCACCTTCCCTAATTTACTAAGCAAATTGTTTGAATCAAGAGATGTTGGAGAAGATCATGAAAGCATAAATACATCTTGATAATTCAGCTCACTAAAAAAATAACCTGTTATTAGCACATGAAGGAGGTGGGAGACAGAACGTCAGATGAAAGCTGATGTGTGTTCTCTCACCCCCTACGCCAGTGGTCTTCAAACTTTTTTGGTCGGGCCCCCCTGAGCAAACTTTGGGCAGGTCGGAACCCCCCTGGAATGCCAAATGGACAGTATATATTGCGCGCCGTCACTTGCTCCCATCACAGTCGCTGGGCTCCCTCATCCCACTCCTACCCAGTGCTCCCACCATAGTCCCTGGGTTCCCCCCATCTCGTTCCCATTACAGTCTGAGGGCCAGTGGCGGCTGGTGATTTTTTTAAGTGGAAGGGCATAACTATTTCCCCCAAAAATGCCATAGCGACCGAGGATAGTGAGGGAGCCCATACCAATAAAGGGAGTATCGGGGGGGTTTCCCCCGTGAAATCTTTTTAAATAATGGGTTAAACTGTTGCATTGTAGAGCATACTTTTAACAAAAAAATGGGTAAATAGCAAAACAGTTTGCAATTGGTGCTGGGGGGCCCAGGGGGCAGGCATGACATTTTTTACTGGACATCTATCACAGATGTCCAGTAAAAAGATACCATCCCCGTCCTCTGGGCCCCACTGAGCCTAACACAATCAACATGATTATGTGTGTATGCAAGGCGCTGGATATTCATACAGCAATCACTCTATCATTCACACGAGCATCCATCACCATACACTCACTCATAACATAAGTATACACGCATCCATACACGTTTAAATAAAAACAATGAACATAAACGTACCTTCTGCATTGGCCTGCGTGTGGGTGCTGAAACGCACTGCTCCAGGCTGCTCTGTCCGTATGTGCGAGGAGGCGCAGGAGCTCCCCCACAGACATACAGACATGCAGTGCCCCAGCCAGCATTTCCAATGAGCTATGCAATGCTGGCGAAGCAAAACACCCCAGCACTTGCATGGCTCAGTGAGCATGTGCGGCTGGGGAACTAAACTGAACTGTCAAAGGGAAACAGTGTTTCCTTTTGACCGTTCAGCCAGCCCAGGAGCACTCCATCAGCTGGAAAAAACAGCTGAGGGAGTGCTCACTGTTTCAATGGGCTGGCTCCTTAGCTCCTCCATAATGGGTGAGGGGCCACTGGGTGGGTACACCGTCGCCATTATGGATGAGCCGCTAGGCTCGGACTGGCCTATAGGGCAACGCCTGTACCAAAAATGCTAGTGTGGGCCAGTCAAAATGGGCCACCATTTTGGCCAATGTGGACCAGTTTGATGAGTTACTTAACTATGCAGTTAGTAATTTTGACCATTGTTGCTAAACATATCACAATTTGCTTACATTTGAACACAACGCACCCTCTTGGGTACTATTGAAACAGTGGGCCTCATTACAACCCTGGCGGAAACTGTGCCAGTAAAACCCGAGTTGCATCCGGGTCCGGCACCCGCGAATGGGAAATTACCGGGTCATGCCGAGTTTGGTGGACCTGATAATTGCCCTTTCGCGGGTGCCGGTACCGGTAGATCCCCATTCCCATTTGAGACCCGTAGGGCTCAAATGGGAATGGGGAGCTCGGATGCACCGGCACCGTTAATAACGGCGCTGGTGCATCTGACGAGCTGTGCTCGCAGGTGCTGCACGGCCTGCCAGGTCAGACCTGGCGGGCTGTCAGGCACCCGCGAGCACAACTCATAGCTTACCGGCACTGTTGTTACCATACCGCCATAGTTGTAATGAGGCCCAGTCTGTGACTAAAGGAATGAATATCCATTTACAACTGCGGGCCACTTTTTCATTGTTGCCTGAGACAGTTTCATGCTTCAGCCCGACCCTGTGAGCCACCCCTGCCCATTTGTTCCAATCTAAAAAAAGTACTTATTTTTTTATATATTTCCTGCTGAGCTCTCTGGGCCCCCAGGGATGCACACACGGACCCCTGGGCGGACACGCCCCACAGTTTGAATACCACTGCCCTACGCCAGGAACACAGCTAGAATATTTATTGCAAAAGAGATGTCTGCACATGATGCGAAGTGCCTCCGTCATCTGGCTGCGTTCACAACCAGAGGACAATTCGAAGAAAAATGTGCAACTCTACGATGGCAATCAAGGAGAACATTTCCATATGAAGATATTTACGTGAACACACAAAAGATTGAGAAAGAGATGGGTTGTACAAGTAAAAAATGTATGTATCCAACCCAGATTGGAGAACAAATAAAGGTTGTCAAAATGAGGAGGATGGAATGTTGAGACCAAGTCCTTGCAGTGGCGGAGACAAAATTTCTGAAGAATATCCTTGGGTTGCCCACTGCAGCCCCGAACATCCCAGTGCTTTTGGAAACTGGATTGGAGGGGTTTGAGGTGATCTGTAAGTTACGCCCGGTCCTTTACTGGGCTCGCCTCTGGTCTAATCCTCAGCTTTGTAAATACAAAGAGGCAGTTACAGATGTGTTATCCCAGCAGGGGACAGCACCTTAAAGTGGGCTGCCCATGTGAAAGGATATCTGGGTTTGCAGAATTACTGGTCAAATCCCTCAATCATCACACCGGTTGCAAAGGAAGCAATCAAGAGCGCAGCAGGAGCAAAGGCGCGGGAGGACATCAGGAGAAGATCCAGGGCTTCTGAGCAGCTGGCCGGATATCTTTCAATGAAGACGCGGGCGGACTGCGAAGAATACTTGGACTATGTCTCGCCCATGTGGGAAAGAGCATTATATTTAAAGTTCCGTATTGGAATCTTGCCGAATGCTGTATTTCGGCATAGATGGAATATTGCTGTTTCCGTGTCATGTATCCTTTGTGGTGAGT
This sequence comes from Ambystoma mexicanum, assembly GCF_040938575.1. Lineage (NCBI taxonomy): Eukaryota > Metazoa > Chordata > Amphibia > Caudata > Ambystomatidae > Ambystoma > Ambystoma mexicanum. The sequence goes on from NC_090939.1 coordinate 849,986,342, forward strand.
CTGAAGAGTCGGTACAACACCATTTGTTACTCTGTCCGGCCACCATGCTCCCTGAAGCCCCTGTTCTCAAGACGTGGATGTAGGTCCCTAGTTGGTGCTATGGCAATTTGCCTGGACACCTTGGATGGCTGTGCTTGCCACTACAAGTTATCTGAGCTGGGCAAGAACAATTTATATGAGGAAGGCTAGATTGCTGAATGGTGCTATGGAGTAAAGACATAGTTCGGTACAAGCTGCTGTTGTCTGTATTATGTTCACCTGTTTTAATTTTGTTTTAAGGTAAGGCACTGATTGTGTAATTTTAGTGGCGTAATTAAGAGCTAAGCGATTGTGACAATGTAACTAATGTGTTTTTTTAACTTTTCTGTGAGCTGCTTTTAGGACTATCTTTTATGACTAAAGGAATGTTGAGACACATTGGAAAGATCATAAGTAACAGAATGCTGGGCGAGACCACAACTATTGGTGTATGGACGAGTGGCTACCAGCACAGGATGGGAAGAAGGAATGTTATCTTGCCCCACATTCTTATTGAAGAAGGAACCAGTGAAAATAGTGCAAATAGTGAATGACATGTGCTTAGAGTCATGGGCCAAGTTCTCTAAACTACAAACATGGATTGACAATGAAGCAGGACTTGTATCTATAATACCTCTAAAAAATGCGACAACATGCTTCAAGAATGAAGGACTGGTCCTGGTTGGAGAAAATAAAGGATGCAAACAGGTGTTTGAGAATCAGAAATGAATGGAGGGACTGCTGTGCTGATGGATCGATATTGGGCCTGTAGATCCAGAGCTTACATGCAGCTGCCTAAAAAATGGGGAGGAGTATGCTCCCTTGTGGTCGTAATTGTTGCTGCATTAGTGATTCCTCAAAGTGACCTTCATATTGACGAAATTTCCAAAAATGGATGAACACCAGACAAGCAAGAGGTTGCTCATCCTCCGCCGACTGAAGAGGGAGAACTATTTCTCATCAAAGTCCACAGAAGCCTATGATATTCCAGATTAGCATAAATATTCAGCAAGACAGCGATGATAATAATATCTATATTTATGCTAGGACTTCAGTGAATGCCAAGTGGCTGCAGATTACTAGATGGGAGCTGTTGCAAACGATCAATGCAACAACAAAAGGATTTAATGCAATTAGAGAAGAACTGAAGGCCATTAAGCATATGACTCTCCAGAACAGGTATGTCCTGGACTTAATTACAGCAATGGAAGGAGGCATGTGCGTCAAGGTCAGGCCTTCTTGCTGTACATTCAGACCTTCCCATGATGGAGAAAATGGAACCCTGACAGAAGCAATAACTATGCTGACAACCATGCATACGAAGATGAAGCTGATGAGAGCGCAGGAGATGACTGTTTCTCTTCTCTGTTTTCGTGGATTCCAACCTGGCTGGCAAATGCCTTCAAATTATTGCTAGAATTCTGTCTCATAAGGATCATTTTGGGACAATGCCAGAAAACTGCCAAGAAAGCTATTGGGATGAAGATGATGATTGATGTGAATGGAGATCATACACCACAGAATGAAGATACCACCTGTGAGAACATAAAGAAGAGTTTGCTGGTACACCCAGGGATGAGGTTCTACTACCTTAAGGATCACAAGAGATATGTAGGACATTGGGTATTTTGTCAACAAACTGGAGAATGAATTCACATGTGCTGGAGTGTGGATGAGCATATAAAGAATGCGGGTAACTTGGGGGGTGGGGGTGACAAAAGTATGGATTCTGAAGAAACCAAAGTATGAAGAGAAGATGAAGAAGACTGACAAAGAGGAGGTGTTTAAGAACTCAACCAGAGGGGGAATGTAGAGGAGCAGGAGGACATGCTATCCCCAGCACCCGCCCCCTCACATTGCCATATTGGAACAGTAGGAGAAGAGCCCTATGTGAGACACCAGATATCATCCCAATACCGCATTGAGTGTATGGGAGATGATATGCACTCAGACAACCGTATCAAATGTACCCTTGCACTGAGAGGGTGGAAGGATGTTTGCACACACCATTGGACATCATAGAGCTATAAGTGAAATCTGATAAGAGCAGAGTGATGTCAGAGGAGAGATTCTGAGACACACTGAAATCGATATGCAAATACTGAAGAATAACGATGTGGTTGAAGTAACAAGAGAAACATGTAATAGAATATGAAGAAATTGTATATGCAAAGAAGATAGAGTAACCTGCTGATTAATAAATGTATGTACGCAGAAACGCAAGGTAGATGAGTCATATAGAAGCTTGCTGCAGAGGAAAGCATAACATGGCTAGAGCAGCCATGATGGAAAGATTTGTATTAAAATCATTAAAGCTACCTCTGAGACAGGCCAGAGCGACAGAGTCAGGAGACACTGGAAAAACACTTTATGTGAGGAATAAAGAGGAGTCTATTGGCCTGGGATCAAGGATGCTATTTCAAGAAATAAATGCAAGGCACAAGGGAGTCATAAGGATAAGCCATGTACGTACAACATATTTCTCTCAGATTAAACGAAGGAGAAAACATCTGCAAGACCCAAGTATTGGACAATTGAAGATCCAGAAAACCCCTGTAAGATTGAGTGAGCAAGTCTCTAGAGGCCAAGAAGGCTAATGGCACCCAGCAAAAATGAATCAAATAGCAGTCAATAGAAGGTTGAAATGGATACATTTGTGGTCACCTCACACGTGAGCCAGAATTTGAAAACAAGGGCTATTCATTAAGCCCAAACGAAGATAATAGTGTGCCTACACTCCCTTGAAAGTCCTAGAGCCGAGAGCAGGCTTCGAGGTCAACTACAGAGAAGGCTTGGCTTGGGACCTGACCAATGAGAGAATGGACTAATTGGGAAAGTGGGGAGTAGTCCGACATTGCTCTCGGCACCTGAGTTTCGTTTTGCTTACCTGCTGCTAACGAGCCGAAAGTCCAATGGTGGGAAAGCATGCCAACCAGAGGGTCTATGTAGCAACATGTTATACATTGTAGCAAAGATAAACCCGCTGCCATTATTTCCACTATAATTAGTATTATACATATTTAGAAAAATGGCTAGAATGGCTAAGAAAACAAAACTTACCACTGACCACGTAAAAAGGTGTCAAGCCAAGAACAACTACAAAAATTGGTGGTCATCCATGAGACACTTGATATTTCAACAAGATGCAGAATCCACGTTGAAAGTTCTAGTCCGTAAAAACATCAAAGACTTCTGGACATTAATTAAAACTACAAAAACACAACCAATAGTTACACGGCTAAATCCAATTGGTCATCTTGAATAGTCGAGGGACAGACTTCTTATTGGTAAACCACCTACCAGGCCGTTTATTCTTTCTCTTTTTTATGCTGGCAAATGTTCGGCTGTGCAGTTTATTATAGCAGAATGATAAGGTTCTCAGCTCCAGGCCCCGAAGGCTGGATGAATACAGTCTGCCTGTCTCCTCCTTAACAGTAAATTCCTCTACAGAAGAGAAAGCGGCATCTCATTGATCATACCCGACACAGAGATGCAGTCCTGCACACTGCAGTCCTGTCTACTGAACAAGATTGTCTGAATAAATGTGGGGTTTGAAGATTGAGGATCATTGCAAGAAACAAACACTTTTTGTTCTGACGAAGGCCTTGTGAAATCATCTGGGAAACCTACCTGGGATGGGGTTTACTGTGGAAGGATAGGCCGAAACAAAGTGTGTCAACAACATTTTTTCAAACATCTGCCTAAAATTAAAAATGCTGGGGTAACGGACATTGAGTACCCTCCAGAGACCAGTAAAGACAAAGAGGAGATAGGGCCACAGGATAAGACAAGGGCTGGTTCCCTTAAGAATATGTATGAACAAAGGTGACGTTTTATAACATGCTATCCATGTGTATAAGATCCTTGAAGAAACAATACTGTAAAATGTGCCTTTCTCTGAGTCTTTTTTGATGCTCTGTTGTAAAATGTTCAGGAATTAGGTGAACATCTATAATAATCGCTTTTCGGAGATTTAATTAATCCATGGCATAAGAAAGATGTCACTGTTTTGTATACTAACCCGTGAAGAATGAAAGTAACTCTAATGTGATCATGCAAATGATTATCTGCTATATGTTTTTTTAAAAACGATACACTTCAGATCAAGGAAGTATTTCTAAATTAATACAATTATTGTTTCCTTTTGCGACATAAAAATCAAGGTAGGTGTCTGGTCTTTTGCCCGTTGATATGACTGTCAACAGCGTTCAGCTAAATCGGGTCTAAAAATTGTGAATGACAGGAGAAGGAGGTAGTCTGTGATTCCTATTTATAAAGCTGGAAAGCACAACATTTCCCCTCCAATATGTCCGCCCACCTCAGAATGGTGGTGCTGGAAATCTCAGGAGATAACTTCGGCTTTCCACGCTACATTCAGTACGAGTTCAGAATCAGACCCTGTGTAATCTGCCAAGTTATTCACACATTCCCTTCTATACAACACGTTTGCACCATTCGTAATGCAAATGATCTCTATTGGAATTTGACAGTATCCTGGATTAACATTAGGCCATCATACAAATGATAACATCAAGAACATGCAGTGCCTTAAGGAATATTAACCTCAAACACGGGGATATAAAATAATCATCACAAGACGTGTAACCCTTATGTTTATAATGATCCACAGTTCACCACAAACACACATTTCATACTGCATTACTTAAAAGCATCACAAGAGGGAGTCGAGCATCATAAGAAAGGGTGTATTTCACAAGTCAGCGACAACCTACAATGGTCAGATTCCACACAATCTACTACATTTACTTGTAGACGGGAGCCCTTCAGAACCCACAAACCAACAGTCCCGTCCCCAACGCCACAACACACACGCTGCCGTTTTCTGTCATTAAAAAGGCCTAAGGAACTGGCAGAAGTACATTTTACAGGCGAGCCTAAATGACAAAGCAGCATCGGGCCATTTGTTGTGCTCGCTGACTTCCAAGCTACACCTTAGGGGCAGGAATCGCTCGGGTGTCCGTTCCACGCGTTGATAACTACTCCGTTTTGTTATATAGCTTCTTGCATTGCCAGCTACCCTTTGGAGCATTGACTTGTGGACACGGAATTGCTTCTGGAAACACGCTAGGCCACCGCATTACTGACCTTGCTGCTGTCTGGCCCTGGCTGGTTGCCCTTCTTTGTTGCGACATCGGCGAAAATGTTCAAAGATCACGCAATAAAAATCGACCAGGGTGCGGAAGTTAGTTGTAGCCTGCTTGATCTGCCATGTTCTGCCGTGGTTCCTTTGCCTTGCCCTTCCCTCATGCCAATGCTCACCTGTATCCAGAGGTCCGTCCAAGTGGGCGGGAACTAGAGGGTACGACGTTCCCTTACTTTCCGGGGCAATCCTTTGTCGTTGCCTTATTTTATGTGACCGAAAGTACAGTTTCAGGAAGGCAACTTAAAAAAAAAATGTTGTTTTAAACTTCACCCCTACAGGGTACTCGTACCTGGGCGCTGCCAATTTCAAACCAGTGTAACGTGGCACGGAGCTATTTTACAGATGTGGGAGTCAGGCTATTTATTTCAATAGGCTGCTTGGGATGTAACACCCATTCCCAGCCAGCCAGCCAAAAAGCTGCCTGCTACAGCAATCTGCGTATGAATGGCTGTATGGTCAGCCTTGTTTGCAAGCAATGAGAGGGGTGTGTGTGTCTAGCTGGGCATGTTCTTCAAGAGGTGTGAATGGTGGGTGGTGAAGGGGAGGCTACATAAAGGTGCATGCTGAGGGTGACAATGACACAATAATGGTGGTCATTTAAATGGTCTTTATTTCGTGTTTTCTTCAGTCTTACTGAAACTATTGTATAACGCAATGTTGCAGGGTGGAGCGGAGGATAGGAAGAACACAGGTATGGGGTTTGATGGTGGGGGGCGCGACAGTGCTCATGGGGGAGTGGGCAAAAAAGGGCACGGGGCAGAGGGAAATTGAAACGTCAGGCGCTTCAGCGCCGGCACTTCGAGTGGCAAGCCAGTCTTGCGCCGGTCCCGCCAGCCACTCCCTCATTCCCCCATATAAGGGCAGCCACACTTACCCTTGATTAAAGGGTTGTTAGAGGTGGGTGGTAGCATAGCAACGCTGCACGCCAACAGTGAGTGATCTGGGAACTGCGTGTATGTAGTGCTTTGTCAGAATCTACTGTGTGAATTGTGTGCATTACAAATTGTTACCAAAACCATTGTGTGAACTTGCTTAAGTCTGCTGACACGTGCTGTGATTTATAAAGCAGCGCGTGCCATCACCTATTGTGAACCTCAATTTGCTTTTGTACCAATAAACTGTTAGCATTATCTAGAATTCTGACACTTGCTGTGCTTTACAAGCATTGCGTGCCATTATTCCTGCTTGCATTACCATAACGAAAGTCTGAACTGTGCGTGGTCGCGCCAGTCAACGCCACAGACAGACTAGGAATTACTAAACAGCAAACAGGCTTACTTACAAAGCCGCGGACCTTCACAACCACTGAGTTGCTGAAAGGCTCCACCTGGGACTACGACTACCAGAAGCACTGGCACCCTTGAAATTGAAACATCAGGCGCTTCGGCGCCGGCGCTTCGAGTGCCAAGCCGGTCTTGCGCCGTCCACGTCATCCTCGGCCAGAAACCCTGCCTCTTACCTCCCACAGCCCAGGCACTCCAAAACATGGTAAGAATGTAAGAATGCATATCGAAAAATTGAGTAATCTACAGTCCAACCTCCACGATTTACAACGGACGGAAGACATTCACGCACATGTGAAGTATGCGACTGCACAGTGGAAGTTGAGTCAATTCTTTTATTCGCATACAATATCTTTAAGTATATTTATCCGGCGCCCACACAGCAACCTCCAGCCTCACTCGACATCCCTCTTCCAACCGTCCCTGCTCACGTCACCACTCTCTGCATTCTCTCACACACATACTAGCTGGAAGCCGCGAGCTGAGGGAGCCGCGAGCCTTCACACGCTAAAACAACCATTAAAATACATCATCCCCCCCCTAAACATTTTAAAGGAATAAAGAAAACTTAAGATAAACTAAACCTAAAATAACCTATGAAGTTACAACAAATGTGGAAAACTTAATGAATGATATTACTATAAGAATGAATGCGTAATATACGCTGTATGGGAACCAAAGGATAACACGACTGACTGCAATTATGGAATATGTTACATGTCATAATCCCTTGACCAAAATGGCAATCTCCTCTCTCTTGAATTACGTACACTCCTGCTTCCAATCACCCCCTCCCCTTGTTGTCGCTGAACCACATCTTCACCAGCATGTCTTCCCAAACTACCATCCACAACATCATTTCTATTTAGAATATTTTCATCACCAAATGCATCACTTCCTGGTCTCTCTACTTTGACTTGCATGTGTTCCTGCTTGTCGCCTTTCCACATCCATTTACTAACTCTATCCATATTCCATACAGATCCTCCTGCAGCTCTAATCGCTCTCCTGAACACTTGTATCACCTTGACAGGCCTGCTGTATTTAGAGTCTCCCTTCTTAACATTCCTTCCAAACTTGATTCGTACAAAGTCTCCCGGCAGTATCTTCAACTTAAACTTTTCAACATGTATACTCCGTAACCTATGTGATTCTTGCTGTTTCCCCTGACTTTGTGACCCTGTACACACACCCTTCCTCCGATTAACCCATTCTGGATTAAGTAATGTATTGGGAGCTCTCCCCCTCATTAATTCAAAAGGTGATACCTCCATTCCTCTTTTAACTGACATCCTAGTACTCCATATCCTTTCCTTAAGAACCTCATCAACCGGTATATTGTTACTCAATGCCAATTCTACTGCTTCTACGATTACACGGTTGTATCGCTCCACCAACCCATTGGTTTGTGGGTGGTATAATGACGAAAACCTCCATTCAATACCCGTCTTCTTGGCAAATTCTTTCATTTCATTACTTCTGAACTGAACTCCATTATCACTTATTATTATTTTTGGAAATCCCTCCCTTCTGCATACCTGCATTAAGAACCTTATTATCTCATTAGTATCAATTTTCCTCACTGCTTTGACTTCTACCCAACCTGAGTAATAATCCACTAACACAATAAGGAACTTTTTCTCTCCAAACAATTTCAAATATGGTCCGATGATGTCAATTCCAAGCATCTCCCATGGTGCATCATCTTTGTCAATGTTAATTGGTCTGGATTTGACAATCTTACAACTCTTATCACTGTTCTGACATGGCCAACAATTCCTGATAAACCTCTCAATCATGATATCCATGCCTGGCCACCAGTATTTCAACCGCACATTATTTTTAGTGCCTGTGATGCCAGGATGGCCTTAGTGCGCCTTCTCAATAAGTTCATTCCAAAACTTGTGTGGCGGAATTAACTTATCTCCTCTCACTAAAAATCCATCTTCCATGGACAATTCATCCTTAATCTCCCAATATTTCCTACAACCTTCGCTGATCATTTTTTTTTCAGGCCAACCAAACTCTGTGTACTTTCTTATCTCTTGCAATTCATCATCTTTAGCCAATTCTTCCATCCACATCTCCTTGGACGTGACCTCAAAAATAACTGCTACTATTTCCTCATCTGGATCTGCATTTACTTCATTATTCTTTAACGGCAATCTAGATAAATAATCGGCAATTATATTCCTCTTCCCCGGCACATATCTCACAGAAAAGTTGTAATCCTGCAATTTTAAACTGAGTCTAGCTAATCTCGGAGATGCTTTACACATTCCTCTCACAGTGAGAACTTCTATCAAAGGTTTGTCAGTTTGAATTATACATTTGTTTCCCCACAAATATTTTCTAAAATAGTTCACTGCCCATGAACATGCCAACAATTCCTTTTCAATTACAGAATATCTGCCTTCTGTTTCTGAGATTGCTCTTGAAGCATGACTGATGGTTTTTTCATTGGCATCCTCATCTATCTGTGTTAACACTGCTTCTAGACCGGTCCCACTAGCATCCACAGTAATCTTGGTCAGTCTCCCATAAACAAATCCTCCCAATTCTACAGAATTGCATATTCCTCCTTTTATACTTCTGACTGCCTCACTACATTCATCAATCCAAACAAACTTTGCATCCTTTTTTAACAATTTTCTCAACGGTTCCGTTGTACTTGCAAAATTTTTTACAAATCTGTTGTAATATTCACATAATCCCAAAAACGATCTTAGTTTGTCCTTGTTTTTAGGTTCTGGTGACTCCTTGATAGCTTCTAATGCATCTCTTTTGGGTTTATAACCCTTACCATTTACTGCATGCCCTAAATATTCTACCTCCTCTACCCCAAATTTACATTTGTTAATCTCAATTTTCAACCCAACTTCTTCCAACCTTTTCAACACTTCCTTCAATCTCCCATCATGCTCCACAGATCCCTTGCCAAATACTATTATGTCATCTTGATATACAAGCACTCCACTCAGACCCTTCAACACACTCGTCATAATTCTTTGAAATACTGCTGCTGCAGACGCTAGTCCAAATGGCATGCTTTCGTAACGATACAATCCATGAGGTGTAACAAATGCTGTAATGTCTCTACAATCTTCTGTTAATGATATTTGATGATATGCGCTCGATAGGTCCAAAGTAGAAGATACATCAGCATTATCAATGCGATTCAACATCTCAGAAATGATAGGAAGTGGAAAAACATCTGTTATAATGTTCTTGTTGACATCTCTCAAATCCACACAAATCCTAGGTTTGCCATTTTTGTTCAATGCAATTACAATAGGGCTCACCCACTCGGATGACTCAATTTTTTCTATAACTCCTTCAGTTTCTAATAATATCAATTCCTTCTCCACCTTTTCAGCAATGGCAAACGGAATGGGCCTGGATTTCGTGTGCCTAACAGGTATCGCTCCTTTCTTGAGGCGGATTCTGTGTGAAAAATCTTTTAACAATCCTAATTTTACAGCTTTGCCTTGCTCCTTTTCCTTAACTTCCTTACTTTCTCGTGCTTGACTCTTATTGACAACCAAAACCTGCTCTTCGTTACATGGATCCAACCTGATTCTCAGTCCAGCTTGATCTCTCCACCCCAAAACATCTACTCCTTTTTCAGCAACATATACTTTTACTTGAGATCGTCTGTCTTTGAATTGAATAATACTCGAGAACCAACCAATCATCTTGATTTTGGATCCCTCAAACCCTCCAGGATTTAATATGTCTGATACTTCCATCTTGGTTTTAAGGCCACGTTTTGCTAAATTTTTCCATGTTTTCTTTGTGATAATTGTCCATGGCGAACAACTATCCACCTTCACCTTGAGTTTCCAATTGTCCAGGAATACATCACAACTCGGGCATTTAAATTCTCCATTAGGTGGTTCTCGTATAAGGAACACTCTTTCTTCATCCGATTCTTCTTCTTCTTCCATTATGGCAGAGACTTTCTTCCTCCTTCTACACGTAACAGCGAAATGGCCTTTTATTCCACAATTTCCACATTTTTGTCCCAATGCAGGACATTGCTTAGCATAAGCATAATGGCCAGTTCTGCCACAATTATAACATCTGTCTCCTTCCTTCTGTTGGTTATACTGAACCCTTTGATCATTTTGAACCCTGGGTTCATTCTTTATCCAGTTCTTTCCTCTATATGAGTTCCCTTTCTGCTCTAAATTCTTCATTCTGTTGTTTCGTCCTGCATTAATTTCACCTTTCTCTTTGTTCTTAAGATTCGTCCCACCTCTGTCTTTAGGTCGAATTACATTCACCTGAGCTTGCTCCTCTGTTTCCTTCTCTTGCATCTCCTTGCTGCCCTGGCTATGTTTTTGCATGCTTTGTACAGCTTCTTCTTTCTTGTTTTTCATCTCCCTCGAACACAATTGAGTGTGTTCCACTCGCTTTGCTATGGCTATGGTTTCTGGTAGGGATGGGTTGCCCACCATCCATAATCTATCCTGAATAATATTATCTTTCGAGTGGATAATAATTTGATCTCTGATTAACTCATCCAAGGTGATGCCATTGCCAAATTGGCACGTCCGTGACAGTATTCTCAATGCAGAGACATATTCTTCAATGCTCTCATGTTCTTTCTGCACTCTGGTATAGAACTTGTACCTGTTTATAGCTACGTTGGTTTCTGGAGCATAATACTTGTCCAATTGCCTAATAGCTCCATCATGTTCATCCGCGTCACCAGCTTCATCCACAGTTAATTCTGGCAATTCTCTGAACTTCCTTTGTCCTTCCAACCCCAATGCGTGTAGCAGTAGTAACTTCTTTTTCCGGGATGTGAGTTCCTCCTGTTCTACAGCCTGAATGTAATTTAACCAGAACTCTTTCCATTCTGACCACAGGAGCACTGGTTGACCAGCAGTTGGAAGAAAGCTTGCCGGCGGTTGTATGCTGATGCCTTGCAGCATCCTTAAGTGTTAAACTATTGTATTTTCTTGTTATGCAGCTGTTCCTTGTATAATTCTTGAACTTGCTAAATTCAGAAAATTACTCTTCAAGTACTGTGAGGAGGAGGAGTGGATCACTGTCTACTCCTCATTCTGCCTCAATGTCAGGCAGATCATGTGACTTGTATATATTTACAGGTCCTTTCCTCTGCTTTCCTCTCTGTACTAGACACACAACCTGTCACACGGGGGCGGGGCACAGCTCATGAAATACGACCCGATTCTCTCTGCACAAACCAACGTACTGCTAACGCCTTGGTTCGGAGCGTCTGCTCTCCTTCACAGCACAAGCCTGCACCGTGTGGCGCATCAGCTCGGAGCGTCCGCTCTAGCGTTGTTCCCCAAGGTGATCCTGCTCTCCTTTCCAGCACAAGCCTGCACAGCGTGGTGCAGCAGCTCGAAGCATTCGCTCTCCGTAGTTTTTCGAAGTGTGCCGGCAACGTTACAACTCGATACAAATCAGCTTCTGTTGCTGCTTTCACCCAAATCGGCCAGTGGGTTCTCAAGGCGCCGGCATCCTCGTCGCCATTTGAAGTATGCGACTGCACAGTGGAAGTTGAGTCAATTCTTTTATTCGCATACAATATCTTTAAGTATATTTATCCGGCGCCCCGCACAGCAACCTCCAGCCTCACTCGACATCCCTCTTCCAACCGTCCCTGCTCACATCACCACTCTCCGCATTCTCTCACACACATACTAGCTGGAAGCCGCGAGCTGAGGGAGCCGCGAGCCTTCTCACGCTAAAACAACCATTAAAATACTACAACATGCTCTAGGCGTTATGGATAGAGCCCACATTGCACCTGAGCCTCCCTTACTACAATCAGGCTCTAAACCACACAGAAGCACTCCAGGTTCAGTCCTCAGCACCCAAATGTCAGACCAATAGCCTCATAAAAAAGAGCAAGACACAAGACGAAACATTGACACCACCTCTCACCAAGAATTAAAAAATGTGCCTATTAAACAAGCGTTCTCTTAACCAACACGCCACATGCATACATGATCTCATATTGACAGAAAAAAATGATATCATGTGCATTACAGAGACTTGGCTGCAAGACCCTATATGACCAACATGCACTATTGCGGTCCCACCTGGTTTCACTATCCATTACACAAATAGAGTCAGCGGGAAAGGCGGAGGGGTAGCCATAATAATGCGAGATTCCCTCTCCATGTTCCCATCCACATCACTATGTCATGGATATGAGACTCTACATCTTAAATACTGTCCTACAGAGAACAACTGTATCAACTTAATACTAATCTACAGACCTCCGTCGCTAGTTTCAGAGTTCAACGATGAACTCGTCCAACTGACCAACTCCGTGAAAGGGCAAAACCAATCCATGCTAATCCTCGGCGATCTAAACCGATGGTGAGGGGACTCCAACGACAAAGAAGCCACAAATCTGGAAAAAGCCTTGGGCAAAATACATTTTGATGTAATGAACTCTGACCCCACTATGCCAAACGGGCATCAATTGCACTGGGTTATAACCAATAATCTTGAGACAAATAATTATGAGACCACCCCATGTATATTGACAGATCACTTTAAAGTGTCTTTTACACCAGCCATACCAACACCGCTAGAGAAATCTGCAAATTAAGCAAAGAAAGTTCTATTCCGGAATTTCAAGAAAATTGAAGATCTGACTTAGAAGCATTAGTATTAACGATATACTAGCTGATCTTAAGGAAGACGACTCATGTGACACCATTATAGCCAAATATGATCAGCAGATGCTTACACTAATAAATCAGGAGCCCCTCTTCGACACAAAACTTTTCGATCCAATTCCAATCACCAAAAATGGTTCACCGCTGAATTATCAATTCAAAAAAAGGAAAAAAAGGTGTAGTGAAACATGATGGTTAAAGAACCCCACTGTTTGCAACAAGATTAGCTGGAAGAATTTAGAAAAATCATACAAAAAAAATATCATCGAAGCAAAGAAGAACTTCTTTAACAGCCAAATAGAATCTTCATCTAACTCAGCAGGTAAACTCTTTTGAGATTCTCAAATCTTTAGACAAGCCCAAGGTGTTAGCACCCGCATTTACACCATCCCAAAGTGAATGCGAAAACACACAAGCAGCTTTTATGAATAAAATCACTAAAGCTAGATAACGAATAGCTCTCGCCCAACTTAACAAGCCCAAATCTAATCAACCATTAGCAACTAGGACAATTAACCACACAGCGAAATTTCACTTCCAGCAAATCTCCACAGAAGACATGCTGAGAACTCTGGCTTCTATGAAACCGTCCTCCTGCGCCGAGAATAAACGTACCCCTAAAATCATCCTTGAAAATCCTGACATCTTTGCGCCGCAATTCACAAAAATAGTTAATACCTCTTTTCGAGACCAAACAGTACCAAGAAATATAAAAAAGGTCACCATTACACCATTGGTTAAAAAGCCCAACCTTGATCAACGTGAACCTAATAATCTTAGACCTATCACAAACTGTAATTTCACTCTGAAAGTTATGAACAAGATTGCAACTGCACAGCTCCAGGCATATGTTGAAAGCAACGAGATCCTGCACCCACAACAATCTGGGTTTCGGGCATCCCATAGCACTGAGAAAGCAATGCTTGATTTGCAGACAAAAATGTTAGGTATTATTGACAAGGGCAAGGCTGGCCTTCTGATCCTACTCGATCAAGTTTTCCTCTGAATCTAACATCTTCTACGTTGTCCCTCAAGGCGCCAGCCTCTCACCACTTCTATTCAACTTGTACATATGATTTCTTTGAAAGCTGTTAGACCATATTCAGGTGTTTTTCACCAATTATGCTGACGACACTCAGCTGGTCATGGAACTGAGTGGTCAGTATGACAAGGACAGTGCTACAGTAAATGACCTCTATAACATAGAATATTGGATGGATATAAACTGGATGTGCTTAAATAGCAACAAGACCGAGTTGATGGTTTTTGGCTCCAACCAGGCGTGTGCCAAACTCACACCAGACTACCAATCCTTTAAAATCAAAGAATCATTAATTGAGGTCTCATGCAAAGTCAAAACACTGGGCATGACATTAGAAGCATCGTTGAACTCAGATGCCCAAGCAATGTACGTAAGTAAAAACTGTGCATACTATATTAGATTGCTCAGAGCAATTAAACCGTTTCTTAATGAAAAAAACTGCACTACAATTGCCAGAGCTACCATCTTATCATGCCTGGACTAAGACAACACACTCCTCGTAGGAGCTAGTAAACAAAGTATGCACACATTTCAATTGATCCAAAATACCACGATCAGAACAATTAAACAAAAAACAAGAACTGAGCACATCAGTGATGCCAGAAGTGAATTACACTGGTTAAAGATCGAAGACCGTATACTCTTCAAATCATTGACTCTGACACATAAGTGCCTCTATGGAAAAGCACCTATGTACTTGAAATCCTAAATCACCAGCTATAACCCTACTCGAGCTTAAGATCAGAAGCCCAGGGACTAATAGCAGGAATGTCTCACAAGAAAGAAAACGCCCTGGGAAGAGCCTTCCCAAACCGTGCAGCTGTAAACTGGTATAAACTCCCTCTGAGCCTTAGGCTGGAAGCCAACCATCTTACTTTAAAACCTTACTTTTCAAATAAGCTTAGATGGTGAATTATTTTCACCTGTCAGGCTGAGAACTGCTCTTTATGTACTGGTACACACAAGTGTCCTGTGAACATTGTTTGTCTTACTGTTTTTCTCTGTCTCACTGTTCCGCCCTGATGCCTGCGGGCCTTTGGCGCTGTGCAAATAAATAAAGAAAACAATAAAACATCAGGTTTTTTTTACACTTCTACCAGTGCCCCTCTCATTCTTACTTGGTGCATAACTTCCCAGGCCACTGTTTTTGTAATGTACCGGAGTAATTCCCTGGAAGGAGGCTCGCCGCAATGAAGAGACAGAGTGGGCATTCACTAGCTACGGATCACATTAGCTGTCAGTTTCCCCGTTCCATAAGTGACACCTCTAGCAAATACTGATTTATTCCCCTAAATGCATTCTGTAACTTGTATAATAATTTTTCCCATAGTAAGGATGTGACTACAAATCTCACCATCCAGTGGGAAAAAACAGGACTGGCTCGAGGCGTCATACAAGGAAGTGGGAAACTTGGCAGCTATGTAGATCGCGTTTCCGGACTCGGTGCTTCCTTTTATTAACTTAAAGTGGCAATACTAAATACCTAATTTCTGTCCTGCAGGTGCTCAGGGCATCTCGTAACACACCTCAACATATAACAACACGTTCGAGTTCTTGCTAGTGTCTGTTGTGGAGTTCATGAATCAGTTTTCTCCCTGGGTGTCTCTGATGTTTCTTCCATTCCTTGGAGGGTCTGTCCTTGGTCTGGGTTCACTTCCTAACACCACAGTTGCTTCTGCCCTATCCTCATTGGGTGCCATAGGGTCAATCACAAGCCCCACCTCAGTCTCTAGAACCTTCTAAATTATGTCCTTTCTTCCCACCCCACCAAAAGGTTGTAAACATGATGCATTCCTGGTCACCAATTTTTGGTCATTGCTCGCAGTAATCACTGACCCCTGAGCCTCTACTAACATATATGGTTGTGAGTTTCATTTGGCATGCAGAGCTTGTAGGGTGCCCATTATGCAGTAAAACCTGGTTGCCCATCAGCAGAGGGGGGTGAGCAGATTGTCGGTATTCCCTCAGGAATGTCAGGAGGGCTCTTTGCCCCAAGGCTATGCAGAATACCTTATTCAGGGTATGCATACCCTGCTTAGACTTGCCATTGGCATGAGGCCCTACTGGGGTGATCCTTTAATGTATGATGCCATAGTTCTGTAGGAATGTGCGAAATTATGTCCCCTGAAAAATGGAGGGCCATTGCCTGACCGGAGTGTCTCAGGGAGATGCCACGGATGGGACAAATTCAACTTCCGGAATTGAGGGAATGTATCAATAAGCAAGATGAGGTGTTTGTCCATTAGGACTATTCTGAAGTCTACACTTACGACTTACCGCACTAATGTGCTGTGTGCTTCTATGGTCGGTTCTCTTCCTGGTCTTCCAGTGACTTGGCACCACACGCACTATTGTACCATCTCATCTACTTTCTTTCAAGAGCTAGAAAGCAGACTTTTTTTCCAAAATCTAGAGTTGCAGGTTTTATTATTCTCGAGTCACGCAGCAACAGACCTTCAGCGGCACATGGCAGTTCTCTTCATGTTGGCCAAAGGCAATTCAGTCCTGTGGCATTCCCAGCATTGAAGATACATTCTCAATACAGGTGTACCATTGTCCACAGTATATTGTTTGCATAATGAGCTTTATGCAGTCCCCTCTTTTAGTTGCTTTAACTATTGCACTGAACGACATGGAGATGGGTACGGCTGTTTTTAGAATTGCTAGAATATGGGCTTCACCAGGTCTTCCGATTCCCCTTTTGCTTCTGCTTCTGCTCGACAGAGATGATGGGACAAAGTCAGCGGGTTGTTACTACAAGGGCGATAGCACAAGGCAAGGTTGTAGTCCTTGAGCTGGAGAAGCCAGCCTTCAATTGTTGCCTACGGGTATTTGGAGGAGCCATGAATAATTGGAATTAACAATTTAAGGCCAGTAGATACAAGGAAAGAGCTTCCAACAATGCACAGCTGGAAGTGACCAAACCCCCAGACTGCTTGTGATTTCCTTTCTATTTCTGATTACTTGCAATCCGCCTTAGTCAGGGGATGTTACTGGCATAGGCAATTGGTGGTCACTTATCACTTTGTAGTAGAACGGCCCCTAATACCAAAGGGCTGGCATCCACATTGATCGTGGATGTGCAATCTGGGATGAAGGACACCATGATAAGCTTGCTCTTAAGGCGTCCTTTGTGGCCTGAAACCAGAATCATCAGCAGGGCCCAGTGCCATGCAGTATCTTTCTTGAGGAATTTGGGGAGTGGTGCCGTTAGTGTAGGAAGGTTTAGGAGGAACCTCCCACAGAAGTTCACTATCCCCATGAAACTCCTCAACTTCAATTGGGACATGGGTGATTGGGTTTCCTTAATGTACTTCGCTCAGATCCAGTGACAGGCTTCCCCCTTGAAATGTGGAACCAAAGAATTCCATTTATATTTTTGTTTCTATAAGTCCTTGTTCTTTCAGTCGTCGCAGTACATTGGTGAGTCTTGACAAGTATGGTGGAAAAGTAAACAAAGATGTCACTTTCATGTCACTTACATTAATGATGACTGGTAGAAAAGCGATGACAACCTTTAATCAAGTTTTCGAAAACATCCACTGCAGAAGTCACCCCGAAACATAGCCGTTTATATCTGAAAAGCACCATCTGGGACCAGAATGTCATTATGTATCTACAGTCTGTGTGTAGCCGAATATGGTGGTACCAGCCATAAGTTCAAGTTTGGAAAAGTAATGCACTTTGTAAATCTACCAATGTATCATCCAGGGTTGCGTTGGATGTAGCTCAATGCACATTTGTTTGCTTGGGATCCATATATCTATGCACATCGTCAATGCATCAGATTGTTTGGGTTTTTGGATGATAACCATAGGTGAGACCGACCCACCCCCGCGGCACCCACGGTGGGGCTGAACACTCATTCAAAGATGTCACAAGCTTTACATTTCTGTAGTTCTTCAACTACTGGCTTGTGGTGAGCGGGTGCTGCCAAGCCCATCTACATGGCGACTACTATGTGAGCTCTGGTGCACCAAGTGGAAATCAGACCAATATTTTGCAGATTATGTGATCCCTAGGGTCTTCAGACAATTAATCATGGCCCCTGTGACAGTTGCCATGTAAATATATACATGAAGAGAGCGGAGTCGCAGTGCGAGTGCTACTTGGTGCAGGGGTCTGAGGACTGGACGAAGTGTCTGACGTCCCACACTGAACCTGGGGGAGCCAAGTTAAGACTGGTGACAGCAGAACTGAAGGGCGCCATGGCCGGCAGCAGGTTTGGCTAACGAGTGGGAGAGGCAGGGAAGCTCTGTTCTGGCTTGAGCAGCCCAGGCCGGTTTCTGTGATAAGCCCCAGAGCGGACGCTTGTGTTACAATGTGTGCCTGCTCCCACAGGCAGTCCTGGAAGAGAGGTGGGCACCATAGCCTGATGCAGGATGACCCAACCGCAGGAGGGAGTGATGTGGTGGGTAGGAATAGACTTGATAGGGGGGCCCTAGTTTCTAGGTGACTGGAGTCACCAGACACACTGGCTTGAATTGATTTGTATCGCTCAGCATCATAGTTGGTGGTGGGGCAAAGACAAACAAGAGTCTGAGATGGCGAAGCACGCTGGATTGTAAGCTACAGCTTCATCAATGTTCTGCAAAAATACCCTAGGCTAAGCCAATTTCCAGCGATTAATGGTGAAGACCTTAAATTGGACAGCTGGGACAGTCAAAATATGCACACTCCACAGATGGGTAAATCAGATGGATGTCAGTCTACGTACTCATTTGACACTTGAGGTGCTGGCAAGAAAAATACAGAACAGATAATGAATCAGGGGCTTGGGGCTTCTGCCTGGGGGTGCGACTAGGTCCCTAAATACTCTGCATCAGGGGTCAAGGACATGTTTCTACAGCTAAAATCTGGGATTACCTAATTGGATTCGAAAATTGACAAATTAAGCAGCACAGTTGATTATTTGCAAGCTAGGCAAGAGAAACAGGGTTTAAGGCTGGAATAAGCCAAGAGCAGGATATCAATTCTGGAGGATTCATCAAATCCATGGGTACAGATGTTTCTGACATGCACGCATTGTTGAAGGTGATAGCTGATAAAAAGGTAAAGACCTGAAAAGTTGCTCACAAACAAACTACACTTGTGTGATGGAGTGAGTCGACCTCCATAAAACCAGCGGTCCTGTTTGTAGAGCAACTGTTGAAGGAACCTTTTCACATGAAACACATTTCACCAATATTTACACTGTGAGGAGAGTGCACAGTTCCCTAAATGCCAGGTAGGTGCCCGGTGCTCCACACAAGCCAAGTATAGCAAGGTTACTTAACTACAGGGATCGAGAAACGTTGCCAACGGTGCCTGTGCTTCTGTGAAAACCATGGCTGCAGGCGACAGGTGCCCCCAGCAGGTCTGACCTGCTGGAAGCAACGGCCTCCGCAGGCATACTTGTAGTCTGGTGGTCAAGAAAGGGTGTTGGTACACTGCCCCTTATTTCCAGACTGCCAGGCTTGTAATGAGGCACAATGTCTTGCAATATCAGGGGTCCAAAAGACACCATTAAAACAAGGGCAGTTCTACTGTATTTAAAGCAACACTGTATACATTTGCCCTTTTTTACTGGAAACGCACCTGTTGCTCAAGGCTAAGGCATGGTTTGCTAAACAATGGAGATGTCCTATATCTTTTTCCTTGTTTTCCACCGCCATATGGGGGATAATGTTATTTGGATCAATAGTATCCTAGGATTCAGGCTGCATGAGATGGAGCGGGATCAGGAAGGTTGAACCTTAATGGTCACTTGAGAGGTTCCAGGTCAAGAAGTTGCATTTATAAATACATATGCACCAATTATAGATGTTCTGGAATACCAAGTGTGGATTGCCAACCATATGTTGGTGTGCCTCAAAGTGATTGTCTAGGGAGGCGATTTCAAAATGATTTTAAATAACAAGCTCTGTATCGTTTAACTATTCCCTAAAGCGAATGCTTACATATTTTCAATTATTGATCCGCCTTGCTGCATAAACATTACCGGAGGGCACCCATGCTTGTGGTACATGTGGTAAGAAAAAAAGGCACATTTTGTACATTTGGCCTAGGAGTATAGAGTGGTGCATGGCTTCTGGACAGGATGTTTTTTCAAACTGTAAGTGAGATCCCGGGTACTGAATTTGCGATTTCTCACCACCTCCACCATGTGATTTTGTATCTCATTACATCTGCATGGCGTAGTAATGCTCACTATTGCAGAACGGCAAATCTACAGTGCCACGGTTGTATCAATCAATCAACATGAATCACTGATTGTTGCCTCAACTAGTAGACTTCATATGTTGGATCTCCTCTCTTTTTGACTCATGATTGTTGAACGTTGTGATATTTTTGACACAAGCTGATGTCGTTCAGAGTGGAGTCAATCACACCATTTGGATGTGATTCAAAAACAGCTGCAATTAACGCTAATGCATATATTGCACTTTACATTTGAATTAAATTGACGCAGGGTTCAATCCTGATTTTATGATGTGATATGATGAGCACTTTTTCTGAAGCACTGTATACTTTATTCAAGTTTTTAATTATGATATGATAGGTTGTATATAACGTGCTTAATACCCAGAGGTTTCTAAGCGCGGACCCGGGGATCGAACCTGTGTTGCTCCGTTTTGTTTTGCTTCCAAAGCGAGCACGTTGCCACTGAGCTATCCTCCCGAGACCATCTATGTAGTGCTTGAATAAATATATGGTTCACGTAATTGAGTGTGAAATTTTTCCATGCCATTTCAGGATAGCTCTTTGGGGCATCCATTAATAGTATATTTACTGTTTTCTGTCCCTTCGGAAACAATTCCCCGGCATTGTGATTCTCCTCCCTCCCCCAAGACAGCTCAGTGCCCTCTAATGTCAGAGGATTGGCAGGACTGCTATTCGTATTAGCTTGCAAACTAAAAAGAACTGACTTCAGGACATAGCCTATTGCTATGATACTGAAGAAATGTATGGTGGATTGTTGAGATTCAGACCACATACTGAAATTATTTTATGACAAGATTCCCTAGTGACTCATAGAATTTAATAGAGGTATATAATGCCATATAAAACTGTTATTCGATTCTAGGAATGTGTGGGCATATTGGAAGATCTTGAATGATTTGCCACCGAGAGTTCCATCCTCTGTATTGTTGATGTTAATAAAAACATAGTTAAAAAAAAATTGTTGTCGGAGAACCATGGGCTGAATGCTCTTGTCTATGTGGAGTCAGAAAGGCAAGGTTTTCAGGCATCCAATGTTTTCAAGTAAGCAGTTGAATGCATCCAGGAACAACGCTACATTCTCTACATACAGCCGATTGGCAAACTGCACCAGCGATTCTGCTTCATTGCAGCTTACAAGGGTGTCTTCACCGAAGGCTGTCACATAAAACATTGCTTGTTTTGAGTGTGAACTGTATAACACCTTCGACGTGAATGTGCCGTTGAGAGTGAGTGGTGTGTTAACTCCATACGTCTACATACATGTTTGCTGATTGTAATGTCGGAGCTGGAGTCAAACAATTCAAGTACGGTTCTGAAATGACATTGTGGATCCTGGAGCATCTGTCAATCATGGGAAGGATGGTCTCTCCAGCACAAATCGAAAGACTGGTGGAATGGAGTGTAAGACTCTGCCTTAAAATGACTAAAATCCTTCCTCACAAATCTAACTAAAAGAACATACCTAATGTCTTACTCCAAACATCAGAAACAATTCCTGCTAAGTGACACAAGGCAGCAGCCTCAACCCTCTCCTCTTCAACCTCTAAATGTCCACCTTGATGAAAATCATTCAAAACCATGGACTGACCGCCTACACTTCGCAGACGACACACAACTCATCATCAAGATAGCGACAACACAAGCAACACCCTGAACAATTGCCTCACTGACATATACAGCTGGATGACAATGTACAACCTAAAATTAAACCTGCCCAAAACAGAAATAATGATCTCACACCCGGAGGACAATGCAACCACCACACAACTGGACTGGCCACCTGGCAATCGAACCCAACTGGGGACATCAAACATGATACAAAAAACTGGAAATACTCATGGACAACGGACTATCACTGGAACCACAAGTCAATGGTATTATAAAGGAATGCTTCTACCTCCTGAGACTGCTCAGAGGGATGCTCCCCTATCTCTCCTTCCCACATAGAACCCTCGTAATCATCTCTCTAGTACTGTCAGGAATCGACTATGCAAACAGCCTCTACCTTGGAATGTCAGCACATCCAAAACACTATAGCAAGGAAACTCCTGAAACTAACCAGTAGAGTCCACATCACACCAGCTCTGAGAAGCTAACATTGGCGCCCAGTAAAAACACACATTAAATTCAATGCCCTCTGTATTGCCCACAAATCAATACACAGACAAGGAGCGGAATTCCTCCAGGCCAAAATCAGCAACTACAAACCAGGAAGAGACCTAAGACCATGGGACGACCTCTAAATCGAAACAATACGAACAAATTCAATTCAGAAGAACCAAATTCTCATTTCTCATGGCTAATCTATGGAACGCAATACCAAAGGAAATTAGGAAAACAGAAGACCACCTCACCTTCAGAAAATGACAAAAGACATGGCTATTCAACTTCCAATGACCAGCACAAAATGGAAAATGCCAGCGATACCAATGGGGACCGAAGGAAAGTCACCAGCTACTAAGAAGCCCCCGCTTCCAACTCCTCTCCATTATACCCCACACTTACCTCACACAATCCTTGGACCAGTCTAATTCCCACTGAAAAATACAACTCACAAATCCATCCCAAAACTAACTGCCGCAAACAAACATCCACCGTCCTGTGTCAGAACCTACTTCTAGCCCGTACATTACAACTAAAACTAATATTGTCCAACAGAAAGATCTTTCCAGGAGAAAGGCTCCCTTCTCCTGGTGTATGGGTAGCATGCCCTCAATTTTCTCTTTCAAAGACAATGCCAGGGGGAATGACTCCCTTCCCCTGGCCTGCAGCAATCCCACGGACTGTTCTCTCCCCCGGGAGAATGACTCCCTTCTCCTGGTGTATGTATGATGTTCTCATTGAACACAAATGCCAAAGAGAATGACTCCCTTGCCCGGGCTGGTAACTCCAGCATTTTATACGGTCAAGGTTTTATACCAGGAGAAGGTATACCTTCTCCTGGTATCGATCAGCACTCTCCATGCCAGAGTGTGTGACGCCATTCCCCTGGCGCCTCTTCAGTGTACTTGATTGGCTTTGATTTTCCCACCAGGGAAATGACTCCCTTCTCCTGGTGTTTGAGAGTTCTTTTCTCACTTGGGTTTTGCCTTGGCACTGTTTCACAGAATCAACAAAGTCCTGGCGCACCCGAAGTGTCCACAAGTGGGAGCTGTTTGGCTGTGTTCCCCTGCAGCCGTGGACTCCTGTCCTCAAGAGGAAGCACTGCCGCGTTAAACCGCAGCGAAACTGATTAATTCTGACCTTAAGTAATTATTGAACTCTTACTGTGAGCTGGCCCTTGGGGACTTTGCTGTATTTCCTTCCCCACCTTTACATCTTCCTTGTTCTTTTTTCTTCTCAATACATAGCGTTTCTACTGAGCACACTGGCCCCGCCCCCTAACTCCCTGCAAGCCTACTTCTGCTGTGTGCCCGCGCACCCGAAGTGTCTGCAAGTGGGAGCTGTTTGGCTGTTCGGGTGTGCGGCGGGCTCCAGGAGCACAGTACCATTCACACGATAAGGTGTGCTTTGTATACAATCACTCATGCCTAATAGTCAGCCTATACGCAACAGGAAAGGCCAAAAGGCGGTTATGAAAGTCATCTAAATTGGCTTTGCCCTGCTTTTGAATTGCATGCCCACTTGATTCAGGTGAGCAAAGCGGTGCACGACCAAGAGATGAAATGAATTGCTTTATATTTTCAACTGCTTGGACTAATGCGGACTGTACTCTCCTAAAGTCTGGGTGACCTGAGGTGGTTGTGTGCATCCCGCTAATTCCATCCTTGGAAAAGCTCCACTCTCCCAATTGCTGAGCGGGTGTTTTTTTCCGTGCAACTGCTATAGAGAGAACACAGTTTAAATCCATTGGCACTCAGCCTGATTCACGTAGTAATAGAACCACTTGGGCATGTCTACGGTAACCTAATACTAACTGCTATCTAAATCATTATCTGTGTCTAGCAGTAGTTGGTTGATTGAGATCTGTTAAAAACAGTTTGTCTTGTATTGTGACTAGCAAGGAGAAATGGAGTTTGTACTTTTGCAAAGTCAATGTGACCTGAGGTTGTTGCGATCACCCCTCTAACTCTATCTCAGAACAAATACCTACCTCCTAATATTCAGACGTGTGCTTTCTCATGTGACTGTTACCGAGAGAATACGACCTAAACACACTTGTACTCAGTCAGTTTCACAGAGTAACAGAACTGTCTGGGCTTGTTGATAGTACTCAAATATTAACTGCTGTCTAAATTGTAAAGCAACATTCGTGTTATTCTGCAGTTGGCTGACTGAGCTTCGTTTCAAAATGTTTGTTGGGGATTCTGTGGTGTTGAATAATTTGGAAGTTACTACTTGCCCGAGATTTGTGAGTATGGGTGACCGGAATCTGCTTCACCCATAGTATGATGGGTACCGTAAGGAGTGGTAGGACTCGTAAAGTGTTAGCAAACAAAAAAGGTTATGATACCTAATAAAACAACGGGCCCTGCTCCCGCAAGCTCCTCTGATACAACAACCATTAATACAACCTCAGCCCATGCTGTGCAACATGGCTTAGGAATGGGTAATTCACTCCTGGGACCTGCTTTGAACAGTAATCCCGAAAAGAATACACAAGATATTGTGCTTGCTTATATGCACGCGCAGGTGCACGCACGCCAAGAAGGACTGCGAGACAGGTATACCTTTCCTCTTAAAGGTGCCCGCCATTTTGACTTGTCGATTCAGCATAGCTTTCTGAGTATCCAAGAAAAATGGCCCCATTCTAGCCCGTTGGCATGCGATACAGAGACGACATTCAAACCACTTTCTGGCACCTCTATGATGGCCGAACAAGACAAAGGGTTTCTCTCCCCTTAGGCCCATCAACCCCAATTGGTGCTAGAGTGGGGGGCATTGACAACGTTCATTTCCATAAGTACAAATATACTGATTCCGACAATGATGTCTATGGCTGTTAAGCCGCGCCATCTACAACCAGATGATGCCCAGGGTATTCCTGGCACAGTGTACATAAGCATTGATTCATCCACTAGCCCTGTATTCACTAACGCACCTCAGATATGCTCTAGCCCTGCCCTATCACGTCATCTTCCCTTTTACCCACAAGTAGCACCTCAGATGGCTGCTTCACCTGATGCACTATCCCCACACGACCTGCAAGTTTCCTAAGTGACTTTCCCAGTACTGACACACATTTTTTTTTTTAAAATTTGACTTTTATTGTTTTTAACAAGGAATGTGAACATACAGGTGGTTATACATTGTGCATAGCGAGCTACTTCATTAGAATCTCCAAGTCCACCTTAACAACAGTTATCAACATTAACGCTCCATATTCCAGGAGAAAGCAGAAAGAAGAAAGAAAAAGAGAATAAAGAAGAGAAAAGAAAAACCCCCCTCCCCTCCCCCCTCCCCCCCCCCTCCCTCTCCCCATTTCTCATGTCCGCTTCCTTCGGGGCATTGGCATTCTGAGTCGTAGTGAGCTACGTGACGCGCATCTTGGAACATCCAACGATCATTGTTCTCCTGTGTGGTCTGTGACACGCAAGGGTTGCCAGCAAGGGGTCTTCCAGTTTTCAGTGATTGGTAGCATGGATCAGGAGCAGTTTCCCTGCTGAGCCGAGTCTTCCATGGTCGAGCGCGAGATGTATTTTGTTGTGAAATCGAACCAGACTTCCTCCTGTCGCGCAGCTCTGTCATGTAATATTGCTGTTACTTTCTCCATAGTGTAAATATTTGTAGCGATCTGTATCCAGTCCCTCTTATTAGGTAGGCGAGGAGCTTTCCATTTTATCACAAGGGCAGCTCTCGCCGCAAGTAAGAGGGGGGATATCAGACCTTTCACTCTTGTCATTTCATCGTCTTCTTCTTCGAGGCCAAACAGGATCAGGAGGGGTGACAGTTCTCTATTTATGCCTTCCAGCTGTTTGATCCATCCCAGAACCTCCTGCCAGTAGATGCGGACTTTGGGGCAGGCCCACCACATGTGCCAGTAATCGGCGTTCATCCCACAATGTCGCCAGCATCTCGGGCTGGAGGTCTGGAACATTTTGGACAGTCTTTGTGGGTCGTATTGCCATCTATGTAGTAATTTTATAGCGTGCAATTTATATTGGGCCGCGATTGATATTTTGGATGGTGTTTCACATATTTTATTCCAGGCTTGCTGGTCGAACTCTCTGGCAAAGTCTCGTTCCCATCTTGCTTTTAGACGATGGTTAGGTGCGTTGTCTTTGGTGATTAGGGCTCTGTACATTCTCGCTATGAGGCATTTGGAGGTAGTAGTTGTGTCTAGGATCGTCTCAAAGGGCGTTAGTTCTCTCTGCGTGGTATCCTTCCATTCCTTTCTGGATATGACGCCTTTCAGACGTAGGTACAGGAAAACTGGTATTGGGCGGATTTGGAGGGCCTCCTCGAGTTCCGTTATCGAAATGAATTTCCCCTTTCTCCATAGCTGGCCGACCCTCTCAAGGCCGGCATCAAACCAAGATTGGTATCTGGCATGTTCCGGGATTTCCTCTCCGATTCCAGGGGACCAAAGATGGCTCAGTGGCGAAGGCCACGTGGTGACTCCTGACATTGCTCTTCCCTTCCTCCATATGTTCCACAACGTGCTTAGTATCGGGTGGTTGCGCAGCTTCCTCGATAGCTTCGATCTGGGGACCCATAACCACTCTGCCAGAGTCACGTTGTATAGAACGTTGTTGTCTAGGTGGACCCATTGGAGGTCTTTCTTTTCTCGGAGATGTGGGATTAAGATCCTGAGCTGTGTGGCCTGATAATAGCGTTCTATGTCCGGTAGGCCAACCCCCCCTAACTCTTTTGGCAGTATTAAGACATCGTAGGGGATTCTGGGTTTCTTTCCGTTCCACAAAAAGTGTAGGATGGCTTTTCTGACTTGCTTGAAGAAGTGATCCGGAATTGTGATAGGGAGGACCTGAAAGGGGTAGAGAAACTGTGGGAGGGACACCATTTTGATCGCATTCAGGCGTCCCATCCAGGATATCGTTAGCGGTTTCCATTTCTTGAGATCGGCCTTGAGAGCCTCGAGGAGGTGGGGAAAGTTGGCTTCGTAGAGGCCGTCGAGGTGTCGCGTTAAGTTGATTCCCAAATATCTCAATGTCGGGCCTCCGACGATCAGCCCGAGTTGCGCAAGGGCGCTCTGGTGTTCCGACGATGGTTCATGGAGTGGAAAAAGAGTAGATTTGGATTTGTTGATTTTAAATCCCGAGAGTGCGCCGTACTCCTCTATTAGCTGGATCGCTCTCGGAACGGAAGACGTTGGGTTTGACAGGTGGAGCAGAATGTCGTCCGCATACAAGGCTAGTTTATATTCTTTACCATTCACTTGGATTCCCTCCACTGCAGGATCAGCTCGTAGCATCACGGCGAGAGGTTCTAAGGACAGTGCGAACAGTATCGCCGATAGGGGGCAACCTTGTCTTGTACCCCTTTTGAGGGGGAACCATCGGGAGAATTGAGCGTTCGCCGAGACCGATGCTCTTGGAGACTTATAGATTGCTTTGATTCCTCGTTGGAGTGTGGGGCCTAGGCCTATCTTTTGCAATGTGGCCTCGAGGAAGTGCCAGTCGACTATCGAATGCCTTCTCGGCATCAATTGAGAGTAGCGCTGGATTGTTCTGTGAAGTTTGGGCCTCATGGATTAAGTGTAGGGTTTTCCGGGTGGAGTCTGCTCCTTGTCTGCCTAAAATGAAGCCTACTTGGTCATTGTGGATTATTGCCGGCATATGTGACTCCAGTCTTGCAGCCAGGATTCTCGTATAGATTTTGGCGTCAATGTTTAATAGAGATATTGGGCGGTAGGAGGCGCACAACTTTGGATCCCTACCCTCCTTGGGGATGACTGTTATCAGCGCCTCGGAGAAGGAGTCGGGTGCCACGCCGGAGTATAGGATGTTGTTGAATAGGGGAACCATAAATGGGAGAAGGGCATCTTTAAAAGTTTTATAGAACCCTGCCGTGTATCCATCGTTTCCGGGGGCTTTCCCTGTTGGGAGTCTTTTGATAGCTTCTTCGATTTCCTCTCCTGTTATGGGGGCTTCTAATGTGAGTGCAATATCCGTTGGGAGGGTGGGCAAGGGTGCTCGCTCTAGGTATTCATTTATAGCTTCCGTGTGCAAGGGGGGGCGTGCTGAGTATAATTTTTCGTAAAAGTCGGCAAAAACTTAATGGGACACGGAGAAATTGGTTCGTCAGAGTTCTCTTCTGTTTGAATCGTGGGGACCCACCTCTCTTGGCGTTGGCCTCGTAGTCTTGCGGCAAGCAGGGCGCCCGCTTTGTCCCCATGTTCATAGTGCTTCTGCTTCAGATGCTGTAGTTTACGCGCTACGCTTCCCGCCTCTAGTTGTCTTAATTCCTCTCTCTTATCGTTGGCCTCTTTAATCTTTCGTGGTCTATCCTGATCAGCCGTTTGTGCCATGTGGTCCAGTTGTGCGATTTCATTCCGGATCCTGTTCTCAATTAGTTGTCTTTCTCTTTTTTTGGCTGCTCCTTCTCGGATAAGTAGTCCTCTCCAGGTCGCCTTGCCTGCCTCCCAAACTATGTTCATAGAGGTTTCCCCTGTGTTGTTGATCTCAAAGTATCGGGTAATGTCCTGCTCTAGTTCCTCTTTGGTCGAGGGTGACCGTGACCATATCATGGTCGGACCAGGAGACAGGGTTTATGACGGCTTCAGTCATCGCCGTGATGAGGTCTGCGGTTAGGTATACATAGTCTATTCTGGAGAAGGTTGCATGTGGTGCCGAGAAAAAGGTAAAGCCAGTACGGTTGGGGTTGGCATGCCTCCATGCATCGGTGAGGTTGTAGGCGGTCATCATGTCTTCGGCTAGTGGGCGTCTGGCACCAGCGAGTGGGGATGTAGAGAGGCGACCTGATTGTCTATCCTGTTCCGGGTCCATCCACATGTTTAGATCACCTCCGATAATAACTTCGCCTTCTGCTTCGCACATGATTTTAGGTATTATCCTCTGGAGGAATCTGTCTTGGCCTGTATTGGGGGCGTATATTGCCACAAGGGTAACAACCGTGCCCTGTATGCTGCCCACCAGGGCTAGTGCTCTACCACTGACGTCCATCCATGACTTTAAGAGTTCAAATTGGATCTTTCTGTTGATTAATACGCCAACTCCTGCCTTCTTCAGCGGGCCAGAGCCCCAGTATTCCGATCCCAGCTTGGCATAGAGAATCTTCCTCTCCTCCCCTCTGCTATATCGAGTTTCTTGTAAGAAAAGAATGTCTAGTTCAGCCCTCTTGAATTCTCTCATCACCAGTGACCTTTTGGTGGGGGAATTAAGGCCCTTAACATTGAGCGTGCCAATTTTAAGCTTACCCTGCGTGTCATTTGGTTTATCATGTCTGTGTGACATCAGTGCGTCCGTGGAGTTTCTTCGCATCGTCGTGGAGCCCATTGTACGAAATTGCCATATTGGAAGTAGCATTGTATGTGCCTCTATCTAACAGAGGCTTTGTCTGAGGCTGTGTCATTCCCCGTTTCCCTCCCCTCTCCCGTCCCCGTAGGGTATTGGACTGCATACCCATCACCCTCTGGACTATCGCGTCGATCTTTAATACTACGATGAGGGTTTGTGACTGTCCGTGGTGGCGTCCGAGTTGGACTGCATGTGAACAACCGGTCTTCTGTCGGACCACCAGTGAGGGTCGTAACCGTACGACCCCGTAAACTAATAGTATCAAGGTAACATTTTTGAGCCCCCACCCCCCTTCTCATGAAATCACGTATCAAACAACAGTGTGTCAAACAACAAGGATTCCCACTTCAAGGTAACATTCTATGATACATGCGGTTTCGGGAGTCATCCTTCCTCGGTATCTCCTTTTTGCTGGACTGGCAGTTCACTCCTCGTGTGGTGGAACCGCGGACTAAGGGGTGCCATGATCCGTTATGTAAGTGGGTTCCCTGCCAGGATCATGAAGTCCTGAGTCGCCAGGATTTAGAGCTTGAAGCGACTATGTCATTGGTTGTGTTCAGGTGTGTCGTTGGGCCGCCTGTACTTTCTGGAGCCTTTCACTCGTTTCCTTCTCGGGCCCTGAAGTTCCCAGCGTTAGTGTTCCCTGAGTGCCCTCCTCCGGGGTCTGTCCGAGGAGGTCGGCAATGCATTCTCGAATTTCTTCTTCAGAGCGTAGTAGGAACTTTCTGGTTCCTTGTTCAAACGCGAGGGAGAAGGGGTATCCCCACCTGTATCTCGTGCCCTGCTCTTTTAGCCATCTCGTGAGGGGACCGCATAAGCGACGCAATGCCAGTGTCAGTGATGAAAGGTCCTGGAAAATAGTAATCTGGGCTCCCCCGAGGGTAAGAGTGCCTCCAGACCTGGCCTTGGCGAGTATCTTCGTTCTGTCCTGGTATCTATGGAATCTGGCAAGGACTGATCTCGGGCCTCCTGGGGGGCCGCCGGCTCTGTGAATTCTCTCGGTCTTGAGTTCATCAATGTCCTCGTCCGCAGTCAGGATTTTGATGATGTCGTGTATAGTCTGCTTGAGGTCTTCCTCTGTCTCCCCTTCTCTCTCCGGGATTCCAAAAAACCGTAGGTTATTTCTTCTCTCTCTATTTTCCAAATCGTCTATCTTCAGGCGAATCTCATCCTCCTTCCTTTCTATGTTTCGTATCCTGAGCTCCATTTGGGCTTCTAGAGTGTCAATAGAGGCTTGGTTATTCTCGACCCCTTCTAGTCTCTCCTCGATGTTGTCTATCCTTTGGGTCATCTTATCCATTTTGCCGCCGAGATTGGCGCCCATGTTTCGGATTTCGGCTAAAAGGGCGGCGATATCTCCCTTGGTGGCAGCTGCACCCGTTTCGATGGCTTCCACCGACATTGTTGATCCAGGGTCGGGAGCCTGAGCTGCTGGTCTGTAGGCGTATTTGGCAAGCTTGTTCGGTATGTTCATGGAGGGGTATCCAACGAGGAGGCACACGCCCCTGTGTCGGGGGCCTTACCCTCGGAACCAGTGTGTTGAAGAGCACATGGGGGGTATCGGAGAGTACCCGGGTGGTTGTCCTCGTGGCAGGGGTTCCTTTGGCGGGAGTGGGAGGAGGCACACGCCCTGTCTCCAGGGGCTCTACCCTCCGCACTGATTTATGTCCTTCGTCGGATTCAACGTCTTTTCGGGGGGTATTAGGTGTCGATATCGTCCTGTAGCCGGGCCCTGGTGGAGGTGTGTGGGCCCAGGTCTCAGGGCGAGGATTTAAGGTGCAGATGCTTGGAGGGGGGCCACGCGCCACCGTGTATTGCACTGTCCTCCAATTGTAGGGCCTCTTGTCCTTCTTCCGTTCTGCTTGTAACTTGGGGCCTTTTCAGAAGAGGGCACACGCCCCAGGAGTGGGGGCCCAACCTTCCGCCCCCCCTTTCGTGTGCTGGCAAATTCGCTGCGTGGGGGGAGACCCCCAGCAAGGGGGTCCTCCGTAGATATGTGGTTATGGTTCACCAAGAGCACCAGATGTTTCCTTTCTCGCCTGCTGGCGTGTGGGTCCCCTGCAGCCAGGCAGGGAGCGCGGCCTCGTGGGAACCCGTGTTGCGGCCGGTGGGAGCGATGTTGGGGCCGCGGCACCCCCACCAACCCAGGGCCTCCTCCGGTTGATTTGCGTGCTCCAATCAGAGGGGGGCGCCGCGGGGGGCAGGCTCGTGGCAGGTCTCCCTTGGTTGCGGGAGATTCGGGTCTCCTGCTGGTGCGGGGGGGGTCCTGGTAGCGCAGTTATTCTAGTCTGGGGGGGCGGAGCGGGCCCTCACCGGGGCGGCGCAGTCCGAAGCCCCCACGCCCGGACGGGCACTTACCTCCGCGGGGCCGATCCCTTGTGGCGTGGGACCGGCCGCTCGAGGAGTCCGCTCTTTGGAAGCGCGGGGGGGGGCGACCCTCCACGCGCTCCGGAGCGGGCGGCGGTCCGCTGCCTCTCCCTCCGGAGCTCAGGCTCCGCGTTGGTGTTCCTCGATGAGGGCCGGGGGCGGAGTCCAGCGCCGCGGGCCGCGGCCTTCTCCCGTGTCTGCGTCTCCACCGGCAGGGGGAGGTCGATTCCTCTGGTGTTTTTCTCGCGGACCAAAGGTCCGATTTCGGCCGGGTTTTCGCTCAGGGGGTGGGGGGGCGTTTCTAGTGGCTCCGGCTGTCGTTGTTGGGTACGGGGGGGGCCGAAGTGGGGGCTCAATTCACTTATGGGGGCCCGTGGGTTAGGAGCTCACACGAAGGCTGGCATCGTCCGTGCGCCCCCTGGTGGCCGTCCACTGACACACATTTTAAACCATGTAGATAAGGGCCATGACCGAACTCACCAGGAGATGAAAGAACTAAATACAGTTTAGTGGACATACTAGCTAAATTGAACAAACTAGAAGTGTTTGTTTGTGCTCAGGAATCACTAAGAACTTTAAATGCGGTTTCCAACTCAAAACTTGGCAAAGTCACTGCGAAAACTCAGAGCATGCAAACCCCTAATACAACCATAGGTGAGAGATATTCCCAAACGATATTTACTAATGATTTTTCAAAATCATTGGTTAGAACAAATGCGCAGGCATTATCCAACTCCCCCTCTAACCGGGTAGATGAAAATGACGATGAAACAGCACAGCTGAGAAAGTCTGTGAGCCACAACTCTGCCCAAATCAATCAACTAGAACTTCTATTTAATTCTATTAAAATGGGGTCGAGCCTTGAACAACAAAAGCAGGAGCCTCCTGCTGCAGCCTTAGTACTGCAACTCGGTGAGAATCCGGACAGTCCTTCAGCTCTTCCGGATATTATAGATCAGGAAGCTAAAGATACAGAGGGAAATGCTGGAGAACAGGATGACGACTTAAAAACAGCAGAAGAAGTACCATCCAGACACACTTAATCCCGCAGGGAAAAAAGGATGTATACCAGAGCTCTGAAGAGAAGAACTTCAAGACACATCCAGATCCAGCAGGGGGGGTAAAAAAACAAAAAATCTCATCTCTCCAAAAATAAAAAATACATAATTCCCATATAAAAGATATTTGTAATTTATCGCAGGATGAGATGGCGTTTCACTTGAATCAATTGGATGAGGATAGTAAAGCGGCCGTTGACCTAAAAGGAAAGCCATCTAACTCAGCAATAAACGATGACAAAAACTCACTAATAAAAAACTTAATAAAAAGAAAAAAAGTACCACCAGAACCCGCGGCCCCTGAAGAAAAGGAACCGTTAGATTCAAAAACAGTTGTCAAAAATGACACAGATAGTTCCTCCCCAACACCGGGAATTGATCAGCTGTTGACTAAAACTCACTTAAAAATGTTCTACCAGCTCATAAACAGCCTTAAACTAACTACCAAACCACCCAGTCCAATGGTTGTAACGTCTACCTCTCACAAAATTGAAGCTTCTATGAAAACAATCATCTCTTCGCAAGGAAATCGGGATGACTCAACGAAACTGAATGTGCACCAAGTCCCTGAACAGACAGTGGACATTCAGAGTCCATCCACCCGTCCGACGGAAACACCAGCAGTAACCGGGACAACCCCTGTTCCGGGTAACGACGCAGTGGCTGAATCCCCCGACACTGATAACACGCTAGGTGATGAACGAATGGTGGATAACACCGTAGTGGGTTGGTTGAGGGGACCCTAAACATTGGGTGGAATAAAATCAATATATAATACAGGCTCCAAACATTCAGGGAAATTCCGGTGTTAAGAATCCTAAACACTGATGACATTGACTGGGTTACCTTAACCCAGTTCAACAACACACGCATGATAGGTCAGTTCCATACGGTTATTATCACAAAATTGATTTGGAACCACAGGACAGACTTTATCCAATTAGGTCTGACCCATCTAAAGAAGCTGCGACAAAATGTCTCGAGTTTACAGATCCAGAATCCACAGTGACGACAGCACCTGTGATCGGCAAGCAAATAATAAACGCAGACAATGTAGCTGCGCTAGAGCAACTTGCATCTTTATCTGCAATCATCAAGGACTGGTTGTGGCTTTCTGCTTTGGCAAATAGCCTGAAAACAGTTAACACCACTGCTATCCCAACACAGCAACCCTAATATATCAGTAGTATCATAGAATTAATGTGGATTCTCTAACCTGAATATATGGTTAAACGTTTTTGGAGTCACCAATCAACCTCTAATTATCCTATGTCAGGAAACAATGATGTTTCAGGAATTTCATACAAACGGTTACACGTCATTCTCAGCAAATGCAAAAAGGGGGTCACTAGCGAGATTATTGGCTCTAATCATTTCCATGCTGAGAAATCGTCCAGGCAAGCTATTTCAGATGGAGCCTAATTTGCAACTTGCAGTTATTGATAGACCCAACATTTAATTACGGTGGAATCCCCACTTATGTAACAAATTGAACAACTTGATCTCCAAAGAGATCACGCACCCATTATCATGGTGCCACTACATTCGGGAATCCTCAACTACTCCAGGAACTCTATAATCAAAAAATAAAAAGAAAGGTAGCAACACGGACTGAAGATGAACCCAAAAACAGTACCCCCCGGTCTCACCATTTCAAACCAATAGTGAAAGATTTAAAAAAGTGTAAAAAATAGAATGCTGCGCAAGATTAAAATACTGAATTGATCAAATCCAACCTATCTTCTGAGGAAAAAACAGATATGCAATCTTTATAGTAACAAATGTCGTATTGCCATAAATAATTCCCTAATTATGGAAAATCAAAAAATAGTATACAGTCTTAGTCGTAACAAAAGAAGAAACATTTGGACTGTGCTTAGACAGGGAGGGTCACTTAAGGAGAAAAGGCAGTCGTCCTCTGTCTAAGCTGAAAGGTAGACAGAATTCTTCTCAGAAAAATACAAATTACCCAAGAATTTCAAAGACATTAGGGTCAGCTTGCATCCATATGTGAACAGTAGCGTTTGTCCCCGGACGACTGGGGACGTGGAATGGGCAATCTTGAGACTCAATCCATCTAGAGCCGCAGAGCCCGATGGGATCCCGACCTGCGTAATAAAGAATGCCCCATTCCTCTGGGCTTGAATCCTCAAGAAGAAATTTGACAACATCTACCGCTCAAACACGATCCCCAACTCATGGCTAAATGCGATCATAGTTCCTGTCTTCAAAAAAGGCAGTCCGGCAGAGCCAAACAACTACAGAGCTATTGCTGTCATAGACACGTCTGCAAAAGTTTTGCCATTCAATTATTAAAAGAAATAGATCACCATATGAAGCTTTACTGCACCCTTTCATGTTTCCAGATCGGTTTCAGAAGACAGATGGGGACGGCCCTGAATGCCATGATCCTGGCGCACCTTCTTGCCAAGGGCAAGATGTGCAATACATGTCCGGTTTACATGGTCGTGCTCGACCTGTCTTCGGCATTCGATTGTGTAATCCGGAATTTGCTGTGGAAGAAGATGTAATAGCAGGCTTCCCTTCACAATTGTTACTCTAATAGTGAAATTACACGAACATACTACTTACTCAATCAGAGTAAATCAGCAAGGTGCCTTAACCTCTACTATACCAACAGGGGTAGGTGTTAAACAGGGATGTAACCTAGCCGCTGTACTATTCAACCTTTATCTTTCCAATATTGACAGGATATGGTTGCTTCCCATCACTTTCCCAGTGAGACTAGGAAGCCTGCATATACACTGGCTTGTATTTGCCGATGACATCATCTTGTTCGATAGAACGCCCTACGGCCTACAGAACAAAACTGGCAGTATTTGCACAATATGCACAAGATAACAATCTCCTATCAAACCCCTCCAAATTGAGGATAATTGTATTTAACAACTTAAAAAGAAAAACTACATCTTACAAATGGACCCTTGATGGCTCTTGCATTGAACAAGTTGCCTCGATAAGATATTTGGGCTACGACTTGGGCGATACGTCTTCTGTGACGATGTGGAAAGAATCCCTGTTCCAAAAAGCCAACGCATCCATTTCACAAATGAAGGTAATATACAAAAGGTTTTGCAAATTCTCTATGATCCCCCTTATAGAGTACTATTCCCTAAAAGTTGAGGAAACCATATTGTACAGCTTGGACATATGTTTAGCAAACATTGACCTTATTTTAGACCAACTCCAAGGTACAATATGGAAAAGAACTCTCAGGATGGCTAACTCCTTACCCAACCCTTTATTGCTTCATGAACTTACCCTAATATCTTTATCAGTCAGATACAAATGAAGGCGTCTAAACAACTGTGCCAAAATGTTATTGCCTCCTGGGAACTCTCTTTAAGAGGATTTAGCCAAAAATAGCAGAGAAGGGACAGTTCAATCAATAACAACCTACTTTAGCAATATGAATCTGTTGCTTGATCAGATTGATGCAAACCCTAATAATCTGTGCACAAGACCTGCCTTTGTAAAAAATAAGTTATATGAATTCGACTGGTTGACATATTAGATAGGATTGGAAAATATAAGCATTATAAAGAACAAGTACGATTCCTAACTAAAAGAATACCCTGCCAATCACATATCACTCATTTTCCATGTGATAAAGCGCATGATCTTTATATCAGTTTTAAACTAATTCAATTTCAGACCTACGAATGGATAAAATACAGGACATGTGCATCTCTAGAAGGTTTACACCAGTCATGTCGATTCTGTAAAGAAAATGCACAAAGTGAAACGCTTGTAATTTACTGCGCTCACTTTAAAGTGCAAAGAAATGACTACCTTGGTAACAACAACATTGGTTTGATCGAATTCTCTAGGGAATGTTTGTGGGTCCAGTTTATGTGGGGCACAAACACAGCACTGGGGATATCTCTGACAATGTTTCTGTTGATCATTAACAAAGAATTACAACTGAAAATGAACGCAGACTAATAACTCCTGTTTGAACTGTCTACTGCCTTGAGCAGATGCTTCAACGTATATATGTTTGATAACAACTAGATAGAACTCTATCACCAAGACGTACCGGTACTGGGTGAGTGAATACTCGATTGTCCAGTATTATAAGTTCATGTAAGGGGGAGCATCATTGCAGGGGATTGTCTCCACCAGCTTCTGTACCTTGTATTTTAGAACCTCATTGTGAATCTGGAATCTGAAACCCTGACTCATCAAATGCTGAATGGTGAACCCAAATCTAAGCAGAGAAACTAGCAATTGTGTATTTCGTCTTTTCCCTGTTTTTTTTTTCTTTTTCTCGATTTCCCTCTTCTTAAAGATATTATGATGCCAACCTAAAATATTTACAATGCAATATTCAGGTTGATAAAAGTATTGATTGAGATATATGCAATCTAGGATGAATTTGTATGTTGTAGGTTATTTTGGAAATGTTAATTGTACTTGTGTTACGATTCTGAATATGTAAACCTTAGAAAGAATTGTATTTTAATGTGATCATTTTAAGTATGTTGTCAAAGTTTGTTAAACTATAAGCAACTAACAATAAAAGAACTCTGGGTGAGACAGAAGAAGGGACATGGAAAGGAAGGGGGGAAGGATCTGGGGCAAAGTACACAACACTTTGTAAGAGACAGGTCGTCTCACATGCCCATTTGTATGTGCTGCTGCAGCCAAAATAAATAAAGTTGTTAAAAAATGTTTTTTAAAAATACTCATCTCAAGGTCCCAGACCCTTCTCTGGTGGTCAGTGGGGTTAGCTCTGCCACTGATACGAGGAAGATGTCCTCAGATGCAC
This sequence comes from Ambystoma mexicanum, assembly GCF_040938575.1. NCBI lineage: Eukaryota > Metazoa > Chordata > Amphibia > Caudata > Ambystomatidae > Ambystoma > Ambystoma mexicanum. The sequence continues at coordinate 850,024,375 of NC_090939.1, forward strand.
TCTCTCTTTCGTTGTGGTCACAGACCCTTCTATGTTGGTTAGTGGACTTATCCCCGCCACTGGTGCGAGGAAGCTTTCCTCAGATGCACTCTTTACTTTTGTTTGGGTCCCAGACCCTTCTCTGGTAGTGAGTGGTCTTATTCCGCCACTGGTATGAGGAAGATTCCCTCGGATGCACTCTTTACTTTTGTTCAGGTCCCAGACCCTTGAAGCGCTTGCCCTGAAGCTGAGACCTCCTAACTCCTCCCACGTCCCTAGCGGACCGCCCATGCTGCCTGTTAACTTCTGGGATTTGCTTTCATGGCACTGGTCTCTCCAGGGACGGGGCTCAGTCTCCTTCCTACAGCCGTCAGCTTCTTCTCCGATTCTGCTGTGGCTCCACATGTTGAGGCTTCTTGCAGCCTCTGCAGCATCCGGGGACCGTGCTGTCCACCTCCTCCTGGAGGTCGCCCCACTGCCTTGTCTATTTGCAGCTGACCTCGGTCCTGTAGACGCAAGACCTGTCACAGACTCTCTCAGCTGCCCGCCTGTGTCCTCTACATAACCCTTCCCTCTGGTACATGACGCACTTCGAAACACATGGGTTCTCCAACCAGGGAGGCAGGCAAAGACCTCAAGTCCCTCTTCGCTTTCCTTCTTATGGGGCTTGATCCACCCCAGCATAATGTCAACACCTGTTGTCAATGGCTCATTGGTATTCCTCATGCCTCCTGTGAGCCACCTTGTCTCAGTACCAGGAAAGTCAGCACTCCTTATGCTTTCTATGTTCTTCTTTGTCCAAGTACTTTCTAACTTAGTTGTACTCCTGGCACTACAGAAATACATGGTTTTACTATCAATATAGTGGTTGGCAATTGACGGGGGCCAAAGCATGTGAGGGAGTGTTATTTAACGTGTTGTACCCAAGGTGATCGTCCTTGTCACCAGAGGCGGTGGTCCTCCCGCATTATACCATCCCTAGGGGGACCATTGGGTAATCTGAGAAACCTGAAGGTGTCTCACCCGCTAGTCCCCGGAGATCTGTTGTCCAAGTGGCCAGGATACAGCCATCGCTTTGGATCCAGTTCCTGGGGGTGGACCAGTGGGGAAGGATCACCTGGGCGAGAGGTCTTCGGGGAGTGGAAGTCGGACACTGAGGGTTGAGACGCGTTATCCCCTTCCCTGTAACACCTTTTCCCCATTCTACCCTGTAGGATATTTAGAAGCTGTATCCCACCCCTCCACCCCTTTCCTGCACAAACACTTTCTTGCACCGTGACAGACAACGGACTAACACCAGAGCCGTTTACCTGACATGTCCCAACACACGGGTCAGGCAGAGTCAGACAATTGAGAATAACCACGCACACCTGACGGCCATTTACCTTCCCCACAGGGATAAAAGGCAGAGCATGAAAGCAAACTAAGAGTAAGGCAAAACACACAAGGAGACAGCTGCACTAAACCGGCAGTTCAAACGGAGGAGAAAGGCAGCGAGACCTGGAAGGCTAACGAAGGGGGAATTGCCCTTGCCCTTTTCAACTCAGACCCGTGAGGCCTACGAAAGGGAAAGCATAAGACGGGGAGTTACAGCTGGCATGCAGAGCAGCAGGTGTCAACGGTACACGGGGGCCTCCAGAATTGATAACGCAGGTGGAAAGGCAAGCAGGCTACCGTGGTACTAACCTTGACTCCAGAGAATAGAGAAGCCAACGGGTTCAGCACAGCTGGTGATTCGGAGGAAACTGATAGCAAGCCGAACTGTGTTGAGCCTAAGGTTGCAAGTAGCAAAATTTTGAACGCAAGGAATTTGCAAGAGAAAGAACTTGTGTATGTGTTTGAACTTTAAAAAAAGCCCACTTGAGGTCCAGGTACAGAGGCGTCCGGCGACTCGTGGATGCTCATTCGAAAGACTCTGACCGGGACCCGTTTTGAAACTACAAGAATGAGAAGGCCCTAGGAAAGGGTGGCATGAGGCGTCGAGTGGTCCTACAAGGGTTACGTCAAATCCCTTGTACAATTGAAATGCTCTGACCTGTTGCCAGAGGAAAGCTATGGGAAGGGAACCCCGCTTTCCAATAAGACAGTGAACAGTGAAATAAAGCAAGTGTGAACCCGACAGAGGGATGCCGAAAAAAAGCTAGGAGAAAGAAACCCCGCTTTCTAATGAAAATGAGCAATACAGGAACTGTATTAGAAATACATGAATTGTGTTATAGAAAGGCTGTAGTGAACCCGACGTAGGGAGGCCCAAACTGCATGGAGGGTCCAAGCTCGGCAGAGGGAGATCCTGGGGGCGAAGAGCAGTTGCCCAATGTGCAAGATCAATGATAGAAATTTTGTTTGCTTGTCATTGTGAAACAGAAGGCCTTCTAAGGCAAGAGACTCTTACAGGAAAGACTTGGCTTTTGATATCGTTGAATTGGAACTGTGAACCTCGTGCGGTTGAGGCCCAGGGGTGTGCTGTGGTCAGAAGTCCCACCTTGTCCCGTGCTTAAAACGCGGGGAAGCTAGACCCAGCCATACCTTCCTGACTTATCATTTAGTGAACACTTCTTTCTTTTCTGGTGAACATTATCCAACACTCTTTTTGTAATTTAGTACTAAGGATTGGCAATAGTTTTTTTTTACAAGACACCACTAGGACTGCCTTATTAGTTGATGGTCGTAGCTTGCTCCCATCTTTGATTTAGGTTTAGATTAGGCGTTTATCTCTCCCATTATAAAGTTCAATAAACACCCTTGAACTGTGATCACTTGTGTCTGTCTAACTCTTGCCACCATGAGCTCCTTACATATGGTGTTAGGAGAGGGATGTGACTCAATTAAAACAAATTGGAGAACCCTACAATTTCAAAAAAGTAGTCAACGAGCTTCTAGCCCTTCTGTTGCCACAAAAGAATGGATAGATTTCAGTATTTGTAGCAGTAGGGAAGCTATCATTTCCCTTGGGAAAAGAGGAATGATTCCTACCAGTTTGGTTCTGATACCCCCTCCAAGGTGTTACATCAGGTTAGCCCCAAAATCTGGCATAGCATGGAGGGTCGTTATAGATGTTTTAGCAGGCGTCATCGACTCCGACTACCGAGGAGACGTAAAGGTTCTCTTATAGAATCATGGTGCAGTCCAATTTGAGGTACATTGCAGAGATCAAATTGCTCAGGGCATTTTGAAAAAGGCATCGTTTTTTCACTTTCAAGAAATCAAACCAGATAAAAACAGAAAGAGGTGCATGAGGCTTTGTGGAAGCTGATAAACCTTCTGACATTAAAGGCACGAAGGGAGAGGAGCCCACTATATATCCCGAACTAGCCTTCGCCAAGCAAAACGATCTAGTTCTCGCCAAGGCCTTCCTGCAGGCTATTCCGGAAGGAGAAGGTAGAGAAAAAGGAAGCCTATTTTTCTTTTTAAATCAGGGATTGCTGTAAAGAATGGAAACATCAAATGAAGGGTTGATGTCCTGGTGCCATAGGTGCCAGGCTCATGGATTAAAACTTACCTGATGCAGACCATGCTGCAAAACCTACCTGATGCAGACCATGCTGCAAGAGCTCCAAGCCAAAGGAGGCTTGGAAGGGACTACTTTACCTAGGGATGATTTTTTTACTCGGGTGGGGCTGGGGAGGAATACTTACCTGGGACTACTTTGGAGGCTATTTAAACCACGCCCGAAGAGCAGCACACGCTTCGCGTTATTCTGCATCCAGCAGCGTAACGCTCACCGTGCCTGCAAGTCTGCATCCAGTCTTCTGCCACGCCCGCCTCGAGTTTGGAGCTCCTAGAAAAAGGGAGAAAGAAGGAGAAAAGGTTAGAACAAGAGCAATACCTTTGATCCATACCTGAATTCCTGATCCGCCGCGCCTTCGAGCTGGAAGAAAGAAGGTTTTTTTATACGTGCCGCTTCGCCTGCTGCAGCGCCGCGCTGAACTCACCGGCCTTCGCAGCATCTTCACATTCCACCGCATTCTCCTGCATGTTCCCGCCGCACTCCGGCACCTAAGGAGAAGACAAGAACAGCAAGGTGAGCCAAGGAAATACACAGAGGAATATTAGTTACCCCCCATAGAGTTACCTGATTTTACCACTAGGGGTGCTATTCCTCTTCACGGGTCGGCGCAGCTTCCACTGCATCCTCGCCGAACCCCGGCCCCTAAGGGGAAACAAAAGGACAGCAAGGTGAAACAAAGGGACTAACAAGGGGAACCCTCCTCACCACAATAGACTTACCTGATTTTACCGCCGGAGGCATTATTCCCAGAGACTTCATACTTTCTCTCAGCGCCTGAATAAGGGAGAAAGCAACAGGTTACATACTGACATTATTTTAATCGGACTGTGTTGGATAATACAAATTCTTACCAGAATATCACCGGTTGCCACGAGGAACTCTTCACTAGGGTCAAGCTGCAACCTGCAAGGAATCGGACAAGAGTGAAAGTCAGGCATTTGAACTCTTACGAACTACATACTTACGCCGTCTTGCCGGGAATCTCGGAGTCAACATTGTTCTGGAACTCACCAATTCCTTCGAGCCAGTGAAGCAACTGGTTATCTACGCGCCCCTGCACTCAATGCAGGATGGAGAGCTCATCTTTTCAAACCATCAGGTGAGACTATAAGAGGGGACATCAAAAGGTGATCAGTGGGGAGAACAGCGGGGGTTGGGGGGACTTACACTCGACTCCACGGGTGGTTAATTCCCTTTCTCCATTTGCAGGCGAATATTCCTACGGGCCAAGCAAACAAAGCTAGGTGGGCCAGTCCAGTCCGTCATCTCGGCCCTACGTGTCACATTGGTGGAGACCGCAGCTGTCCAATTCAGATCGACGCCTCTGTGGGAGCCAGGTGAGCATAACAATCGCTCACTTGCATCTTATTGGGGGTCACTTAGGACAAATGAAACCCAAGCACACATCAGTGGGAAGATTTACTGGCCAGGTATCCACGCTGATATAAAGACCTTTATCCAGACGTGTGAAATATGTCAACAAACTAGCACACATGTCCCCTTTCCCTGCACCTTTGAATTCCTTACCAATCATACAAGGCCCTTTTTCGAGAATCAGAATGGACGTTATTGGAACTCTAGAAACATCCAGATTAGGCAACAAGTATGTCCTAATAATTGTTGATTATGCTACTGGATACCAGGTAGCATTCCCAAGGCGAAATAATACCAGCATTGCAAATGCATAAACACCTCTTACCGTATTTTTCCAGGGTTGGCTTTCCCAAGACAAACATACAAAATCCAAGGTGGGAACCTCAACAATCACTGGCATCTTGAGGTAGCAACATACAGTGAAACATAGGGTGATGCCAGGAGAAGAACACTAACAAGCAGAAGGAAGGCAAGAAGCTAGTGAAATCAAGTCAATTATCTCATTTTATTTTGACTTGAAAATGTAAAAAATTCATTAAACATTTTAATCATTTGACATTTATAAAAAACATTTATAAAAAACATCCTATATGTCACACATCCATACATTCACTCAATCTAAGTAATTTCATAAAACATTCAATTATTCAAGAGTATTCAAAAACAAGGAAATATACTTCATTCCCCGTAAACAGTTAGAAATAGTTCATTCCCGAAAAATATCTCGACTATTGGTTCCCAAAAGTGTGGATCTTCTTTAGAATTAGGGCATTCCCGTTGGCAAATAGTTTCGACTTGGAACAATATATAAGTCTTCATCAGGAAAGGATGAACATTACAGATTTCTAAAAACAAACAGCTAAAACATCTTGTTAAAAACAATTTCAACTAGCTTATTGTCTCCCCTCATACATTAGTGCTCAAAAAGAAAAGAAAAAAAGACCAAATAGGGGGAAATCAATCTATCTCACCACCCCCAGGGCCTCTAATTGCCCACAAATTAAGTCTCAAAGTCTGCTGCATATCTAAATACAGCAGAGGGCTGAATACGTGCCTCCGCCAAAGTCGACAACCTTTCAACAAACTATTAAAACCCTTTTAAACAATTAAGGTTAATGGTATATGCACAAAGACACGTACATTTCTTATCGTATTTGTGCTGTATTTCACACTTCACACATTCAAATAAGCCCTAGACATGTCAGGACTCAGTGCCGTAAAAAATCTTTTTATACCTGCAAGCCCTATTAGGGCTAGTCTGATAACTTGTACTCCAATGACCAGGCCGATAGTATTCCTACGGTCCCTGGCAAGCATTAGTGTAACTCGATCTCCTCATTAAAAGTCAATCTAATCAAAATACAAACATAAACTTTAATGAAGATTAGCTGCTTTCTAGCTCTTCACAATAAACAAGGGAAGAAGGGAGAAAACAAAAATGAAAATGAAAAAGGGAAAAGAAAAAAGAAAAAGAAAAACGGGGCACATAGCTACCACTCGCAGAACGAATATATATGGATTAATACCTTCAAGAAAAAGTATTAGTTCGCCCATGCGGGGAAACAATTCCTCTCTGTCCGGTTCTTGTTTCAATCGGTGACATTAAACCAATCGAAGCAGGCGGACAAGAAATCCACTGACAGTGAATCATCGCATGCATGCGTTCTAACCTCGGTCTGTATAATAACAAACAGAAAAACAATTGCCGTGAGAAATCTGTTCTCCCTTTGAAGAAAGAACAAAGCGGCCATTCTGTCTGCAACACTCACCTTAGAACTTAAATATACCCGATCGATCGCGACGGCATCTGTTCTCGGTAAGGAGCACACAAACGCGGCAGCGTCCGTTCCCAAATCAATACGAACCGCGACTGCCGTGAAAATGAAGCCGTCTTTATTTCACTCAGCCAGATACGTAAAAATAGAAAAAGTACTCGCACGGCCACAAGAGGGCTATCTGAGACTCAGCCCAGTAGCTTGAGAGTTAGAGGTATTACTCTTAAGGAATTTAGCTTTCTTGTCCCGAAGAACACTAGAACTCCCTTAATCTATATGTTACCCAAAATACACAAAAGCTTGACTGCCCCCCCTGGGAGACCTATAGTTTCTTTGAGTGGTTCTATTTTGGAACCATTGGGACAATATATGGATTATTTCTTGAAGCCCTTAGCTAAAAACACTCCCACCTACCTTGCTGACCCTTCAGACGTGATTAGAATGGTTGAATTTTTCCCATTCAACAGTGACCACGATATGCTCATTACTTTGGATGTGGAGTCCCTTTACTCCAACATCCCCCAGGCAGACTCTTTGGGAATAATGAAAAGATTTCTCCAAACTAGGGTAGACACTACTTCTGTCCCTAGTGATTTTCTGGTTGAGCTATTGGAAATAGCACTTTCCAAAAATGTCTTCAGGTTCAAAAACATGTATTACATGCAAATAAAAGGGACGGCTATGGGAGCGTCCTTTGCTCCCAATTATGCCACCTTATATATGTGGGATTTTGAGGAATCGAATATTATGGCAGATTCTAACCCCTTTGGATCTGCTCTAAAATTGTATAAGAGATACATTGATGATATACTTATAATTTGGGACAGCTCCAAAGGGGACTATAATGCCTTTTTTCAATGGATTAATAACTTGAACCCTAATTTGCGTTTTACGATCCAGACTAGCAATAAGGAGATTGCCTTTTTGGATTTGTTAATTAAGGTGGACAACAACGCTTTGGCAGTGGATCTCTACAGAAAGGAGTCTGACAGGAATACAATACTGCACCATCAGAGTTTTCATGCCCAATCTCTAAAGTCGAATATCCCGTATGGACAGTTCCTACGGGCTAGGAGAAATTGCACCAAAATAGAAGATTTTACAAAACAGGCTGCGGTGATTGAAGAAAGACTAATTGAGAGAGGCTATCCCAGAAAATTGCTAAAACACTCGAAAAAGCGAGCCCGCTATCAACATAGGGAATTGCTTTTACAAAAGGAAACCAAAGCTAGAAAATTGGGAAATGACCAGTTAGTTTGCGCTTTGACTTTCAATAGTCAGCACAATAAAATCAAGAAGATAATATCCACCCATTGGCATTTACTTCAGCTAAACATGGTAGATTTACCCAAACCGATGTATGCTTTTAAGAAAGGCAGAAAGGGGGCGTGGCCAGGCGACACACCATGCAGACGTGCCTCCTTTGAGCTCCGGTCTGCAGCGCCCAAGTCGGCCGTATTAACGCTATGAAAAGAAGAATTTCGGCCCCATATGAACACTAAGCTGAGATGACATGGCGGGGGACCCGATGCAGAATTCTTGAAAAGAGAAATCGGGATTTATGCTCTTTTAGCGCCGAGGTTCCTGGCACGGGGAGATCCAAGATGGCGGATCGCGCCCTTCCCTGCAATCCCTGTTGGAAGACGATGGGCCCCTGCGGCTGTAACGGATCTAAGATGCCGTGGGCAGAACGGAAACACGAGCGTCGCTGAGCTCAGCAGAAGAGCCCGGTAGAGAGCGGGGATCGAGGCGACCAAGCCGAACGTCGTGAGGAGCGGTCTTGATCTCCCCATTCCAGCCAGCTGCCTATCTCCGCTACAGCGATTCTGAGCCTCCCCCTGTAACCTCTCCCACGACTGATCGCCTTGGCTGGAGGACGGCGGCACCCGAGGGAGGTCCCATCCACGCACAGCTGACTCCCCGAGCGCTCGAGCCCCAGGCCCCAAGGCGGGCGGGCTCCCTTGGCCCACCCCCCCTCTGCGGAACTGGAGACCGGACCCGGCTGGGCCTGGAGGACGGTGGGGGAGGACCCATCTACGACCTCTCATCTCTGGAACAGACCAGCAGCACCGGTGAGCAGCCCCGGCCAGCCCAGAAAACCGGCCCCGGACCCTGACTGGAGAACCAGACCGGGCAACAACGGATCCGCCCTGCGGGTGAGTCCTCCGCTTCCTGCCCCCCTCGAGTGCGCTGCGCCCGCCTGCCCCCCCCTGGGAGCGTTGCTCGGGGCGGTGAGGCACGGGGTGGACGGGCCTTCCGAGGACACCCGCCGCGGGCTGCCGCCTTCTCAACCCGGTCCACCATTGGCCCCCCAGCCCTGAGGCCGAAGCTGCACCTACAGGGCCTGACCCCGCGGAGCCGGAGAGCGGACCCGGCAGGCCCCCTATACCGGGCCTGGACGTCGGTGACGCCCGGGGGAGGCCCCATCCTCGACCTCACGGTTAGCTGACCCGGGAGCATCAGCCCCTCGCCAGCAGCGCCGGAGAGCAGACCCGGTTGGCCCCAGAAGACCGGGCCCCCGGACCCCGACAGGAGGACCAGCCCGAGCAACAACGGATCCGCCCTGCAGGTGAGTCCCCTGCTGCCTGCCCTCCCCGAGCGCACTGTGTTCGCTCGCCTGCCCTTCCCCCCCCCGGGAGCAGTACTCGGGGCGGTGAGGCACGGGGCGGACGGGCCCCTGGGACTGGCCAGCACCTGCAGTGCCCGACCCGAGAAGCCTGGTAGCAAAGGGTCCATGGAGAGTGACCCTGTCCATCTCACCAGCAGACTTACAACACTACGAGGCCACATTGTTCCATGACGGCGTGACTACGGGACCAGATAGCACATACAGCAAGTCAATCAGGTTCTAAAAGCAAAGGGGGCATCCACAATCCCGGCAGGGGGTCCTGTAATTAATCAAAAAGGAGCTGTGGAGCCGGGAGAAGGGACCACGGTTAAGGAGGAACTCTTTGGGAGGGTTTAAGCGCCCAGGAATACCCTGTTTGATCTATAGCAGTACTGGGACATAACTTTTGAAGCCCATAACAATACCAAAGCACGGGCTGAGTGATCCTACACACGCCTTTCCTCACGTATCTGGGGCCTCTATGAGAAGCCAACCAAGCGCAATCTACAGCACCCTGGGGATGCCCAAATCTGGGACTAAGCAGAAAACACGCAATATACAAGCCTATTTATCACCACAACCAAGAGACCCATCCACGTTCCCCGCCCTAACCTCGGAGCGGAATACCAATATGGCTGTGTCCAGGGAGGATCTGGAGAATATGTTCAAGTCCCTTAAACAAGATATCACCCAGGAAATAAAGAAGGAGATTAAAACCTCCAAGGACTCTTTGGCCCAGTCACTTGCAGATCTGACCTCTCATCTTGGAGGCCTGGAATCCAGGGTCAATGATCTAGAAAATGTCACCTGCGTTCAATCCCATGACAATCATGCCCTGGCAGGAAGAGTAAAGATTATCGAAGAACATCTGGAGGACATCTGGGCAAAACAAGCCGATCTTTGAAACAGATCGAGACGAAACAACATTCGCCTGCGTGGAGTTCCCCGGAAGATCCCCGACCGAGACCTAGCGGAATACGTCGAGACATTTTTCAGATCCCTCTTAGAGCTGCCACCGAATGAGGAACCAAAATTGGACAGAACACACCGGGTGTATTCCTCGGCCCAGCTGAAGAAGAATCTGCCTCCAGATGTACTTACCCGAGTGCATTTCTACCGCTAGAAAGAAGACATCATGGCGGCAGCCAGGAACTCAGACTCAATCCGATTTCAGAGCACTGAGATACATCTATTCCAGGACCTTGCCCCATACACCCTGGCCCGCAGACGGCGCCTGCACAGAGTGACAGCCTGGTTAAGGGATCAGAGAATCCGGTATCGTTGGGGGTTTCCCTGCAAACTCATATTCGAACTCAACAATCAACACCACATAATATCCACCGAGGAGGAAGCAAAAAGCTTGATGGAAGAGCCTTCTGACGGGGCGGACCGCAGCCCACGGCCCCCGGTGGACGATGAGCCCACCTCTCGCCCTGCTCCAAAGTCTAGGAGGGGAAGATCCCGCCGTAGGCCGGGGAATGCGACAGCCCCTAATGACGGATCAGATCTGGGGAAGACATCGAAAACCCCTGGCGGGGCCCCTTCGCCGGCGTCCTCGGAGGAGAAGAGTTGGGCAAAGATCTGTACAGGCTGAAGGTGAGAGAGCGACTTTTTAACCTCACCTGAAGGAAGGTTCCCTGCGAGGATACCACCTATCCCCCGCCGGGACCCGAGGCGGGAACCCTGCTGTGAGAGTGAGGTGCATACCTCCCAACAAAGTTCTCCCCTATGCTTTGATATGTTACTCGCTGTCATGATCTCTGCTTCCAAAAGATCAGGACTTGCCCGACTCCCTTGGAAGCAGACCCATAACCCCGGTTCCGAGTGCCAGCCAGTCCCAATTGGGACCTTTTGGACCCTGTCCTGGCGCCAGTGGCACCAGGCTCATAAAGATGCCCAGTCCCAGCGCTGGAAGCGCCGGGCTCATAATGCTTGGGTGGACTTACCTGCAGCAGACCATGCTGCTTACTTACCTGCCAGTTGAACCCCTGATCCTCTTCTGTTTGGGACTACTTTTCCTGTTGGGTGGGGCAGGAGCCACTCCCTAGGTTCAGAACACTGGAACTCTTCTGGAAAGCAGGAACTCTTTTCTTACCTAGGCGTGGCTGTGGAAGGAGACACCTAAGCACTACAGGAGGCTATTTAAACCACACCCGATGGATGAATCTTGCTTTGCGTTATTCTGCATTCTCTGCAGCAGAACGCTCATCGTGTCTTCTGCTTCTGATCCTGGGCCTAAGGGAACAAAGGCTTACCATCCTGGAATCCAGTCTTCAGCAGCACCTGTAAAGACAAAGAAAGAACAGGTTAGCACTACGGTCTTCAGTGGCAGCGCATCTCTTACCTGGTCCATCGGCTGTCACCAACGCCTCGCGCTGCATTCCGGCATCTGAAAGACAAAGGCTTACCTACTCTTCGCATGCTCCGGAGGTCTTCGCACTGCATTCCGGCATCTGAAAGACAAAAGCTTACCAGCTCTTCGCACGCTCCGGAGGCCTTCGGCGCTGCATCCCGCATCTGAAAGACAAAAGAAGGAGCGTTTAAAGACATTGGGCAACTTTATTACTCACGTGCCATTACTCCTTCCCACGCCGAATCCAGTGGGTATTCCAGCACCCTTCAGCTCCTCTAAAGCTCCGAACTTGTACCTGCAAGATAAAAGGGACAGTTAGTGCGCATCGTGAAGCAGGCTACAAGCGCTTACTTACGTGCTTCCAGGCGCTTCTATTCCTCACGCGGGTTCGATCCTCAACTCTCATCAGCCCGCCATCCGCCATCGCCGGAACCCTGCAAAACAAGAGATATCATTACAAAAGACTTTTAAGACATTTGAAGTGCCCAGAACTTACCGTTCGTGCAGTTAACGACGGACAGCAGTCCTCTGAGGTCAAGAGGCCTGCACCCTTATCCAGTGAAGAAACTGGTTACGGCACCCTGCCCCGAGGCAGATGGAGAGCTCGGCGTTCACTTACCTAAGGTGAGGGCGTTAACCTTTGGGGTTCTACAGGAGAAGAGAAAGGGAAGAGGAGAGAGGCACCCAATAACCCCAGTTCATTAATCCCATATTTTCTATCTGCAGACATCTTACTCTTCGAGTCAGACATACAGTGCACAGAGGTCCAGCCCAAAGAGCCAACCGTGTGTTACACATCACCTTTGAAGATACGGCATTCACCCAGTCAAGACCGGCGCCTCTGCGGGAATCAGGTGAGCGTTACACTCTCCCCTTGTTTCACCACCCCCCCCTTGGCAGGCCTCACCGGAGGCCCTCAGTCAGACTGTTACCCACAAATGACGATCAACTCTCCCATGTTAAACCCCAGTTTAACCACGGTAGTTCCTGCTACCCCTGGGCCTTAAGTTTAAACGTAGTTTGGGTTCTGGAAATTCTATAGTTGTAACCGACTTGGGCGTCAGACTGGATGGCGCCCGACAAAGGTATTACTCAGGTTAAATTACCTTGGGGTTTCCGACCATCGCAGTTCTTGATGGACACAACTAATGTAATTGTTGCTACAGATCCTTATTATACATTTTTTATTGAGTTTCTTATGTTATGTTCCCACCTGTTGCTACCAGAGAAGGTCTATGTTCTGGCTCACCACGCCCCTCACCCCGATTGGTCCTTTGTGCCCCACCCAAGGAATTGCATTTGGCAGAGATGGCCGGGAGATTCAAATTACCCACGGAACCTGAGCGACTGAGCCATGGCAACCCCTAGCTACAAATTTATCTCACTTAACGTGCAGGGTCTGAATTCCCCCCTGAAGCGAAAAGCACTTTTCCATAGATTGAAGTCTTTAGAGGCCTCCTTTCTATTTCTTCAGGAGACACACCTGTGCCCAGCGGATGAATTCCGCCTGAATGACAGAAATTATCCCATTAGATTTTTCGCATCAAGTGGCCTGAAAAAGCGTGGGGTTGCCATCTTGGTGCGCAAAGGGATCTCTTTCAGAACCAACCGACAGTTTCGGGATGAAGAGGGGAGGTTCCTACTGGTTAACGCTACACTAGATGGCCGCAAGGTCACTCTGGTTTCCATCTATGGCCCGAACTCTAATCAAAGCCAATTCTTCGCGAAGTTGTCCAAAGCCCTATTTGACCACGCTGAGGGGGAGATAATTCTAGGAGGGGATTTTAATGCAGTAATCAACCCCATGGCTGACAAAACACTACCCCCCACAGTAAACGATGGTAACAACTTCAAGGCCCTCACCTCTGTACTGCGAGAGCATTCCCTGATCGAGGTATGGAGATATCTTCACCAAGACGAAAGAAATTATACGTACTTCTCACCAGTACATGGTGGGTTTTCAAGACTCGATATGTTCATGATAGCTGACTCATTGATCCCTAATGTGCTAGAGGCAGAGATCCTTCCAGAGGCACTAGCAGATCATTCCCCGGTCCTATTATCGATCACACCCCCACGAGTCACCCCTCCCGCGAAACCCCCCTGGAGGCTAAATGACTTCCTACTAGATGATCCAATGATTCGGGCTCACATCAAGGAAACTATAGAACTGTATTATAGCGAGAACAACACGGGAGATGTAGGCTTGGGGACTATCTGGGATGCAGGGAAGGCGGTACTCAGGGGCCACCTAATAGAACAGGCAGGGCAGCAGGGGAGATCCAGGAAATTGTTGCAAGAGCAATTAGAGGAGGAAGTCCTCAGGCTGGAAGGGCTGCACATGAGGAAACCCACTCGGCGCACATTAAGGGACCTGAGAGTGGCCAAGAAAGCGCTGGAAGCACATCACGTGGGGAGGGCGGCCTATGGCATGATGCGCACCAAACAATTCTTTTACACAAAAGGGAATAAAGCAAATAGATTATTAGCGGCCAAAATAGGGAAGCAGACCAAACAAAATAGAATAGACTTCCTAAGAGACAGGACAGGTAAAGGCACACACTTGGAGGAGGGCAAATGTCACATCATAAAAGACTACTTCACGGAACACGCTACCCCATATATAGGAAACCCGGTCCTCATTAAGGAGTTCATAGACAAAGCGGAGCTCCCACAGATACCCCGATCCCTGAAGGATACCCTAGAAGCCCCAATAACGGGGGAAGAAATAGAAGCAGTCATCAAATCCCTCCCCACTGGGAAGGCCCCGGGCCCAGATGGGTTTACAAACAAATTCTATAAAACCTTCGTGAAGGAACTCACGCCACATTTAACCACTTTATTTAATGCCCTGTGGGAATTGGGATCAGTCACCACATCTATGGCCGAATCATTTACCACCTTAATATTAAAACCTGGAAAAGACCCAGCAGACTGCGCCTCCTATCGGCCCATAGCCCTGCTTAATACCAACGGCAAGATCTTCAGCAAAATCGTCGTCTGGGAGAAGTATTACCTAAGTTAATAGATCGAAACCAAACGGGTTTCATTCAAGGTAGATCGGCCCATGACAATATCAGAAGAGCAATTGATCCGATAGCCCTCGCCCCCTCTATCTCAGCCCCTCTCTCACTACTATCATTAGATGCCCATCGCGCCTTCGACAGTATGTCATGGAATTACCTACACTCTGTCTTGAAGGGATTTGGGTTTAGCCCACACTTCTCCAAACTGATACTAGCCAACTTCCAAACCCCCACCACCCAGGTTCGAGTCAACGCCCACTGGACTCCGCGTATACCCCTTGGCAGAGGGACCAGGCAGGGCTGTCCCCTATCCCCGCTTGTGTTCGCGCTCGCAATGGAACCTCTAGCCCAACATATCCGCCTACACTCTGAAATCCAAGGATTTAAATTAAAAGATCAAACTCACAAAGTGGCCTTATACGCAGACGATGTGCTCTGCTTTCTGCGAGAGGCCCAAACCTCAGTCCCCCCGCTCATGGCTCTGTTGGATAAATTTGAGCAGATCTCAGGCTTCTCAATAAACACAGCCAAATCAAAGGGGCTTAACCTGTCCGAAACCCCCAAAGTATTAAACGCCTTAGAGAACAAATTCTCCCTCCGCTGGGTGACCTCCAAAATACCATACTTGGGGGTGCACCTGAATGCAAGTTACTCTGGGCTGGTGAAAGCCAATATCCCCCCACTATTTAAAGAAGCCAAAGAATCACTACTAAAATGGGGCCCCATGGAAATTTCCTGGCTGGGGCGAATGACAGCTGTTAAAATGACCCTACTACCCCGCCTTGTCTATGTATTCCAGGCGCTCCTAGTTCACATCCCAGAGCGAGACCTACAAGACCTTCAGAAAGCCATTGGCCAATTCATCTGGCAGGGTAAAACACCTAGAATTCAGCGCAAGATCCTCACCAGAAGTAAACAGCTTGGGGGACTAGGGCTCCCATCCACGGTTAAATACTACCGTGCTTCTCAGATAGCCCCTATCCTGGTCTGGGCGCTCCAAGAGGACCCTCCCAAATGGAGAGACATAGAACAGACACTCACTGTGACCCCCCCTATCCCACCCTCCCTTTCTTGCCGCGGGAAGCGCGAGCTTCACAACAACTACCACTCCTCCCTACCACGAGTGCCTCACTCAGATGTTGGGACAGACAGCTCACCTTAAGAGGACTAACCCCGGGTCTGGGCCCGATGACTCCGATTACACAGAACCCTACCTTTACCCCGGGGCTACAACCTAGATCCTATCATAAATGGTCGGGAAATAAAATCTTGAGACTGCAGGAGACATACGCAGACGGTGTCCCCTTAACATTTATCCAATGCAAGGAGAAATTTAATCTCCCAGAATCTGAAAGGTTTAAATATATCCAACTTAGGCACTGGATCACCAACCCACAAGTTAGAAAAGCAGCCAGTAGACCTCCCATAGGCCTCGAACTAACTGCGATAGAAGGTCAACGGGCCCATAATGTAGCTACATGCTATCGTCTCACAGAAATAGCCCCAGAGGAGGAGGAACTGCCGTACATGGTATCTTGGGGGAAAGAAATTTCCCCTGAGTCGTGGCAGAGAAACTGGGCCAGAGCACACAAGTCCTCCAGATGCACGACAGTAAGGGAATGCGCACTCAAAATATGCTACAGATGGTACTTCACACCGCAGAGACTGCATGCAATGAACGTCTACTACCCTGAGACCTGTTGGCACGGGTGTGGGGCAAAAGGGGACCTGGGTCACATGTGGTGGCACTGTCCGACCATTCAATCTTTCTGGTTGGAGATTCGCTCCAAAATTAAAGATATCTGCGGAATCCTCCTCCACTTAGACCCAATAGTGATGGTCTTGGGAGATTCCCCTGAGGACGGAACATACCCGCAATCCGGCCCTAGAGCGCAGCTCATTACACACCTACTAATGGCAGCCCGTCTTACACGAGCGCGCTGTTGGAAAGAGCCTGAGGTATTGCACAATGGTGGGTCAAGGTCTGGGAACTCCTGGGAATGGAGAAACTAACAGCCACATTACTGAACCGAACGGACAAATTCCGACAAATCTGGGGCCCATTTCTAGACCATACGAAAGAAAAGGAACATATGTTCTTCCAGCCAAGACTGATCAAAAGCCTTCTCCAGCCCTGAGAATCTTAGTACAAACAAGGGACATGGCGATCTAACGCCAGAACATGAGAATAGCAGACACCAAGAACAACACCCGGACTATGGAGTGAACAGGTGGAAAATGAATTCCCCCCCCCCTTTTTTTTTTCTCTTTCTTCTTCTTTTCTTCTTTTACATACAACTGCAGCAATACACCCCCAAGAGTAACAGTAACAATGATGTCACAAATGAAATATAATGGTTAAAATGAAATGTCAATCCACTGTTAAATTAATTGGTCTCAGCGCTATGCGTTGAGTTCTAGGCAGGAGAACAATGATGTATGGTTGAACTGTATTCAAATATCCTTGCCATTGGTTATACTGTTAAAGATGTCAATGTGAACTGATGTTTCAATAAAAAGATTTTGACAAAAAAAAAGAAAGGCAGAAACATTAAGAACTGTGTATCTAAGGCCGATAGAAATCAGGTACAAGATAATCAACGGACCCTAACTGCTATCTGGGGTATGCCCCCTATTGTTGGACATTTCCCTTGTGGTAGTTGTTCCAACTGCGCTAGCACTTCGGCAACCTCTGTAATTAGGATTCACGATAGGGATTGGAATTTGAGACATCATACCACCTGTCTCAGATCCAATGTTATATATGTAGTAATATGCCCTTGTAAAAAGGCTTATATTGGTAAAACGTCTAGAGCTGTTAAATTACGCATAAGTGAGCACAAATCTAAAATTAGGACGGGACAATTAAATGCTCCTTTAACCAAACACTTTTTGGATTTTAAACACAGCCCAGAAGATCTGAAATGGTGGGCAATTGAAAAAGTGGTTGGTACCTATGCGGCTAATACGGCGGCACGTCTGTCCCAGAAGGAACAGTGGTGGATATACCACACCAACAGTCTAAATAGGGGATTGAATCAACAGGACGAATGCAACTGAGTTTTTGAGGTATTATATTATGTATATAGATTGCCCTCTTCTTTTGATCGTAGGGCAGCCCCCTTTTGGGTATATTTTGCCTCTTCCTTCACACTTCGTCTTCCCTGGCTTTCTTATCTTTTTTGTATCATCCGCTTTTGGATTGAGCTATTGGTTTGTACTTCTGGGTAGAGATCACAGCTTTGTTGTTTCTCGTTCTCCTTTCAGATTCTGTAGTCCCTTTTTTTACCTCTAACTCTCAAGCTACTGGGCTGAGTCTCAGATAGCCCTCTTGTGGCCGTGCGAGTACTTTTTCTATTTCTACGTATCTGGCTGAGTGAAATAAAAGACGGCTTAATTTTCACGGCAGTCGCGGTTCGTATTGATTTGGGAACGGACGCTGCCGTCGCGATCGATCGGGTATATTTAAGTTCTAAGGTGAGTGTTGAAGACAGAATGGCCGCTTTGTTCTTTCTTCAAAGGGAGAACAGATTTCTCACGGCAATTGTTTTTCTGTTTGCTATTATACAGACCGAGGTTAGAACGCATGCATGCGATGATTCACTGTCAGTGGATTTCTTGTCCGCCTGCTTCGATTGGTTTAATGTCACCAATTGAAAAAAGAACCGGCCAGAGAGGAATTGTTTTCCCGCATGGGCGAACTAATACTTTTTCTTGAAGGTATTAATCCATATATATTCGTTCTGCGAGTGGTAGCTATGTGCCCCGTTTTCTTTTTCTTTTCTTTTCTTTTCCCGTTTTCGTTCTCTCCCTTCTTCCCTTGTTTATTGTGAACAGCTAGAAAGCAGCTATTCTTCATTAAAGTTTATGTTTGTATTTTGATTAGATTGACTTTTAATGAGGAGATCGAGTTACACTAATGCTTGCCAGGGACCGCAGGAATACTATCGGCCTGGTCATTGGAGTACAAGTTATCAGACTAGCCCTAATAGGGCTTGCAGGTATAAAAAGATTTTTTACGGCACTGAGTCCTGACATGTCTGGAGCTTATTTGAATGAGTGAAGTGTGAAATATGGCACAAATACGATAAGAAATGTACGTGTCTTTGTGCATATACCATCAACCTTAATTGTTTAAAAGGGTTTTAATGGTTTGTTGAAAGGTTGTCGACTTTGGTGGAGGCACGTATTCAGCCCTCTGCTGTATTTAGATATGCAGCAGGCTTTGAGACTTAATTTGTGGGCAATTAGAGGCCCTGGGGGTGGTGAGATAGATTGATTTCCCCCTTTTTGGTCTTTTTTTCTTTTCTTTTTGAGCACTACTGCATGAGAGGAGACAATAAGCTAGTTGAAATTGTTTTTAACAAGATGTTTCATCTGTTTGTTTTTAGAAATCCGTAATGATCATCCTTTCCTGATGAAGACTTACATATTGTTCCAAGTCGAAACTATTTGCCAACGGGAATGCCCTAATTCTAAAGAAGATCCACACTTTTAGGCACCAATAGTCGAGATATTTTTCGGGAATGAACTATTTCTAACTGTTTACGGGAAATTAAGTATATTTCCTTGTTTTTGAATACTCTTGAATAATTGAATGTTTTATGAAATTACTTAGATTGAGTGAATGTATGGATGTGTGACATATAGGATGTTTTTTATAAATGTTTTTTATGAATGTTTAAATGATTAAAATGTTTAATGAATTTTTTACATATTCAAGTCAAAATAAAATGAGATAATTGACTTGATTTCACTAGCTTCTTGCCTTCCTTCTGTTTGTTAGTGTTCTTCTCCTGGCATCACCCTATGTTTCACTTTCCCAAGACAAACGCCTAATCTAAACCTAAATCTAAGAAGGGAGCAAGCTACGACCATAAAATAATAATAAGGCAGTCCTAGTGGCGTCTTGTCAAACAAAAAGACCTATACTAACAAACCTATTGCCAATCCTTACCACTAAGTTACAAAAAGAATGTGAAATAATGTTCACCAGAAAAGAAAGAAGTGTTCACAAAAATGATAAATCAGGATAGAATGGCTGGGTCTCCATTCGCCACGTTTTAAGCACGGGACAAGGCAGAACTCCTGAGCACAGCACACTCCTGGATCTCTTCAGCACAAGGTTAACGATTCCACTCAACAACACCAGAATCTTCAGGGGCCAAGTCTCTTTTCTACAAAGTCTCTTGCCTAAGAATCCTCGATCAAAAAAACAACAAACAAACCGAAGTTCCTTCGGTGGTCTTGCACCTTGGGCAATTGCTCTTCGCTTCTAAGATCTCCCTCCGTCAGGTTCGGATCCCCCTTGCAACGTGGGCCTCACTCCGTCAGGTTCACTACGGCCTTCTTTAACACAGTTCATGCTTTGCTTTATCTCATTAGAAAGCAAGGTTTCCCTTCCACTAGCTTTCTTTCGGCATCCTTCTGACGGGTTCACAGTTGCCTTGGCTCACAACACGTGGACCTGCCTCCGTCAGGTTCACTATGGCCTTTCACTCTGAATCTTAACAAAATGTTCTTGGGTGTATCATGCCTCACCCCGATTCATAGGCATCCCTCAACTGGGTTCACATTTGCCAATTTAACAGTCTACTTTGCTTTTATCTCGATGTGGGATTTACTTCTCTTTGCTTTTCCCTTGGCAGCCCTCCGTCGGGTTCACATAGCCATTTGAATACAATGTTCACTTGACTTTTCTAATGTAGTTCATGATTTACTCATCTCATCAAAAGCGGGGTTCCCTTCCCCTAGTTTTCTTCAGGCAATGGGTCAGAGACTTTCGATTGTACAAGAGATTTGACATATCCCTTGTAGGACCACTCTGGTTCCACACACCAGCCTTTCATAGGGCCTTCAGGTACTTGTAGTTTCAACAAAAAACAAAAGGGGCCAGCGAGAGTCCTTCGAATGAGCACTCCTGCGACACCTGACCACTCTGCAGCTGGCCCTTCTCTGGGTTTTCCCAAAAGTTCAAACATACACAAGTTCTTTGTTTCCAAGTTCCTCGCATTCATACACTGTTGCCACTTGCAACCTTGGGCCCAACACAGTTTGGTTTGTTCTCAGCTTCCTCCGACTCACCCGCTCTGCTGAACCCGTTGGCTTGTCTTGATTCTGGAGTCCAGGACGGTACCATGGCAGCCAACGTGCCTCTCCGCCTGTGTTATAAACGCGGGAGGCCCCCGTGTACCGTTGACACCTGTCACACCACACACCAGCTGTACTTCCCGGTCCTAAGACTTCGCAGGTCTGACTAGAAAAGGGCAAGAGCAGATCCCCCTTCATCGTCCCTCCAGGTCTCGCCACCTTCCTCCTCCGTTTGAACTGTCGGTCCAGAGTAGCTGTTTCCTCGTGCATTCGGCCGTGCCCGTAATGTGCTCTTGTGCTCTGCCTTTTATCCCTGGGGGGAAGGTAAAGGGCCGTCAGGTGTGTGTGATTATTGTCAATTGCCGGACTCTGCCTGAACCGTGCGTTGGGACATGTCAGGTAAACGGTTCTGGTGTTAGTCCGTTGTCTGTCATGGTGCAAGAAAGTGTTTGTGTTGGGAGGGGGCGAGGGGGAGATATGGCTTCTAAATATCCTACGGGGTAGGATGGGGAAAAGGTGTTACATGGAAGGGGGTACCACGTAGCGCCCGTCGATGTCCCACTTCCAATCCCCTAAGACCCCCCATCCAGGTGATCCTCCCCCACTGGTCCACCCCAGGAACTGGATCCAATAGCGATGGCCATGTCCTGGCCACCTGGATAACAGATTTGCAGGGACTAGTAAGTGAGACACCTTCAGGTTTCTCACAGTAGGCACTAAAATGCCAGTCACCACAACTAAGTGCCACTTTATGCCTAACAACGGTGTCGGGGGGTCGTAATGAAAAATAATAAGTAAGGTGACAATGAGCCATAATGGACAGGAACCCTGATTTAAAAGAAATGGCCACAACCTCTGATGTCAGGCCCCAAAACCCCTGATGTTTTCATCTCTTCGCAGACTCTGTAGTAGTTCCCTGATTGTTGGTGTTGCCATTGATTGTTCTTCCCATGGAACCTTTTGAGAATGCACTCAAGTGATGAAAAGTGCTATTCAGCAAGAACTGGTGCCAAGATATTTGGCACCCATGTGATCTCCTGGACCTTTGAGAACCGATAAGGACAATGGGTTGCTCACAAACTAGCAGAGCTCACATGGTTGGAGATTTGACTGTGCCCCTCGGCAGAAAGCAGAGATCGGTGTACAGGAAGAATGTGTATGATGTATTAACTGTTAGTGGACATTGTGAAACGCCAAAATAAATAAAGCTTTAAATGTCTTAGCAGGAAGCGGGACACTTATGTTCCAGTATGTTCTTAGGTTTCGGATTTGTCAGGTGACTAGTGACAAATGAGTGAAGCTGCATCGGTTTGTCATCACCCAAAATTGATAGTTGATGCTAGTTTCGCTGACAGTTTGGCAGTGAGACCTGGACCGACTATGCAACGCAGAAGGGCAGACAAGCTTGTAAGCCGCTTCCTCCCGAGTGGCCCAGTGAGCACAAACCGAGAGGTAAGGAGTCCTGTTGGAAAACTCCAAAGGGGTGGTTAGGAGACGGCTGATCGTAAGTGGTGCACTTGTCTGCCCCTTAAGCGAGTCATTTTTTAAAGATGATTAAACAAGATGTAGATT
The DNA here is from genome assembly GCF_040938575.1 of Ambystoma mexicanum. Taxonomy (NCBI): domain Eukaryota; kingdom Metazoa; phylum Chordata; class Amphibia; order Caudata; family Ambystomatidae; genus Ambystoma; species Ambystoma mexicanum. Next base: position 850,046,660 of record NC_090939.1, read on the forward strand.
TGTTTCCGGTTATGTTATGCTAATATGAGTTGAAGATGTGGGTCGTTTTGTTGTTCATAATTGCCTGGTTGATTGTTATGATATTTGGAGTGATATCGGCTATCTCCTGATATTGATCTGGAAACTATTGGCAATTCTGGTCTGGCAAAATTCTAGTGACCTCCTTAGAGTTCTGGTATTGTAATTAGGTAACGAGAAATAATGGGAGGACCGAATTTTTGAGTGAATGGTGCTAGAAAGAGGGACAGGGATAGGCAAGAGTGGGTCAAAACAGGCATCACCTGTACCACCTAAAGAAAGCCTGGCACCATTTAACTTGGGAGAATAGTCACTCAATGGCCAATTGAAGGAACCTTCTATTCAGGGTGGTGATGCGTATTAAAGCACACCCTGGAATCAAATAAATGGAAAATATGTCTAAAACATTGGGAAGTAAATGTTACCCTTGAAGTGGCAGAATGACTCAAAGATTATGGGATTGAAGGACTTGAATGACAGGCTGAAAGACCAAATGAAGTATTTGAGAAATCGGAAAACGGCGGAAAATGCTAAAGCATCCCTGTTAATGTGTCCTCAAATTGTAGATGACAAACAGGGTGACAAGACTGCAGAACACTTGACAGATTTTTTCACTAATGTGTGCACACTAGCACTTCAAGGGCTCATGCGGTCACTCAGACTGCCAGGGTCACACCTCCACTGCCTTAGGCAGGTCTGTTACTAGCTTCCAAACCTATAGCCAGTGCTCAAGTATCTTTGTCCCCTAGAACGGGAGGGGCTGAGGCCCTTAGGTTAGCACAGATACCCATTTCACCTCCCTCTTACACTCAGTCCCTGAGGAGGATAGCAATAGGAATGTGATCCCAGTTGAACACTGTATTGGTGCCTAGGTGGCGAGGCTCGTTCCAGGTCATTTTGGCTACAGGATCAGCAGTGAAGTTAATGGAGCTGCCCACCTGGGTGGTCGTCTCCCATTGTAAACGTAAGATGCCACCTAAAAATGAAGCCCGAGAACTATTGAGGTCAAGTGCCATCGGGACTTTGCTGTATACGGATTACACTGAATCACTTTCTCTTTTCAATGGAATGCAAGCCAGTACCAACCATGCATGGGCCTGGCAAGAAACCATATCTTTCATGGACAGTGACTACTGTTGTGGAGTCTTAGCCTTGCTGTGAGAAAAGGTATGTTATTACTTAGCAATAAGGAACTTGCAGACTGGGTGGGATCTGGAATTGTGAAATAAACCTTTTCTTGGAATTTCTTACAAAACCATTTGAGTGTCAACCAGGTCAAATGCATTACCCCATTGAAGCCCCCTCGGACTGGATCTCCACCACAGATGATTTAAAGGCACTGGCAGTGGAGCAGCCACCAGTGACCCCCAGCTCCTGCCTTTCAGACTAAGACTCTTCACTCCTGTCGCAACAATCCCAGATGACATGAGCCTGAACCTTCACATTTATCTAATTTACAATTCTATTGTTTTTATAATCTGTATTTTGTACATGGCCGTTGGGATACAGAGAAGGAGCCGTCATGGCGCCATGATGGTAAACATGAACATATGGAATGCGAAGGAACACCAGTTGCATGGTAACTTACAGAAAGCTGGTTATACCACAGGGAATGCACATGGTGGCAGTGATGGGAAGGTGTGGCACAGAGATAGAATTGGAGATTAGTAATGCAGTAAATCAGTTTTATGATGTATTTTGTTTTCTAGTAACCTATCAGAATCCAATGAACGTGACTGACAGATTATGCACACAGGAATCTCGTCTACGTTGTCAACATTTGAGTGGTAGGGATAGCTGCACCTGCTCCATTATTCAACCATCAATTTCAAATGTAGTAAATATTTCTGAGTGTCACTAAAGCAACTCTGCAAGCTAACTGGTATAATACAGTTAGAGATGCATCATTTGGTACAATTACCTTCACTATTCCTTTGTCTGTCTTTCAGGTTACTTCTGTTATGCTCACTGTGCATGAATCCACAGATAGACCCTTTTCGCCAGATATGACAGAAGTATACAGCATGATCAAGTGCAGAACTGTGAGTAGGAAAGTCTCCCCTAAAACCTCTGCACTCCCCTTCTCGGTAGAGGAACAAAGTGAGAGATACAGCGGCCTCAGGGAAACCCTCTGGGGAAGAAAACCTTGGTATCAGGAACCTCAGGGCATCAGAATTTGATCAGCCACTTGTGGAGCCGCACAGCATAGATGTCAAGCAGGAAGGCTGTAGAAGCCTCTTTCTGCCTATCTGTTCTATCCTTCCTGCAGCGCTCGGGGTCGGGGGCAAAGCCTAGGCGTGTCTCGCTAAGGGAAAGAAACAGCATAAGTGAGGGACAGAAGTTGCGGAATGGAGGGCTACGGTCGGGTTGTTACAACTAAACGCGTACCGAAATAGCTTAGTCATTCGGTGTCATGCGCGACACGGAAGACTATTTCTAATGTGCTGATTGCGTTCTAGTATGAAGTATAAAGAGGAGAGCAGTTGATGTAAGAAGAAGCAGAAAATAAGGGCAAACTTACGGAGGGTCCAGTGAAAAGAGAAGGCGACACGCCGGGTAGCTGGAGAAGGCAGTATATGACTTGTTCTGACGCTGGAATGAGGAGAAACCAGGAAGTCAGCTGCTGAGGAAACTAGACCTGCACACAGCACAGCGGAAGCCATCTTAGACGAAGGCAGGCAAATGTCCTGGATACCTCTCCAGCTATGCCAAACAGAATGACAGTGTACGCAGGATGTTACAACTTCCCAGTTTCCTAATTGCTGGAGGGGAGCATCTATTCGCATAGAGAAGCTATGGAAAGTAATGATGTCCAGGAGGGGTACGGAAGAATTCTCCAACAGGGTGTGGGAGGGAGCAGACAGACTTTGCAGCATGGTTTGTGTACAGGGCCAGTCTTTTAGACACTGGTTGGGTCATTTGGAATAAGCGGCAGGGCATGTTACTGGGGTACAGCTCACCAACACAGATACAAATATAGATCAGCTCTATGTCATTGGCGCACTCAGTTCAACCACTGAAGAGGTTCCTGATCAGCTTATTCTTAGCATCACTGCTACTGGAGCATCTCTGGATTGGGTAATTTACTTAGCTGGCATCCCATTCACAGTTGCCGTGTTTAAGACTGGAGGAGCAACCCTTTGCAGCGTGAAGACGGAGGTGAAGTTTCCTCCCCTTGTGTGAAAAGGAACAGGCACACTCTAGACAGGAGTGGTTGCTTTGTGAAAGGCAATGGGAGGGTCTCTTCGCCTGAAATAATGAGAGGATGTGGGTCTTGTTTTGCTTAAATTGCAAAAAAGACTTCCATGGTCCTCAAGAAGATGACTGATTGAGACAACAGATGTCAACAAAACTAGTCGACCCTGTTTTAAGCAGATATCCTTTTATTAAGTCAGGATACCAATAGAAGAATTATTTTTCTTTTTTTGTCCATATATGGTGTACAGTACTGTGGTTTTAGGTATTTATTTGAAGATGTACCAAGGGTTTTGGTCATTGGAGCATACCCCCATGTGGGTGAATAAAGAAATTACATAAAATCCCCATAGAAATGCTCTAATCCCAACTTCCCGGACCAATGTGGCCTGTTGTATGGGAACGCAATGTGTTTTAATAGCACATTTGTTCTTCTTTTATTTTCCGCCTCAATGAGGTGTTCATTGGTTTTGATATTCTATTACTATTAAGCTGTAGTTCAGTGGAGGGAAATCCCTCTTTCTGCTTTCCTTTTAGATTGGCGCCGCACCACCGTTGTCCTCAAGACTGAATATCCCTGGCCAGGGACAGATGTGTGCTTCCGATTGAGGGAGAGCAATAGTTCAGTAACCGAGTAGGTATACCAGCATAAAAGTACCCCATCTCCAGGCCTCCTATCTGTGGTGTTTGCAGCTCTGGAGTGGACATGTTTGTGTCGAGGGGCAAGACTTCCTGAAAATCCATGAAGATGTTCTCCATTACAACTAGCTGTGGGAACTTGGAAATGATTCTGGGATGCCTTAAAATCTAGGGCCATGTAGAAATCTATGGAAGTACAGCAGTTGGAGATGTGTAAGATGAATGTGCACCTTCTAAGCTAAGGGTTGGGTCAATGGCACCTGGGCTCATTTACAATCCAATATAAGTCCAGCGACCTGACCACTGCCCCAGGAAAAAGCCCTGACCTGGTGACAGGATTAAGTACAATGTGGGTATTATGGCCTCCTCAGCCTCCACAGTTGCAATGACTTAGTAAGCTAGCTAGAGGTCAAGAACTATTGGTGGAAATAGAACAGGTTAGGAAGGATATCAAACAGGTACCATCTTTTACGGTGCAATTCTCTTTTCAGGAGTGTTATTACCTTCTGTACATGTTCATGTCCTGCTCCAGATTAACACTAGGAAGCATTGTGTGCTCTGGTAAGCAGAAACGAACCAAAAGATAAGATTGCATTTTGTAGTCGAACATGATTTGACTAGGTTGATTCCACAGAGAATTACTGCCACAGGTTGAAAAAAATGTGTGAAGTTGAGAAGGATACCTGTGTAAGAAGTCATTTTCAATAAAGCGAAGATAGTGTTCCAGGTATCCCCCTGGACTGCCACTCAATGCACCTCCTCTGATTTGATATGTTATTTGACTGAGAATGGAACAGAAAGGCCTTTAGTTAGAACTGCCTTGAGTTTGATACTACGCTCTATTTTCTTATCAATACTTAGGGGGACACCATTACTATTATCGCCTCCAGACCCCTGGAAATATTAAATAATTGAATGTATTATTCGACTGTTCTGTTCAATGATATTTTCTATGAACCAAATAAGTTCTATGAAGATGTAAACACCCTGTTGAGCATTGAAATCTAGATTGTAATTTAGGGGAGACCTTAAGGCCCCTCTGCATAGGTCCTGATCCCATGAAAACCTGCATCTCAATAACATGGTTGAGGGTCCAGAAGTATTCGTTTTGGTTGCGTTACGTTGCACTAAAGTACAAAGGGGGAGTGTGGGGGGAAATTGAAAAATAATTAAGTGGAAAAGAGGCATAATGTACAGTAACCCTGATAAAAATGGAAATTGGTCACCCCCCTCCACCACCCTCCCTGATGCCACGGCCCGAACCCCTGAAGTTTTTCTCTTTCAGTCGACTCTATAGTATTTCACTGATTCTGTTGGCTTGGAAAATAATTGTTCTTTCTATGGGTCCTTTGAGTATGCCCTTTATAATGAATTGAAAATTGCTCTCCAGCAAGAACCCATATGATCGCCTAGACCGTTTGAAATAGTTAAGGATAATGAGGTGCTCAGAAACAAGCAGAAGTCGCCTTGATGGGAGGGGGTGCCCAAGCCCTTCGTTGGGGATCACCGGACTGTGAGCCATTCCATAACCCAATAACCAGAAGAGGGAACTGTGAAAGGACTATATATTAATGAAAGGTTTCATTGTCTTGTTGGGAGGAGGGTGTGTGCCCCGGAAGGCTTGTGATGGTTTCCAGAAATGTCTTAGGTTACAGATCTGTCAGGTGACCAGTCACTTGTGTGTGTAGAAGCTGGATCGGTTCCTGATAGATGTAGTATGCTCTTTTCTTGGCTTGCAAGACAAAAAATAAATCTGCCTTTGTCTACCAGCACCCAAAAACGATGTGCAAGCCTGGTTTATCAGACAATGGTCAACATGTGGTCATACATACCTCATTACCTTATCTCCTGAGTTGTTGTGGGGTGATTGCCTCAATAGTGTTGACACTCGTGGTCTAGAGATATCAAAAACCAAAGTTGAAAAGGGATATTTGCAAGTATTATCTGGGCAGACTAAATAAGTGGCCATTATAGCAACAAAGCAAAAAAGGACGGGCACCCATGCTAGGCCCTTAAACGCTGTTTTGTGGCTTTCTCCTCTACACCACCAGTCTGATAAACAAAGGTACAAAGCTGCAAACATACAGTGCCTACTGTCAAAATCATCAAGGTGAAAACAAGTCATCAACAACTCATGTAACTTAAGAGCAGGCTCCGTGCTTCATGGTTATGATGATTTAGCAGTTCATCGTCCCTACAAATACGCTAAAGTGGAGTTTAAGTTGGCAAACAGTTATTCTTAGTAGAGCAGTGAACCGCCTGGATTTTAATATAAAAGGTAGGATTTTCCATTCCTTCATTTCGACATTGTGCTCCAAAGAACAGGATGGATGCATGTTTTATTCCATGCAAAAATGCCTTTAAATCATTGTACAGGTATGCATGGCCCGTTGTGCTTTAGAAAATTTTCAGAATGAACGGTAGACTGCGAAACCAGGAAGTCATGGCTCAAATTCTAGCTTTCTCACATCTTTTATAATTGTTCTTTTATAACGCGCTTAATAGGGGGACCAGTTTCTGAGCCGAGCCCGGGATTCGAACCTTTGTTGATATGATTTGTCTTACTTCCAAGACAAACGCGTTGCCCCTGAACTATCCTCCCGGGCCTCCATGACCACATTATGTGATCCTGATCAAATCGCTTTATCTCACTATGCCTCATTTCCCCCTAAGTGCCATCGTGTATAGTAGCCAGGTGTTTTCTATGCTGCAGAAAATAATTCACTCATATTTGGTACATTAGACTGCAGTGTTGCTCACTTCACACAGCCAACATGATGTTTTTGCCATAGTTGCACCTCACCATGTTAATAAGTATCCTTTATATTTATTATTAATTTATCTATTATTTTGCACTTTGCACTTATATGTTAAGAAAAATTCGAAACATGTCAGGAAAGTGGGCGAGAGTGTATTATCATGTACAAATGTTTTAAGGAGCCACATGGTTCAGGATTAGGTGGCCTCACCCGTTCTGTGTGTCCAGGGAGATGAGCGCTTTGAAACACTTGCCTGTGTATAGGCGCTATATAAATAAACAATACCATACCATACCATGGCCATTATGTGGTTGTGTCAAGATGGACCACAGGAAACCAGTGAAAAGAGGAAGCGTATCTCTGCTGCATCTTCCTCCCCAAGGTCTGCTTCTATAAGGAGGCATAAGAAACGCCACCAAAGCATGGGCGGCATCACAGGGGGCAAGCAATAAGCCAAGCTGAGATTATACACCAAGTACAGACTTCAGTGGCTGATGCTTTGATGGCTATTGCAGCTGAGCCTGTGGCAGCCCTGCCGTAGTTCCTCCAGCAACTCGATTGGCGGCAATAGTTATCCCCCACCAGATATACAGCAGAGAGATTCCCCAGACGTGGCTGAGGGAGGACTATTGGATCCCACAGGAGGCAATGTTTGGGGACAGGGGGCATGTCAAGAAAGAGGATCTGAAGGTGGTACTGAAACACATATGCCTCATTTTGGAACTCCCAGTATCCCCTCTGCCTGAGAAAGCGCTTTTTCAGCAGTTCAAAGATCTAACCCTCTGCGCAGTTTCCATTCCACAAAGATAAGGACAATGTGGTCATGAAGAAATGGCAAGATATAGAGAAGCCCTTCCATGGTACTTCTTTAATCTATATCCCACTGACGGGTGTGATGCAAAATGCTCAGGACATGTTAAATTGGATGACGAGCTGGGGGGATTTAATAATACAGGCATTCATCCCAGAGATTAAGCCATTGCAGTTGACAATACTATAGATGCTGCCTTAAAAAAAACATTTAGCAGTCAACTTAATTATCTGAGCTGGGGAGTATTTGGGCTATCGACCCAATCTTTATAGTTGGACTTCTAAAAGCTATTTGCTCGCCATCAGGGCGGTATATATGTTGCACCCCTCCCAGTGGTGAAGGAACAGGAGGTCCAGTACTCACCTGATACAACATTATGAGGGCTGACGATTCAGCAGGCAGCTCCTCAATTGCATCCAGAAGACGCCTATGACTCTGGCAATGGAAGGAAGAAGCAGCCAGGAAAACAGCATTGACAAAGCTTCCATTTTAAGGTTACTACCTGTTTGGGCCTCAGCTGGTCTCTTTTTCGGAACAATGATTCAACGATCAGAAGCAGGCCCTGCTCTAGAGGGGTCGCAGAAGGTCTTTTACATCATGCTTTGAGTTTTACAGTGGCAGCACATACGCCAAGCACGGGATCCTTTCACAGTAGAAATACAATTTTGACAATCGGAGGAAAGCCTCCAGATAAAGCTCCAGCAAACCCTGCAATCCCCAAGAACTGACTATCTGGTGGGGGATGTTTCAACAAGCGTTGCAGGATGCGACAAATGAATGGGCAGTACTGGAGCCTGCAGGTTTCTTTGTTAAATTAGCCTAAGGAAATGCTACTTGCTATTTCTTCATGTTTAGCAAGGAATGTGAAGAACGGGGGGTGGGAGAGGGTTGTGAGACGAGATGTTATTCTAGATTACGTACAATAATTATCATTACTTTCACTCCCATGACCAACCACATTCCTTACAGCCCTCTACCTTTGCCTTCCTTGCCTTAGGGCATTCCATAGGAAGGGCTTTTATTAAATAAAATTAAAAAAAAATAAAAAAAAGAGTGGACGTGATAGGCCACTGTGTGGTGTCTGTTGGAAGGCAGAAAACGTCATGTACACTAAGGAATGTGATGAGTTGTGGAAACAAGAGTAATAATTACGGAACTGTGACAAGGCCAGTGAGTTAGCCTTGTCTTAAGGGGATGAGAATGCCTTTCAGCTGGTGTTGGGAGGTCCACCTGGGAGAGCCAGTCCGGCCCCTGAGGGGGACAGTGGAAGCAGGGAAGGCCCTAGTTCCTGTCTACTTGCTAGCGCATGTTTGCTTGCAGGCCCTTATCTCCAGCCTAAAATAGATCCTCACCAGTGTCTTTCTGTTAGCGTTAAAAAATGTACACCTGAAGCTATGGGTACAGCAGAAGAGAAATCCACGTTATCAACGAGATAACAGAAGGACAGAAAACGCTGAGCTAAATGGCCACTTGAGAGTCCTGCAGTGCTACCGGAGCAAGCTGGCAAGTTTAAATAAGGGAACAAACGTCCCCAGGTGTCACGCATGTCTGAAAAGTAAGGTTCACATACAGCTCTGCCAAACATGCCCCACCACGTTTAGGTAGTACCCCAAGTGCCCCAAAAGTACGTAAAACAAGGTTCTCATACAGTTCTGCCAGACACGCCCTATCACGCCTAGGTAGTGCCCCAAGAGTACTTAAAACATGGTCCTTACTCAGGAGTAAACGCCCCGTGACCGCACAGGTAAGGCATTTTCTGTACCCCAAGTGGTGTCTGCCATGGCGTTTGGGGAGCCACGGGTACTCTCCTAGGAAAAAAGTACTGCATTTACCCATGGACAACACGGCTTCCCAGTCCTTTTCCCCAGCTTCTCTGCAGTCACGTGATATGGGGTCCCATCCTATAACTCATCACTCGTCCGGCTCAATAGCTGTTCTTACTTCCAGGTTCCATGACACTAGACTCGGGACGTGGGACGGTTCCTGCGGCCAACCAGGCATTGCGGTTGCTGACACGTGATACACGTATACGCTGTCACGCGACACGAAACCCATAGCGGGACGCTTAAATCAGCTGGACTTCCGATGCTCTGTGCTTCTCAGCTGCTTTTCTCAGCGCCCAAGCGTCCTGGTTACTACGGCTCTTGTTGTTTCTCTTGACCTCCGATTTTGTATCACGGACTGCCTCCTGTCTTATCCTACTCGGCTCAAGTTCTGACCTCGGATTTTGTATCACGGGCTGCCTCTTGCCTCATCCTGCTTGGCTCAAGTTTTGATCCCTTTACTCCTCCTGCTGACTACGGATCTTTTCTCACGGACTGAGTCTTGGTTCTTCCCTTTGGAATTGTCGCTTGGTTTTTGATCACGCTCTGCAACAACCTCCGGAATCAACTCGTCCGGTTGTTCCTCTTTGTTCAAGGTGCTTCCAGTAGGTTCCTTAAATCAGCCTATTTACTATTCTACCGGCTGTCCTCTGAACCTGCTGAGGGAACAGGTTTTACTCCTGACATATCATCCCAATACAGTACTCCTCCTACCTTACACAAACAGCATAATACCATTCTGGTAGGCGTTCCCCTCTTTGTTGTTTCTGGTTCATTTGTCTAATGTCTGGATTATTTTGCATTCACCTAACCTGCACCTTGCCTTTGCAGCAGCCATTCGGAGGACCTGGTGTTCCTGTTCCTGCCACCTGTGGCCCTAAACCTCGAACAGCAAGTATATTCTTATCTTGCTGTTGGTTGCTTAGAGGCTGAGGTATCCATACTCTTCGCAAGCCTCAAGTCTCAAGACTCAGCAAATCTTGACACCAGGGGCCTCATTACGACCCAGGCGTTAAGGGTTAACGCCGTCGTTAACCCTTAACGCCTATTCTGATTTTAACAGCTGCTCTTAGCAGCCGTTAAAATCCATGGCGCTAACCTGCCATGATGCTAATTACGCCACCGTAATTTACGGTGGCGTAATTAGCGCCTTCCCCACTCCCATTGTGCCCTATGGGGCAAAAATGGGGAAGGGAAAATGGGAAATGGGGATTTACCGCCCCACTCACCTTGGAATGGGGCGGTAAATCCGCCATCCACCATGGTGTAAACGTAGTTTACACCATGGTGGTAAAGTTGGCGCAATTAGCGCCTGGGTCGTAATGACCCCCCAGGAAAGAAAGGGGTGAAACCCACCCTCATTCCATAGAATTACGTGAGAAACCTGACTCGTTTCTCCCCGGCTATTCCTGGGGATGCTTTGTTCAGGTGCCCAGGGAAGGGCCATCAATCTTGGATCCAAAACCCTGGGGGCGGATGAGCGAGGGAGGATCAACTGGGCAGGGGGTCCTTGGTAGCCATGGGAGACACACCCTCGGGCAAGACATTGAGCAACGCAGATGGTGAGTGAGAAAGGGAAAATAAAAACCTGGTTTTGATCAAGTGTATCCAAGATGCAAGGTTGCGCATAGGACAGCAACCACGAGAGAAAGAGAATCCGAAAAGTTTGATAACCTGAAAGGTGCTACAGAGTAACACAGTAACCGGCAAAACGCGATCGCCTATGCAGAAGGCTCCGTGTGATGTCCATGAACAATTAAAGGCTTTAAGAATAAAGCACAAAGAATTGAAGGAGCAATAAGAATGCGTGAAGCTTTTTAAAAGGCTTGTGCCCGAATGAGGGAAGCCTAGAAAGGGAATAGCGGCAGATCTGAGTCTGACAGAGGGGGATCTGAATCATAAAACAAGTGGCTCGAGCTCGAAGGAGGGAAGCCAGGAGAAGAGAAAATACTGGACGAGATCTTTTGTTTTTGTTGTAAACTTTGTAATTACAAGAATCTCAGAACTGCTGATGAGTGTTTTAACTTTTAAAGCAAGATACACTACCCTTGACAGAGTGGTCCAGCACCACATGGGTGCTCAATCAAAGGGCTCTGTAGGTATCCAGCTGAGAAGTAATAACAGTAGATACATTTGGTCCGAGCCCGGCGGAGGGAGGCCAATGAAAGAACAAATAAAAGTGAATTGAAGTGGTCCTGCGATGTGTCAAGCAAAATCGCATGCACAGTCGAAAGTCTTCGATTTTGATGACATAGAGAAAGTTTGGAAAGGTGCGTGAATTTCTTCCGAGCTCGGCAGAGGGAGACCAATTGAAGGTTTTGTCTTAAAGTGGGTCGGAGACCGGCAGAGGGGACCCGGGGTGAACAGTGCCTCGCCCAAGAAGTTGTATAAGTGAATATTCTGAGAAGAAAAGAACTGTACTGTTTTGTTGTGTTGCATCAGGCCCTCTGAAATAAGAGACTTTGAATGACAGATACTTTGGTACAGAAGGTCCTGATATTGAATTCCTGAACTGCATTCTCGTGCTAGAGAAGCCAGAGACTGTGCTAAGCTTGAATGTGCTACCTTGTCCCGTGCTGAAAACGTGGGGAAGGGAAGCCAACGACTTGAATATCCTGACATATTATTTCGTGAACACTTATTTTGCATAACATGGTTTCCCACAATATTAATATTTAGAAGTAAGGATTGCCAATAGGTTTATGAGTATAGACCCTTTTATTTAGGTTTTCAAACCCAATTGAGGTTCGATAAACACCTGTGAACTGTGATCACCTGTGTCTGTCTTACTGTTTGATACCATGAGTTCCTTACACTTACCAGAGGAATCCACCGTTTGGGAAGCAGGAACACAGGCTAGGAAACTGCCTATTCCAACCTGCCATTGTTGTTTCCTCGTGACGAAGCTGCGCAGAGAATGTGCGTGGAGCTTGGACAGCTTTTCAAGACTTTCCCTTGCACAAAAACACCTCGGGTGGTGTAGGCCCGGGCCAGATTGTGTAGGGAGAGGTGGCCAATTCCCAGAGGGGTGGGTGAATTAAGCTCGGGACAGGACATGTTTTAATCGAGTGAGGTCGGAGGTGGAGGATAACCAAGAGACCAGGAGGGAGCAGCAGTTTGTGGGGGAGAACGGTGGAGCGGTGAGCTATTGGCATAGGTGTGAAAGTGGTTCTGCAGTTGTAGTGGGGATGCTTGTGTGGCAACTGAATAGTGGAGTTAGAATAACAAGCGATTATGAAGGGAATGGTACTGTGTGAAAATAAGGAATTTGAGTAGCTGGAGGAAGGAATAGTAAAGTGGGTGGAGAGGAGTAGTGGTTGGAGGGAGAAGTAGTAGCAGTAGAGCGGGAGGAGGAGAGTGGCAGCTGAAGGGAATATGAGTAGAGTGGTAGAAGAAGAGGAGGAGAGGCGGAGTGGGGAAGCGTAGAGTAGTAGGAGGGGAGGTAGGAGTATTGGAAAGAGGAAGAGTAGTGGGTGCAGAGGTAACATCAAAGGATGAATGTGAAGAATAGGAGTGAAACATTGGAGGAACTGAAGAGTGGTGGGAAGAGGAAGTCAGAGGGGGTGCGGTAATAAGAGTAGGCAATAAGAGGTGAGTACATGCAAATGAACTAGTCTGAATCCAACCATGTACGTGCAAGGCACTATTACCATTAGAACACAAACCTATGGTTAGAGCATGGAAAGTTAGGAAGTCATTCAGTGAGTTTAGATAGCTAGCTTGCATTTAGGGAAGCATCATTAGCAGAAGATGGACCTTGGACAGTAGGGGTCAGCATTCGGTACTACTAACTGGAAATTAGTGACGCCTAGGATAGAGTGCAGGGTCAAAACAAGATGAGAGAGAGACGGCCATAGTCTGCAGAAAGGAAAATAAAAATCCTTTAACTGTCTCAGACTCAGAGTGATTTCTGTGCATTCTGTGACAGTTCATATTCTGTTCTGGCATTCATTTTTACCATGAAAAACTTCAAGATTGTACCAATCCTGGACAAACTGAGATTGTGATCAGGGAGTTTTGGGGTTAAAACTAAGTTCTGCAAGGTTAGTCATTTTGCAACAGCCTGTTTAAAGATGACTGTTGCAAACAACTTAAATGTAAACATGTAGTCTCATTTTCAGTCACCAAGGTTTCCCATAAATATGAGCACGTCTCTGGCTAACATTTTCTTTTGCAAATTATAAAGCTAAAATAAAAAATAAATAAAAAATACACCATTATTGCACCCACACTCACCCCAAGCCTGATGACTCAAAGCTCTGCCACCAGTACCCGCCTATTTTGTCATTCTTGCTTACGGGCCCTTTGTCTTAAATCTGGGTAAAATGAAGAGGGGATGCCCTTTTCCCCAGAGGTGGTACCTTTCTTCAAATCTATCTTTTGGGTTTACCTAGACCATTCCCTCTACCAGTCTCACCAGTAGAGTATGTTTGAGGAGTATCCGTATCTGGCCTGTATGGATGCAGTTTTTCTTCAGCATCCCTGGACTTCTGTGGTTGTGCGTTACTAAATTTTCCTTTGGGGTTTGGCGCATTTTGGTGCCATAACTACCAAAATATGTCAGAAACTATTGGCTTAGGAGCAGAGGGGGTGCTTGATAGCATGAGCAAGATGGCCGCACTGTAACATAGCTCCGTCACTGGAGTTGTAAAACAGTGATTGCCGATTAACTGAGGATGCAAATCTGCTATACCTACACAGCACTGAAGCTCCTTATCCTGAGGGAGAGGCAGGGATGGTGGTTGTCCTTCGTGAGAATTATGCAAGGCCCAGGTGGAGCGATGGTGCGGCACGGTCAACACAGACCACGCTGTGGCCAGTGGTGAGCATCTTAGGACTGGACATTGCAGCTGTGAGACCACAACAGGCAATGTAGATTGCCACACCGTGAGCGTCGGCACCCAGATGGCAGTGGTGCAAACAGCAAAGGACGGCATGTGACTCAACCCTAGAGCTCGGAAAGCGAGAACCATTTGGCAGTGAACAAGGCGGAGGAGCACGGCTTAGCTACCAGCGATCGGTACGAGCCAGATGTAACTAAAAAGAGCACCAAATCCTTTGCTCACCAACAGGTAGCTGAGGTGGTGCATGTTATGGACCAGCCATAAGATACGGCCGTCCGGAAAGGCCATTATGGCTGCTTGGAAGACAATTCAAGATAGTACTCGCAAATACTCACCTCTATTGTTTTGCTTGGAATCACGAAGAGTCATGGCATGATGGTGAAGTAGAGGTTACACTCATTCATGTTATGAAATTCGCAGCACACACAACCATTCTGAAAATCAAAAGATCCCCCTAGAGTTTGAAGGTCGAAAGAAGTATTATCACATACTTGCGATTATGAGAGGAGAAGTTATAAAGGGAGCCACCACTCTCACACGCTGGACAGATTTTGGGAATGCCTTGAAAGATGTATATAAAATGACAGAGCTGTCATGGTTAGAATATCGAGGTTAATGCGGATGCAGGAAAAATAAATAGTAGAGAAGCAGGACAAAATAACTGATAATGAATCTGAATTTGGTGAGCGTTTTGCTCACATGGAAATGAGGAAACTTCCAATCATGTTGTAACCCTGCCATTATATTATATTACTTACAGAGTAATACTACTGAGACTGTATACACTGAATCCTTCCCATACCAAGGAATTCAAGTCTAGAAAGTCTGAAATAAACTTAAATCGAAATTCAGGATCTCGACTATGGGCTCTATCACAATCTTGGCGGTATTCCGGTGGTAATAAATTGCATTACTGCAACTCGGTCCGGCGATACTATATTAGCGCAGGATCCCGAGTTTCGGGGGGGAAGGGTGGGGTGGTCTAATAGCGTTGCGCCACATTGTTGCCACTGCACCCACCCAACCCGTGATGATCCCCTATATCCCTTCTCGCAACTCCTCCTAAAGAGGCTATATTACATATATCTCTCCATACCCTTAAGTCTATTAGAGTAGTACATTTCATAAATGTGACGCAAAGATGACAAAATATAAGATGTATGCATGACTCTTAGATTATGTTATGTTTTAAATGCTTTATATGTGGATGTTTATGACGATTTACTTTAATGCACTTTGATGGTTACACTGCCGTTTTCTATACTTCTTACTACGCTATGTGCTCCTACATATTTGAAAATAAAATAAATTAATAAAAGAAACCATTGCCAGGGAGAAGAGAGAGGGCAAATTTGTTTTAAGAAGGGAACTGTGGTGGCCCTAATGAGCACAGGACACTGGATTGGAGTTAAGGCGCCTATTGGGACACCTTACAGTAACAGGGGGGTAGAGCTGGTACTCTTAGTTCATGGAGCAGGTACTCTCACAGTTCAGTCCTATAGGATCAGTCCAGTTAGCTTCACTGCACTGGAAAGACAGTACATGGTATTTATACCCTCTTGCTAGAGCTCCCACGAGGCTTATTGTAAGCCATGGTATTACGCCCAGCAAGTAGAGGAACCTGCTTATGTTGCAGGTTGCAGTTCATGGGCGGGTTCCCTCTTCACAGGAGGAGCGCTGGGACGAGTTTGCGGCTTGTTGCGTGCTTCCCGCGTGTAATATTATGAGATCTCGTGTTTCAGGTCCTCACACAATTCCTTTCGTTGGAAAAGGTTTGTCCTAGTCCATGACAAAGTCTGTGAATTTCGTTGGCTTTCTTCATTCACTTTGGGGTCGATTCTGGTCAATGGTTGCCTTGGGAGAATGAGTGTTCATGCGAGATGTGTCACTTGGGGTTTGTTCAGCTGGGGTCGCTTCTAGGTGTAGGTCTTTCGCCAAGGGTGTGGGGCTCATAAGGACACCCTCACTTTGGTTTTCGTCTTCCCTGACTTCCATCTCTTTCTGTCGAGGGCTGTCTGTTGATCCCCATGGGTCATTGCCATCTCCCGTTTCCATGTAGGGGGTGGGCTGTCAACACCCTTTTATTGTACAAAGCCACCCTTTCGAGGTTCCACCTTTTCGCGTCACTGGTGTAGACGTGGTCGGTGCCTTTCCATGTGACGTCTATGGCTTGGCTGTACTTGGAGCCCATAAGGATATCTTTGTGGGGCAGGTGTATCTTCACTAGTTCCCCTTTGTTGACCTGTGCGATATGCTGCTCTGCGCTTGTCGCTCTGTGATTTCATGATCTCTTTGCTCTTCTGCAGTCTAAACACGATTTCACTCATGTCAATGTTGTCTTGTCTGACATTGTGTAGCCATGGTGCTACCAGTTTGGATGCGGCCCTTCTCCCACTTAACATCTGAAACAGCGCCAATTTATTTTATTTATTTATTTGTAAAGCGCTCACACAGCCCGAGGACATCGAGGCGCTGTTACAGAATTTGTTTTTGTTGTTGTCTTAGTTGCATATTTATAACGCGCTTAAATACCCAGGGGTTTCGAAGCACGAACCCGGGGATCGAACCTGTGTTGCTTCATGTTGTCTTGCTTCCAAGGCGAGCACGTTTCCACTGAGCTATCCTCTCGGGACTGCCATGGTCTCTTTGACTGTCTTATAAGGATTCATGCCTGATGCACAAGCCAGTTGTAGAGCTCCTTTGAAGAATTGCTTCGCCCTTTCTACCAGCCCATTGGGTTGTGGGTGATACAGGCTTGCTCTCAATTGCTGGATGGTGTGCTTCTTGAGAAAACGTTCCAGGTCTCTTGACACTAAATGTACTCCATTGTCTGTCAGGATCTCCTTTGGCAGTCCTTCTCTTTGGAAGACAGAGTGGAGCACTTCAATGACTGGGGCTGTGGGGATGTCCGGCACAAATTCTACTTCCACCCACTTGGAGAGGTAGTCCACCAGAACTGCCCTATACTTGTTGTCCCTCGACATGCCATCCAACGGGCGAATGAAGTCCAGTCTTATTTTGTGCCACACACCAGCTGGAACTTCTCTGGATATCATGGGTGCTTGCCTGACTTTTAGCCGTTTTTCGGTATTGGCACATTCATGGCACCTCTCAATCATCGCTCTCACTTCTTGGTCCATGTCCGGCCAACAGTACACGTCGCGCACTCATTGTTGTGCCATATTGCTGCCCAGATAACCCGCAAGGGCTCTACATAGTATGACTTTGCGCATGCCTCTTGGAGGAATTACTTGGTTGCCTACCATCACTAGGCCATCCATTTCTGCAATCTCGTTTTTGACCTTCCAATACAGTTGCACACCTACTGGGATTGCAACCCGTGCAGGCCTATTCTGCTACTCGGCCCAAGGCATCATCGTGTCTCATTTCCTCCTGCCAATAGGACTCGCTAATTTCCATGAAGTCCTTGTTTCTTAGGTCAATCAAAAACAGGATCTGGTGTAATGGCTATCTCCCTGCACCACTTCATTCTTCTATGCACAAAATATGTCAGACCATCGCAACATCCGAGTACTGGAAGCCACACCTTTGCCACCTATTTAGGGTATTTAACACATGTTTGTGTTGTGAAATTGTGCCAGAAATTCAAATAATTTAAAAAGCCAATGTCATCTTGAAAGAATTGACTATTAATTGCATAATTCGCCCATATGTTCTAACACATGTTTCGTCCACATGGGCCTTTTTCAAAGCTGGGCTCAATGTTATAAGGGGACTAAAGTGATTTTTAGGTTTTATAGCACAGCATTATATTCATACCATATGGTGTTCAATGTTCATTGCATGTTTGTGTAAACAGAAAAGGAGGGATTGGTTTTAGGTAGGATCGGTAAGGGAAAAGAGACAGTAGCATGTTCCATTAGTTATGTTAGCTCTCTACATATCCAATCTACACATTTCATCTAAGCTTCAAAAAAACCTGTATCCATAGTTCTACACATACCAGTACTGTGCCCATATTACTCCTTGATCACTCATATTCAAATATTAGTCAGATCTTAGTTTATAGCGTGCCTTGCCCAGTGCAATTTAGTCACTCTAATATACATTAATTAGTCAAAACTTCCTTTGAAGTACTAGTTCCTGCATCACACTCTCAGGGCATGTCCTGTTCCTCTGGGAAGGTGCCAACTTCCCAGCAGAGAACTAAGGAAGCCTCCAGGGTGGGCCCCGACAGCTTGTTGTGTTTGAAACCTTCAGCCAAAGACAATAATTAAGCCATAACCACCCGTTCCATGGTCTGTAACGAGTGGTAACGGCCCAGGGCCTGAGTTAATAGGGCCAACCGTAGCAAGGACCTTTAATGAGGGCCCTGGTGCCACTATCACACAAATATTGATCCACCTAAATCTGATAGTAGGAGGAGAGACAGAGGTGTTCCTCTCTACCCATTGAATAGGCAGCCACACAGAGCTTATACATTATTATATATGTTAGGTTTTACCATATATTGAAGGTTTAATGAGATGCACTAATAGAATGTACCTCATCGTAGATGAACTTTTCGGACTATTGAACAAAATTCATGTTTATTCATTTGTTCCAAACATTCGTTCTGGAATTGTGTGTTTTTGAAACATGTGTGGTAAGATTTGATAAATGTAATGATCTTGTTTTTGTATATTTATATGTTCTGCATAATACAATGTCTATTTTTGATAAAGGTTAAGGGTATTTACAGGACTACTGAAAAATAATTGAGTATTGTTATTTTTAAATAAATGTTCTGTGTACTACCAAGGTCTTCGGGTGCACAGTCAGTCCTAATACGCACCCGTTGAGTTTTCATGGTCATCATCAAGACTGTTAGAGCCGACAGCCCCATGAGGACGATGCTGAACATCTGGTGTGTCCTGCTCTGCCTCATGGATCCGGCCTCCAACCAATGCCAGCGTTACCCCCCCCCCCCGCCCCCGTACCCCCTCCTTCCACCCGTCACACTGGCATAGCTTCCACAGATAGCAAGAAGCTGAGAATATTGCAGCCAACAACCAGTGGGGTTTGGCAAGAAGAGGTTGCAGCAGTAGTGGGATGGGAATAGTGACTGTTCTGGCGGGTGGCTTCTTCAAAGGAATGTTCCTATTACAGACATTCTGGCCTCATGAGGTGGCTAACCAAGCATAGGTGGGGTGACAGGAGCGGAGGTGGAGTCACTTGGGTGGTAGTCATGTTGGCAGTAGTGATGATGCAGTAATTGCCAGAGATAGCCATAGAAGTTGTGATTCCAGTGATAGCAGATACTGGTGGTGGAAACAGTGCTATGATGCTTGGCTGGGTTGGTTGGACCTGCCACTAGTCTCAGAAGAATCAGTCACTGGATTGCCAATGTAGAAATGCAGATGGCATACAGTTAATAACTGTACAGTGATGAGTCAGAATGTACAAGACAATGATGCCTCTTTGAGGGCCTTCAAAGTCATGACAACTTGGGGTGAGGCCTTGCATGTTTTGTTTGTACATGCAGAAGCTGGAGAGCATGCAATGTTTTAAACATAAATTGGAGATGTCTTGCGGGACAGGATTCTGACCTCCTAATTGTTTTAGCTATACATGGTGCAACCAAGGGAGCACTGCAGGTCATAGTGTTCCTTTTAGCTTAAACTTTGTGACACTGGGGAACAAAAAAGAAGATTATATGGATTAATTCCCTGCATTTATTTAAGGAGTGTGCACAGTAGGGGGAAATACAAAAGAAATAGCAAAAGAGTCAGGAAATTATTTTCCTCCTAGTACATGTCTTTCCTGCTGGATGAGGGGAGTAGGCCCTCCTCTTGAGCTCTGTTGTCAAAGGCCAAGTCCTAATAGTTCCCATGACTGCAACGTCCCTCTTCTCTGGCATTATAGGCTAACAGGTTCCCCAAACTCTCTTTATTAGATTCTAGGCACATGCTTTCTGGTGTTCTATACCTCCAGCCTTAGTGAGTCACCAAGCTTCATGAGCGGATGCTATTTGGTTTTTGCTGCCAGGAAGGGCTTAATAGGGTTCCCCCAGGCAAGGTGACTGATCCCTGGACATCTGCTCCTTGCACTGCCTCTGATTCACTACCGGAATCTACCTTTCTCCCTCCTTTATCCAGAGTTCTGCCTCCCTGTTTAACCCTCCCCCTGATCAATTCTTGGTGTCAGACCCTAGCACCTTCAGGACAGCCACCAACGCCCCCCTCACTCTCATCTGATTTACCAACCTCTTTAGTAACACCTCCTCCTTTTGTACTCCTGATGTTCTCTCCTGCTTCGATTGCATCCCTTTTCTTATTACCTCCTTCCTCATCACTCTGGATATTATCATATCCTTCTAATCTCCCGATTACCACTTCCTTCCACATGCCACCACCTTGCCCTCAACTCTTGATGTCACCATCTCCTTTCTCTCCACTCCTGATTCTACCATGTTCCTTACTACTGTTAACACCTTCCTCACCCATTCTGCTCTCACCACCTTGTCCAGCTCTACTGTATTTCCTTCTCCACTCGTGTAGGCTCCTGCTCTTCCACTACGTTCCAGCCTCCAGCTTTCACCAAATGTGAGCCTCCAGCCTTCACCAAATGTGAGCTTCCTGCTCCTGTAACCCACACTCAGCGACTGGGGCTCACTGCATTTATTGTTCCCTACCCCCAGGTGGGTCTTACACTGTAGGTCCACACCTATGAGGGGTAAATGAGAGCAGGCTGGGTCAAGCTGGGGTCTATGGGTGCGCCTGGGGTTGGTCTGGGCTCAGGTGGTGGTACCAAGCCTTTACACCATCTTTTACACAGCCTTATCTGCCCCTCTCGAGGCTGCCAGCACTGGGTTTGGGTTGTGGTGTTTCCAGCGTGTGAAGTCAGAGCTGGAAACAATCTGGGTCAGTTTTCTGGAAAATTGATACATCTTTTCCTGGGCACGATAATCACTCCCAGGGGATCAATGCATATGTAACTTTGCTTTCTGTGTCAGTTTCCCAACATTCAGGAAGATGCAGAGTTGTACGATTTTATACAAAGGTCTGTGGAGTATGTTGCAGGTTCTGTGATCCCACAAGTTGATCATTTTGAAGTGCAGTGTAAGCTGGGACCTGTATCCAGAACTAAGCTACCTTTGTTTGGGGGTACAGTTACCTTAAGGGGAAAGCCTTCAATTTCAGAGTTGTATATTTGTGCGCTATCACGTGGGGATAGGGGCCCTTCCCACAATCTTTCAGGTTATTCCCAGTGTTCTGGCTAGAAAGGAATGCCTTAGTGCTAGTCTATCCTGAAGGCCCAGTGGACTGAGGAGGAAGTGGAACCCTGGGACCGGCCATGTGGGGAGGCAATGTGACTGTCCTCTGTCAGTTGCTTCAGACCAAGGCAAGGTGACCAGGTGATCCTCCCATTACTACAGAGTCAGAGAGAAGGCCTTGTCACAGAGCTTATAACAATGAGTACATTGCATTGAGGACTACACTGCCCTGTTTTTCCAAATCTTGTGGAGCTGGAATGATTACTAGCAATGTGATATTTGTGACAGTGCAAGGCTCCCGGCCCTGCACATAGGGGGAGGGTACCATAGACCACTATCCAGGTCCAGTTTACCAGAGCCGATCCTTCATGGCTGTGGGGCAGCTTTTCGGTCCTTACCATTCGGGGAGGAGGGAAATCAACCATGCCCATGCTAAGCAATGTCGGAATAGCCGGACCCTCTGGAAGGTGGCTGACCGATCCCGGTGCAGCAAAGGGAACCGCTGCATATGATTCAGGAGTGGCGTATCACAGTCTCTCCCCGTTCGGGGCCCAAAAAGGAGAACGCTGGGCTTCAACTCCCTCCCATTCCCACAGCCTGAACCAAGTTTCCGGTCAGCAGGATTACGATCCATGCAGAATGGAAGAATCCCTCTGCTCGCATAGATGAAAAAGATTGAGAGGCTTTTAACCCCTCCTTTAAAACATTCCCACTACATATATCCCTCTTGGGAGGGGAAGCTAGTTATAGATTGGCCAGGACTCATAACCCAATGGGAACAGAGAGGGATTTAGACAGGAGGTCAGCAGTGGGGTGGGAGGAGGACCAAAAGACCAACAGGTGGAAAGAAGAAGCAGCGGTTTGTACTGGAGAGAGGGAGACAGTTCTATGGTACGAGTGTGTATTTCTGGGAATCGAATGTCGAGTAAGAGGAGGGAAAGGGGTGTATGTGAAGCGAAGGCCATTTTATGAGGAGTGTAGCTGAGCAGTGGTAGTGGCAGTAATGAAAGGGGAGGAAAGAGTAGTAGAAATTGGTGGAGAGTAGTCGTAGTGAGAGGCAAGGAATGGGAGGAGGACAGTGGTAGTGGTAGAGTAGCAGAGCAGAGAGGGAAGATGTTTACATCAGAGGGTGAGGGCAAGGAGTGAACATCAGAGGGACACAGGATTGGACAAGGGGATATAAAAAGGGGCGAGTGCAGAGATGAGGAAAGGTACATCTGGTAGTGACTGAGGTAGCCTAGGTCACGCAGAGCACGTTTAAGGCACCATTCTGCACCAAGTAGAACACTAACCCATGGAAAGGGTAGGGAAAGCTAGGAAGACCAAGAGGAGGTTAGTGAGCCTACATTTAGGGACCCCATCTGAAGACAAAGGTTCAGATATTATACAATAGGGGTTCCTGCACTATAGCACTACTTTGGGGGTTACGGACAGCCAGGTTAGAGAGGGAGATTGCAGCAGCGGGACGGCCCCAGGCACCCCAAATGATTAATAAAAAACCCTTGAATCATTTGAAGGCATCAGTGATTTCTGTGACGCATCACACATTGCAAACAAAGAGAATCTCCTTTGTTGATTCGATCTTTGCAATATTTGCCTATATAATGCAATCCGGCCTCAAGTCGAGGGTGCACGTGAGTGGACGAAGCCTGCCTGATTTTTTCAAAGGGTGGAAGCCGACCCTTTGGGAATTTTAGAAGCTGTGAGTAAAACGAGAAGCTTTGTTATCTGTTTTTCGAATTTAGGTTCGGTACTTGACCATTACCCCATATAGCTAGGTGAGAAATGATCAATGGCTGAATGTGAAATGCCACATTGTGGGACTGTACTCTCCGGGGAAAACATTAGCATTGATTCTTCGATTTCAAATGTACACAGCTTTGAAAATGTTCCAACACTATTATAAGAAAATATCCTTTTTTGTGTGTGCAGTTTTTGAAAGTCAAATGCCATTCGTCATGTGCACTTTTTATTATGCAAAGCCATTTGAATGAAAATATGCATGTTTCACCTTGATATGCTAATTTCTGGTGATGTCATGTTAATGATACCCCTACTTTTTTTTTAGGACTTGTGACCTGGATATTTTAGATAGCTTTGTACAGACACACATCACCTTGTAAGAAGGTGGGCCAATACGCTAGATGATGCAGAATGTTAGGTTTGGGTAAATGGGCTGGGGTAAAGTGGAAACCAAGATTTGAGAGTTCAAGGGTCGGAGTGTACCTCAGTAGTGTTTGTATTGGGGAAATAGTACACGTCAAGTTGTGCAAAAATCCATTTAACCTGGTAGGACTTTGTATTTATTCTTGAACGTCTAGGGAGAAGACTTTGAGGCTTCTGGCACTGGTCCTGGCTATCGTTTTATGATACGATAGGTTATTTATAATGTGCTTAATACCCAGAGGTTTGCAAGCGGGAACCCAGGTATCAAACCAGTGTTGCCTTGTGTCGTCTTGCTTCCAAGGCGAGCACGTTCCCCCTGAGCTATCCTCCCGAGACGATTTACATGTTATCCTCCCTTTACATCTTATCTAATCCAATCTGTGACCAACAACACATCTTTTCAAAAGGGAAAGGTTGGCTCTTCCTGGTGACAGCTGTTATACCTATACCAGCAACACGACATACAAATACTTGCTTCTTACAGTGGCGAAACCCCAAAACACTATTTGACTCTTTCCTGTGGTTTAGTGATGCCACCACAGTGTCTATCCATAGCTGGGAGAATATTCAAGGCTTTGGATAAGAAGTCTTGGGAAAGTGAAGGATACTACTCCAACGTCCACGGATGACGGCGTCTGAATCGGGTATTTGTCAACAACTGCAATTCGCCCACTCACCGGGCTACCTGCTGAACACGCACGATTGTTTTTTCCTGACGATTTACAAGCCGGGCGACATCATACACAGCATGCCGCTGTGTCAGTAATTACACCTAAGTAAGAACCGGAATGTCTTTCCGAACTGCAACTCTGATGCACGTAGGCTAAGCCTGCGCCGTTTTTCGGCGACTACAGCCCAACTACCCACGGCTGCTCTATTGCAAAGAACATGTTAGGGATAAGATGGCTCTTGTCATAAGAACTACTATCAACGCCAGTACTTCGTGGCAATTCTAAAAGAAATATCTTCTAGTCTGACGTACCTTTTGCAGACTATTTCTCACTTAACCTGGAGAAGCAAATCAGTGACGTTATATTTAAATCAAAATTTGGGGTAAACCATGTATGTGAAGACTTTTTGGAAGAAATCCGCTGTTCTGAAGATGGCCGTGACATCTATTTCTGAATAGACACTTGAGATAATGTCTAATTTGATATATGGCCGAAACATGTCGACACACTATCTCTCAAAAGACTACTAATGACAGCTGTCTGATTAATTCATTTCTGTTAAAAGTATTGTTCACTGAGTGATGTACACCCCTCCGACCCTATGTTTTAGTCTCTATTGTGTTTGTATTTATGCATTCATCTGTGCAGCCTTTCTAAGTACTGCCTTTTTAGCCTATGTATCAATAAAAAAAGCTTATTTTTGCTAAAAATCATTTCATACGTGTTTCTGTCATTCTAGTTGGTTTTATTACCGAGCAAACACTGTACTATGGTATGTGAATGTTAAATACCGTGTGACAACCACTCCAATCTCTTAACTCCCAGGTCGGTGTAGAGAGGGGTAATCAATTCTCTGTTTTTTCACTTACTTCTCCTTGTACACTCCATTTGAGAATTGATCCCCCGGCAATAAAAAAAACTTGGGAGCTTACCTCTTTGTTTTATACCATGATTACAAATGCCAAACCCATTCCATTTGATTTGAAAATTACACTTGTGCATAATTGTAAATTGTAATTGTTTATTTATACAGCACTTATACACAGGTGGAGCGCTTCAAGTCGAGAAGGGAACAAGGGAATACAATAATCATTCATAGGCCTTGAAGTTTCCGAATGATCTAAACAGAGAAACTAGCATGCTAGGCCTGAAGGCATTTCTCCTAGTGCAAGTGCATGAAGTGTTACAGTTGCAACCAAGCTAGGCAGGGGGGACAGAAAAGGGTGGGGATGTGGGGGGCGGGGAACAGGATAGGCAAACTTACTAGTTCTAGTAGATTTAGGTCATGAATGCGTACAGACAGAGGTGCGAAGAAGGGGGGGATGGGAGGGGGAAAAAACGTGTCAGTCCAGCAGGGGGTTGCCCTGCTCATGGAGCGTAAGCTGAAAGTGCAGTAATGCTCTACATAGTGCAGTGGCCTGGAGGCAAGTGCAAAAGCCTGGCGGGGGAGCCTGGGACCTTTAAGGCTCTGGAAGTGAACCAGGCAACCAGTCAGCAAAAACTGTAAAGAGTTAGGGAGGAGAAGGAGGAAGGAGAGAAAAAGAACTAAGGTTAGCAGGTGAGAGAGAGAGAAGGAGAAATACAAGAGGAAGGTCTTGAGGAGTTTCTGTAACTTAAGGTGCTCTGGCTCATGACGGAGAGAGGCAGGGAGGCTGTTCCAGATGGAGGCACCTGCAGAAGATAAAGATCTACCCCCAAATCTTTGTTTGTGAAAGCGGCTCACCCGAAGAGAGTTGGAGGAGGAAGAGCGGAGGACTCTAAAGGGAGAGTATTTAGGAAGAGAGCGTTGTAGATAGAGCGGGCCCCGGCCCCAGAAATCCTTGTGGATTATGCAGGGGGTCTTGAATTTAATACTTGCAGCCACAGGGAGCCAGTGGAGGGATTTCAGTGCCGGAGAGATGTAGTCCCTGGGCTTGAGGCCAAGGATAAGTCTTGTGGTTCTGTTCTTAATTAGTTGTAAAGGATGGAGACTAGAAGTAGGAAGACTGAGCAAGAGGCTGTTGCAATAGTCCAGCCTAAAGAGAACTAGGGCTCTCGAGGGTGTGAGCCTCTGGGGGAAAGTGAGAAAAGGTAAAATACCTCTGAGGAGGTGCAGTTGGTAGTCATACTTTTTGGAGATGTCTGAGATGTGAGAAGAGAAGGAGAGAGTGGAGTCAAAGATGACCCCTAGATTTTTTGCCTCAGTGGTAGATGAGGGCACAGTGCCAAGGGAGGCCGGCCAGTGTGAACGTGGAAAGCGGGAGCAGGGGTCCTAATGGGGACGATGTCTGTTTTACTGGCCTTCAGACAGAAATCGTTAGCAGCGCTCCAAGACTGAATTGCGGATAGACAGTCAAGGATGAGCAAGGAGGAGGAGGCTGAGGGTAGCCTGAAAGAGAGCTGTGTGTCATCTGCATAACACTGAAACCTAAGAGGTAAAGATAGAGATCCGGTGGGCCAAGGTGGCTATGTAGATATTGAAGAACCAGGGAGATAGTTTAGATCCCTAAGGGACAACACATGTAGAGAGAGTGATAGAGGAGAGAAAGGACCCACGTTCCACCTGGGAGGGCCAGTGAGAGAGAAAGCAGGTGAGCCCCGCAAGGGCCTGATCTGTGATGCCCAGGGTATCACAGAGACGGGTGATCAGGAAGTTGCAGTTTACCATATCAAAAGCAGAAGAGAGGTCAAGAAGAATGAGGACAGAGGGTTAGAGTCAAGATTTGAGAGCAGGTCTTCTCAGGTGTTCAGAAGAGCAGATTCCGTGCCTCTGGATGATGTAAAGCCAGACTGATGGTCATGGAGACAACCAACAGATTCAGTGTGAAGGGTAAGTTGAGTGATAGCCAGCTTCTCCAGGAGTTTTCCCAGGAAAGGGATGATGTAGATTGGGCGATAGTGTGCCCGAATAGACAGGTAGGCAGAGGTTTCTTTGAGCAGAGGGTGCACAAGAGAGTGCTTGAGAGGAGAGGGGAAATCTCCAGTGGCGAAATAGAGGTTGCAGAGGTAGGCCAAGGCTGGAGCAAGAGTGTCAGTATTGTCCTAGATGGTTTTGGAGGGGCAGCGGTCCACCTATTTGGAAGAGGCTTTCATAGACCGGACTTGTTTAGAGACCTGAACAGGTGTGGGGGAGGAGAGAAGAGGAGGAGTGGTGGGGGTGGCTGAAGGGGGCCCAAGAGATGTTGGGGCAGGAGGGGGAGCAGAAAAGCGAGAGGACAGGGTGTCCTGTGTTTTGGTGGTCAAATGTGCAGACAGGGCCGAGCAAAGGGCCTGGGTGGGTGCAGTACAGGATGCGGCTGCAGTAGGGTTGGCCAGTTCCTTGCAGACTATGAAAAGTTTGGCCATGTTGTTCTATGCCGCGGAGATGGAGGCTTGAATGTAGACTCTTTTCTTGGAGCAGATGCAGAGTCTATATTGCCTTTGGAGAAGGCGGCAGGCCAGTTTGTCAGGGGGTGCACCTGAAGATCTCCATTTCTGTTCCGCTGCTCTACACTTGCATTTAAGGGCAGCCAGATCAGAGTCGTACCAAAAAAAGTGCACTTTTTGGCAGGCTTCAGTCGGACCCTCATGACAGGGGCAAGAATGTCAAGAGTGTTGTAGATGGAACAGTGAAAGTTAGAGAGGGCTGTATCAGGGTGGGAGTCATCCGCAGGGGTGGAAGGAGGAGAGTAGGTGAAGTCAAAGGCAGCCACTGACGCTCTTTTCATGGATCAGATGACCTTGAAGGCAGGAGGTGGTGTAGGGTGTGCCATTTCTAAAGGAGAAGAGAGCTTCAAGTGAGAAGAGAATGATCAGTCCATGAGAGTGAGGTACTGAGAGGAATAGAGAGTTGGAAGTCTGTTGAGATGAGGGCATCCAAGGTGTGGCCAGTATTGTGCATTGGACCAGAGGGTAGAATGGAAAGAGAAAGGTAGTCACACAGGTTGCGGAAAGGTCTTGAGGAGTCCGGAGAATCCAGATGGATGTTAAGATCCCCCAGCTCAAGGAGTTTGGAAGAGGAGGAGAGGAAAGAAGAGGCAAGGTCAGCCCATTCCGAGAGGAAGAGGTTGGACTGGCCCGGCAGCCGATAGAAGGTGGCCAGAGTAAGAGAGGAGATAGGTGAGAGAGAACCAGCAGACCAGGCATTCAAAGGAACAGTAGACCTGAGTGGGAATAAAGGAAACAGGGATCCACTCAGGAAAGATCAAGGCTACTCCACCTCCTGGCCTGTTGGGCCGGGGTACGGAGAGGATCTTGTAGCCTTCAGGGAGAAGTGTGTCAAAACCTGTGACAGAGCTGTCCGTAAACCATGTCTCAGTAAGAGCAAGAAAATCAAGGTCCAGTAGTTTAAGGAGATGGAAGATGTCAGAGGAGTGCTTGATAGCATAGCGCGAGTTTAGTGACTAATTCCCTTCACTTACAGGGACTGAGGTACTAGATAGGCCTTGGAACCAGGGCAAAAAGGAGCACAAAGGAATATCAAGTAACAACATAAAGAACAGCTTCATTTGGTTAGTGGTGTTGGAATACCAAATGAAGAAACAAAGGTTTTAGCACAGCAATTTAGTACTTGTATTCAGCCTAATTGCCGCTTGCAATAATTATTGTTACCGCTTAAATTAATCTGAGGGCTCCGAATGATCAGGGCTTCACAGTTGCGTGATTATTAAGGTTCAATCCGTACTGTCGATAATTCCCAAAATCTGCAAGACCATCACACATGCAGAAGTACTTTTATCCTTTGTACGTGAAAATGAAACTCAAACAGAGGCCATTTTTAGAAATACAGTCCACTTAAAAATCAACCACTTCCTTGTGCCATCCATAATAAATGGGCACAAGAGAGTATGTAAAGGGGGTTGCTGGAAATCCAGAGAACGCTAAATGCTTCGTGGAGGTTCTCACTGTTCTTGCTGATGTTGTGGTGAAGGGATCCCAATTGTTAGGTCTCCTCATACCCCACAACACCACCAGGAAGAGGTCCCAGCTGTGGGAGCATACATGGGGCAGGATATTGGTTGTATTCACCCATGCGAGGAGCAGTGATCAACTTAATAAAACATCAATAAGTGGAATGACCTCTTGCAGCGGGTACAAGATTCTGTGGCCAACAACCGCTGAAAGTTCAACGCTACTGGAGGGGACAGTGTCCTCATGCTTGCGGTCCATCCTCGGAAGAGAAAGCCACCTTTTTCCTGGACCGTGCGACCCTGAAACGCAATCTGAGCTAGCAGGTGGGAGCTAGAAAACCTGCAGCAAGTGGAAGTTCATATCGAACTCATACATGTTGGAAGTGTGAACAGCTTACTTTGCATTTGACAGGAATGTAATCCTGAGATTAAAGAACATAACCATTCCCAAACCGCCACAAGCAATGCAATACCACAATAATGAAATTGCAAATGCATGCCTCGGATGACATTTCAGGCACAATATCATCCCAGCAGCAATCAGCGTATGTCCAAAACTAAACTACAAAAGGCATTTTTTAAAATTCATTTACAGTTTGTGAAGACTGCACAGAGCCGTTATCCCTGCCTTGATCAGGCCAGCGCAGCAGAGAGGCCCCAGTGTGCGCCTACCATGTCAAATCTGATAACAGAAAAAACGATCGAACGGGCCGTGGCGTGCGATAAAGTCATATCTGCTTCTTCAACGCAATCTAGGCTGTTCCGTTGCCATTATTCTGTCAAGCAAACCGCGAAAACTAACAGAAATCTTTGGAAAGGATCATTACAGCTCTAGGAGGGAGACTTGTACCCAGAACCCAGCACGCCGATGAACACCTGCTGAGGAAAGTGAAAAGGACGAAGTTGACGAACCCTGCACGCTGCTCCGAGAAAGCTTTCAACTCTAGAGCACCGCCATGTAGAAGTGTCAGCTAACTTTTTGGAATCGGACAACTTAAAATAACAAGTATAAAAATTAAGTAATTGTGCTGAGTGTCAAAATACTTCCACGCTTACACTTTTGGGCGTAAACTACTTCGATTACAAACTAATGGAAGGCACTTGATGGGTATAAGAGAGTCGGAAATCATGAGAATTCGCCTACTAGTTTGTTGTGTACATCCTACATGATTGAAACTAAACTTCCTTCATCTGGACTCCTGACGTTCTACAACTGTCCTTTAATTTTCACGCGTCTGCGTATGATTCACTGTGCATGCAGACTACATGTAAAGTATGGAAGAGCTGTCACCATTCGACAGTCAGTCTAGGGGTTCATACACTTAACCCCCAATACCTTTCCTTCCATAGGGCTGTGCCCTTACTGTATCGCTGAGGCTGCGCCCTTACTGTATCGCTGAGGCTGCGCCCTTACTGTATCGCTGAGGCCGCGCCCTTACTGTATCGCTGAGTCCTACGAAGAATTCGGTCCAGCTGTCACATAGCCTCTACCAGTTCAATACAACCTGCGCCTCTTCTCTGTCCGTCCTTATTCTATCTATTTATTTATTTAATTTATTGGGTATTTACAATGCGCCTATACAGCAAATCGTTTTTCATGCGTCGTTCAACGTATCTACACTAGACATCCTTGATTTTCCTGAACAGGGCTGAACCTTGCTTACCTGCAGTTACTGCTGCATGCACTGCTATGTTCCTTTCCATCATCTTCATGGGCTGCCTTGGGAAGGACCATACTATCTATAGCACTTCAACATCATAACAAATGGCGGCAAGAGGCGCTATAAACTCCACATATACCAAGACCCAACACCCCACCCCCTACGACCTCCACTTTCCAGGTGTCCTTACACCATCAGTGTCCACAGTGGCCGATGTCAGTCGCTACACACACTGGCCCTGTTTTGGTAAATGTCTGTGCTTTTTCCTGCACGCAGCAAGGCAGTAACATGCAAATGTGCTGCTGGTAGGGACACGCGTTCCCACCTCTGATCTCTCCCCAGCCCCATAGCAGCCAATATGAGGCTGTTAAAGGGTGTTGGGAGGGACACATGGTGTCAGAGCCCTCTTTGGGTTTGTTTTGGCACTGCAGGGTACACAGAGAAATCCCCAGGGTAGCAGTTGGCAGCCCTGATGACCCCCAATTGACATCCTTGTTCGAGTGCACCGGATGTCGAGCAGCCTGCAGAAGAGTCAACATGTGTGTAAGACGTGTATGAGGGATCTGTGCATGCGTGGTGCCGCACAGTGAGAACAAGCGGACAACGAGGAAAGCAGCTAGCTGTACCTGCTTTTTATCTCAGCGAACCACTTACACAAACAAGTCTTACTTCTACCAACTGAGTATGTTTGGCCTGCTTTGCAAAGATCGTCACTGTAAACTAGGGACACCAGTGTCTCATACTCAGAGAGACAATGTCGGCACATGCATGTTCAGAAGAGAGGGTAACCGGTTAATCAGACACCAGTTGGTAGTTGAATTCAGGGATCCCAAAGTACAAGAAGCATTGTGGCTCACTGTGATTCCACACTAGATGAAGCCATCACCATTTCGAAAAGGACTAGTGGAGCCCATTGTCTTTAACTGTGCCTTGATCTATGCAACTTAGATTTGAACGTGGTGACCAACCGCTCCACCTTGCACATCATCTCTGATCTCCTCTTAGAAGTGGAAAATCTTCTCTCTTTTCAAAATCGGATGCATTACACAGCAAGTATCATCATATCAAACTTCTTCCCAGTTTGAAACAGCCTACTTCATTTGTTACAAGGGAAGCACTTTTCAAAGTACAAGAAAACCATTCGGGCATTTAGTTGCTGCTCCAGTCTGTCACTGCAATCATACTGGAAATCAGTCCCAGAAATCACAGTTGCATCTTAACAGGTCGTATACAACATGATTTTCAAATTCATCACAGTGCCATGCAGGACATTTATGGCCTGGTACTTGATCATCACTTAGGAATGACTCACACCTACAGCCACCTAAGGTAATCCCATTTGTAGTCAGCCAAGGACAGAGAAATGAACACGGTAACCCGTGATCTGTGTGATGAGAAAGTGATAAGTGACTAGAAAATGGCGCCATTCACATGCAGAACCTAAAATAACCCAACCAAGCGTGAGGTGACATGTTTGGATAAGACTTTAAATGACCACTATACTGCACAGAGCCAGAAAGAGATCTGGCTTTGTGATAGTAGAATACAAATGCTGTATCAACATTTGTAATATCGTTCGATATTCTATTTACCCAATGCCCTGAAGCAATACTCTGCATCTCGGCAAGCCACCTCACAAACATTTATATTTTTCTCCCATCATCGATATGCCTAAAAGAAAACCAACTGTACCTCTCTAATCGTTCCACGGTCTGGAGAAAGACAAAAAACTGCACTGTCCATGAACAAGGGTTTAGTTATACATCATCTTCTGTCCTGCACTGTAGGCACTAAATGCCATCACCAGAATGGTGCACAGCGCACAGTGACATACCATTACATATGCTTGTACAAGTCTCATGGCCACAGAATTAGTAGTCTAAGGGAATGGAGAGGGACATGGAAAGCAATGTGAGCTGGGTTAAAACCGCTCTCCCGGTGCTCTACCTTTTCTTTTTTTAAGTGTAAACTGTCATGAACTGAAATGCAATACCATCAAAATTCACTGATTGTAATATGTGCTTTTATTACGTCAAATAAACTGGCTGAATACAAAACAAAAGATATGGAATAAGTGGTATATTACAAGCAGGTGCTAAAAGAGAGTGGCCATGCGAGCTGTTTTCAAACCTCTACGCTAGTGCTCTACTGATTTGCCCTAGTTTCTTAAATGCAAAGCCCTCATTGAACACTCATTACAACAGTGCATTACTGTAGTAACGACCCTCCCTCTGGCTGCTTTGGTTCCTCCCTATAACACTCGTAAGATAAGGCCCTCCTCCATAAAACGCAAAATAGTTTAGATATAACAAAAAGACACTTGAAAATAGCAAAGGAAAAGAGGAAAACAGCAAAAAAGGAAAACGTTACTGGTCATTTAGGAGGGACTGTAAGTTGGCATTTACTGAAAATGATACTCTTGATATCCTTGCCCCTGTCATGAGAATCCGCCTGAAGCCCAAAGCCAAATGTAACTCCTGGTATGACTCGGATCTCGTCACCCTTAAACGCAAGTGCAGGGTGGCAGAGAGGAAATGGCGTGCTTCATGTTCATCCTCTGACAAACTGGCCTGTCGCCTGCTCCAAAGGCAATACCGGCTCTCCGTTCTCACCAAGAAGAGAGCCCTTATCCAAGCCCGCATCTCTGCAGCATCTAACAATTCGGCCGAACTCTTTAAAATCTGCAAGGAGCTGGCCAACCCTGCTGCAGTCTCCACCTCTCCTGTCCCCTCCCGGGCCCTCTGTACGGCACTGGCCTCTCACTTCATTTAAAAAACTCAGGACATCCTGTCCTCACTCTCCTCCTATAACCTCCCCCCTCTATTCCCTGCCCTTCCTCTGGCTCTTCTGCAGCCACTCCTCCTCTCTCCTTCTCTTTCTTTCCCCTTTTTTCTGCTGACGAGGTTTCAAGACAAGTCCGATCTATGAAAGTCTCGTCAAAACAGGTCCACCCCTGTTCCTCCAAAACTATCAAGGACCACATTGACTCCTTGGCTCCTGCCCTTGCTGACTTCTGCAATCACTCCTTCGCCTCTGGAGTCTTCCCATCCCCTCTCAAGCACTTCCTTGTGCACCCCCTTCTTAAGAAACCCTCTTCCGACCCTTCCTGCCAAGCTAACTATCGCCCAATCTCTATCACTCCCTTCATGGGCAAGCTCCTGGAGAAACTGGCCATCTCCCAGCTTAATCTCCATGCTGAATGTGTTGGTAGTCTTCATGACCATCAGTCTGGCTTCAGAGCTGCCAGAAGCATGGAAACTGCTCTCCTGAACATCCGTGAGGACCTGCTCTCGAACCTTGACTCTAACATTCCATGTGTTCTCATTTTGCTTGATCTCTCTTCTGCCTTTGATACTGTCAACCATACCATCCTGCTCAACCGTCTCCGTGATAACCTCGGTATCACTGGTCAGGCTCTGACGTGGCTGACCTCTTTCCTCTCAAATCGACCCTCCCAGGTCCAACTGGGGTCTTTCCTCTCTGACATCTTCTTCTCTACCTGTGGGGTCCCCCAGGGATCTAACCTCTCTCCCTGGCTGTTCAACCAGTATCTGGCACTTCTCGCCCACCACATCGCCGCTCTCTGCCCCTACTTTCAGTGCTATGCGGATGATACCCAACTCATTTTCAGGCTACCCTCGGCCTCCTCTTCTCCTTCCCTCATCTCTGACTGTCTTTCTGCTATCCAGGAATGGTGTGCCGCCAACGGCCTCTGCCTTAATTCCAGTAGACTGAGATTCTACTCATCGGCACTCCAACTCCCTCCTTCCCTGCTGCTCTCTGGCCGGCCTCTCTGGGCCCTCTTTCTGCAAGGCAAAAAACCTTGGGGTCATCTTCGACTCCACACTCTCCTTCTCTCCTCACATATCCGACGTATCTAAGAAGTCACACTACCAGCTACACCTCCTCAGAGGTATCCTTCCTTTCCTCTCCTTCCCCCAGAAGCTCACTGTCTCTAGAGCCCTGGTTCTCTCTAAGCTGGACTACTGTAACAGCCTCTATCTTAATCTGCCCGCCTCTACTCTCCGCCCTTTGCAACTCATCCAGAACAGGACTGCAAGACTTGTCCTTGGCCTCAAGCCCAGGGACCGTATCTCTCCAGGACTGAAATCACCACACTGGCTCCCAGTGACTGCGAGGATCAAGTTCAAAACCCTCTGCATTGTCCACAAGGCCGTCTGGGGCCTTGGGCCAAAATACCTTCAACTCTCTCTTCCTAAATATCTTCCTTCTCGAGCTCTTCGCTCATCCGCCTCCAACTCCCTCAGGGTCAGCCGCTTCTCCAAACAACGAGTTGGGGGCAGATCTCTTTCCACTGCAGGGGCCTCCCTCTGGAACAGCCTTCCTACCTCCCTGAAACTTGAGGAGAACCACCTCCGGTTCCGGAAGCACCTCAAAACCTTCCTCTTTGCCTCCGCTTTCTCTCCCCCTCTCCCCTGCTAATACTACTGAAACTGCACTGAATCTGCAACTGGGCCATTCACCGTTCTCGGCCCAGCCACTCTCCCCTGCACTGCCTCCACGGCAACCCCTGGACTACGGGACTGTGTCTGTATCCATACAGCCCCCCTTCCCAGCACTTGTCTGCACTTACCTCGCACTTGCCACCAGCTGGCCCTTGTTATTTATCCTGTATGCTGTATGCTAATAACCCTGTACTGCACTTTCCCCTCTCCCTTTCCCCCATGCACTTTTCCCTTCCACTCTACCCTTGCACTTGCGCGATTTGAATGACACCTGGCCTAGTAAGATCGTTGTCTGTCTCCCCTTGTTCCCCCCCCCCTGCCTCGTCGCGCCTTGAAACACTTGTGTATAGGTGCGTTACAAATGCCTTATCAGATCATATCATACTGTGAACAATGAGAAGGCAATCTCCAGCAATCGAGGTGGCAGATATCCTTAGCTGCCAAAGCCAACAAGTCATAAGACATTCACTTTTGACCTTTTGCATTTTTATGCGTTGCGAGTTTGATTAAATGTGTACACTCCGAATACACTTTGTTTGATGACGGTGATTATATCTATTAATTGGCAAATTGAAAAAATGCTGTACTATAATAAGTGCTCATTGTCACTGTTGTACGAAATAACATTTCACATTTTAGCCAAAAACAAGCCACCCATGTAGGAAGCTGATGGGCTTTATTTTTGACTTATTTTTGGGACATGGAGCAGCCCTACCTAAATCCAGGCTTCACTTATCAGACTTTAAGAATTCATAAAAGGCCTTTCATTAAAGGAATCCGGGATGGGACGATACCTGCACGTGCTGACCTATAGGGCTTTGTTTAGGCATGTATGAGCTTGTATGTGCTTGCTAACCTGAGCTTTTGTATTGTGCATGATCAGGCATTTGACTTTGAAAAGGGGAGTAGACTTGTGAGCTGGGCTCAACCTCTCTGCCACTGCACTAACTTTTATTGTAACCTGTTGGGACCTAAAACGGTCTACAATTAAAACAGACAGTTTGCTTGATTGAAATATCTTCTATGGAAGCCATTCCCCTGACCTTTTAGGGTGCAAAGCAGGCGCAACCTACCCTTGATGTTACTGTATGGGAAGGGGCAAAAGAGCAACATCTGGATACACAATCACCAGATTACACAGAAGAGCAGATTTTGGGGGTAAAAACAGAAATGAAATCAAGAGATTACCACAGTTACTGAACAGGAGTTGCCAGACAAAGCCTCCCATCAGCTTACAACTTCCAGTCACATACATGTCAACTCTCCACACACACACAAAATAGGCAGCAAAGCAGAGTTGCACAAAAGCAAAGAGCATTTCTCATCTATAGGGGCAAACATTTAAAGGTGGTGCCCATTTTGACTGCTGTACAATTTCAATAGCTTGAGGGATTATATTGTCTGAGGGCGCCAGTCCCCTACAAACATTGGTTGCATAGGAGGGATAGAACTGGGTAATCAGTAAATGTATGAGTTTAGGCCTCAGACCTTTTTCTCTAGAGTACGAACATACTGACAGAATCCGTACATCAGGTTTAAAGTACTGTGCGGGTCCAGAAATGTGAGGTGGACAACTTGTGACGGTTTTCAAAAGATGCCATTTTAACTCAAAAGGTTGGATAAACGCTTCACTATCCCTACCATGACTAGGATTTCCCTTCCGAAAATAAACGAAAGGAAACACTCCAAAAAAAGGATTCTGTCCCTCACACACAAACATATACAACTTAACAATGCAATATATGGCAGTTCAGCAGCAACAAATATAACTGTTAAATTCACATCATAACAACTGTTTCTCCTAATCTGGGTGAACTCCCCTTCCCCAGATTCAAGCAGGATTTTGGTTAACAGTTCGAAAAAGGTTAAGGAAATCCTGTATCGTAAAAGTCCCATTCAGTTCTCTTTTGGTTCCAACTGGATACCACAAAGTTCTTGAAACAACTTCTGTTCAGCAACTCTTTTTTCTGCACCAGTTCACAAAACCACTTGTTCGACAATATAAAATACTTCTGCAGCACATCACGCAACACTTGTTTCAATATTAATTTGTCAATATAATTCTGCATTAATCCACAAAAACACTTTAGTGATTCTTCAACGCCTTCAAGAGTTAGCTATACCACAGTACTTCAATGACTTCCACCTGGACCACACACCCACCAGGCTTAGTGAGAGAATTTTCTCTGCTCTGTGTACTCTCCTGCCAGAACAGATCCAACTATTACAACATTATCTGACCTGGTGTACTCTCCTGCCAGAGTAAACTACGACTTGAAAATACTTCTGTGGTAAAGGTTGAACTCAAACAGGTTAGCATCGTCTTTTGCTTCACAACATCAAATATAAGAACCACTTCAAGGGAAACAGGAAACACTGGTGCTGTTTGTTAAACAAGTGTGATTGCCACACACTCTGCAGGTTTTGCCCCACTCCCTATGAATGTCTTCCTTCAGAAGGGCAGCCTTCCTGCCAAGCTTATTTATTCCCTTTTCAAATAACCAACTAATGATAAGGTTTCCATTTCAATTTTACAATTTTGCAATGTGGGTTTAAGCCCTTCTCTCGTAGGACCTCCTTTTCATATGAGTAATAGTTTTTATCAACACTGAAAACACCAACTGCCTTCATTTGACTTTGGCATTGCTGGTTGTTTCTTATTTGCTCGGGTATGTTTCTTTTTTGGCTTTTGCAATGATGGTTTATCTTTTCTCTCATATGCACTAGCTGCTTCCAGTGTCTTCTGCTTCAGTTTCCACACGCAATCTGAGAATCTCTCCTCCAGAGTCTTCAACAACTTGTGTCTGTCACCAGCAGGGCTCTCCTGGCTCCCAAAACATGTCAGTGCTCGTCTGCCACTGGTGCTTGTAAGACGAGGGGGGAAATTATCAAAAGGTGCGCTTTCCACTGCACGACCTCTGCAGCTGCGTTCCCCAGAGGGAGAGTCGTTACTTCCACGCTTCCTGATGCGCTAGCTCTGCAATTATGGTCTTGAGCATGAATGGCCCTCTCAGAACCAACATCTACTTCACACACCATCATGGTCCTAGCGTCTCTGCTAACACACAACCTCTGCTTCTGCTGCCGCGTGGAGGTAGGAAAACTACCCCACCTTCTACTACTGCTCCTTCTGATGGCCTGCATCTGAGGGGGCTTTTTATGCCCCTGTAAGGGAGGCATGGTATCACAAGTGAAGACAGACAGAAGAGATGCAAGGTTCAAGAGTGTTTATTGAACAACAAGTGTTGGAAAAACTATCTGGCCCTATATCTAAAGATGGGAGCACGCACACCCATCAAATAATACATAACACAGTCCTAGTCATGTCTGTCAAAATAAAGTGGCCTATACTAAATAAACCTATGGCCTGCCCTTACACTATTACAATAAATGGGTGCATGGAAAAAGGTGTATGTAAAGGAACATCAGTGTTATAACAAACGATCAAGATGGCTGAGTCAGCTCTCCTCCCCATGTTGGACAGCATGGAGTAAGGCGGCCCCCGTCGACAGGATGACACACTCTGGCTCAGGTTCTCAAAACAAAGGCAGTTCAAAATGTGGATTGAGGCCCGCCTGGCCTTCCACGTTAAGGTCACTTTTCCAGCATTCCAAAAGTTCTTTCACAGTTCAACAAAAAAGTTCACGTAGGTCTCCCTCTGTCGGGCTCGAACCTCTCAATCGCAGCACTTGCAGGGGTTCCCTTCCCCAAGTCTCATTCACATTCAGTAGGGGTTCCCTTCCCCCAATTTATGACACTTCCGGTCTGCTTCAGTCGGGCTCGGACCTTTTATTGACGAAGACATTCAAATCTGCGAGGCTTTTACTATAAACCTCTGGAGGACCACTTTCACTTTCTCAAAGTTTGCTATATGTCTCTCTCTGCCGGGCTCGGACCTCTCAATCACTCACAGTTCATCACAGGTCTCCCTCAGTTGAGCTCGGACCTCTCAGTTTGCGATTCACTTTCCTTAGGCTTCTTTTGCCTTGAAACCAAACAGTTCATATCCTTGATTTGGGAGCCAAGGACAATACCACAGCCTTGGCCTCGCCTCCCCTACTTTGTCGTTCACCTGGGAGGGTTGCTGGTATCTTTCGAATGCAATGTTGGAAGCATTTTTTCCAACATTTTCTCTGTCCTCTCAGGGGTTTCCATCAGCCGGGCTCGGACCCCTCTTGATTTGCAAAGTTTTAAAGCCTTTGGACTTCATGTCCCAGAATGCACTTTTCTTATTTCGCTCACTTTGTCAGCTCCCCTATACAGCTTTCCAGGGTTTTGGGAGCTGCGGGTGCTAAAAGGGGATAACTTGTTGAAGTCAGGGTCTTGCCACCAGCCCCTCCAAGGCCTGGGCTTTCTCTTTTTGCCCAGGGGTGGAACTCTGGTGTGGGCACTGCCAGGTAACCCTCAGCTGCCCCTGGTTTGGCTCTCTGGAGTTAGAACTCCCTCTCCACACTGCAGCCTCCCCTGTACTCACAGGCCCAGCAGTTAGGCAGTCTTTCTTCCGTCAGGCCTTCCAGGGTCTCTCCAGCTCAGAATTCTCTCCTCTCAGCCTCTGTGCACCAACCATCATCCCCAATTTGCTCAAAGTGTGTCTGTGTGTTCCACCTTTTATACTTCCTGGGAGAATTAACAGGTTTCAAGTGGGAATTATTGTAAATGGAGGCCTGACCTTGCCT
Source organism: Ambystoma mexicanum (assembly GCF_040938575.1). NCBI lineage: Eukaryota > Metazoa > Chordata > Amphibia > Caudata > Ambystomatidae > Ambystoma > Ambystoma mexicanum. The sequence goes on from NC_090939.1 coordinate 850,086,473, forward strand.
GGCCTCATTACTGTGACAAAATGGCGACTGCCCATAGGAATCCCTGGTGCATTGGTTTCTATGGGTAATCTTCAGCGGGGCGTGGCCTAGGTCCATGGACTGAGGACGTGCTTGCCTTGAGCTCCTGCCCCGATCCTGAAGCAGATCCTCCAAAAGAACACTCAACCTAACCCGACGACGCAAATAAATATATGCCCAGCTGCCCCAATCGATCCTGCATCGCCCGATGGTGAATTCCGAACAAAACAGAAACCGTCAGCGCACAAACGCGATCTCTGCGCTCCGGCCCCCCGGAATCAAAGATGGCGGCCGCAACCTCGTCTGGAGCCTCGAGACGAGGGGAGGCCGAGAACTGAGGGAGGCGGCGTCCGCGGCCCCGGAGAAAGCGGAGCCACTAGACACCTGAGCCACCGACGGCGCTCGTGCGTCGGCACCCCCCCTGCGCAGAGACCATCGCGCAGCGACTGCCGCCAGGGGTGCACCGCTGTCGGGCGGTGAGGGGGAGTGGGCCGGGACTGGAGACCTGGGCTGCTGTGGGCCCCTAGGAGAGCCAGGAACGGGGAAATCGGGGCCCTACCTGGAATCCGGCGGCTGGAGGACTTCGCCGCCGGGCGACATCCATCCTCGGCGGACAATTCGGTCCGCGGTGATCCGATCCGGGCGACCTGGACCACCTCTGAACCCCAACAAACGCCCTGCAGACAGCGGCCATACGACACGACATTTCTCCACCTCCTATGGGGGGAAAAGCAGCACAGCACCATAAATCCTGCAGCGCTGGGAGGGGGAACTGACCTCCGACGCTGCCCTCTGGAAAGAATCGCATCAGCACACCACAAAACGGGGTGAGTAACGCGAGGTCCCTGCTGCAAGCAAGAAGGCGGCACCCGCAATGAACTAGCGCCCTACACCCTTTCGCATAAAACAGCTGAAGGCCCCCGGAACGGACCATCTCCCCGGGCCCACGCAGCCACCGGGAACGGCCTGAATAACCCAAGGATAGGCAAAGACACCCTGCAAGCCGGACAAATAGAGGCCCAGGGAAAAGAGGCGCTGCGGAGCGTAAGGCACAGTGACAACTGAACGCCCAAGAGTCGCCACAGGCCAGGAAGGGGGGAAGGCACAACGGCCACAGTGCCCCACACCCGACACGGCGGGAGGCTAACATCAGGGCTGCACAACTACCAAATAATAGGGGCCACCGGCGGCCCAGCGCCAACGGCGCAGGCGAATAAGACTGCCAGGAGGGGCTGCACCACTGTAGGCTCCAGCGAAGAAAGCCACTGACCCTACAGCCTGAGAACAAGCGAGTGAGTTCCGAGGAGGAGTGCAGGACCGGGTAACCGGGAGCGGGGGATGTCGCCTCGCAAAGGCAAACTGAAAGCCGCAACAATGGACTCCTTTACAACAGTCAGGCCCAAGCAGCAACAAGAAACAGGGGCAACAGCAGCGCAAACGACTCAAGAGGGAGACCCAACAAACATGCAGCTACTACAGGCAATAACGGCACTACGGACATCGCTTGAAACCAAAATCGATGAGGTTAAAACGGACATACAATTGATCAGACAAGATGCCCGCAACCTCACTGAAAGAGTGACCTCAGTGGAAGTTACACTACAGGACAACGTAGACAGCACGACGGAACTCAAATCCAGGGTTCAGGACCTCGAACTAAAGGTGGCAAGGCTGAAGGCAAGGTCGGAGGATGCGGAGGGGAGGGCCCGCCGCAACAACATCCGAATCCTTGGGGTCCCGAAGGCATGGAAGGCCCGGACCCAACAGAATTCATAGAGACGATGCTACAACAGGAAATCGGGGCCGGCAATCTGTCCCAGGGATTCTCTATAGAGCGAGCCCACAGGTCCCTACAAAAAAGACCTCCGCCGGGCTCACACCCACGCCCAATGATTGCCAAAGTCCTAAACTTTAGAGACAGAGAGACTATACTAAGATTCTCCAAAGAAGGAGAGGAAATTAGGAGACAAGATGCCAAAATAGTGGTGTACCCGGACTACACCCCCACTGTACAACGCACGAGAAATTCCTTTATCCCGGTGAAGGCAAGACTACGTGAACTCAACTTGAAGTATATGTTGATGTACCCATCGCGCCTCAAAGTGATACACAAAGGTAAAGCGGTCTTCCTGGACACCCCGGAGGCAGCAAACATGTGGCTCGAACACAACAACCTTGCAGATGGTAAGGAAGGAATGGCAAGAGGAACCACAGGACATTGAACGCCTGAAGAAAAGGGCGGAAAGGACAAACCAAGGCACAGCATAACAAACTACAGCATCAAGGAAGCAATAATGGGCAGGAGCACACCAACCTACACGACAAGACGTCAACGCACCCCCTCAAGACACGTGTAGGCATACCGCCGACACAACACCCGCACCGGGAGGCCTGGAAAGGCCCTGAAGGCTCGGGAGCCCCTGAGCGCTGCAAGTTGGAAGCAACTGCTGGGGGCAGTTCAAAGTTGCACTGTTTACTGTTCTCATTCACCAGAATGAACGTTACTACTGTTGGTAAGTCTCCAAAGGGAAAGAAAAGAGGGGGAGGAGGGGCCGTCCGAAGGGAAAGGGAAACCAGTGCCTCGGCCCACACAGGGAAGGGACCTTCGACATCAGGCCCGCAACCACGGACATTTAAGAGAGAGAAGCAGAATAATTACCATACCCACCTTAAACCACCATGACCACTACGGCAATTAAAATACTGACATGGAACGTGAGAGGCCTGGGGACATATCTCCGCAGAAACAGAATTAAGACCTATCTGCACAGGAAGGGGGCGATGATAGCACTCTTACAGGAGACCCACTGCTCTGTGGACTCAATGGCCAAACTCCAAACACACTGGGGAGGGCAGGGATTCAGTACTGCTTATTCCAGATATGCTAGGGGAGTATATACTTGGATACACCCACAGCTCCCTTTCCGCTTGACCAAATCAGAAATAGACCCGGAAGGTAGATTCGTAATGCTATGGGGACACATAGAGCAGACGGAAGTATGCATCTTGAACTCCTATTTTCCTAATAGCAATATACCGGGCCACTTGAACCCGTTATACCCCAAAATTGCACAACACAGAGACGGTATGTTCATCTGGGGGGGCGACCGCAATTGCATATGCGACCCAAACCTAGATAGATCCATTCCCTTCCTGAAAGGTCCGTCAGCAGCAACAACAGCTCTGACTGCAATGATAGATAGACTGGACCTGGCAGACATATGGCGAGAAATGCACCCAGCCGTAAGAGGATATTCATACTATTCATCCCCGCACAACCTACACACGAGGTTAGATCACATCCTCATCGGCAGGGAACACTTACCTCAGGTGGAAGGAGCGCAGTACCTAGGAAGGACCATCTCTGATCACTCCCCTCTCCTAGTAACATGGAACCACAATGGCCCCAGACCCCCAATTCCCATGTGGAAAATGCTGGCAGAGGCTCTTAAAGACCCTGCCTTTAGAGAAGAACTGCAAGAATCCATAGATAGCTACACAGAAATCAACGTGGGAAGCGTGGAACACAGTAGCACGGTATGGGATGCCCTAAAAACGGTGATAAGAGGGGAGACCATTGCAATGGCCGGCGGAATCCGGAAATTGCTCAGGAAGGACTTAGACCAGCTGGAAAGGGAGATCGGAGAACTGGAAGCGGCCCCCATAGACACCTGGGAAAGGGAGTCAGAACTTCGAAGGCTAAGGTGGGAGAATGAAACAGCATGGCGCAGACTAGAAAAGTTTGACCACACGGTCAAAACAAACAGAACACATATAGAGGCGGACAGACCGGGCAGGCTGCTGGCCTGGCTATGCCGCAGGGAACACCCTAGACACCCCACCACATTGTTGCGAGACGAAGCAGGGAACATACACCACACACAGCAGGGCATCAATGAAGTCTTCAAAGAATACTATGCACGCCTATACTCACACGCGGAAAAGGTCCCCCAAGAACTGATCATGGACACTCTGGATGAGATTGGGCTCCATAAAATGCCTACTGAACAGGCCATGGCACTAGACACAGAAATCACACCTGAGGACATAACCGAAGCAATTAGGTCCCTAGCCACGAGTAAGGCACCTGGCACTGATGGGTTGCCCTCAGAGTTTTATAAAGCCTATGACTCCTCCCTCACACCTCTGCTACATAAAGTATACCAAGAGGCATATGAGAGGGGGATATTGCCGGAAAGCATGATAGAAACACTTGTGGTCCCAATCCTGAAGCCAAACAAACCGGCAGACCTGTGCAACTCATACCGCCCACTGGCAATGCTAAACTATGATGTGAAAATTTTAACCACCATACTGGCCAAGCGCCTGTCTAGAATAATAGGCGACATAATACATCCTGATCAGAACGGCTTTATACCAGGGCGCAACACGTCAATGAACCTGCGCAGGCTGCAACACATTATAGCGCAAACTAGCGAAGATGAGAGTCCCAGTGCATTACTATCCCTCGATGCCATAAAAGCTTTCAACTCCATTTACTGGGAGTGGCTTGTGGCGGTGCTCAAGGAATTTGGCTTCGGACCAGGATTTATCAGATGGGTTGAGATACTATACGCCAGGCCAAGAGCAAGAGAAAAGTCAGGGAAGCATGTGTCAGAAGCCTGGAGCATACAAAGAGGGACTAGACAAGGTTGCCCACTATCCCCAATGCTGTACGTATTAGGGCTGGAACCCATAGCTATTTATTTCCGGAAACAGTTTTTTGACGCCGGCATAAGACTAGGAGGGGTGGACCACATCATTTCGCTCTATGCAGATGACGTTCTTATATATGTCAGGGACCCACACATCAACGTGCCAACGATACTAGAAGTCCTGGACAATTACTACAGAGTCTCTGGGATCCAATTCAGCAAGGCAAAATCCTGCTTTTTCCCACTAGCGGCCCTAAAAAATGAGGACGTAGAAACACTCCCGGAGGTTGGGATAAGATGGCAGACCACCACATTCCGATATCTAGGAATCCAAATAATGCACACCCCAGCACTGATGCATGAACATAACACAAAAGCAGCGCTCCCGGCTCTGCGCAGATCCATGAACTTTTGGTCGAGACTCCCCTTATCTATGATGGGAAGGGCATCCATAATTAAAATGATTATTTTACCGCGATTCCTATATGGGTTCCAGAATGTACATTACTATATTAATAAACCCTTCTTCCGGCTGCTCGAGATGCTAATAAGAGAGTTCATTTGGGGGGAAAACAGACATAAGATAGCGCTGTCGACACTGACCCTACCATACACACAAGGCGGCATCCAACTCCCAAATCTAGAAAAGTACTACCTAGCAGCTCAGCTTAGCTTTGTAATTAAATGGTTATCCGATGAGCCCACAGATGAAACACCCCAGCTACAAACCATGAGCCTCCCATTCACTTTGAAGGAACTGGTCTGGGTACCTACGAAACTGCTAGGAGCGGCACCCCTCATAGTCACCTTGGGGAGGGAGATCTGGCGTAGAACAAGGACACTCACCCGCACGCAGAACGCTTATGCACCAGAAATACCCTTGCTCGCAGACCTGTACACTACGGTCACCGATCTAAAACAAATCAGATTATGGGAAAGCGGAGGAGTTTACACCTGGGGAGATCTTTATGAAGAGGGCATCTTTAAAGAATTTGCCATACTACAGGACAGAGAGGGCATCCACACGAGCCAGTTCCTCTGGTACCAGAGGGTCCGCTCCACAGCACGACGTAAATGGGAAGCATGGCCTGCGGAACCTGACCCGGAACCACTACTCACGCTGTTATACAATATGGGGGAGGGCAGTAGACCAATATTTCAAATATATAAACACCCGGAGCACGGAAATGAAGGGTAAATGGGAAATAGATGTAGGCAGAGAAATGAAAGAGGGGGAGTGGAATAGGGCGCTTGCATTCCCCAAAGAGGTGTCCAGAAACCATAGATTTCGACAAATACAGATGAATGTGTTGCACCGAACCTACCTAACCCCGAAACGAATAGCTAAGTTTAACAAACAAACGCAGTCACACTGCACCTGGTGCATGAGGGAGGAAGCAGATCTAATCCACATGATGTGGGAATGCCCCAAGTCCAGGACGCTGTGGGATAGGGTAAAACAGACATGTGAGAAAACAGGCATGACCAACTACAAATGGGCACCTGAGGAATGCCTACTCGGAACCTACCCTAGGCTAGCCAAACTGAAACACATAGTCAGGCTCATGGACATAGCGTGCATTCTGGCCAAAAGAACCATAGCCATGTCCTGGAAAAGGCCCACAGGACCGCCATACAAAGCATGGCATAGTGAAGCAGAGCGATGGGTGTCGGCTGAGACCAAGGCCTGGGAAGACAGTGTCACTAGATCTACGGATGAGTCCAGCAGAGCTCTCGAGGCATGGAAAGAACTTACTAGGCATATGTTTCTCCCCTCGGACGAGAAGCCCCCATGAGCCCATGACCCGAAACAAACTCATCTGCAGGACAAGAAAGGGCAACCCCAGAGGAATGACTGGAGACAATGATGGCCCTGGGAGGGTATCCTCCCTGCACCCTCCCTGAGTATGCTACCCAACTTCCCTATACCCCCTCCCCCCCGAAACAAGAGACGCTGAAACATATGGACATGGCAAGGAGACAGTTACTGTTACTCGTTATTTGTTGTTTGTAATATTGTTAAGGCTAAACCGAAAAGCATTGTAAAAGAGTATGCACAAGACGCATTTGCAAAACTTGTAAGTGATATTACTGAAAATGCCAATAAACAAATTTAAAATTAATGGGTAATCTTCATAGCTCCCTCTCGCCTCTTCTTTGTCCCAGTGGTTTGGTAAATGGCATTTCTAGAGCAGAGGTAGGAATTGTGGGAGTTGTAGTTTATTCATGAGGTGGAAAAATATCGTCAGAAGAAGGGGAATGATTTTGTTGTTGTGAGATATAGGGTGTTGTGTTTGTTCTCCTATGCCTCCCTGTGATGTGGGTACCTGTTGGAATTGAGGAGGGGGTAACGGGACAAGACTTACAACAACCTATAAAGGTGGAGCAAGTGATGGGTAGGGGTGTGTTGTGAAGAGGGAGAGACCGCGTCTTGCCATCGGATGTCTTACCCCCACTCCCAGACGACCCCTCACCCAGGTGATCCTCCCGCACTTGTCCACCCCGAGGTTCTGGATCCAAAGGCGACGGCCATGCCCTGGCCACCTGAGTAAGAGATCCCCAGGGTCTAGATAGTGAGACACCCTTTGGTTTCTCACACGTCTCAGTATGCCTCAGGTGTGGTTTTGTTATTCCTAATTTACCGCATCCAGCAGTCCTGTGCCTCTGCAGTCCTCTTCTTCGTCCCAGTACTTTGGGATTCATGGGGCATTTAGTCCACAATATAATATTCAGCTTTCTTAGTGAAATGATCATCACCACATTCACTATTCATCTTATACATATTCCGCAAAGTACTAGAAGGAGTCCATGAATAATTTGACTTAATAGAAGAGTATGGTTTCTCAGGATTGTATTGGTAACATGTAAAGACTCTTCTTCCTTATTTCTCTAGGACTCACAGGGGCTTTCATGTTTATGAAGGTCAGTGATTTTAAGAGGGTGTTTCTGACTCTCCGAACATAACTGCTTGTGGTTATCTTCACCTATATCCCGACAGTCAGTTTGAGAAAATAAAAGCTCTCTCTAACAGCAAGCCATTACATATTCCGGTATTAATAATATTCCCTTCCTTGGGGAAGACAAATACTGCGTCTCATCGCACAAAGTCCTCTTATTTCCCTGTGGCCCTTCTCCTACCAGGTAATCCTCCCAGCTAACACTGCTCCCAGGGTTAGGATCAGGAAGTGTCTGCCTTTACCCGGTCACCTGGGAGGAGTCTTTAGGTAGGGTTTTTGTGAGGACTCCAGGATTCATCACAGTACCTACTGCAAAGTGTTTATATTTAAGCAAATTGCATTAAAATATAGCACTTCAGTGTAAGGGAGCCCTTATTTTATATCTTGTTAAATGACTGACCTTGATGAAATATTGCTATAATACAAATTATTTCCTTTTTTGTGGTGATGACATACTTAAAGAGTTTCAGTTTGCTTTGCCAATAATCTCCAGAAAAATAACTGGAGCACCCTGAAAAAGCAAACAGCTCTTTATATTGCACAAACACTTATAATTAATGATAGGGAGAAGAAAATGAATAATGAGAATTGATTTGTGGAGAAGGGAGGTTCATACTCGGAGCACACAGAAAGCTCCTTGGCCTTTGTGGGGATGTACTTGTTTGAGGTCTTTTCCATTTCATGGTAGACACCTCATGCATCAACACTGGACTATCGGCGAACTTGAGCGGCTTGCTGTGGCATGACTGCCTAGTGTAGAACTTCTTAGCCTACATGTAGAGATTTAAGTGCCACAAGCTCAGCAGACATGAAAATATTTCACATTCTTTGCTTTTTTACTTTTACAGTAATGGGCTACTCTAGGGGGTATAGCTTGAAGGAATGGGCTAACACTTTCCACAGCAGCCATTCCTGTCTATTTGGGATGCAATGTACACGCAATGTACACTTGATGTAAACAACTATGACCAAATATGGCTTTCAAATGGCCCACAATTAAAACACAATGTATGCATGAGAAACATATTCCAGAGAAGCCATTTCTGCTTTTTTCGGATGCAATGCAATCACAAAGTACCCTTGATGATTACGGTTTATAGTGATAATTTCAAATGTCATAGTTTCGAATGGCAAAGTTTTGAATAAACATGCATCGAAAAAATGCATTGAAAAAAAAAATATTTAATGGGGTTTCCCCCCATCAACCCCTGTTTTTTTACCCCTTAATAACCATTTTAGTAAAAAAAAAACTTTACCTACAAAAAAATGATTTTTTTCGATGCATTTTTAAAAAAACATTTGTCATTCGAAACTATGTTTTTGAAAAAATGACTGGATACCGATGATTACCATGTGGGCAGGGAAGAAGAGGCACTGAAGACTAGGTGGAGAGGGTGCAGACCGAAATAAAATTGAGAGATTGGCAGAGTTACTGTACAGGACCCACCAGAAACACCTACCAACCACCTTACAATTTACTGTCATATACATGTCAATATGCCGTACATGGGCAGAAATGAAGAATTACACATAAGCAAAGGAAAAGAGCACTGGTCATCTATTTTAGAAACAGTGATATCACTTGAATGCATCACAACTCCAGCGCCATGATGCCCTCGGGCGTACGTGCGCTTTAATACATTTAGTTAACATAACATATCATAACATCTAGGAGGGGTCAAACTTTAATAGGTGGTGTCCCTTTCGACCAACAGTGAGATTATAATATCAGAGTTTGCTAGATCACTCAGAGTATTGGCCATCTACGCAAGCTTAAACTGGGGAAACGTACTAGTTTGGGCCACAGTCAGTTTCTCATGACTATCAACGCCTTGCAACTATCTGTGTGACAGGTTTTAAATACCGACGGTATCAGTAGTGTTTTTCCTCATGAAATGCTTGAACTAGAGGAAAATCCCTGCAAGTAGCATGCACATTTTCTTTATTTTGGTGACTGCAATCTATGTGTTTCTAAGAGGTTTTCTTGGTCAATTATCTTCTGAAAAATAATTGGGGCATACTGAAAAAGTAAAAGCTTGTTTATATTGTACAAATAATTATAATAATGGGGGCAATTCATAATATGAGATTAGTGGGGAGGTTAAAACCCACAGCTCCTGCAGCTGTTCTCTTCATAGATGTGTGTTCTAACACCTGGTTCAACCATGGTCTGGCAAAGTTGCACGCTTCAGTACAAGTGAGCCTACTTTCTTCTTTAAAATATATTTAATTATTGTCAATCCAATTATTAAAAACATACATATAGCACGGATAATTACATTGGAATTCAGGTATAGCTTTCACTTCTGTTGATACAATTTCACACTATTCTTTTAATCACACATATGTACATAGAATTAAGACATTTCTAGGTGAGTTCATTATGCCGTTATGTAACCCATCCTATGCTCATCAGAACTATTGCCAATTTACAAAAACGTGTTTGCAATTGAAGACGTTTTAGCACTACACCTATTAGCATCCACTACTTTATGTTGTCTTCCAGTATCCCACCTTATCTTAGTCTAGCCTGCTACAAAACCACACCACTCCTAGGCATGCTCACATTAGGTATAAAGGCCCTCATTATGAGTTTAGCTGTATTTCAGCGGTAAATCTGCCAAGACGGAATTAGCCTTACCTCTGTGTTGATCCGCTGAGTTACCGCTGAATTACAACTTGGCAGGTGCACGCACAGCCCAGTGGAGGGAACGTTAATTCTGCCTAGCGCAGTTACTGACGAACATGACCAAACTTTGGAATTTCCGTTGATATTCAGAGGAATTACCGTCATCTGAATTAAAACCAACGGAAATTCTGTCATCAGAAGTACGTTGCAGCCTATAAAGGAAGCAATGCGGCAGGCATTTTGGAAATCACAATCCATCAAAAATCGGCTAAACGGAGTGCTATCCAGGACTATTGACAAGTGGAATCATGTCAGGGGGAAAGGGGAAATCAAGGGTGCCGGATAGGAGAGTCCGGAAACCGAAATTTAGAGAGCAGGAGCTCACCGTATTGGCTGAGCAGGAGGTGGCCCATTTGTATGAGTTGTATGGAGATCAGACCGCCCACCAGAAGCGCAAAAACGCAATATGGGCAAACATCCGGGACAAGGTGGTGGCCGTAGGAAATGTCAAATGCGATGAGACGGACATGAAAAAGCTTCTGAACGACCTCAAGGCCAGGGTACGGAGCCTGAATGCAATACAACGCAGGGAAACAGCTGCCACTGGAGGCCACACTGTAGAACCACTCATGCTCACACCATGGGAGGAGATGGTCTCCAGCATCATCCACATGGTCAGCAAATTGTACAAGTGAAAATCAATGTTCTATCACCATGCATCTTAGCAACAATGTGTAAATGGACATCTGAATTATACCCCAACAGGCACTCAAGACAACCAGGAACAGACTGATGTTGCAGGATCCTCCAGGACACCAGCACCAACCAGCGCCAGGAAGCACACACTGCCAGCCAGTTCTGTGAGTGGGATAGTGCCACCCAAAAAAAGGCACCTTGTGAGTATGCAATGCACAGGCCCAACAATCGTTGGGAAGGAGAAAGCCATGGTGCATCGAGAGGACACCGTCACAAAAACAGCACCACAGGCCAACACACAACCACAGCTGGGGTGACTGTGGCCCCTCATGTGAGACACAGTGTTGATGACAGGACACAATCCCAGCAGGCCACAGCTGGCACGGCAAACGTGCTGTCAGACTCTGCATCCCCTGCTTCAATTCCACCACATTCCCCTGCCTGCCAGTTCTCTGAAGAATCCTCTGCCCTGCATAGCCTCTCCCCATTGCACACCCCGCTGTGCACTCCAGTATCGTCATGAGTCCTCCTCCGATGGTCAGGCTGAGGGATGTCACCATTCAACCCATCCACTGCAGCAGGCCAACCATGGCCGTGCCCATTCACCCCAGCCCTTGCCTGGCCCCACAATGCAAGCCATCTGGGACCATCTCGACAGGATGGAGCAGCGGCAGGCTGAGTTGCCCTCCATGGCCCAGAAACAATTAAGTAATTCTCAGGCCATGCGGGGCTGTATCCAAGGGGCATCCATGCAGTTGTCCAAATCAATCGACAAGCTGTGCAGGAGCATGGAGCACAGCAACACAAGCTAGTGTCTGATGAGCCAGAGGGTGCGTGAACTGGCTGAACAGTGGTCATCATCCCATGAGGCCATGGACAGGGCCATCCACCTCACCATAGACCATGTCCGTGGAGCCACACAGGGGAGTTCACAATCCACTACCCCTACTGAGGGTACATTAGCGAGCGCGCCACCCAGGTGCTCATAGCGCCGCACAGCACATGCCGCAATGGCTGCTGACAAGGGGGACAAGAAATTGCTCTAGTGGGTTCATATCCAGGGGCTAGGTTGTGGGGTGGAGTTGGGGATCAGGGTGTGGGGTGGGAGGTGAAGTTGAGGATCAGGGTATGTCAAGTTCTGAATAAATCACTGTTTGAAGTCAGTGTTCATTTTAGGTGTTTATTCTATGGTTGAGTAAGTTGTGAATTCAGTGACTCATTGTTGCTCTCAGTGTTGCATAAGTGCATAGTCAAGAGCAATTGTTCCTGAACTCCTTGCGGACCATCGGTCCTTCCATCACATCCCACCGTATATCCTGTGCCGCCCTGTTTACATCTTCAGAGACATCTTCATCCAAGTAAGGGTGTGATTGGGCCTCATCTGGTGGCATTTAAATGTGCCCTCAAGTGCACAAGTAGTGCATCATTGCAGTGATGAATACTATCCTGCCTACTTCATCCGGTTTGTACATGAGTGCACCACCTGTGGGGCGTGGGCACCTGAACCTGGATTTCAGAAATCCAAATGTGCACTCAATGCATGGCCTTGTACACCTCTGCGCATCATTGTAGGCTTCCTACTGTGGTTTGCCAGGGTTCCTCACAGGTGTTCTCCGCCATGGTTACTGTGGATGGCCAGCTTCCCAAGCAAGACATGAATGGACTGTGTGAGGTTGATGTGACTCTTCAAACATGGTACAATTGCAGTCAGTCGCATTGCAGGATTCAGCAGTAATTATGGATTTGTCAGTGACATGTCATCTGCAAAGCACTTTTCAGTTGTGGTTTTGCAGTACATTTTTACTATGCTAGTGGCGGGTGGCCTGATTGTGTTGTGCAGCTTTGCATGGCAGGATACCCTGTGTCATCACATGAGTACTGTCTGTGTACCGGGGTGGGTCAGTCAGAGTACTAGGTCTGTTCTGTGCACTTCAGTCGTTGCATCATGGGACTTGTAGTTGTTACACTTTGCTGAACATTATGTACCCCAAGTGTGTGACGGTGGTCCTGTGCCTCATTTATGCCCATTTCTTACCCACAAGCCAGGTGAGCTCTCCTCTGTGTCTCTGCATCAACGCTGGAAGGGTCATTTTCCTCAGTATCATGGCATCATGTGTGGCCCCATCGTATCGTGCACAGCTGTGGGTGATTGTGAGGTCAGAGTCACATGGCATTTGCACATTAATTGATTGCTACTGTTTCCTCGTCCTGTATGCCTGCTCAGTTGCTTTGGGGGAGTACCAATGCCACATGTGTGCAATCCAATGCCGCTATGGTATTGGTGAAATGGGCAAAGTTGTTGCTACCTGCACCTGGGTGATTTGCATGCCTCATTAGCGCATCTATGCCTTGGTCCAGCACCTTAGCAAATGCGGGCTGTAACATCCCATGCAGTGTACCCACAGTGTGCTGGGATTCACCCATGGCACAGATATGTAGGACCGACGAAAACTTCATCAGGGGGGTGAATAGCAGTTCTGATTCCAATGGCACTCTGGAGATCGGCCTGGATCAGGGTGAGCAGGTCTGCAATGGTCGGGTGGTCCAAGCGGTAGAGGGTCACTGATTGGCTAACCGTCGGTGGGGATGGGCGGACATGTGGTATGGGTGCCCCCTCACACCCTGCATGTCCTGTGGCTTTGTGGTGCATGCCTCCTTGCATGCTGCTGGAGCTGTATGTGGAGTAGGGGGTAGTGGTGCCCATAATGTGCGTCTACTTGTGGATGCATGTTGGCTGGATGTGTGTTGGGGGGAGGGTATGGCCCTTATATACTCCTCCTGAGGTGATATGGTGCACCTGCGCCTTGATTTCATTGACCTGTCTGCATTTACCTCCACCATTTTGGTAGACGTATATCCTCTGTTTTTGCCTGTAATTACTCAAATTTTTGGAGGAAATTCCAGCGATTCCCAACTTGTTATTCGGCGGAAATTGGTTCATTTTTTTTTCAGAGGTAGCTCTGCCAATGGCCTTGGCCTCGGGGCTAATTCCACCAATTGTTGGAGGATTTACCACTGGAGCCAATTACGCAGGAGGAATATCCGCCAGTGGAATTAACACCAATTTTCTGTGACTCAGAATTTGGTGTAGTGGTAAAGTTGGCAGTAACGGAAATCCCTGAAATGTTACTGCTTACTGCCAAACTCGTAATGAGGCTGAAAGAGTGGTATATGTCTGCATCGCCTGCATTTTGGTTCCAATTGTACATTGCGTGTACTCTTTCAAGTGCAGTATGATGTATGATCTAGTTAGAGAATATTATCTAGCACATGACACGTGCAGGTATCATGGACAAATATATGCCTGTGCATGCATGCCTGTTGAATGCAAGGAGGCACCAGGTTGTGAAACGATAGATAGCACTTTGCACGGATGTTTTGGATGCATCTCAGGAATATTTTGGGGTAAAAACAATGGCGAAATGTATCAAGTATAGTTTCAGCCAAATAAAAGACTGGTACATCTAAGACCAGTCATAACTGTGCACTTAATAAATACTTTTACTCACTCGCTCAATTACTCACATACATGTGGGTGGAACTTGTGTTTAGGCAAGACATTGATACGACAAACATCCTTGCTTAGCAATCTGAGAGGGCCAGGTGGAGAGGAACAGAATCATTAAAGAAACGAGCTTGTGTCAACGAAAAAGACTGAAATTAAACTGTACAGGATGCCATTGAGGCTCACTGTGTAAGAAACTATTTTCCCCCTATGGGTGTGAGCCTATTCATAATGATGGGACGATGCATGGCCATTACCATAAAATAAATTCATGCTGGATGAGTGACAAAACCAATCAGAGAGAAATATCATTGGTAGAAATCACCACAAGCAACCACAAAGAGAGGCTCAGCTGATTTCAGTTTCAGAAATGCAAACAAACACTGTTCCAAACAAAAAGGGACAGGATAGAAGTTAAACTTGCCAGCAAACCCAAGGACAGTGTGTACAAATACAGTACACTTATCAGAGAAGTGGAAGACCCAGGAAAGAGTGTCCTACTTGAAAAGATGGAATGACAGACGTGTAGCATTATATGCAGCAAAACAGCCATGAACCGTGAATCTTTGCCTGAGTGTCAACAACACTTAACCATCAACACCCAATTACAGAGAATTCAACGAGAAAGAAAGACACACTCCAAAATGGTTACCAAACTACACAGAGCACACACAATTACTGACAGAGAAAGATTGCCACCATCACTGCCTGACCTCGCCTGACCATAGTACTGGAACATGTCAGGTACACGGCTCAGGTGCTAGTCTGTTTTCCTTTTTAGCGGGCGGTCCGTGAGAGCGTGCTTGTGTTGTAAAAGGGTGGGGGGCAGAGTTCCTAAATATCCTACCGGGAAGGATGGGGTAAAGGTGTTACAGGGAAGGGGATACCGCATCCCACCATCCGGTGTCCCATTCCCACTCCCCGAAGACCCCTCACCCAGGTGATCCTCCCGCACTGGTCCATCCCCAGGAACTGGATCCAAAAGTGATGGGCGTATCCTGGCCACCTGGATGACAGATCCCCGGGGACTAGTGGGTGAGACACCTGGTTTCTCACAGGTTTCTGACAAGGTTGTTCACTTTCTCTTCGGACGTTATGATTGTTCCCACCACATAGCTAACCTTATGTTTCACATTTCACGCCCTGAACCACTTGTGTACGAGCGCAATAGATATAAAATACCAATATCAATATCTGAAATTCTGGTGGCCAGGGTGTCAGGTTTAGTTTGTTTTTAGGGTGCAAAGTCTAACTTCAGAGTACAAGCCATACAAAAAACGGTGAGGGGACTCAATAACATATGCAATGCGAAGTGATGTCACCAGAAGTGAACATAGGCTTCCAAATCTAAAATGCAAGGGACAAATGGTCATTTGGCTTTCGAAAATTTAACAGCACCTGAAAAACAACATGCAAGAAGACATTTGAAATATAATGGCACTGAAAACGGCAGTGCTCAGTAAGACAATATTCTGAAGTGAAAGGCTAGCATTTGGGCTAATGGGCATACCGATAATGCCTTATCTTGCAACTCTGGACTGGAGGTGAACTTTCAGTGATGGCGAGTGGTGCTCCGCAATGTGTGACTTGTCTTTAACAGCTTATTCTTTATATTGCAACCACAAAGCTGTCAGACTACACTCCAATGATGATCCCTAACAGGGGTGAAACCGGCATGCCGTTGTCTGCAGCCTTGAGAAATGTCAGGTCTTCTTGCTGACTAAGCAATGTATAAAATAGCACTGCCCTGTAAGACGATGGACATTTTCAGGAAATAACTGCTTGCATTTTAGATAATTTGCACACCCACAATGGTTTGTCACGTGGCTCTGAGTTGAAGGTGAACTGTGATCGTTATTGGGTGGTGCTGTGGCATGTATGACTTTGCTCAAATAGCTTATTCTAATTGAAAAGTAAACAAGCATCTGCATTGAAATATTCTTTGCAGAACAGAACCCTAATATGAGACATTTCAGACCAGTTTGAATTGCTCCTTCACCTGGTTTAGTGGGTATGTTCTGCTTTTGGACATCGATAACCTGGGTTCAATTTTGGCTTCATTGCTAAACCCGCATTAGTTTGTTTTATTTTACTGACGGCCTCAAAAATACCAAAGGGAGGCTTGAGACCTGCTGCAAAATGTTGGACAAAGGTGGAACACCTTTCATTGAAGAGAGGCGCAGATGCTCAACAAGAGAGGCGCAGGAGCCAAGCATTCTGTGTCATTTCTTCAATTTCTTCGAACATCCTCTCGATCACAAGTGAAAGTTGATGTTGAAATAAAGTACACTCGAATCTATGTGATCACTGTGCCGCCCGTAACTGCACGGATCCATATGTCAATGCCAATTACGGCACAGCGCAGTGATGAGATAGATCACTTTTGCTCACATGCCCTGCAATACTCCAACCCGAACCCCCCACCCCACTTACCTGTAGTGCTGCGCACTTCTGAGTGTGCCGCCGACTGTCCTGTAGGCCTGCAGCATCAGTACCTCCCACTTAATTGGGGCGGGGCTGACGCCGCTGGGTCCTTTTAAAAAAAAAGAAAATGTCTTTCCTATCCCTGAAACCGCTGACTCCCGTTACTGCGTTCAAGCAAATTGGGGGACACCCCTGCTCTACTTGGGCGCAGGAATTTTCTAAAATGCTGATAGCACAGTAAAAGTGCAGTCAGCATTTTAGAGTCGCAGTCCTACAGGATGAAGAGGTGTTCGGAGGACATTCGTCCTGCACGCAGTGGTTGGTGGCGAGGTGTTTCGAGGAATTCCACAGTTTCCTTTGGCCACTGTATCTAGGACTCAGCGGTCTGACGTTATTCCCTCCCATTGCTGGGCGAAGGGTGTTATGTGACCCCCGACTGGGGACGCACAGAAAGGAACACTGATTGGTCTGCCATTTGAAGGCAAGGCCTGCTGCAACCCTGGAGGCTGCAGGTCTGGCTTATTTCCTGTGGCGAAGCCACACTTCTGGTACTGGTAGGACGTCTGAACATGTGGGCTGTAAAAGGTAAAAGGAGGCACTAGACATGCTTGCGCCAACTTGGCCTTGTTTTCCTGTGCCTTGAGCCCAAAAGTTGCGGCGCGTGTTGAACGCTCCCCTTGGAACTAAGGGTTTGTGGGAAATCTGAGCAAGGGTCTTGATTGTTTCATGCTCCTTTTTTGCCGGCTCCAGCTAGTCGTTGACAGCTTTGCCGGAGAGGAGACCCTCCTCGATGGGCATGTTAATCAAGGCCGCCTGTATCTCTGGCGTACATTCTGAGTCTCTAAGCCAGGAATGTTTTTTCTGGAGAGTACCCTCTGCAATGAACCTTCCTAAGGTGTCTGCGGAATCCAAGACATTTTTCAGGATGTTTTGGGAGACCTGTTTACCCTTGGTGGTGATCTTAAGAAGGTGGGAGCATGCCGGTTCCAGTATTGAGTCCAGATTCTGTGAGACCTCATCCCAATGGGTGCTGCTGTAGCTGGCACGCAAGGTGGTTGTGTTTGCTATTCTGGTGAGGTACGCAGCAGAGGTTGTGATACGCTTACCTAGTGTATAAGGTCCCTCCGAGGTTGAGAGTGGAACACCAGCTCTCTTTCTGGTAGTGGTCACCACAAGATAATGAGGCTTGACGTGACCCATAACATACAGGGGATCTGAAGGAGAGAGCCTGAAAGATTTTTCCACCCGTGGGTTAACCACCCTAGTAAGAGGGGGTAGACGGAGACGGAGAGACCCTTTTCTTGATGGACTCTAGGGGTAGAACAGCCTGGCTAAAAGGCTTTTTCTCATTGAGAATGTCTCTCAGTGTTGATGCCAGAATGGTGAGCAGCCTTTCTTGGCAGGTCATTGTAGAGTGGTTGGTCTCCAACAGGAGAAGAGTGACCACCCTCACCAACGAAGGGGTCAACAGGGTGACAAAAATGAGGTCTGGGTTGTCCTGGTCGTGAACATAGGTGTACTCACATTCTAGGCCGCGGTCACCATGAATATCCACCCACATGTCCTGCTGAACTTGTGTGCCATAAAGAGATCCTTGTGAAGGCTCCCTGGGTGGCAGGGCTGGGTCAGGGAGAGCGGGTGTTGCCGACAGCTTACTCATGAAGTCCATAAAGAATGACATTTTACCCATGGTGTACCCAAACAGTGATTGGGTCCTTGGGACAGCAGACAGGGTGGATCTTGGGGGCTCCGGTGTGACCTTTGGGACCACAGGAGGTGTTACTACTGGGCAATCAGCTCTCAAGGTGTCTTCGGGGCTCTCCCACGGTTGAGGGCGGAAGACAGAGGTGAGAATTCATCCTCATAGTGTCCAGAGGCCTGAGAGGCTGGTTTACCCTGAGCAGAATGATCCTTGTGGTGTTTTTCTGGGTGAGAATGTGATTTATGCTTCTTCGGCTGCTGTTTCGGAGTCTCCAGCTCAGACGTCAAACTTTGTTTATGTGCGCCCTTCACCGGAGTGTCCGCATAAACACCTTGTGGTAAGCGCATAGGTGGAACCACAGCAGGCACGGTCGGCGTTAAGTCGGTGGGCCGGGAGGCGCCAACCGATGGCATGCAGCCCTCCGTCGACGGACCCATCAAGGGATGGCTAGAGGGTATGTGTTTGTGGGAGGAAGCGCGGCGCCGGAGGCCTTCTTCATAGCAGCGCGCTGTGACTGCCTTTCAAGGCTGGGGACAGGCATGCAGGAACTGTTCCACGGTAGTGTCCTCGAGCTCTTAATCGGAGTCTCGGCCTCGCAGTCTGACTCTAAAATCCCGGCGGCTGTTTCAGACTCCGCAGACATGATGTATGCCACCCACTGCTTGGTCCGGTGCTCAATTAGAGTTTTGGGCTTAAAGAGCTTGCACGCCGCTCAATGGGATTCGAGGTGGTCACGAGGCAGTGGTTGCAAACTCTGTCGACCCACAGGAATTTTCTGTTGTACTTGAGACAGAACTTAGAGGGGGAGTGCTCCATAGTGGAAGGTGGACAAAGAGGCAGCAGGACAAAGGTAGTAGGTCCAGAACATGGAGGTATGCATTCTTTAACAAGGAAGGAGCAGTCCCCCACCCGCCACTCTCCCTACTGGTTAGGCCAAAGCCTGGTGTCATCGAAACAGAACGTCTGTTTCGGAAGCCGAGTTCAGCCATCGAGATATTCTGGGGAAACAGCAGTAGAATTGGTGCATCGAACGCAAACAGAAGAGGTTTGGATGAGTTTAACTCCTAAAGTAGTTCAAGCTATGGACTCTGGCAAATAACTTGCCACGATGGCAGTAACAAATGATCTGAGGGACTTCGACGCGTGAGGGATCATGGGTACAGAGTTAGTATTACAGTCTTCCCCGTCGACGTCCCTTTTTGAATTTCGAAAACTCTGCTGCTTCCACTAGATGTCGGCCTATGCAGAGCATCTGATTCCAAGCAGATCCACAAGCCTCAGAAGAACACGTTACTTTATTACCTGGTAACATTCTTTCGATGGGATGGTCCGACGACCTATTCCATATCTATGACAGTAATTACCACAGCTGTGCTGTTTTGGAAAATCTTTCGGCATCTGCGTCCTGCGTTGCTGACGTCGATACACCGTCCTCGAGGGCTTCCGTCAAGCCGACGTCACCGGATGTTATAAGTAGGACGCACGACGCGGGTAGCCTCAGTTGTAGTTTTTTCCCCAGAACGTGTGGCACCAACCTACTGCCAATATGACCACAGAAAGACTTGCGGAAACGTAAGCTGCAATCGCATAAGAAATTCTGTAGCAGGGAAGGCCGGGAGGGAGCAATATGGAATACGTCATCAGACCATCCCATCGAAAGAACGTTACCAGGTAAGAGAGTAACTTATTCTTCGAGGGGATTGGGTCCTCCGACGTATTCCATATCTATGACAGAATCCCAAATCAGTACCAATGTAAGGAGGTGGGAAAAGAATTTAGAATATACAAATTTAGAATGTCCAATCAAATTGCAGAATAAAGGACCGCCTTGCCAAAGGCCAGATCCTGCCCATGGATAGAATCAAGGGAGTAGTGACGTACAAAAGTATGGACCGAACCCAAGTGACTGCATCACAGATGTTATGAATAGGAACACCCCTCTACAGGGCAGTAGAGGCAGCCATATCCCTAGTCGAATGGGCCCGTAAGCCTACAGGAGGAACCTTACCGGCCAGGCGGTAACATTCAGAAATTGCCAAGATAATCCATTTAGACAAAGTCTGCTTAGTCGCAGCTTGTCCCAAACGCCTTCCAGCGTAACCAATAAAGAGCTGATAATCCACTCTGACCCGGGACATGCGTGAAATGTAGAAACTTAAAGCTCTCCTAGGATCTAACCTATGGAGCCTCTCCTCGTCCTTACCAGGAGGCGGAGGAGGATAAAATGCCGGAAGAACAACCTTCTGGCTCAAATGAAATTCCGACACCACCTTCGGAAGAAAGGAAGGACAAACTCGAAGGACAACCCTGTCCTTATGAAACACAGTGAAGGGTGGCTTAACTGAAAGTGCCT
Source organism: Ambystoma mexicanum (assembly GCF_040938575.1). Classification (NCBI taxonomy): domain Eukaryota; kingdom Metazoa; phylum Chordata; class Amphibia; order Caudata; family Ambystomatidae; genus Ambystoma; species Ambystoma mexicanum. Next base: position 850,107,412 of record NC_090939.1, read on the forward strand.
GTAACTCACTCACTCTGCTAGCGGAAGTGACCGCAACTAAAAATACAGTTTTAAGGGTTAACAGTCTCAAAGGACAAGAATGCAAAGGCTCAAACAAAGCACCCATTAGAAACTTGAGAAAAAGGTTCAAATCCCAACCAGGCACCTGGAAAGGTGACAGAGGGAACACATTAGTGAGCCCTTTCAGAAATTGAGAAATTAAAGGAATTTTAAAATAAGAACAGATGAGCGCTTAAATATGGACAGCGCCGCCAGGTTACCTTTAATGGTACCCACTTGCAAGCCCCTGTGGGCTAAAGAAAGCAAAAAAGACAGAACCACAGGAATGTCATATGAAAAAGGATCCACATTCTTAACCCTGCACCAGTCGCAGAACTTTCTCCAACAGCAACAGTACAGGGACTTTGTTGCTGGCCGTCTTGCCGAAAGCAACACCTCCATCACGTCTTCAGGGAGGTCCCAATCCTTATACCTCAACCTTTCAGAAGCCAAGCGTGAAGGTTGAGGGATCTGACCTCTGTATGGAGACCCTGACCCCCCTCCCGTGAGAGCAGATCGTCTCGGTAGGGAAGATGACATGGAGGACAGATGGACAAGTCGAGAAGGTCCGGGTACCACGCCATCCTGGCCCAAGCTGGAGCAATGAGGATCATCCGGGAACCGAACCTCCGTAACCTCCTCAGCACCTACGGGATGACGGGGACTGGAGGAAATGCGTACAGCAGTGGGAAGGACCACTCCACCATGAACGCGTGTCCTAAGGCTCCTCTTTGAGGAAATACCCACGAGCAGAACCTTTCGCACTTCCGGTTGACACTGGAGGCAAAGAGATCCACTTGAGGGGTTCCCCAAAGGGCGAAGATCTCCAGGAGAATCTCCTGAGCCAACTCCCACTCGTGAGAGATCACGCTCTGCCTGCTCAGAGCGTCCGCCATCTCGTTTTCGTCTCCGTCCAGATGAACTGACGAGATTGAAATTTTCTTGCCGGATGGCCCAGAACCAGAGCTGCATCGCCTCCCTGCACAGAGGAAGTGACCCTGCCCCCACTTTTTGTTGAGGTAGTGCATGGCCACTGTGTTGTCCGTCAGGATCAGGACATTCTTTCCTCACACAGTCAGCAGAAAAGCCTTCAGGGCAAGCCTGACGCCCCTCAGCTCCAGATTGATATGGAGTCTGGACTCCGACGAAGACCAACGACCGCTGACTGTCAGCTCGTTGGCATGAGCTCCCCATCCCGTGAGGGATGCGTCCGTGACGATCGTCACCCCCGGCCAGGGCAGCCAAAATGGAGCCCCCCTCATCAGATTGCCTTCGCTGGCCCACCACAGAAGGTCCTGAGCGACCGAGGGCGGCACCTGAACGGGGTCCAACATCCTGCCGGAGGACTGTGACCACTGCATCTTGAGAGCCCACTGCAAAGATCTCATCCGCAGTCGGGCCTCTGGCACCAGAAGAATGCAGGATGCCATGAGGCCGAGCAGCCTCAAGAACTCGAACGCCGGGAGACTCTGGGCATGTCGAAACTTGTGTACCATCTGCTGAATGTGAAGAGCCCTCAACTGGGGAGGAAAACACTGCCCCAGGGACGTGTCGAGCACTGCTCCGATGTACTGGAGCCGCTGTGTTGGCATCAAATGGGACTTCTTTAAGTTGAGGGAGAAGCCCAGCTTGTGAAGGGAGTGGCAGGTGACGGACAGATGATCCAGGACTTGCTCGGGAGAGCGTGCCCTGATCAACCAATCGTCCAGGTAGGGCTAGATGTGAATCCCCCCCTTTCCTGAGATGCGCTGCCACAACCACCATGAACTTGGTGAATACCCTCGGGCGGAGGTCACTCCGAACGGCAGGACCCGAAACTGAAAGTGCGAGTCGCCAACTGTGAACCTCAGGCACTTCTTGTGCTTTGGATGGATCGGCACATGCAAATAAGTATCCTTGAGATTGAGAGACACCAACCAGTCCTGAAGTTGAAGGGCCTGGAGGACTTGAGAAAGAGTAACCATCTTGAACTTGTCCTTCCTGAGGAGCTTGTTCAAACCGCGCAAGTTCATCATGGGTCTCAATCCTCCGTCTTTCTTCGAAATCAAAAAATAAGGGGAATACCATCCTTGTTCCTCTCCGCTACAGGCACCAGTTCTATGGCGCCTTTCTCCAGAAGGGATTGATTTTCTTGCGCACGGAGCGGATCCGGACACTTCAAAGAGAGGATCCCTGGTGGATTGTCGTGAGGCCTCTGCCGGAAAGGAAGACAGTAGCCGTGGGCTATGATCTCCAGAACCCACACATCTGAAGTAATGGCACGCCATTCTACCAGATGCTGCGCCAGCCTTCCCCCAACCGGAGAATCATGGGCCTCATGGCTGAGCTAAAGCGGCTACTGCAGTGCCTGAGGGCAAAGAGGCAACTGCACGCACGGCCTTGGCACCTAGAGTACCTTGTTTTCCACCTCTGGCACTCCTACGGTTGCCCCTTTGACTCGCAGCTCCTCTCGATTTACTAAAGGATGAGTAATAACGAAAGGAACCTCCCCTCCATTGTTGTCCCCTAGGACGAAAAGGCGTAGGTTGGCGGACTGCAGCGCCCAACGACTTCACTGCAGCTTTCGCGGTCTGCAACCTCTCAAGACTCTCGTCAGCCTTGCTGCCAAAAAGATGTTCATCATCAAAGGGCATGTTGAGGAGGCGGGCTTGCACATCCGGAGCAAAACCCGACTTCCACAACCACGCAAACCTGCGCATTACGGTGCTTGCCGCCTCGGACCGGCTGACGCAATCAACCATGTCCAGACCCGTCTGAACGGATTCACACATAGCGTCCTTGCCATCCTGCACGATAGCAAGGAGACCATCCCGTTCCTCCCCTTCGGGAATATGATCAGCCTCTAGGGAAATACAGTTCCACAGAGTGTGCGTGAAACGAGACAAGACACAAACGGAGTTGGCAGCCTGAAGCGCCATACCCCCAGAATACCTTCTTCGCCCAGCCGTCAAAACGTTTGTTGTCCCTATCAGGAGGGATGGTAGGGTACGACGCCTGCTTTGCGGGGGCCGTAGCCGCTTGCACCAACAAACTCTACGGAGTGGGGTGCGTGGTCAAGTAGCAGGGGTCACCACTGGCTGGGTGATATTTCTTCGGCAAGGACTTGCTCACTGCCGGGAGACTCTCCGGAGAAGTCCAAGCCGCAACCACCCTTCCCTGCAAGGCCATATGGAATGGCAGCACCGGGTCAGTTCGAGGACCTTGGTCCAAGATATCAGTCAGGTCATCCTGCTGAAAATCCCCAGGGGGGGCAGACCAACCCAGGTATTCAGTGACCGTCGACATGAGGCGCCGATATGAAGATTCGGCATGCGTGCCAGGCTCCGGCCTTCCAAACTCCACCTCCGGAGATGTGTCTAGACCACTGGCGTCGTGCAGCGACTGACGCAGGTCCTCAAGTTGTCTGTGACCAGAAACAATGTCATCAGGAACCAATGCAGGAACCTCACCTTCCTCAGACCCCTCATCCACCTCAGAAATATAATCTAGAGGCTGGAAAGAGGGTACAGAAAAAGGCACAAAGACATGTTTAGCCTTAGCCATCGCCTTTCTTGGGGGTGCCACCATGCCACGGGGTACCTCCAACAAGGCTACATCGAAAGGTGTCGAGGGTGTTGGCGGAATGGGCGTCGACGTTGAGCGCGGCACCGATAGCTTCGACAGCGTCGACACAGGCCTCGAGGGCAGAGCCCTGAGCGTGTCTCTCGATAGCCTGGGCACCGACGACTTCCTCGGAGGCGGGGCCTCGAGAGAGTCCGTTGACGACCTTGGCACCGCCGGCGTCGATGTCTTCTTCGAAGACTTCACAGAGTCTCGCGGTCTCGATGGCGTCGAGGTCTGGAACCTGGAACGGGCATGCCTAGAGCGACCATCCTTGTCCGACCGGGACCTCGAAGGCGCCCGGTGGTCGCGACGACTGCTCGAGCCTGAAGGCGGACGAGCGGTGTCTCTAGCGCGGCCTCGACCGGCGTCCTCCGACGGCACGGCCGGACCGGAGCCCTGCATTTGAAAAATCGCCAACATCTCCTTTCAGAACGAATCCCATACCTCCGGAGTGGAATGCTTGTTGGGACAAGCTACCCGCCGATGGGCGGAGTCCTCGGAAGAGGACGGGGAAGGTGACCTGTGACGGCGCTTCCTGGAGTGCCTCGACGAGGCAGAGGATTGGCGGGACTGACTCCAAGACTGAGAACCCCCGGACTCACGACGACGATGCGGAGAGTCGCCCCTCGAATCGTCCGTCGAAAGACCAGTGGAACGCGATTTCCGGGGCTTGGCCACCTTACCGACCGACAGCTTCTTCTTACGCTCCCGCAAGGCCTTCGAAGTGAGCGATTGGCAGTCGACACAGTCGTCCGTATCATGGTCCACCCCGAGGCACCAGAGGCAAGCATCGTGCGTATCCGTCAGGGACATCTTGGACCCGCACACCCGACATTTCTTAAACCCGGACCGTGGGGTGGAAGAAGCTGAAGACGACATATTCGATAGCAATGAAGAAACAGGTTCGAAGAACCGAAAGAACAGGATTCAGTAGAATCGAGGCGCGCCGAGATCTCCGAAGCAAACACGTTCGCAGAAAAAAAGGAACTGAGGCTACGGGCGTTGTGCGTCCTACTTATAACATCCGGTGACGTCGGCTCGACGGAAGCCCTCGAGGACGGCGTATCGACATCATCGACGCAGGATGCAGAAAGATTTTCCGAAGCAGCACAGCTGTGGTAATTACAGTCATAGATATGGAATACGTCGGAGGACTCAATCCCCTCGAAATACGATTACAACAAGTACACTGTTTCACTTTGAAAAACACTTTACACACAATGAACGGAACATTAAAAGTGCAATGGATGAAAAATTATGACTATCAGTATAATTTGTAAACCTGGGATCCATGTATTTCTTCCATGTCTACCACTTCAGTAGTAGACTCATTGTACATAACACATACAATAAACATGGGATACTAATTAAACAATGTAATGTTAACCTCTTTGGTAACAAAGATTACATCTTGATAAGTTACCTTGTATGACTTTTGAATTTCAGCAACACGTTATCCAAACACCAAAGATAAATATATGGACAAAGAAACACTTTTTTATAATTGGAAAAACATGCATCTTTTATAAAGAGAAAGTCAACCATTGTAAGTAACTAAAGTTTTTTACAACGATTGATTTTGAAATGTACCTGTGGAACTTCACTGGTGTCACAGGGAATTTGTGTTAGAGTTATATTATACTGTCATCCTTCAAAAATAAACAAAATAAAGTGACACCAAAAATATGCGTTATTACAATGTTGAGTTTCATTTTTTGCACTTTAGATGTCCAGCAATGGAATAAAAGATTCCATGTCCTTCATCTACAATCAGAGTTTTGGGAATGGATTACTGTTAATGTTGTATGTAGAATGTTGAATGACACTACTACATTGATGAGTGCATGCATTCAGATTTTTCAACAATGTTACTACTTGTAAACAAATTATCAATTATGTTATTACTTGTAAACAAAATATCATTTATGTTATTACCTGGAAACTAAATCTCATTAATCAACAATCGTTAATGCAATTCAATAAAGTATCACATGCCATACCTCATTCCCCTGACCGGTTGAAAAAGAAGAAGAGTATGTTGCTGCAGTACCGTCATACTCCTGTATATAATTTTTGCTTTGTTTTTACAGCTATACTGTCCTAGCAGAAGTTTAGCAACATAAATTACATTGAAAGGAGAATAGATAATGTGGCAAGTTTAAACTTTCTAATTATAACAAGAAATATATAATCAATAAAAATTACCAACTTTTTCAAAGTAGAGCTTGAACTTCTACATGTAATGTATAGTTGCAGATAAATTTAGAATTGAAAAAAATATTTCTTGAAAGGGAAATGAGCTTGATGTTGATTCCAGAAATGTTGTTGATGATGAAGCTTGTTCCTTTACTCAATTTATATATTCATAACAATGGTCAATAGAAAAGATATATTAGTCATAAAAAAAGACAATTTAATGCTCTTGTCAAACCTTGGGGTAGATAGCGTGTTTGGGATCGCTGGCGCCGTAATCCGCCATTGAATGTCCCTTCATGTTTTCCCCGAACGTCCTGTGCAGGTCTAGCCTTTTCTGCTTCACGCACGTAACCGGTAGTTCTTATTCCCCTACTTCTGGGTTACGTGCGCGTTGCAACGTTTCCTTGGTTTGCCTTCGCTCTGTGCTTTCGCCTTCCATGTGGTTTTCCGCTCTTTTCCTCTCTCGCTCGGTGATCCCCTGCCCGGGACCATCCTCTCTTTTGCTCCCCTCCTCCGGTGTTCCTGGCTTCTCTGTTCGTTCTGTTGTTTCCACTCTTTCCTTCGCTACGGACCTCGGTCCGACTCTTTTTCTTTTCCTTGGCTCCTTGTTCTTTTCTCCCCTGCTCTCTCTCGTGCTTACCTCCTCCTCCTTACCCGCTGGACCCGCTGATTACCTGTGTACCGGACCTCGGCTTGCTTACGGACTCCTCTGCCTCCTGACCTGTGCTGCTTTGCTCTTCTGTGTACCAGTTTCCCTGCTTCTCTACTGGACTGCCTTTGCCTCCCGTATTTGTTCCCGCCTGCCTTCCTGTGTACCGGACATTTTGCCTGCTTACTGGATTGCCTCAGCTTGTCGAACTGTACCTTCTTGCTCGTCCTCCTGAGATCCATACCCTTGACAGCCTTCGGGTCTCCTTCTGCCTCATCGGACATCGTCCACATTCCAAGGACCCTGGATCTTCCTACATCCGTCCGAGCACTTCACACAGGGGTTTTTTGTGCCTTTGGCTTTTTCCCCTTTCTCAGACGGTCACGGAGGATCGCCCACCGTCCCACCTATACGGTTGCACTGTTGGCATCCTTCCGCGGTCGTCCCTATCTGCATAAAAAAAAGGAGAGGCCCGGTAGCAAAGAGAAAGGGAAACCCAGGAGGAAAGATAAAGGTGAGGAGGAAGGGGAGGGTTTTGAGAGTCTTCCTTTGATGAAGAGGACATAGCTGACCCTTGTGACAGCTCTATAAATCAGTTTACGAGCATGTCAGTAGGGGTCACCATTTGGATATTTGAGGTGTCTGTCGTTTCCTCAGAGGTAACGGTGTGGACTATATAATGACAGACATTGCAATCATTACTTTTGAAAAATAACCAATTTATAGATACTGCTAGTCAAGTTTTTAGAAAGGCTCAAATTGCAGTGAACTTTTTGTGTATTCAAAAGTAGGCATTTATTCAAGGACAAAGTCTAAAATGTAAATACATGTTTGAATTATAACATAACAGAAAGTTAATAAAATATTGATACCAACATTACACAAAAACTCCAATCCTTTCATCCAATTACCTATTGGCACACAAGTTCAACAAGTTGTGTGATCATTTTTTCTAAATATATATGTACACAATGTGTTTATATAAACATACATTAATCATTCATGTTCACTACTCACCTGACTTGGTGTGTGTTGAAATACAGTTTGGACAGCATGGGGAAGTCATTTGCGAGTGAATCTGGGGATTTTTTGTGAACTTTGATGTTTCTTACATATCTTCAGAGAAGTGCATGCTGCAAACGTGGAATCGATTGCCCCTCATGTCCCCTGCAAGACATCCGTGGGCTCTGCTGTCAATCTCCGTTACTGGAAATACACAAATGACCAACCATGTTCGTATCAACGACATATCCTTGGGGAAAAGAACAAGTTACTCACCAACTGTAACGTTTTTTCGACTGGATGTTCCTCCCACATATTCCTCATCTTAGATATTTTGTCTCCCAGCTCTGCTGCTTTGGAAAAAATCTTTCACCAGAGGGCGCAGTGCTCTAAGCCGCAGAGTTGTAGTCCCTCGAGGGCCGCTGTCTAGCGTCAACACCACACGCAGTATAAAGGGCTCAAGCTGCGCCCGTTAGCTCAGTTCTGTTTTTACGGTGTTAATGGTCGCATCAGTTGATCAGGCTTTCAAAGTCCTTTGGCTCTTAAGGAAGTTCGAGTGTAACTGGCGTAAACTGTACTGAGGGGTAGGTTGGGAGGGTCGATGAGGAATACGTGGGAGGAACATCCAGTCAAGAGAACGTTACACTTGGTAAGTAACTTGTTCTTTGAATGGATTGTGTCCTCATACGTATTCCTCATCTTAGATAGGCTCCTAAAGCAGTAAGAATTTGAAGGAGGGCGTACCAGAAATTTCAATCATGGACTGAATGAAGGACGGCTTTTGCAAATAGGCCTCCTTGAAATGATTTAGAGTGCAAGCAGTAATGCTTCACAAAAGTGTGCATTGACGACCCCGGGGCCGCAGCACAAATTTCCTACACCAGAACACCCCTCTGAAGGGCCGTGGAAGTTGCCATGCCCCTGGTTGAATGAGCCCTTAGCCCATCTGGAGGCTCCTTCCCAGCCAATTTGTAGCACTCAGATTGCTAGAATTATCCATCAAGGCCCAATTTGTGTCCAGTATATCCAACAAACAGTTGGTCACATTGTCGTAAATTTGCCAGTCTAGAAATATAGAAACTGAGAGCCCTTTTTGGGTCCAGTCTGTGCAATCTCTCCTCCTCTTTACTTGCATGTGGAGGAGGGTAAAAAGAAGGTAAGGTAATCTTCTTTGACAGGTTGAAATCAGAATATTTTAGGTAAGAAGGATGGTTTGACCTTTAGAATGACCTTTTCCCTATGGAAAATGGTGTGAGGAGGCTTACGAGAGAGTGCCTGCAACCCACTCACCCTGCAGGCTGATGTTATAGCCACTAGCAAAATTGTTTTCAAAGTGAGGAGCCTTAACGGGCAAGAATGTAAAGGCTCAAAAGGGGCACACATTAGAAACTTTAAAACTAAATTTAAAGATGGGAACCTGAAAAGGCATTTGAGGGTACACATTTGTCAGTCATTTTAGAAACTGGGTAACTAAAGAAGTTTTAAAATAAGAAACCTCTTCCGAGGAGCGCTTGAAGATAGATAGCGCTGCCAAGTATCCTTTAATAGTGCCAAATTGTAGCCCCAAATTGGCTAAGTGTAAAAGGAAAGAAAGTACTGTAGGAGTATTACATAAGAATGGATCCACATTCATATCCCTGCACCAGATACTGAACTTGTTCCAACAACACTGATACAAGGATTTTGTTGGTGGCCTCCTGGCCGAAAGCAAAATCTCCATTCGTCATCCGGAAGGTCCCAATCTTTATATCTCAGCCTCTCAGAAACCATGCGTGAAGGCTGAGTATCTTGACCTCTGGATGGAGAACCCGACCCTCCTCTTGCGAGAGAAGATCCTCCCTTTGTGGAAGACTTATTGGAGGACAGATGGACATGTCCAGAAGGTCCGGGTACCATGTCCTCCTGGCCCAATCCGGGGCAATTAGGATCATGGTTTTCCTGAACTTTCTCAACCTCCTGATTACATGAGGAATCACGAGGACTGGAGGAAACGCGCATAGGAGTGAAATACCCAGTCCACCACGAACGCGTCCCCTAGAGCTCATCTTGAGGAAAATTCCCTTGAGCAGTACAGTTCGCACTTCCGGTGGGCACCGGTTGCAAACAGATCCACTTGAGGGGTTCCCCAAAGGGTGAAAATCTCTTGAAGGACTTCCTGAGCTAGTTCCCACTCCTGGGACACTGTGCTCAGCCTGCTCAGAGCATCCGCCACCGTGTTCTGCTCTCCGGCTAGGTGGACTGCCGATAGAGAGATTCCTTCTTGCATTGCCCAGAACCAGAGCTGCATTGCCTCTCTACACAGAGATTGTTGAGCTAGTACATGGCCACTGTGTTGTCCGTCATTATCAGGACGTTCTTTCCCCGTACAGAAGGCAGAAGGGCCTTCAGCACTAGTCTGATTACCTTCAGCTCCAAAAGGTTGATGTGTAGTTTGTACTCCGATGGAGACCAACGACCGCTGATCGTCAGCTTGTTGGTGTGGGCTCCCCACCCCGTGAGTGAGGTGTCCGTCACTGCCGTTATCTCTGGCCATGGTTGCCAAAAAGGTTCTCCCTCGAGGATATTTTCCTTGCAAGCCCACCATAGAAGATCTTGAGCCACTCTGGCCGGGACTTGCAAAAGATCTGAGATCTCCCCCGAAACTTTGGACCATTGAAGCCTGAGGGCCCATTGAAGGGATCTCATTCTCAATCTGGCCTCTGGCACCAGAAAAATGCAGGATGCCATGAGGCCCAGCAACCTCAGAAAATCGAAGGCCGCCAGATGTTGGGCATTCTGAAACTTTGTTACCATCTGCAGAATGTGGTGAGCTCTCTCCTCAGGAGGCTTTCCCTGAGGAAATATCCAGGACTGCTCCGATGTTACGCTCACCTGGTCTCTGCGGGGACGTTGGGGCACAGTTGCAGCCCTCCCAGGAAGTAGAACCCCCTTGTCTGCTTTCTCTCGCTGCAAATAGGCTGTGGGCTGCTGCGATGAATTGGAACACTGCTCCTGCGTAGATATGAGAGGACGTAAGTTTGCTGGCCTGGGAGTGAATTCCCTCGCAAACCCTTTTTCCCATAGTATGGTTTCCGTGAGCATGTATCGACCCATTAAGGCTCACCTGTAGATTATTAATGGTGAGCTCTCCGTCCTGCTACTTCTGGCAGGGGCGCATTTAGGATGAGGACCGAGTTCCTTCACTGGTCCTTCATACGTGGTGTCCAGTCCAGCTGTGACTATTCCACACCTTTCTGGTAAGTGTCTTTCAGTTTTCTCTTTGTCTTGAAGTATTTGTATTGTCTTTCTCACAGCCTGTTGTCAGCTCTGTAATAAAGTCCATCTTTCTCCCAAATAGGTGTGATTGCGGCCCAGCAGATCTACAGAGCACGTGGCGGCTCCAGATGAGGAGCGGAGGATCATGCGGCGGTCTGGCAGCAGGTAAGTAAGTGAGTTTTTAAGGATAAGCGCGAAGAATTTCGCAAGCGTGACCTCAAACTGAAAGTTCGTAATGTCTAACCTTGCCTTTTTCCTTTTACAGGGTGCTCAGAGCTGAAGTCTTCCGTTCCGAAGGATGAAGAATGCAGGTGAATGCTGACTCCAGGAGGTACGCGTATGGGCAGGAGACTAGATTCCCAAAGGTAATTGCTGCTTTATCCCAGGCAGCTGTGAGCGTTACGCTGCATGCAAATGCAGATTAACGCGAAGCGTGCACCTTGGGGATGGGTTGGCTTTTATAGCTGAGCTCTTAAGGCCACGCCCACTAACTCTGTTCTGCTTGCCATACCCTGCCACTCCTTGAAGTTGCATGTGCAGCTTATAGATGGAAAGTTGCATGTACAGCTCAAGATGGCAAGCCACAAACGGACTGACTGTACACACGTGGAAAGTTCCTGAAAAGCACTCCTGCCCATAATAAAGAGTCTTGCTTATGTTTCTCCATGAGCCTGGCGCAGTGCAGCTCCTGTGATCCTGGGCAAGTGGCCATGACATCCGATGAATAGGAGCCTTTGGCGTGGAATCCTTTGCGACTTCTTGTAATTGAGGGAGAAGCCCAGTCTGTGTAAGAAGTGGCAGGTCATGGTCCTGGGCTCATTCGGGTGAACTTGCCCTGATGAGCCAATTGTCCAGGTAAGGGTAGATGTGAATCCCCCCCCTCTCCTGAGACTCGCTGCCACTACAGCCATCAGCTTGGTGAAAACACTCGGGCGGAGGTCAGCCCAAATGGCACAACCCGAAACTGATAGTGAGAACTGCCAACCGCAAACCTCAGGTACTTTCTGTGCTTGAGATGGATTGGCACATGAAAGTAAGCATCCTGAAGGTCCAACAAAACCAGCCAGTCCTAAAGCTGAAGATCCTGAAGGATCTGAGAAAGGTTCACCATCTTGAACTTGTCCTTCCTGAGGAATTTCTTCAATTTTTTTAAATCAAGATGGGTCTCAATCCTCTGTCCTTTTTGGGAATGAGAAAATACAGGGAGTACCAACCCATGTTCCTCTCCGCTACAGGTACATGTTCTATTGCACCTTTCTCTAGCAGGGTTTAAATCTCCTGCACAAGGAGCAGGTTTGGAATTTTGTCAGAATTGGCTCCCGGTGGATGATCTTGGGGTCTTTGTTGAAAAGTAAGGCAGTAATCATGGGTCACTATCTCTAACGCCCAGGCATCTGACGTAATGCCCTGCCATTCGTTCAGATACCGAGTAATCCTCCCTCCCACCGGGGTCTTGTGGGAGAAGACCTCAGAGTGGCTTTGCAGCTGCTGCAGCAGCGGGTGAGGGGGGAAGTAGCCGCTGCTGAGGCTGATCTAGCACTCTTCCCTCTTCCACCACAAGGGGGTTTTCTCTGTTGGCCTCTATGATTGGCCTGTCCCCTCCGTCTTCCAAAAGAGGAGTTGAAAAGAAAGGGATGGCTCCCTCCAGGAAGATGGCCTTGCGTAGGAGTGCTGCTGAGGCAGTCTTATAGTGGCGCTGAGTGATTTATCTGCCGCTTTCGAGGTCTGCAGCTTCTCCAATCTCTCGTCCGCCTTGCTGCCGAACAGCCTCAAGCTGTCAAAGGGCATATTGAGTAATCTGGACTGCACATCAGGTGCAAAGCCAGATTTCCTCAGCCATGCAAATCTGCGTAGGACCGTGCTAGATGCCATGGAGCTGCTTACACTATCAGCAGTGTCCAATCCTGACTGGATGCATTCCTCCAGAACCTCCTTTCCATCTTTCACTACAGCCAGGAAACCATCCCATTACTCACCCTCCGGGATGTGTTCAGCCGCTGATGTCATACAGTCTCACAGGGTGTATGTAAATCTTGCCAAAGTGCAAGTTACATTCGTAGATTTAAGGGTCATGCTGCCCGAAGAGAAGACTTTCCAGGCACAAGCATCAACTTTTTTTGTCATCCCTGTCAGGTGGTATCGAAGGATAAGCTGACTACCTTGTGGTGGTTGCAGCTTGTACCACCAAGCTTTCTGACGAGGGATTCCTAGCCAGATACTCAGGATCTGATGAGGATGGCCGGTACTTTCCCACATTTTATTTACTGCAGGCCCAGAATTTGGGGTATCCCAAGTTGCCATCACCTTTTTTTTGCAGAGCCTTATGGAAAGGGAGAACAGGGTCCCTTTGAGGTCCCTCATTAAGAATGTCTGTCATATCGTCCTGGTCAAATCTTGGGGAAGCTGTTTTCCATCCATGAAGTCATTGACTCGTCCCATTAGGTTTCTATAACCACGGTCTGCATGATCTGCAGGGTCTGGCATCTCAAACTCTACTTCAGGCGAAGTATCTAGGCCACTGGCTGTCTGAAGGCAATCATAAAGATCAGCCATCTTAGAATTTGGGTCTATCAATTTCTCAGGAACCTCCTTGGTTCCAAATCTAACCACAGCGGAAGTAACATCCTCTTCAGAGGACTGCTCCTCATAAATAGAGGGCATAGATCTGAAAGATTCTTGCCTGGGTTGAGGATGGAAGATTTTCTCTGCTAAAGGGGGTGGCATTGACCTAGGCTTAGACAAAGGCGTTGATTTTGGCATTGGGATTAAAGAATGCCTCGACAAAGGCGTTGAAGGTGTCGATGGTAAGGCCGCTGCCTTCAACTTTTTCGAAGGAGGCCTCGACACTGTCGCGGAAGCTATCGACGCCATCTTCGATGACGGCCTCGACGCCGTCGTCGAAGGCTGCGTCAAGTCGATATTAGACTTTGACTTCAATCTGGATGCCATTTTGTTATCCGTTACCCCCGATTTATGCACCAGTGGTTTTACTCTTTTTTCATGAGGTGTCAGAGAACTTACCCCCGATGACACCCTCGACTTTTTGTCGGATCTCGCGTGCTTAGTTTTTGATCTCCCTCTGTCACCTTTGGAGTGGGCAGGGGGATGCTCTTCACGCTCCATTTTCAAGGGGGTCTGGGGCGCTTTCTCGAAAATGTTAAGCATGTTAATGTTAGGCCTCCCATTTTTCAAGGGAATTGTGCTTGGAAGGATAGGAAATAACCCTTCTCTCAAACGAGGAGGAAGAGGAGGAAGAAGATCTATGACGTTGCTTCTTCGATTTTTTGGATGAAGACTAGGAGGATTTCCACGAGCGACTTAGACCTCGATCTCCTCGACCCGTGTCGAGACATTTCACTCGACCCTCCTGAATCTCTTTGTCTTTTCAAAGACATATAAGATTCCTCCCCCACCGCCAGCTTACCTTTCCGTTCCTTAAGAGCCTTATTGGAAATAGCCTGACAGGAACCACATTCGTCGACCCGATGGTCAGGGCTCAAACACCAAAGGCAATTGTGATGGGGGTCGGTAATCGACATTTTTCTACCACACTTTAGACATTTTTTAAAACCCGTCTTGGGTGTGGTTGGAGTCGATGACTAGGACATTTCGAAGAAAAACAGGTGCGCCATTTTGTGACATGAAGCAGTGCTCGGAAAAACTGAACTGAGCTAACGGGCGCGGCTCAAGTCCTTTATACTGCGGATGACGACGACGCTGGCCCACAAAGTACTAAAATTCCGTGGCTTCGAGCACAGCGGCCTCTGGTGAAATGTTTTTTTCCGAAGCAGCAGAGCTGGGAGACAAGATATCTAAGATGAAGAATACTTGGGAGGACACAATCCATTCGAATATGAATAACTGTGGCTGATATTAGGCACCCAAAAACAATACTTAAGGCATTGTTTTTTGCTCAGGAAGATGTAGTAAACAAATTTAAAATATATCAAAATTATTAAAGTAGGACAGTGATTAATTCACCAATTAAAACATTGCAAAGACAAAGCATTTTAGAGTCTGGTAACTACCCTGTGAGCTAGTCTGACCCGCCAGGCTAGCCACCAACTTTCATGTCAATGGTCTGTCACACAAACGTATTACTGGTGCACTGATCATCCATTGTGCCACTGAAAAAAAAGACGTATGGCAAAACATTAGATATTCGAAAAAGGACCTATCATGTGATGTAGGAATTCAAGGTATAATAATACATAGAAAGGTTGCTAATGGTGAAGTCACTGAGATATATGAAAATAAAATGTGGATGAAAATTGAGTGAAATGCACTATAAATGTACCAAACTGAAAACGATAACACTGTAATAACCAAGGGTTCAATTACCTGTAATGGGGAAAATTGACGAGGTGGTACAGCAACGGAGATAACAAGCGGTGCAATGATGATGTCCATAGTAGACTGCTGAGATGTTTTCCTGATAAGGATTTGAATGAGTTTATAAACACTTAGAAAAGTGGGTGTGTATGTGAATTTGTTCCATGAAAGTCCCTGGTAGTTTTTTTAAGGGGCTTGATATAGTATTGTTACATAGCCATATTTGGTTATGTGTAAAGATTGATGAAGGTGAAGGATTGATGACGTCAAATTTCAAAAAAGAATGTGGGCACCTAGAAACAACTATTGCAAGCGCATGGCCCCAAGTGGGAACTTCCTTTAATAAGGGCAGGGGTGTATAAGGATGAAGCAAGCGGAAGACCCTAGGGCCTTGTGAATGGTCACAGAGATATCTTGATTGCAGGGACAGGGTCTTCAAAGAGGATTATGGCAACACCAGGTCTGGAAGGGGCAATGCTCCCTTGAGGCCACACCCCTTGGAGTTGTACATGATATTCGCCACCTTGCCAGTTCCCATCCAGCCAGCCCCATTATGAGTGCATGGTCCCAAGTGAGAACTGCCATTGATACGGGGGGGCGGGGAGTGGATAAGAGTGAAGCGAGCGAATAGGCCCGACACTTTGTCAAAGATCACAAAGATATGTGGATTACAGGGACGGGATGTTCAAAGGGGTGTATGGAGACACCATGTCTTAAGTGGACAATTATCGATAGACACCAAGAACACGTGGAGTTGTAAATTCACTTACACTCTGTTGAACCTGCTGGCCCAAAACCAAAAACAAAAAGGCATTAAAAATATGATAACAGTGCATTGATAAGGGAGAAGTGTTTGGATAGATGATGATCAAGTGAGAATGATATTGAGAACGTGTTGATTGCAGTAAAACAATATTTTTTGATCTTGATGGTATAGTATACTATTTCTATTAGTATACTTGGTGATGTTGGAGACTTGGACAATAAATTTCATTCACTTATCATATTACTTCATTGCTTTCATTTCCTTTGACTGTCAAAGTGTGATCATTGTTAACATTTAATAAAAGAGTTGTGTATTCTTAAATAGAATCGAATAAAATCAAGAGTACCTGAAGCCAAGAAGTAACATGTGAAGAAATGATAAGAATAATAAATGCAAACGCCCATATAATGCAAGTACTGAGTATTTTATTTTGACTTTAACGTTTGTGCCTTGTATGTTGAAAATATGCAAAAACTTGAAATTCTCAAGGAAAACTAAAAACTTGAACTGAAACACACTAAATAAAACGAATTCAAAAATGAACAATGCAAAATTAGACAATTTTATCGAAAGTAAAATATTTTAATAAAATGCACTTTAAAAAAAAAGTTGATGGTGTATACCAACTAAAAATTATAATTATCTGGTAGTGATACTGTCCGTAAAAATCCCTTGTATTGTCCAGAGGAGCTGGGAAATTAGCCACAAGCAGGTATGACTCGTGGAATGCAGAATCCCAGTCTTGCACAAATCCACCATGTAAACGCTTGATAGGTCACAAGCCTGTACCATCTGTGTAAATGATGGAGATATAGTTTTGTTGAATGAATCACGAGGCATTGGTATGAATTCAAAAACATACTTTGTGAGCAAAGTAGTCACAGTCCAATACTTTTGAGGTACAGGTAATATAATAATGTATATGTCCTTTTGAAAAATAAAAGAAGGAAAGTGATTTTTTAATAGCTTGAAAGTAACTCAAATGTTATTGTTGACTTGCAAAATAGAAGATGGAATAGCTTGGCACGAAAAAAGAACAATATAGCATCAACATATATATTGTGAGGGATCCCATGAGATCACAATGCACTAGAGAACAACATTAAAGGCTACAGTGCAAGGTTGTCACAAATAAAACATACAGAGACAATACTTACTTGTTACTAGGAGCATAAGGGCGAACAGTTGCTATATGTTTCTGCATCTACACCATCAGCATTCTCAACACTGATCTTGTAAGACAGTCTGCTCTGAAGTCATGCAGCAAGGTAAAGTGTAGTGATGGAGGTTCTTCTTTGGCTATGTAGGCCAAGCAGCCACAGTTTTCTCATTAACAGTTCTCCACCAAAGTTGGCATTACCTCACAGGCAGGTACACCAAGTGGAAAAGTGTTCCATGTGACGATGATCAGGATCCTGGGAGCTATTGTCATGAACTACAGAACACGTCCCTTTTGGACTTCCTGGTCCTTGTCACAACGGGGCGTGCACTCCATAATACTCCCAACATGCTCATCCAGCGTGAAACTACTTTCTCGCTCCACGCGCTGGACGTAACGTATTCTATTAATAGACCACGCCTTCCACGGCTCTGCGCGTCTCAATGCTATTGCAAAGTAGCGATCCGACGTGTGTCCCGTAGCTCACGGTATTGTTTCCTTGTACCTGTCTATCTACCCGTTCCTTGCCCCTTCCTTTCTTCCTATTTCCTGGACTCGTGTGCTAGTTGCACCTTTCCTAGTTCCCTGGATTCCTGGATCCGCGTCCCGGAAACTGAACGCACTCTGGAGTCGGAAGAGACTCGGGCAGCCTTGTTCAAAACCAGGTCCGTCCGCAAGAAGGCAGCGACCAGGGACTCCAGCAAAGAACGGACCCAGGTGAGAAGGGGGAACTCCTTGACAGTTTGAGACGCCACCCGACCGAATGCGATAGCGACATGGAAGCTGCCGTTCAGGACCTGATGCGTCGCATGCAAGAACTATCAACCGAGGTCCAAAATCGAAAGGCGGAAAACGCTGCACTCAAACAATTGGTCCTATCCCGGGATTCGGCCACAAAAGAAAGCGTCTTGTTGGGCGGCATTGTTGACAAATACGATGGGTCGGCAAAAACCCTTCGTGGATTCCTGGATTCATGTTTGGTCCACTTTACATTTAAGCCTTACTACTTTTCGACTCCCAGGGCTAAGGTGGGTTTCATAATTTCCCACCTTTCTGGGAATGCCTTAACCTGGGCTACACCCCTCGTTAACTCCGGCGATGCCCTCAGAGATGACTATGATGGGTTCATACAGGCCCTTAAAAACATGTTTGATGGCCCTGAGCAGGTCTATAGTGCCCAAGAACGTCTGTTAGACTTTCAGCAGGGTTCCCAGGATATGCTCACTTATGTGACCCGATTCAAACAATTGGCCAAGGAAGCTGATTGGTCCTCTGAGGCGAGTTTCACCCTGTTCAGGAGAGGACTGAATCATGAGATTAAGGATGGGTTGGCCAGAGTGGCTCGACCAAACTCATTCCAGGCACTAATGGACCTTGCTATGCAAATAGACTTCCGTATCCAGGAAAGAAAGGCTGAAAAGAAGAAATCCTTCCAAGGTGGCCTTTGAGAGCACCGTCAGAACGGACACAAACCCAGGCTCAGTCACAGAACCCGAACCCATGCAGATAGGGGCCTTCCGTGGACCCATATCCCTGCAAGAAAGGATGAGAAGGATTCATTCGGGGTTGAGTATGTATTGTGCTCTGGACAAACATTTGGTTAGGGAATGTCCTCTAGCCCCCCCTCGGCATTCGGGAAACGCCAGCTCCCGTTCCTAGATGGAGCAGAGCTTCGGGAGAGAGATGTTTGCTCCACCTCAATTCCATCCTTAAACTCTCCTGGCCAAAACAAATTGGTCATACTACAGGCATTTCTATCGCCCTCCTAGAGCAAGACCTATCCCATTTTGGCCTTGGTATACTGCGGAGCTATGGGGATCTTCATTGATCATGATTGGGTTGCTAGTCACTAGATTCCGTAAGAGACACAAAGTACCTTGCAGCCTGTGGAAGCCATCGACGGAAGACCCCTCACTTCAGGGCCCATAAACCTGCAGACCAAGGAGATCCAGCTCTCAATAAGTCACCATCAAGAGCTGATTAGGTTTGACATCATTAAGTCAGCCCACTACCCCATGGTATTGGGTATGCCCTGGTTACAAAAACACAATCCGTATATCAACTGGACAGCAGGATCACTATTCCTAGGCTCAGAGTTTTGTATGTCTCACTGTCTATTCCTGGAACCTTCATTAACAGCCCCTAAGTAACCGCATAAAGACCAAGAAACACCACTCATGGTTTCCAATATCATACAAGCCCCTGAGGCCTACCAAGGTTACGCTGATGTGTTTTCGACTGCCATAGTCCAGGCCTTACCCCCACACAGGCCTAAAGACTGCGCAATAGAAACGGAACCCTCAGCAGTGATTCCCTTCGGCAGGATGTTCATCCTTTCTGAACCCGAGAAAAAGGCCCTCAAAGAATACCTGGATACCAACCTTGAAAATGGCACCATAAGACCTTCAAAATCTCCAGCAGGTGCTTTGTTATTCTTTGTTCTCAAAAAGGATACCCAGGAACTCAGACCCTGCCTCGATTATCGTGGCCTAAATCAATGCACCCTCAAAGACCGATACCCACTACCCTTGATTTCGGATATCCTGGAAGCCGTAAGAGGCGCGGTAATATTCCCCAAGTTGGATCTCCGGGGTGCCTAGCATTTGATCCGTATCCGGGAAGGAGACGAGTGTGAAACCGCCTTTAGAAAACCCTTTGGCCATTACGAATACCTGGTCATGCCCTTTGGACTAGCTAATGCCCCGGCAGACTTCCAACGTTTTATGGATAGGGTGTTTTCTGACATGTTGTTCCTCTTCGTCATTGTATATCTAGATGACATATTGATCTTTTCCAAGGACCCTCAAAAGCATGAAGAACACGTAAAGGCAGTACTACAAAGACTGCGTGAACACCAACTCTTAGCCAAACCCGAAAAATGCTTGTTTCACCTTGCCTCTGTTCACTACCTAGGATTTATCCTTAGCCCAGAGGGAATTGGTATGGACCCATCAAAGGTAAAGGCTATTCTGGCATGGCCTGCTCCTACGTCCATGAAACAAGTTCAATCCTTCCTGGGGCTTGCCAATTTCTACCGAAAGTTCATATCCACCTTTTCTGAGATTGTTCAACCGATCGTTGCTCTCTTAAAGAAGGACACCCCTTTTATCTGGTCCACACAGCAAGACACATCGTTCCAGCGTTTGAAGACCGAGTTTACACAAGCCCCTATCTTAGCCCAACTCGACATAAGCCGACCATTTCTAGTGGAAACAGATGCCTCTAATTACGCCATAGGAGCAGTGTTGAAACAGAAATTAGAAGATAAGCTGGAACACCCCATTGCTTATCTTTCACGAACCCTGACTCTGAGTGAAACACACTACTCCGTCCTGGAAAAGGAATTGTTAGCCATCCGCCAAGCTTTCACTGAATGGCGGCATCTACTTCTGGGAGCTAGACATCCAGTCCAAGTCCGTACGGACCATCGGAATCTTCAGATTCTACAGTCATTGGAATGTAGAAATAGTCGTCAGGCGCGTTGGGCCTACTTTTTTTTCCCAGTACCAGTTCCACATCACTCATGTTCCCGGATCACATAACCTGATTGCTGACGCCTTGTCTCGACGTCCTGACTATGTAACCACTGAAGATGAGGCATATCCTAAGATGTTTTCCCCCCACGATCTTCATAGCTCAAGCAGTCAACCTCCTGGAAGAAATCCAAGCGCAAACCCAATCTTCTGAGTTATGGAAGGATATGTCAAGGAAAAAACAATGTAATCTAAGAGCCAAGGAAGGATGCACTGCTCATTCCAACACAGAAATTACAACAGAAAATAATAAATCTCTGTCATGACACACTTCACTCCGGGCATCGTGGCATCACCAATACCCTCTGTCTTATACAGAGACAGTTCTGGTGGCCTAAGATGAAGACTGACGTACAGCAGTACGTCCAAGCTTGCGTTGTCTGTGCTCAAAATAAGCATGATGACAAGAGACCGGCGGGTCTTCTACTGCAACCAACACTGCCAACTAGGCCATGGGAATTCATCGCTACAGACTTCATTGTGGAACTACCACCATCTCGAGGATACACTACTATCATGGTTACCATAGACTTGTTCACTCATATGGCTCATTTTACACCCCTCAGTAAACTACCATCCTCCTCCGAACTAGCTGGAATCTTTCTGGAATACATATTCCACCTGCATGGATTTCCTTCCAAGATCATATCTGATAGAGGACCTCAATACGTCTCACAATTTTGGAAACATCTGTCGAGTTCTGGGAATTCAACGTGCCCTCTCTTCAGGGCATCACCCCCAAACCAACGGAGCCACAGAACGTGCGAATCAGACCCTGGAACAGTATCTTCGATGTTTCGCCACCAAGGTCCAGGATGACTGGTCACTCCTGATACCCTTTGCTGAATTCGCCTAGAACAACTCCGAACATTCAGCGCTCAAAACCAGTCCTTTTTATTGTAGTCAAGGGTTCAATCCATCGGTTTTACCCTCTGTTCTTCCTCATTTTACACCGGTACCTACTGTTCACTCCTGGATCAAAACCCTCGTCATCATACACCAGGAGGCCAAGGAATACTTAGAGAAGGCCAGAACGCAGACCATGCGGATTCCAAAAGAAGACCAGGCCCCTCTTATGCAGTTGGTGACCAAGTATGTTTCTCATCAAAATTACTACCCCGACATCTACGACCAAACAAATTGCCCCCCCCGGTACTATGGTCCATTTCCCATCAAGGAAATTATTAACCCCGTCGCATACCGGATCGCACTAACAGACTCCTGGAAGAAAATTCATCCAGTTTTTCATACCTCCTTATTGAAACCCTACATTCCATCCTCCCGGAAATCCTGTAGACCTCCTCCTCGGCTGGTCGACAACCAACTGGAATATGAGGTATCCCGGATTTGCGATTCCAGGTATAAACAGGGCCAGCTTCAATACCTGGTTGAATGGAAAGGATACCCCTCCTAGTGAAAGAACCTGGGAACCTATTTCTAATATCAAGCCCCTCGGTTGCTCAGAAGATTTCACCTCATACACCCGGGCAAACCCAGAGGAAAGGGTCTTCAGAGGAGGCATGCTGTCATGAACTACAGAACACGTCCCTTTTGGACTTCCTGGTCCTTGTCACAACGGGGCGTGCACTCCATAATACTTCCAACATCGTCCTCCAGCATGAAACCCCTTTCTCGCTCCACGCGCTGGACGTAACATATTCTATTAATAGACCACGCCTTCCGCGGCTCTGCGTGTCTCAATGCTATTGCAAAGTAGCGATCCGACGTGTGTCCCGTAGCTCGCGGTATTGTTTCCTTGCCCCTTCCTTTCCTCCTATTTCCTGGACTCGTGTGCTAGTTGCACCTTTCCTAGTTCCCCAGATTCCTGGATCCGCGTCCCGGAAACTGAACGCACTCTGGAGTCGGAAGAGACTCGGGCAGCCTTGTTCAAAACCAGGTCCGTCCGCAAGAAGGCAGCGACCAAGGACTCCAGCAAAGAACGGACCCAGGTGAGAAGGGGGGAACTCCTTGACAGCAATACTCGCGACTTTCCCTCGATTCACCATCTTTTCGGCTACTTTCTCTCACACGCATTTCCTCTTCGGTATACTCTGGCTTCTAAAGTTATGGCTGAATGAATACCATAATTAATGAGGATTGAAGTAGTAGAAAAATCAACTGTGGGAGAAAAATACAAAAATGTGCAATTTGGAAAGAGTAATGAATTAAGGTTTTATTTTAAAATGCCATGTAAAAGAAAATGAGGAGAAGAAATAGACATGTTATAAAAAACCCTAGTCCAAAGACAACAGGACTAAGCCCAAAGTTGGAAAGTTCTCATTGGTACATGGAAAAAAGAACTGATGTAAATATACAATTTAAATATGGTTTAGCAAAGACATTTGTCAATTATGTTATAATTATTGAAATTGAAAGCGCTTACAGAGTAAATTATTTCAGTTAGTTGAAGTACCTTTTTCAGTTTAATTCGCCATAGTTTTTAGGTAGCTGAACAGAGCAGAAAGAAGTAATTGAGACTTGTGATAAAATAGACTAACACCAAGGCAGCAGAAACTCCAATGTTGTCTGATCAGAAAGGGATTGTTGATACTTATTGAGGAAAGTGATATCTTGAAATTTCCAAGGAGACAGACACATTAATAGATTGCGCACAGAGGACTTTCAAATGAGACGTGCAGTGGCGCTCTGACAAGGGGCGGAAGCATCTAATGATGTCAGCTTGCGGGGTGGGTGATCTGATTTACTGCAGCGAGGGCCCTTGAACTTAAGGCAATGGATCAACAGATAAGATTATCACGATTGCAGTTTCAGACCCGTGAGTTTTGCATGTGTAAATATAAATCAAAGGTCAGTTGAACTGGCAAAAAAAGTCAGATCGATCGATATATATGTTCAAAAATACATGCCCTATCCTTTGGCCCAATACAATTCCTGAGAAAACCTCTCCTTTAACTGTGACCCAACAAAGTCCAAGCCCTCCTTCTGTTTCACCGCAGAATGCAGTGATTTCCTGGTATGGGCTTCTCTCTGCTTTGGACCATAGTGTAATGTCCTTTGCTTTCAAAATAATTTCATTCTTGATTGTCAGAGTACCTAGGATGGAGGATTGCGCTGGTGCCTACGTTGCTGCTTTTGAAGATTCCAAACATTGTGTACTGTATTTTGCAGTATATGATGCGGTTCGTTGGATTTGAATTAAATAATGTTGCTGGAATAACAGTCGTATCATTAAGAAAACATTGATTATCAGGTTGTCGCTGCTAAGGAAATGGTCATTTCTTTTGACGATGGGATTTATTTGATAAATTAGGCATTTCGATCAAAACATTACACATATATAATGGACAAAGATATCCCAGGTGGCATTAAGTCAAGGCATCAAGAGAACCCACCACATAGGAAATAGTGTTCTAAAGCCTGGTGGGCAAGAAAGGTGTCTTTGATGTACAATATCACTGACAAGAGCATTACGTAGCATACAGATTCACGAAGAAAAGCAACACATTATTATTTTTATTTTACAGTACAGTTGGTGAAGTGCTGACATAATTACCTGTTCCTCTGTGGCTGGGTGACGAACCTCTTGGGCAGGATGTTGATTAGCTGCCACATTTGGAAAGAGTCCATGGCGTAAAGGTGTAAATAGGCGACTCCAATTAAGCATGCCAACCTGGAAACAAACCAGACCATCATTAATTAGGGATATTTGTGAAACTATCCTATCTTATCATTACCCCTTACATCAAATGAAAATAGCAGTTTCCTTACGGCGCTGCTATGATTAGCCTAAGCAAATAAGTCAATCCTTCCCTTGACATTCCTGTCAGCATCAGTCCTATAAAAGTGGTATTTCCAATTTGGGAGGTGAAGGAGCATGGTCAAGATAGCTGCTTATCGAGTCACACTTCTACTGCTACGATGAGATGCCCATCCTCATATAGGCACTGTTGAAAAAGCTCCAGTGATGTCTGGGATACAATCTTGCCACCAAGGGATTGGTGCAATTCCTTCCTGCCATGAAACACCAAGGTGTAAAGACTAGAGGGGGTTATCTGTACTTCAGCCCTCTAAATGGCAGAGCAGAGCACAGAGCCCCCAGCCAAGGTTCTCTATATGGTAGCTATGGACAAGCAACCAAGGCTTAAGCTCTCAGGAGGTAATGCGGGCTGGTTCTAAGTACAGTTTAGTCCCCAGTCCACCACAAAGGAATGTCCACACACTATGTTATGCGCTAACACAGTTCTTTATATAAAAATAAGGTTCAAGATATATACATCAATAACACACTTTGTACTCTGGCAATTCTAATATGGCAATTATATACAATGTCTATGTGGTACCACACTTAGCTATTTACTCCTTTAAAAATGCATCAATTGCTGACAGTTATAATGGCATACAAATCATGCAGCAATGTATAACAGCATAGATCATAGGAAGGAAGGCAAGTTCGGTTAAACAATGGCAGAATGCTTCTTTTGCTACTAAGACACAATTCTGAGTGAGGACCTCCCCCCACCTGGGCAACCTGTACTCAAAGTATTAACAAGCCCAGTCCATTAATGTTTAGTCTTGTTTCGTGGTAAAAAGGTTCAACCATCACAATGTACCTGCGATAGTTGAGTTGCTTCAATGGTTCGTCGACGGTGCCCTCGAGAGTGACATCCCGCTAAAGCAGGAGCCACAGGGCGTTAAGATTCCTCGAAGAAAAGTGAACACTTGCGTCCAGACTACAGCTTCGACCTTTGCGGTGCTCTTCGACGATCGATCGTGGAAGTCCTGTGACAATGAGGTGCGCGGTCCACCTCGATGCAAAGAGTTCTGTACCGCAAAGAAGACTCAGTGGTGGATGTAGTCCCAGCAGCGGGAGTCAAGAGATGCTTTGGCGATCCTCTGGTCTGTCAGTGCTGCAGCCACAGCACGTACATCGGGATAGCTTCGACAAATCGGGACTCAACCACGGGCTGGACTTCGGATCTTCACTTCGTCAGTGTGCTCTGGACGTCTTTGTCGACTTCTAGTGGTGGTAAACCCGCTGGCGGATTTTCCTCGGTAGCCGAAGACCTCGACTTTCTCCGGTGGGACAAAGCGGTCGACAGTGATGGCAAGGGAGCCCTTTGTTCAAATGTTCTTAGGCAAAGGTGAAGCATTTTGGCTACGGTCGTCAAACAGCACAGCGTCACGCTGTCCCCGCTTCTGGGCAACACGACTCTACTAGCTTCCAGCGGTTACGGAAATCCTCCTAACCATGGTCGACGGCAATGCACTTCGATGGCCTAGATGTCCTGGTGCTTCACTCCCAGATTCTCGGTGGACCCACTCCCCAGTCGACAGCCTTTCGGTACTGGCTTCCATGGTACCTTGATGAAGATCAGCTTTTGCATGATGTTCCCTCATAGCTAACGGAGAGGTCTCCTAGCCAGGCCCTCTCTCGGATCAGTCCTCGGCAGCTTTTAGATTTCGTCAAAAGGAAAACAGCAGCAGTTCTTCTTCTTCCAGCTGGGCTTCAAGGATAGGCAGCTTCAGCTTCTGAACAAATTGGGAAGTGAGAGGTCTACAGATATACACATCTGTCCCTCATTCACTCTGGCTGAGCCAGGCTATGTAAGCCAATCACACAGAAGGGTATTCATGCAGGCAGGCAGGCAGGCAATCAGGCTCGCAGGCAGGCAGGCAATCAGGCTCACAGGCATTCAGGGAATGTGGATTGGGGCAAGCACTCAGCCTTTCAGCCCACCACACTGCATTCATGTCAGTTCCAGGCAGGGCTGTCTCCTTCATTGTGTCACACACACAGAAAGCAGACACCCGTAACATAGAATGCATATTGGTCACACACTCTATTCACCTCACCTAGGTCCCACCCCAAGGGTGTGCCTACAACATACAATCACTAGGAAGGCTCCGGCCAGTCTGGCCTGGACTTCCCCACAATACCATACATGGTTTTTCCACCCAAAAGCAAGTCAGGAGAAGGGACAGAGTCAGGGCTTCCCAGGACTTTGGGAAAACAAGATAACAGGTAATAGAAACAAAGAGGCCACATGGGCCAACTTGCCTTCTATCAACTTGCCTATCTATCAGGAATCCACTGATTCCTATGGCAGGGCCTGGGTATCCCAAAATAGAGGATACTCAGAGCACCTGTCAAATTCAGCATGGAGCTGCCACCAGTCCATACCCTCCTCTGTGGGCAACACACAAGTGCCCAAAAACACACACTAGGGGTGCAGGGTTGTAACCCCACCCATGTGTGCCATAAGGGTATCCCAAGTGTAGCTGTTAACCACAACCAAAAAGAGAAAGAGCTGCACTGCCAGCAGTCCCAACTGGACTCTTGTGCAGGAAACGACACAAAACACACATGATAAGGGAGTACAGGACAAGGACATGGAAGCGCTGTCCCTCCAATGCATTTCCAGCATCACACAAGGTCACACTCTAAAATAGCAGCACCAGAAACAGTGGGCTCTGTGGGATCAGTCTGCATCATTGAGGTGTCCAAACAGGACCAAAAGGGTGAGACTTTCTACTGCGATCTGCAAAGGCTCAAAGCGGACCATGCCTGGGTCTGTTGAAGACCTAAGTGGAGGTGAGCTGCCTGCACTGTGACCAAGTGTTATGGAGTCTGGATGTACGTGATTATTTCGTTAGCGAAAATTTCGAATTTGAAAATCACAAATTCAAAATCCCTGTATCTAAATAATTACGTACATGACCCCGGCCAGCTATCCGCCATCCTGAACCACCCACCCTTAAAACATAACTCCTGCGTCTCACTTACCTGCGCTTCCTCTGAACGGCCATGGCTCCTTCCCTGCGACGCGTGTTCAGCCTCCCCATTGAGAGGCGGAACTTCCACTGCAGGGTCCATTTTTTTTCGAATCTTTATTTGTCCTTCGCTTTCCTTTATGGAAGCAGGGGAACACCCCTGCAACTCCTGAAGTACTCTATTGTCGATCAAGGAGACTGCGGGAACACCCCCACAACCCCAGCTCTCCTTGATCGACAATATGATATGTTTTTTTTCCAATACCAATTTCGGCATTTTTGTCTGTTTGTTCTTTTGGGGGGGCATTTTCTGCGGATACCGTGGAGCCTTGGATGGTGAAAGAGACTGGTGGCTCTCAGAGTGTGAATGTGGAGCCACTCAAGCAAGACAGAAGACAGGACGCGGTAATGTCCTTAGCAGACCCACAGTGCATATAAGACAGGCATCTCAGTAGAGAGGCCTGATCAGGGATATAGAGGTGGGGACTTCCCAGAGATATTTAAAGAGTCATTGAGAGGTGTCACAGATGGCTTTCAAGAACACAGCAACTCTCGAGAACTGTTCAAGAGCTTTTATGAGAATATTTGAATCTGTCTCACAAAAGGCCATGCTTTTCTCTGGTTCCATGTGATAATGTCCCCTGGGAAAAAGTTGCCATGCAGGAGAGTTTTTTCCCTGCACCTCTAAAAGCCTTCCCCCCCACATATTCTTGGATAGGTAAAAAGTTCTACTCTAACAGTCCTAGAATAATTGGTGAAAGTGCTTGATTTTCGTGGGAGTGCACATTTGGGGAAATGTCACCCCCTGGTGACCTTTTCCCAGGTGACACTATCACTCGATACCTTTTCTCTCATCTCCCATGGGCTTTTCACTCCATAAGCCAGCATCCCTAAATTCCAAGGCCGTGAACTAGAAATCGGCAAATCCTGCGGTCTATGATCTGGCTGGCTACTCATGAGGGCTTAAAGGCAGTCACTGTATCTATCTGGCTCCCACTGTGAATTTCTAGGTGGGTCACACAAAAGCCCAAAAGATCTTAAGATGCGTCATTCAATCACCCAGGTATCACTTAGCCGTTTCCTTTCACGCTCTTGTACTCCTAGCCCTGATGTTTTCGCCTTACTTTCCCCCTTCCTTCTACACTCCCCCCTTCTCTTCCTCCCAATCTCCTCTTTATATCCCTCTGTCTACCTCTCTTTCTCTCCTCAGTCTACTGCTACTCTGCATTGCTCTCCCTACTAAGACTCGCCACTCTCTTCCCCATTCTCCACACTTCTCTCTACTACTCTCCACCCGCCACTTTCCTACTACCCCCCACCTTCCTTCTCTTCCGTCCACTCTATTCTACTACTCCTGCCTCTCTACTACTTCCCCCTTTCCACTGTACCACACCCCCATCCAAAACACTACACTCTACCCCTCCTTCTTTAATAGTAACTCTTCTTTCACTCTCATTCACATGGTTCACTCACGGCCACATACACCCCTTACTCTTGAACCTATTCTCAGTCACTTGTCACTCACCATACAAGCACTCTCACATCCAAGTATCTCTTTCTCGCCTCAACCAATACTTCACCTTGCACTCGCTCTTTACAATCCTCCTCCAAGCTCTGCTGCACTGTCCTTCGTCCTTTTTGGTCTCATGGTCCGTCTCCTCCTCAAACCTTAACCGAATCACTCACGCTGTGTTCACTTTTATCCTCCTCCTCCCCCTCCCATTGGGTTCCCCAGGCCAAATGTAGCTTATTCTTTCCCTGGGGTCGTACCATACAGGTTCAAGGCTTTAAAATGCCTCCAAAGCCCCATGTCCTCCTCAAACACAGGTCTGACAGAGTTCCACAAAAGTGGCCATTGACAGCGTCTTTTCCAAGTTCTTATGCCCATGGTTTTCAAACGTGGGTCTGCCGGAGGTATGGATTGGCGGCCAAAGTAGAAATGCAATCACTCCCAAAGTTCTTGTGAGCATGTTTTGGGGATGCCTGGTCATTGGTCTGCAGCACGTACTGTTCAGCAGCCCTGCTATTCCACGCTGCTCTCTCACTGTTCGGTTCCCTCATCCACTAAGAGGAATTCTGTGCTCTGAAGTACTGAAACAGAGAAAAAGAACACTGGCCAGAGAGGGCACATCAGATGTGGGGTGATAACAAGTGGTACTTGACAGTTGCAGCCAAGCACAGGTAGAAGGAACAGAGACCAGGCCCATCTTGATAGTTTCTTGAGGGTAAGGGTTGCCGTCTCCGTGTAGACATATTTGGTCTAGGGACCCCGTGTAAAGCTTGTCCGATGTTACCATATAAACCCTAATAGCGGTTATTTAACTCCCCAAATCCAGTATGGCTCTGCCTGGTATCTCCTGAACTCTGACTATGATATGGAATTGGCTGGTCGTCCTCACGAGTGGTATAAATTGTTAAAGTACGTGATCCCAGTATATCTAGGGATAGTCTCGGGAGGTATTCAAGATGGGTCGGTTTGTTTCCTTCTGTTATGACTTCACTGACAGTAGTTTGTATTCCTGGGTTAATGAGCCCCAGTTCCATAGGCTCTTCCTTGGGTATTTCTGGGCAGAACTTAGTGTTATATCCTGGTTTCTCACTGGCATAACAACGCATTTCTTCAGGATGGGAACTCGCCGAGAACTTTCTCCAGTCTGCCGGTAAGGAAGGACTAGTCTTTGTTTTGACAACTAGTGGGCTGGGACGTGGTCTCTTCAGGATTGGGATATCTTCTCTTCCCAGAGTTCCAGGTGTCATATCACTGACTTTCTTAGGTCCCATGACTGTTTCCCACAAGTAAAAAGCCCTCTGGTGTGCATTAGCCATTTGAATTACTGCCCCAACATCTCTAGAATATCCTGCTTTAGCTCTGCGCGCAGGGTTCTACCGTCAGGGTTCACAACTTGAAATGCCTGCTGTGCTTCTCCTCTTAGAAGAGGGGCGTTGTACCGGGCCCAGTGGTGTCTGCGCCAGTCTGCGGTCTCAAACACTCTCTCAAGATTCATGAAGAATGCGGCTCGATCTTCTCCAATACTCAATTTTTGAAAGACTGCAGGTAGAACAGCCAATTATTCTCGTCTCTCATTAATCACCCCCCTATTCATGACTAACAGCCATTTGGAATTACCATGGCCCTTAATAGGTATTCCATGGGTATTGGTGCAGATCCACACCCTTGGAACTGGGATCTTCTTTGTTCACTTCCATGGATTTGCCTAGTCCTCTTCCCTGTCTCAATCCGTGGGGGTTTTCCACTGCTGGATCTAGACCACTTCCAATGTTTCCAATCTACTTGTTCTCTCAGGGACCTCTTGTATCTGTTCGAATACAGTTGTATCGGCAAGTCATCTCTGGTCGGCGTACTGCCAGACCAAGCTGATTCCCAGAAGACCTTTGATTGTTCAGTTGGGCGTACAGATTAAGGAATTCCAGTTCTAGCCCAATCTACCAGATCTCTCGGTTGAGGGGTTTGGTGTTTGCAGTCACCCACAGGAGTCTCCTGCCTCTGAATTTCCTTACATTTCTTTAATTTTTCTCTCTCATGGGCAGCTTCTGTATCGGGGCTTGATTCCCATGAGGACACCACAAGCCACAGATGACCTCAAGAACATACCAACTCTCGAACACTTTTAGACGGCTTTTATTAGAATGTATGAAGGAGTCTGGCAGAGTCTGAGGAGTGACCAGGAGTGTTTCAGTGACTCTTCGCTTTCTATTGCTGCTGTGGGAGTGTCTCCAGCTTAAAAACTGCCTCTCCCCGCGGAGCGGGCGCGGAGTCTGGCAGAGTCTGAGGAGTGACCAGGAGTGTTTCAGTGACTCTTCGCTTTCTATTGCTGCTGTGGGAGTGTCTCCAGCTTAAAAACTGCCTCTCCCCGCGGAGCGGGCGCGGAGTCTGGCAGAGTCTGAGGAGTGACCAGGAGTGTTTCAGTGACTCTTCGCTTTCTATTGCTGCTGTGGGAGTGTCTCCAGCTTAAAAACTGCCTCTCCCCGCGGAGCGGGCGCGGAGTCTGGCAGAGTCTGAGGAGTGACCAGGAGTGTTTCAGTGACTCTTCGCTTTCTATTGCTGCTGTGGGAGTGTCTCCAGCTTAAAAACTGCCTCTCCCCGCGGAGCGGGCGCGGAGTCTGGCAGAGTCTGAGGAGTGACCAGGAGTGTTTCAGTGACTCTTCGCTTTCTATTGCTGCTGTGGGAGTGTCTCCAGCTTAAAAACTGCCTCTCCCCGCGGAGCGGGCGCGGAGTCTGGCAGAGTCTGAGGAGTGACCAGGAGTGTTTCAGTGACTCTTCGCTTTCTATTGCTGCTGTGGGAGTGTCTCCAGCTTAAAAACTGCCTCTCCCCGCGGAGCGGGCGCGGAGTCTGGCAGAGTCTGAGGAGTGACCAGGAGTGTTTCAGTGACTCTTTGCTTTCTATTGCTGCTGTGGGAGTGTCTCCAGCTTAAAAACTGCCTCTCCCCGCGGAGCGGGCGCGGAGTCTGGCAGAGTCTGAGGAGTGACCAGGAGTGTTTCAGTGACTCTTCGCTTTCTATTGCTGCTGTGGGAGTGTCTCCAGCTTAAAAACTGCCTCTCCCCGCGGAGCGGGCGCGGAGTCTGGCAGAGTCTGAGGAGTGACCAGGAGTGTTTCAGTGACTCTTCGCTTTCTATTGCTGCTGTGGGAGTGTCTCCAGCTTAAAAACTGCCTCTCCCCGCGGAGCGGGCGCGGAGTCTGGCAGAGTCTGAGGAGTCCGAGGAAGTCCGTGGAAGCCGGGGTGCGTCTATAGACTCCCCTGGCCTCTTGCTTACAGTACCCATCCCCGTACTTATCTCCGCTTCAGTCCCTGCCATAATGCGAACAAGCGCTCTTATGGCTCTGGAGAAAGGAAAGATCGTGAGTAACGCTGTAAAGACCCGAGCCCAAAGAAAGCGTGTGCGCGAACCGGCGTGCCCTGACTCCGAACATTCATGGCTTTCAGCGGAGTCCTCGGAGGCGCTCCACACACCTGTCTCTGTTGTCTCTGTTGTCACAGTTGTCTCTGACTGCATACAGTCCAAGAACCAAGATGAGCGTCTGACGCAGCCAGCCGCGAACTCGACATCTACGCCTAGCGACAACGACAACGATGAAAAGATAGTAAGTGATTGTGTGGTTACTACTTCACGAGTGGATCGAGATCTTCTTCCTCAGTCCTGGCAAATGGGAGGTGCGGCAGAGGTATTGGGGGCTGAGAGAGTGGCTGTGGCACCTGCTCTACAGTCGGCTATTGACAGTGCTATTGCCCAGCCCAGCCCTACAAAAATGATCCCACCCCAGGCTTTCACATCCCGCTCCCCGCATCAAAGTAAAAGTGATGCGATCCCTGACAAGTGCGCTAGTTCACATGAAGTACAGTCCACTCCGATGATTATGCTTGAATCGGCCCTAACACATGGCCCTTTTGATTTTCCAGCCAGTACTGCATTAAATGACATGAGTTCAACGCGTTACGACCCTGCTACCACGCAAATGCCTTCTTGTCAACTCACTGGTGCGAGGCCCGGAGCCCAGGTGCTCCATGTGATTACCGGTGATTGCGATGCAGTAGATGCTCGAACACAAATAGAAGCAAGCAATGGCTCCCCACGCACACGATTCTACAGTGCACATGAGAAGTTGCTACCTTCGCCAGTGTTTCCACTAAACACGCTGTACGAAAGTAGTGCGCCTGACATAGCGCTCACACCCAATGAAGTGTTCAACCCGGTTCAAAAATTGGACTCACAATCCTTTGCTTGTGATTCCCTTGCAAATGCCGAGGGGGTGAGGGTGCTGATTCCTCAAGAAAAAGACCCAATTAACCGCAGAAACTCCCTAGAAGTGGTTAATAAACTTTTAATGGACCTTAAGCACTTGAACAAAAGCAGGTTGAATAACTCGGCAATAAAAAACTGCTTGCCAGGGGCTACAACCCCTACGAGAGCGTCCCATAACTTTGTGGACGGGGTGCCTCCATCAGTGTTGCTGGCTAAAAGTCCCTCGCGGAGCCTCCTTACGACCAATTTGATCGAAAGAAGAAGGAGAAGTAGACGCTCGAGTGGTTCACCGAGCATTCTATGCTCACAGAAGAAGCCCGCTATGGTGATATCGCAAAATGACCCATCGTCTAACTCACATCAATGTATGCATGGACCTTTAGGCGTGAGTTCGCAATCTGAAGACAAGTCAGATTTGTCTTCATCGGACTCATCCTTAATGGAGCGCCCTTTTCCCAAAATTAGACGATTTCCAGTGGGCAAAAGACAATCCAAGGGCCGTACAATGGATTGCTCTGGTAACGCACGCTATACTCCAAGTATGCAAGAGCTTCAAAGTATCATCATGTCATCAACCACAATTGCCTTGGCTCCTTTTCTAAAAATGTACGAACATATAAACGACAACATAAAAGACCTAACAGCTTCGCTCAGTGGTGTTTATGCGAAGATTGTTGAACTGGAAACGTCTCAAACGACTCTAAAGAACTCATCTCTACATACTAACAAACAAGTGGAACTGGCATTAGTTGCTTTAACAGACAGTAACAAAAATGCACTCTTAGACAGAAAACTACTGGCTGAAGTGGCTAAACAGGCTCTACACCTTTTTCAACAAAAAGCCGACAATCCTGGTTATATTGAAGTTCTTGAAGACCGAGATGTACAGAGCCCTCGAACCTCAAATAATCCTGTAGTTTGTTCATCTTCTCGGATACCTGTAGCCACGTGTGCCCAGACTGCAGAAGCCACTGCTCTTGATCGCATGAGAAACGCAGATAAGCTGGCTAATATTGAAAAGGCGACAGCTGAAGAAGGTCAAGAGCATTCTTTGTTGTTACTTGTTCCATGTGCTTCTGGCCCGCAAACGGCCGACCTTGACCTCTCCACCACTGACTTGGCTCCATCTGACTCGACCAATTTTCAGGCTATTTGCCTGGAAACTCAAGCTGTAGAGAACTTGGCGCTTCATGATCCTCAATTGGCTGCCTCGTCAAATCTAAATCTTGGTTCTGTTTCTGACATAGAGGTACCGGTCGATGCACTAAACTCTGAAACCGACGCTGCTGCTGCAGTTTTTGACATATTTAAACACCCTACAAGCCGGTCTATCTCTGGCTCGAAAACTGCAAACTGTAGAAACAACGAACCTAAAAAATCAAAAAACATGCCCATGAAAAAAAGGAACCGAGGTAATGATCCCAGGAAATTCTTGCGCAACCTAAAAACTCTGAATGTAACTGTCAACAAAACAACTCTAAAAAATAAAAAGGACGCATGTGAATCGCTGTCAAATGTTACTACCATCGATCTGGATCCGGCCATCGAACCGATAATCGATTTACGCGGCATATCGGAGGAGTTGTTAAACATATCGACATATGAGGATGAAGTAGCCACGAAAGCGAACGAGACTGCGGAGCACAATTTGTTGTCGGTTATCCCCCTCGTGGTATCTAAACAGATTGACAACACCACAGATCCCTCGAACGCAGTCTGTCCCCAAATAATCAATCAGCCTGACATCGGTTTACATCTGCCTGGCCTCAATTCCATTCTGCCTAAAGTGCCGGCCCGGAAAGCATCAAGAATTATATCTTTATGTGAAGTAACTGGGCCAACTTCAATTTTAACAGATGACATGAACAGCTGCTCTAAACCATTCATGACGCTCGAGGAGAAACGCCGGAAGATCTGCAATCAGTGTAACAAAGATCCTCCGAAATCGAAAGATCCAGAACTTCAATCTTCTTTCAATCTTTACACTAGCCAGCAACCATCCAAAGCCTTAAAGTCTGTTCCTTCAGGCACTAAAGTACAAGACCTTATTCAGATGAACCCGTCGCAATTCAAGGCCATGGGGGTTCCACAAGGAAATCTTACACTGAAAAATCAATCAATAAAAGAACCCCCTATGAGTAATTATCCGAAGAAGGCGTCCTCTTACCACCAG
Source organism: Ambystoma mexicanum (assembly GCF_040938575.1). Lineage (NCBI taxonomy): Eukaryota > Metazoa > Chordata > Amphibia > Caudata > Ambystomatidae > Ambystoma > Ambystoma mexicanum. The sequence goes on from NC_090939.1 coordinate 850,142,612, forward strand.
GTACTATTGGAACGTATTGATTCTGCTGATGACTTGATAATGAATCGCCACAATGTTCTGTGGCTATGTCACTTGGTCCCAAGTCTGCGGGCTATTGAATCTGGTGACTTGAAAATTGTAGAATTCCTCGAGGAAACCAAAAACGATGCAGTTATTCTACACGTTCAATCAAAAATCATAGCTGATACTTTGCTCCAAGCCGGTCCGGTGTTAATGTCGCTAGGTTTTGACATCTCACTAGTCCCAACACGGGCCCCAGCAGAGACATTGGGTGAAGCTGCGAACCCGATAGAAGCGGGCAGAGATGATAAAATTCCACCAACGCGCCCAAGTGAGTGGGCTCTTGCAGCCTCGCACTTAAGCTCATTACCCCTGGTACAGAAGACTTGGAAGCCGATGATTGAGACACCTAGTCAAAACAACATCAAGATCACAATTCAAGGAGCTAGCCAAGTGCACCCAACTGAAGACCGGCCAGTGTCTGACCCCTCATCTTTGGCGCAAGGGAACGACTGGGCGTGGGTTGCTGAAACCTTAAATAACACCATGCCTCGTTAACGCCAGGCTCTCAGGCACTCTAACAACAAAAAAGCCCTTACTTTGGGCTCCTGGAATACAAGAGGCTTCAGTCATCTGTTTAACACCGCCTGGGCCGAAGATCTGGATCTTATCTGCCTACAAGAAACTTGGCTCTGTGAAAAACCCATTTTGGAAGGGTTTGAAATTGCCTTTACACCGGCTCTCAAACAGACCAGGGGGAGACCGATGGCAGGCCTCCTTGTAGCTGCTAGGATCAACTCTGGTCTCCGGATTTTGAATTCAATTGACATTTCTCCATATATTCAGGTGACTACGGTCGGGGTGGGTAGCTCACCCGCTGGAACCTCGACTTCCATCTGTATTTTTAACCTCTATTGGAATCATGAGGTTCATGGAACTAAAAACTTCATAGATGAAGTTACAAAGTCCTTGGATGAGTATATGGAAGCCGGCCCCCCTCACGAGCTGATAGTCTGTGGAGATCTTAACATCGACTGCTTTAATCATTTGAACGAAACAGGTTACAAGAAGACCGGAAACAACTTAGAACTCCATCCGGTAACCCAATGGTGCCTAGAAATGGAGGTACGTGACATTATGATGCTGAATGGTCAAACGCTGGGTGATATTCCCGCTGCTCCCACTTGGCGTCGAGGCAAACTCAAGTCCACCTTGGACTACATCTTTGTATCCAGTAGGATTCATATGAGAACGACTAGTTTGTTTGTTCAATCAATGCAGCACAGTGACCATGATATGGTGGTCTTGACATTCACGGAAACGGTTGAAAACCCTCGAGATCCTTGGGCCTTTCATATCAGAACAGGAACTGGTAGGATTCGTTTAAATCTGGACTCCTCTGAAACAAGTAACATCTTGAGGGGTCTCCAGACCTCCGATTCTACGGATTACGACTATTTGCTAACCCAATACCGTGAATGCAGGACCTCAATGGGCAAAAGTCTGTTCTCTTTGAAGCACAAATTCGACCTCGAGGTGCAACAACGAAAACGTCTTCTACGTTGGCAGATAAGATCGGCCCGTAAACAAGTACCCAGTATTGCCCATGGCCTTGTGAGAAAATTTAAACAACACCATAAGAACTGGCTCAAGTCTCATAAGTGTATCATGCTGCAGAATGACGCGGAGTTAATGTTATCAAAAATGAAGAGCTCAAACGCCGCTGAATACTGGAGACTGATAAATGACAATCTTGCGCCTCAACATGCTCTTCAGGCCAATTTGGTTGCTGAGGCTGAGTGGGTATCCTTTTATGCAAACCTTTTCTGCAATAACAACGAGGTCGTTGCTTGGAAGCCTCCCGTACTATCACATTGGGACCTGGTCTTCGACTACGAGGATATATTGAGAGTCATTAAGAACTTGCACAATTCAAGAGCCCCTGGTCCTGATGGCCTAACGAATTTCACGCTCAAGCTTCACCCTGAAACATGGACCACCTTTTGTGAGTTACTGTTCAAAAGGATTGCCATGAACTGCAAGACTCCCGTGTCCTGGAAATCAGCAGTGATTATACCCATTTTCAAAAAAGGCGACCGCCGCAATCCAAAGAATTACAGACCAATTGCTCTTCTTGATGTATTGGGCAAGGTCTACTCTACTCTCCTCCAACAAAAACTGATGGAATGGTCAACAAATTGCAATCAGATGGACCCTAGACAAACCGGTTTTGTAAAAGGATTGGGCTGCGGTATTAACCTTTTAACATTAAACCTATTGAAAATGGAAGCATTACGATCCAATGCCAAGATATACCTCGCCTTCGTGGACCTGTCCCAGGCGTTTGACAGTATTAATAGAGATCTACTCTGGTCTAAATTGACCAAATGGAACTGCCCAGCAAGCCTGCTGGCCGCCATCCATGAACTGCACACGAACACGACCATCAGAGTTCGCCTAGACCAAAAGGGCAACCTTTCTTCACCTATTGACACCTTTCGAGGTGTCAAGCAAGGTTGCCCGCTTGCGGCAATCATATTCAATTTGTTCATATCCGACATCAAGGACGTATTTCGTGACCTCCGCACTTTCCCGCCAAAACTACACGGCTCTCATGTTGACTACTTAGTCTATGCAGATGACATCATTCTAATAGACTTAACCCCTATAGGCTTACAGCGCAAACTGAATGCCGTAGAAAAATACCTAACAAATAACGGGTTGGTTATCAACAGAGGGAAATGCGAAGTCATGGTCCTTGAAAGACTCCAAGGATTCAACTCGACTCGGCAGAATCTTAAATGGCATGTGAACAAAGAACCCATTGGGCGTGTGTTCAACACTAGATACCTAGGAATGCAGCTAAGTGCTAGCAGAAATGACGCCCCCTGGGTTGATTCAGCCAAGAACAAATGCCGTCAATTGGCATGCCAAGCAGTTTTAATTAACAAAAAATTTGGAAAATTTAGCTTAAGACCTACGCTAATGTTCTTCCAGCAGAAGGTGGTACCGTCTTTGATATACGCTGGCGAAAACGCCTTTGGGTGCGGCTCTGAGGTGTGGAATTCCTTGGAAAACATCTTCTGGTCTAGAGTGCTTAATCTTCCAAAAGGCACCGCCACAGTGTGTATTAGATATGAACTTGGATACATATCTATGCAAGCGAGAGTCGCTTGGAACCTCCTAAGCGTTTTCAGGAAATTAAACGCAAACATCACACTGCCCCAGTTGGACATTTTAAACAATTTACAGTCTGCCAAGGCCCCCTCAATTGCATTTCAATGGAACAAGCTATGCCATGACGTGCTTAGCACGTATGATATCACGATGCAACTGCTGCTTGAAAACCCAGATGCCGCGAAATTGAAGATATGGAGAAATGACTGGATTCAGACCTGTGATAAACGAGCCAATTCTAGGTCTATGCGTGAAGTGCCAGCCGAGGCAAGAGCATATGGATGTGTACCATCGTACTTGGCTTGTTTTCCAGACCAGTGGGTTCGGGCCTCTTATCTTCACTTTAGGTTGAATGTCATGACAACCAAAGAACGCCTTTGCTACTGGTCCCAATCCCCGGACTTGGACCTCACTTGCCGTTTCTGCTCCACTTCTAAGGAAACTCTTAAACATTTAATCTTAATGTGTCCAAAGTTTGAGTCTAAAAGAGCTAATATCTTCAGCCCAATAACAAAGAATTTTCAGTGCCTAACCCGCGAAGACTGGTGGAGAGCCCTGTTTGATGGGTCAAACAGAGGGGTGCTCTATGCCCTGGTTTCTTTTCTTCGCATTATAAAAGACTATCTACGCGATGCCTCGGCGGATTCAACAGTTGGGCCGCTTTCGATGTCCGCAACATAAGCCATGACATAGGGAACCGATGTAGAGATGACGCCTGGCATTGATTGGAGATGAATGTAGAAACTTTGGCTTGTTTTTTGTTTTCTCTCTGTTTTTAAAGGGTTGTAATATAACCTAACAAAAATAAAAATAAAAAAAATAAAAAAAAGAATGTATGAATCAGGTCTCACTAAGTGCCATAACTCACTCTCTCATCTCCCGTGGGCTTTTCCCTCCCTAGACCAGGCATCCCTAAATCCCAAGGCGGTTGCTAGAGATTGGCAAGCCATATTGTCTATGATCTGGCTGACTACTTGCGAGGGCCAAATGGCAGGCACCTTATCGATCTGGCTCGCTCAGGGAATTTTTAGGTGGATCATAACAGAATCTCATCAAAACCCTAAAGATCTAAAGTAGTGGTGCCTTCCACTCATTTAGTATTTTCCTTTCACACCCTTGAACTCCTCACCGTGATGTGCTCTCCTTCATTTCCCTTTCACTCTCCTCCCTTCTCTTTCTCCCATTCTTCTCCTTGTATCCCTCTACCTCTCTCTGTCCCTACATGTTCCTATATCTACTGCTACTCTCCCTTGCACTCTACTACTTTCCACCCTCCTCTCCCCTCTACTACTCTTCAATTTCCTCTACACTACACTCCTTCTTCTTCTTGCAGTCCCCCTTCTTTCACTCTCTGATTCACCTGCACTTAATCTCAGTCAATCTCTTTACTCACCATTAACACACACTCACACTGAAGTACCACTTTGTCTTACCATTACCTCAGATTGCACACACGCTTTGCAAACCTCATTCAAACTCTACTGCACTGCCCTTCTTCCTCTTTGTCCACCTCCTCCTTTGGCCTCAACTGAACAATCCATACTGTCCAATTTCAGTTTTTCACTTTTATGCTCCTCTCCCCACTCCCATTGGTTGTGGTGCACCCCTGGTTCCCTAGGAAAACTACGAGCTTGCTCTTTCTCCAGGGTCATGACATACAAGTACAAGCGTTTAAAATGCCTCTGATGGCCCACCCTCTACTGAAACGCAGTTCTACTGAAGTTCTACAATAGCGGTCTGTGACAGGCAGAACCTTTTACAAAGTTCTTGTGCACATGATTTACAAATGCAGGTCAGAAGAAAGTGTGCAATGGTGGACCGCAAGACATAAAATGACTCCCAAAGTCCTTTTGAGCAAGTTTTGGACCTCTCTGGTTGCCGGTCTGCAGCACATACTGCTTGGCGGCCCTGCTATCTCCAACCGGCTCATCCCAGGTTGGGTTGCTCATTCCCTCTTCCGCTGCAAGGACATTTGGGTCCTGGAATCCTGAAAGGAAAAAACATTGACCAAAACAGTGTACAGCAGTTATTGGATGATAATAAGTGGTACTTGACAGGCATGGGTAGAAGGGGCCTTGCCAACTCTCTCACCCCACCACAAGGGCATGACTGGCTCAGGCAAACACCCTGGTAGGCCTCATGCCCCAGGTTGAGATGGGGCTCCATCCCCACTTGACAGAGTCAGGTCTCTCACCTTGTCACTGGGGTAATTTGAGAGGTTATCCAGCTGAATCTGTGTTGGGAGGGTGAAGAGTCGGAGCAACTGTACCAATTTGGAGTCTATTATGTGCAACACGCACAGGAGAGAACTTTGTGAGCCTGCTTTAAGACATGTGCAGAAACAGTAGATATGACCGAATTTGTTGATTCTGCTGTGCCAAATTAGGAATTTTGCTATATGGCTGAGAAAATGCAGAGCTGGGGTGAGAGAGCCTAAACACAGACCAGCACTGACTGGAAGGGACTGGAATATGGTCAGCTAGGGCCAAATGAAGCTAAACTGGTACTACCATGCAGCACAGACTCCCACAAATAACATTGCATGGCTCTAACAGACTGTCTAGAGCAGTGTTCGTTAAGTCTGGAGGGATTAGAATGGAAGACTCTAGGGTCATGTTAGCAAAGAGACACGCCCACAAGAATCTACAGCTTCAACAGTTAGCTCTGTAGAGGGCGGGGGGAGTTTCTGAATAACCTGCGCCACCGACTTCACTTACAATGAAAAATGGCAAGATAACTCTGCGAAACCCAAGGGAACTATCAACACAAAAAAGAAAAGTAGACCCCATGCAAAACAGACCACAGCGATCTCTGAGACGTCTGTTCAGACACCTGTGCTCGTGGGGCCATGGGTTATGCTGGTGGTGTTTACCAAGGAAAACAAAGTTGCATGCTTAGGACAACTATGATAGAATACCATGCAAGACATGGTGGTACTCCAAGAAGAGATGAAGATAATCCTAAGAGAAATACAGCACACCATCAAGTCACTTGATGAAAGGGGTTGGATGTTCTGATATTGCAAAGGAACTGATGTCAGCTGGCACTGACCCACTCACCTCCCAAACTCACTGCGAGGAGATACGTAGGGGTACGGGTATGGTTAGGGGCCAGGACTGACAGGACAGGAATAGGAGCCTTCCCTCAATCATGTAACTTGGAAGCAGAAAGAGCTGGCAGAGATAGCTGTGCAGTGAACAGACTCCAGGCTTGCCCAGCGCACTACCTACCATTCCGGTTCTCTGGCTCTACCATAGGCCCCTCGAACTCACCCAGGTGAATGGTCTGGTGGCACCAACACTGACAGGGGAACTCAGGTAGGAGCAGGCAGACTTGACGAACAACGTGCAGGCTTGGCATAAATGTCAGTAGAGACGGGTAACGCAGACTAACAAAAGTGGAAGAGGGCTTTCACTGGGATTCCAGCAGCTGACAAGACACCAAGGACGAATGACTTTGCAAGACAAAGGACATGGACACAGACAGCTTTTATAGATAGTGGATTATTCAGGATGGTTGAGCACAAGCGAAGAAACTTCAGACAAAGCTAACTTTTGCAGTGCCTCTAATAAGCAAAGAAGTTGATTGCTGACAAAGAAGCAATCAAAGACTTCTCAATTGTATTAGCCAGACTTCTAGATGTCATTCTGGATCACAATAGCAAAACAAAAGAGTTGATGGCTGGAAGGTTTAGAATAAATCTTGACCTCTGGCATTGCTCTGGGCAACCCTCCAGACCATCGTTCTTCGCCTGCCAAGCCATTACAAAAGGGGAAAAACCATATGCAAATCAGGCTTGGTCCCACCCCCAAAGGGGTAGTCCAGCCCGAACTGCTAGATCACATCCCTTTTGCACGAGACCACAAGCATCCCCAGACATGTTTCAGCCTTGTTGGGCGTCATCAGTGAGGAGTAGCTTGGGTCTCTAGGCCCAGCAGGCAAGGGACCCACGTCTGGGCATACCCTTCCCACTCGGGGTGACAATAGCAAAACAAAAGAGTTGATGGCTGGAAGGTTTTGAATAAATCTTGACCTCTGGCATTGCTTTGGGCAACCCTCCAGACCATCGTTCTTCGCCTGCCAAGCCATTACAAAAGGGGAAAAACCATATGCAAATCAGGCTTGGTCCCACCCCCAAAGAGGTAGTCCAGCCCGAACTGCTAGGTCACATCCCTTTTGCACGAGACCACAAGCATCCCCAGACATGTTTCAGCCTTGTTGGGCGTCATCAGTGAGGAGTAGCTTGGGTCTCTAGTCCCAGCAGGCAAGGGACCCACGTCTGGGCATACCCTTCCCACTCGGGGTGACAATAGCAAAACAAAAGAGTTGATGGCTGGAAGGTTTAGAATAAATCTGGGTGAGAAAAACGCCTAATGTAAACCTAAATCTAAGATGTGAACTAGCTACGACCATCAAATAAAAATAAGGCAGTCCTAGTGGCGTCTTGTCAAAAAAAAGGGCCTATACTAAAAACAAAACTATTGCTAATCCTTACAACTAAGTTACAAAATAGTGTGGGATAATGTTCCCAAGAAAAGAAAGAAGTGTTCACCAAACAATAAGTCAGGATGGTATGGCTGGGGTCTTCCTTCCCCACATTTGTAGCACGGAACACGGTGGGACTCACCAGCACAAGGTTACAGTTCCTTTCAACGATGCCAGGACCTTCTGGGGCAAGTCTCTTTTCTGCAAAGTCTCTTGCCTTAGAAGGCCTACTGGACCATAAACAAACAAACAAAAGTTCCTTTGGTAATCTTTCACGTCGGGCGATTGCTCTTTGCCCCTTGGATCCCCCTCAGCCGGGCTCTGATCCTTCTTGCAATGTTAGCCTCCCTCAGTCGGGTTCACTACGGCCTTTCACTCAAAACGTAACATTCAAAAAGTCTCAATGTCTTTGCAGGCATCCCTCAGTCGGGTTCACATTTGCCAATATCAAAGATCACAATCTCATCAGAAAGTGGGGGTTCCCTTCCCCTATCTTTCTCCTGGCATCCATCAGTCGGGTTCACACTTGTCACAGTTCACAAGACTCCTTAGGTTCTTCCCTTTACCTAAGTTTGGGTCTCAGTCCCCAGTTAAGATTTCCTTAAAAGCCCCCAGCCAGGCTTCACACAGTTCTATTAATACAAAGTTCTTAGGTGTGTCACTGGTTACCCTGATTCGCAGGCATCCCTCAGTCGGGTTCACATTTGCCAATTTCACAGTTCACTCAGTTTTCCTCAATGTGTCAAAGACGTTCGAGTGTACGAGGGGTTTTGCTCCACCCACGTAGGACCACTTTGATACTTCACTTAAGGCCTCTTGGTTCTTGTAGATTCAACAAAACAAAACACAAACCAAAAAGGCTCCAGTCAGAGTCCTTTGAATGAGTGCCCCCGGGGCACCGGACCATTCTGCTTCTGGACCTTTTACTACGGTTTCTTTAAAGTTCAATTTACACAAGTTCTAACAATGTTGCCGCCTGCAACCTTGGGCCCAGCACAGTTCGGTTTACTATCAGTCTGCTCCGACTCACCGGCTGTGCTGAACTGTTCGAGCTACTTGTCTAAGGAGTCAAGGACGGCACCACAGCGGCAAGCGCTTCTCCCCACTTTAGCTTTCAGCGCAGGAGGGCCCTGTGTGCCGTTGACACATGTCACACCACACGCCAGCTGGACTTCCTGGTCTTATGATTTCCCTTTCTGAGGCTTTGCGGGTCTGAGTTGAAAAGGGTAAGGGCAATTCCCTCCTCGTCGTCCCACCAGGTCTCGCTGCCTTTCTCCTCTGTTTGAACTGCCGGTCGGGTATGGCTGTTTCCTCGTGCATTCGTCCTTGATCAAAGTGTGCTCTTGTGCTGCGTCTTTTATCCCTGTGGGGAAAGGAAAGGGCCGTCAGGTGTGCGTAGTTATTGTCAATTGCCTGACTCTGCCTGACCCTTGTGTTGGGACATGTTAGGTAAACGGCTCGGTAAGACGTTATTACATCGCCAGGCTTTTTTTCACTGTTTTTTTGCCGACATCTTTCACCCAAAAAACAAAACAAAAAATATAGCGGGTGGGTGGGTAACGGCATGTAAGGGGTAGAGGGTGTGGGGAATAGGGACTACAAAGAAGGGAAAGGTGGCTTGCGGGGGGACCCCCCCAAATATATAAAAAAATATTCGGCAAAATAACTCAGCGAAAAAAAGCCTGCCGATCTAAGAACATAGAACCAACGTCTCTGGTGTTAGTCCGTTGTCTTTTGCAGTGGAACAAAGTGTTTGTTTCGGAAAAGGAGGGGGGTAGAACTTTTGAATATCCTATGGGGTAGGATGGGGAAAAGGTGTTATAGGGAAGGGGGTACCCTGTCTCACCCGTCGGTGTCACACTTCCACTCCCCGAGCACCCCCCATCCAGGTGATCCTCCCGCACTGGTCCATCCCAAAAAACTGAACCCAATAGTGATGGCCGTGTCCTGGCCACCTGGATGACAGATGCCTGGGGACTAGTAAGTGAGAAACCTTCAGGTTTCTCACATTGCTAATGAACATACTGAACAGTTATCCATTTAAAATTGCCCAGGAGTGGCAATCCAGCCAATAATTCACGAACTGCAGCATCCTTTTTCTTTATTGTGCGCTATGTGTGTACCAGTCATTCTCTTAAAGTTCTTGTCCATTTAAAATCAAACTGTGGTTTTGATGCAAAACCCTGGTTCCTGAATATGGCAGTACTTGTTAGTGGCCTTTCTCAGACAATTACTAGGGCTATATGTTGTAACACAGGCTAGCCGATCACCCTTGTCTTTTTCATGTTTGGTAAGGAAGATCTTATGGCTTGTGTTCTGGGCAAGCTTTTTTGTCTGTCTAATTGTGCTGTGGGCATAACACCTTGTTCTTAGTCTATTTTGTCGATCTGATGCATGTTGTTAAGAATTGCCCATAGGGGAGCATCTCTCTCAGTGCTCGAGGATGGAAACTCTGGTAATCTAATAAGGTGTTACGGTATAAAGATGTATGAACACTTTATTCATCTTCTTTCAATGTCTAAGAAAGGAAACTTATTGAAGTCTTGAGTCATTGTAAATTATAGATTTAACCTATCATTAAATTCCATAAATTGATTGAGGCCTCCATTCCATAGAATAAAGACATCATCAATAAACCTCTGCCACAGCCTGGTGTGGTCTTGAAATCTATTTCCCGAACCAAAGATATATTTGATTTCATAAATATCCACATATAATTCAGCTATTACTGGTGCAAATGTCGCTCCCATACTAGTTCTTTTTATTTGTTTAAACAATTGATCTTTGAATATGAAAAAAATCACAGTCATGGCTATACAAGTGCATTCCAAAATACACTTAGTGGGCACTATAGAAGACATAATTGCTTGCTTTGTGGAATGTTTGTATGCATGGATTCAACGTCAAAGGTCACAAGGATTTCACCATCTCTTATGTCTATTTGATTCCGCAAATTAAACCTATGTAATAAGTTACTGCTTGTAACTCCTATTCTCTAGCATTAGTATTTTTCATAGATTCACATGCTGTATGATAGTCCCTGTGATCAGGCTGGGAATCTTTGGTAACAGAGAGAAGTTTTTATTTCAATTCTAAAACTACAATAACTTTAGTGTTCTCTTAGAGTCATTTTGGATTCCCATGCTATACACATAGATTAAAAAGCAGTATCTATATACACATCATTTGCCTCTGACAAAGTTAAATTCCATAAATTGATTGAGGCCTCCATTCCATAGAATAAAGACATCATCAAACCTCTGCCACAGCCTGGTGTGGTCTTGAAATGTATTTCCCGAACCAAAGATTTTATTTATTTATTTGCATTTGTTAAGCGCACTTGCAGCCCATGAGGCATCGAGGCGCTGTTACAGAGGAAACACAGATTTAAGATTACATTCGGAGGCTCTTAGTTACAAGTTAGCAGGCATAAAGGCAGAAACAGGTTAAAGTCACACAAAGAGTCTGGTTTTGATAGCCTTACGAAAGGCAAGGTGGGACTCGATGAGTCTGAGGTGAGGTGGCAAGGCGTTCCAGTGCGTGGCTGCAAGGGTGGGGAAACTGGAGCCACCAGCACGCACTTTCCGAGAGGTAGGCCTGACAATGGTGTTGGCGTAGAAAATCTAAGCGGTCTTGTGGCGGAGTGCCTGGTGATTCTGTTCGTCAGGTAGGGGGGGGCAAGCTCGTGAATGCATTTGTGGGTGATGGCAAGAGTTTTAAAGACAATTCTTTCTTTAACAGGGAGCCAATGCACTTGCCTTCTGATTTCGGAGATGTGGTCTCTCCTTGCGGTGCCGGTGGCTGCCCTTAGAGCATTGTTCTGGGCTAGCTGAAGTTTGGCGATGTTTTTGTTGGAGGTCCCGACGAGAAGGGCATTACAGTAGTCAAGTCTTGACCCGATGATGGCCCTGGCAATCGTGAGGCTGCTTTGACGGGCCAGGAAGGGCCTTGTTGCGTTGATGACTTTGGTGTAGTAGGCTGAGGAGGCGGCGATGGCATTGACCCGTCTGTCCATCGACAGGTCGGAGTCAAGGTAGACTCCGAGTGTCTTAACATGGTTAGAGACTTTAATTGGAATATTATCAATGGTGAAGGAGGCGTACTGTTCTCCAACATTGCCGAGGGTGAAAGGTGAGCCAATAAGGAGGAGTTCGGTTTTTTCACCATTGAGGCAAAGCCAATTCTCCGCCATCCAGGATTGGATGGTAGAGTAGATAGAGGAGAGGGTGTTGGAGTCCGCTAGGTAGTCGCCCGTGAGTGGGATGAGTACCTGCGTATCGTCCGCATAATTGGTATATGAGATACCCAGGGAGTCCAATATGCTAAACAGTGGCCTCGTGAAGAGGTTGTAGAGAGTAGGTGCGATACAGGAACCCTGGGGGACACCGCAGGTGAGGAGGCTGGGGGTGGCAGCAGCAACTTCAGAAAAGACTTTCATGGCCCTATCTTTGAGAAAGGAGGTGATCCATTGGCAGGCTTTAGGGGAGAAGTTGGCTTGTGTGGCTAGGTGGTGACACAGGGTATTGTGGTCGACAAGATCGAACGCTGCAGAGAGGTCAAGAGCAGTAGAGGGGCAGGTTTGCCTGCGTCTCTGAGATCGTCCATTTGGTTTTTCAGGTCTAGGAGGGCCGTTTCAGTGCCATGGCGAGGGCGGAACCCAGATTGCCGTAGACCGAGGAGGCGGTTGTCCTCTAGGAACTTCTGGACTTGCAGGTAAGCTGCTTTGTCCAAGATTTTGAGCAGGAACGGTACAGTTGTAATGGGCCTGTAGTTCCCCGGGACGGTTGGGTCGAGAGAGGGTTTCTTGAGAAGTGGGCGGACCCAAGCTTCCTTAAGTCCTGATGGGACATGGCCTGATTGGAAGGATGAGTTGATAAAGGCCGTGAGGAAGGGGGCTAGGCTAGGTGCGGAATCCTTGATGAGGCTGGCGGGGCATGCATCCCCTTTGCAATTGGAAGGTTTAATGGAGTTGAGCAGGGTAATGACCTCTTGCTCTGTGATATCTTTAAATTCGAACAACGGGGAGGACGTGGACTTGGTGGGTGGCTTAGCATGCATGTTCGCTATAATGTCGGAGAGGGCTTTTTGGTGGCCACGAATTTTCCTTTGGAGAGTGTTAAGCTTCTCAAGCATGGCAGATTGAATGCTGTTACACCATTTGTCATCTTTGATGATAGAGGAGGGGGGGGGGGCAGATGGTTTTTCGAGTTCCCTGAAGATGGTGAATAGTTCCTTGGAGCCTGATTTAGCGTCAGCGATCCTGGTGTTAAAGGAGGCAGCCTTTGTTCGAGTGATGTTGGTCTTATATAATTTGGAGATGGCTTTGAATTTCTGTTTAGTGGCTTCAGACGGGTTTGCTTTCCATGTGGAAAGAGCAACCCTCTACTGCGCACGTTGATCAAGGAGTTCTTTGGAGAACCAGGAGTTGGCATGTTTGGCTTTTTTGGCTTTTTTGAGAGTTAGGGGGGCAATGGCATCCACAGCTGATGTGATGATATCCTTAAAGGTGTTAGCTAAGGTATCGGGGTTGTTCGAAGAGGGGGTTTGAAGGGCTGGGTTAAGGAGGTAGGGTGCAAGGTTTTCAGCTGTGAGAAGGCGTGAACTTCTGGAGTACGTGTCGGGGCAGGGTGGTGGCGGGGAGAAAGCAGCTTTGTTAGTTCCGAGGTTGAATTGGATGTAGTGGTGGTCGGACCAAGGAATAGGGTTGTTGTCCTTGATGAGAAGGGTGCAGTTGTGATGGCTGACCCAGTCAAGGGTGCGTCCTTTGATGTGTGTGGGCTGGGAGATGGAGTGCGTGAAGCCTAGGTTGGAGAGTGCCTTCTTGAGGAGTTTTGCAGGGGAGTCCTTGGGGTCATTCAACCCTAGGTTAAGGTCACCGAGGAGTAGGACCTGTGAGGTCTTTTTGATGTTATGAGAGAGTGCAGAGATGAGTGTGTCGTGGAAGTCGGTGCACGGTCCTGGGGGTCTGTAGACAATGTGCATGGATATGGTGCAGTTAGCTGATACGTTGATTTTTAGAGGGAGGTAGTCGCTATTGCTGTCAAGGATGCCTTCTACTTCTCTGATGGAGAGGGTGTCTTTGGCGATGAGGGCAACGCCTCCACCTCTCTGAGAGGTGCGGTCTTTCCTGTAGATGGAGTAACCAGGTGGGATGGCCAATGATAAGGCTGGGCCCGAACTTTCATTGAGCCAGGTTTCAGTGAGGATGAGGAGGTCTAGTTCGTCTTTTATGAGCAGGTCATTGATGTCGAGGGCGTGGGCTGGTACAGAACGGGCATTGAGCAGGGCGCACATGAGTGTGCGGCTGGGGGGAGGCAGGGGGAGTGGGAGGCTGGTAGCTGAAGGAAGATCAGAGGAACTAGGTGGGGTGGTCACGGGGGTGTCAGCGGTAAGATTAGGGGGCAGAAAGGTGTCATTGGACCGCAAACAATCAAGGGGGGCGCCAGCAGTGGGACCAGCAAACATATGACCATCATTGGGCAGCACACAGTCAATGGAGGCACCAGCAGTGGGACCAGAAAACATATGAACATCATTGGGCAGCACACAGTCAATGGAGGCACCAGCAGTGGGACCAGCAAACATATGACCATCATTGGGCAGCACACAGTCAATGGAGGCACCAGCAGTGGGACCAGAAAACATATGAACATCATTGGGCAGCACACAGTCAATGGAGGCACCAGCAGTGGGACCAGCAAACATATGACCATCATTGGGCAGCACACAGTCAATGGAGGCACCAGCAGTGGGACCAGAAAACATATGAACATCATTGGGCAGCACACAGTCAATGGAGGCACCAGCAGTGGGACCAGAAAACATATGAACATCATTGGGCAGCACACAGTCAATGGAGGCACCAGCAGTGGGACCAGAAAACATATGAACATCATTGGGCAGCACACAGTCAATGGAGGCACCAGCAGTGGGACCAGAAAACATATGACCATCATTGGGCAGCACACAGTCAATGGAGGCACCAGCAGTGGGACCAGAAAACATATGATCATCATTGGGCCGCACACACTCCAGAGTGGCAGAGTGGGGGATAGCGGTAGTTACATTGGGGCCAAGGGGCGGAAGTAGAGATAGAGAGTTAGTGTTAATGGAGGGGTAGTGATTGTAAGTACAACACTTGAAGACTTGTTGCGTCATGGCAGGGGACTGCGAGGTGACCCTGGGGCCCAGGGCGCATTTGGTGGCTGCGCACAAGAGTGCTGGCAGCTGGCTTCTTGTGGCCAACCTGGCGTTGCGGTAACCGATGGTAGGAGTATAGCTGTTGGGGTTGGTAAGCAGGGTGCGGGACCGTAGGCGCGCATTCCTACTGCTGTGCAGCGGAGGGCATGCAGATAAAGCGTGAAACAAGGGGGCATAGGGGATGTTGGCCTTACCTTGACCTGGACTGGCAGAGTTTTTGTGCGCCATCTGCGGCCTCGAGCAGCGGAGAGCTGCAGAGAGCGGCGTTGGCCTTGTCCTCTGGCCTTCGCCTCGATGCGGCTTTGCCTGCCGGTCTGCCTCCTCTCCCTTTAAAGCGGGAGAGGAGGGGCTGATAGGCTGAACAGCTGATCCTGTATCAGCTGCGATACGGCGGCGCTGTGTGTGGGCGGGGCGCTGCTCCTTCGTGTTGCAGCTGACTGCGGGCTTCGAGGCCGCGTGTGCCTCAATGGCGGCGGCAGGGGGGGCGAGCTCCATGGTGGGCAAGTGGGGCATGAGGGATCCTGAAGTTGGCTCTCGCAGCGGAGCTGCAGAGAGCGGCGTTGGCCTTGTCCTCTGGCCTTCGCCTCGATGCGGCTTAAAGATATATTTGATTTCATTAATATCCACATATAATTCAGCTATAACTGGAGCAAATGAGATTTCACCATCTCTTATGTCTATTTGATTCCGCAAATTAAACCTATGTAATAAGTTACTGCTTGTAACTCCTGTTCCCTAGCATTAGTATTTTTCATAGATTCACATGCTGTATGATAGTCCCTGTGATCAGGCTGGAAATCTTTGGTAACAGAGAGAAGTTTTTATTTCAATTCTAAAACTACAATAACTTTAGTGTTCTCTTAGAGTCATTTTGGATTCCCATGCTATACACATAGATTAAAAAGCAGTATCTATATACACATTCCAACACAAATAGGAAGAGCAGAAGTCTCACCTAGAGGAAAGCTCACCTCTTAAGCGAGCAGAGGGCCTGGCCGACCCTGGACTCCTTCATGAATTCTCTGTCGATGCAGTAGTACCTTGTGAAGGTGTGAACTGATCTCCATGTTGCTGCTCTGCAGATCTCCGACATCAGGGCTTTGGAAAGGAAAGCTGCGGTGGCATTAACAGCCCTAGTGGATGCACACAAGGCCTACCTGGGAGAGGCCAGTTGGTGATGCAATGGCAGTATGAAATACAGGCACATAACCATCTGAAAATGGAGGGCTGAGATAGTCATTGCCCACCGCTGTGGGACCAAATGCCACGAACAGCTGAGAAGTTGTGCAAAATTGTATGGTACGGGCTACATAATATTTCAAGGCCCTTATAATGTCCAAACAATATAATGAACGTTCCACCAGGGTAGAGGCGAGTCAATGAAAATGGGTAGGATCAATGGTTCATTGAGATCAAATGGTGACAGACCTTTTGGCACGAAGATAGGATTGAACCCTAGCTGCAACTTGGATTTGTGGAATACAGAGTATGTCTGTGTACAGGACAGAGCTTGGATGTCCCCCACTCTCCTGGCAGAGGTAACAACTTGGTATGCAGTTTTTCAAGAAAGGAATTTGAAATCAGCTTTGCATAAGGGCTCAAAGGGAGGAATCAGAAGCTTTGTAAGAGCCACATTAAGTTCTCAGACGGCAGCAGGCGTTCACACTGACAGAAACACATGAAGAAATCCCTTATGGAATTCCTGGACTATGTGCTGAGACCACATCGAGGGTGTTAACTGAGGTGCAGGTAAATCTTGAGATATCGGTTAGATGTACTTTGATAAAAGAATCCGCTAGACCACTGCGTACCAGTGAAAGCAGGTACGGCAGCACGTCCTGCTGCTGAAAGTGCAAAGGATGAACATTCTCAGCCACACACCATGTTGTAATGCTTCCACCTACTATTGTAACAGGAAACTATAGACGGAGCATGCGCTTTTGCAAGAACGTCTCTGCAGTCTTACGGCATTGGTATTTGTCCAAACTCTAGAGAAGTAGGAGCCAGGATTTCAGGTTGAGGGAGGCTGGGTCGTGGTGCAGGACTGCTCTGTTGTCCCTGGTTAGGAGGTCGAAAATCAGTCGTAGCTGAATGGGAGGCATTGAGGAGAGGCTGTGACGTTCAGAGGACAAGAACTGCATCAGCCAAGCGGGCTCCCCCAAGATCAGTTTGCCCTGACCTTGTGAGAAGGAGTGGAGGACCTTTGAAATCAGTCGGAATGGGGAGAACACAAAAGTTTGGTCAGCCATGAAAATGAGAAAGCATCTTCCAGGCTTCCTCTGCTACGCTCACCTGGTATCCACGGGGACACCACCCAGCTGCGGGGACTCTGGTGACCTTCTCAGCCGCTCCCTGGTATAATCAGCGGGGAAGTTCTGCCTGGAAAACAGGTGGCCAATGTTCAAGACTGGGCAACTGGGGTAAGAGCCTCCCAACACCCCGTATGCCCGCAGCCCCTCCCCGGACCTTTCCTCACCTTGTTATGGATTTTGGCGTGCTCTCCGTCCTGCCTTCTTGGCAGGGGCGCTTTGTTCTTTGTGGGCAACTGCGATCTAGTTACTTCACTGATGCTGCCCTTTAGAGTCTTTCAGGTAGGTCTCATTACTGTTATACTGTAAGCCTTTCTTGAATTCAATAATGTCTTTTCTCTCTCCTTAGGTGCGCGGAAGTTCGCTGTGGAACGTTTGCTGAATTTGGACTCACCGGCAGGTGATGGTGTTTCGAGAGCGCCTTGATGCGGTAAGTAGGCGCTATGCACAGCGCTATAATGCCTTGCCTTTGCTAACCTGTTGTTTTTTGTTCCCGTAGGTTGCGGTGCTCACCCGGAGCAAGAAGTCCCAAGGCGGTGCTGGTCGATGGGCGACTTGAGAGGTAAGCTGCCGGCAGAATTGTAAATGTTTAATGTCTTGTTTCTCTCCTTTTGCAGATCCGACGGTCCAGGAGGCTCGCTGTTCCTTGGATGCTGTTTGTAGGAGCAGAGGGCAGCTAGCGGTGGAATCACAGGTAAGCTGCTGCTAATAACGATGTCCCTTTTGTTTTTCAGGTGCTGTTTTTCCGAGGTTCGCAGATGCTACTGAACACGATGAGCGTCACGTTGCAGGATTGCAAAGTAACGCGAAGCGTGTTCTCCAAGTTGGGTGTGGTTTAAATAGCATCAAAAAAGTAGTCCAGGTAAAATAGTCCCTAGGCTACCACACCCAAAACACTATACCGCATAGCTTGGTTCCAAGGAGCCAAGCTATGTGGATGCCTCCATGTTGACTGGCATTGAAATAAAGTAGTTCCCAAGCACAAGTCTTCATTAAGTATGAGCCTGGCGCCAAAGGCGCCAGGACTGGCCCCAAGGGGGCCTAGGCAAAGGATGCCTAAGCTTGTTGGGGGCCCGAGCCGAGACCCCTCCTGGCCCATGGGCTTGCCGGGGGGGTTTCAGGAAGTGGGTCGTGACATCCTCGTTGCAGGAATCTGCTGGTGAATAGCTTACACTTGGCATTCTCTGTGGTAGTTGAAGGGGCGAATGTCTGGGACTTCCCACGTTCAGAAGATGCAAACCAAGTTCCCACTTGTAGCAGAAGTGTAGTTCCCACCTGAGGAAATTGGCTATTGAGTTGTGGATGCCTGGCAGATGGAATGGGACAGGTATATCCCATGAGTTAAAGCCCATTTCCATAGGGGCTGGGCTTTGGAGGAGAGGAGGAGTCGTGTGCCACCTTGTTCCCAGATTTAAAACACAGTGGTGGTGTTGTCCATGAACCTTGGAGGTCGAGTCGGAATGACTTCAGCGACCAGAACAAGGCTCTAGATTCAAGGATGTTGATGTGTAGCTGTATTTCTTCCTGGGACCAGAGACCCCTGGCCTGGTAGTTGCTGGAATGGACTCTCCAACCTTCCAGGGAAGCATTGGTAGTTACTGTGACTTGGTGAGTCAGAGGTTGAAATGGTTTTCAATGAGTGAGGTTAGAGGGTATTGACCACCATTGAAGAAGCTTGTGGATGGTGTACGAGAGGGGGACCTTCACATTGCAGGACACAGATTTGCTTTCAATGGGTGTCTAGGTATTTTTGAATGGGTATCATGTACAGTCAACAGTGCTAAATCAGTGGAACGCAGGAAGATATCATCCCTAGGTGTGCTGGAGAGTAAGCAGATCTTCGCTAGCACCCAGTCAGGACACGGGGTATGCAGATATTTTAACAAATTTAAAACAACAAATGGAAATTTCAACGAACCCAAAACGACGAAAAAATAAATAACACATTTTTTGAAACTATATATTTATGTAGGTGGGAATGGGAATAGTAGTTTTGGGGCTGGGGGAAAAAAGGGGTTTGGGGGAGCCCCCAAAAAACAGAAAACATTTTTAGATATTTCTGGTTCGTTAGGAATGTATTTGTTGTTTTGTGATTTGTTAAAATCACATGTAACCAGGAGACGGGGTATTGCTTCAAGAGATCGCTTTCAGCTGGGCTCCTAGAAACAGCTTCTGCCAAGAAGGAAGCAGCAGGACTTGTTATTTATGGAGAAGCCTAGACAGGATAAGCAGCTTATTGTGGCCCTGGTATGTTGGTGAGCTTGAGGAAGGGACAGTGCCCTGATCAGCTAACCATCGAGATAGGGATAAACATGTACACCGTGGCTTGGCAGATGGGCCGCAGCTGAGGCACGCATTGCATTAAGACACATGGTGCCAGCTTGTGGCTGAAACCTAAGGCCTTGAAGAGATAGTGGGGGCCAGCTAACGTGAATCAGAAGAATTTTCTGTGGCAACCATGAATCGATATGGGGAAGTAAGCATCTTCAAGATCCAGAGAGGAAAGAATATCGCCCTGTTGCAGCTGGCTCAGTACATGTTGCAGTGCGACCATCCTGAAGTTTGTGACCTGATGTATTTGTTGGGGGAAGGGGTCAGAGTTTTAGAAGGGGGCCAACCGCCTGACATTTTCTTCACTGGGAAGTATCTTGAGTATACTTACCTATACTAATGCCCCATTGTGTGTGAGAAACACTTTCTGTTGCACCCTTGGAGAGGAGGGCGCATACTTTGTGTCTTAACATCAGGAGGTGTCTTTCTCCCTTTGTAGAGGAAGGTATGTTGGGTGGTTGTGAAAAACTCTAGGATGTGACCGTCCTGAAGCAGGGACAGATCCCACTTGTACGTAGAGATGTTTTCCCATTCTTCTCAGACGCGCTAGAGGGGCTTGCCTACTGCATTGTGGAAGTGGAGGGGCGGTTCCGCAGTCTGATCAGGCTTGGGTACCAGAGTGTCCTCTCGGTTGGGAGGACCCTTGCGCCAGCGCTGGCCACCTCTGACTGACTGAGAGTTTCCTTTGTAGCTCTCTTCAGATGCATAGTTGATGGAGCAGTAGGACTGCAAGCAGCAGGAAGGCTGATAATCTCGTGACATCCTGGAGAAACAGATTTTCCTGATCAAAAGGACTGCCAGCATTGTTGCAGAGTCCCCAAAGACTGTGCAGGGTCTATATTGGTCTTGATAGCTTGTAATGCGTCATCCACGTTCTTCTGAATTGATCCTGTCAGTCAGAAGGAATGTCCACAACCTTGGTTTGAACATCCGGACGGAAGTTTGTCTTCAACCATCCTGGGTGGCATAGGTCTACTCTGTTTCCCATCTTCCAAAAACTGATGTCAGCAATGTCCACCAACATTTAGATGGCGTGATCTGAAGTGGCCTCCCCCTCTGCAGAAGTTTGAAGGCGTCATCCTTCTTATCTGGCAAGAACTTGAGAATTGGTGAGCAGCTGATAACACAACAGTCTGGGCTGGGCTGCACACCGAGGCATTTCGGGCCATTGTCTGGCACCCTATATTTTGCGCCAAGCCTGCCCTTTTGGGGAGCTGTGAAGGGATTCTTAATGGTTAGAAGGCCATCCTTCTAAATGTCGTCCAAAAGTGGAATAGAGACAACAGTATTTATTGGCTGTTCCCTACGCTGATATAGGACGCCTTTCTTCCGTAGCTCCGTGGGGAACAAATCAAATATCCATGAGGCTTTAGACATAATGGTGTAAATATGCAGATCCAACATCCACAAGGGGGGCGCACGTACAAAATACAAGAGTGAAGTTTTGACGTAAGGGTCACGTGGTCGGCGACATCTAGAGTGGTGACGTCATAGCATATTTAGGTTATGCATAGTGTGTCAAATGTCAGGGAGCTGGCACTGCGCAGAAAACCACACGTGCGAGCGAACTGGGGTCAAAAGATAGGGTTTATAGCACTTATATAAGGGTAGATAGAATGGTAAAGAGATGGAGTTTTGCTTTACATATACATTTTATGTTGTCAGAAGGCTGGATTTACTAATGCGAGGGAGATTATCTCTATGAATCTGAATAACCAGGGATTAACCAGTGACTGGGAAGAATATGATAAAATATGCTAGGAATCCAAAGGGAATGTGATATTTTATGTCCGGTTTTGTTAAGGGTCAGGAGCTGAAACACGTGTTAACCAGAGCACATCTTTGATTTATTTCTGAATCAACGTCTATAATCAGAGGACCTGTGTGAACTATTGCTGAACTAATGTGGAAATGAGAGAACACATGTAATTTTGTCTTGATTTAATGTGAACAATACTTGACCTGATCCCCCAAGGATAAATAATATACATTTCTAAAATAAAAATTCTGAAATTTAAAAATTCTAAAATCTAATTTAGCTCCTTGCACAGCGCTTACTTGGAAACACTGAACTGACCGATTTGTTATATTGGGGTGTAGGTGTTTTATGAGCACTATGTGAACAATAGGTGTGAAGAATCCTGCAGATAACTGAAAGACTGCCTAAACTCTCCTCCCGGGTGGCCAGGGGAAGGCAGACAGACACTTCTTTATCCCAACCTTGGGTGTAGTGAATTGCAGGAGGATCAACTTGGTGGCGACAGGGCCCGGGTTAGTGAGGAGATTGTGTGGGATGAGACGCAGTATTCTTCCTCTGCTAGGGAGAGTCTTACCACTATGTCAGAAGAGATTAAAGCATATTGCCATTTTAATGTATCCCAACCTCCTATTAAATCTAAAGTGCTAAACTCCAAGGTTGTAACAACAAAACATTATACAAAAAGAAGAAGGAATCCTTTTGGTCCTCAAAATTAAATGCCCTCCTCAATACCAAAAGTACACTACAAGGATTGACAGAAATGCTGTCCTCTCTAAATCATTTGCCTCTGACAAAGTTAAAACCTCCAGCCCCTCTGTTAAACTTACTAAGGGAATCAAACCTACCCTTAAAAATACACAAGAAGTGGCAAAACCTAATTTTGATCAAGTAGACTACATGCCCCAGAATCCTATATGTACTGAGACGAAGAAGAGGGCTGAAGAAGCATGTAGCTGTAGAAGTCAGGCAATTAGGCCTAACAACCTTTACAAGGGTGAGGCAATTGACATTAATTGCTTACACCTGAAACCAATTGCCCCACCTTTTAAGTATAAAAGGCTGCAGAAGGAAGAGGGAAGCAGCTGGAGCAAGAGCTGGAAGCCTGGCAGTAGTAGAAGAGCACAAGGCTGGCAGTTTATGAGGCAGTGTGATCACAGCAAGGATGCCAGAGCGTGGAGACAGAAGATTTAACCTGCAAGTTCTGAGAGCATCCTGTGGTCTCAAACCCTGTGTAGCCGTGGCTGCACTGAGAAAGAAGACGTGATGAGAGTGGAGATTTTCCCAGGTGCGCCTAGTGGCTGTAATTGCAGAGCTGTGACCGTGCTAAAGCCTGCGGCCTGCAGCAGAAGCCAAGCCGTGGGACAGACGAATTCCCAATTGGTGAGGCCGGACCTGCGACACACATGTTGCAGAAGGATGTGGGTCCCAAATGTGCCCAAAACTGTAGTAGAAGAGGAAGAAGTTACCAGCTCTAAAGTCACTCACTAAGAGTAGAAGCGGCTATAAAATGTCGTAAGAAGTATTGGTAACAATGGAAATGTATCACATGCATTAACAATGAAAGCTGTAGTGTTTTCGCGTAAGAAGAAAAACATTTAATTTCCCATTGTTGAACTATTACTGCTGCCGGAGTGGTCGTGTGTCCCTAATTAAAGAGGGAATACCTGTTAAAACACTCAGAAAACCCTACTTTTGACTTTCACAAATGTTGAAACTATATACAGCATCAAAGGAAGGTCGTGTGTGACCAATTGTGATTCTCAAAAGGAGTTAGAAAGCTTCTCCATGATGCTACAGGGAAATACAATCACTTGCAGTTCTTTAAGGTTAAAGATCTTCCTTAAAAAGCGGTTGGGTGTGCCTAAATCTTTTTCTCCTTGGAAGACTGTACCTTGTAGTATTAAGAACAATTATTCTTTATAACCCAGGAGCATTACCCAAACCAAGAGGCAAACTCTTTCTTTATTAAAAACTTTATGTAACTTTTCTATGATTACAATATGTCATAAAAGAAAACATACAATAGACTCATAATCAGAGTGTCAATAAAACACAACAGTTTAGTATAATAAGCTCAGGTGAAAATATATCAAGATGACTAAAATATAACCAACAACAGCCTCAAACAGTGTATAGACATTATATCAATGTAAGTATATACATTATATACAAATACATAAAACACTAGACATGACAAACATTCAACCCCCCTAACAAGCCCCACCACCCAAATTTGAAATTTTTAAATAATTAAAACCTGCTCTGTCAGAGTTCAAGCATAACACTTATTGAAAACACTCCATTGCTCGTTGTAAGATTCTTCTCTATGTAATGTATCAAATTTAATTTTTTTCAAAACGTGAAAGAAGCTGCACCTGTACTAGCCATTCTTCTACACATGGCTTTTTTCTCGTTTTTCCAGAGACGCAGAATTTGTCGGGTCGCCACCAGAAGGACTTTATTTACCCAACTTAAAGTCGCATAGCTCAGGTGGCGAGTGCCGCTCAGAGATTAAGTACAACTAATGGTGTCCTTGGGAAAGTCATATTCCAAACTATATCAACCCTATCTAGAACATCACTCCATAAACCTTTAACTCTTATACAGTCCCACAGCATGTGTAGCACAGTGCCCTTTTCCTTAGAGGAACCCCAGCATCTATCATCAACACTTAATCCTAGTCTACACATCTTATCAGGAGTCCATAAAATACGCCCCAAAATCCTTTGCTGAATATAGCGCAGATTCAGATCAGTTTTCATCTTAACCGGAACCCTCCACAAACTTTCCCAATCCTTCATTGTTATTGCCGCTCCTAATTTCGGACCATGCAATTCTTAAAATATCCCATGATATTTTTGCACTATTCTCAGCAGGGAAGAGTTTAAAAAAACACTTGACACTACACATGGAGCAACCTTAAGAAAATCACATCTTTCAGGCCTCTACAGTAGAGGTGGGTCAAGCATTAGTCGTTGTACCTTCTTAGCTACTGTTTATGTAGCGCAAACTTCCTCTTTAAAAACTCAAAAAATAAGATTTCTTCCTCACACCAAATTTCTCTCACTAGCAATATACCTTTATTGATCCAAATTCTCCAACACATCATTTTATTATCAATCTGTAATCCTGGATTTTGCCAGATGGAGGCCTCGTTAAACATACATAATACTTGTCCACCCCCCAAAATCATTGAGGAGACTGCATCCTTAATAGCAAGTACTGTTTGTAGTTTAGTTACTGATCTAGGTAGTTTGCCAACTGAGTATAAGCATTCAGTACGAAAAAAAAGGTCTAATTTTATATTCTTCAATCTGAGCCCAAATTGGGGCCCCTGGCCCGTCCATGGAGAACAAAATAACAGATTTCTTAAATAAGAAGCTCTTGTAGTAGTGTTCAACCCCACCACTTATACTCCGAGTCATAAGATAGCGTGGTATCTTGGGTCTTTTACCAGCGCCCCATATGGAAAACTACCTACACGACCTAGAATTGTCTTTGCAAATTTGAATGGAAGCGACTGAATTAAATACAAAACTTTAGGCAACAGCACCATTTTGATGGTGTTAATCTTTGCCCAGATGGATAATGGGAGTCTGCTCCATTTACAGATATCCTTCCAAAGAGTTTCTATAACCCTATCAATATTGAACCCAGCCATCTCTTTCACATCTCAGGTCAGATATACCCCCCAAATATTTCACATGACTATTTTCCCATTTGCAATTCCAGTCTAACAATTGACCACGCACCGGAGTGTCCCGAGCCGGAAACAAAACTGTTTTCTCACAGTTAATTCTATAACCCGAGAGTCTGCCTACTTGCTCAACCATATTTCGCAAAATAATACCCCCCTTTTCAGGATTACTAAGAATAAGTGTAACATCATCCACATAGGCTAGAACCTTAACATCAGACTCCCCTATTCTAAAGCCCAACAGACTGCAAGACTGGCAAATGTATATAAAAAACGGCTCAAGGGCCAAATTGAAATGTTAAGGCGATAAGGGACATCCCTGACATGTGCCCTTAAATAGTCTAAAAGGATCCGACAGATCCCCATTTACCCTGACCATGGCACTGATATCCGACTGCATTGCTCCAACGGCATTGATAAATAGCGGAACAATACCCATGTTTCTAAAGTGAAGCAAGTCCTGTTTAGATCTATCCACCTGATATGCAACGTTGCTAAAGGTCCAGTGTCTTCTGATACAAGTGTGACATTGTTACACGAAGTTGGAAGTGTGGCAATACAGCTTCAGGGTAACTACTAAACCCAAAAAGGTGTAAATAAAGCTGGGGAAGAGAGCTGGCTGCTTGTAAAGAAGATTGAGCAAATCATTTATAATACTGTGACTGCTGAAGGTGAGAGAAAGTCAGTCTTGAGGAAGAAGCATATTATAATTGCACCAGTAAGGCAGACAGAAGAAGCAAAGAGGCTGCCCTTTTCTTGGAGCATAGGAAAAAAAAAAGAGTGTCTTGCCTACCTGCAGAGGTCGAAATTTCTTGTCTTTTCATGCCTAATAATACTGAAGTACCAAAGTTAAAGTAGAAATACATGAACTGTGGTCGTGTATAATACTGTCAGTGGATGTTACATGTATGTTGGTTGAAGTAGGGGAATACTGTGGAACAAAGGAGTCTGTTCCACAGTAACAGTAGTAGAAGGGTGGTTGTCCAGATGCAAGCACCTACCCAAGAAGAAGCATCCTGACAATTGTACCAAATGCACTTCAGAGGTCATAACTATTTGTGAAGTTGTAGAGGAAGAAGTTGTTAATCTATTCTTTAAACTGTGGAAAAACAATCTTGACACACTGTCAAAGACAAGGGCATAGGAGCAGTAACTTCTGCTTAATGCTCACAATTCTTTTATCACAATATAGGTGGAAGTTATTCGAGATTCTTAGTGATTACTTCTATATCTACAGAGGCCTATCGCTCACTAAATTTCCCTCTCGGAAAGTCTAGATATCCCTCAATGGTGGTAACTTTCCTTAGTTGGCGCTGATGTGCCGCCTATCTAGGAAAGGGGATAGAGAGAAAGAAAGTCCCTTGACTGGCTCTCTACTTTCCTACGTCTAAAAACACACTTGCGGAATTATATATATTTGTTATTACTTCCTTCTTGTGCAACCTATGGATAGAATATCCGACTAATAAAATAAAACTTATCAAGCAGAACAAATCTGCTGCTTAAAACAATTTGCTTCACCCAAGCCCTCAATTTGTCTGAGGGTCTCGGGGGTTTTGAATAAAAGTGATCTACCATGAGAGGAACCCATTCCTAAAAAACATTAGTAGCTGGTCACGCTATATAGATGACGTGCTGTTGAATTTTGACCGAAATAATGAAATGTTTGGAAATTTCATAGTATGGCTAAACGAACAAAATCCTTTTTAGAAATTCAAACATGACTACAGTAAGAAAGAAGCAACTTTTCTAGATCTCAAAATCATGAGAAATGGAGAAAGGTTTGAAACCACGATTCACCAAAAGGTAACCGATAGGAATTTGCTGATAGAATTTAATAGCTTCCACATAAGGAGCTTAAAAGAGAATTTACCCTTTGGGCAGTTCCTTAGATATAGGTGAAACTGCCCAACAAATGAGAATAGGCTGACCAGGCCAAGAGATTATCACAGAGATTAAGAGACAGAAATGACCCAGAAAAAAGTATACGCCATGCACGAAAAAGAGCACAAAATATACCCAGGCAAACCACATTGATTCAACATGAAAAAAGACCACAGGAACAAAACCGAACAGCAGCAGTATTTAGTCAATCGCCAGTAACAAACAGGATACAACAAGAAATGAAAAAACTCCAAGGCAGATTTGCTCTACTTAATAAGTTTTATTTTATTAGCCGGATATTATATCCCTAGGTTGCACAAGAAGGAAGTAATACAAAAAATATATAATTTCGGAAGTGTGTTTTTAGACGTAGGAAAGTAGTGAGCCAGGCAATGGAGATACTCTCTATCCCCTTTCCTAGATAGGCGGTAGGGATATTTAAACTTTCTGAGAGGGAAATTTAGTGAGCGTTAGGCCTCTGTAGATAAAGAATCTCGAATAACTTCTACCTATGTTGTGGCAAAAACAATCTTGGAAAGAGGATATCCAGGATTACCATTGGTGCTATTTTCTTGGTTGGGAATCTTTTAACGCAAAGCTGATTAACTGTTAGCAGTGGATTTTTGTTTGATGAACTTTTGTTTTATTTGGAACTTATAAAAACTGGTTCAAGACTTTCCTTTTTCCTTTGGAACATTTGGGAAATTGACTGCAGACAATCCTGGGGAAGGGATTTACCCAGGACAGGTGAAGGCCATCCAAAATATTGGTTATTTGTTGTTCATTCTTATGTTGTTTATGGTTTCCTTTGAATGTTTTGTTGTTTAGTGTGATGGCCAGTTTGTTTATGTTAGGAGTTATTCCCTTAGCCTTTAGATTAGGTAGGGAATTCCCTCAGAGTAGGATAGCAAGGATTTTTTTTTAACCTTTTTCTTTAACAAAATGTTTAATTTTGAGAAAAACCCAAGAAGTTGTCCGCCTCGCATTACTGACCGCTCACATAGGGCTGCCATGTTTTTGTAGGCATGCAGCAGAAATGCCTTTTCAGCCAGCCATATTACTGTGTTTTAATTCTAAAGTGAGCAGAACACTAGACTAGCAAAGGAAAGGATGGCAGAGAATGCCAGTAAGTATCCAATTATTTGTTGCAAGGGAAGTTCTTTCTCATGGGTAGGGTAACAAAATCCGAACCAGAGCGTTCCCAGCTGAGAACGTGAAGCCCACAGTGCCATGCATGTAGGAGGCCAGGCAAGGTTACTAGGGTAAAAACAAATTAAATACAGTAAATTAAAATCCAGAAACAATGCCTTGTAAGTTGTTTCAAGCACAGCTGGCAATGTGTTGTGAGAAGGGTATTGGGTAGGTAGCGTGACGAAGCAGGTGCAGAGGAGTAAGGGGGGCGAAAGACTAAATGATCCAATCAGAGGGACGGGAATGGCTGTGCAGCAATGATTTGGACCTTGCTGATGTCAGTACGGCACTTTATTGGTCATGCTTGATGAGATGCTTGTGTTGTCTCCAGCACAAAGGTCCAATTAGCATCGAGCTGGTTATCCCCTTCTATATTGAAGGATGCCAGCCAAAACTGATCTTGTTGAGGGACTGGCAGACCATCTGGCTCACAATCTGCAGGGATTAGGTAATCAAATGAATCTGTAGTAGTGTGAGGGGAAGCATCCCCTAATGAGACAATCGTGTGATTCAGTTTCCTAAACATCTGGAAGATGGCAAGGGCCCGGCATTGCGACACGGTCATGGCGCCAAGGTTGAGCAGGCAAATCGGGGGGCAAGTCCTGGGGCACCTCATCGGATACCAGTAGTGGTACCTTAGACTGCAGAGTTGACAACAAGGTATGCAAGGTGGATAATAACTTCATAGAGAGGTCAGGTGGAGCAGGAACAAACAAAGTTTAAGGAACACGAGGTGTGTGCAGAGGTTGCATAACTAGAAGTAGTTGTAAGGGGCAGTCTTCCTCATCTTCCATGGAAAAAACTCCTTCCGGAACCTCAAAATCTGTGTCAATGACATGTTCCCGGATATTTTCTGGATGTACCTGCGAGGGACCAGGAATTGCTGGTGGGATATATGGAGTCAGCACAGCATAAACATGGTTTGCTTACTTCGAGCAGAAGAGGAAGCTACAGTGGAAGACGTTTTAATTGCAGATGGTGTCATCGACGGGACTGTAGTTGACACTGCAGTAGATGTGACTGTCAATGTGGCCGACCCCGATGGTACAGTTGACAAGGCTGCCATTGACAGGGTTGTCTTCGACAGCGTGGTAGATGAGCCTTGGCTCTATTGGTAGATGATGAGGCTAACATTGACAGTATCGTCACTGATTTAGTCGACGATAAGTGCTTTGTGGGTGCTGGAGGCATCGCTGATGTGGGCGTAGACTAGGTCGTCATGGCCGTGGACACTGCTCGTTTATGTGTGGATTTATTTAGTTTCGGCCTGTTCCACAGTGCCAGCATTAGGGTGAGTGGAATTGTTCTTCACCATAAGGAACATCCTCATGCAACCTCGACCTCTTGGAAGAGGGAGTTTTCTCTTGGGTCTATGATGATGGAAGGCCCGAGTCGAAACGGAAGCTGTGTCTGAAGCCATAGTGCCCTCATCCAGACAAGTCAATAACCTTTGCTATCTGTCCTTCAGAGTCTTGTTGGCGAAGAAGTGACATACGAAGCAGGAATTCACGTTGTGCTCTGGATATAAGCAGTATATAGTTGTCTGTAGGGCTGAGGCGTGCTGCAGTGGACTTTGCCAGAGAACGAAAACTGAGCTTAGTAACCTAAAACAAAGACCCCAATCGTCAGGCTAGGTGTACAATAAATCCTGAATTTTGACAAATTCGTCGAGTTGTAAAAAAAACAATGAAGAAGCACAGAGAACTGGCAGAGGACTCTCAACATTTGAATGTGTTTTAAAATCCAAAGTGAGCCTATAGGGAAGGAGCTGATGTAACATGCTGCCCATTGGCTGCAGCGCAAGATGACCCAAAATGACTGACTAAAGTGATTGCAGATTTAGAACTCAAATAAAATGCTCCATTACCAATGATTCCCACCCTGAAAATTGGGAATATTCATATAGCACATGAAACTATAATTATTATAATTGTTATTTTAAAATGCGCTTAATACCAATGAGTGGTTTCTAAGCACAGGATCGGGATTCGAACCTGTGTTGCGCTGCGTTGGCTTGCTTCCAAGACAAACGTGTTGCCCCTGAGCTATCTTTCCTCCACAGGAAGGATAGTTCGGAGCATTGGATCTCCAAGACACAATCTCTGTCTGGTGTGGAGTATGAATGATCCAATGCTGGAGAACGGTTGTGCCTCTCACGTATGACCTCATATTAGTCACAAAGGGTTTAAAAAAGAAGCCTGCATAAATGACTAGAGGTTCAAGGATGGACCCAATGGCTGAAGCAATGGGTCTGCCTGGTGGGTTGTTTACACTTGTATGCACCTTTGGTAATATGTAACAAACCAGAATTCTGGGATTGGGCCTACATAGAAATTGTTTTTAATCATCCTCTATTGAAGAACATCGAACAATATGTTTTGTTATGGTGCATTTGTATAGCGCCTTATATACCATTGGTATGATCTCAAAGGGCTCTGGGTTGAACACTGTTGGGGACCATGGTCCAGATTAGTGGAGAGAGTAGGGTAGTAAATAATGCTTGGGTGCACTCAGTATGTGTGCAGCCAGTGCAGTTTATGTGGTCTGTAGCTGCATTCTAATGCTAGGCATTATGCAGTGGTTGTGTGGGATCACTAGAGTGTGTGCAGCAAGGCTGTTGACCTCGGGTCTGCATTCTGGCGGTGCTGGAGCTTGTGTATCAGATTATGTATGCAGCTAGGCTACTTTATTCGTTGGGTATAGCTGCCTAGGTATGTGTTCAGCTATGCCACAAATTGATTGAGGGGTATAGCTGCATTCTTTTGTTTGTTGGTGTAGAGGAGAGAGTGAGCATATCGGCGTGTGCAAGTGTCTGTACGTATTGGTGGGGGAACCCCATTCCTGAATACCTTCCAGTGCCTGCTGAGCTGGCCATATCCATTCTAGAGCTTTAGAGCATTGGTTTGCCAAGAGACGATCTCTGTCTGTTGTGGACTTTCTTCTGATCACCAGGCTTGCGGATTTCTTTCCCTACTTGGCAGTGTCATTGGCATTCAGTTGCCCTATTCTTGATCTTTATTGGCTTAAACAAATTGCAGGTCTATGGTCATCCCAGTGTGCCATTGATTCTGTCCTTGTTTATTGGATGATACCTTCTCGTTGTGAAGTTACATCCAGTTCCAATCTATCAGACTTATGAGTACTAAATAGATTCAATAACTGATGTTCTGTGGACCCAAGATCCAGCATCAGTGGCTATGGTCATGCCTATGTCCTGTTGAGACTTGTGAGATTGGCATGGTGACAAGAGCGACACAGACACAAAAGATAACTGTTTTCACAACCTTTATTAAAGATATTTGGGTTGGTGAAATGCCTATCTTGCTCTATCTCTAACTGGGAGTAGTCTCGACCAGAAAACAAAAGAAAAATAGTCGGGGTTTGTTCATAAAATAAAAGGGATGTCTGTGTCGAACCTATGCTTGCCCTCACTTTCTAAATACAATAATGTTTTCAGGATAATATTCAAACAAAAGGGTGTATGAAAGTAAAGTCAGGATGGCACTGGAGCTGTCCCCCAGCTCCCTTCCCCAAGATGGAGTGACTTGGGAAACTTCACAGTTCAAAAGGTTGTTACAGTTCATTAATCACAGTTCTTCTCAAGCTCCTCTGGGCTCTCCCTTTTCCCCAGGGTGGAATAGTATTTATCTTAGTTTCCCAGCAGTTTCAACTAAGTTCCTCGTGATTTGTTAACACCATGTTCATACACTTTGTCTTTTCCTCAATATCAAATCAACCATAGCCTTCTGACTAGTTCTGTACTACAACTCCCACTATCTCTTTCTCTCTGGGCAGAAATGGGTTGTAGGCTTTACCAAGTCTATGTTAGTGCACTTGTCTTTCCAAATCATCAATAGTTCACTAACACAAATAGCTCTGCTTTTCAATGGGCCTCTCGGGGTTCCTTTCCCCAGGCTCTGGGCCCTCTGGTCTCAATGGTTTCACTTCAAGTTCATAACACACAAAGGTTCACAAAGCACACCATTCAACAGTTTCTTCTCTTTAGGGAACAACAGCATTTGTATCACTTGAAGGATTTTGCTCCCACTTCATCTCTCTCAAGGGGAGCTACCGGTTTCTTTTAGTTAAAACTGGGACTGTATCAAAGGCTTTCGAAAACGCATAGCTGAATCCTTCTTCTATGCGCAACTACTGTGATACTTAGCTCCCTTTTCTTTTGGCTTGCGGTTGTTGCATTTTCTCTAGCACATGGGACTTTGCTTTGTCCCCAAGTCTCTAGCACCCTCTGAGCTTCCTTTTGTTTTCCCATTATGCCACTTGCACACTTTCTTTTACTTTGGCATTGGTGTTCGCCTTCAATTTTACATGTGGGCTGCTTGCCGCTCTTTCAAATCACTTTGCTTTCTGTCCGCCTCAAATAGCATCCTGGCTGAAAACGTACTGGTTTCCTTTTCATGAGGCAATGCTTTTTTTTGTTATAGTTCTTTTCTTTACCACATGGGTCCTGGACCCCACTAACTTTCTCATTAATTCGGGTCCCAGACCCCTTTGGCTTTCTCATTAAGCTCGGGTCCCAGACCCCTTTGGCTTTCTCCTCCAAGTTCCACAATGCCCTTCTCTCTATGGACAATAGTGGACTGTATTTATAACCAATCACTTGCTTTACTTGCTTTCTGTTTCGTGCCGTTTTAACAATCTTGCTTCCCCTCCCTCTTCTGCTCCAGTCACCCGTACACTCCAGAGTTTCTCTTTGTCACACGAAACTCACCAGGGAGCGTAGCGTTGGCAAACAGTTTCTCTGGGATGCTTTGGGTCGAGGTCAGGGTCTCACCACTTGCCCCTCAGACACCCTTGGGACCGCACATGTCCTAAGGGAACAAGCATTTGCTGGGACACAGCGAGCAGGCTACAGTTTGCCTCACTCTGGCTCCTTGGAGACACGGCTCCCTAGCCACGCTGCAGCCCCACACACACACACAGGGACAGCCTCTTGGCACACCGTTCTCCTCTGGATCACACATGCTTCTCCTTCTGCAGCTCCCTGTTCGTTGGCTCCTCTAGTCCAAAATGCCTCTCCAGCTTCTTCTGCTCTGGCTACAAAATCTGCATGGGACTGAAAAGGGATCCCCTGCTGGACTCAGCCATGCAGTCTCCCTCTTGCTCTCCCAACTTAACCTCTCTGTGGTCTCTCAGCAGTCCCTTTTTATACCCTGGTGGTGCATCAATGGCCTGTAGGTGTGTGGTCAGGGTGGGTTTGCCTGACCTTCAATATTACAATTAAAAGGATATGCTTGCCCTCTGAAAGAGAGTTAAGTGGAGTCAGGAGTGAGTGGTCAGTGTTAAACGCCTGATCCTTCCTGACTATTTATGGGAAAACCCAATGGTATTTGGTGGCAGTCTTTCCACTGTTTCTCAAGATGTTTCTCATGGGTAATCCTTACTGCTCTCGGTTGCCTCTTCTTCCCAATACTAGTAGAAAATGGGAAGGGGGGGGTGGAATATGATTGTAAATATCCCATGAGAGCTGAGGAATAGGTTTCAGAGAAAGAATGGAGAGAGGGAGATTGGGTGTATTTGGAAATAACCCATTAAGGCTGAGGGAGGTTTGCCTGACCTTCAATATTCCAAGTAAAAGGATATGCTTGCCCTCTAGTCCTGAAAGAGAGTTAAGTGGAGTCAGGAGTGAGTGGTCAGTGTTAAACGCCTGATCCTTCCTGACTATTTATGGGAAAACCCAATGGTATTTGATGGCAGTCTTTCCACTGTTTCTCATGGGTAATCCTTACTGCTCTCAGTTGCCTCTTCTTCCCAGTACTAGTAGAAAATGGGAAGGGGGGGTGGAATGTGATTGTAAATATCCCATGAGAGCTGAGGAATAGGTTTCAGAGTGAAAATGGAGAGAGGGAGATGGGGTGTATTTGGAAATAACCCATTAAGGCTGATGGAGGGTGGGTTGGTATACAATTGAAAAGGGGCGAATACTGTGTCTCGCCCTCGGGTATTCTCCTCCCAATTCCTTGTGACCCTCCACTCAGGTGAACCTCCCTCGCTTGTCCATCCCCAGGTTCTGGATCCAACAGCGATGGCTGTCCCCTGGCCACCAGAGAAGGATCCCAGGCAGTAGGTGGGAGAATACCGTCGGGTTTCTCACAGACTGCAGTTGCTTATAGGATGACACCTTCTCAGTGTTTCTTTACTTCAGTTCTGTTATATCCGACATAGCGAGTACATCGTAGGTATGAAGACTGGTACCGGTGGATGGCAAGATCTGACCCATCGTAATGTTTGAAAACATAAGTGCTATTAGGCTTTGGAGTTAAGTTCAGTGCATTAGTTCCCAGATAAGTGGGGTTGATACAGATTAACATAAAAAGGCCCAATTGTGCTGTTTGAACATAAGTACTATTAGGCTCTGGGTTTGTAGTTCTGCGCATTAATTCACAGATAAGTAGGATTAACAGAGGTTGACCTCTCCTGGACTGATAATGCAATGCATACTTGGAAGAAGAAAATGATTAAGCTCAGTCGTGGCGAAGAGTATAAGCACTATTAGGTCTCTGGTTTAGAGTCACAGTTGTTAGTTTTCATATAGAAACAAAATATCTACCGGTTTTAATGCACGGGGCCTGCCTGATCGAGAACACTGAGCAAGGCCATTCATAACGTAGGGGCGTAGGTGTTGTTTGTCTCAGGTTTTCGACTCATGGGCAATAAGAATGATGTGGCGCGGTTTGGGTTTGCACAGTTAGCTTATTGGCACATTGATGTAGCTGTACCATTTATTGCCGAGCCAGCAGCTTCCTTGTGTTGAGATGAATTGATCACTAGAGTTGGCTTCCATGTTTCGATTGTTCTTACCTCTCTGTGGTTCCAGCCATTTCTGGCCTTTGGTCTAGTGGCTCCCAGGGGTCCATTAATGATTTAGGGAAAGAGCCAGGTTTTGAATGCTTTTGGGAAAGCCATGTGGTCTTGGCTGTGTCTAATGTGGGGAGGCAATGAGTTCCTCAATGTTGGTGCCAGGGTTGAGTAGGGGAACCCTCCAATCCTGGTAGAGTTGGAGGCGGGAACCACTAGGTGGAGGGCCGTGCTAGACCTTAGGGTGCGGGATGGGAGGTAGGGCTTAATCTTTTCTTTAAGGTATTAGAGGCCGGCTTTGTGCACCGCTCGGTGAGTAATGCACAGGATTTTCAAGGTAGCCCTTTGTCCAATTGGGAGCCAGTATAGGGTATGGCGAGCAGGAGAGATGTGATCCCTTTGTCGCAGTGCAAGAAGAGAAAACATATCCATGTCTTTGGCCCGAGTATTATCAAGAACAGAACAAAGGAAGTGCTGAGCAACATCAAAGCAACAATACAAAACAAAAAAATATGTAACCTTCTTGAATACATAAAACAGTTCTAGTGGGAGTGAAATTGATGATGCAGGTGGAGATTCAACACCATCAACATCCCACACACAAACAATGCAACCCGAACAGAGTTTTCAGGGAGGAGGGAGACGAGGAAGGAACAAGGAGACGATTCAGGCAAGCTGAATATGGAATATGGTATGTTATGTTGATTTATACCACGCACCGCTATCACCCAAGGGCAGTCTCCAGGTGCTCATGTGGTTCTGCAAGAGAAGAGGGCTGGTTGTGTTAGTGGGGATAGGACGATAGGAAATGTTCAGAACCAGGAGGAACTGGCGTCTGTGAGCATTGTCTTGCATGTGGGAGTTTGGAAGGCCCGTGTGTTGTAACCGTATGGGTAGGACTCAGTGCCTTGGATTTGTGCTAGTGTTTGTGTTGGGTGGGTACAGCATTAATTTTTTGCCAGTCATTTTTTCGATGGGTGTTTGCCAATTTCTCTCTCTCTCTCTCGTAAAAAAAACCATTGAAAAACAGGGGGCTGTGGGGAAGGCTAGACAAGGGGGTGGTTGGGAATAGTGTTACATTAATATAGGAAGGCAGGGCTTGGTGGGGAACACCCCCAAAAAGAAAAAACATTTGTTTGATGGGTTTAAAAAAAAATAATTGGACAAAAAACCCATCGAAAAAAAAGGACTGGCGAAAAATGAACATAGAGCCGTTGGCTGTGTGTGTCGTGCGATCTTAGGGTGGTGCTTGTGGTTGTACGCACTTGTTAGTTGTATCCATAAGGAGTCCAGAGTCACGGATGGCTGTTAGGTGTTTGGATATATAATGCTGGTGTGTATGTGTGTAGAGTTGATGGATTTATGGACCATGTGCAGAGGTGTTCCCTCTGGTGTGGTTTCCAGTCTCAGAAAGTTGTTAGGGTGTGAACATTAGATTAATTCTCAGTGTGTTTATGTGTATTGTTGCTAGCCCTCAGTCACGTGTAGTGGTGTTGGTTATGTTGGAGGAGCAGGAATTGAGGAAATGGGTTAGTAAGTCGGTCGGTTAAACGTTGCCTCTGCCGTGAGTCTTAGGTTTCCGCTTGATGGTATTTACCAACATTCTTGGTTGTGGATTGTGGGCCAATCGTATACCGTGTTTTTAACAAGGTTACTTTCCTTGTTTGCACATTATGCATTTCTGCCTGTGGTCATTCTGGCCGAATTTCTTTTTTAATATATATGCTGTCTTTTTGGGGTCGGTTGGGGTGGGTTAGATGGAGGTTGCCCCCTCACCCCCCACAACCCCATTTAAAAAATAAAAATCGACCAAACTGACCATGGGGAAAGAGGAAAGTGACCTTGTTAACAACAGATACAACTGGAATACGAACCAGACAATTGAAATCAGGCAACAATTGGGATAGCAGACATGGTAGTGCCCATTTTTTAAATCTTTCTACAGATATCCTAACAGAGGATGTGATTAACATGTTGAATAAAGGCCCAAGATCGTATCCGTCAAGAGAGCTGATCCATTTGAGACAGAGATCAAACTCAGGCGTTTCTTTCAGGTAATCAGGTTGAACATTTTTTTCAAGCATTTGTCTATAAGAAAGAGGAGAGCATTACAGGACTTAAATTGCCCTCTACTTTCCAACCTCCCCACGCAGATGTAAGTCCTGAGATTTAGTGCAATCTGTGAAGTTGGTACGTGACAAATCTGTTGTAAATATAGAGATAGTAGCTGGTTTATTAAGTTATTATAGTATAAAACCTTAAGATAAGTTGTGTACAAACAAATGTTTTGGACAAAATGAAATGGTTGTGGCACACCTGCACGTATACTCCTTCCCCATGTCGCAGGCCGCCATCCCCTCAAAAATCGTGTCATGGAAGACGTGATGGTGACAGCAATTACTTCCTTCCCTAACAACCAAGTTCTACAAATCCGCATTTCCCGACAGTAAGTATGGAATTGTGCTACCCATTCCCTAATGGGCTGTAGGAATGTGCAAAAGTGAACATTAATAATGATAGTGTTGCTAAGTGTTTGGGTGGTATGATTTTTTTCCTGAAATGGCGTGCAGACTCAGCGGCACACAGTCCCTCCTTGCAATGCTTGCAATTACGCAAAAGATAAGTGTCCTATGGAATAACCACAATGGACGCATCCGTACGACGGCAGCAGGCTCTGGATGGCTGCATGTTGTCCACCAACTAGCAATGCGTGTGGGAACGGAGGTTTGTGCGTACTGCAAGTACAGGCATGTGTATGTGTGCCTCTGTGTCCTGATAACATCAGCACTCTGCAGCATGTGCGAAGGAACGTTAATGTGGTCGGGGCGTGCACCCACGTTCTACAGATAGGCATGCAAATAAGCATCCCACCTGGTGCCCCCTATAAGTAGCCAGCATCTTTCCAAAATGGTCATCGCACGTGTTGCGCACTATTAGGACGTAGAAATTTGGCAACAGTGTGTATAGTACACCCAGGCACATGCGCACAACGCAGTGCGCCCAAAACACGTCCACCGGACAGTCGTCCAAAATCATAGATGCCAACATTCTGTGCCCAAAAATGTGTAGGGATGTTAACGTTTCAACAATCGTACCTACCATATTGATGACATAACGGGAAATGATGCCACTTCAACTTCACGCAATGAAATGACAGTACATAACATCACAGGAAATTATTTCACATTAACTTTCACCTTATGACATCACAGGAAATGACCTCAGTTGGCATATGGCCTTCAAGAGATCCCAGGAGCGGAGTGCCTGGTGTGCTCCATCCCATATCCTCTGACCCATCATGATAAAGAGACGTACCAAATGAGTGACGTGTACATAATGTCACCAGTTTCTTCCTCAGCAGAACACAATTTTCTCTTGAAACATATCAATAACAATGTAATTCACCATTCACTTTGGATTTTTAGAACTCGACGAAACCTAGTGAACAATGTATGAGATCAAGACACATATAC
Organism: Ambystoma mexicanum; assembly: GCF_040938575.1. Taxonomy (NCBI): domain Eukaryota; kingdom Metazoa; phylum Chordata; class Amphibia; order Caudata; family Ambystomatidae; genus Ambystoma; species Ambystoma mexicanum. The sequence continues at coordinate 850,180,934 of NC_090939.1, forward strand.
TACTTCTGTACGAATTAACCATTCTAATAGGTCTTGGTAAAACAAACGACATGTCAGTGAGTAAAGACGAGCAAGTAAAGAAAGTGATTATAGTGTTCTAAGTAGGTAAATGCAGTCACTTTTTAAATAGCAAAGGGTACCTTGACATCAAACAGATTGTGTTTTGTAGAGGCCTAACAAAGCCTACACTTTTTAACAAAAAACAAGTGTACTTGGTGTTACAAACTGTAATGTTACATTGAAATAAGTAAGCATCAGAAAATGGGGCCAAAATATGAGCAAACATACAATACAGGGTTCCAAAATCAGGGGAGCTGGGAGCAATGTAGATGCTACTTGTAGCAGAGAAGAGCCTGCCTAGCTTAACACTCAACAGGTAGCAGGAGCTACATTTGACTCCCACACCAACTACTCCCAAACAAGCATATCAATTTGGGACAATCTGTAATTAAACATTATGACAAAATCATTCGAGAAAAGAATCCTTAGTTATAAAAAGTCCTCTACACGTGTTTCACCACAAAGTGTGGATCTTCAGGAGGTGCAAAGTACTCTTATGTTGATTTATCCTACTTATGATTTGGCAGTTTGTTTTATAATTTCACCAGACAATTTATCAATGCTTTTTGTACTGGTTGAATGGAATGGGTTTCATAATCCAATGTTTCTTTGATGGAGAGGAAGTAGTAGATACTTCTTTCCTTGGTGGCCGTGAACAGGAGTTTTTTTGTTAGGACAGTTTATGCTTTAAATTTGCTTTTCTTTTCTACATTGATTGTATTCTTGTGTGTTCGGATTGGTTAAAGGATTGGAATGTGTATAAGGTCTTTATAAAATTATATCACTGTAACCAAGATCCAAGTATCGCTATGTAACTAAGATAATGTCATGCAACAGCGCCTTGATGCCCTTGGGCTACTAGTGCGCTTTACAAATCCAAATAAATAAAAAAAGTTTTCCTAAAAACATAATATATCACTCAGTTTCCTATAAAGGCAATGTGATCTCACAACGAACAGATACAGTAGTGGGGGTTTGTGAAAGGTGCATAAAGGCTCAAAATAGACATCACTGACTTTCCTACACAGTCACTCAGACCTCACAAGATACACATACACTGGTGGGGGTCTGTGCAAAGTGCATTAGCGGCTTTCGCAAGATATCACTAAGTTTTCTATATAATCAGTCAGACCACACACGGTACACAAACACTGCGGGGGCCTCTGAATATTCTTGAGCCGTATGTCACAAATGCATGTGACGGCCTGGGTAGGCTGGGGTAAAAGAGTGTTTCTTGAAACCATTTCTAGAAGAAATTGAGTGTATTTCACTTTTCGCCATGGTGGAATGGCTAAAAGTGGTGTCCTACAGTGCGTCTGCAACTACCAGCAACCATTTCACTTTGGGTGAATACGCACAGTAGTGGAGACATTTATGAACGTCCCTTCCTGTCACCCACACCCGCAACAGCAACATTCCCCATAGTCCAAATGTCATAGGTAGCTTGCAGAAAAAGGGAGTATACGCATGTGCGTTTACCCAAGAATAGCGACGGCCTTGTCCTGATGAAAAAGAAACATTACTTCATCCCTTTGCAGTGTCTTCTTTGCAGCACAGCAACATTGCATACTCAAACAGATGCACACACTTCCACCAATAACATTGAACAGCTCTCCATGTCACAGTATTAGTTGTTTACAACAGCCCTCTGCGAACGCACCGCCGCCACAGTTTCGTAATCCCTGTACAGTCCCATTTCCATAGCCGCCATCCACAAAGTCGCCGGATGTGCCTTTCGAGATGCGTGACGACACAAGTGCCAACATGACCAGCCGACCACACCTAAGGTGCGCGTGGGCCCTCATTTCGGGTGCAGGAGCAGGACTCTCCGACAGCAGCAAAGCATAGGGTTGAGCAATGTACGCAGTATTTTTTGGAAAGGGCAGGTTTACAAACACATCGCTATGTCCCATTGCACATGCATGCATGTTTCCGAACAATGTACGGCTGCTTTCTGGCTGAAAGATCTCCACAACAATCCGCCCAAACGTCACACCGTAGAAGTGCTGTGTAATGTGTTTGCGCCTTTTCTAAGCAGCGGAGTGTGGATAGGTTTGCCCTGCAAGTAATGGTGCACCACATCTGCTCACCTACAGTGCGCCTGCAACTAGTACCAGCCATGTCACTGTGCCTAGGTTCGCACACCAGTGGCGAAAATTATGATTGGGCCTTGGTGGCACCTACACCTGCATCAGCAATAGTCCCCATTGTCGCAATGTCATTGGTAACTTCCAGAGAAAGGAGTATACACATGTGCGTGTACCCAAGTACGGCAACAACCATGTCCACATGAAGCACAAACATTCCTTCTTCCATTTCCAGTTTGTTCTTTGCAGCATGCCGTCATTGCGTACTGTTCAGGTTCCACACACTTCCACCAATGACATTGAAGAGCTCTGCATGTAACAGTATCAGTTCTGTACAATAGTCTTCTGCGTACACATCCCGCCCAGATATTTTACTGCACAATCCCTGTGGCTCCATAGTCCCATTTCCATCTGCGCCATCCTGAAAAAGCCCAGATGTGGCTTTCGTGCTGCGTGCAAGCATGGGAGCATAACGTGCAACCAGGGTAGGGGCAGTTTGTTATAAGGGGCAGCTCTTAAAAGAGCTTTGTTAGTTTTGGTATTTTAAAGGCTTCTAGAGGAAGACCTTCTTTTAAAAAAAAAATTATTTCCTGTTTTCTTTTGCGGGCATTCTTAAAAGTAAACTCTTCACTGCATCTTGTAGACAGGCAAACAAAACAGCATTACCAATGGGCTACAAAGAAAGGCCATCTGGTTCGAAAAATTCCACATTTCCACAACTAATGAGGTCATTGTTGCAGACGAGCATCCCAGCAGCGGACAAAAAAGTATTCCTGCTTCTGTTGATGAGACACCTTCCTGTGCCTGGCTCGGAACATCATCCATGATCAGTGGCACACACTCTTTGTGGTGTTATCGATGAGAACACCACCTTGGCAGTGGGGAAAAGCCTCTTCACTAGCTTTAGCAACCTCTTTAGTAGATAGAACAAGCCTAAACAAGACATGTAACCAATGTGCATGCCGCCGTAGTGGATGACGATGTCGCGTCTACCGAAACTTGCCAGGTCTTTGCAAAGTGCATCCATGTCGGCAAAACTGCGCTTGTAGACACCGTTCCACAATGCGACCACTCCTTCCAACCCGAAATTCCCATCAAAGTTTATTTCCAGTGCATACTCGTGCAGATGTAGTAGAAAGGCATCACCTATAGGCAACACAATAGGTTTCGCCATGTCAACCAGCCTCACTACGCAGAGAATAATGTACAGCAGTGTGAGGGCCCCTTCCTGTGAACTACACCCAGAGTACCTGATTGGACATTCCCAAAACGTGTGCGGTTCCCAAAGTACCGCGAGGGCAGCACCCCAGGATACTAGTACCAGACGACCTTCCCTTTCCACTGCCTTTTGACCTCATTGGGTACGGGTAAATGGGCACACACGATTCCACAAACGCCATCCAAGACGTTACCATCTTACAATGGCTGTGCTGCACAACACTTCATAGGTACCGTTAGAAAATCAGCCTGCTACTGTACTGTCACTTGCCAGCACGTCCAGTACAAATTTCGGTAATAGATTGCAAAATGTGTGCATCTACTTTCATCCACTTGCGCACCCACTACCACAAATTTAAGGTACCAAAAATGTTTCTGCACTATGCGTGTTGTGTTAGAAGTACCTCTGCGCGCGGTATCTGCCACTAAGCGGCCATTAAGGTCTTTAAAAGCATACTGTTTTTTTTCCCATCCCCTACCATGAAGTGGCACGTTAGTGATATGTGCTTGCAACGTTCTCATTGACCCATTGAGCATCTATGGAGGATAGCTCAGCGGCAACATGCTCGCCTTGGAAGCAAGACGACACGAAGCAACAAAGGTTTGATCCCCGGGTCCACGCTTAGAAACCTCTGGGTATTAAGCGCGTTATAAATAACCTATCATATCATATCATCATATCATACAGTGTAATATCGACACCGGAATTTCTTGCTTTGCTTCCCACAATGGTACGAAATGTTTTCCCCACTAACCGACCTCCTACATAAAGTGTACAAAAATGGCATCAATAGCAGCATTGATCGTATCGTACCCAGGGAAAACAACTTTCCAAAAGAGCATTGCCTGCACAGCTGTACTTCTGGGTAGGCTGCACTATTACAGCAGGCTCTTTTTAAATGTGCCTCCTTGCACTCTCCGCCTTCTGCAACACATCCAGAAGAGGAGTGCGCGACTTGGGATGGTATCTGTCCTGCACTGCAATGTTGCCAATAGCTCCCAGTGGCTGCAAGGAGTAAAGGGAGAAGACTATGAATTAGGCAGAAGGCCTTCTGGCCCCTGGACCACAATACCTTCAAATCTAACTCCCTATATACGTACGTGTGCGAGCTCTTCCCTCATCCGTCTCCAACTCCCTCAGGGTCACGCGCTTCTACAAAAAAACAGTTGTGGTATATATGCTTTTTCACCTGGGGCTCCCTCTGCAACATGTTCCCTGCCTCCTTGACACTTGAGGCGAACCATTGACGGTTCCGGAAGCACCTCAAACCTTTCTCTTTGTGTCTGCAGTTTCTGCTCATCTCCCAGGATAACTGCATGATGTAAACTTAATATGCACTACTTACCTGACGCGACTGTGATGTCGGACCCGTGTCACCTCCCCCTGCCAGGCAAACCCCTACACTGGCTTTCTAGGAAACCCTGCACTTGAAGACTGTTTCCTGTATGCCTAACAGTGCATCCACCACCTCGTGTGTGCACTTATCCATACACTTGGCACAATTGGCCCATATGTTTACTTGTTGTCATTTCTTCTTCTTCCCATGTACTGTACCTTCCCCTCCCTCCACCCACGCACTTGGGTGATTTAAGTCACACCTGGCCTAGTAGGTTCATTTTTTCTGTCTCCCCTCTGTTTGCCTTGCTTTGCCTCGTTGTGGTTTGCTACACGTGTGTGTAGGCGCATTACGAATGCCGTAGCATACAATCGCACATCATATTATATCATACACACAATGCATGGAAAACGGCGGGATGCCTGCCACTTACCGAGTACACTGCAAAGTTGTTGTTTGGTTTCCGCACTACCCCCCTTACTGCACACGTGTAAAAAAATATTGGGCACACGCAGCACACCTTGCATGTTACTAACTCCAAAGAAATACATTCATTTGATGCATACACCCAGGCTGCCTGCTCCTTAGATTCCTCACTTCAACCTTAGCCTTCTGCACTTCTTTGTGCAAAAAAACCTGGTACACTTTTTGAGTACACACCTGACCCACCAACCTTATAAACAATGTCTTTCACTCCACAGTTTCCTTTCCATGGCACCCATCCAGAAAATGGCTGGATGTGGCACGTGGAAGCGTAACATACAGCGTAAACCGCAGACTTTTCATGGTAGGGAGGGAGTGAGGTAGGGGGTGGGTATGGGGGATCAGGAGGGGTAAATGTAAAACAGGATAAGGCGTTCTGGTCTGCAGTACTGTCTCAGAAAATAAATGGCTTTTTATGGCTTTTTTGTCCTGTTTTTGTTATGTACATGCTTGCTTACACATTTTTTTGTTTTTTATGTCTTTCGATGCGTTTCTGTTCCCTTCGCCTCCTCACACTTGTACGTGCTTCTCTTGCAGTTCTACATGATTGTATGCAATGCTGCGTGCAGAGTGGCAAACAAAACAGCATTGCAAATGGAGGGCAAAAAAAATCCATTTCCTTGCACCCAGTGCAAATCTTGCTCCTTAATGCTGTCATAGTCGGTGCTGAACATCCCAGCACTGCACATAAAGGCACACATGCTTTTGTTTATAAAACACCCCCGACCTGCACCTGTGGGCAAATTACAGCCTAATGTTCAACACGTGCAATTACCTACAGCATGTGCTCGCGAACGCATAGCTCCTCACTGTGGTTGTTCCTCCAAGAGTAAAATGCTCTCCGCACCCATTATTCAAAGGTCACCATCCTCGGAGAGAAACAGAGGCAAATCTATATGGCTGCAGTATGGTATGCTGGTTGTCGTCAAGGGATAGGCTTTTGGGTGCATAACCAATGGCCTACAGCCCTTGGCCATGTGCCCAATACTGTAGGCCTTACCTACACCCAGCCCAGCATAATGGACTCATGAAAGAGAACATTTCCCACAGACCACAATCCAGAAACGTAATATATGACGGGTGGTGCAAAAGGCAACAAATATCAACCACAAATAGCGCCATGTGGCTCCCTAATGTGCAAGGTGGTGCCGTAATGGGGACAAGGTCCTGCACAACCATTTTTCCAACGTCACCACCAGCGGGGACATGCACACTTAAAAGTGCATGTTGGCGTGCTATTCAGCAGGCCTAGCCTCTTCGGTCACTGGCTACAGGGTACAGGCTTTTTGCCATACACCCAACAGTGTTGCCCTTGGCCACACCGATCTCAACATAACAGACTTATGCAGGTGAACAAGTGGCCAGGTACATGCAGGTCCCCCCTAGCCACTTCTAAGCATCCACTACTTCAACACTTCTCCCACAGGACACACTGGAGGAGTCATCACTCCATCAGGTCCAGGCATTTACTACACAGTGTAAGAATTGCAACCAATCCCCACAACCATAAAAGCAACATTTTATGCAATGATCATAAATCAGGTACCATATGGTACCGGACACATATCAGGTCAATTGTGCTATTCAACCACGTCTACAAGGTCCTGCACAACCATTTTTACAACATCATAACCAGCGGAGACATGCATACTTAAAAGTGAATGTCGGCGTTATGGTGGGTGGCGTGCTCTTGAGCAAGCCTAGCCTCTTCGGTGACTAGCCTAGGGGCTACAGGCTTTTTGGCATACACCCAACAGTGTTGCCCTTGGCCACACCCAGCTCAAGAGAACAGACTTATGCAGATGAACAAGTGGCCAGGTACATGCCGGTCCCCCCTAGCCACTTCTAAGCATCCACTACTTCAACACTTCTCCCACAGGGCACACTGGAGGAGTCGGCACTCCATCAGGACCAAGCATATACTACGCAGTGTAATAATTGCAACCACTCCCTGCAACCATAAAAGCAACATTTTATGCAATGATCACAAACCGCACATCGAGGACAGCATTGTAAAACCTACTTCAACCCACCACTTTTGCCAGTGCAAGCTGGCCACCCATTCATGGAAGGGTCTACAGGCTTAGCACACGCAACACACCGTACTGCAGTGAAGGTTGCAAGTTTCATGAGTTCTCCATTGTTCTCCCCTTCTGCCATTGCTCTACCATCACTGACCGCTGGGCCTCACCACACACTGAACACCCTAGTGCAACCTATGTTTTACTTCTCATTTCATGTGTAATGCAGGCCCCATCTGCAAACAGCCATGCCAACTTTCACCCTGGCCACATCTGTACATACATTGTGGTAATGTACGCATAGCAGCTCACTTCTGCTGTTCCACCAAGTGCACAATGTCCTCCGCAACAATTGTGTGCTACTCACCAACTCCAAATACATGCACAGTAACAACTGCATTGCTGCATTATATTGTGGAGGCTGTGATGAAGGCTTAGGCTGTTGCACACTCACCACAACATAACAGTGCCATGCAGGCGACCAGGTACGCATGTGCCAAATATCACAAAGCCAACATACTCACCAGCACTTCCACCCAACCGCCACACCATAAAGCAGAGACGCAAGGACACGTGTTCCACTTACCGTAATGCAACAACATAGCGCTCTGTTTGGCACCGCTACACACTTTCAATCAGAAACCATTATAAGCATGCCAACCAAACAAGACAATATTCACAACATTCAGCCTGCTCCCACCACGCTAGTACGTGCATAGAACCAATGGTGCATACTGCGCTGCAACACTTATTAATCTACGCAATGGACACTACGCAAGCACATAAAAGAAACACTTGCACCGGGACCTCTTCCTTATGTACACTATTCCGTTAATACACCCAGTGGACACACAGCATAACTGCTCAATGCACCATCTCTAACCATACACCGACAACTGTAGGTTGTTCTACCAATCACCACACACACATGCAACCAGCATTGTGTGCACTGCAGCCAAATCCGACACAATAAGCAACAATGTGGCCCCTACTTTCAACCAGTGGACTTACCTTTTCAACCAATGGACATAATTTGCTGCGGCAGGGTTGCAGGTATGCAGCCAAGGGGCTACAGACTTAACTCACACAGCACACCATAGTACATGCTATGTTTACATCGTCATGTGTCGTGGAATGCACTCCCCTTCTGCAAATTTGCCTGCCACCGGATACCACTGTCAGACCACCGTCTTCTTGTACATTGATATATATCACGTGAAGTTCTTCTCACTCCTGCACCTTTTCCATCCCTTCTTCCCACTACCAGATGGCGTACACTACGATTTTCAGGTCCTTTTGCAGCCGCATTGTCTTCCGATATAACATACCACCGGCATGGAACACTTTTCACACATCCCGTCATCGCACACTGTAGTGCAATCAAACGTTTGACCGTGCTGTGAACAGGGAAATAGGACGGCGCAGTGGTTCCAGATATTACTATTTTCAGTACGCACACTGCTACGTACAAAAGGCCTAGTCATGCACACAGTAGTGTAGAACCTTGCCACACACACCGCAACACTGTCCTCCGATACACCATGGCACCGTTTCCCAAAAACATTGATGCACAGCACGCTTCCCTCCAGCCAAACACCAGCCGCGCGTCCACTGTTCGCCGACAGCACAGCGTACCGCAGGCCGATGAGACCTCGGTCCGCGGAGCGAACAGGGAAATGGGTCAGCGGAACGGACCCAGATATCACTCATTTTTTGGAATGTACATTTCAGTATTTTGCAAAGAAATTACTGGTCCGATTTCAACCAAACACACAAAAGCACACTTTCTGGGCCAAGCCCCTGCTCCTGCCGCACATTTGGTGAAAATCCATCCAGCCGTTTGGGCTGTAGCCGTGCGCAAAGATTTTCCCCATTCAGTCTATGGAAGAAAGAAAAATGGTGGCCCCCTCTATAACCCCCCCCTGCACGAAACCTCCCCAACTTGGTGAAATAATTCAGAGTCGCCGATATACTTTTTTTGCAAAGTGTGGTGAAGATTCCTCCACGGGGAGCAAAGTTATAAGTCGCCAAATAAGTGCTCTTCCTATGGGTTTAGCAACTTAACCATAACTACACAGCCACTACCGCGGGCTGTGTAATATATATATATTTGGGAAGTCATGACCAGTTGAACTCGGCACGCTCCCATCCTCCGTTGATGTCCCCTATAATGCTCTGTCCCCCATAATGTCATTGTGTATATTATTGTATGTTATTGTGAATCCCTTCTTCTATAATATATATGTGGCCTTCGGCTCTGCATTAAGCCGGTCATGACTTCCCAAATACACTAAATTTCAGGGGGTTTGTTGCAATAAATGTGGTGAACTTAACTAAACTTTAACTAAAGATTTTTCAGTGAATTTCAAGGGTTTTGTTATACCATCGGTTCTTTCCACACCACTGGCCAATGCCTCCAGCCATATCCACTGTATATTTTACAACATTACCAGGTCACTAGCCATGGCCTTCAGCCATGTCCAGTATATATTACAACATTCTCAGGCCACACGCCATGGTCTTCGGCCGTGTCCACTGTATATTTTACAAAATGACCAGGCCACTAGATATGCTTTAACTATACCCACAGTATATGTTACACCATTACCAAGCCACTAGGCGATGGCCTCGGCCGAGCCCACTGTATATTTTACAACACTACCAAGCCACTAGCCATGGTCTTTGGATGGGGCCAGTTGCCACGGCCGTATATTTTACAACATTACAAAGCCACTCATGGCCTTCGTCCATGGCCAGTGCCCACTGTATATTTTATAACACAACTAGGCCACTAGCCATGGTCTTTGGGCACGGCTGATATTTTACAATACTACAGGCAGTGCTCCAGATAAGATTAGTATTTTACTCCCTTTTTTGAAAATTGAGAGTAAAATGATTTTTTAGGGAGTAAAAACATGAGTCCTGTTTCCAATGGGAGTATTTTATCAACAAGTAAATATATGTTCAACTGCAAAACAGAAATGTTTTTTTTTAGAAATACTTCTTTGCACCAAGTTATTCATGCATATTAAAAGATACATTTGACCTCTTCCATAATTATAGTAATTTCTTCCTGTGGAACTACATGAACTACTAGTCCAAACACATCCATGGAACTGTTTGGGTAAAAGCAAGGGCACAAGCTCCAATGTTCCATTTATCCATTTTTTATTGGGAGTATGTTTACTCCCCATTTTAATTTTTGGGGCGTATTTGCCTATTTTTAGGGAGTAAAAGTGGCTGATACACTGCTTATCTGTAGGGCTGACTACTGGCCTTCGCTTGTGCCCACTATTTTTTAAAACACTACTACCTGACTGTAGCTGTACAAATAAATATGTTTTAAAAATAATAAAATAGTTTTCCCCCATAACCGCGAGTATAATAACAATGTACTACAGATAGCCCCGGTTGTCTGTATTAGTTGGATACCTGCGGTTATCAGGAAACACGACACAAAAAAATGCTTCCCTGCGCTTCCAGGCACTCACCAAGTGCCCCGCCCCAACACTTGGTTCCGAGTGACGCACTTTCATTCCTGTTGGCATTTTCTTCTGTAGGCGTGGTTATCCTGCCGAATAACCACGGCTACGGGAACTCATTTGTGCTCTTAACTTCGTCCCTAGCTGGCCGTCCAACTCCCCAATTTCACATGGTGTCCTCTATCGCACCCCATCTTTATCCTGATGCCATGTAATCGTTGTTAATCCTCCAGATGGCCTTTTTCTGACTTGTTGTTTTCGGGTAGCTGAGGGTATAACCGCAGTTATCGCTTGCATCAGAAAAAAACAAAATGGTGGCTTTCTCATTTCTGAAAAGTCTCTCTGCTGCAAAACACCATGGGAGATATCTCTATAATTTTTACCGAAAGGGGCACCCTCTTCTCCGTCAAATATTTAAAAAAGTACTGGATTTAATAACCCCTCCACCCCACTCTCTGGTTTCTGCCTGTGTCAGCAGGGGAAGCACGCAGCCGTCAACCAGCAGCGACAGACAAAGAAGGCATGGTTTGAAAAGGGGGTTCAGCAAGCACTGCGCTCCACTAACCTCTCCCCTACCTTACTTCCCCACCACCCACTCACTGGAGGCCTGCATGATGTACCACTCTCCTTTTGTTAACTGTCAAACCGAGTATATCCACTAGGCTGTCAACTTTATTGCCTAGCCATCTGACTTGTACCCTAACTGTACCAGCCACTCCAGAAAGAACTGTGAGCATTAGTATGCGTCACATCTAAACAGGATTGTGAATATTAGCAGTGAGTATCTAGATAGAAATGTGGAGATATTCACAGGCCACATCTAGAAAGAATTTGGACATTAGCATGGATCACATCTAGATAGCATTGCCACTAACCAACCCACTAGCAATCTCACCCTTCTGCATACACCTCTCAAACTCTAACCAAACATGACCACACCGCTAAAGCTCAGCAAACCGCATGAACTTCACACAGCAACAACAAATCACACATAGCCTTGCACAACCGAAAAGCACACCGAAGCTCAGCGAATGGTGCTAACCAAACTCAAGCTGCCAACAGCACATCACTGCTCTCTTGTACTTTTCCCGCTCGGTCCCACTAACTCACCCCACCCACTTTCCGTTTCAGATTGCCAGGGTATCACTCTGCTGGTGATAGTGCGCGGTACAAATGTCCTTTAACATTAACAGTTGCTGCCAGTTTTACTGTGTTCGTGCAAAAATATTTTCACTCTATTTTTTGTCCAAGATTTCACTTAATTATGTGATGTGCTTCAAAACCAATTTTAAAATCTTAAGGCTTTACTCAGTGTAGGTCAGCTCTAAGATACTTACACAACTGATCTGTTGCTTTCTTCCTGAGCCCAAACTTATTTAACTACAGCCATGCACATTAAACACAGGGCAAACATGCCATACATTGATTTATACATTATGTGCTAGGGGACACTGACTACAAGTGACACATCTTATCATTGTTCTTGAATAGACTAGTCCTGAGTGACACCAAACGCTCATTCTAAAATAGTTTTATTACAAAAAAAACTGCTTCTAAAAGTGTAATGTGTACATAGTAGCATGTAGACAGAGAAGAGGCAGGAATGGAAAGCAGTGGTAAGAAAGTTAGAGACATGGGTTTGAGTAGTTTCTGTGTAGTGTTTGTTATGGAACCCAGATTGGAGAGGATTGCATAGCCAGTATGTTGAAGGGGTAGGTAAAAGAGAAATGTGTCTGTTGAAAGAGATGTTGGTAGGTTCAGCAGTATGTTTTTTCAAGATAGGTATAACTTTGGCAACCAAGCAGAAAACTTTGAAAATGCCAGTTGACAAAGAGCGATTGAAGATGGAGGAAGAGGTGTGAGGAGGTGAAAGGAGCAAGCGCTTCGATCATATGAAGTGCAAAAGGATAGGTAGCATAGGATGGGTTTGCTGAGCAGAGAATGGGTGAAAGCTGGCCAGTAGGATAGTGAGGACCGGTTGTGGTTAATGGGTCAGAAAGAAGGCAGGAGGGGGAGCGAAAGAAGGGAGGACACGGTTTTAAATTTGTAGTCATATTAAGGGAGTAGTAGGAGGCACAGTTATTGCCAGAGAGGGAGTAAGTTATGGAGTGAAATGTATATGTTTCAAGGGCACAAGCATGGGCTGAAGGATCAAGGAGGACCAAAGAGAAAATTAGATCAATGTAGCAAGAAGATTTGACAGAGTTCAGAGCAGGCAGTGCATAGGACAAGGAGTGTGATGTTGCAAGTACTGAAGATAGATGAGGAGCAAGCTTTGTGCCTGCGGCATGAGTGGAAATGCATGGAAGTCCTCAGTGGTTGGATCGCTGGGGAAATACATAGGTGAGCGCAGGGGCATCCAGTGCTGAAGGAGTGGGCTGATAATGATAGGCAAAAAGGGGATACCATTGCAGTGCTGAATGTATTAAAGGTGAGCTAGATAGGGTGGGAAAGCAGGAAAGAAAGGGCTTGATGGTAGGTCCTGACTTGGTAAAGATGGGGGACCATGGTTTCATGCTCGAAAAGGAGAGGGAGGGGGAAGGGATAGCGGAGGATGAACCGAGATGGTATAGTGAATGAGTGAATGGTCTGAGAGAGCAGATGGGACAAGAGGGGCACAGTAAGATGAGTACTAGTGATATACTGCGAGTGTGGGTAGGAATATTATGAAAGCTGATCAGGGGTGGTTCGAGGGAGTGGAGTCCAGCTGCAATGAACAAATATTTGTTTACAATGGTTAGGTTAAGGTTACCCATGATGATAGCAAGGTCATTATTTGGGAAGAGATTCAAGTAGTGGGTTGAGGTACGAGGTGTCAGGTGGAAGGCAGTTGATTAGGACAATGGGGAGCGGGTTGGGGCATGAAGTTGGGCATAGGTGTGTTGGAAGGAGGAGGGATTATAGCTAAAAGGGGCAAAACAGTTTATTATTGATAGTTAGACCACCAACATTTTATTTGCTGAGGGTAGTAAATGAAGGTAGTAAGAAGTCTTGAGGGCAGCCAGAGAAAGTGTCAAGAGGGGGAATCCACGTTTCAGTCACTCATCAGAACATTTGGGGTGATGGGAGTCAAAGTGGTCAGTGAGGAAGGAGATTGGTTGCAGAGGAATTGGCCGTTCCAGAGGCCAAAAGACAGTTTGATCAGAGAGGAATGGGACGGAGAGCGAGGGCAGTGAGTCTCTGGTAGAAGAGGTTTGAGAGTGTCAAATAGAGGTGGGAGGAATAACCAGGGTCTTTTTTAAGAGGTGTGGGGAGACTGATTATGAAAGGGAGGGAGGTAGCTGGGGCAATTTGAGGCGTAAGTGGAGACCCCCATGAGAGAGCAAGATAGAGGTGAGTAAGGACTAGATTGGGCAGGAGCTTTGTGGTGTGCAATGGCGTTTTTAAAGGTGATGATGCATGCTTGCTAATTGGAAGAGTGTTTGAGGTCTGTCATCAATGGGGCAATTGGGAGTGGTGGGGGGATAGTTTGGGGACTCTGGAATTGCAGAGACCCAGTACAAAAGGAGGACATCTGTTTCAGTCTGTTGGGTGGGTCTGGTTGCGGGAAGGGGGTTGGGGGATTTAATATAGGCTCTGAGAGGTTTCATTTTTGATGTGAAAATTCGAAATAAGATTCTAAGTTGTTTGGCCTTAAGAGGGTTGAGGTTCCATTTTGTGGAGGAGCTGTAATAGCTTCTTAGGTAAAGTGTTTTTTTAAAAAAGCTTGCAGCTCTGATATTGCGCTTTTTTCTTTCGCCAAACAAGCTGCCGCGGGGCACCTTATTGTAGATGTGGCAAACCACATCATCAAGTGGGGGCTTGCATTTCTCGAGCACTTCTCCTTTGCTCTCAAGGATAAACACAAGACTGCTGCTGATGACTCATCCATTAGCAACGTATATCAGAAGAACAGAAAGCTAATTCAGAAATGTGTATTTAAAGTCTCCTAAATGATACCGACAAATAGTTCGGTTGTGCACGATAATTTTGTTGCAGATTGCACCGCCGCAGAATTATGCGCAGCTGAAATTTTACAAAATGGATTTCGGATGCTCTTATCCCTTCTTCCCACCAATGACCCCAACCTACCTGCACTTACCTGCCTTGGACAGCCTGCATCCGGCTTCTCCTTGCAACGTCAGTTAATCGTCAAATTATTGGTGCGAACTGACAAGCAGGGTCCCTTTCTTTTGCAGGGGACACCCCGGCTACCCCCGAAATGCCAAAATGTTGAACAAAGGGAATGGGGGACACCCCCGCGAACTCCCACTCCCCTTATTCGACATTCTCGGTTTTCGTTTTTTTTTAAGCAAGCCGAATTCAGCATTTTTGACCCTTTGGGGGGGACATTTTCGGATATTTCCAATAGTTCCACTTCACAAATTACTAGTTTGAACATTTATTTTTTGAGTTTTTAGGTGTGCTATGTGTCATGCTTGAGGCAGTTTCTTTGTAGGCATTTTTAACTCGAAAAAGCCCAAAAATAAAAACAAAAGAAGACACAGAAGACTGGAATTCAAAGACCTCCATAGAGTGCACGGTTTTCAAAATAAGACTTCCAGTTGTGGAGTGTCAGAGTGCTTCCATTTTGTTCATAGACATGGAAAAATGAATGAAAAGTAACCGACTTCATTTATTTTTTATTTTTGTGTCACATAAGTCTTACTTTCACAAATGTTAGCAAGGAAGTATTTTTACATACAGTGAAGTGGACGGAGCTCCAAGATTTTAGGAATGGAACACCAGCACTTCCTCTGGCAAAAGGTTATATAAAGCTCTGGCTAGCTGTGTTGGCTATACCGTGACAAGATTGCTTTTAGTACAGTGTTCATTTAATTCTTAGCACCTGTGTGTGCGCCCTTTTCTACCAATAACCTATTAAGCCTATCCCAGCAAAGTTACTCTATCCAACATATTTACTTCAACAATGCAGAATTTTATGCATCTCACTTGTTCGGATGATTGGTGACCAGATGCTTTTAATACAGAATTTAGGATTGCCTCTGTGAAATGGATGGTTCTAGGGTACGATAAAATGGCTGCCTAAGTCTTTCCAGTGGTGGATGCTAGATTGGCCTAAAAGCAGAATGGGACAACGCCATTTCATGGGCTCCAAATGATCACTTTGTCCATGAAACCAAACAGACTTGATTCAGCTGTGGTCTGTACCAGAAAATCAGGCATGAAATGTTTTAATATCCCTGAAGAAAATACTTCAAGGTCAAACATCACGAGACGCAAGTGTAAATCTCTGGACTCAAATCATGACTAGCAACTCTCAGCCGCTGTCAGCCGGGGAGAAATAGAAGACAGCATTAAAAGAATGATACCACGATATCTTAAAGACGCCATGGGAAGACTAAAACATAAGTCTTCACATAGCTTCTGATGTGAAAAATACGAAAGTAGCAAGGGACATGGCTACATTTCAAGAGACTTTTCGGTTCCATCTAATACATCCGGTTTCTACCGAAAGTGAGATTGTGACTTTTCGAGACACAGACGATTTTCTAAGGGATGACAGTTTCATTAAGTGAAACGTGTACAGTGATTTGAGCATTGTTAGTTAAGTAGGTCAATTGAATGAAGTCCTACAAAACACAGGCATCATTTTTCCCAATAAAGGGGAGGGAGCCGGCATAAACTGTGATTTCCTACTTAGATGCAAATCGTTCGAAAAAACTTTCCGACAACCCCTTTTACAGTACAGAGGCATTAATGGGATGAGTGGCTTGCAAGCCTGTTTTACCAGCTGGGAAAAATCCTCACAATAGTCTAACTCCATTAGCACACCAGACCAAGAATCCAGTGCGTGAAGGGCCATTTTTTGCATGGGTCACTGGGGCCACTAAATTGCAGCCCGGCTTCATTTAGTGTTCCTCTTTCATTGACAAGATGGGCATGGCAGCGGTATAGAGCTGGAAGCTGGGAAGATGGCAGAAGCTGTGGTGCCATCTATTCCAAGCGGTCTTTATTTAGTAGCGAGCAGAGTACATTTCAAAGTGGGGAGAGGCGTGAGGGTGGCGTGAGTCGTGCAGACAAAGTAAGGCAAGTCTGTGCTAGAAAGCAGCAGCTTGCTCTGAATGCTGCTTTACACTGTCTAATATATCCCACTTTTGGAGAAACCTGTGTGACGATTCCCAGGATGAGGTCAGCGCTAACATGGGGGAAGCCCCTTCCCATGAGGCAAGGGCGGCAAGTCCACTACCCGATAGTCCCCCTGGGGGTGGTACTCAGCGGGTGGATCTCATGGGGAGGGAAACCCCTTATAGTATGAGGGACGATACCTACGGAAAAACGTGGTATAATTCCTTTACATCCCAACCTCCCTACCCCTGTTAGCATGCATAGGACATAATAACCCCACACACTTCCATCTATGTCTGCAGAATAGATAATGTTGCTTCCCCAACAAACACTGAGACGAGGAAGAACATTGAGTACAGGGACGACAATAGTACTGGGACAAGGAAGAAGTGCTGTAAGTAATGTGGAATAATCTACTGAACCACTACAAGTGCACTAGTCAATTTGTATAAAGCAAATCTGACGGAACATAAAAAAGGGGCGAAGGACTGGATGAGAGAAGCCCTCCCAGGAGCAAGCAAGAGATTCCAATCCTGGCAGCAGTAGAGGAGACAGGACGCTGGCAGTACCAAGAGCGGGTTGATTACCCGCTGGTAGAGGCGTTCGCGAGGCATCCATCGCAGACGAACACCTGAGAGAAGCAGAAACCGGAGCCACCAGCAAGATTGGAAGCCTGGAGCACATGGAGAAGCCAAGATACGCAGCTCAGAGGCCAGTAGTCAGCGTATAGCCGCCGCAGTCCCTGGAAGCCATGGAGGGAAGCCAAGACGGCCCGAAGCACCTTCAAACAACCAAAGACTACCGGTAAACTCTCCAGAGAGGTAGGGGAGACTGGGACGGTTGGCTGCGCGGCTATAAGAAGGTAGAATCGTGAAGGCGAGTCTGGGCACTGCACCCACAAACCTAATCAAGGCGTCCAAAAGCAATCATCATAGTCACAGTACCTGCAAAGATAGTGTACCAGGCTGGCTGTGACCCACCAAGTAATAACAGTAAAGCGAGAAGAAGACCAATTAAAAATACAGAAAAGGCGAGTCTGTGAGTCGCACCCATCCGGAAAAGGAGCCAAAGTAATCTTCATAGTCACAGTACCTGGCAGGATAGTATAACTAATACAACGGGTTGACTGTGACCAACAAAGTAGTAATACAACGAGACAACCATAATTAAAAGCACTGAAAAGGCAAAGGCCTGGGACTCACTCAAATATGAAGAGAGAGCCAAAGAACTCTTCATAGTCCCAGTACCTGGCAGGACGGTGTACCAGGTTGGCTGTGAAACCAAGGAGAAGACAAGATGAATTTTCATAGTCTCAGTATCTTGGAGAAACAAGAGCGAGGTTGACTGTGAAACATACTGGGAAGAAACTAGGGTAAGGCAGGTAGCCTCCCTAGTAATTTCTATTTACAAGACAAAGGCAAGAAAAGGGAGATCTTTCCCCAACATTTGGACGAGAGAGTAGAGGAAACCAAGGGGAAAGGCAAACAAAGTCCCCCTGTTGTTGTTTGTGGACATTTTTGGAACACTGAAAGAAGGATGACTCTCTGGACATTCATACAGTGAAACAACCCGGGGAGTTAGGTTGTCCTTCCTTTTGAAGTTTATTTGTTGCACCATTTTGGAACTTTATTTTATATTCTGGAAAAGAACTTTGAGACTAAAGAAGATCCCTTTTCACATTAGTTTGAGTTCTTGGTGTGAGGCTTGGACATAGAATATTTGACACGACAGTTGACTTATTTCTTTGGATCATCCTGACAGACTTCTTAGAATATTGTTTCGAGGCAGGGAATCCCCTCTTAGTATTAGGGATACGAAGGTATTTCTCCAACCCTCATTTCTGTAATAAAAGTCTTTGATAACAATCATGCCACCTTTGTGTCAGTCTCCTCCTTCCACACCCTTACACCTGATAGGTTGCTTGCACCGACCCGGTGATAGTACACTGTCTTGTAGTGTTTTCCTGCTGGATTTTCCACATCCTCACTGATTTGTGGCCACATCGCTACACAGATTCAATAAAAATAAATATAAAATAGTTCAAGACTATAGGAAAGATACACTGGTACAACTTACAGATCTTGTCTGATAAGTGGTAAAGTGTTCGCAATTACTCAGGTATGGCACACTTAATAGATGGTGAGGCCTGTGGGATCGGCTTATTTGCAAGGTTGGGCAGGACGGGAAAAACACATATAGCAAAAGAACCTGACTAATTTAATGATCTGTTTATCTTGAGTTTCTATAGATGCTGGCATCCGGGCCAAAGAATACACCAGATTGCAATCTGCTAAACAGGAAACCCCTCTCAAAGGTGTTAACATCCAAACCGTTATGAAAACACTAATCACGTTAGAAAGTAAAAAGGAAACAGATTCTTTTATTTGAGTTATTGTACTGCCTTACCAACATGAAACATTATAGTGTAGAAACTGAACGAGAGCAGACAGGATTCAAGCTGATCACACCGTCCTATCTGTAAACAAACAAACTTGGAAGTAGTTCTCAGGCAGAGGATTTCTATAAACCATGTCCCTGTATCTGCCTTTTTTGTATTTTAGATACAGCAGATACACCCTGATGTTGGAATAAATAAAGGGACAACACTATCAAGTAAGACAATTGCAACACTTTTTAACAGTGATTATACAAGATGTCTGCTAATTTGTTTGTAATTTAGAGACTTAAAGCAAAGACATTTTTTAAATGTGTCCTCTTTATTGGATGTTTGCAGGCTCATCGTCGTGCCATTTTCTATCCCAACCCTAGTTTGACCTTAGCTTTCCCAGCTTGACTCTTCAGGTATATCTCCTGCGCTGGTTAATTCTGTGGAGAAAGATCAACCAAACACACTTGATTCAAGTATAAAAAGCTCAAATGAACTTTATTAGATTGGACAGGTTGAATGGGAATAACACTTATAGGTTACATTGGGGTCTATGTAAGGGTGTCAGGTTGGGTTTGCAGAATGTGTCAGAAAAGTCTAAATATAGAAATATTGGTTACCCACAAGCGTTCCCTAATCTAATGTACAGTCTCTGGGATAAAGTGCCCTGTAATGTTCTTCCTCAATCTCTCTCAATCCCAGAGATACAGAGTTCAGCATTCTCCTTCAAAATGTACCATTAAGTACATTTTCCCCCTTGTATTAGGGTATGTGTCAGACAAAGAAATATGCTCACCCTCTAGCCACAGCTAGCCTACCTAGGTTTGTAGCAATATCTTTGAACTTCCACCTTGCTTAGGGCTTTTGTCAGACATATATTCTCACCCTGTAGTCACAGGTAGCCCTCCTTGGTTGGTAGCAATATCGTTGAGCTTGCACTACTACCACGTGCATCTTCCCCATAGCTTTGGGTTTTTGTCAGGCTGTGATATTAACCCTCCAGCCACAGTTCATCCTCCTTGGCCAACGTCTCTTGCTCCAATCTGTGGAATGACTCTTATTTCTTTTGAGATCTCTTCAGCAATCTGGTCTCTCTCTGTATCTGAGATATGCTTCTTAGCAAGATCTTGGGTTTCTCTTTCAAACTAGTACCTCAGAGTGTCTGAGATGTGGCCGTTAGCAGGATCCTAGATTGGTCTCTCAAACAGGTCTCTGCCAACATCTGGCTCTTCCCCTTGGACTCCTTTAGTCCTCTCTTGGCCTTCAGGTATGTAGCCCGCTCTTCGACACTGCCTGCAGAGCACTGCAATTATTTTAGAGTGCTCCCGGTTAGTCTGTTTATACAGTTAAGGATCAAATTGACTCATTCCGTTTCCTTTCCTAGGTGCTCACTGTGAGACAGGCATGGTATCAAGAGATGACACAGACAACAGATGTAACAGGGAATAGCCCTACCTAAAGAAACTAAGGAAAAGTCTAAGTCCATAAGTTCAACTCAAAGGTCTGTCTGTGTCAAAACCTATACTTTCCCTCACATCTAATACAGAAATGTAGTGTAGGGATGTTCTAACTTAAATCGTGTTCAACATAAAGTCTGGAGCAGTCTCTAGCCTCCTTCACAAGTTCAGGATACAGTTTTAACCACACAGTTCAAAATGGTGCTTAGAGTTCCCTTCCCCAAGCCTAAGCACTGTTTCACCAAAACAACAATGTTCCAAAGGAGCTCAAGGGAATCCCTTCCCCAAGCTACAAGCAAGGATGTCCAAAACAAAGGTTCAAAGTGTCAGGAGTTGCACAGGACACCCAGGTAGGTTTGGGGTGGCTGTGCTGATGTAAGGGGGAAGGGAAGCACATAAAGCAGGAGGCTAAACAAGGAGGAAGAATAGACAAGGGAATTCAGAACAATGGAACAGGAAGAAAAGGCAGACCTCAAAAATGAACAAGAAGGGATGGGAACCATGCAATCGACAAACAATGAGGAATCCGACTAGGGGTGTATACACAGGTTGGACTAGAGACTACCCCACAGCTATAAGGGAAGCTCAATGCCTCTGTGTAAGTTACTTTTACAGGCACCACACCATGCAAGCCCATGGAAGGGGGTAGCAAGAGTGGCTTCTGTGTCTGGACCCTAGGGCAGAAACAAGGAGTGTACTTACACAAGACAGGCCTACATGGGTCCAGCCGGAACCTACAGCAGATGCCCTCTGAGGGAACAGAACGCAACCCATTGTTGAATTAGATTCACTATAGACTACAAGTAAAACAAGACAAAGGAAGGGGCAGAAGTGGCCTGCTGGAAAACCTAGCAGCCAAACTCTGAACAATGGAATAACAGAATCACGAGTGAGGACAAGAAAAGTAACAGAAATATCCAGGGAAGAATAGGCAGCCAAAGTGAGCAAGGTTCAGAAAGGAGAGCAGGAATGAAAGAGGAAAAAGCAAGTAGAAAAATAATCTAAGTGCAATGCCACTGGAGACTGGAAGTGCAGACCAGAAACTATGGGCCAGAATCAAGGAACAGCAGACTGAACTGTAAAACCAGGAACAAGGAACACTCAGGACTGAAACCATGGACTAGGATAACAAGGACTGGACTGTAGGATGTAACAGGAATAAAAGGGACAACAACTCTGGGCTAGAATAACAAGGGCAGAATTATAGTCAGAGAACAAGGAAACTCAGGACTGAAATCTAGGAAGCTAAAGCCGTTGAACACGGACTATGGGCACAGAGCAAGGAACTGCAGGCATGGAACAATTATTAAAGAAAGACAGACAAAAGTGATCACAGTTCAAAGGTGTTTATTAAACTGTAAAAATGGGTGAGATAAACACCTAATCTAAACATAAATCTAAGATGGGAGCAAGCTACGACCATCTAACAATGATACCACCGTCTAAGTGGCTCCATGTGTTAATATCCCCGCAAAAATATTGCGATACAAAAATATCGCAATTTTTGCACTGATATTGAGCCATGGATCCTGCGACGGACACCCCCGCAACCCCTGCATTATTTTTAAATGTTCAGGGGACACCCCCAGCAACCCCTGCTCCCATAAATTATCCCCCCCAAAAATATCGCCTATGGCAAGACAGACCACCATATGTAGGGCAATATTTTTGGTGGGGATAATATGTAGGGATACATAATTGGAGTCTAGTCAAATAAAAAGGGCCTATACTAAAAATCCTATTGCCAATCCTTACCGCTGTTACAAAATCGTGTAGGATAATGTTCACAAGAAAAGAAATACGTGTTCACAAAATGAGAAGTCAGGATTTTATGGCCGAGGTCTCCCTTCCCCATGTTTTTAGCCTGGGATAAGGCGGGACTCTTGAACATAGCACACTCCTGGGCGTCTTCGGCACAAGGTTACAGTTCCTTTTCTCAATATCAGGAACTTCTGTGCCATTAACAACAAAACAAAAGTTCCTTCAGTTAATCTTCACGTCAGGTGATTACCCTTTACCCTTGGATTCCCCTCAGCAGGGCTCCGATCCTTCTCCAAACGTTAGACTCCCTCAATCAGGCTCAGACCAACCAGTCACTGTGGATATCCCTCAGTCGGGTTCATACTTGTCACAATGTACACAGGTGTATTACTGCTCACCCTAATTTGCAGGCATCCCTCAGTCGGGTTCACATTTGCCTCCACAATGTGCCAAAGACTTTTGACTGTACAAGGTGTTTGGCTTGACCCTCGTATGACCACTTTGACACTTTACGCCAGCCTCCCCTAAGGTCTCTTGGTACATGTAGTTTCTACAACAACCGAAGACTTTCGACTATGCACAGGATTTAAAATAACATGCTGCAAGACCATTTTGATTCTCTTATTCAACACATTCCCCTTGTTCAGGAGCAGGGCACAGGTTAGAGTCCTTCGAATGAGCGCCCACGTGACGCCGGGCCACTCTAACTCTGATGCCAATTTTACTCACAAAAGACCTTTGCACTTTAGTAGTCTTCTTTCCTCATACAATGTTGCTCTTCACAACCTTGAGCCCAACATAGTCCAGTCTATTATCAGTGCTTTCCGACTCACCAGCTGTGCCGAACTCTGTTGACGTCTCTTGCCTCTGGAGTCAAGGACGGTACCTCGATAGCAACCGCTTCTCCCCACCCTGGCTATCAGTGTGGGAGGGTCCTATGTACCGCTGACATCCTTCACCCCATTCACCAGCTTCGATTCCTGGTCTTACGTTTCCTTCCATGGAGGCTCCGTGGGTTGAAAAGGGCAAGAGCAACCCCTCCTTGTCGTCCTTTCAGGTCTCGTCGCCTTTCTCCTCCGTCTGAACTGCCTTCCTGGAATAGCTGCTTCCTCGTGCGTCTGGCCTTGCTCAGAGTGTACTTTCATGCTCCGCCTTTTATTCCTATGGGGAAAGGGAAGGGAAGTCAGGTGTGTGTGTAATTATCAGCAATTGCCTGACACTGCCTGACCCTTGTGTTGGGACATGTCAGGTATACGGCTCTGGTGTTAGTCCATTGTCATTCATGGTAATCAGTCTGTGAGAAAGTGTTTGTGTCAAGAAATGGGGAGGGGGGTTGAGTTTCTAGATATCCTACGGGTAGGATGGGGAAATTATATCATAAGGAAAGGGGCACTGTGTCTCACCCTTAGGTGTCCCACTTCCACTCCCCAAAGGCCCCTCACCCAGGTGATCCTCCCGCACTGGTCCACCCCAGGAGCTGGATCCTATAGCGATAGCGGAGTCCTGGCCACCCGGATGACCTTCAGGTTTCTCACAGTAGGCAGAGTAGCTGGGCTGCCAGGCAGGGAGCAGAGGGCACTTGAACAAGAGCAGGAACAGGTTCTGGCAGCAACAGGAAACTGAAGAAATTTTAGGATCAAAGCACAAAGGGCTGGGAGCAAACTCACTGCAAGAGACCTGTGCTCCTGCAGGCAGCTGCTTAAATACTTGCTTGTCCTGTGCTGAAGGAGACTCTTTAGAAGCAACTGGAGCAGCACACCTGAAGGCAATTGGCCCCCTCCTTCTCTGGTCCTGGGAAAGTGAAATCAGAACTGATCTCTAAGGTTTCTGGGGATTGTAGTTCTAAGACTGCTGCATAGGAATAGCCAGGTAATGGGAATTGTCACAAGGTGCATTATGGGACATGTAGTTTGTGAGATTAAATAAGTAAGTTCCAAAGTCTTGCAAAAGGAAAGTAAAGACAAAAATATGAAATGGTATTGTCCAGGAAAGGTTATGGAGATTAATGAGTCCCATATAGTCCACAATGGGTGCCAAAAGGTGCGCCAGTGTCACAGTTGTGACACAACGGAGCTCAGGGGTTCCCATCCCCAAGCTTCAAGCAAGGATGTCCAAAACAACAATGGTTCAAAGGAGCTCAGGGGTTCCCTTCCGCAAGTTTCAAATAATGATGCTCAAAATGCCACTGTTCAGCTTTAATGTATTTCAAGGTTGCTTTCACTCAAATACTGTTTCTCAAAACACCAATGTTCAGTTTTAGTGTACTTCAAAGTTGCTTTCTCACTTCTCCTTGTTGTGCGTCCGGGTCTAAGCGCAGTTAACAAGCCACATAGCCCAGCCATTACAGGTCATGCAACCAGTTATTCTCATCCAGTTTCTTACCACTTTGGCAAATTACAGGCCTCTCCTTGTTGGGGCATCCTGGTCCAGGCGCAGTTAATAGGCTGTATGGCCCACCCATTACAGGTCACACAACCAGTTGCCCTTCCCAGCTTTTTACCACTTTGGCGAGTTATAGCTTCACCAGTTCTTAGATTCAGGGTTTGTCTTTCTTTATGCTTCCTTGGTTCTTCTTTCTATAATGTGCTTGCTTGATTTTCAACTACAGTTTTATTTTGCCTGATCAGCATTTTGCTGGCACTTCATTGTCTCCCCTCGGGTTACTCGTTCATCGCTTTCAGCCTATTGACACTGACACAATGTTTCTTCAAGTTCCAATTCAAGTATTGCATTTGCCTTGTTTCATTCCCTTACTTCACTCAAGAGACTTTCGAGAATCTGACGACCGAACGTGACCATTCCGCTACAATGTAATTCCTTCACTTTCATACGTGCACCAGGTTTCTTTGCATTCTCTTGAAACTCACCAGCTGTGACATACTTTTCTTCGGTTTCTTCGACCAGATGCATTCTGGGATTTGAGGTCAGGGTCTCACCATCTATGGGTGATTACTGGCATTCAGGGGAACAAGCAGTTCTTGGTCACAGTAAAAGGGACCAGTATCTTCCACTGTACCCTTCTCCCGCCTTTTCCAGCTTCTTGGAGACATGGCTCCCTCGCCACGCAAGGACAACTTCTCTCGCTCTGCTGTCCTTCTGTGTCTCATTCTCCTCTGGCTTCTTGTGGGCTGAGGTGGCTCTCTTGCTCTCGCCAACTCTCCACAACTCTCTGTGGACTCCAACTTTTATACACCTGTGAGTCTCTAACAGGCTGCACGTGTGTAGTCCCACGCTCACTTGCCTGGCCCCAATTAGTCCAATTAACAGGACATGCCTGACCTTCAGTTCAATATCCTTCAGGCTCCCTCTTCTTCCTTCCAGTACTATAGTGGTGTTTCTTATGGGTAATCTTCATTACTCTTGGGGTTAGTTTCTTCTTCTCAGTACTTGGTCTGACTTCAAGGGGTAAAGTAGGGGCTGCATAACAATATCCAACAAAGGCTGAGGGAGGATAAGGTAAATCACTGTCAGGAAATGGGGGATACCATGTCTCGCCCTCTGGCACCCTCTCCCCAATCCCCAAGGACCCTCCGCGCAGGTAATCCTGCTTCGCTAGTCCACCCCCAAGGTCGGGTTCCAAAAGCAATGGCCCTTCCCAGACCACCTGAACAGAAGATCCCTGGGGAGTAGATGTGAGAGTGCCTTCAGGTTTCTCACATCACTCAGATTTCACCCTTTTTTATTTATTTTTATTTGAATTTGGTTAAAATAAACCTGTACAAAATATACAATTACAAAATCACACATCATATCATCATTGTATTTAAAACTTCAATATAAATTTCCAATACTAAAACACAAGCATGCTAAAATGAAAACACTTAAACTAAAAGAGAAAAAAAGACACAGATCATTTCTTTTCCAGACCTAATGATCGCAATTATTTCTCAATCTAAGCTGAATTTTAATAATTCATCCTCAATTATTTTCAGATAACGGACTAACGCAAAGATCAATGGTGTATGTAGACCCACCATCAATCTATTCCATAGAAAGTCACCTGCATCTACAAAGTCAATGTTAACAAATTTCATTAGATGGCTGTTCTAGGTAACCTTAAGTGAGTACAAGATGTTTAAGTGTTTCATTAGGTTCAGCACACCCTGGGAAACGGCATTCACCATCACATTTATTATGCGGGGTACACCTCCAATGTTTTATCTGTTCCCTTGTGTGATATTGATTTAATCTAAATCACATGTATTGTGAGCGAGCATGTTTACATGGAAACATAATATATGTACCATTCAAATCCCTTTTTTTTGGAAATGATGCATACTCTGCATATGTAGAATAATATTTCATGGATTCAAGAGTATTACACCAATCGGACTCAAACAATCTTTTCTTAACCAACACTGGTCTTTGTGATAAATCCTCAACACTCAGTTGCAAGTCTAATAAAACCTTAGACATTTTGTTATGGAATTGTCTTATTGAACCATACTCTTCCCCCTTGATTATTTCATTAAAGTCCTGATATACAGAAGTTTTCGTTGCAACTAACATTTTCACGTAGTTTTAAGATCTCTCCATTTATTCCTACATGAAAGTGAAATCAAGCCAAACTCATGCCTAATTATGCAGTTCGGAATAGAAAGTGAGAGTTTGAGTACAGTTTTCAGCAAACTACCCTGAATCACATCAAGATGTTTGTCCAAATCATTAAGACATATGTCAAGACCATAGAGTATTATTGGTTCCACCTTTAAATTAAAAAATATTAACAGTGGATACAGTGAAAATGTACAATATTTTATGAAGATAAACTTCATTTGGTTGGTCAAAGGTTTTATTTTTTGTTTTACCCTGTTGAGCTGTAACTCATTGGATGACCTCATAGAAACCGTATAGCCCAAATATGTCATCTCTTGAGTTGGATCTATTCGAGTACCATTCAATCTCCAGATGTACCTCTTTGATTTATTCGAAGTACCAAAAGCCATCATAGTAGTTTAAGATGGATTAGGTTTCAGGTTATGTTCATATGCAAACTGTTCAAAAAGTTCAATTTTAACCTGAAGACCAGCTGGAGTAGAGTCAAATAAAATTATGTCATCAGCAAAGGCTAACCAATGTAGCCTCAGCTGACCACACCTTGCGGCAAACACCCTAGGATCCAACCATAATTCATTGAGGTCGTAGAGATACAAATTAAACAATAGGGCAGCTAGATTGCAACCCTGTTTTACACCAAGGTATGTCCGTGTAGCTTTAGTTATATCCCCTTCAGATGATAGTCTAAACATATATGAAGTGTCTTTATGCAATTGTACAACCCAGTATATTAGATGTCATGGTATACCAAGTGCTAGCATTTTTTTCCATAATACATTACGAATTACAGAATCAAAAGCATTGGTCATATCAATACTAGCTATATATACTGAGCCTGCACCTCTCTTTTTTAAACTTGCAAGGAGATGTGCTATTGCCGTAGCATTTAGGGGTGTACCAATTCCCTTTCTAAAACCAGTTTGATATTTAGAATAAGAATCATGGGCAATGACGTATTGTTCCAGCTCAAACAAAAGTAAAATTGAAAAACAATTTGCAGCACTATCCATAAATGAAATAGGACGATAATTTTCGGGCAGACAAGGCTTGCCCTTTTTAAAAATAGGCACAATAATAGAGGTTACCCAGGAAGCTGGTAGTTCAGAGGTAGCCATAATATTGTCAAACTTGATCTTTAGTACACTAGCCCACGAAGTTGGATTAGCTTTGTAGGCACAAGGAGGAATTCCATCAGGCCCTGCTGCCTTGGAATGTTTGAGTTGGTTAATCGCCCATTCAATATCTTTTATTGTCCAGTTAATTCTCATTTTAACAGGACCCAAATTGGAATCATAGGTACAATTCCTAAATCGGATGGACATTGAATATTTATTCTTTATAAATGCTTCCCACACATCTGCAGAGGTTAAATTCATACATGACCTAGTTGGTGTAGATATCGATTGTCTAAGTGACACCCATACCTGTCGTGAATCATGTCTACAGATCGCACTCAATAATTCATAATTTTCCTGATTGTAAATCAATATTTTTATCTGCCTCATAGTATTCTTAAATTTATTAATGATTGTTTTTTTCTGAGTCAGATATGCCCCCATACTTAAGTTCAGTTTCTTCAAACATCTCAAAGCATAATTTCTCGTTTTTTTTTTCCGACTGAACTTTATAATTGAACTGCTCATTCAAATGAGTTAACCTGTTTTGCAATAAGATCCGCTAAAGAGCTCTTTACAATAGTTGACATGATACTTTCTTGGTTATTAAAGGTTAAAAATGAGCTAGAAAACAATTCTTTAAATTTCTCGAACTTATGTTGGACCAGATTTGCTAATTTGTAAGTAATAGCGTTATTCCGTCTCAGAGAAATATTTGGGCGAGCACATTCAAGTAGATGCAACAGTGGATTGGTTCCATGTAGTGAAAATTGAATATCAATGCTTAATTCAATAGGTGCATGGTCACTAAATGACATTGTATGTATAATCACAGGTTTAATGCTTAATTTCATTGAGTGTGACACACAAAAATAATCAACAAGGGATGTATAGAGCCTCGAGACCATGTGTAATTCATTGCACATTTTCCGTACTCTACATAACACAATCCCCAATCTTCCATAAATTGTGCCCATTGATGTCCACTCTTACTAGTCCTATTCATAGCACCATTATGACAATTTAATAACCTCTTAGAACAGCAATTGAAATCAACACCTAAAATGATTTCAGCATAATACCTAAAACTGATACAGTTTCAAAGCATTTGTCAACTTCACAGAACATGTCTTCGATCAATATTTTGTGAGGGTTCCAGTAAAGAGTGACCAACGTCAGGAATTTCTGTTTCTTTTCATCCAAGATAATCCCCAGCGCCATAATATACTGTGAGACATAGAGAAGCTCTGATGAGCAGTCTATGCAGTTGTCAATTGCGACTGCCAAACCCCCCATTGGTCTACCCTCTTAACCTTTGAGTGCATTAGATGAATATGTACAATAACCATCTATCCTAAGGTCATCAATTTTCATGGTTTCTTGAAGGAGTATCAGTCATGGCTTTTGCAATGCAGTAAATTGCAGTAACCATTTAGACATATTGTTAAATCCACAGGAATTCCATGAAAATATAGATGATTTGTGGGACTGTTGCTGCTAATTAAAAGTTTGGTTGTTGTTAAGCATCGCCTTTAGCATGGGTTCAACCCAATTTAATGCTTTATTCCTTGTTGCCAAAGACATCAATGGGTTATACACAGCTTTTCGTCTAATGCCTTATCCAGTGCACCACTCATTAATGATGTTTCATTTTTGACTATTGAAGATGCATCGTGCAAGAACTCATAGGCTACAGTCATCATTGAATGTATGTAACTTAAGACCTAATTCCATAAGCTCTTAACGATGTGCCCAGATGAATTTCAGAATACTCGCAGATGGCACACGACACGTCATTCTATAGTTATTATCCCGATGTAAAGCAATATCCTGAAAGTCTGCTGAAGACAGCATTCTCAAGAGTGGGATCTGGGGCATTGTTTCAAGTAGATAACTTCTGTTGATGCGAGCCCCAGCCAAAAATTTCCACTTTTCCCTCCAAGCCAATCATATTCACCAGTTTCCCTTTCGGAGGGTCCTGACAATGTGATGTAATATCTTGAACCCCTTCACTAGTACTTTTACTGGAATTCCCAGCTACACTGATTTGACCAGATTCCAGTTAAGGCAAAGCATGGCCAGTTCTTGTACATTAGAACAACCAACCACTGTAGCATACCCACTTGTGTTCACATTGCTACCCTTCTTTGTTTCAACCTCAAGTCCTTTAATTAATTCATCTGCTGTCATCATACCATTTTCAAAAGCATGTATCAATACACTAATTTTGTCAAATTTCAAACAGTTTCTAACAGGAGAACCTACATCTTTATTGGATTCATTCTGACATAAGTTAGACCCAGAGTCATCGACCATTGGTCGCCTTGGCCGGTTCAGTTATTCATTTACAGCCTTATTTTGCATTTCTTTAACAGTCAGGAGTCGCACTACTGTTACAGTTCCTTTCTTTAGAGATGATAACATACTATCAGAGTCATTAGACATACGACCCTGAACTTTAAGGTCATATGGTTCATTTCCCCCAATAGTTTGAAATTTGGCCGTACCATTCATTAAGATATTAGCTTGCTGAGGACTACAACAACCATCCATCCCTTCATTAACACTCTTTTTGGTCCTCCTTTAGCAGATACATTCCCTGATTCAGTGGTATTATGTTCGGGTTGTTTTGGAGGATACATACTATCTGTATGGTCTATTTGGTGTACAATGGGAGCTGGGGTCATTGTTATGGTTTTTCCCGGACCGCTTACAATAATAAAGTCTTTGCAGGTTTTCAGACTATCAGTAGAATCAATAGGAACAACAGCTTTACACTTCTGAGCATAGAAACATTCATTATTTGTCTCATTGGGTGTAATTACATTGATATTTAACGATTGAGTCCAAGCACCCTGTTTAGCTCCTTTTGAAAAATAATCATTAAGCTGGGATTGTTTTTTCACCAAAACACCATGGTTACTCTTTTCAATCTTTTGGGCAGTATTTCTGTGGGTAGTGATTTTGCTAGTTACAATTTGAGAATTACACTTTTCTACAATAGCATTTTGACTTTGCTTTGCAACTTTGTATCTCAGTGCATCTTGACTTTCTTTACTGAGTTGGTTCACATCAATTAAATCTTCATCAGCTGGGACAATAGTATCCGTCATTTCGTTACTGTTTAAACATAAGTCCACATTATTTTTTGCATTTTTTTAAAAATAATTCAATGGCCGCTTTTCGTTTATTTTCAGCGTGTTTTACAGCACGGTTCTGTAGCTTTGTCACACGACGTGACAGCAAAACTGTCTTCCCTGTGTGGAGTTCATCACTCGACTCTTCAACTTCCATTTGGTCCATTATATTAGTGAGAGCCGTTGGACTATCTGGTAACCCGTTTGTTTCAGATGGTTGTGATAAGGTGTTGTTCAGTTGGGTATTACCATTAATAATGTGTAACATATTTTTCATTTCCGCCATATCCTTAGTCAAGGCAACTATTATACTTTCAGATAACCCAGAAAAGTGAGTGCCTTTGTGAATGACACTAGACGATTTTAGTTTCACTTTGTCATTAGCGGAAATAAAAAACTCTGCTTCCGAATTAACACCATCTTGAGTACTCTTATCGACCAAAATAGGCATCAGACCGATTGATGTTTTGAATGGTTCTTTACAGGTGGGTTCACTTGACGCTCTCCCCATCACAAACCCCTCAAGCCTGTTTATTTTTGTAAGAATCTCCATCATGGCTGCCTTAATCAACCTGATCTCATAGTGGGTAAAGTCATGCCCTTTATCCAATAGGTCCGATATACGTATAATGACAGGGAAGGTAAACGGAGCATCTGAGTTTACTGGAGAGGACGCCTTTGTATTAATATCAGTGTGTTCAAACAGATTATCTCTAAAGTTCATAATGCATGGCAATGTTTTTGGAGGACTGATTAATATTCCCCGATCGGGAATCACTTTCATCCGTTAATATTTGTTGTGCCCCTTTGATAGCAAAAGGTGAAATCATGTCGTCAAAATCCATATCATCCATGCATTTAAAATGAAAAGGCCTGTTAGTATCAATAGAGAATTCCGAGGTTTTACTATGATAGGTTCGAGGCACTAACAGAGTTAGAATACCTATAGATAATCTGACACGTTCATTCAATTCACTCAGCTTCTTCACGTCAATCATTGAATGCTCTTTCAAGGAATCAGTACTACCATTTAAAGAATTAATTGAGTTAAATAGAACATCTTGAAGAGAATCACAGCAAAGTGCTGCATTGGCCTCCGCAGAGGTAACACCAATCAGTGGATGCAAATTAATTTTAGATTCAATTCTTGTGACTACTTCGTCATGTGTATCATATATGTTGACTTAATTTCCCTCATGAGCATGTACTTGCACCGTGTGCTTAGCTTCACCACCTTGTGTTTCAGATATTGTGATTGATTGTTTGGTTGGATCGGTACTCTCAATTGGAGGTGAAGGATCATCCTTCATAATACCATCGATTACAGGATTATCCATGACTTTGCTACCAATCATATTACTCAGATTTATTTCAGGGTAGGTACTTTTCCCAGGACATACTTGAGCATCGATATTGGCAATACCAATTAAATCACCAGGGATTGGGGTCCCAGAACATTTACCACTACGGAGACCGGACGCCATTTTACTATCGTCTGTCGAATGTGTGAGTGTTCTAATACAGCTATATTTAGAAGCCGGTATGTTTCTTTATAGACGCACTTCAAACACAATATTATAAATAAGCAGTACCTCTAGCTGCAAGCCTCCAGCCCTCCACCCTAACAGCACAACAGCACACTTGATGGCACTTGCAATGTGCACGCGGCAATGCGCGTGCACTGCAAATGAATTAGAACACTTCCTGTAAGTAATGGGCGGGAACATCACACAGAACATCTAAAAAAACAACAATATAAGATGCTCTTAATCGTCACACGTAAATGCGGCACCTGCAGTAATAGTAGTCTCCAATCATAGAGCAATCTCATGCATGAGCAAACCCACAAGACCAGCCCACAATTATATTGAGCAGTCCACAAGACCAGCCCTTAACCGACAGGGAGGAGCCCACAATGCTTATTCACAGCAGTGTCACAGATTTGTAGTAGCTTATACAATTACTTTGGTCGTTGAAGCCCAAAATGAGTCAATGTTTCGCTTTGGTGAAAATAAGCGACCTTCCTCTTACTGTAAGAGGATTCAATTCAACACTACAGCTAAGTCAATGCCTAGTCTGGGATACTGAATGGAAACCCTTATTGATATATCTTTATGTCCAGTTCATGAGTTCTGGATGACTACCCCTATATAACACCCCTCTCTTGGAATCCCCCTGACCCCACTGAGCCAAGAAGCAGTTCTGTTTTGCAAGTTTAAAAGGTTTATTTGAAAAAAAATTAAACAGTATATATATATATCACACTTTTATAATGAATTAATAACTGAATATCACACTTAATCTGAGCAGTAATCAATAATGGATAGTCTGGCACTAGCACACTTCTTTATAATCAATGATGAGTGGGTATAGGATGGATAAGATAGCAACAATACTTTTATGGTTTCAAATAGATGCAATGTGGAATGAAAATGCAGTACAGAAAATAACTTAATAGGATTTCAGCAAAAGACAATGTAATCACTTTCTTGGACAATTCACACCCCCCCCCCTTTATGCAATGTAAGGAGATGAAGATGAGAGCACACAGTTCTTAGGAATGTAATCAAATAGAATTCAGTTCAATTCCCCCTCAGCAGCTTATACAACAGATAGGAGTTTTGAAACACAGGCAAAATGCTTTGAATATGGTGACAATGCAGTGAGAAATATGCTGAAAATGCTTTTAATTCCCTTCAGGAGGTTCAGGGTGAGTGGTATCTAGTCAATATGAGTTCAGGCTCACTCTAGCAATGATTCAGGTATGGTTCTTAAGAGGCAAACAAAATTTTAGCAGTTCAGGCAAAAGCTGCTGATTTTTACAGTAAAGAAATCGGGCCAAATCGCAAATCACGGCAAAAATGTGCGAGTGCGTGAATCGTGATTACGGCAAAAGTATAAGGAGTAGCAAGTCGGTTATAGGCTTGTTGAGAAGCTGAGATTCTAAGCTTTCAGAGGAAAGTTGAACCAAGTTCCTAGCACAAACGGTTACGGAGTTATGAACGATTTTGTGAAGGTTGTTTTCGGATTTGAAATTTTAAAAGTTCAAAGCGACAGGTTACAGCTTGCAGCTAGAAAATGACAGGTGACAGTTCTACTTAGGTTAAATAGATTGGATTATATTATATTAGACTAAGAGATTTGGTTTCACCCCGTCCTAGCTGTACTCACAATGTGTTTTGGAAGGTCTAGGTCTCACGGATCAGGTCAAGATGGCTTCGGTTCTGGTTTCGCCCCGGACGGTCTCTGCGCACAGCACTTCACAGCGATCTGGTCTCTGGTTCTGTCCGGCACCGGTTCTGGCACAGTCTGGTCTCTGGGTACAGCGTCTCTGCACAGCTCCTGGATCTTTCTGCACAGCTTTCTCTGGACACAGCGCTGATCTGCACGGCTCCTGGATGCTGCTACCGCTGTTAGGTTTGCTGGATGCTGAGGCCTGCTGAGAAGAGTCCTCAGTTTGTGGGTTTAGGCCTCTGATTTGAGTTCTGAATCAAGTTCTTTGGAGTTTTAAAGTCTAAGTGTTGGATCTGGTATCTTCTGGATGTTGTGTGGTCAAGCAGAGCGCGCTGCAGCAACTGGATTTGAATGTCTCTACCTGTCCCAGCAGTCTCTTTTTATGTCTTTTGAAAGTGGGTGGGTGTGCAGCATCACTAGCCAGCCCCTCTCTCAACTGCCCATTGGTCAAGCTTTCCGCACTGCTTTGATTGGGGGAAGGAAATGTGTGTCATGGTGATGCTGTTTTATGGTCTGCAGAAAGGATACTCCCCTGTCAAATTGCACACAAATCTATATTTGACCCAAATACATATTTGCACAGGTACACATTTATTTAAAATTACATGCACCCATCACATATCACATGAGGTATACTCTGATCAAACTCTGCTCTTCCTGGAGGCTTGCATTCAAAAATGGCAACATATTTTTGATTTTAGTGGGCTATGCAACATTGGTTTGTCATTAAAATGTATACAAATGTACACAGGCTGTCCCCATACCTACTCCAATAAATTCCCAAATCTCTAGCTTAAACACAGTATGTGGTGTCAATAAATAGCGGGGTTTTGCCCCAGAACATCACACAAATTGGAGTTTGGGCTTGAATCGAAGGTACATTTTTTAAATTAAGGCTCTCAAAGTTATACATTCCTGTCATTTGATTACAAATAGTTATCAATGTTTCTGTAAAATATATATTTTGCTTTCAATTCAGTTCTCAGAGTGTTGGAGTCCGCCTCCAAGACTTGGGTGGGTCAGAAACCATGCCTCTGCTGGCAGGCAGGCCTTTGTTGACAGGAAACAGTCAAAATCAACATATTCTATTCAAGTGCAAGAGCCTATTGTGTGGTCTCTGGGAGGCTTAGGTCAGCAGACCAGGAGGTCACTTTGCATTTGGTTATTATGACCATGTGCTATCCTGGGCTGTGGTGTAAATCTCTTGAGTTGAGGGTTTCCCAGGCTTCTGGCCTCTGGGAACAGCAGGTGGCTAATTTTTGATTAAAATGCTGCCTTTGAAGTCAGCTGAGTCAAATTCCTTTGTCAGCAACTGCACTCAGTTCTCCGGTCAGAGTTTAGACCGCTAGCGCCGCCTTGAGGATTTTGTTGGTACTGCATCCATTTTTGGGATCTTTCTTGGTTAATGCATTCCAAACAGGAATGGTGCTTACATGGTAGTAAATAATCCTTGCTTAACATTGTTCTGATGGGGCTCCTTACAGTAAAATGGTTATGTGGAACCCCACAAAAGGGTTGAATCTTTAAAGTGGTCCGATGGGCCACGATTTCAGCAACTTTTTGACATCAGTAACAGTGGATTTTGTTAACAAAGATCTTTCTTTACACTGGTGGGTGGCAAGTTAGGTAACCATTTTGGTGTGCGCACAAACTGCGTGGTTCTCCTGGATTCTGGCGCACATGTGGGCTTTTTGGCCATCTTGGATTTTCTAAGCCCACAGCACCAAATGTTGCAGCATGATAGCTCAAACGTGGGTCAGGATACCCCACATTACGCATACACGGTTATCCAGATGAAGCAAAGTGAGGGAGGCAGCAGTAATAATCCAACAATATGCAACACGAACAGCGTCTCCGCACAACAGCACACTTGATGGCACTTGCAATGCGCGCACGGCAA
Source organism: Ambystoma mexicanum (assembly GCF_040938575.1). Taxonomy (NCBI): domain Eukaryota; kingdom Metazoa; phylum Chordata; class Amphibia; order Caudata; family Ambystomatidae; genus Ambystoma; species Ambystoma mexicanum. The sequence goes on from NC_090939.1 coordinate 850,217,238, forward strand.
TGCACGTGCACTGCAAGTTAAGAAGAACACTTCCTCTGTAATGGGCGAGAACATCACGCAGAGCATCTTCCTGGTACTAGTTATAGAAGCTGGATGGAGCTTTCCTTAGAGACACACCGCGCACTTCACCACCAGTTACGTCTCTACGCGTGCATCAGATGTCTCCCTTTCCCTCCTAAAGATATGACGGTCGCGGTTAAGACAAATTTCTGAACTCTGACCTGGTGGGAAGAGGTTCAGATGGCCAGCCTAGTTTCTTGGAATAGGGTAACCCCTCGACAAGCCAGACCAATCAAGGCAGCTATGGTCTGCGGTGAAGACAAAGTCTCAGGAGGGGTGAGGGTGACTGAAGGACCTCAATGAGCACACAGAGCAAGGACACTTACAGATTACTCCCAGACATGTGTATATATCAAAATTATAAACACATTTATTACAAGGCCTTTGTAACTCAACACACAGTAAAAGAATCACAGCAATACTATCAAACCAACACAACACAATCAATACAAGATATATACAAGACCATTGGGATCTAAAGGTTTGAAGGCAAGAGTTATGTTCACAACCTAGAGGGGAAGGAAAATAGGCAGTGCAGACGGTCTTTAGTCCCTGCAGATGGTCTTTAGTCCCCTTCAACATCAAACACACACCTAAGAGGCAGTCCAAACCCTAAGAAGAGAGGAGCCATATGCTCAATAGTACATGCAGTGCAGGCACATGCGATTGTTCCAATGGGCAAAACGGGGTCTCTAGCAGCTCAGGAAGGTGGGTGAGGCAAAGAAGAATAGATTCCCACTCTTCGAGGAGGGCCTCCACTTGAAGGCAGAGGTGATTCCAAGGTTCGGGAATTGTTCACTAGTTTGCACTAGCAGTGGAAAGGAGAGGGACCACCAGGGGCCACTTGTGCATAAAAATGGACGTAGGCACTAGGGGCCACTGGTTAGGGATACGATTATTCACCGACCCCCGGCGCACTCTGGACCAAACTTCGACAGTGGAGTCCACTTCGGTTGCAGGTTCAAATGCAGCAATATGACGGCTCTGCAACTTTCAGTTCCAAAGATACAGTGATGATTCCCAAACGGGACAGTGGTGATTTCTCCGCTCCAGGTGGATGGATCAGGCCAGTTTCACTGCAGCAGGCTTCAGGGGCAAGAGGGGCACAAATGCAGCACACCTGCAAAGGGCGTTGCCACGGCTGGGCAACACGGTAACCGCGTTTACTCCCATCCTGGTGCACTCGTCTCACTTCAGACCTGGGAACGCCAAGTGTACGACATTTGGTGTGAGGGTGCCGTGGACACACAGCTAGCAGTATACGAAGTTTCGATGGTCTCCACAAAATGGTGGCGGAGACAGAGCAAAGGTCCTGTGTAAACTGGTCAGCCCACTGGTTGGCACAGGGACAATTCTGAGAAGGCTTACTTGCAGGTTTTGTTGAAGGTGCAGAGAATAGTTGGTCCCACTATTCTAATGGGTCGAAGCATCTTCGCAGACCTTCTCGGACGACCAGATGCAGAGGGGTCCCATGGGACGACAGCGGCCTCAGGTTGCCAAACCTTCCAGCGGTTCCTCGACTCAGCTTCTTAGTTTCAGGATACTTGGATCCTATCCTTCGTTCAGTGAGAACTCCAGAGATCGACATGGTATGGGTGTCTGGGGCCTCCTCTTATCCAGAGTCTCATTCGTGCCAAAACGAAGATGACCCAATGGTGTTGTGTCTTGACTGTCGTGTAGGCAGAAGATACCTCTGTCCACAAGTGTCGCACAGAGATAGTTCAAACCACTCTCTGTACAACCTTTGAGGCCACAGGTGGGAGATTGTTCTTCCGGAACCGTGGACTTCTGGGAACCCCTGGACCACTGCAAAAAATCGCTGGTTAAGTATCAAGCCAAAACAACATCCACAAACCAAACAACAAAGAATGGAGCGGTCTTACCAATGAAATGACAGCAGTGATTCAGTTGAACCTATGGAGGGGTTCCGGGACCCACCAGTGTCTCGCTCCCAGTATTGGATAGTAAGCTCAGGAGGATAGGTGGGGTTTCGAGTGCACCGGGTCCACCTGCAGTTGGAATCCAAACAAGAAATCCAGGAAACGTAGTACCAAGGTATGTAGCAAAAATGGAAGTCCAAAATCAGTCCGTGATCCGTAACAAGAGTTCCAAAATTCAAGAGCCAGTAATCAGGGTAATCCAAAACAATCCGTGAAGCAATCCGAGGTCAGTTTCCACACGATCCAAACCAAAACGAATGCAGCGCCAAACAGTGTCCAAGAGAAACAGCTGTGAAGCACTGAACACTATGATGCGAGTGTTTAAATAGTGGCGCTACGAGTGCCTTCAGGTCACGTGACCCGCGCCCTTATCACGTGATCGTGTTTTAGTAACACGTGAGCGGGAGGCCTTGGTCATGTGCCGCGGAAGCAGGAAGCGAGGCCAATCTCGCAGCCGCCACGGAATGCGCCAATGGGACGGGCGTCTTCGGGGATGGGCAGGCTGTTGAAACACCCGCCCTGGAACATGGGAGTTCGAGGAGAGCACACGTGGGTCCCGGATCCGGGCAAGTGGATGGAGCGGAGTGGAGGTATGGTGACTGGAGGTTTGGGGAGGGACATTTGAAATGCCTGGAGCCCCGAGAGATATGACAAATGGGAGATCTGCCCACAAACACACTCCACTCGTGGACCAATCTTGGACCACGGTGGTCCCAGTCATTCATAGCACTCCAGACTCTCTGGCACCCAGGATGTGTATTGGGGACAGACACCCCAGCCCACATCCTGGAGGCACACACACAAGGCATGCAGAAGCCTGCGAAAACTTGGCGTTTCGCGGGAAACTGCATGAACAAATAAGGACTGACCCGAGGTCGGCTCGACCTAGGGAAGTCAAGGGGGCAAGATGGCCAAAGAACCTAGTGGCATGGCCATTTTGGAGCCAGGCCACCTATTCATGCCAAACACGGTAAGCGCGGTTTAAATGGCAGGAAAGGGTTAACATTACATGAAAAGATAAGTTGCCACCAGCCCTGTCCATGACACATCTGCACATCTCCAAAACAGTCCTACAAGAGTATCTAGCGTCTCTGGAAATGACTATGGGACCCAAGTGCACTGTACTGTAAGGTACATTGTGCACTTGCTACATGTTGCAGAAAAGTTGCAACATCGGAAAAGGATGAAGGGAAACAAAGTACTGACTGTCTTAAGGGCATGTCAGTTTCCCCATAAAAAGTGAGTGAAAGCACAGAGGAGTGCAGCAGAAGGCTGTGCTCCCCTGGCAAAGTCAGACTAAGGTGTTTAAACAGCAGATAAAGTTTGGGGGTGTACAACTGCAAGGAAAATTACATATAAAATGAAATCTTTCCTAACACTTGCACCTCCCAGACTAAGGACAGGGGGAACTAATCCACCCCTAGATGAGTCTCATGTTCAGGTCGGTTAAACATTCTTGACAACCCATCAACATTGATATGTTGGACACCTGGCCTATGCTCAATAGGGAAGTCAAAGCCTTGCAGAATTATGGACCAACTGAGCAACTTTGGATTCTCTCCCTTCATGTTCATTAGCCACTTTAAGGGCTTATGGTCAGTTTGCACAGTGAAGTGGGTCCCATAAAGCTAGGGCCTCAGCTTCCTTAGGGCCTACACGACAGAGAAACATTCTTTCTCTACTGTGGACCATCTGAGGTCTCTGTCCTTAAGCTGGCTCCTAATGAAGCCAATAGGGTGTTCCTTACCCGTCTCATCTACTTGCGATAGTACAGCTCCTATCCCATTGTCAGAGGCATCTGTCTGCACAATAAAAGGTCTTTGGTAATCAGGGGCCCTGAGAACAGGGGCCTGGCACAAGGAGACTTTTAAGCCATTGAAGGCCTTCTCACACTAAACAGACCAAGTTACCTTCTTGGGTTTCTTTGGAGTGCTGAGAATAGTCAGAGGGGCAGCTATGGTGCCATAGTCTGCCATGAAATTTCTCTAGTACCCAGTGAGTCCTAAAAAGGATCTCATTTGGGTCTGAGTGGTGGTGGTAGGCCAGTCTTGTACTGCTTGTACTTTACTGGGTAGAGGCTGTATCCTCCCTCCACCTACTTCATGTCCAAAGTAGATCACTGATCCTTGTCCAATCTGGCACTTACTGGCCTTTATGGTCAAGTGGGCCTTCTGAAGAGCCTGTAACACAATCGTAAGGTGTTTCACATGGTCTTCCCAGGTGGCACTGAAAACTGCTATATCATCCAGATATGCAAGACAGAATTCATCCAACCAATTCAACACGATTCACAAGCCTCTGGAAAGTGGTAGGTGCATTCTTCAACGCGAACGGCATTACCCTGAACTGGTAAAGACCCTCTTGTGTTGAGAAAGCTGCCTTCTCCTTGGCATGTTCTGCAAGAGCTATTTGTAAATAGCCTGCAGTGTGGTCAAATGTGCCGAGGTACTCGGAGGCAGCCAAAGTATCCATCAGCTCATCTGTTCTAGGCAGGGGTTGTGCATCTGTCTTGGTGACAGCATTCAGAGCCCTGTATTCCACACAGAGACTCAACTTAGAAGTACCTGCTTTTGGAACCAATACCACTGGGCTGGACCAAGGACTACTAGAGGGTTCAATTACCCCAAGATCCAACATTTTGTTGACCTCTGTCAATGTAAGACCTGAAGGAAGAAAAAATGGGCGGAACCCTCTTTTTTTGGGGGCCTGACTCTAGAGGGTTGAGAGGAACAGAGATAAAGGGGAGTAGAGTCAACAGCTACCCAGGCCAAAGGCGTGACAGGGGGTCACAATACTCCTTGCAGGAGAGCTAGGAGAGTACTAGCTCGAAAAAGAGATCACCATAAGGTACAAAAAACAGGAAGGTTTATTTTAACAAGAAGACATTTACAGAATTCTTTGTGCGCCGTGGCACATAATATATGCATACTGAAGTACATTTATAGTCTGCATATCGGTGGGTTAGTAATAAATAGTGACAAACTATTCCACACATTCACAATACATTAACATTGTCGACACATTAATTGGTGTTTCTGGTTTGGTAGGTTGATGGCAAAGGGCAGTGGCTGGATGAAATGGAGCAGCGCTGCAAAGTTGTAACAAACTGTCTTCAGGACATAAAGTCGTGGTCGGACTTGGCTGGGCAGTCTGCAGTGACACAGCTCCTTCTCAGTTCGGCACAGATTCGGGCATCTGACTTCCGCAGACTGCCCCCCCAGCCGGAATAATCAACAGCTGGGAAAATAAGACCACCGCATGGCGTCAACTTACTTGCACATGGATGACGCCCATCTTACTTAACCAAGTCTGGGTAGCCGTTGACTCTACTCCCCTTTATTTAATGTAAGACCTTACTTTGTTTGACATCCGGTATCCCCTGCTTTTGGTAGGTACACTGTCTCCTGTGTCAATATCATGTTTGCACAAACGTGTCAAACCAGGGGACCGTGAAAACAAGGGGGAAAACTGCCTAAGCAAACTTTTCACCTCTGCTTGCAGATCAGAAGTCAGGTGAAGGCCCACTTGGACACCCTTAATGGAGCTGTCTGAAGGACTGCTTTGGAACAGGTCAGGGAGAGGTTACGACTCCTCTTCCTCAATATCGAAGCCAGTAGCAGTGCAGCGATTTCAACTCTTGGGATGAAAGCCTTCAGCCTATTCACACTTTTGGAGCCTGACCAGCCCTTCCATGGTCCACTAAATAGTTGACATCACCCAGTGACTCCACCAATGTGTAAGGGCATGACCATTTATCCTGCAAAGCTCTAGGCCTTATAGGATTCATGATCAGGACTTTCTGACCAGGTGTGAAAGTGATGAGGGAAGCCTTCTGGTCATACCAATGTTTCACCAGTGCTTGCCCTGCCTTCAGTTTCTCACTAGCCAGAACCCATCAGAAGTACCATCCTTTTTCTGAGCGCTAGCACATAGTCCACTATGTTGGTAGTGATAGGGGGAGTGGGCATCTCCCAATCTTCCTTAACTATGGCCTAGGGTGTCATGACCTACAGAACGCGCCCCTTTTGGACTTCCTGGTCCTTGTCTCAACGGGGCTTACACTCCCTGGTACTTCCAACATGGCCGGCCAGCGTGAAACACCTTCCTCGCTCTACACATTGGACGTAGCGTGTTCTATTAATAGACCACGCCCCCCGCGGCTCCGCGCGTCTCAATGCTATTGCGAAGTAGCGACCAGACGTGTGCTCCGTAGCTCGGGGTATTATTTGCCTGATTCTGTCCCTACTAACTCCATTCCTAGTCCCTCTCTTTTCCTTCTTACTTCCTGGACTCGTGTGCTGTGTAGTGCACTTTCTTAATTTCCCAGATTACTGGATCGTTGCATCCCGGAACTTTGAATGCACGCTGGAGTCGGAAGAGACTCGTGCAGCCTTATTCAAGACCCAATCCGTCCGCAAGAAGGCATCGAGCAAGAAATCCAGCAAAGATCGGACTCAGGTGAGAAGGGGGGGAACTCCTTGAAAGTTTGAGACGCCACCCACTGAACTCGATATGGACATGGAAGCGGCCGTTCAGGACCTGATGCGTGGCATGCAAGAACTATCAACCGAGGTACAGAATCTCAAGGCGGAAAACGCTGCTCTCAAACAATTGGCTCTATCCCGTGATTCTGCCACAAAAGAAAGTGTGTTGCTGGGCGGCATAGTTGACAAATATGATGGGTCGGCAAAAACCCTTCGTGGATTCCTGGATTCATGTTTGGTCCACTTTACTTTTAAGCCCTACTACTTTTCGACTCCCAGGGCTAAAGAGGGTTTCATAATTTCTCACCTTCCAGGAAATGCATTAACCTGGGCTACGCCCCTCGTTAATTCCGGCGATGCTCTCCTAGATGACTATGATGGGTTCATACAGGCCCTTAAAACCATGTTTGATCGCCCAGAGCAGGTCTATAGTGCCCAGGAACGCCTGTTAGACTTACAGCAGGGATCCTAGGATATGCTCACCTTTGTAACCCGATTCAAGCAATTAGCCAAGGAAGCTGATTGGTTCCCTGAGGCGAGTTTTACCCTCTTCAGGAGAGGACTGAATTAGGAGATTAAGGATGAGTTGGCCAGAGTGGCTCGCCCAAACTCATTCCAGGCACTAATGGACCTTGCCATGCAAATAAACTTTCGAATCCAGGAAAGGAAGGCTGAGAAGAAGAAATCCAGAGGAAATCCTCCGAAAGTGTCCTTTGAGAGTACCACCAAGACGGACACAAACCCAGGCTCAGTCACTGAACCAGAACCCATGCAGATAGGAGCCTTCCGTGGACCTATATCCCCGCAAGAAAGGATGAGAAGGATTCATACGGGGTTGTGCATGTATTGTGCCTCAGATAAACACTTGGTTAGGGAGTGTCCTCTAGCCCCTCCTCGGCGTTCGGGAAACGCCAGCTCCCGATCCTAGATGGAGCAGAGCTTCGGGAGAGAGATGTTTGCTCCACATCAATTCCATCCTTGAACTCTCCAGGATAAAACAATTTGGTGATACTGCAGGCCTTCCTATCGCCCTCCAAGAATAAGACCTATTCCATTTTGGCCTTGGTAGACTGCGGAGCTATGGGAATTTTCATTGATCAAGATTGGGTTGTTAGTCATCATATTCCATACGAGACATGAAGCACCATGCAGCCGGTGGAAGCAATCGATGGAAGACCTCGCCCTTCAGGGCCCATAAGCCTGCAGACTAAAGAGATCCAGCTTTCTATAAACCATCACCAAGAGCGGATTAGATTCGACATCATTAAGTCAGTTCATTACCCCATGGTATTGGGGATGCCCTGGTTATAGAAGCACAATCCGTACATCAATTGGACAGCAGGATCACTATTCCTAGGCTCAGCGTTTTGTATGTCTCACTGTCTATTCCTGGATCCCTCCTTGACACCCCCTAAAGAACCACCAAGAGACCAGCAAACACCACTCATGGTTTCCAATATCATACAAGTCCCTGAGGCCTATCAGGGATATGCTGATGTATTTTCAACTGCCATAGTCCAGGCCTTACCCCCTCACAGACCTGAAGACTGCGCCATAGATACAGATCCCTCAGCAGTGATTCCCTTCGGCAGAATGTTCATCCTTTCCGAACCTGAGAAAAAGGCCCTCCGAGAATACCTGGATACCAACCTTGAAAATGGCACCATAAGACCTTCAAAATCTCCAGCGGGTGCTTCATTGTTCTTTGTTCCCAAGAAGGACACCAAGGAACTCAGACCTTGCCTCAACTATCGTGGCTTAAATCAATGAACCCTCAAAGACCGGTACCCATTGCCCTTGATCTCGGGTATCCTGGAAGCTGTGAGAGGCGCTGTAGAAATTCACGAAGTTGGATCTCCGGGATGCCTACCATTTGATCCGTGTCCGGGAAGGAGACAAATGGAAAACAGCCTTTAGAACACCCTTTGGTCACTATGAATATCTAGTCATGCCCTTTGGACCAGCTAATGCCCCCGCAGTTTTTCAACGTTTCATGGATAGGGTGTTCTCCGACATGTTATTCCTTTTCGTCATTGTCTATCTGGACGACATACTGATCTTTTCCAAGGACCTTCTAAAGCATTAAGAACATGTAAAGGCAGTATTACAATGACTCCGTGAACACAAACTTTTAGCCAAACCCAAAAAATGCTTGTTTCACGTTACTTCTGTTCACTACCTAGGATTCATCCTTAGCCCAGAAGGAATTGGTATAGACCATTCAAAGGTAAAGGCCATACTGGCATGACCCACTCCCACGTCAGTGAAACAAGTTCAATCCTTCCTGGGGCTTGCCAATTTCTACCGGAAGTTCATATCCACCTTTTCCGAGATCGTTCAGCCGATTGTTGCTCTCTTGAAGAAAGACACCCCCTTTATCTACACCGCAAGATAAGGCATTCCAACGTTTAAAGGCAGAGTTCACACAAGCCGCCATATTAGCCTAACCAGACATAAATCGACCATTCCTAGTGGAAATTGATGCCTCTAACTACGCCATAGGAGCGGTGTTGAGGCAGGAATTTGAGGATAAACTGGAACACCCCATTGCTTACCTTTCACAAACCCCAACTCCCAGTGAGACACACTACTCCGTCCTGGAAAAGGAACTGTTAGCCATCCGCCAAGCCTTCACTGAATGGCAGCATCTACTTCTGGGTGCAAGACATCCAGTTCAGGTCCACACGGACCATCGGAATCTTCAAATTCTACAGTCATTGGAGTGTAGGAACAGTCGTCAGGCGCGTTGGGCCTACTTCTTTGCCCAGTACCAGTTCCACATCACTCATGTTCCCGGATCACAAAACCTGATTGCTGACGCCTTATCTCGACGTCCTGACTATGTAACTACTGAAGATAGGGCCTACCCTAAGATGTTTCCCCACACGATCTTTGTAGCTCAAGCAGTCAATCTCCTGGAAGAAATTCGAGTGCAAACCCAATCCTCTTATCTGTGGAAGGATATTTCAAGGAAGAATCAATGGAATCTAAGAGTGAAGGAAGGATATTTATTCAAGGACAATGCACTGGTCTTTCCCACACAGAAATTACAACAAAGAATAATAAACCACTGTCATGATACCCTTCACTCCGGACATCGTGGCATAACCAACACCCTCCGCCTCATACAAAGACAGTTTTGGTGGCCTGGAATGAAGACTGACGTACAGCAGTACATCCAAGCTTGTGCTATCTGTAGTCAAAATAAAAATGACAACAAGAGACCGGCGGGTCTTCTACTGCAACCTACACTGCCAACAAGGCCATGGGAATTCATTGCTACAGACTTCACTGTGGAATTACCACCTTCCCGAGGATACACAACCATCATGGTTACTATTGACTTGTTCACTCATATGGCTCATTTTACACCCCTGTGTAAGCTACCATCCTCGTCCGAAATTGCTGGAATCTTTCTGGAACACATATTCCGTCTGCATGGACTTCCTTCCAAGATCATATCTGATCGAGGACCTCAATACGTCTCACAATTCTGGAAACATCTCTGTCGCATTTCGGGACTCCAACGCGCCCTCTCATCAGGTTATCATCCCCAAACCAATGGGGCCACAGAACGTGCTAATCATCCCTGGAACAGTATCTTCGATGATTCGCCACCAAGGTTCAGGATGACTGGTCGCTCCTGATAGCCGTGGCTGAATTCGCCTACAACAATTACGATCATTCAGCACTTAAGACCAGTCCCTTTTATTGTAGCCAAGGTTTCCATCCATCGGTTCTACCCTCTGTTCTCCCTCATCCCACACCAGTACCTACTGTCCACTCCTGGATCGAAACCCTCATCAACGTACACCAGGAAGCCAAAGAAAACGTAGAGAAGGCCAGAACACAGACTAAGAGGTATGCGGATTCCAAAAGAAGACCAGGGCCTTCTTATGCAATTGGTGATCAAGTCTGGTTGTCCTCGAAATTACTACCCCGACATCTACGGCCAAACAAATTGGCCCCTCGTACTATGGTCCATTTTCCATCAAGGACATTATAAATCCAGTCTCATACCGGATCAAACTACCAGACTCCTGGAAGAAAATTCACCCAGTTTTTCACACATCCTTATTAAAACACTACATCCAATCCTTCCGGAAATCCTGCAGACCCCCTCCTCTGCTGGTCGACAACCAAGTGGAATATGAAGTGTCCCAAATATGCGACTCCAGGTATAAACGGGGTCAGCTTCAATAACTGGTTGAATGGAACGGATATCCTCCTAGTGAAAGAACCTGGGAACCACTTTCTAATCTGAAGACCCCTCGACTGCTCAGAAAATGTCACCTCATACACCCGGGCAAACCTGGAGGAACGGGTCTTCGGAGGAGGCATGCTGTCATGACCTACAGAACGCACCCCTTTTGGACTTCCTGGTCCTTGTCTCAACGGGGCTTACACTCCCTGGTACTTCCAACATGGCCGGCAAGCGTGAAACACCTTCCTCGCTCTACACATTGGACGTAGCGTGTTCTATTAATAGACCACGCCCCGTGTGGCTCCGCGCGTCTCAATGCTATTGCGAAGTAGCGACCAGACGTGTGCTCCGTAGCTCGTGGTATTATTTCCCCGAGTCTGTCCCTACTAACTCCATTCCTAGTCCCTCTCCTTTCCTTCTTACTTCCTGGACTCGTGTGCTGTGTAGTGCACTTTCTTAATTTCCCAGATTCCTGGATCGTTGCATCCCGGAACTTTGAACGCACGCTGGAGTCGGAAGAGGCTTGTGCAGCCTTATTCAAGACCCGATCCGTCCGCAAGAAGGCATCGAGCAAGAAATCCAGCAAAGATCGGACTCAGGTGAGAAGGGGGGAACTCCTTGACAAAGGGTCCCCTTACAGGATGACCAAACAAGCTCAATGGGGCTGAAGCCAACACCCTCCTGTGGTACCTCTCTGTAGGCAAACAGTAAGCAGGGTAACAGAAGATCCCATTTTCTGCTTTTTAAGGTTCTGTTAAACCTTTCAACAAGACCATTTGTTTGTGGGTGATAGGCGGATTAAAACCTACAGGTGACACCACATTCCTTCCACATGGCCTGCATATACTTTGACATAAAGTTGCTGCCCCTATCAGACACAACTTCTTTAGGGAAGCCAATCCTGGTAAATATGCCAAGCACAGCTTTTGCAACTGACTTGGCAGTCAAAGTTTTTAATGGGATGGCCGCAGGATATCTGGTGGCATGGTCGACCAGCACCAGGATATACCTATTGCCTGAGGATGTTTGGGGGACAAGGGGACCAACAATGTCAATCCCAACCCTCTCAAACGGTGCCCCCACAACTGGGAGTGGTACCAATGGAGCTTGGATTGTTGAGCCACTCTTACCAGATAACTGGCAGGTGGCACAACTCCTGCAGTGGCTTTCTACTTGCACCTTGGGCCAGTAGAAGTGCATGGATAACCTTTGCTTGGTTCTCTTGATTCCAAGGTGACCGCAGGGGCACTCCATGTGCCAGCTGCAGGAGGAAGGGCCTTACAGCAAGGGGAACCACCATCATCCCAGGGTCTCCTTCTGTAGACTCTGTAGGCTCACTGTACAGGAGCCCACCTTCCCAATAAATCCTATGTGCCCCAGGAGGTTCACCACCAAGCTGGGCACAGGCCTGTCTCCTTAGGCCTTCCAGAGATGGGCACTCACATTGGCCTTTACTGAATTCTTTTCTTTCAGAGGACCACCTTCTACTAACAAGTCTTTTAGTTCTGGATGGTAATTTGGATCAAATACTTCAGGCAACACCTCTACCTCGTCAGGTTCTGGTGTCTGACCAACTACCTCCACCTCAGTGGTAGGTGAGTTAGGGGGAATGTTCTCTTTCCCGCTTTTGTTTTTTCAGACTCCTTTAGCCTTGGGTTTCCTCTTTGGCTTGGGCACTGCAGTGGTCTTGGCCAGTGCTGCCCTTGTTTGAGACCTTCTGCAGGGTCTTTCTGCTGTATCTCCCACAAGCCCTAAAGCTCTGAGATCATTTCCCAGCAATACCTTTCCTGGGACATCTCTCTGAATGGTCACTGGAATCCTGACTACTGTACCATTTAAAGTAAGATTTACAGGTATTACTGGGAACTGGAGAGGTGGGCCATGAGCCAATTTAGTGGCCATCAGAGGACCTCTGGCAACTTTCTCTGGGTCTACCAATGTAGAGTCCACTACAGTTCGACCACACCCACTATCCCTAAGAGCAGGAGTATCAACTCCATTGATCAGCACACTGTCGTTAAAGTAGTGCTTGGTATTGTCTGGAATCCTAGCATAAGCCTCTGAGACTTTAGGGTCCCAGGTTCCCAGGGAAACTAAAACTACTTCAGAATCTATCCCACTGGGGACGTAATCTGAGGAGAAGGATGCTCCTGTAATCTCTTCTTCCTCATAGGAGGAGAAGGCCAGATTAGCAGAGTGGACCCCCAAGGTTTTGACCTTACATCTGGGATCCCCCTTCACATGGTCGCTTGCTCCACAAGCCACACAAGATCCACTGGGTCTGGTGACATAGGGAGGCTTACTGTAACCCGAGTTCTGTTTTGGAGGATAACCTCCACTACCCTGTGTTTTCTCTTGTGACTTTCCCTTATTTTTCTTGTTGTGGCCCTTTTGGGAGGAAGTTTTATCAGACCCCCCACCCTCCTTATCTTTGGGCTTTTCCCCTCCTCCTGCTTACCAGGATGAGTCTTTTCCTTCCTTATGGGACACTCTATGTGACACCCACAAATCTGCTGCTATGGCTAGCTTCTTAGGATCTAACTCCTTTGAATCTGCCAAATGCTGCTTAAGTTCAGGGGAACAAGATTAAAAAATATGTTCAAGCATGACAAGACATATCATACCCTCAAAGGTGGAGACCATATAATCTTCAACCCAGCCAGTCAAGTATTTCAGTTACATAAGACACCCAAGTACTTCCTTCTTTCTTTTTGTACTCTCTGAATCTCTTCAACTATTGGGCAGGAGTGTTTCCAAACTTTAAGATGAGAGGTTGCTTCAACATTGCAAAATCTGCTCTCTCAGCCCTTGTCATTTACATAATGGCACTGCAACCAGAATGGGGCAGTCTGCTAAGTAACCATGCAATTCTATCAGCATTGTAAACCTGTTGAACTTCACATGCATACTCAAAAGTATTCAGCCAGTCCATAATGTCATTCTTTCCATCATACACACTGAGCAGATCTTTAGGAAACCTTGGATGAGAGGAGTTCCCAGAGCCATCTCCAGCACCCTTAGATCCATTGGAAACTTGAAGCTTGGCCAGTTCCAACTGGTGATCCCTGTCCTTCTGTTTTTCTGCCTGCTCTATCTTTAGCTTGGCCATGTTAAATTCAAGCTCCTTCTGCCTAAACAGCAGTTCTTGTTTCTTGAATTCAAGCATGGCTTCAGCATCAGCACTGGCAGAGGAAACATTGGACATCACATCATCTAAATACTCATGGGTCCCATGGATAAGTGCAGCGGCAGACTTGTCAGTTCTGCCAGTGAGAGCAGCCCCACCACCTTCTGCACTTTCCTCAGGAGCTATGGCACCAAGTTGTGACTCTCGCCATTCCATGATTCTTTGACTCATTTAAATTTTTGTGCCTTGAGCAGGTAAACCCCTCTCAGCACACATCTTTCTTAATGTTTCAGATTTAGAAGCATTTAAGGTTAACAAGGTGCTTGTTTCCATTTTGTTAGATAGGTCTATGGCCTTTTTCAGTTATGCTACAACAATTCACTATGTGGCCTGCGTAGTAATAACTCGAAATGCCTTCACTAGTGTGCAACACTGGATACCATCAGTCCTATCCCACCGCTGTACACCAATTTGTTAAGACGGATTTCTGAACTCTGACCTGGTGGGCACAGGTTCAGAAGGCCAGCCTAGTTTCTTGGAACAGGGTAACCTCTGGACAAGCCAGACCAATCAAGGTAGCCATGGTCTGCGGTCAAGACTAAGTCTCAGGAGGGGGAGAGGGACTGAAGGACCTCAATGAGCACACAGAGCAAGGACACTTACAAATTACTCCCAGACAGGTGTATATATCAAAAATATAAACACATTTATTACAAGGCCTTTGTAACTCAACACACAGTAAATGAATCACAGCAATAATATCAAACCAACACAACACAATCAATACAAGATATATACAAGACCATTGGGGTCTAAAGGGTGAAAGGCACAAATTATGTTCACAACCTAGAGGGGAAGGAAAATAGGCAGTGCAGATAGTCTTTAGTCCCCTTCAACATCAAACACACACCTAAGTAAGAGGCAGTCCAAACCCTAAGAAGGGAGGAGCCTTATGCTCAATAGAACATGCAGTGCAGGCGCACGCGGTTGCTCCAATGGGCAAAACGGGGTCTCTTCAGGGGTCTCTAGCAGCTCAGGAAGGTTGGTGAGGCGATGAAGAATAAATTCCCACTATTCGAGGAGGGTCTCCACTTGAAGGCAGAGGTGATTCCAAGGTTCGGGAATAGTTTGCACTAGCAGTAGAAAGGAGAGGGACCCCAAGGGGTCACTTGTGTGTAAAAATGGATGGAGGCGCTAGGGGCCACCGGTTAGGGATGCGATTACTCACCGACCCCCGGCACACTCCAGACCAAACTTCACCAGTCAAGTCCACTTAGGTTGCAGGTTGAAATGCGGCAATAGGAGAGCTCTGCAGCTTTCAGTTCCGGCGATACAGCGATGATTCCCAAATGGGAAAGTGGCAATTTCTCCACTTCTGATGGATGGATCAGGCCAGTTTCACTGCAGCAGGCTTCAGGGGCAAGAGGATCACAAATGCAGCGCACCTGCAAAGATCATTGCCGCGGCTGGACAACACAGTAACTGTGTTTACTCCGGTCCTGGCGCACTCGTCTCACTTCAGAACTGGGAATACCAAGTGTTCGGAATTCGGTGTGAGGGTGCCAGGACACCAAGCTAGCAGTATACCAAGTTTCGAGGGCCTCCTCAAAACGACGGCGGAGACAGAGCAAAGGTCCTGTATAAGCTGGTCAGCCCACCGGTTGGCCCAGGGACACTTCCGAGAAGGCTTACTTGCAGGTTTTGTTGAAGGTGCCGAGAATAGTTGGTCCCACTATTCTAATGGGTCGAAGCGTCTTCGCAGACCTTCTAGGACGACTAGATGCAGAGGGGTTGCACGGGACGACAGTGGGCTCAGTGTGCCAAACCTTCCAGCGGTTCACCAGCGGTTCCTCGACTCGGCTTCTTAGTTTCAGGATACTTGGATCCTATCCTTCGTTCAGTGGGAACTACAGAGATCAACATGGTATGGGTGTTTGGGGCCTCCTCTTATCCAGAGTCTCCTTTGCGCCAAAACGAAGAGGACCCAATGGGAGATCTGCTCACAAACACACACTCCATACATGGACCAATCACGGACCCAGTCATTCATAGCACTCCAGATTCTCTGGCACCTAGGATGTGTATTGGGGACAGACACCCCAACCCACATCCTGGAGGCACACACACAAGGCATGCAGAAGCCTGTGAAAGCTTGGCGTTTCACAGGAAACTGCATGACCAAATAAGGACTGACCCGGTTCGGCTCGACCTGGGGAAGGCAAAGGGGCAAGATGGCCAAAGGACAGGACAAAGAACCTTGTGGCATGGTTATTTTGAAGCCAGGCCACCTATCCGTGCCAAACGCGATAAGCACGGTTTAAATGGCAGGAAAGGGTTAAAATTATATGAAAAGATAAGCTGCCACCAGCCCTGTCCATGTCACATCTGCACATCTCCAAAAAAGTCCTACGAGAATATCTAGGGTCTCTGGAAATTACTATGAGACCCAAGTGCACTGTACTGGAAGGTACATTGTGCACTTGTTACATGTTGCAGAAAAGTTGCAACATGGGAAAAGGACCAAGTGAAACAAAGTCTCCCAGTACTGACTGTTATAAGGGCATGTCAGTTTCCCATAAAAAGTGAGTGAATGCCCAGAGGAGTGCAGCAGAAGGCTGTGCTCCCCTGGCAAAGTCAAACTAAGGTGTTTAAACAGCAGCAACAAGTTTGGGGGTGTACAACTGGAGGGAAAATTACATATAAAATGAAATCATTCCTAACAGTCGCCCAAGCACTTAAAAAGCCCATCTTCAATATTGAGTTTGGGCGGAAGCAGGACTTCATTTGTGCAGCTCCATGACAAAGCATTAGGTCTCCTATCCACTTTTCCATCAAGCCAAAATAACTCCAAGGGTTTATTTACTTTTCAACCATGAGTCAGCACACATTCACAAACCAGGCTGCCAATCACAACTTGGTAATCCGCAAGAGTGCTTATGGCTCATGGACCAATCTCCTTTGAGGGGGATCATGTGTGCTCTGGTCAAGCGAGGGCTCGGTTTGCTCAGGTGATAGAGAAGGGGCCTTCACTCCATTACATGATAACCGTCTATGCAGGATATTACGAGATATCTGTAGATTTGTTGACATTACACAAGAAGAACCAAGAGAATTGCTGTGGGTTTAGGGAATCTCCCATATACCACATCCAGGATGCTCTTCAAGCACTGGGGGGCCATCCCGGTACCTGAGAGCACCTCTTTTTGCCAGAAGAGGGATATTTGATGTGACTATGTCACACTTCCATCTGCTCCCTGGGTTTTATTCTGCATTGAGTTTCCATGCCCACATCACCAAACAGGTACACGCTTGCACCTATCCTATGTTTCTGTTAAGGAGAATAAAGCCCCTTCTGTCACCCTTTGATTTCAGAGCTATGGTGCAAGGCCAGGTGATTTTGAGAATTGACAGCAGTAATGATATTTTGTCAGTTGTGTTAGCATCCATCTTGTCCTTTTAAAATCCATTTTTCATATAGCCACCTATGTGGTGGACGGGGCTCGAAAATGTGATCATATAATACTTCTGCAGTCCTGGATACAATTTACATTGTGCAGCGTGACCACCAAAGCATTTGTCCAAGTCCAACCTGAGTACAGATCTGAAAAAATGCATCTGACCGGAGGATAAATGGAGTGCGTTTTCATCGAGGTTAGTCAATCGTTTCAACATCCCAAGTTACCTAATAAAAAAATGTTCTCAGAGGCCCCACAGCATCACTCACCTCCCCCTGTGGTGTGTCTTAAGCCTTACTTTCCTTCAGAAAGGCTGAAAACGCACTATATCTAAATTTGAATTCGGTTGATTATTCTAATCGTTTTTCTGACTGTGACTGGGGTTTACCTAACAGGTGGGTTGAGTTATGTCTATTAGTACCACGTTTTTATATCAATCCTTATCAATTTTGCAGTTGTCATTGTTCACTCTTTCTGCATTCGTTTTTGCAAAGCACCTTACAGATTTCGTGCAAGTAAGCATTTTAGTAAATCACGAAAGTAACTAAATATAAAGTACAGGTTTTACAGTAGATCATCCATCCAGCTTGAAAAGCCAGGCTCTCCCAAACTTGGTAAACTGTTTAGCAGCCCCAAAGCCTTTCACAAATCCATATTGATATGCCCATGATTTGCCTGACAATGCTGGCAATCCCATCCTTCACTCTCTGGCAGACAATCCAGGCTCCTTAGGGCAAGGGCCTGCAACCTACTGCTCTCCAGATGGTTTGTAATACAACTCCTATTATCCTTCACCATTGACTATGCTGAAAATATGCAAAACATCTGAAGAGCCAAAGTTGCAGTCCCCTACCGTAGGACATTGTATCAGGAATGGTTTTGACCTCTTTTAAACAACCAAATTATGGTATCCATAGCCTTCTATTGCTGCACAGGCATAAAATGGGAGGTGGGGTCGGAGAGGAGCATTCCCCTAAAATTACAGAATGGTTCCCATATTCTGCAAACAATCTCTCCTGTGGTAGCAAATGATAGGACCTGGGAGGGGAGGGTGTTTCTTTGGGGTACCAAAATCGCCCTGTTCCCACAGTGTGGTGTGTGAGAAACCAGAGGGTGTCTCACCCGCTAGTCCCCCGGGATCTCTCTCCCTCAGGTGGTCAGGGCACATCCATAGCCTTTGGATCCAGACCCTGGGGGTGGACCAATACGTGAGGATCACCTGGGTGAGGGGTCTGCAGAGAGTGGGGGTGAGATAGCCGATGGCGAGACGCAGTATTCACCCTTATTTTGTTTATCAAACCCATCCTATGTTTTAGTATGCTCCGAGATCCCATCCCCCCAGCCGCCTTTTTACACAAACACTGGGCCAAGGAAGAGGATGACTGAGAATAACAACACTTACTTGCATACATCGTACTGCCGATGTCCCGCTAATCGGGTCAGGCAAAGTCAGGGACTTCATCCTAAGTGCATACAACTGATACCAATTACTTTGTCATCGCTGGTGTGATCTCGAGACTCTGTGGTAGTTGGCTCTGCCCCCAGTTGTTGGCACACCTTTCCCTTTTCACCCCTGATGGTGGTGTTTAGTGCAGTTTGGCTGGTGGCATCCACATTGAGTGGGGCTCTTGTTGTACTACACTTGCTTGAGCAGCGAAATACGCATGTAAAGTGAGGGCCCTGTGAAAGCTTATGTTACACTGATCGGCAGATGAATTCTGCTCTACTTAAGTACTAATCATCAAGAGACAATGGGCCTCATCACAACTTCGGCGGTAACCCTTAAATCCGCCGGCGGTATTAGCGCGAAGATTCCCCATTGAGCCCAATGGGGAATGGGGCATTCCCGAATGGGCTCAGTGGGGAATGGGGACTTACATTACCGCGGAACTCGTGATCCGGCGCTATTAGCACCGGGGAGTTACGCGGTAGGGCTAATGCCGCCTGCGCTAATCGCGTTACCGCCCAAGTCGTGATGAGGCCCAATATCCTGATCCTCTTTTCGAGCCTGTTGAGGCTGCCTCTAAATAGTATTTTGTTATAACTTGGATCGTTATAAGTCTGCAGTTGCATCCACATTGATCTGAGTGTTGTGATCAGAAAGGGCAGAATTCAGGCAGACTACTTGACTTGTATTCTCGTGAGGCCATAACCATGGGAACTGGGGAGCATGGCCTGATGTACACCTACACCAATATAACTCAGCAGGAATCAGGGACTTGTGGCACCCTAGGAGTGGGCCCCTCCAGTGGTGGAATCTGAACTGCGACAGGGTATGTGTAGTATGTTTGAATGGTTCACATCTATTAATTTTAAACTGAATGATTTGGTCGCTAATGTCAACTCACAGTTGAGCTGAATGGGGAACACGCCTATATTACAGTAGAGGCTTGGCAAAGCAGGAGATAATGTGTCCTTACTGAAGACTACTGCTAAATCTCTTTGGAAAGAGCTGCATGCCATTCAGCTGAAGTGTGGCGTTTCAAAGTCTTGTTCAAGGTGCAACAACCTATATGTTCCATACATTGCTGAGAACGCCATTAGAGGGAATACCAAGCTTCTTGTGGAGACCGTACTTAAGGAAACTCTTGACAATTTCCCCTTCTCTCTTCAATTTGTGGTGAGAGGAGATCATTGTTCTTTAGCATCAGATCCTCAGCCTGGGCTTCCCAGGGACCCATCATAGGTAGGATGTTAAATTAGAGACCTGGATATGTTGGTATAATATGCTACAGAGAAGGGAATATGTTCTGAATCAGCCAGTCCTTCTCCTGATTTTTCCACAACTTCCCCTACCACCTGCTTAACTTCTGAGAGATGGGCAAATTCTGTATGCAGTTTTTTTTCCAGCCAGATTGCAAATTATTTTAAAGAATATTTCCATTTCTACATTCACTGAATCCATCTTATTCATTAAACTGAATATTCTTCAACATGGCTCTAATTTTTGTTTCTGTTCTCCTCCAATTCCTCCCTGCCCGTCTGATACTGGCTGGCATACTTGATCTCTATACTTGCATTGACTGTATAGATTATTTGTTGTTACTTCTTTCAATATAAAAAGGAACAACATCAAGAGAGTGGAAAATCAAATGAGGTAGTGGAAACCAGGAGAAATGAGGTGGTGACACTGTCAGGGAGTGGAAGCGATACAGAGGGAGGTAACATCGGGGAGAGACCGGTAAGTCAAAAGTGGAAATAGAACAGCAAAAAGCGATTGTGACAGGAAAGGTGGTAGTCCAAGCTGGCCATATGCAGGACCAGATGTTTGGAACAGGAATGAGTTGGGGATAGGGAGATTACTGTGTGACTAGAGAGTTGAGAAAAGCCCAGCCCAAAACATATTGCATGTGCCTGTGAGGAATTGCCATCTGGCAAGGGTGTAAAACCCCTGTTTTGTTGTTTGTATTCATTAATAAAATGGTGCGGGTAATTCTCAGAAAGGACAATCTGCTAATCGGAGCCCACCTTTCCTAAGCCCCACTCCAAAAGCATAGTGTCCACCTGTGCCATGCTGGATCCGTACCCTGACCTACAGTGCCTGCTCTCTAGTAGCATTGTAAAGACTGGAGCAGGGTATCTGTACTTCTATCCACTATATGGTTGGGGTACAGGCACAGAGGCACCCCGGCCAAGGATCTCAATTGGTAATGGTGGGCGAGCAGCCAATGCTGAGACTCAAGGGAGGTGATGCAGACTAGTTCTTAGGTACAGTGAATCCCCAAGATCCCACAACAGAATGTCCACAAACTATGTTAGGTGCTACCCTAGTTATTTTATTAACTAACATAAGAGTAACATGGATATATACAAATAAATGAGACTCGCTTTGTACTATGAAATTCTACTCAAATAGTTAACACAATATATACAGTGCAATGTAGTACCACAGTTGTACTTAGTTCAGCAATAAGGCACCAACTGGTAAGTTACTAGAAAGCATTAAAATAACTAAACACAGTTTAACCGCAAAGTCATAAATGTAGAAAATGCAGGTAATACTGTAGAACAACGGCAGAACACTTTCCAACGTAAGAATGCAATTCTGTGTTGAGGTCCCCCCACCTGGGCAACCTGTAAGAAAAGGTAAGTTATACTTTGCTTTTATGTCAATGCTCTGTCCTTATGTGTTCATTAATTGCCTGCTTTTGTTTCTACAGATCCCCACCACCCACAAAATACCTGGGAAGAAAAAGGAGAGTCGAGCCCAAGATGAATCTGGGACTCTTGGATGGACCCTGAGGGAGGAAGCCCCTCTTTCTCGTCACAGTACCTTTGGTGCCTTCGAAGGCGAAGTGGTGGGCGTTTCTCAGCTTTACTCAATGATGCCACTTGAGGATGGACCCCTGTGGAAGAAGAAACCACTGTGTCGTTGCTGTCTAGCAGGAGAAGGGAACAAAGCAGTATCGGAAAGGCAGTGGTGATGGTCTGTCACAGTGGTCTCCTTGGTCGGGTTGCTACTCCGGCTGTGGATGTCCCACGAAGCTGAAACCCACTGTGGACATCAACAAGACTTTGAAGGTAAGGATGAGTCCTCTGGTTCTAGTCGATGACCCTCGGTGGCGACGGGTGCAGTGACAGAATTAGGTGTCAGGTTTTGGTATTTGGGATTGGCTGACATTCAGTTCTGCGGTGCTGTAGCCACAGCACAGACAAAAGGATGGCTTCTGTCGACTTGGACTCATACACTGGACTTCTCTGTGGGCCACCACCAGGATTTGTTCCTGATTCGGAATGGCGGGAAAGCAACCCGCGGGCATTTCTCTGCAGGCAGCAACATTGGACTTCCTCAGCTGTGGAAAAGTGCACAGATGTCGTGGTTGCAGTGCCATTTGAAGATTTCATCAGTTGGTTGAAACTTGGCACTCTGGGCATCGAGCAGCACTATGCCAGGGTACCCATCTTCCGGGCGATACACAGCACTCTGGCTTTCTTCTGGTCACAGACAGTCTCTGAACACAGGACGATGCTTGTGGACTTCTTGGGCTCAAGTTGTCCCGTCACTCTTCTTCAGGACCCACGAAGATGCCTCTGCAGGACAACAGGCACTCAGGACTGGCGTCCAGGACACTTCATGTGAAGAACAGCAGTTGCACAATGTCCCCTGCAAGATATGGGAAAAGTGGCCTGTATGGCCGGAAGAACATAGAAGGGATAACATATTGTCCACGCTATTAAACCTAGAAGACGGGTGGAAACCCGTGAAACGTTTGTATCAGAGTCTGATGGTGGGAGCGAGTGTTTGTGTCTCATGAATAAAAGATGCATGAGAGGTGGATATAGGATGTGAGCTGAATGATAAGCAAGTCAGTAGGATTTTTTACGAAGCAGGATCCCTGTGAGGCAATGCAGCAGGCCGTGCGAAAGAAATGCCTAAAATGGCTGCTGTGAATGTGTGCAGGTTTTATCAACCACCGCACTAGCCATCGATTAGGCATAAACGAAGGGCAGATGCTGCTGGGTCACGCTTTACAGAGAGAAGCTACTGCAGGGCAATAGAGCCTGGCTGCGTGTCCTTGCGGCCGAAGCAAGGAAAATTACATTGTATGCGCTATAGGTAAGTGATGGCACGAAAGAGGTGTCTCTGGGAGTCTGGGCCGAGAGAGCAGAGGTCCGAGCCAATGTGTGCGAACAGTTAGAATATCGGTTCCTGTTTATATTATATACAGGGAGATGTGTACAGTGCGGTGAGCCGCTCCAGGAGCTGTGACAGAAGGCTGGAAAGAGATACAGATAAACAGTGCGAATGGTGCGCCAGGCATTGTTTGAACGTAAGTGGACGTTTCAAGTGCCACGATGTGTAGTGTATGCATAAAATACAAGTGCTGACAGGGATGTTTGTCCATAATGTAATTGAAAGGGGTTTCATTAGCAGAGCACCCTGTTTTCCATGTGCAAAGAAATGAAAAAGAAGATAATGTTTTTGAGAAGAAATTAAAGGAAAACTGAAATGTATAGGATCCAGAAGTGGTGCCATTGAAAGGCCTCAAGTAAGTGACACTCCTGCACCTGGTGACCGGACCACTGAGGTGTTCGTATTAGGTAGAGAAGTTGAGAGCTTAACACATACATCCAAAGAACAAGTTTCTTTCTTACCTGGTAACGTTCTTTCGATGGTATGTTCCTCCGACATATTCCACATCTATGACAGGTAATCACCACAGCTGTGCTGCTTCGGCAAACATTTTCGGCGTTGGAGTCCTACGTCGATAACATCGATACGCTCTCCCTCGAGGGCCTCTGTTGAGAGCCGACGTCACCGGATGTTATAATTAGGACGCAGGACGCCCGTAGCCTCAGTTGTAGTTTTTTCCCAGAACGTGTGGCACCACTCTTCTGCCAGTATGACTACAGAAATCCTTGCGGAAACATAAGCTGCAACCGCATAAGAAATTCTGTAGAGGGGCAGGCTGGGAGGGTGCGATGTGGAATACGTCGGAGGAACATCCCATCGAAAGAACGTTAGCAGGTAAGAAAGTAACTTTTTCTTCGAAGGGATTGTGTCCTCCGATGTATTCCACATCTATGACAGACTCCCAAAGCAGTACCAATGTATGGAGGTGGGAAAAGAATTTCAAATTTTAGAAGGCCCAATTAAATTGCAGAATAGAGGACCGCCTTGCCAAAGGCCAAATCTTGCCCATGGATAGAGTCCAGGGAGTAGTGTTTTACAAACGTATGGACAGAGGCCCATATGGCTGCTTCACAAATGTTACGAATGGGAACACCCCTCTGCAGAGCAGTAGAGGCAGCCACACCCCTAGTAGATTGGGCCCGTAAACCTACCACAGGGTCCTTACCCGCCAAACGGTAACATTCAGAGATTGTCAAGATAATCCATCTGGACAAGGTCTGCTTAGTAACAGCTTTACCCAAACGCCTTCCAGCGTATCCTACAAAGAGCTGATCGTCCACTCTGACCCGAGACATGCGTGAGATGTAGAAACTTAAAGCCCTCCTAGGATCCAACCTATGGAGCCTCTCCTCTTCCTTACCAGGATGCGGAGGAGGATAGAACGCCGGAAGAATTACCTTCTGGCTCAAATTAAATTCCGACACAACCTTTGGAAGAAAAGAAGGACGAACTCTAAGGTCAACCCTGTCCTTATGGGACACCGTGAAAGGTGGCTTGGCGGATAGTGCCTGCAACTCACTCACTCTGCGAGCGTAAGTAACCACAACGAAAAATACAGTTTTAAAGGTCAACAATCTCAAAGGACAAGAATGTAAGGGCTCAAACAGAGCTTCCATTAGGATTTTCAGAACTAAGTTCAAATCCCAACCGGGCACCTGGAAAGGTGACGGGGAAAAATTAGTTAGCCCTTTAAGAAACTGATAAATTAAAGGAATCTTAAAATAAGAACTCTCCTCAGATGAGCGCTTAAATATGGACAGCGCTGCCAGGTAACCCTTAATGGTACCCACTTGCAGGCCCTTGTGGGCTAACGAAAGCAAAAAAGACAGAACCACAGGAATAGCACATGAAAAAGGATCCACATTCTTTACCCTGCAGTAGTCGCAGAACTTTCTCCAAAGGAACTTGGTTGCGGGCCTTCTGGCCGAAAGCAACACCTCCATCACGTCTTCAGGGAGGTCCCAATCCTTATACCTCAACCTTTCAGAAAGCAAGCATGAAGGTTGAGAGACTTGACCTCTGGATGGAGAACCTGACCCCCCTCCAGTGAGAGCAGATCGTCTCGATAGGGAAGACGGCGTGGAGGGCAGATGGACATGTCGATATTAGAACTCACCACCAGGTAACAAGGACGGTAGGAGCTTGATCGCAGAAGATTTCGGAGTCGCTGAAGAATTCTTCCTACAATTGTAACCCTTTGCTGTGTAAGGTTTACAGACAGAGGGATCTAATAGTTGGAAGAGGAGACACACACACCCGATTGCACCAACTAGGAGCAATAGAAAGAATATCAGAATCAGTATTTTGTGTGGTCTTAGTAAAACTGAAAGTACCAGAATACCAACTACACCATCTGAATGATGGAACACGGCGTTGATGTTATAGACGGGAAGTGAAGTTTCCTCAGTAGCCTGGGAGTTCCTAAGCCAATCAACACAAGAACAAAGCAAGAACTAATGAGGAATCTAAGCAAAGGGAGGGTTCAGGTAATAGAACATGAAAGTAGAAATGGTTCTTACCATTCAGTGTTTTGAAGTTTATCGGAAGTCCCAGTTGATGATCCAGGTCCCAGGTTCTATCCCGACGGCACGGGGACGCCTAGAAGTCCCAACAATCCAGTGTCCAAGACTACCCCGACGGCACGAGGACGCCTAAAACAAAAGAAGTCTCTAGTCCTCGAGATTCCAAGAGGTGGAGTTCGAGGACTTCCTATAGGGAGTCCGGATGGAAATGTTCTTCTGTAGTGTAGACAGGATGGTGCTGGGCAGGCAGAAGGACCAACTTCGTAGGATGTACGATCAGGCAGGATACAATTAAATCGCAAAGCAGAGACAGTCCATTGCGCAAGACAGGTTCGGAAACGTGCGGGCAAAGTAGACAGAATCACTAGGCAAAGACAGTACGGGATGCTAAACAGGTTCAGCAATGAGCAGGCTAGCCAAACAAAATCACGAGGCAGAGGCAATCCGGGGAAAGGCAGGTTCGGCAATATGCAGGCAGTGCAAGATCAAATCGTGAGTTGAAAGTAGTCCAAGGTGCAGAGCAGGTTCGGCAATGACCAGAACAAACAAAAGTTCAAAAAGCAAGACAAAAAGCAACAAGAGCGCAGTCCAGAAACAGTAACAGAAGTAAGCGGGAAGGCAAGATGCAGGGACCAGGAAGAATCAAAAAGCAAGAGGCAAAACACGGGTACAGAAATCAAGAGTTCCAAGATACGCGGAGAATTCCAAAACACTTCAATCAGAAGCGTTGTGCCGTAGTCTGTGGGCTGGCTTTATTCTGTGTAAGTCACGTGCCAAGTCACGTGACGTGGTGACGGCTGCGTGCCTACGCCAGAAGCGTTCTCTATGTTGCCAGGGTAACTGGTAACGAGCAAGAAACGAAGCTCGCTGTTGCAGCCTAGAGTGTTGTCGGGAGTGTAACAACCGAAGTCCCAGGGATTTCCTTTTGAGCGTCGGACGTGTCGGCACAATTCTCTCCGCAGGACATTGTAGCGCCGTGATTCCTAACAGTCGAGAAGGTCCGGATACCATGCTCTCCTGGCCCATGCCGGAGCAATGAGGATCATTCGGGAACAGAACCTCCGTAACCTCTGCAACACTTGCGGAATGACGGGGAACGCGTACAACAGTGGGAAGGACCACTCCACTACGAACGCGTCCCCTAAGGCTCCTCTTGGAGGAAATTCCCACATGCAGAATCTTTCGCACTTCCGGTTGACACTGGTGGCAAAGAGATCCACTTGTGGGGTCCCCCAAAGGGCAAAGATCTCCAAGAGAACTTCCTGAGCCAGCTCCCACTCGTGAGAGACCGTGCTCTGCCTGCTCAGAGCATCCGCTGCCTCGTTTTCATCTCCGGCCAGATGAACTGCCGAGATCGAAATTTCCTGCTGGATGGCCCAGAACCAGAGCTGCATCGCATCTCTGCACAGTGGAAGAGACCCTGCCCCCCCTTTTTGTTGAGGTAGTGCATGGCCACTGTATTGTCCGTCAGAATCAGGACATTCTTCCCCTGCACAGAAGGCAGAAAAGCCTTCAGGGCTAGCCTGACGGCCCTCAGCTCCAACAGATTGATATGGAGTCTGGACTACGACGGAGACCAACGACCGCTGACTGTCAACTCATCGGCATTAGCTCCCCATCCCGTGAGGGATGCGTCCGTCACGATCATTACCTCCGGCCAGGGTAGCCAAAATGGAGCCCCCTTCATCAGATTGCCTTCGATGGCGCACCACAGAAGATCCTGGGCGACCGAGGGGGCCACCTGAACGGGATCCGACATCCTGCCGGAGTACTGCGACCACTGCATCTTGAGAGCCCACTGCAGAGATCTCATCCGCAGCCTGGCCTCTGGCACCAGGAGAATGCAGGATGCCATGAGGCCGAGCAACCTCAAGAACTCGAACGACGGGACACTCTGGGCATGTTGAAACTTGTTCACCATCTGCAGAATGTGATGAGCCCTCACCTGGGGAGGCAAACACTGCCCCAGGGACGTATCGAGCACTGCTCCGATGTACTCGAGTCGTTGGGTAGGTGTCAAGTGGGACTTCTTTAAGTTGAGGGAGAAGCCCAGCCTGTGAAGGGAGTGGCAGGTGACTGACAGAAGATCCAGGACTTGCTCGGGAGAGCGCGCCCTGATCAACCAATCGTCCAGGTAGGGGTAGACGTCAATCCCCCTTTCCTGAGATACGCTGCCACCACCACCATTAGCTTGGTGAAGATCCTCGGGGCGGAGGTCAATCCGAACGGCAGGGCCCGAAACTGAAAATGCGAGTCGCCAACCGCGAACCTCGGGTACTTCCTGTGCTTTGGATGAATCAGCACATGAAAGTAAGCATCCTTGAGGTCCAGAGACACCAACCAGTCCTGAAGGAAGGGCCTGGAGGACTTGAGAGAGAGTAACCATCTTGAACTTGTCCTTCCTGAGGAGCTTGTTCAAACCATGCAAGTCCATGATGGGTCTCAATCCCCCATCCTTTTTCGGGATCAAAAAATATGGGGAATACCATCCCTTGTCCCTCTCCGCTACAGGCACCAGTTATATGGCACCTTTCTCAGGGATTTCCTGTGCAACTAGCAGATCCGGACTCTTCAAAGAGAGCTTCCCTGGTGGATTGTCGTGAGGCCTCTGCCGGAAAGGCAGACAGTAGCCGTGGGCTATGATCTCCAGAACACACACATCTGAAATAATGGCACGCCATTCTACAAGATGCTGCGCCAGCCTTCCCCCCAACCAGCGAACCATGGGACATGGCCTCATGAATGAGCTGAAGCGGTTTGCCTGAGGGCAAAGAGGCAACTGCCCGAGTGGCTTTGGCACCTCGAGTACCTTGTTTTCCACCTCTGGTACTCCTACATTGGCCGCTTTGACTGGCAGCTCCCCTCGATCTACCAAAGGACGAGTAGTATCGAAAGGAAGCTCCCCTCCAATGCTGTCCCGTAGGACGAAAAGGCAGAGTTTGGCGAACTGCAGCGCTCAACGACTTTGCTGCAGCTTTGGAGGTCTGCAACCTTTCAAGGCTCTCGTCAGCCTTGCTGCCAAAAAGATGGTCACCATCAAAGGGCATGTTGAGAAGCCGGGACTGTACATCAGGAGCAAACCGCCGACTTACGCAACTACGCAAAACCTGCGCGTCACGGTGCTCGCCGCCATGGACCGGCTGACACAGTCTGCCACGTCCAGACCCGACTGAACGGATTCACACATGGCATCCTTGCCATC
Organism: Ambystoma mexicanum; assembly: GCF_040938575.1. Taxonomy (NCBI): domain Eukaryota; kingdom Metazoa; phylum Chordata; class Amphibia; order Caudata; family Ambystomatidae; genus Ambystoma; species Ambystoma mexicanum. Next base: position 850,245,867 of record NC_090939.1, read on the forward strand.
CTGAACAAGGGCAAGAAAACCATCCCGTTCCTCCCCTTCGGGAATATGTTCAGCCGCTAACGATACACAATTCCACAAAGTGTGAGTGAATCTTGCCAAGGCACAAATGGAGTTGGCTGCCTTTAAAGCCATACCCACAGATGAAAATACTTTCTTCGGCCAACCGTCGAAGCGCTTGTCATCCCTATCAGGAGGGATGGTAGGGTACACCGCCTGCTTCGCTGGGGCCGTAGCCGCCTGCACCACCAAACTCTCCAGAGGGGGGTGCAAAGACAAGTAGCCGGGGTCGCCACTGGCTGGATGGTATTTTTTCGGCAATTACTTATTCGCTGCCGGGAGACTCTCCTGAGCACTCCAAGCCGCCGCCACCCTTCTTTGTAAGGCCATATGAAATGGCAGCATCGGGTCAGTGGGTGGACCTTGGTCCAAAATATCTGTCAGGTCATCCTGCAGAAAATCCACAGGTGAAGCAGACCACCCCAAGTACTCTGTCACCCTCGACATGAGATGCCTGTAAGAAGACTCGGCGTGTGTACCAGGCCTGCCAAATTCAACCTCCGGGGAGGTGTCGAGACCACTGGCGTCATGCAAGGATTGACGCAGGTCTTCCATCTGGCTAAGACCAGTCAACAGTTCGTCTGGAACCTCAGGAGGGACAAACTGTCATGTCTGGTGGGTTTAGTAATAGGTGATTAGGTTGAATGAGAAGTTTGTGTGTTTGACTTCAATTAGTTCAGGTTTTGATTAAAGAATGGAGAGTATCTGGTTGTTGTGATAGGGTTCAAGGTCTATTCTAATATTTATTATTCTTAACTACTATTCTTCAGAATGAGAGGTTCCCAAGTCAAAATGGTGGAGGTGGTGCTGCATCTTGATTGGTGGATTTGAGAGCTTCAGACCTCCACCAGGATTCTAAACTGCCTTTCATTGTTCTCCTCATGTGGGAAGGTCCTGTTTTGCTCGGCTCCAGTAAAGACCTTCTGAGAGAGAGTTTTTGGTTATGAAAACTTTGAATATTCCCTGTTTAAGAGTGCCGATCTTCGTGGGACAAGCTCAGCTGATGATTTGGTGGGAGCGCAGCGTTTTTGAGCTGAGAAACTTCATTACTTATTTTGAAAATTCTTATTGTAGGTATTTAGTTAGCTAGGTATTTAGGATAAAACATTGAGACTTCTGGATATAAAGACTTTCTGGCTTACTAAGACTAACTATAATTATCAAATCGTTACATCTGCTGGGAAGAGACCGTTTATGTTCTTGGGAATACATTTAAGATTGAGGCTACTTACTTCCATGTTTAAGAAGCAGATGTTAACTGTGCAGCAAATTACTAAGAAACGCTAGATTAATTTTGATTTCATTGCGCAATTGGGAATGAGAAAAATCTCAAGTGACGTTCTAAATGAACAGCTAAATGTTCAGCAAGCGGCAGCGCATTAGTTCAAAAGTTCACCTCAAAAGGAGTTATTAGGAGTTTCAGTAAACTTGTCAAGTGGTAGTGTTTCAGTTATTCTATCGTGGATATTTCAAGACTGCTGCGCATGTGTCAGGGAGTTGTGTTGACATTTGAAAAGACTTTACAGCGGCGCAGGTTTTTATGATTAGTGGCGCAGTTATTTTTTCAACGCGCATGTGAGAAGAGAGTCCCGTTCATACTGTGAGCATGCGTATTGCAGTGAAAGTCCAACGAAGATTCTTTCTAGCCTCCACCACGTATTAGATTGAAAACTTTATTGATCAGTTTTGAAGCGTGGCGAGTGGGTAGAAATTCTGAACTGTTTAAATGTATGAACTGGAAAACAATCTTAAATGCTGATCCTGACAGATCGAATTTATGCTGCGCAACAAAACTAAGAAGCCATGAACACAGTCAGTTGGGTAAATGTGTACTAGCGTAAAAGAGTATATGAACATTTCTAGAGTGTTATGAACTTAAGTTGAGAACAAAGAATTTCTAGACATCTACATTGATTCAATGATGTTACTGGAAGTTAATCGTTTGTTAATTTGTCTTTTTTTTAAGAAAAAAAATGCTACACCACTTTCACAAACTAAATACAAAGATCAAGTTATGTTATAGAGATGCTATATAGATAACATTACTTTTTTGTGAAGGGACAGCCTCACAACTTATTGGGTTTAATCAGGAACTTAATTATTTGGAGCTCTCATTATTAATGACAAACTCAACAGGCTTGCATCTCTTGATTTGGAAATAGTGTCAAAAAAGGTTTGCATACTAAAATGTATCACAAGAAATGTGATGCTCATATGAAAAATAGGAGAAATGCTCAGAGCCAAGAGAATCACTTTGAAGCTGCTGCTAATCTGATGACCACATGTTTCTTGGAAAAGAGACATATGCATGTAAAGTGTAGAAAGCAAAAACCACAGTGGAGAACCTGTCATGGAGCAACACACTTGAAGGATTTCAAACACATTAAAATACACACATCCATTTTTTTACAACCAAATTCTCTAAAAAATAATCTTAAGAAAAGATTCTACGTAGACATTGGCACGTACTCATCTTAATGAATTGCATCAGGTTTTGGATAAACATCAGAATATTGTATAGAGAAGGAGAAATTACTCACCATAATGTTCTGTCTATGGATTCTTCTTCCACAGATTAATCATCAGATAGATATCCTCATTCAGCTCAGATGCATGGAAAATTTATCGACAGGGGCGTAGTGGACCTCGACTCGGCTGTCGACCCGTCTTGCAGTGTGTGATGGTCAGCTCCAGAGGTGACGTCAGGGGTCGTATATATACTGTGTCCCTACGATCCTGCCCTCATTTCTTCCTTCTTCCCCCCCCCCCCGAGCGCGGCCACTGCAGAGGAAACTACTGAAAGGCGGTGGCCAAAAAGCCAATAGAAGGTTAACACTTAGTAGAGAAACTTTCTCCTTATCAACAAATGTTATTTCTTTTCAAACCAGAGTGAGAAAGACAGGAGGTTTGCCAGACAGAAGCGAACACGCTAGGACCATCACCAAGCATATTCTCTCTCTTGAAGTAGGTATGCACTAACTGCTAACGCTTTCTGATCAGGGATGGATGGGAGGGGTGATGAGGAATCTGTGGAAGAAGAATCCATAGAAAGAACATTACATTGAGTAATTTCTCCTTCAATGGATTGCCTTTTTCCGGCAGATTCCTCATCAGATATACTCCCAAAGCAGTGGAACAATGGAGAAGGGCAGAAAGCTCATAGCAAAAGGTTTTGTAACACTGCCCTACCAAAGCGCACGTCAACCCCACAGGCGACATCGAGGCTATAGTGTCTTGTAAAGGTATGGAGTAAGGACCAGGTTGCCACCCGGCAAATGTCTTTAACGGAAACTCCCCTTGCAAAGCTGTAGATGCAGAGACCCCTCTGGTTGAGTGGGCTCTGATGCCAGGAGCCAGTTCCCTTCCTGCTGATTGCCAACATTCTGCAATGCACAGAATGATCCATCGGGAAAGTGTTTGCTTGGTGACAAATAAAATATCAATAACCTTTCCTGCTAAGGAGTAGGCCACAAAGAGCTGATTCCTCTTCCTATATTCTTTAGAAGGGTGCAGCGGTGGGTAAAATACAGGCAGATCTATAGCTTGCGAAAGGTGAAATTCTGACACCACCTTTAAAAGGAACCCCAGCCTTACTTTAAGCGAAAATGTCTTGTTAAAAAAAACACAAGAAAGGGGGTTTACAACAAAGGGCCTGCAACTCGCAAACCCTTCTAGCGGAAGTAATGGCAACCAAGAAGGCTGTCTTCAGCGTAAGCAGCCGCAAAGAGCAAGAATGCAAGGGCTCAAAGGGAGCCTCCATCAGGAATGTGAGAACTAGGTTTAAATCCCAATCTGTGACAACAAAAGGAACCGGCCGAAACATATTCACAATGCTCTTCAGGAATTGGGTCATAACCAGTATCGTAAAAAAGAAACCTTGATCCAGAGACCTTTTGAACACAGACAAGGCCACCAAATATACTTAGGCTGTAGTGACCTGAAGGCCTGCAGAGGCCAATGAGAGAAGGAACTCCATCACTGTAGTGGTGGGGCAAGAGATGGGGTCAATCTCGCGTTCCCTGCACCATGACTCAAATCTTCTCCACCTGCACGCGTACAGAGATCTTGTCTTGTAGATGTCTGTGTGCAGCCAGAAACATCTCAAGCACCTCCTCAGAGAGGTCCCAGTCATCATGTATAATACTCTCAAGAGGCACGCATGTAGGTTGAGGGATTCTGGGTTTGGGTGAAGTACCCAACCTTTTAACTGAGTTAGGAGATCCGGGCGACGAGGCAACCAGAGAGGTGGGCAGATGGTAAGATACAGAAGGTCAGAGTACCATGTTCTCCTCGCCCAATCCTGGTTGATCAAGATCATGGTTGCTCAGAACCTCCTTAACCTCCTGAGAACCCAAGGAATGACGGGGATTGGAGGGAAGGTGTAATGGGGAAGGAAAGTCCAAACCACTAGAAACGCATCTCCTAGTGCACTGTTCACTGGAAATTCCCTTGAGTAAAACTGTTTGCACTTCCTGTTTGACTCTGTGGCAAACAGATCCACCGCTGGGGAATCCCAGAGAGAGAAGACTTCTTCCAGGACTTCCTGGCACATTTCCTAATTGTGTGAGACTGTGCTTTGCCTGCTCACAGCCTTCGCCAATCCGTTCTCTGTCCCTGCCAGACGAACTGCCAAGACCGAGATCTGGTTCTCCAACAGCCAGAACCACAGCTGCATCACCTCTTTGCAGAGGGCGAGAGAGTGCACCCCACCTTGCATGTTCAGATAGTGCATGGCCACAGTATTGTCCATCAGGATCAGGATATGCTTCCCCTTCAGAGACGGAGCAAATGCTTTCAGGGCAAGCCTGATAGCTCGCAACTCCAGCCGGTTGATGTGCCACTGGCTTGAATCGCTGACCAAAGGCCGCTCACTAGCAAGTCCTCGCAGTGAGTGCCCCAACCCTTCAGAGACGCATCAATGACCACTCAGGCCTGACCCCACAGAGGCTGGAAGTGTTCCCCCACCAGCAAATTGTTGACCTCTGACCTGGCCACCCATAGGAGGACCTTGATGGTTTCCAAGGTACTGGGACCACTGACCTTGTGGGACCCATTGTAAAGATATAATTCGCAGCATAGCCTATGGCACTAGAAAGTACAGGAGGCCAAGAAACCTACGAGGTGGAGGAAGGAAGCCGTTGGTAAGGCGTTTTGGTTCTGCAACAGGTTCACCATCTGCACAATGCTGAATACTCTCTCCTTGGGTAGGAAAGCCCTCCCTACCCGAGTGTCTACGACTGCCCTGATGAATTGGACCCATTGAACTGGTGTCAAGTGGCACTTCTGCAAGTTCAGGGAGAATACAAGTCTGTGGAGCAGTGAGCAGGTGTCCTCTGGGTTGGCAAAACCAGCTTTGCTGACTTTCCTTGGATCAGCCAGTCATCCCAAGTACGGAAATACGTAGACACCGGATCACCTGAGGTGAGCCACGACTACTACCATGAGCTTGGTGAAGACCTTGGAGCGGCGGTCAACCCAAAGGGAAGCACCTTGAACTGAGTGCTCGTCCCCTATGAGGAACCTCAGGAACTTTGTGCTTTTGATGTGTCGGCACATTGAATTAAGCGTCCTGAAGATCTTTTGACACCAGCCAGTTCTGCAACTCAAGAGCGTGGAGAATTTCTCTCAACGTCACCATCTTGATTTTGTCTTTCCTCAGGAACTTGCTCAAGGCCCTGCAGTCCAACATGGGACAGAGACCTCCTCCCTTCTTGGATACCAGGAAATACCAGCCCAAGCCCCTCTGCTCGGACGGTACCTCTTCCACGGCACCCTTCAACAACAGGGTTTGCAGTTCTTCCTGGAGCTCCTGTTCCAGTTGGCATGGAGGTGGTGGGGGTCTGCACAGAGGTTTTCTTAAGAAGGGCAGACAACCCCACTGCACAAGTTCTACGGCCCAGGGGTCAGAGGTAATCTTCTATAATTGGGGCCAGTGTTCAGACAGCCATCCTCCAACCGGTGCGTTGTGGGAGGGGAAAATCAAAGCGGCTTAGAGGACAGAGCTGCTGCTGCCTGCTGGCCTCTGGAAGCCCGCCTGTCCCTTCCGGAGCACAAGAAATGTTTCTGCCCCTGCCTGGCCTGCGGGAGCTGTGCCCTCCTGCCTTAAGGGATGCAACGTCTGTAGCCCTTGCCCCTGGAGACAAAGCTAAATGTAGGCTTGGCTGGCTGCATAGCTAGGCCCAGCGATTTTGCGCAAGCTTTGACTCCTTGAACTTCTCAGGGGAGTCAACAGCCTTTAGATCGAAGAGGAATTCCCCATCAAAGGGCATGTCCAGCAACCCATTGTGGACATTAGGTTGTAAATCCAGAGGAGGGCAGGCAGGCCTGTCTCCTAAGCACCACGGCAGACCCAATTGACTGGCCAATGTAGTCTGCCAGACCTGTTTGCATTGACGCACTGGCCACCTCCTTCCCATTGTCCACCAGCTGTTGTAAAACCATTGCATAGCTCCCCTTCAGGGATGTACTGGGCTGCACTTTCTCTCCAACCGTTCCTTTACTGTCTCCTGGGGTGGCCGCACCTCCTCGAATTTCCCCCTGTACTTTGGCGTTCCCCAGGGATCTTTCCTCTTCTCTCTCTATACCTCCCTTCTCGCTCCCGTCATCTCTTCTTTCAGCATCTCCCACCACTGATACGCGGACGATACCCAACTATTTCTCTCCTTCACCTCCGACCTCAACCACACTCTCTCTTCCTGCCTCACGGCCATAAAAAAACTAAATGTAATCCCACTTTCTTTCCCTCAATTCTGACATGACCGAAGTGCTTTTCTTCCTCCTAACACTCTCTCACCCTCCCCTCCTCCTTTCAGCCACTTCCCCCATCCAATCTCGCTGTCTCTACCTATGCCTGCAACCTCGGCCCTCACATTGACTCCTCTCTCTCCTTCTCCACCTACTTCTCTCTAACCTCTCGTGCCCGTTGGCACCCACCAACCACCTCTTCAACATCCGCAAGATCCACCCCTCCCTCACCTTTCACGCTTCTAAACTCCTAATCTCCTCCCGTCTCTTCTACTGCTCCTCTCTTCTCTTTGGCCTCCCTATTTCTTACCTGGCTCCCCTAAAATCCATCTACGTTTCCTCTATCCGTACTCTGTCTTCTCAGACCTCGAGACTCTATTTCTGCCTCACTCTCTCAACTCGGCTGGTTCCTATTCCTCTCACAATTGAAATTTCAATTCCTCTGCCTTGTCTACAAATCTCTCCATGACCTCACCCCCTATCTTTCCTCCCTCCTCTCATTCTACTCTCCCTCCCGCTCTCTCCGCTCAGCTGACCTATACCTTCTCACTGTACCCCCAGCCCCTTGTGCCTCCTCACGCTTCCGCTCCTTCCAACTCTTGACCCCCCTCCACTGGAACTCCCTACCCCTCTCTATCTGCTCCTCCCCCACCTACCCATCTTTCCGCTCCTCCCTGAAAGCCCTTCTTCACCACTCCCCCCCTGACTCTCCTTCCCTACCACTCCCCCCTAACTCCTACCCATCCCTTCCCCTCCCTCCCCCTCATCTGGATGACCTCATACAGGAAGCTGTAACCACCTAAGGGTGTTATGTTCACCTGGGAGCCCTCCCTCCCCCCCCTCTCCTTTTGAGTAAATTGTTTCATATATTGTACCACTAGTTTGTTTCAAGTTTGTAAACATGCTTCTACCTTATGTACTGTTGTTATTCTGTAAAGCGCATTGGAGTAAAGCGCTATATAAACTCAATAAACAAAACATAACATAACACTTTCCTTTGCCTTCCAAATGCAGAGGGAATATTTGGCAAACCCGCATTAAACATTAGTGACTTTCAATGCCATGCTGCCAGAGGTAAACATCTTTTTAGCAACTTCATCCACTCTTTTGCAGTAGATGAAGCTGCCCTGGTGGCAACGGTGGCTGCCTGTACAACTATCCCCCCGGGGAAGGAGAGGACAAAAAAGACACATACCCTCTTGCCGGCCTGTACTTGCTAGTTAAAGTAGAGTTGGCCAGGAGAAGAGAGCAGGGCCGTTGCCACAAGGAGGCAACTGGGTTGGCTACAGCCAGATGTAGTGATATATGCTTCTCCAAAGTGGGACGTTCATCCAATATATCGGTCAACTCATATCCCTGGACTGGAACTGCGGAAGCAGTCAGTCCCAGGGTGTCGAACACTCAGTCTACCAGAGACCTAAATTTGGTATGGGCATGAGTGTATGGCTTGCTCAGTTGTACCTCCACATCCGGGGATACGTCAAGCCCACTGACATCATGCAGCCCTTGAGCCAATGCCAGGAGGTCTGCCTGGTCGTCAAAATAATCAACTCCCCCAGCCCATGAATATATGGGGTTGACGTTGCTGTGATCGTCCCGGTCATCTGTGCTGAAAATCTGTGTCATGAAGCCGAAGAAATAGGCCTGGGAGAGCGGGACGAAGGATTGATCGCTGATAGCCGGTGTCAATAGCTTATCCTTCGACATTGAAGGGGTGGTTGTCAGCGTCGGCCGAACCTTGGGAACCCTAGGTGTGTCACGAGGAGTTGAGCCCTGTGGGTCATGGGAAGGACCTGGTTTTGAAGGCTGAACCGTCTTCTTCTGTGCCAAACCCTAAGGCTCCACTGAGGCAGAGGGGGGTCAGTATCAGTGCTTGCCTGGGGTCGGGGTCACTGTGCACTGCGGAAGCCAATGAGAGCCTGCTGTTTCGGGTGCGCCCCTGCACCTACAGCCTCCTTCTCAAACATCGCAAGAATCTGCATTTTGAATTCCTCTCACGCCTGTCGAGTTGTCAGCCCTGCCAACGACTTAGCTCGATCGCTTCGATGATGGTGTTGCTTCCTTTTATGAGAGGATGACAAAGAAGAGTGGCTCTGAGTGTAAGCACGCTTCTTCGTCTTGTGCCGATGTCCGTCTTTCTCAGGGGTAGGCCCCTCTGTTTTGGCCTCTGTGACCGAAAGGGCAACCGCGCAGGAGATTTTGATGGCAGTCGGCCAATCACAAGCTTAGCTGCCCGCTCCCGAATAGACTTCGGGTTCATTTTCGTACATGACGCGCACCCCTCAGTGTCGTGCTCCATGTCGAGGCACCACACACAGATGTTGTGTGGGTCAGTCACCGACATCTTGGAGTTGCAGTCAGTGCAAAACTCAAACCCTGAAATCAGAGGCGCGGACACCTTCCGGAAAAGAAAACAAGGTTTTGATGAAAAAAACATGGAATACAGTCGAAGACTCGAGTTAATGTCATGATGCCTACCCCCAGGCATCCGGACCAAGCCCATCAGCCCCGGGAACAGGCATCTAGACATTTTGTAAAACCTCAGCAGCTCCGGCTAGGGGCTATCTGGGTTCAGTGCTGGCGCCTTAGGCGCGAGGCTCATAGTAGAAATCAGTCCTGGGTACTAAGGCGCCGGGCTCATAGTCATTACTTACCTCAGGCAGACCATGCTGCAAATGACTCCAATCCAACATGAAGCCTGAAAGGGACTATTTTACTACAGGGACTATTTTTTACTTGGGTGTGGTTCTAGGGACTTCTTACCTGGGACTACATTTGAGGCTTTTTAAACCACGCCTGACCAGCAACACACGCTTCGTGTTATTCTGCATCCAGCAGCGTAACGTTCACCGTGCCTGCAAGTCAGCTTCCAGACCTCTGCCACGCCCGTCCTAGAGTGGAAGGAAAGTAGAGGCAAGGTTAGAAAACAAACTTTGTTCAAGTTTCTCACCTGATTCCAGAACCATCACGTCTCAGCCTGATTCCGGAATCATCACGTCTCAGCACCTGGAAAGGACATTCTTTCTACACGCGTCGCATCACCAGCTGCTGGCCGCGCCATACTCACCAGTCCTCACAGCACCTTTCTATCCGGCGCTGCCTCCATCATTTCTTCGCCGGGCTCCGGCATCTGGGGACAAAAGAAATAACCAGGTGAGCCGAGAGAGCCAACAAATACAATCTCTCTTACCACCATAGACTTACCGGATTTACCACCGGAGGCATTATTCTTTAACTCTTCACATCTTCAAACGCTGCATCTGAAAACGGAGCGAAAACAACACGTTAATACATGCATCATTTACCGGACAGCATTGGATAATACAGACTCTTACCTGAACGCCATCTACCGCCACGAGACCATCTTTTCTCGAACTCCACTGCAAGATAAGAAAGGAATGGGACAAGAGTGAACATCGGACATATTGAACTCTATGAACTCTATACTTACTGGTCTTCGCCAGGAACCTCAGAGTCAACTCTCGTCCGGAACTCCCCAACGCCTTTTAACCAGTGAAGCAACTGGTGTCTACGCACCCCTGCAATCCACGCAGGATGGAGAGCTCATCTTTCAAGAATATAAGGTGAGAGTACTGGAAGGGGATTTCGGAGGTGATTAGTGGGGAGAGCAGGGAGGTGCCATCACTAGAATCCACGGGTGGCTAAATTCCTCTCTCCACTTGCAGGAGAATCCTTCTACGGGTCAAGCTGACGAAATTAGGAGGGCAACTCCAGTGTGTCATCTCTACATTACGCATCACGTTGGTGGAGGCCGCCGCAGTCCGGGTCCGAACGACGCCCCTGTGGGAGCCAGGTGAGCGTAACAGTTAATCGGTATGTTCCTTAGAAACAGCGTGTCTAGCGCGTGGAAAAAAGGAACCAAGGTAAGGGGCGTAGTAACGCAGTATATATAAGATGCCCAACATCATGTCCGGAGCAGACGATAGAGCACTGAGCAAGACGGATCGACGGTCGAGTCGAGATCCACTACACCCTCTGTCGAAGAATTTTCTGAGCAGCAGAGCTGGATGAGGATATCTGATGAGGAATCTGCAGGAGAACGGCAAACACCATTGAAAAGCAATTACTTCACAACATAAACTAAGTACATGTTTTTCTAAGACCCAATAATGAAGACAGTGCACAGTTAATGAAACCAGTAAGTTTTTAAAAATGTGGAGAATGTGTGCTTTGTCCCTATGGACTCGATAAGACCTAAGCAATTAGATTGGAAGAGAAATCACAATTAAAACATTAATTGTAACACCAAGGTGTAATCTTTGGAATTAGATCTGTGAAAAACACTACATCACAAGTACGATATGGAAACTGAATGAGTATCAAAGAACACAGAGGCATTCTTAAGATCAATAGTAACCATTAAATGTACATTTGTCTAAACTAACATGTTCCCACTTAAAAATCATTGGTCTAAAGTGTATTAAACCATTGGAAAGGATTGCCAACAGAGAAATGTAACTCACACAGAGTGATGCAACTTGGTTTTACAATATTAGAGGGTCTATTGTAGGTCTTAATCAAAACCATGAACAACATTGTATTTCTATGATCCAGGAGATTGAGCGATAAGATTTGATCCCATGTTTGCTAAACAGCAACATTAAATCAGAAGCTATTGGGAGGTAGAATGTGATCTCATGTTCTCTAAACAGGAACAGTATTTCAGTATATAACAACATATTAGAATGTGTGCCAAATTGGACAAGAAGACTTAATTAAGTCAGAGATTAAATGAGATCACTTGGTTTCGTCATGTATACATTTGGATTTAACATTTTTTTCATGTCTTAATTCTTTCATTATTACTATTGTTGCAGTAATATAAGTTGTTTAATTCCAAAATTGAATATAAAATAAAAATGTGTGCAACTGTTTTTAGGAAGGATATTAAAGCTTTATAATTTAGTGCGGCTGATCATGAGCCATACATTCATATAACCAAGAATAATCCTAAATGTATTATTTAACAATGAGTGTGGTTAAAAGTGTGTTATTAGTTAAACTTGGTGACGAAATGTGAAATTGTGTGAGTGGTCTATTCAAGGACATTGTAGATCCAAGAGACCTACGATATGATTATGTGAGTGAGCGAATACCATTAAAACAACACATACTGCATGATTATGTCATGACATCTTTATCATGCAATATCCATGAATATTGGGAATGCCATTACAGCGTCTTTTGTGGAAACCTAAGAAATATATAAGGGAAAGTATTGCGATGGCGATGCAGCAACATTATGGAAATGCACTGTTGGCCTCAGCAACATTATACGGCTGCTCACTAAGTAGGTTTAAGTTTAGTGAGGTATATCTCAAAAATCTGACATTATGGACAACATCTTTAATTATAAATTGATGTAGCCTACAGTTAGAACTTACTATAAGAATAAGATGTTCTACATATAAAATATGAATACACAAGTTGTCACAGTAGCTTGTAATATTATTCAAGCTATAATAGGAACTAAATAGATTTTTACTTTTATTTCAATGCAGCTGAAAAGCGTCACCAATATATAAGAGTGTAATTGAAAGAAAATGAAAACATATTTAACACAATCATTGAAAGACAAACATTAAAATCAGACAGATGGAGTGCAGGTAATCATTTTTTTAATCATACAATTAGACAATTATGACCCTAATTTCGAAAAATCTCTTTTTGAAGTGTAAACCTTTGTTATTGTATTATTCCAGGGTTTCTGGAATGTTAATCAGAATACAAATGTAAATTATTTTGAAACAAAAAACATTCAGAATGTAACTTTTAAGAACAAAGGCAAATATGAAGGACGGCAAAACAAACATTTGTGTGAAAAATTATACATCTTTTTTCTATATATAAAAATGAGAAGTTGCTCACTCATAACATCTACTTCATTTTTTGAAAGATTCAATGCAAAGAACTGGATTAACTGATCTCCAAGGTAGAAGTTGCCAGTACTGCATATTCAGATAAATAGGAAAACATAGGACGTTTATAGTGGGAGGTAAACAGCAATAGTAATCATGTGTTCTGATACAATAGTGTAAGGTGTATTAGATGAAATGTATATGATTATTTCTGTTAATGATTTAATTTATTATACAATTGTTGGATTAAGATAATTTTTAGTTTTGATCTTACTTAGCAGATATTCAGCTTTGAAAAAGATCAGAGGGATCGAAACATGTGCCGCCACCAATGTTTTTTAAGTGAAAAGGAGGCATTGACATAAAAGAATTAAAGGATACGTTAAAAGATACTGCTTATAAAAAATAGATTACATATGATTTCTTTCTAAAAATGTTCAGAAGTATAAAACTTTTCACAATGCTGAAAAATGTGAACGATATTGGTTTAATGACGTTTTTACATATTTATTGTTGTATCACTATGTAATTGGAAACTTTATTATTCAGGTACCCTCACAATAGAGGGAAATTTGGTTAAGTATTAAATGCTAAAAGGCTTAGGCAGTTCAGCACCAGTGAGGATAGGTTGGCCTCATGCAAAACTCTTGAGGAGCAGTTATTAAAGTTTTGGGCAGCGCAGCGTTAGGCCACTGCAGCCTTAAACATAATTAATCCTTTTTTTTACGTCAATTTGGATTAGTGGTAAGTGACTGCTCGACGTACGGCTAGTGTGTGTAAGGCTCTTTCTCCTCCATTTATTGAATTTTGTTGAAATAAAGCAGGTAATTCAATGGATTGGTTTAAATGAACAAGTAACTTACCCGTCATAACTTTCTCTTGATTGGATGTTCCTCCCATGCATTCTTCATCTTTCATATATGAAAGTCTGCTTGCAGCCAGTTTTTGAATTTTTTTTTTCATAGGGTCGACCGTTGTGTAGTGTCGAGTCTTGGTCTTAGACGGCCTCCATGACGTCGACGCTGGTATATGAAGCACTTACCGTTACCTCAGTTCTAGTTTTTTCCTCCTTCAATTTGCATGTTGTGTCATAGGAGGAGGCAATCTTGACATTGCGAGAGAAGAAGGTGTAAGACAAAAATTCTAGGCAAGCAAGAGGAGATGGATGGGAGGGCGATAAGGAATACGTGGGAGGAACATCCAGTCAAAAGAATGTTACCATAAGTAACTTGTTCTTCGAATGGATTGTGACCTCCCATGTATTCCTGATCTTTGATAGACTCCCAAAGCAGTTTGTCTGAGGAGGTGGTGGTGCCAAGAATGTACTTGTTTATATTATGAAGGACAGCTTTGCCAAATTTAGCTTCCTCTCCCAATAAAACAGGAACAAGTTACTAACCTGTAACTATTGTTCTCCAGCATGTGTCTGGCATGATTCACATGCTCATGAATATTCCCCGCGAGTCTGGGAATCTCAGTAAAAGAAAAACTGTTTCAATTTCACTTACAAATGGCATTTCTCCCATAAACAAATCACTGTCCTCTAGATCATACTGCCCCCAGCCAATGACAGCCCTCTTGCTAAGCCCCCTCCTCTGGCAGCCATCTTTAGATTTGGTAAGCACGTAAAGTGTCAGTATTACCAAGAAGAAGCGCAGAGGGGAAGGAGGGAGGATTTGCATGTGAATCCATGCCAGACCCATGTTGCAGAACAATAGTTCTATTAAGTAATTTGTTCCTTCTCCAGCATGGGATCTGGCATGGATTCACATGCTCATGAATAACGAATACACAGCAGTACAACAATACATAACCACGGTAGGTGGCAAGGCTCAACAGAAGCAATTCACTTTTACCTCTGTAACAAACTCACCTCAAGCAAACAGGTTGCGTAGCATTGCTTGGCTAACTCTTGACTCATCCCTGGAATCCCTGTCGACGCAGTAGAACTTCATGAAGGTTTGCGTGGACCTCCACGTAGCAGCCCTGCAGATGTCCAGCAGGGGCACACCAGCTAAAAATACCATTGTCGCAGCAATCACTCTAGTGGAATGGACTCTCGGACGGCCAAGCAACGGTCGATTCGCCAACTGATGACAGTGCATGTTGCAGCCGTAGAGCCACCTTGAGATCAAAGCTTTGGACAAAGCCTTCCCATGGGTCACAGGACCAAAGTTCATGAACAGCTGTGAAGTCTTTCGAAAACTATTTGTGCATGCCACGTAAAACTACAGGGCACGAGCAGCGTCCAGCGAGTGCAAGGCCCCTCAGCCGGAGACAAAGGTTTCGGGAAAAAAACAGGTAACTTGAAAGGTTTGTGGAGGTACAATTCCGATGGACCCTTCGGCACGAAAGAGGGGTGCGTCTGCAGCACCACCCTCGATTTGTGGAAAGTCAGGTATGGCTGTTTGCAGGACAGGGCCTGTATCTCACCCACCATCCTGGCAGAGCTGATGGCCACAAGAAAGTATGTTTTTCACGAGAGACCTGATGCATAGGGGCCCCCATGAGCCTCGTCAGAACATCGTTGAGTTCCCATGTCGGGGCAAGCACTTTCACCAGCAGGAAAGAACAAAAAAGTCCTTTGAGGAATTCCTTGATGAGTCGATGAGACCAAAGTGAAGACATTCCTGGAGACCTGGAGTAGCGGGAGATAGCCGCCAGACGTACTTTGATCGAGGCATGCGCCAGTCCAGCCTTGGCCAAGGATAGAAAGTATGGAAGAATCTGCGGGGCTGTGACCCTCAGAGGGGTAATCTTCTGCGACCGGCACCACATAGCGAAACACTTTCACTTGTGACTGTAGCACTTCAGAGTCGACTATGCCCTGGCTTTGGAAAGGACCTTCCTGCAGTCCGCCGGCAACTCATATCCTCCAAACTCTAGGTCTGCAGGAGCCAAGCCCTCAGGTTGAGCAATCCCTGGTTGTGATGCAGAATTGCGCCTCCCTCTCTGGTGAGAAGGTCCGGGACTGCCGCAACATTGATCAGTGGTGCTGACAGGCTGAGAAGGTCTGGGTAGCAAATCTGCCTCGGCCACGCCGGGGCGATTAGAATCATCTTGCACTGACAGTGAGTGTGTTGACTCGTAGCAGGTGAAGCAACAGAGGAAACACATGCAGAAACTTCCCTTTCCAATGGAAGGCGTACACGTTGCCCATGCTTCTCGGCTGATGGAATCTGCTTGCGAACCTCTGGCATTTGGAGTTCGCTGCCGTTGCAAACAGGCCGATCTGAGGCCTGCCCCACTTGGTGAAGATGTGGTCCACTTGGTCCTGCCGAAGCTCCCACTCGTGGCAGGAGCACAACTCTCTGCTGAGAGAGTCTGCAATGGTGTTCTTGACTCCTGATAGGTGAAGTGGAATGAGCAACATTTCTTTTCCGATGACCCAGCGCCACAGTTCCTGTGCTTCTTTGGAGGGGACCTGGGAGTGAGTGATCCCTTGTTTCCTGATGTAGAACATCATGGTGGTGTTGCCCGTGAAGATCCTCACCAACTTGCCCTTCAGGGACGGAAGGAACGACTTGAAGTCCCAGATCATTGCCCGCAGCTCCAGGATGTTGATATGGAAATCCTTCTCCTCCGGCACCCACAGTCCTCTGGCGTGAAGACGTCTGGTGTGGGCTCTCCAGCCTTCCAGGGAAGCGTCCGTTGTGACCGTCTCCTGGAATGGAGGGCGATGGATCAGTCACCCCACCACCTTATTGCCTGACGGAACTCGTCATCCAGAGTGATCTGGTCCGTGAAGGTTCTGGACACCTGCACCCAGCAAGCGTCCGGGAACTCCTAAAGATGCTGCATCTGTAACCTGCAGAGCTGGATGAGGTAGATGCAGGACATCATGCCGAGCAACGACTTGATGGTCCGCAACATGACCGTTTTCATCAGCAACAGCCACTGCACCTTCCCCTGAATGGCCTCTACCCTCTCCTCCGAAGGCGATGCTAGGCAGGACACTTATCGAGCCTGGCTCCCAGGAACAGGACGTTCTGCGATGGTGTCAAGCAGGACTTTGGATAATTGGAGAATCCCAGATCCGTCAGCAGCTTGATGTCTGCCTCCATGTGTCCGATGCCAACTCCCGCGAGCGGAACTTGGTGAGCCAGTTGTCGAGGTACGGGTATACATGAATCCCCCGTAGACGCAGGTGGGCAGCCACCAGTGCCAGGCACTTTGTGAACACTCTAGGGCCAATTTCAAGCCAAAGGATAGGGCCTTGAAATGGTAGTGCTGTCCCTGCACTATGAAGCGTAGAAACCTGCTGTTTCTCCTGTGAATGGGGACGTGGAATTAGGTATCCTCCATGTCCAGCGATGTCAAGAAATCCCCTCTTTCCAGTTGGCCGAGCAGGTGCTGCAATGTGACCATCCTGAAGTTTTGAGACTTGAGGTACTTGTTTAGACGTCGCAGGTGTAGAATGGGCCTCCAGCCCCCAGTCGTCATTCTTACATAGAAGTATCTGGAGTAGACTCCGGAGCCGCTGGGGAACCAGCTCTATCGCCCCTTTTCGCGGCATGGCCTGTACTTCCTCCAAGAGCTGAGGGACATGCTGCTCCCGACGGGCCACCGGCGGGATCCGCGGACATATGTGCTGAAATTCCAGGGTATGTCCTTGGGCGAGAGCGTCCAGCACCCATCTGTCGGTGGTGATCTTTTCCCACTCACTGATGAACCTTGTCAGTCGGCCTCCCACTGGGGTGCATGAGTGGGGGCCCGATGCCTTGGCCGGTTCAGGCTTGCTTCGCCGTCCTGTCTTGCTGGCAGCAACAACACTGACCTCCTCCTCGGTAGGCCTGGGAACAGCCTCTTTGGGCTTCCTGGGTCGTGGCTCTGGATGGCTGATGTTACAAGGAGGAGAAACCTTTCGACGACCTGCCCTACTTTCCTCTGGAAGAACGAAAGGAAGAGCGGTACTGTTGGAGCGTGCCCAGGGCACGAGCCATCTCCGTATCCACCTTGATGGCCTTTGGAGACTAGTCTACTGCCTTTCTGAAAAGGTTATCCCCGTCGAAAAGCATGTCCACCAGTACCTTTTTTTGGCCTCCTGACGGAAATTCGTGGCCTTCATCCAGCCTTAGCGACAAAGGCAGACAGTGTTCCCCATCTGGCGGAACCCCGTGTCGGCAACATCCAGTGCCACCGTGATGGTGTGATCATACGCTATCATCATACGCTATCTCTCCCTCCTGGTAGAAGGCGATCGGCTCCATCCTCTTGTCTGCTGGGAGGAACTCTAAAAGAAGGTCCCAGCTTGTACCACAGCTCCCCGTCGTGCCTGGCTAGGATTCCCAGTGCGGTGGCTACCTTGAAGGTGGACACCACAGTGCAAATTACCTTCCTCCCCATGGCGTCCAACTTCTTGCCCTCACTGTCCGGAGGGACGGAAGACGAGGATGGGTTAGATGACCGCTTCCTCACGGTTGCTGAAACCACCAAATCCAGCGCTGGTTGCAACCTCAGGCACTTGGGTGCGGATTCCAGAACCCGGTACTACTTCTCCAGCCTATCCCTCTTGGAAGGAGCCATGCAAGGCCCTCCTCACACACGTCGTCCAGGAGGGGTACCGCCATAATGGTATTCCTCTTTGCTTCACGCCTCTGGTACAGGAACCCATCCTTCCTGGTCTCTTTGGGCACGAGCTGGAACAGCTTGGAGGCTTTGGTGATCATATAATGGAACGATCCCACCTCGTCCGGTGTGTACGTCCTAGGCTGCGGGGACCCGCTGGCCGCTCCGACGATATTGTTGTCCATCGTCATTGACGTATCCGTCTCCGTACCGCGTATGCTGGGGAAGATGGGACCCGACGCAGGTGTGGAGGCTGAAAAGGGGCCGTCAGTGCTTTCTTTTGATCGTTGGCCTGGGGGACCGCTGGAACGGGCCTTGTGGCATCCTCTTATGGATCTACGACACCAAGGTGTGGACAGTTGACAGGATGTCCAGAGACACATTCCTCTGCAGAACTGGCGTGATCGGGAACACTGGGCACTGTGCCCTAGTCGCCGTTGTCCTCTTCCCTCAGGGTCAGCCCTTTTAGCTTTCAAAAGAGCAGCCGCCACCAGCTCCATTGTCAACAAAGACTTTTCTTGTGCCGCATGGGCCTTCTTGGGCAGCTCGGCCATCTCCTCTGTCCGTGGCTTCTCTGGCTTCTCCCGCAGCTAAGCCGGGTTGGACGACTTCCTCTTCAAGGAGGAGCTCGATTGCTGGCTGGCAGCGCAGGGTGATGTCAATCATGCCCTGCCAGCTAAGGACCCAGACTTGCAGTGCTTGGCCTGAACTTGGGCCCCCACAAATGAGGCACCCTCACATGACATAGAAGCCCACTCCTCAGACCGACTGGTCTTGTGTGAGGCATGTCCCTACTCGGAGCATGGGGCAGAGGCCTTGGCGTTAAGCCGCGCCTCCAGTCTACTGTCCCTTTCCTTTGTCATCTTCTTGAAGAATCCGTGGCAAATCTTGTAATCCTCTTCCCTTTGGTCCGGATGCAGGCAGAAGAGGCATTGTAGGTGCTCGTCCTCCACAAACACGTTCCAGAGCCTGCACTTGGTGCAGGGCTTGAAGAGGGATCTTCATTCTTGCTTCTCCTCCATCATGGTGGTATTGGTCTTCCAGAAACTGTGATGATCTTCGCCCTTGAGGGGTGCTGAACTACACCGACAATGGATCCCTACTGTCGGCAGATGGAGAGAAGAGCGCACAGGCTGTTTCAGAACAAAAATGGAACCCTTTTCCATGAAAAAACACGAGAAACCTAGAAATAGCTTGCAGAGCAAAACTTGAGGACTCCCAACACTGAAGCGTGCAGTCAAAATCTGAAGATGGCTGCCAGAGGAGGGGCTTAGGGAGAGGGATGTCATTGGCAGGTGGCAGTATGACCCAGAGGACAGTAATTGGTTTATGGGAGAAATACAGTTTTGTAAGTGAAACGGTTTTTCTTTTACTGAGGATTCCCAGCGTGACAACAGGGAATATTCATGAGCATGTGAATCCATGCCAGACCCCATGCTGGAGAATCAACAGTAAAATGTACTTCTAGTATGAAGACGCGGCACGGTTCGCGCTTCACAAATGTCCAGCACTGGCACACCTCTTTCAAGAGCTGAGGAAGCAGCCACCCCTCTAGTGGAATGCACCCTCAAACCTTTGTGCAAATCATTGCCTGTCAGAGAGTAGCATTCTGTTATACAGATGACAATCCATCTAGAGATTGTTTTGTGACCGCCACGCCATATCTTTGACCAGCAGACCCAATGAAGAGCTGGTCAACTTGACGGACACTTGCCATTCGTGTAATGTAGTAGCTTAGTACCCTTTTAGGGTCTAGACAATGTAGTCTCTCCTCCTCTTTTGACGAATGAGGAGGTGAATAAAAAGTTGCTAACACGATACTTTGTGCAAGGTGAAATTCTTTCTTTAAATCATTTTATTCAGTTTCAAAACATAAGTAACTTTTAAACAATTCCCCCCCCCATCCTCCTCTCCCATTCCACATCTTCCCTCCCTATAATGTTTCTGATGTCCATCATTCGAATGTTGTGCGGACACCATTGTAGAATATAGTCATTTTGAAGGTGTCGTACTGTTTGGCCCCAGTCTTCCTTAAACTCATCTTGGGCCCCCTGTAGTTGGTAAGTTACCCATTCGAGGGATACGAAATTCCAGACTTTTTGGAGCTACTCAAGTATCGTGGGTGCCTCTTGTTTCCTTTTTCCATCGCTGGACGATTGACAGCCATGCTGCTATTATGAAGACCATGAGGCCTCTCTTTTGTATCTTTGTGAGGTTCCCCAGATTTGGGCCCCAAATCCCCACCCCCCGCCCCCCAATCCATACCCTCTACTGGAGTAGTTCTGTGTCTTGTACAATCTTGCCCACGTTTTCCTACCTCTTTCCAAAATAGTTGTATTCCCGTGCATGTCCGCCAAATGTGTTTCCAGTCTCCTTTCTCTGCGCATCCTCTCCAACATTTATCTGATGTTGTCAGAAACATGATGTGCAGCCTCTCCGGTGTATAGTGCCACTGGAGGAGAATTTTTTGCCACATCTCCCTCAGTTGAATCGCACGTGTAAGTTTGGGGATTATTCCCCATGTAAAGTCCCACTGCTTGGTCATAATTTCCACTAATGTTTCTCCCACTTCACCATATAATTCCATCGAATTTCCTGCCCCTGCATGTTCAGGAATCTATAAATGTTGATACTAGTTTCACCTGTCCCGTATATGTTGTCAAATAGAGCTCAAACTTTGTCAGTTGCCTGGTGGCAGTTTGCCGCAATTGGGGGGTTGCCAACCAATGCTGAAGTTGTGTGTAACTAAATTGGTCTTTGCCCGTTAACCCCAACGTCTGGGTACATTCTTGCCATGTCCTCAGTTTCCCCCTTGGTACATATCTGATTGTTCGACACCCTGTCTTGGCCCATTTCTCAAATGAGTTTTTCCCCATCTCCGGTTGGAAGTCGGGATTCCCATGAATGAGCATGAATGGGGAGGGAGATGTTGATAGCGCCCCTCCTTTAAGTGCTGCAACTCATATCTCTAATCCCACCCCCAACACTTCACTGATCTTGACGGTCGGGTATCTATGATGACCCATAGCAGTCCCGGGAGTGGGGAAGCCACTACCGCTCCATCCTGCTCTGCCCAAATCCATTGCGGGGTCTCTGCAGAGCATTCCCTTAGAACCCTCCATTGGGCAGCTTCATAGTATCTGCGAAAATGGGGAAATGCCAAACCACCCTTATTTCTCGGCACTGTCATCGTAGGCATAGCTATTCTCTGAGTTTTATGTTTCCAAATATTTGTTTTAATTGCTTTGTCCAGGGATTTAAAGAATTTTTTTGGTATTCTAATTAGTAGCGCTTGAAAATGATATAGTAACTTGGGTAGCACCACCATTTTAACTGCTACAATTCTCCCCCACCAAGACGTGCTTAAGGGGTGCCACTTCCTTAAATCTGCTTTCACTCCCTCTAGTAGATACGGGTAGTTTGCTTTTTACATTTGGCCCAAGGTCAGTGTCAATGTTATCCCCAACTATGTTACTCCTGTTTTAGCCCATTTCAGGTGTAGTTCTCTAGATCATGGTTTCCACAATTCCCAGATCTTCCATTAAGTTTAATATTTCCAATTTTTGTCGATTGATTTTCAATCCGGATATTGCCCCAAAGGTATCTAGTACTTGCATAAGCGCAGGGAGGGACTTTTCAGATTCCGTTAGTGCCACCAGCATGTCGTACGCAAACGCCATTGTTTTGTGCTCCCCTCTCGCCATCTGTATTCCCTTTAACCCTTCTGCTGCTCTTATCCTGGCCAATAGTTGTCTAATCTGGATGGTTCTTTGTGAAAACACGAGGAACAAACTAGGGCACAACAATGAGCCAATCATATGATTTTGCTCCGTATTTCATTGAGTTAAATTACTAAATTCAAATTCTTGTTCACACATTAAAATCATGTCTGTACATAATATAAAATCAGGTTTGTTTTATACACATCACTTCAATTTCTGTGTTCACAAATCAAAAGATAGTTCATCAATCAATAGTCTCATAGTTTCATGTACATATTCCCTTCATGTGTCAAACAATGTAAAACACATATGTTAATCCAATCGCCTTGATAGGGGCCTTATAATGCCTTCTGCAGATGGATCAAAAGTGCAGTGCCCTATATATTTACTAACCACGCATTTCAGGCGTGTCTCGCCCTTCTTTAGGTTAAAAGGTATTGGATCTTATATCTTGTTTTTCTGAAAAACATATGTAATACATTCATGGGTTACTAATCTGCAAATCTGAACAAGATGTGCTCTATTCTGCCAAAAGAATATAAAGTCGACTAACCTTGCAGTTGGTATTTAGCTCAAGGCTGTGCATCCCAATTTGTGTTACGATATGGGATTGCTGTAAAGAATAAATAAGAGTCATGTATGACTGACCTGTGCAATCGTCTAGATTCTGCAGTGGGCAGAGGGACAAGGCGCTGTTAAGAGCGCTGGGTCCCCCTGCACACTGTCGTTAGTTTGTGGTTATACATAATATTAGATTTTAAGTAGACTTACCAAGGATCGTATTATATCTGTATGAATCACTGGATCCCGTTCGGGATACGGATATCAAAGTAATACCGTCAGTAGTGCGTAGCACCTGAAAAGTGGTAATCACAAGTGTTTGTTGCTGCTTGCTTTGGACATTCCAAGTAAGAATGCAATAGTGTTTCCACTAATAGCTCATACAATAGGGGCAATAGCGGGCAACCCTGTTTCATACCTCTACCTAAATCAATAGATTCCAACACTATCCCATTCAGGGCCACCTGTGTCCGGGGCGATTTATAATTGGCTCCAACCATCCAGAGGAATGTGTGCCCAAACCCCATTTGTTTCATTGTGAGGAAAAGCTGCAACCACGCCACCCTATCAAATGCTTTCTCTTCATCCAATGAGTATTGTCATATGTTTTCCTCGTTGGGATGAACCCTGATTGATCCGCAGTTCTAAGTGGCGGAAGTATGCAAGCCTATTTGCTAGCACCTTTGTGTGAAGCTTAGCATCTAACTTTATCAAGGCTATCAGACGGTATGAGCCTGGTGGCTCTGGGTCCTTTCCCTGCTTGGGGAACACCACCAATTTCACCTCATTCATTGACTGGGTGACATTGCCTTCCTCTTTAGAAGTGTTGAACAGTTTAGTTAGTATGGGAGCCAGAATTTCCTGGTATTGTTTATAAAAACAATCGGATATCTGTCATGGCCCGGAGCTTTATTTCTTGCCAACGTTTTGATTGCTTTCTTGACCTCTTCTTCCATTATATATGCTCTAGGGTTGCCCTGTCTTCGTCCGTGATTTTGGGGGGGGAAGGGGGCAGGGGTGAATTAGATTGTCAAAATATTTCTCTTGCTTTTCTGGACATGGATTGTCTGAGTTATACAGTGTTTGATAGTATTTTACTCATCCTTCGTCTTGATCAACCCTTGGTCATCGCGAAGTCGCATCACTGTCCTGTTTTTTTCCTGCGCCTTAAGTTGTCTTGCCAGGAGTTTATCAGCCCAGTTGTTTTTTATATAATATCTGTTTTAGGTATAAGAGCGTCTTTCCTGCCTGTGTATTACGCAGCATTCCCAATTGGCCCTGAATATGTTTTAGTGCTTGTTTCTGTTTCATGGTTGGGTTTTTTGACATTTCCCCCGTGGACGTCTTTTAATTTCCCCTCAAGCTCATCCTCCTATCTTTGCTGTTGTTTGTCCCTTCTCACTTTTATGGCTATCAGTTGCCCCCTCAACACTGCCTTGACTGCATCTCATATTGTCCCCTGTTGCAGGCCACCTGTATCATTTTTCCGTAAAATATTGCTCTACTTTCACCCTGATGGAGTCCACTATAACTTCATCCCGTAGGAGTTCCGCTGGGAACCTCCACTTCCACACACCTCTACTATGGCATCCCATCTTGAAAGTTGCCATCACCCGGGCGTGGTCTGAAAGTGAGAGCCTACATCCACATCTTTGACCATGCCCACTAACCCTGTTGAAGCCCAAATATAATCTTATCCTTGACTGCGAAGCGTGAACGTGGGAGTAACATGTGTTTCCCCGCTCTTGTCTCCTCAGCACCCTCCACACATCCTGGAGCGCCAGCCTTTCCATTCTATTTTTCAGGCCCCTAGATGGGGTTGCCTCCCCCTCTCTCTCGTATTTTGTGCTCCTATCTAGATTGGGTCCCATGCTATATTGAGATCCCCTGCCATTATGATGTCACCCCATCCAAAGTCTTCCAAGTTGGAGAGGACCCCCTTCAGAAAGCCATCTTGACCCTTGTTGGGGGCATAAATCGAAGCTAGTGTTAGCTTCCGATCTCCCTTAGTTATGTTCAGATATAGAAATCACCCTTCCTTGTCCTCCTGCACATCCTGCACCTCTATTCCTTGGCCGTCTCATATCACTATCATAACTCCCACCCTCTTTTCCCCTGCATTGGCTTGGTGTATTTGGGAGAAGCCCCTCAGTCTTAGGAGGCGTTTGTCCTGCTTCTTAATGTGCGTTACCTGGTACATTAAGATGTCCGCTGTCAATCCTTTCATGAGGTGTTCCACCTTCTTCCTTTTAATGGGGGTGTTTAACCCCCTCAACATTATATCTTAGTACTTTGAATGTCCCCATCATGATGGCTATTCCATCGACTCATTTTCGTCTTGTTGACGGTGGATACCCCTCTTAATCCTAACCCTTCCCTCCAATCCCCCCCCTCTCCAACTCCCCCCCTTAGTACCCACCCCCTGAGGAGGGACCAGGTTCCTATGGTTGCCTGGACGACATGTCTGCCAAGCCTGGCCCTCATTTGTCCCAGGGGTAGTCTCATGGGGAATGCTAAACCCCACTGAGTTGCAAGAATCTGGTCTTCTCCTGCCCCTATGGACCCCGTTCAATATAACCTCGGCTTTCCATTCACACCCCATTTCTTACTTGTGTGTCTTGTGGGCTGAGAGTCCGGTCTCTTGCCCCTGCCTCCAACCTTTATCCATTCCCACAGCTTCTTCCAGGGTTTATCTCCCCTTCGTTGGTCCCCATCCACATCCTGTATTTCTCCTTGCAAGTTCAGGATCAGTTTGCCCTCCTCACATGTGGTGATTCTTTGCTGACGGCCTTCCCACGTAAACAGCAGTCCAAAGGGAAACATCCACTTGTATCTAGTTTGTTTTGATGTTAGGAATCTCACCAATTGGCCCATTTGCCTTCTCTTCTGCAGTGTGGTTAGTGCTAGATCTTGGAATATTTGCACCTCCTCGCCGTTTATTTGGACCTGGCCGGCCATTCTCGCTTTCCTCAGAAACTGTTCCTTCTGGGAGTATGACGTAATTGCAACTAGAACGTCCCGGGGTTGTGTCCCGGTTTCCCAGTTCTCCGTGGACCCACTCTATGGATCCGATCTATCTGGACCACGTCTTCCACCTCTTCCTCTAGGATTTCTGGGAAAAGTTGCTGAGTTGTGGTCTTCAAGTCCCTGTCTTCGACTCGTTCCAAAAGGTTTTTCCTCTTCATGTTGGACCTCCTTGATCGGTTTTCCAAGTCCTCACTCTGTATTTCCAGGTTTTGTGTTAGGCGTGCTATTCGTTCTAAGGTCTCTCCTGTTTTCTGCGAGTCTTCCTCCATACTTTGTAACGCAATTTCCATTGTGTCTGTTCTTTCCTCCAGCTTTGCCACGTCTGTTTTTAGCTCTTGGACAGAATGTGTCATTTCTATTTTTAGTGTTTCAAATTGAGATTGGAAGGAGGCCATAAATTGGTCCTGGAACTCCTTGAACCATCTTCATATGTCTTCTTTGCACATGGCCATTTTGCCTGCCGCCCCAGCCTCCTCATTTGGTGAGCTTTGCTTCTTGGCTCCTGGCCGCTGGGTCTGGGGTGGTTCAGTGCCCCACATTTGTATGATGCTCACTGCTGGTTTCGGTTGGGGGGTTTGTTGAGTCACCTCCGCCGCCACTTTTCCTCTTGTTTTGGACATGTGGGGAGTGAGTCCCCTGCTTTTTACCCCGGGCCTCCAGAGTGCTGCGACCTGCGTGTCCGCTTTGCTTTCCTATGGTCTTCTCCCTTGCCTTGAAGTTGCACATTGGATTTCCAGGTCTTCCTTCCTTTATTGGGCTTGTGCCTCTTTTTAGACCCAGTAGTTTATTTATTGACCGTTCTGGCCCTCTTTTCCAGCCTTCGTTAGGTGTGATGGGTGGGCCCCACTTGCTTTGTTCTCTTGGTGTTGGTGCCCCCTGTGGAGGATCCCCCGGTCTCACTGCGCTCTGTAGTCTTTGGGAACTTTTTGTGCAGGCCCCCACCCTTTCTTGTTGCATTTGGGTGCAAAGATTTAAAATCCTAGTCCTCCTGACGTGCCCCCGGTGCCTCGCAGGTTATTTCCCTGGTGTGCCTCGGGGCAATGTAGACTATTATGGGGCTTGACCTCCCATCCCTGTATTTAGCCTATTGCGTCTGCCCTGAGGGGCTCCTCTTCCTTTAATAATAATAATTTAGCATTTATATAGCACTTCAAACCCTCAGGTATCTGAGCACTGCTTATTATTAACCACAGTGTGTGATGCTCATATATCGACCTCGGAAGGATGAAAGGCTGAGTTTGGTCCTGCACAGATGTCAAAGTGAGCGCTCTACTCGCTGTGCTATCGGACCAGCATAGCTGGATATGGTGGGGGCTTTGGTTCCCTTCTGTCCCTCCACGTCCCTTGTTGCACCAGATTCTCTCACAGGGAGATCCGCTCAAGCTCCTCCTCTGCAGGTCTCCTGTACAGTCCTTCCTGTCCATTTAATGGCCACCAGAGCCTCTTCCGTCTCCTCTCCTGCTGGGCGTTAATCCTTGTGGTGCATCTGCTAGGGGCCAGACCATGCTCCCCCTTGTAAGTGGGTCCCGCTGATGCCTTTGTGTGCCCAGGCATTTCTTAATCTGGCCAGATGTGCCTCGGTTTCCCATTCCCTGGGGTTGCGGGTAGGATGTATACTCCTCCAGCCTTCTGTTGTCGGCTGCTCCGGCACCGTGCTCTTATGGTCCAGCCAGCTGGCTGGGTGTGCCTCCTGTTTACCTTGTCCTCGACCCTCCGCTGCCTTTGATGTGTATCGCGGGACTTCTGTTGTCGGCCGCTCCGGCACCGTGCCCCTACAGTCAGGGTAGCTGGCTGTGTTCGCCTACTGCTCACCTTGTCCTCGACCCTCCGCTGCCTTGATGTTTATCGTGGCCTGTCCTATATTTAATCTGGAGTCGGCGTCCTGTCACTCTCTATTGTGCGATGGTTGCCGGCACGAGTTTCATCTGCATGCGGTCCGGGTGGCGCTTGGAAGTTGTGTCCCTCTCCGTCACAGGGTCGTTTCTCTTTGGTTTATGGCGCTTCGAGAGCTGAATGCTCTCCTCCTTGGATTCCCCATTAGTTATCTTTAGCGGGGGTGCTCCTGGACAGCCAACTTTGCTATGCTTCCATCTTCTTGGTTGCCCCGTGGATAGAGGTACTTACATACATCGTCTACACACGGAAGCCATCTTGGAATTCTTGGAAGGTGACATTCTGACAACTTTCAGAAGGAAAGATGATCAAACTCTTAGAACTACCTTGTCCTTGGAAAAGGATGTGAAAGGTTGTTTGGAAGACAGGGCGTGCATCTCACCTAGCCTACGGGTAGAGGCCATAGCTACTAAAAATGCTGTTTTCATGATGAGCATTCTTAAACGACACAAATGCAAGGGCTCAAATGGAGCTCCCATAAGACATCTTACTACTAGATTTAAGTCCCATGATGGCACGATGAAGAGAATAGGCAGAAATACATTTGTTAGGCCCTGAAGAAATTGTACCACAGTCAGCACCTTGAAGTTTGATCCCTAATACAGAGATCATTTAAAGATTGCCAGAGCCGCTATGTAGCCCTTCACCTTGGCCACTTGCCACCCAAAATGGGTCAAGTGGAGTAACAAAAATAGAACATGGGGAAGTTTACATGTGAAAGGGTCAAGTTTAATTTCCCTGGACCAGCTGCAAAAAATATTTCAACGGCAGTGGTACAGGGATTTAGTTGCTGGTCTCCAGGCTGAAAGAAACATCTCCATGACGTCTTCTGGAATGTCCCAATCCTTATATCTCACCCTTTCAGACACCAGGCGTGAAGATTGAGAGTCTTGATCTCTGGGTGTAGAATGCGACCTCCCTCTTGCGAGAGTAGGTCCTCACTTTGGAGGGGGGCACAAATTGGAGGGCAGATGGCCATTTACAATAGGCTCCAGTACCATTTTCTTCAGGCACAATACAGAGAAATAATGATCATGTTTTTTCCCGAACGTCCTCAACCTCCTGATGACATGAGGAAGGACAGGTCTGGTGGAAACACTAACTGAAGTGGAAACTCCCAGAACACCACAAACGCGTCCCCCCGAGCTCCTCTTTGGGGAAATTCCCTGGAGCAGAACAGCCCACACTTCCGGTTGACACTGATCGCAAACAGATCCACTTGAGGGGTTCCCCAAAGGGCGAAGATTTCCAGAAGGACTTCCTGAGTTAGTTTCCACTCATGGGAGATTGTGCTCTGCCTGCTCAGAGCTTCCGCTGCCGTGTTTTCTTTTCCGGCTAGATGAACTGCCAAAAGAGTTATTCCTTCTCTCAGTGCACAGAACCAGAGCTGCATTGCCTCTGCTCAGGGGCAGTGACCCTACGCCCCCTCTCTTGTTGAGGTTGTGCATGGCCACTGTGTTGTCCATCGTTTTCAGGACACTTTTCTCCGGTATTGAGGGCAGGAAGGCAATCGGAGCTAATCTGATTGCCCTCAGCTCCAAAAGGTTGATATGGAGTCTGGACTCCGAGACCATAGTATGCTTACTGAAAGATCTCTCATGTGCGCTCCCCATCCTGTGAGGGAGGAGTCAGTCACAACTGTCACCTCTGGCCATAGTTGCCAAAAGGGTTCTCTTCTCATCACATTCTCTCGGCTGGCCCACCACAGGAGATCCTGAGCAACCTTGGTAGGGACCTGGAGAAGGTCCATCATTCTGCCACAGAATTGGCACCAATGGGATTAGAGAGCCCACTAAAGGGATCTCATACTCAGACGGGCTTCTGGCAGCAGAAAAATGCAGGATGCCATAAAACCGAGCAACCTTAGGAAGTCATAGGCCGGGAGATTTCCACCATCTGCAAGAGCTGTTGAGACCTTAACTCGGGTGGCAAAGCTTTTGCCCGAGGCTGAATCCAGGACTGCTCCATTGAACTGAACCTTATGCGACGGTGTCAAGTGGGACTTCTTGAAGTTCAGGGAGAAGCCCAGCTCATGGAAGAAGTGGCAGGTGTGAATGAGATGACTCCAACTGTTTCAGAGAACAAGCTGTGATCGTTTAGGTAGGGGTAGATGTGAATCCCTTCCCTCCTTAGACTTTCTGCCACCACTGCCACAAGCTTGGTTAAGACCATTGGGGCCGAGGTGTGCCCGAATGGCAGAACCCGAAACTGAGAGAACCGCCAACCGCAGGTACTTTGTGCTTCTGATGTATGGGCACATTAAAGCATCCTGAAGGTCCAATGATACCAACCAATCCTGGAGTCAAAGGGCCTGAAGGATCTGTGAAAAAGTTACCATCTTGAACGTGTCCTTCCTGAAGAAGTTGTACAAGCATCTCAAGTCCAAGATGGGTTGCACTCCTGCGTCCTTCTTGGGAATAAGGAAGTATGGAGAGTACCAACCCTGGTAACTCTCAGCTGCAGGTACCATCTCTATTGCACCTTTCTCCAACAGGATGAGAATCTACTGTTGGAGAAGCAGATCTGGAACCAGAGAAGATCTGGTTTTTGGAGGGCAATCTGGAGGCTTCTTTAGGAACGTGAGACAGTAACCATCTGCTACAGTTTGTAGCACCCATGTGTCTGAAGTTACGCTTCACCAACTCCAGAGATATGACCGTTTGCCTCCTACCACAGACTTTGCAGGGTGTTGCACAGGAAGTGTACCTCCGCTTCCTCTGCCTCCACGCGGTAATCTCCTCTGACCCTTTTGCAAGAACTGTCCTCTTCCTCTAGAGATTGTGCAATAGTAACGGAAAGGACGTCCTCTCCATCCTTGACCTGAAGGTTGAGGTTGTCTGCCGCCCCTAATGATTTAGCTGCAGCTCTATAAACCTACAGCTTCTCCAGACTATTGTCAGCCTTTTCTCTAAATAGCAAAGTTCCATCAAAAGGCATGTCAAATAATCGTGCGTGGACATCCGCAGAAAAACCCAGTTTTCTAAGCCATGCATGCACCTAATCACAGTACTGGCCTCCATGGACCTACTTACTGAGTCCACCATATCCAGGCTGGACTGTGAAGACTGCCTCGTAGAATCTTTTCCATCTTGCACTAGGCTTAAAAAGCATTGCATTTCCCCACCCTCGGATAATGTTGTAGCATCCAGAAATAGTGAGGATGATCCACCTAGACAAGGTCTGTTTAGACACAGCCTGGCCTAGTTTGTGCCTGATATACCCCAAAAAGAGCTGGTAGTCCACTCTCACCTTGGACATTCTGGAAATATAAAAGCTCGAAACTCTCAGGGTCCAACCTATGAAGTCTTTCCTCTTCCTTACTAGGATGCGGAGGAGGATAGTAGGCAGGTAGCACCATTTTCTGACTCAAATGAAAGTCCAAAACGATCTTCGATAGAAAGGAGGGTCTGACTCAACACGACCCTGTCCTTGTGGAATACGGTAAAGGGTGGCTTGGAAGAAAGGGCCTGAAACTCGCTCACTCTACGTGCAGATGTAAGAGCAGTCAATAGAATAGTCTTAAAGGTTAACAACCTCAATGGACATGAGTGCAATGGTTCAAAAGGAGCACCCATCAGAAACTTTAAGACCAAGTTAAGGTCCCAAACCGGAATCGGAAACTGTGAAGGCGGGAACACATTTGTGAGCCCTTTTAGAAATTGAGTAACCAAAGGAATCTCAAAATAAGAGCATTCCTCGGATGAGCGCTTAAAGATTGAGAGCGCTGCTAGGTAACCTTTAATGGCACCCACCAGTAGACCTTTGTTGGCTAAAGAAAGCAAAAAGGATTTAACATCTGGAGTTGTACACGAAAAAGGATCAACATTCTTTTCTATGCACCAGTCGCAGAACTTATTCCAACGGCAATGGTAGAGACTAAGTTGCCGGCCGCCTGGCTGAAAGCAACATCTCCATTACGTCATCTGGGAGTCCCAATCCTTGTAGCTCAACCTTTCAGAAACCATGCGTGAAGGTTGAGTATCTTGACCTCTGGATGGAGAGCTGGACCCTCCTCTGCGAGAGAAGATCCTCTCTTTGGGGAAGACGCATCAGAGGACAGGTGGACATGTCCAGAAGATCCAGGTACCACAATCTCCTGCCCAATCTGGAGCAACTAGGATCATGTGGGTAACCAAACCGCCTTAAACTCCTGAGAACTTGAGGAATACCGGGGATTAGAGGAAACGCGCACAGTAGCGGGAATTCCCAATCCACCACAAACACGTTTCCTAGAGCTCCTCTCGGAGGAAATTCCCTTGAGCAGTACTGCTCGCACTTCCGGTTGGCACCGGTCGTGAACAGATCCAACTGTGGGGTTTCCCAAAGGGCGAAGACCACTTGAAGGATTTCCTGAGCTATTTCCCACTTGTGGGAGACTGCACTCTGCCTGCTCAGATCGTCCACTGCTATGTTCTCCTCTCTGGATAGATGAACTGCTGCTGGGGAGATTCCTTCTTAAATGCCCCGAACCAGAGCTGCATTGCCTCTCTGCACAGTGGTAGTGACCCTACACCTCTCTAGTTGAGGAAATGCATGGCCACCGTGTTGTCCGTCATTATCAGGACAGCCCTTCCCAGTACAGACGGCAGGCAAGCCGTCTGTACGGGGAAGCCTGATTGCTCTCCACTCCATAAGATTGATGTTTAGTTTGGACTCCGATGGAGACCAACGACCGTTGATGGTCAGATCGTTGGTGTGAACTCCCCACCCTGTGAGGGAAGCGTCCATCACTACAGTTAGGTTCTCCCTTCATGAGGTTTTCCTCGCAGGCCCACCACAGAAGATCCTGTGAGACCCTGGCCGGAACCTGAAGGTGATCTGATATGTTGCCTGAGAATTGGGATTATTGAGTCCTCAGAGCCCATTGAAGGGAGAAGCCCAGTCTGTGAAGGGCGTGAGAGGTCACATTGAGATGATCCAAGGCCTGTTTGGGAGAACGCACCCTGATCAGCCAATCGTCCAGGTAGGGGTACACGTGAATCCCCCTCTCCTGAGATGCGCTGCCACTACCACCATCAGTTTGCTGAAAACCCTTGGGGCGGAGGCCAACCCGAATGGCAGGACTCGAAACTGATAGTGCAAGCCGCCAACGTCGAACCTCAGGTATTTCCTGTGCTTGAGATGGATCGGCACATGAAAATAAGCATCCTGAAGGTCCAGTGACACCAACCAATCCTGACGTTGGAAGGCTTGAAGGATCTGAGAAAGAGTGACCATCTTGAATTTGTCCTTCCTGTGGAACTTGTTCAAGTATCTCAAGTCCAAGATGGGTCTCAGTCCTCCGCCCTTTTTGGGAATAAAAATATAAGGAGATTACCATCCCCTGCCCCTCTCCGCTACAGGCACTGGCTCTATAGCGCCTTTCTCTAGCAGACTTTGATACCTTCAAAATCAGAATTAAGGGCTTCAAGGGGGTAGACACAGGCTTTTTCTTATGTGTCGAAGAAGACTCATTCAACTTGCGTTGAGGAGCCTCTCTTCCCAAGCTCCGACCGAGGTGCGTGGGAAGGAGACACACAAGACTCTCTACTGGTCTTGCTAGATGCTGATGTATGGCTTCGCCCCCCCGTCCCCCGACTCCCCTCACTACTTGACACTTGGAGGCGCTTGCCTCTGAAAAACATCAAGCATTTTTAAGCAGAAGCTTTCCCATTGCGCAGGAGTCGAAGTTTTCTTTGGGAGCTAAACTTTTTTTCAGGAGCGGAAAACGACTATTATTGGGACATGTGGCGCAATTTCTTACTCTTCTTATGAGAAGAGGACACGCATAGTGAACCAGACCTTGATGGTCTCCGATGTTTGATGTTTTCTCTCGGGGGAACATCCCTCCACTCACAGGACGATTTTCTTTTGCATGTAGTAATGGCTGAGGATTTGGGAGAGGGCTTACCTGCATCGAGTTTCACCTTCCTTTCCTGCAAGGCCTTGACAGTCAGATTGACATAAGCCATAATCGCCCACCTTGTGGCCTGGCCCCAAACACCACAGACAGATGAGGTGAGGGTTTGTAATGGAGGACATTTTTGCCCCACAGTCTGCACACCGTTTAAAACTTGTCTTCAGTGTCGAGGACATATTCGAAGAATATCGAATTCACGCGATTGTAGAAATAAACGCAAATCGAAATTTCGTTAATGCGAGTAGCTCAGAAGCACGCAGCAATGCAGAAAAAAAAGGAACTGAGGTAACTGTCAGCGCGCGTGCTTCAAATACTAGTGTCGACGTCACTAGGGGCGCTACGGAGGCCGTCAAAAATCAAGACTCAACGCTGCTCAACCCAATGGAGAAAAAAAATCCAAAGCAAGCTGCAAGCAGACTTGGATATATCAAAGACAAAGAATACGTGGGAGAAAACAATCCATTCGTAATTTGGAAATATATTTTGAGCTAAACCTTGAAAGTGTTTGTAAAAATAGTTTGTGCTTCTGTAAAGGTTCTGACGGGAATAAAGATTGTAACTCACTTAATGAGATAGCAATGAGGAAAGCCACCTAGTACGATTTCTTTATGAAGCCTTATGCATTGGCTCTAAAGGAGACCACATCTATTTATTGTTTTATTTATTGGGTATTTATAATGCCCAAAAGTAGGAAAACTGGGGGTCGTAATTTAGACAGTGCGCTAGTTGATACCACAGATATAGGAAAGTGGTATGGCCTGCTGCAATGATACACTTCCACTGGCATCCCCTAGTAAACACCAGTACAGGTAAACATGAGAATGGTGATGGAAGTATAGGTTCAGTGCGCAGAATCCCAAAATTCTTGTTAAAAGTCCATAAAACAAGTGAATTTGGCTTCAGATCCCAATTTATTGGTTACTAGACAGCCGACACGTGTTTCGACTTTCAGGTCGTTTTCAAGGCTGTACGTTGATCAAAAAAATGTAATACAATCAAGTATTAAAATACATAATCATGAACAGAAAATGAATGGAACATCCCAATTGCAATGGAAAACATGGAAAAGAGAAAATAACATACCAGTGTTCAGTGCATGGTTGAATCCAATGGAAAGAAAAAAGGCAAAACAGCAATAAACATGAAACAAAAAGATAATCAAACTGGGTTTGGACTACTTAGGCATCATTGATATAAAATGTCCAGTTTTACACTATTGAAAATAATAAGCATGTGGGAAGTTGCTACATACCATGATTCCAAATGTGTGATGAGCAGATTGATACATGAAGCAATCAAATTGTCGCCTAAAACAATAATGGAATAACCCTTACTAGTATGTACAATGCTAATGAGAATAGTTTTTATGGTTAGTTTAAGATAAATACACAATGGCAGTGTAAATAATATAGTTAGACTGACTTACGCTCCAATGGGTATATATCGTTAGGATTGAATGGGTTATCTAGAAAGTAGAATGTTATATCACAAATTAAGTGCTGCTACATAGTGTAAGATCCTTCAAAAGACATACTGGTCAGAAAAAACACTATACCTGAAGCTGACTAGCTTGTGTTTGTTCAGGGGTCAAATCCCAATGGATGTTTAGCAGCAAATAATCAACACTGGTGCCGTCCGGCACATCTAGTGTAAATCGTGCTAAAATGCGGAATGCGCGTGACGTCACACGCGCACAAGCCGTGATTGACGTCAGGGCACGTCATCAAGTGCGGCCCGTTGTTGGTTTAGTATAAACAAAAGGTAAGTGTGAAAGACAAATCATAGCCTCTCAGGTGCAAGCTGCAAAGCATGCATAAAATTAAATATATTGG
This sequence comes from Ambystoma mexicanum, assembly GCF_040938575.1. NCBI lineage: Eukaryota > Metazoa > Chordata > Amphibia > Caudata > Ambystomatidae > Ambystoma > Ambystoma mexicanum. Next base: position 850,281,049 of record NC_090939.1, read on the forward strand.
CATCTAGTAGGAGGCATAATCCGTAACAGATAGGTATTGGTATACTGCACGTTTGTCATTGGACACTTGTTGTGTATGAATGTTTTAGTATAAACAAAGGGTAAGTGTGAATAATAATTCATAGCCTCTCAGGTGCATGCTGCATGAGCACTCAAAGTTAAATATATTGACATTGAATTAAATACCAGATAGACATTAATATACTGCATGTGTGTCATTGGACACTTGTGCATTAATAGTGTGATGTAACATTGAAAATTTGGATGTGCAGATTCCCACATCAAATGAAGGTTATTGAGATGATTCTCAAGGCCATAAAAGTTTGTGGAACAAAACATAGCAAGGAATGCAGGGGCTGCTAAGGCATGTCCTTAGCATCTGTAGATAACACCATATTCCTTGTATTCTGGTATCAAGCAATAACATTGTGTACATGTTTCACAGAGACAAAACTAAAGTTAGTCCTTGTCGGACGTATATAGGGTCAAAGCCTATAAGCAGATGAACAGACTAGCCATATCTGTTGGATCAACACTGTCACAACAGATATGTTACCAATCGTAAATAGCAAAAAATTACTGAAAAGTAAAGCATATGGTGTCAATTGGCAAAGCAAAACAGTTTACAAATGACATGTGGACAGAAATGCTAAATAGTATCATCTAATACATCCTCATAGAAATACATGCATTTCATGGTCCGAATTCAGTCCAACTGTAGTACATCTAAAATGGCAGATAAGTTTACATTCCAGCCTCCAAAGTTTCATGCAAAGATTGCCACCACGTTTATTGGTAGATGCCCTGGCCAATCCCAAAAACCGTATGTTTGATTTGTTGGCTAGTTGATGTTCTGTTTGCCAGTGCAAGGCTAATGGTAAATGGACACCGGTTTTATTGAGACTTGACAAATGTTCTCTTATACGAATCCTCAACTGCCTAATCGTACTTCCTATGTATAGTTTCTTACAAACACATATGATTGCGTAGACCACAAATTTTGTTTTGCAATTAATGAGATCTCCAATTACAGTTTGTATCCCATTCTGATCTACAAAAGTCTGACAACTAGGATGGGCATATTGGCACTGGTTACAATTACCACATTTGAAAAAACCCTTTGTGTTTTTCAACCATGTTGCTCGTCTTTCTGTCAGGAAAATCAAGGAAGGAAGGACTAAGTCTGTTACGAAGAGTATTCGCCTTAGTAAAAATAAAGTTGGGCCTGTCAGAAACATATGGTGTAAGGTCTGGATCTAATTTTAACAAATGCCAATGTTTAGAGGCAAGTTTGTACAAAGTTGAAGAATCACTTGTGTACTGCGTAATTAAAGAAACAGGTCTCTGTTGAATGCTCACATTAGATTTGGTACCCAACAAATCCACCTGTTTAGCGCATTGGTATTTGTGGAATGCCTTACATAGTGAAGAAGCTGGATAACCTCGTTGCTTAAAACGAGTAGTAAGCTGTGCGCATTCTGTATGAAAATCTGAATCTTTTGAACAGTTTCTCCTTGCTCTATAGAACTCGCCACAGGGGATATTATGTATAGTAACTCTTTGGTGGCAGCTTTTCGCATGTAAAATGGCATTGACAGATATGGGTTGCGAAAAGTTCTGCTCTGTAGTGTATCATCCTCAATGAAAATTTCTAAATCTAGAAAAGTAATCATAGTAGGGCTTGAGTGGCCAGACATAGTAATTCCAAAATTGTTAGTGTTAATGTGAGTAACAAAATCTTCAAATGAGCTGTTAGTGCCTTGCCAAATGATTAAAACATCGTCTATGTATCTTTTGCAACACACCAGTTTGTTCTTAAATTCCAGTTTCTCAAGAACATGGGTTTCCTCAAAATGCGACATGAATAGATTTGCCAAAGACGGTGCAAATTTGGCACCCATGCCAACACCTTTTGACTGTAGGTAGTACACATTATTAAAGAGACAGACATTGTTTGCAAGGGCAAATTTGAGAAAAGATTTAACCATTTGTATGTGACAATGATAAGACGCTGATGTATTTTGAAAAACAGTCAATTGCCCGGATGGCTAAATCATGTTTGATGTTAGAGTATAAGGCTGCAACATTAAGGGTGGCCAGACGAAAGGAGGGTTGCCATACAACAGTTTGTAGATATTGTCCAAACTTAGCCCTTCCATACTTGATTTTCCTGACACAGAAAGACAAGCAACATGGTTGAAAAACACAAAGGGTTTTTTCAAATTTGGTCATTGTAACCAGTGCCAATATGCCCATCCTAGTTGTCAGACTTTTGTAAATCAGAATGGGATACAAACTGTAATTAGAGATCTCACACGTGAGTATATTAATGTCTATCTGTTATCTAATTGGATGTCAATATATTTATTTAACTTTATGAGTGCTCATGCAGCATGCACCTGAGAGGCTATGAATTATTATTCACACTTACCCTTTTTTTATACGAAAACATTCATACACAAGTGTCCAATGAGACACGTGCAGTATACCAATACCTATCTGTTACGGATTATGCCTCCAACTAGATGCCGATATATTTAATTTTATGAGTGCTTTGAAGCTTGCACCAAAGAGACTATGATTTATCTTTCACACTTACCCTTTGTTTATACTAAACCAACAACGGGCCGCATTTGATGACACGCCCTGACGTCAATCACGGCTCGTGCATGCGTGACGTCACCCGCACAACGTGCACGTGTCGTCACGAGCGCGTGTCGTCACGAGCGCAGGCGCATTCCGCATTTTACCGTGATTTACACTGGATGTGCCGGACGGCGCCAGTGTTGATCCTTTGCTGCTAAACATCCATTGGGATTTGACCCCTGAACAAACACAAGCTAGTCAGCTTCAGGTATAGTCTATTTTCTGAACAGTATGTCTTTTGAAGGATCTTACACTATGTAGCAGCACTTAATTTGTGATAACATTCTACTTTCTAGATAACCCATTCAATCCTAACGATATATACCCATTGGAGGGTAAGTCAGTCTAACTATATTATTTACACTGCCATTGTGTATTTATCTTTAACTAACCATAAAAACTATTCTCATTAGCATTGTACATACTAGTAAGGGTTATTCCATTATTGTTTTAGGCGACAATTTGATTGCTTCATATATCAATCTGCTCATCACAAATTTGGAATCACGGTATGTAGCAATTTCCCACATGCTCATTATTTTAATAGTGTAAAACTGGATATTTTATATCAATGATGCCTAAGTAGTCCAAACCAAGTTTGATTATCTTTTTGTTTCATGTTTTGATTATTGCTGTTTTTCTTTTTTCTTTCCATTGGATTCAACCATGCACTGAACACTGCTATGTTATTTTCTCTTTTCCATGTTTTCCATTATGATTGGATGTTCCATTCATTTTCTGTTCATGATTATGTATTTTAATACTTTATTGTACTACATTTTTTTGATCAACGTACAGCCTTGAAAACGACCTGAAAGGTCGAAACATGTGTCGGCTGTCTAGTAACCAATAAATTGGGATTTGAAGCCAAATTCACTTGTCTTATGGACTTTTAACAAGAATTTTGGGATTCTGCACACTGAACCTATACTTCAATCACCATTCTCATATTTATAATGCCCCTATACAGCAAAATGGTGTTTCAAGGTGCATCAAGACAAGGGGGGGGGTTGAGGTACATGGAAGAAGAAAACAAAACAATGCTCCTACTAGGTCTTGAGACATTCGGATTGTGCAAGTGCTATAACAGAAATGAGGGGAAAAGGTAAGTGCAGTTTAGGGACAGAACAAGGAAGAAGACAATAACGTTCCTACTAGCTCATGTGACAATTCGGATCGTGCAAGTGCAGTAACATAAAAAAGGGGAGGCAGAGGAAGGGGAAATAGTAATGCTCAGGAGGGAGGGGAAGGGTACATTAAGTGCAAGTGAACAGGTTCACACCCAGCCCAAGTTGGGAAAACCAACGAGTATGCATGTACAAATAGGTAAAATGCAACAAGGAAAGCCTCACCAATGGTGCAGGGGGCTACATCAAGTATACAGGTAGGTAAAGCGTAGCAATGGTATGCTGCAAACATTGGTGGTCATAGGTAGGTCAGACACAAAGTACAGTGCAGGACTGCAAGTGACAATCCAGTATTCACAGGTAGTTCATATACAAGTGCAGGGCAGGGCTGCGAATGTCAATCAGGTGGTTAAGGTAAGCAAGGTACAAGAGCAGCAGGTACAGGAAGGAAAGTCAGGTATCATCGTGGGGGCACAGTTGGAAAAATGATAAGTTACTCACTCGGGAAGTACGACTGTTGACTGTTGGAACGTTGGCACACTGTGAGCCGTGAAGGAGAACTCGCGGCTTGATCGAGGAGCGGACGTATATGCAAGCAACACGGAAGTCGCCTGTCCCCTACATGCCTAAAAATGCTTTGATTGGTTTTTGGCTTCCCAAGCCCGCCCTGACCCCGCCCACCCTCTCAATTGAAAAACGTGTGCGTAGCGCACTCGCGCGCGCACACGGGAAGTACGCGAAGTACGACTGTTGAAACGTTGGCACACTGAGCCGTGAAGGAGAACTCGCGGCTTGATCGAGGAGCGGACGTATATGCAAGCAACACGGAAGTTGCCTGTCCCCTACGTGCCTAAAAGTATTAACTTTAAATGGACTTCCATCTGTCAGTTTAACAAAGTTAAAAGCTTTAGTGTGGTCCTTAACGTCCATTTTCTGTACCTCCCTCTACAGATGCTTTGATTGGTTTTTGGCTTCCCAAGCCCGCCCTGACCCCGCCCACCCTCAATTGAAAAACGTGTGCGTAGCGCACTCGCGCGCGCACACACGGGAAGTACGCGAAGTAAGACTGTTGACTGTTTGCTGCTTTGTGCAGTGGGCAAACAGGTTGTAAACATATGAGATTTTCCATTAGACGATACAACTTTAATGTGGCTCTTAAAGAACGTGGGATTTGTGATTTCAGATTAACTGGATATATTATATGGAGTGATCTATTGTGTGAGGTAAGCAATTGCAAGGGGCGTGTGATTGTAATCTCTGTGCGTGGTTAAGAGGTGGGAGGAGATTTACTCATTGAAACTGTGCAGAAATGAAAAGAAGGTTCATTGGTGGTAAACAAGATATGACAATGTCAACGAATACTATTAAGACTAGGCGTATGAGCATGGCTCATGCAATTGCTCTAGCGCTTCCCGTTTCTTCGGATTCGGATGAGGATTTAATTGAATGCGCTCAAAATGAATCCGCCAAATTAAGTACTGAAAGGCAGGATGTGGTTAGCCAGGACTCCTCGCAGTCTCTATTCAATGAGGAGCCGAGACTGAGAGGCGATGTTGGGACTGCTTCCTGCGGCACTGAATTGATCGAGTCACCACAAGGGCGGACCGTGGAGTCCTTCTTAGATACACCCCCCATACTTGCTTCCGAGGAATTGAATTTGTTGGGTTTATCGGTATATCCTGGTTCATCTACGCAATGCCCCAATTCTACGAGCAGCACGGGAGAGACTGCAGTAGTAAGGCATGAGTGCAGGGGGATTGATGGCCCGCAACCGATAGAAGGAAATGACGGTATTCAGGGTGAAATATTAAGAGAAGTAAAGTCGCAGACTTGCATATTGAAAGAAATTCTGCTTGCCTTGACTGCTTTCCCAAATATGATAGCTGGAATTATGGCAAAGACAAATGCAACGAAAAGCAACGGCGTATTTGATAAACAAACAGCGATCCTAAATAATGGTGCCCAGGCTTTGAGCGATGTTCAACTGTGTGGTACCAAGACTGTGATTGAGGAGAAAGACCTGAGTGTATTTGAAGTGGATAATACTGTGATGAACATCAAGGGGGCGGATGATTTAATAATTCCAGTTGTTGAGAATGAGCCTATAAAGGTTGCGGATATATTCAACATTAAGATATCTTAAAAAAAATTAAAGAAAAATAGGCAAAAACAAGCGCGTGCTCAAAAAGCCTTTAATGTAGCTTCACTAAAGTTCTTGAGAGAAACTAATATTTGTGACTCCGATATGACTATTCTGAAGCAAGGAGTGACTGCACAGGCAAAGAACGTATCACTGGGTGGTTCGAATGGAGACGGGGTGCTTAATGAAGGGATTAGGACAGTAGTCCTTTCACTGAGTCCTCGGGCAAATAATATAGAGGAGATTCTTGGGAAGAATACGACTGAAAAAGGGGTAGGTGATGAACACAATGTGATGGGTGGTCTTGGTAGGGGGGCTACCAATAACACAAAAGCATCTGAATATTCTGACGCAGTAAACAAATTATCAGACGCTTTGAAAAATAAAATAGTTACTGATAGAATTGACACTAACCTAAGGAATTTGGAAATGGGCATGCTTGATATTTTTGATCTATTCAAGAATCCTGACGTGCAGATGCGTATAAAGATACCCGTAAGAGACATAAATGCCCCTCCTAATCACAATCTGGAGGTGGAGAACATGACTAAACTGAAAGCCAGAGTTAATGAGCAAAAGTGCACAACAGACGGCGAACAAGATATCGCTGACTATAAGGCGAGTATTTCGAACTGCACCGATGATACATCGCTACCTCAAGTAAGGGAAAAAAGACACAGTCCGCCATCTAACAATCATGACCTAGAGGGCAGAAATCAGCCTTTGACTGATGCGTATGTAAGATTTAATAAAGGAAATCTTGGCCGATAAGTTAATGAACACAGAAAAATTACATATAGGCAATAATCCTCCTATCGACAGCAGAAATCATGATACAAGAAAAGTTGATGGAGGAAATTTAAAGGATGAAGTGAGCGCTCCGGGGCGTACTAATAGTAAACTTAGAGATACGGTGAGAGATTTGGAAGTTTTACAAGACCTCGTTTACCCACAGAGAGTGCAAGATCTAGATTATGATAACTATGTGAAAGGGAAAAGCCAGATTAGCAATCACAATGTTAAAATGGGAAGGACGGATCAGCCTTCAGAAGCAAGTTTGATCCTATATTATGTGTTTAATGATGGCCACTCTCCCATCCTTAATAGATCATATGTCTTGAGTCTATTTCGAGACAGAGTTAGCTCTTCTATCATCATGTGACATCCAACTGGTTGATTTTATCGACCCGAATAGGATGGACTTCGTACGTTTAGTAATTGCTTCATCAATGGTGCGGGCTCTGATTCTCAAGGAAGCTGGAGCGCTGCAGAAGAGGGGCTTTGATACGTACGAATATGTGAACCACAGTGACTATTTACCAGAGAAAAACGAGGAACAAAGATCTCGAAATTATAGTACAAGAGAGACTGAAAACGAGACAAATCAAGCTGGCGCTGGTCAGTTATCTATAAGTGATATAAATGAATGGAGAGCTATGGCGATTTCACTGAAGGAGACTCTGGAACATTTAAAAGGGATGGGTAAATCCAGCTAGTAATGACAACCTATTTAAACTGGTGTCCTGGAATTCCAGAGGACATATGCATTTGGTACAAAATAAAACAGTATGTAAGACTTTAGAGAAATGTGACTTTGTCTTACTACAGGAAACATGGGCTTGCGGTCCTCTGCTATGGGATGGTTTTGTTATGCTTTGCATGTTTGGCCGAAAAGGCAAAAAGGGCCGGCCCAAGGGAGGTTTGGCAATTGCATACAGAAATAACCATGAAATATCAATGATTAGAGAGATACATATACACACGTCTTGCCTAGCAGCTATCTTTAGAATTGCATCAGAGAAGGGTATTATCCAGCTCATGATGATTAACATCTATTGGAATGATGCGGAAAATGACGATACTATACTTGAAAAATTGCTGCAGGACTTGAATACACTAATAGAGGAGTGGATAATTTCTACCCCAAATGGCTTAATGATCCTAGCAGGTGATATGAATGCGGATTGTGAACAATCAAGCAGCGAGAAAGCCTGGAATTTAAGTGGAGAGGGGCTTAATAACACGGAAAAAAATAATAAACATCATAGAGGGGCCCTATGGTGTAACTTTGCTTATTCTTGGGGCTTGACTCAGTTGTATAATGAGAGACCGACCTGGAATGCCCGGGGGGCTTCCTCTATCATTGATTACATCTTTGCGAGTGAAAATCTAATTGGTAACATGCCAAATATGCTTGTTGAAGTTAACTCTGAAAGCGATCATGCCATGTTATCAATGAATCTGAATATAAAGAAACAAAGTAATACTAGCAATGCATATTGTTCTCAAATAACTGTAAATGTTAGGGGCTCCAGAATAAAGTGGAATTGGAAAAAGACAGTGAAATTTAATAATCTAATGCAACTTTATTTTGAGAATTGTGCATTGGAGGCTAAAAAGACTCAGTATTCGGTCGACAAATTTGGTGAGTTTCTGGAGTCAATGATGACCAAGTTTGAGCACTCTAAATTGGTGGGGATTTCAAAGAAAAAAACTCACAGGCATGCCTTCGATCTTGATATGAAATTACAAAGAGCATTGTTGAATAAGGACCTCCGAGTACTAAAAAAACAAAAATATAAGTTACCTACAGATGTGTTTGCTGAGAAATGTAGATTGAGGCGACAAGCATATAAGAACTGGAGGATTCATCACCAGGCCTGTGTATTACAGAGGGATGGTGAAAAAATGCTTAAAGCAATGAAAGAAAGCAACTCGAGAAATTATTGGGCCCTGATCAACAGTACCGAGCTTACTCAAATCCAACTGAACACTAATCCCATTAGTGAGATGGTGTGGTGCGAATATTTTGAGAAATTATATGCACGCTCTAGTAATGAGGATTTCAAGATGGCTCAATTGAATCATAAGTGGAACCTAGATGTATCCATCACAAAAGTTCTATCTGTAATAAAAAGAACGAAAGCCTCCGGTACTCCGGGATCCAATGACTTGTCGATGGTATTGCTAAAGCAAAATGACTCTCTCTGGGCACATATTTTGCATATGATCTTTAATGATGTAATTGTGACTCAAACCATGCCTGACTCATGGAAATTATCATCTGTAATACTAATTTTCAAAAAAGGTAACCGTCAGAGTCTGAATAACTATAGACCGATTTCTCTGATAAATATTGAAACTAAGATATTCTCCGTCATAATTTTAGATAATTTGTTAAGTTGGACGGAGGATAAGGATATTCTTGACATCCGGCAGATCGGATTTCGTAAAGGCATAGGAACTGATGCTGGGAGCTTAGTATTCACTATATTGCAGAATCAATCTTCAAGAGTGGAGAATGCACCAATTTACGCTGCATCTATGGAGCTCTCCGCCGCCTTTGATATGGTGGATAGGCCTCTCTTATGGCAAAGACTTGTAAACCTGAAATAGAGAGGGGACTACTCTCCATGATCATCCACCTGTATACAAATACAGTTTTAAGGGTACGACTCAATAACGAGGGTCTGATGTCAAGGGAAATTTGTGCAAGGAATGGGTTAAAACAAGGTTGCGCCTAGGCTGCAATTTTATTCAATTTATATGTTTCAGGAGCTAAGGATAGACTGGATCCATCAGGTTTAATAGCCCCTAAGGTAGGGGGATTCACGATCAAATGGGTGTCATACGCAGATGACTTCATGCTTTTTGACAGAACAAAGATTGGCCTGCAACGGCTTATTAATGCGTTTGTGGGCTTTGTTCGTGATATGAAATTAAAAATCAATCCGAAGAAAACTGTAATAATTAATCTGGGAAACAGCAATAAGAAATGTTCAAACCCGGTATGGTTTGTAGAAGGTACAGCAATTCGCCTACAAAAAGCATTTAAGTATCTGGGTTATGCCTTTGCAGGTAACTTGACAAATAGTTTTGTGAAAAAATGTCTTGAAGTCAAAGCGAATGATGCGGCAAAGCAAATGAGTTATAGAAAGTAAATATGGGACATTTTCAATGGGAGCAAGTAGGGATTTTTACTTGATGAAAGTGATCCCAAGGCTGGCATATGGACTAGAGTTCTATCCTGAGAAAGAAAGATTATACTTAAAATCTATAGAATCAAAAATTTGGAAAAAATGACTTTTTACCGAAAAGTATACCTATCGAACTATTAAGATACGAGTTTGGATTCAATTCTTTAAAATGCTCGATGGATTGTAAAAAAGCAATGCTCTATAGAAAGTGTTTACTTGCTAAGCGTAACTCTTTGTATCAGGTCTGTGGAAACGATACTGGGAAATATATGTCTAATTTAAAAGAAGAGGTTGAAAACATAAGTAATATTGGCGTTTCAATGAAATGTTTGTTGGAGACCTGCTAAAACTAGAGCTCTGATTAAAGCATTCGACTGGGTTGCTAACAATTCTGTGATAATGAACTCAAAATTGTATGCTCAAGCTTTATCATTCTGGAAATGGTTCCCTGAACCTGAACGATACCTGGTAAAATGTCCCTCCAGGAAACTGCGGCACAGCATTATGAGATTCAGATTTAATGTAATGAATGCAAATGAAATAGCTGCTGTAAGGAAATTGATTCCTGAAAATATGAAAATATGTCGGTTTTGCTCGAATGAGGATTTTCCCGAAAACACTTGGACATTTGTTATTAGGTTGCCCCATGCTCAAGAGAGAAAGATTTGCCTACTTTGCAGATTGTGTATTTGATACCTCTTGTGTAGTTAGAGCATTTATGGTTTGAAATGCTGCATGGTTGTAACATCTCGTTGAAAATAAGGGTGATAGCCTTCCTAGAAAATGTCTGCAAAGTTGTATAACAATAGCAATGAAAAGGTAACTAAGTAAAGAGTATATAGACAAGTTTTGTAGTTGAAGGAAAAGGCAAAATAGTGCTAGATAGGGAAACTGTACCAATCTTATCTGAAGATAATTGAATTGAAGAATTGATAGTAAATATTCACGAAAAGAATGGCCCAATTGTGTGATACATATTTTAATTGGTTTTATACATATGAAATGAAAACGGATTTACGAGTTATACTAAAGAGAAAACAAAATGAATTTCTATTTATTATACAAAATGATGTTTTTAGAGGCTTGTGCTAATGAATTGTCAATTTTTTGTGTGGCAAACGAGAACTGTTTTTATAATTGTTATAATGATTTATCTACATGTCTATGTGAAATGATGTTTTACTATTGGTGTTAAATGATAAGTGTCTTTCTTTTCAAGTTTAAATTTGTAAAGGTTTTTTTAAACCAATATACAATAAAGAAATAAAAAAAAAAAAATAAGTTACTCACTGGAGTGACTAACGTACTCCTAGTCCATAGTCCCCTTTCCTCCATACTGTATGGGCGTCCCACGCTAGGGATGGGAGACAATCTTTTCCAGCAGAAAACTCATCTTCGCCTTTAAATTTAGATGGGGACGTCGCCCTGGGAGCATGCGCTCCCCCCCAACTCCGCCCACCAGCACCACTCCTCAGTCCCTCTTGACACGTCGACAATATTAACATTGCCGAATGACACCAGTTTTATTAGATGGGAGGATGGTGGGACGTATGGAGCAAAGGGGACTATGGACTAGGAGTATGTTAGTCACTACAGTGAGTAACTTCTAATTATTCCTAAGTCCCGTCCCCTTTCCACCATACTGTATGGACGATTACAACTGAATGTAGCCCTAGGGTGGAGAGGTGCCCATCTTAAGAAAACAAGTTCCTTAACACTGCCTGACCAAATGCTGCATCCGACCTAGACCCAGCCGCCAAGCAGTAGTGCTTGCAGAAAGCTGAGGGAGTAGCCTATGCAGCCTCCTTGCTGATAACCTGCCACGGAACATGCCTTTGGAAAGCAACCACCGTGGCTTTAGCTCCGATGGCATGGGCATGCATATTTGCTGGGAGAGACTTGTGCTGCCCCTCATATGCCTCGTTGATGGCTGTAACCATCCACCTTGCTATGGAAGCTTTGGAGGCCTGACAGCCAGGTTTTGACCCTCCGAAGGTGACAAAGAGGGCGCCTGATTTGCGAAAGCTCTTGGTCCTGTCCAGGTAGTACTTTAGCACACGTCTGGCATACAGACAGTGCAATAACCTCTGAGCGTCATCATTCTGGTACGTGAATAAAGTTGGTAACACTATCTCCTACTTTAGGTGAAAAGAGGAGACAACCTTGGGTAAGAATGCAGGGCGAGTTCCAAGCACCACCTTGCCATTATGAAATGTATAAGGCTCTGAAGACACCAGCGCCTGGATTTCACTGTTACGGCATGACGAGGTAAGGCCCACCAGGAGGGCAGTCTTAATGGCGACTAGCCTGATGTCTGCGGAAAACCATAGGCTCGAATGGTTTATGTGCCACGGCGCCCAAGACCACATTGAGGTCCAACACCGGGTGTGGTTTCTTGATAGGTGGACACAATCTAGAAAGGCCCGCCAAGTGCCTTTTAACCACCGGATTAGAGGATGAAAACACCTTTTCCGAATTCCTGTGCGAGGGGCGCCAAGAAGGATAGCACATCGTCCAACATGCAAGTCAACGCATCCACCTCCTTTGATTCCACCCAGTGAGAAAACCTGGTCCACTTGCTTTTGTACTGGCTCCTGGTAGCGTCAGTCCTAGCCCCTTGTATAATGTCCAGGTTAGCCTGTGACAGGGGCAGATGCTTCAGTGTGATCTGTTCAGGAACCACGCTGCAAGGGCTAACGTCTGGGGGGCAGTAGGTGTGCTGGGCCCAGCAGAAGGAGCACCGGGGCCTGATCCGACAGGCTGAGCAGTTCCGAGGGGAGACCTGGTGCCACCCTACTGTTGATGTAATACATGCTAGTGGAGCTGTCCGTTTGAATGAGGTTCACCTTGCCACTGATCACTGGAAGGAAGGCTTTGAGAGAAAGCCAGATGGCCATCAACTCTAGCCAATTGATGTAGGCCAACAGCTCCCGACGTGACCATACCCCATGGACACTGTGGCTGCCCAGGGTAGCTCCCCATCCCTCTAGGGTTGAGTCTCTGGTGATGGTGACCTGATGTGCTGGTTGACAGAAGGGCCTGCCTATCTGCAGGTTGTTGTCCATACTCCACCAGACAAGGTCCTGGTGTAGATGTGGGTTGCTGACCTGCTCCGCCTGGGAACCCCTCGTCTGAATCCAAGAGGCTGCGAAGCGCAGCTGCAGGCACCTCATTTTGAGCCTTGTATGCAGCACTGCCAGGAGACATGCCGCCATTATGCCCAAGAGGTGTTGGTACCATCATGCCAAGGTCAATCCTCTGCTGTGGCCATCTTGATGGCTGCGATCTTGTCCGCTGAGGGGAACATCCTCTAGGAGCTCGTATTTCAGATAAGGCCCATTAAGGTTAGAGTCTGCGTCAGCGCCAACTAGGACTTCTTGAAATCGATAGAAAATCCCAGCTTGTGTAGTGTATCCATGAGGGTGGAGGCCGTGTGCTGGACTGCGCCCGGAGACCTTGACCTGACTAGCCAGTCGTCTAGATATGGATAAATGATGACCCTGCGCCATGAGTAGGGCTGCCACTGCGTTCATCAGTCTTTTAAAGACCCTGGGGGCCGAATTGAGGCCAAAGGGTAGAACCTTGCATTGGAAGTGAAAACCCAGGATCCTGAACCTTAGAAAGGACCGATGGGGTTCCCAGATTGGGACGTGTAGGTAGGCATCCTTCAGATCCAGGGAGCACATACAGTCTCCCGCACACAATGTCTCTGCTATTAGCGTTGGGGTAACCATCTTGAACTTTGGTGCGGAAGGGAGAGGTTCAAGGTGGAAAGGTCCAACAACTCTCGGGCCAGCCTGGTTCTTTTTGTGTATGGCGAAAATTTGTGACTAGAAGCCTAGACCCTGCTTTGAGGCTGGGACTTCCTCCAATGCCTGACTCGCTACGAGCGAGCAGATTTCCGACAGAGTTGTCGTACCAATCTGTGGGAGCGGAGGAGAGTAGGAGGGATGGGGAGCCGGAAGCCCGTGGATACTAGAGAGGATCCATGGGTCCGTGAAGCTTGTCCGCCAGCTGTGAGCATGAAGGACAAGCCTGCACCCTACTAGAGACTTGTGGATCCGGATGGGTGTGTCACAATTTCTTCCCGTCTGAGGCTGGGATCGGTCCAGTTGCCTGGCCCGCCTCTCCTGGAAGCTTCCGAAGGACCGACCCTTGTCCGAGCACTGGTGCGCTTGGCTATATGTCTTAAGAGTGGACTTAGTGAGGGTTGATAAAGACTCAGCAGTCTGCAAGCTATTCTTCTTATAGAGTTCCTCTTCCATTGTTGAATGGAACAGATCGCCCCCTCCAAAGGAAGGTCCAGTATGCGCTCCTGGACATCTGGGTTGAACTTACTCGCCCTTAGCCAAGCCGTCCTTCTCATGTCATTAGCAATACAGATGGCACAAATTGAGGTATGAATGTGAGCCACCGTGGACTTCATTATGTCCTGCGCCACTATTCTGGCTTCAGCCAGACCAGTCTTAAAGCAAGCCTGGCTCTGTATATGGAGGTCAGGTAGGAAGTCCGCAATCTCCCGCCTTAGCCTCTGGTTGACCGCTGCAAGCATGGCACCCGCATTGGACTGGCGCAGATGGAGTGGCGTTGGAATAGATCTTCTAAAACATCCCCATGATCTTCTCTTCCTTGTCCAGGAGCGCCGAGGCGGACGTTGCCGAGGACACTTGAGGCTTAGAGTACAGTGATGCTGCCGCTATCACAGAGGAGTGTGGTTAGGGGTGCGCCGACAGTAAGAGGGGGTGTCTACTTCCATTTGCCTAAACTTAGCGTGGAGATGCCAATTGGTAGGCTGGGTAGAGTGTGGCTTGAGCCATCCTTTTTTGGTGAGCGCCACTACGTCCTTCTGCAGCAGGATTCCTGCCCTAGCCATGGGGCGTAGAGTGAGGACTTCTGCCAATACCCCCGCCTCCGGTTGTTCCACCTGTGGCTGTGGCATTCCCAAGTACTCAGCCAGGCCCGCCAGACATTCATGAAAGTCTTTGGCTGATGGAGTGTCTGGGCCGTCGTCCTCCTCATCTGTGTCCACAGTTGTGTCTTGCTGGTCCGGTAGATCCGGAGGGGTGCTGGGTGCAGGAAGCTGTGGCGTACTGGTTATCAGTGCCAGAGGCTGCTGCAGCGGTGTGGTCGGGGCTGCCGTGACTGGTACAGGCATGGGAGCCAGGGTTGTAGTGACTGGCGCCGGCACCAGGGGCTGCGCTGGACCCAGAAGCTGCGTGGTTGTGGGGGCTAGCGGCTTCGCAGGAAGGAGCATGTACCTGATCACATCCCTGGGAATGGTACCCATCTATGGAGACCTCATGAATGTAAGAACTTCTCAAAGAACCTGTCTTCACAGGCCGGAGGCGTGCCGGAAGGAATAGGCAAAGGAGCGGCGCCGCCCTGAGGTGGTCTAGACCTAGGCGCGCCCTGTCTCACTGTATGCGGCGAGGTGTATCTGCCCTGCAAAGCTGATGGGTATGCTGTGGACCAAGTGACAGGAGTTGACCAGTCCCACCTGGAAACTCGCTCTCCTGCCTGGTCCTCAAAGGGAGACGGCGTCAGGTGAGCCGCCATTTTGTCTGGCCCGGTGTTTTGCTGCATGCCACATGCCTGCATCGTGGTACTCGCTGCGCTGGGCCCAGCTTCCTCCAGTACGCAGACCGGTGGAGGTTGAGGCCTACCCTGCACCTCAGGTCAGGGTCTGGTAGGCAGAGTGCCCTAGGCTCTGGAGCCAGTAGTGCTGCGTACAGGCGCCCCCTCGGACATAAGTCTGGTGTTAGGGGTTGGGACCGGTAATAGAACATTGCAGACCGTCAAGCGGATTCCCCAGTAGGATCTTGCGACCCCTTGGCCTGAGGCTGGTAGCTGGAGCAGCTCGGTGCTTGCGCTGGTTGTAGGACCGGTTAGATTCCTCCTGCTAGTGTACTTCTTTGGGAAGGAGTCACCTTGGCAGGGTGCGGAGGAGAACAGTGCACCTACCTTGGGCCTGGTTTTATGATTCACGAACGCTTTGAAGCCCTCTGTAGGCAAGATTCCGAAGAGCACTGTCTGTTCTTGAAGGAGCGCGGTGTCAGAGCGTTGCATGCAGTACAGCTGTCCCAGCTGTGGTCTGGGCCAAGGCAGCAGAGGTGGAGGACGTGGGGGTCGGAGGTTGGGAAGGGACCCTCGCATGCTGGACACCTGCTGAAGCCCGCCATCGTCGACATGCGGCGGAGGGTTGAAGGGGGTGGAGCTAGGCACCAGAGGGCAATGCGGTACCTAACAATTGAAAAGAGAAAAAGACGACAAAAGTACTTCTCCGGGGAAGAGCGCTCAGAATTACTAGGCCGGAGCCCTAACCCAGGAGCGCTGGTAAAATCGGTCCATTCCCGTCAACACGGAAAAGAGGACTGGGGAGTGGCGCCGGTGAGCTGAGTCAGGGGAGCGCATGCTCCCAGGGCCACGCACCTCTAAATTTAAATGGGAAGATGATTTTTCTGGTGAAAAAGGTTTCATCTCCCATCCCTAGCGAGGGACACCCATACAGTATGGAGGAAAGGGAATGGGACGTAGGAGTATCGAGCTTGATAATAGTTATTCTTCTCTTAAGTCGACACCTTACAGTTGAACCATCTGTGAAAAACGAGTTACTTACAGTAGGTCTCAGTCCATAGTCCCCTTTTCTCCATCCTTGTGGGCGGCCCCCAACATGGGGACAGTGCCGTAACCTTTGGCAGTGAAAAATTGAGCTTCCCTTTAAATTTAGTATAGCGCACAAGGTGCAGCCTCGGGCGTGGGAACGCCCCACTGAGGCCTCGCATTCCAGCGCCTCACCTCAGTCCCCTTACAACACATCTAATGATCAGATACCTGGCTACGCTTATTACATATTAGCCTCTGGCATACTAGCGGGGAAAGGCGGGTGTAACGTATGGGGGAAAGGGACTATGAGTACTCTAGTCACTATGTTAGTTAACTTTACTCGTACGTCCCATCCCTTTCCTACATCCTTGTGGGCGATTCCACCGAACAAGCACAGTGTGGGGCTGTGGTAACCTGCCTCATATCTAGGACGAAGCAAAAAGGTTCTTCAGAAACACCTGACCGAACTCTGCATCGTGACTGGAGCTGGTGTCCAGTGAGTAGTGCTTACAGAAGGCCAACGGAGTGGCCCAAGTAGCCGCCTTGCTGACAACATCCCAAGAAGTAGGTCTCTGAAATGCAACGGCTGTGGCCTTGGCTCTGAACAGATAGGCATGAATCCCCTCGGGAACAGGTTTGGCCATGGCTGTATACAAACAATGGACCCTCTTGAGGTCCAAGTAATGCAGTGCCCTCTGCCTCCGACTGCAGGTTTGGGAAGAACACTGGTAGGCCGATCTCTTGATTCAGATGAAATGGAGACCACCTTGGGCAAGAAGTTAGGGCGAGTGCCCAAGATGACCTTGTCTTTGTAAAACGTGGTGAAGGGCTCGCACAAAGACAACGCCTGCAGCTCACTAACCCTGCATGCAGTGGTGAGAGCCACCAGTAAACCAGCCAGCAAGTCATCCAGGGGACAGGGTCCAGACCCTTGTCGCGAGCCCAATGGCAGAACCTAGTCCATTTGCTGTTATACTGGGATGGTGGCCTCCTGGCCTGCTGAATGATGTCCCAGTTGTCATCTGAAAATTGAGCATGCTTAAGCCTCAGCTGGTCAGGAACCAGGCTGCCAGAGCCAGCTTGGCCGTGTCCAGATGTTCTACTCCCCTCCCCCAAGCCACTCCACCCAACCCCCCCCCCCTGCTGCGTCAGGAATCCCCGGCTGGAGATTGGAAGGTGGACTGGACCCTGGGAGCACAACTGTAGCAGATCCGAAGACCCGGGTCTCGAAGGCCAGTTAGGGGCAATCAGGATGCGACTGCAACACACAAAAGCACGAAACTTGCGGAGGGGCTGTTGGAGCACAGGGGTGGGTGGGAACGCATAACACCTGCAGCCGTGCCAACAGGTCTGGAAGGCATCTCCCAGAGAACCCAACCCTCTCCTGCCCATGAAGCAAATTGGGGGCAATTGTAATTCGGAGGGGATGCAACACTGGAACAGGGGCAACAAGGAGTCATCATGCAACTCACACTCTTAGGTGTTAAACCCCAAGCGGCTCAGCTGGATTGCGCCTCTGCATTGCTGTCCCCTGGAAGGTGGACTGCTGAAATCCAAACCCCGTCAGGGACCATTCTCAAATCGATACTGCATCCATACAGAGGGGGGACCGTGTGCCACCCTACTTGTTCAGGTCAAACAGAGTGGTCCATCCTTACCAGAACAGACCTGTTTCTGATGGTGGTCAGTCATAATTTCGAAAAAAATAAAATCAAAAAAAATCAAAAAAAAAAAAAATCGAAAGACAATGTCGAAACAATAATATCGAGAAAAAAAATATCGAATTTTTTTTATATATTTATTTTCGGGTCCGGGAATAAAAATAAAATGGGTAAAGCAAAAAAAAAATGTTTCAAAAAGGGGTTTGGGGGAACCCCCTCATTTTCAATAAAAAACGTAATTAAAAAAAATGCAACTTTTTTTCTCGATATTTTGACTTTCGAAATTTTTGTTTTCGAAATTATCAGTATAAACCTGATGAGGCGCAAAAACACCTTGAGGGCCAGGGCCACTGCCCTGAGCTCAAGCAGGTTGATATGCAGAAGGGCTTCCGACTTGGACCATGCTTTATTAATTGTGTAGCCCTCAAGCCTAGCCCCTCAGCCCGAAAGAGGAGTCAGTCGTCAGCTCCAAGGTCGACTGCGGGTAGGTGAAGGGGGCTCCCACTGAAATATTGCCATCCACCAGGGAAGATCAGGCAGTAGGAGCTGTGGTATTGGTATCCAGTCCGACTGAGACCCCGTCTCCTGATCCCAATTGGCCGCCAGGTGGAGCTGGAGGCACCTAATCTTGAGGCGAGCGTGCTGTACAGTGAGCACGCGGGAGGCCATCGGCCCAGCATAAGCTGCAACCACCATGCAGAGGTGGACGAGTTGGCCAGAAAGTGCCCCACCACCTGTGGAGGGACAGGAGCCTCTCAGGTGTAGGGAATATCCGCTGAACCGTAGTGTCCCAGCGCACCCCTAGGAAGACCAGCTTCTGAGATGGGCACAACTGACTTTCTCTGGATGGAAAACCCCAGCTGATGAAGGATATCCACCAGTCTCTGGAAGGGGTGTGACACCCCCCACAGGGTGACCCGGCCACCAGCCAGTCATCCAAGTAAGGGTACAGATGATGGCCCTCCAAGCGGAGAAGGCCCGCCAGTGCGTTCATCAGCTTGTGAAGATCGAGGGTTTGAGTTCAGGCCAAAGGGCAGTACCTTGTACTGGAAGTGGTGCGACAATCATGATCCGCAGAAACTTCCGATGCGGTTGGTAGATGATTGCAGGTATGCATCCCTGAGGTCCAGGAAACATCCTGTACCCTGCACACACAGACTCAGCTATGTGCATGGGAGTAATCATCTTGAAGCGTACCAGCGGTAAAGACAGATTTAGAAATGATAGGTCCGAGGCAACCCTCAGGCCAGCCTGGTTGTTCTTGGGTACCGCAAAAAAATCCTGGAATAGTACCCACCTTGACGTCACTGCTTCTTGGGGGCAGAGGAGGGGCCGCTGAAAAACTCATGCAAAGTTCTCGGCTGCTTCGTCCTGTTGTCGCTGGGTGACCTGTCAGGCCTCTGTACCACGTCCCAAAAGTCCTTGAAGCTGGAGAAAGCGCAGGGTGTGAACTCAGTCCTGCCCTGGGAGTGGGGGAAGGATTTGTGTCCGGGTTTCGTCAGGATGGCCAAGGACTTGGCGGTTTGAGTTGAAGTTTTCTTTTTTGTCAACTAGTCATCGATTGACAAATGAAAAAGGTCCATACCTTCGAAGGGCAGATCAAGGATCCACTCCTGCACGTCATATAAAGACTTAGTGGTGTGCATCCATGCCATCCTTCTCATCATGACACCAAGGCACATTCTTCTGCTGGCAGCGTTGATGTTGGAGACAGAAGACTCCATGAGGTCCTGGGCAATAGCCCGGGTGTCTGCCAGACCAGCCTTGAAGGAGGCTTGCTTGTCCGAAGGGAGGTTGGGCAGAAATTCCCCGAGCTCCTGCCACAGCTTCGGGTTAGCTGCAGCCAAGAGGGCACCTGCGTTAGCTTGCTGCAGATGCAGACTTGAGATGGAATAACGGTGCTTTCCTAAACACTCAGACAACTGGAGGCGACAGACGACGGTTTAGAATATAAGGGGGCAGCAGTCATCACAGAAGAATGCAGCTGCAGGGGGGAGGCCAGGATGATTGGCTCCCCGTCCATCAGCCTGAACTGCTGTCCAACTTCTTGTTCATATGGACATTGGCCCAGGGCTTCTCGCAGACCTTTTGTGCCACCTGCAGGACATCCTTCTGGAGAAGGATGCCGGACCGGATCGTGGTGCGCTTACCAAAGACCTCTGCTAGCACTCCCGACTCTGGGGGTGGGGGAGCTTCCTCAGGCAGAGGGACCCCCAAGAACTCCGCCAGGCCCTGAAGGTGGTCGTGAGATGCCTTAACGGATGCTGAGGGTTCATCACCCTGGGCGGCAGTCCCCTCGCCCTTTTTTTTTTACAGACCGAGGGGAGTCCTGGCACTGGGACACAGGTCCCGACAGGGTCCCTCCCAAGTCCGGAGTCGAAGATGGGTCAAACGGCTGTTGAGGGGGAGGCGTTGGTGGTACAGGAGGAGGTGGAGGGGTATGGACAACTGGTAGAGCTTGGAACGGAGCAGAGACCTGCACTGGAACCAGTAGCGCTGGCGGCACGGGAGGAGTACCCAGAGCAGGGAACCAGGGGCACCACCTGTGGGATGACCTTCACAATATCCTTCAGGAGCCTCTTTGTATGAGGCTAACGCATGAGGAAAAGGAAGCACTCAAATAAGCCACCGGATCCCCAGGGGCCTGTCCCTCAGAGGCGTGGGCCTCCGCTGCTGGTCAAAGCGCAGAGGCGCACAGTGCGTCTAGCTTTAAGGCTGTGATGAGTAGATGCATTCCTGAGGAGACCAGAAACCCGCACCGTAAGATCTGCTGCTGCTTTCTGAGGGAAGGTGGCTGAGATCATCCTGCAAAGCCCATTTAATGGAGCAAACGCACTGGCGGGCCCAGAGTTGGATCCATGATGGCTGCCAATCCCGACAGGCACCACAATATGCTTCTCTAACATTTTTAAGCCTTGAGCCACGTCCTGGGCAGGAGGGCACGAAGGCCCTGAGCCAAGCAAGGCATCGGACACAGGAGGATACAGCTTCAGTCTTGCACCCTAAGCAGAGGCGTCTACCTCAGAGATCACTCTGGTAAGCGCTGAGCCATCAGCTGGCTGGCCGGTAGTCAAAACGCCCTTACTACCTCAGAGAGCGCTTGGGTAGGCAGGACAACCTTGGCACCTGTGCCGGTAGCTGTGCTGGATCAAGCCGGGCACAGACTCTTGGAGGTGGCACTTGACGATCCTGTACTCCCTTGGGTGTCGAAGAAGAGGACTAACTTGATTGCCCTTCCGAGGGCAGCCTGGTGTGGCCCCTGAGCCCCTCAGTTTGGGACCAGTAGCCTGGATGGCCTCAGGCTTGGCTCCGGGGCACATGGAAGAGCTCCCAGGCCTTAGGCTTGGGAGCCGGGGGCCTTAGAGGCATCAGGCCTGCCACAAACAAAGTGAGGAACCCCTGTCCGTTGGAACCCCGGGGAAGGAGTTCCAGGCTGCTGAGCCAAGCTAAATAGAGAGCCTACCTTGTCTTGATAAGAGGTCCTAGAGACGAAGTCCTTAAGGTGGGGCGGATGAGTGGTGTGGAAGATTTCCCTCCACTGAAACTATTCTTCAATGCCCTGTGACCGAGAGAGCTGGAAGACGAAAATGTGTCCCAGCGATGGTCGGGCTCCAAGCACTCAAGACCGTGTGTGTGGGGGGGGGGTCTGAGGCCGGGGACGAGCAGTCATATGAGGCACATCTCGTAAAGTCTCCTTCCTGCAGCAGACATTTGTCGAGGGAGGGGAGGCACCGAAGGGAAGTTAAATAAGATTGAAAAAACAAAAACTGGGAGCAAGCGGAAAGCTAAAAAATAGTCTCTGCGCTGGCTGCCAGGTCGGACACCGCTGTGGGAAAAGGGCCCTGGTTGAGGTCCGGGAGGGGCCTCATCAGGCGTTCCCAAACCAGAGGCTGGGCCCTGTGTGCTATACTAAATTTAAAGGTGAAGCTCAATTTCTCGCTGCCAAAGGTTCAGTTACCGTCCTCATGTTGGGGGACGCCCACAAGGATGGAGGAAAGGGGACGGGATGTAAAAGTCTGTATATGCATATGTTAAAACCAAATTTGCCCTTTAGTGGCTAATGAATCAGATATGGAGGATGTTAAGGTCATCCTATGTCTACCTCTTAATTTGGAACTCTCCCACAAATGGGGTTCAAGATGGGTTAATTATCCAAACCATCTTTTTCGTTTTGCAGTTTTCTCCTTTGTCTCCTGGACACAGTGTCCTATCCCATTGTGTATCTAAAATACATATGGGGGAGAGGCTGTGAGTGGCCCCCTATATTCTGTGACATTCATCGTCTACAGTGGATGCTGTAAATTCTTACCAGCAAATGCAGAGATCCTTGTTTCAAACGGTGGTCTGCATGTTTCGGTAGCCGCCGCCATTTGAACCTCCTTATTTGTATTGCTAACATCACAGCCATGATGACATCCGGTGCCAGTGATGTTAGTGTTTACATTTGTTCCTTCGTTCTAAACTGCAATCTATTAATCTATGTAAGACTGAATCTACATCCTCAACCTGGAGAAGGCTGAGCCACTGTAGGGTGGATTCACTTTACACCTTCCACAAAAGGTGCAACTACAGGGACCTTGCACCACGATATCTTGAGTGGAGATGTGATGCATGCAATCAACGCTGCTAAATGAACTTTTAGTGAATTGCAAACATATTAGAAGATAAAGCAGGTACAAAATATCTGCTGCAGTACAATTGATGGGACTGAGGTTTCTGGGTACACGAAATAAACCTTTTCCATTTACTATAGTAACAATGTCTTCCGTTAGGTTTCCTAGTTTTATATAATATTTCTATAAGAGGGCAACTGTAAATGTTAAAGCTAGTACTTCAGCTACAATGCTGTGAAATTCGTAGCTCGAGGGTTTGGATGGGATTATTGGTTTCCTCTGAGTGAGGAGATTGTGGGCTGGGTGAAGTTTGATTGGTTGGCAAATTGACATTTTCAGCAGTGTTAGTACAATGGCTGCCAGGTCTACATTGGAGCAATGAGGGTCATTGCGAGGTTGTCCTGTTGTTATTTTTGATCTACTCTGCATAGCAGGTGTGTCCAGGGGAACCTAAGCAAATATCCTGGACAGTTCAGCCTCTGTGCATTACCTAGGGACCCTTTCTGCTTTTGCGAACAGGTCTATTGACTGGTGACTCCCATATTGCAAAGATCTGTTTGAGTATATTGGTGTTGCGTTCCTACTTGTATTCTCTTACAAGAACCCTGCTTAAACTGTCCGCTAGACAATTGAGTTCTTCTGGAATATTGTGCTCGAGTCTAAATGTGTTTTTGAACACACCAGTGCCATGTGTTACGTGCAAGCCCCCACAATGTTTGTGTGTGTGCGCTACCTTGTATGTTGATGTAACACATGGCTGATGTTCTCTGTTGAGGATGGATTTTCCAACTAGAACATTTTGAAACGAGTAGAGTGCCATCCTGATTTCTAGGAGTTCTAACCAATTTGCGCAGCGTTTCCTTTAATGGGTTCATCACTTTTCCTGAGCTGTTGGTAGTGTGCTGGGACTTGTATTGGCGGTGGTACAACGCGTCTCCTTTTTAGCATATTGTCCACTGACCACCACTGAAGAATTTATGTTTTGCTAGACTACCACTAGATCATCCCATACGCCTGTACTTAAGACACTGTTGCGTCAACCACTGTTGTACTGGGCACACGTTGAGTCGTGTACGAGCAGCTAAATAAAAACACAATGTCATAATTGCTAGAAGCTTCATTACCTTTCTTACAATTATCTGGTGACTCGCCATGAAACATGGGATGTGTGTTTGTAAAGCTTGCATTCTTTCAAGAGCGGGATTAGCCATTGCTTTTGGAGTCTTTAGGACTGCTCCTAAAAGGTTTTTTTTTCTGATTTGCGATAAGGGTCGATTTCTTTTCCTTGATTGAGAAGCCAAGACTTTGGAGCCGATTGACTTTTTGTGTGCGTTTTAGACACTCCTCTGCACTTTCGCCAGTTATCAGCCAGTCGTCCAGATAAGGGAAGACTGGGATTGCCTTCCCTTGTAGATGTGCTGCGATGACTGCTAGCATTTTTAATTACTAGTGATAATTCACTTCCAAAAGGGAGCACCTTGAATTGGAAATGCCTTTTGTGAACCAGAGATATTTGTGATAATCTCGAAACACTGGAATATTAAAGTAAGCATCGTTTATATCCAGTGAGGTCAAGTAATCCCCCTTTCGAGACAGAGGAATGACTTCATGTAGTCATCCCGAACATTTGTGGTTTTACACATTTCTTTGCTGGTCTTTATGTTTAAAACCAGCCTTTTGGTTTTGTCTTTTTTTACATTTTGGTACTAGGAAATATTATGAATAAATTCCTGTATTTACCTGCCGTGGTACAACCGGCCACATCACTCCTTTTAAGACTAGTGCCTGAATGTCTTTTTCCAGAAGAAAAGGGTGTCCTTGAGGTAGTTATCCATTTTGGTGGTTGATTGTGTGGTCTTGATATTAATTCTACCCAATACCCTTCCATTACTGTGCTTAAAGCCTACTGGACTGACATTATCCGACCCCTACTGGGTAACATGGGAGAGGCCTACCATTGGGGGAATCATTTAGCAGCTGTGGTTGCCCCACTAAGGGTTTGTCCTCTACTGCATGCTCTGCCTCTAAATGAATTACTTTGGGCTCCAGAGTACCCAGATGTTTGAATTCCTGAACATGAGAACCAAGTGCCACCGGATGGGTAGCTTGTTACATGGCTTGATTGGCCATGAAAAGGGGTCCCTTCCTGCAGAATGACCTCCATGCTGAGAAAGTTTGACCTTAGATTTGACTAACAGTTTCATGCTCTTTTTTTGCCTTTTCTAGGGCTTCAACTGAAGTTCCAAATAACCCTGATTCTTCAATGGTTTTATCTAGCAAGATAGATTGAGTTTCTGGTTTAAAACAAACTGACCCCCAGAGCCATGCATGCCTTTGTTATAATAGTGGCTCCTACTACGTTCCTCCCTCTGCTGCATCGACCGTTTTAATATAGTTCTAGCTGATTGTTTTCCCTCATTTATTAACTTGGTCATAACTAATAGGAGAGGTTTTGAAACCCCTTTTAAAAATGTAATTCAATTTGTCCCATTGGGCTCTTGTGTATCTTGCCATGTGTGCCGCTGCATTACATAATCTGAGCTGATAGGCTACCAAACACACAATTCTTTGTGTTTTTTAGGGGGTATTCACTATTGGATAATGGTGTACCACCCCTCTCTTTCTTGCGGTAATTATACTAGAAAGTCTCATTTTAAATATCCCGACAGAGGGTGGCAGGTCTATGTTTTCTCTAATCTTGGATGTAGTACTTTTGTCTGTACCGGGCTGATAAGAGACAATGGTATCCTTGTTTCGGTAGAGGGTGAAAGAGGCTTGTTCTCCTGTAATACATCTTGGATGAAATCAGTTTCATCTTCTGACTCGTGTCCATTACATTTTTTTTATCTGCTCTTTTTAAAAGATGTCTATATAAAGACATTGGTCTTTGGTGGGTGACAAAGTAACAAGGTTCTATTATGTCTTGGGAAGGAATGGGATATTCGCTTTGGTCAATATCCTCGCCCTCAAACATGACCCTCATGTGAATATTCCTCCTCCTGCTTGATGTCTTCTAATAGAGGTTGTTCTAAAACATTTTTAGGACAATCATCATACATGTCCCTGAAAGACTACACTTTCTTTATAATCGTACTAAACCTTTCTTTAGACCATTTATTACTTGGTCTCTTAACATGCAGTGTAGGGGCTTTTTTTCCTAGGAGTACTGTCTTCCACTAGATCTCCCTCAGACCTTACGGAGGAAATGTGCCCTTTTTCAGAGCCAAAGAAAGTGGTCACTCACCCTATTTTGGCATGGATGTCGTTTTTGCAAAGGTTTTCAAACTGGACGTTTTCTTACTATTTTGCGAGTGTCCTTCTCATTAGTAGGCTTTGATTCGGTGCTGGACTTCGACTAGAGTTCTTGCACCTTGGTTTTAATTTTTGACGCATGTACTTTATGCTCAACTGCCATCTGCCGATGCTCCAAAGTCAAAGGCTCAGGTGCAAGCCCTGGTAAGGTGTTGCCTGGCTTATGTTTTGCTGTGTCTTTTTTATGTGCAGCTTGGAAGATGCCTGGGGAATTCTCCACAGCACGGCTTAATGTCAGCCCTACGGAGCTGTGGGCCAGCTGCTAATAACGTACCACACTTCTTCCGTTACTTGCTCATTGGAGTTACTCTCTAAGTCTATGATTTGTTCTTCAGCCTCAAGATTGTCAGAAGTAACGGTAGATTCTCCCAAAGAGTTCTTGTTGCTTGCTAAGTCTATGGCCGGTTCTTCAGCCTCAGATTGTCCGCAGTAGTGGTAGATTCTCCCCAAGACTTCTAGGCCTGCATAGCGCAGGCTGTGCACCGGTTTGTTTTTTATTCCTTAAGAGTTTTCGGTTTACAGACCTTACACGCTCACAGAGACTCGTCTTTGTCCCTTGAAAGACAATAATTATGTGCACAGTGTGTCTTTCCAAATGACCTTCAGGTTACACAATGGGCAGCATTTACATTGAGTTTTCCCAGCAAGGCTGGAAAAAGTAGGTGAGCTAACTTTTGGTGTATGATGGGTCGGGGGCGAAACAGAGGCATTCTATAAAAGATGACACTGTTCAGAACCCTCAGGTCTCCCTTCTCCCAACCTTGCTCTCCCCTACTGTGTATCGGTGTGCTAGTCGATTGATGTTTAATGTGCCATTAGTCGCAATGCTGCCGCCACGATTCCATGGTACATTTCTAAATTTTCAAAGACACATTTTCAGTAAACACTCACTAAAGAGATTCATGTAGACATTCACTTTTAGTTTCAACATTTAGATACTTTTAGTGTAGGTGTTGGTAGAAGAATGTTTGGGTTTGGTTATGAATGGAATTAATGTAAATCTTCCTTAATGAAATATGCAGGAAGCATTGGTTTCCCCAAAGCAAGATGGAGTTTCCGTTCTGCAACAGTGATTGGAGAAGAGTGGTGAGGTAGTTTTGGAATTCTTACCAGAGTTCTAAACTGCCTTTCATTCCAGTTTCACAAGAGGAAGGTTGTAGTTTACATAGCTCTGTTAATAAGTTAAATAAGAATCCAAGTATAACCAAGTTGTAGAGTTATTTCAGGGAAAAGAATATTCACAGAAAATTCCTGAGAAGCAAGATTCTTATTGAAGCCAGAGAATATACAGATGAAGCAAGCTAAGCCAATTCAGAAAAGTTATTGTGTCACGTGTAATATAGTTAAATGACTGGAGATAAAATAATTGTTTTCTAAAAAGAAGTCAAGTTCAAGCGCATGAAAAGCTTTATCTTAAAAAACTAAGTAACTGATAATTTCAGTCAAGGCAGAGTATACCCGAAAAGTGTGCCTGTGTAAGGGAGAGAGAATGCGGAATCAGCTGTGAAAGCGGCATGTTTATTCCTAACAGGCACGCGTTCATATGAGTAATATTACTAACATGCGAGCGGTTAATCGATTCATGTAATAAGTTAAATCTAATTTAGGAATATATATTACACATCCGCGGTTTATAACTTTATGCAAAGTTTGGTGATGTTTGGTCCGGTGGGTGCAAAGATATGGGGGGGGGGGTCCCAAAACGTCTTTTTTACCCATAGACTGAATGGGGGAAAACTTTGCGCACGGCTACAGGCCAAACCGCTGGACGGATTTCAACCAAATTTGCAGTAGTGGCAGGGGCTTGGTCGCAAAAGCGTGCTTTTGTAAATGTTGTGACAATCCATCCAGTAGTTCCTTAAAAACGATCAAAAAGGATGTCTGTACAAATTAGTGATATCTATGTCGGCTCCGTGGTCACACTTCCCTGTTCGCTTCGTGGAGAAGATTGCAATTGGCTATTCCGTGGCATGCTGGCCGCGACCATGTTGTGCTTTCACCGATTGGTTGTGGCACAGCGTGAAGTGTCTTGCTCTTTTGATATGTCCGCCATGTTTACTTCATTTTCTGTTGAACGAAGACATCGCCGCTAATATACCTAAACGAAGAAGACACCAATGCTGTTTCGAAGGGTGAGCGTTAATGAGACTTGGTAGTAGAAAGTGAAACATTGATGTATTCTTGTTAGCAGTGTCGTACAGTACAGTGAAACTTGCTACTCATTGTACGAAATGAACTTACTGCATCCATTTTACAAAACAAACATTACTGCGGGGAGACTGGCGGGAATCTGAGGCAGGCACCTGCTCCATTTCGTACACACAGCAGTTCTGGGCGTGTACGGGAGTAGCGGTTCTCATGAATAGCCGCTGATATGTTGTTGCAAAATGAGAATGTATTTGCATTCGCAGTGAAGGCCACTTCATTTTTTGTTTGAAATACGAGCTCAGTACGGCCACATATTTGTCAACAGCCATAAGATTCAGTTGTTTTTTAACCTTGCGGTCCAGGGAAAGAGCAGAAAAAATGTAGAGAGTAACAGTTAAAAAAACATATCGTTTGATAAGGTTATGCTTCAAAAATGTTTGCACCAACCATGAAATATTAGTTACACTACTGTCTGACTGCAGCCAACGCAATGGAGCCGGTCCACATCATGTAAGTGTATTTTTCCTGACTATATACCGCATTGACAAATTTTTACTTTGAGGTAAAAAAATATTTTTTCCTAATGAATTACAAGGTTTATGTGCCGTTGAATTTTTTTCCCCCCCATTATGGACATTGCACATTGTCGCCGTTTGTAGGGTGCCAGTCCATTTCCCCAAATTAAATTAATATCTAGTAACAAAAGTATGTGTTACAACTTTGTTTTGTGCAGAGGTTGCGTATTGATATGTTTTATTTACACTTTTCCCCTCAGATACTTCCTTCCCTATTGTGATTGTCACGGATTAAAGCTGCCGAGTGACAGCTTTTTTAACCATCAAATGCAACTGTTCATTACCGGTTGTCTGTGCGTCATAATTCAGTGGGATGACCGTGTCGGACCTCTATGTCCTTACGCTGCTGTCGCAATAAGAAGCAACATTCCATCCTTTCTGGTGGTGTAGATCACAGCAGTTGACGTAGTCTTGCACATCAATGTGGGAGGAAAACGACTACTGTGGCGGCAACGCTTACTCTGTGTGTGAAAGAAACCAACGTGCCCATTAACATTTTCATTGTCGACCAAAGACAGAAACTTACTACTTGTATGGAAATGGGAATAGGGCAATCATTTCACACAGTTCATTGTGAAACACAACTACTTTACTAACTGCTTAAGGCGATGATTTCGCTCAGTTTATTGTGAAATAAAACTACTGTACTAATTTTTAAATGTTAGTTTTTTTTTTACAAATTTACTCTGTTTCCACAATGTGGCATGCTATGTTGCAGGTTGTAATGTGTTTTGTAGGTGCTACATCACGGCACGTACGTCAATATGGACGCATTTGTTTAAGCTGCCAAGGAATGTTATGGAGAAAGGTACTGCATACCACTTGCTTTGGCTACAGGAGGGTCAGGCCCATCTCATATGCTTTAGTGCAGTCATGCCAATTTCTGTCACCGTCGGACCAATTTCTGTCATCCAGATGCCCTATTAACCAACATTAGTTCAGAATAATTACTATCTTCTTAAAAGCAGGAAAATGAAGTAAGGTGCACTGAAATGTTTGTAAAACAATACATGGTTACACCCTCCCAATACACATATCTTCAAACCTTTCGACCTGTGCCACTTACGAAATTATGTGTCGAAAGGTGAGTGGTAATGGTGTTGCTTCCAGTATTTCTAACGTCATTGCGCTTCCCATCACAGTTTGAGATTTCATGTAAACGTAAGTAGACTACTTACAATTATAGCTTGCCAGCAGCGTGGTGGTATTGGCGATTCTTGCTTGGTAAGCGGAAGTGGAGGCCACTTTCCTTCCTAACCCATAAATCCTCTTGCTCTCCTTGTCTGGGGGAGCTTCAGATGATGATAAAGGTGTCCCCGCCCTTTTCCTGGTGTTAGTGACTACCAATGAGTTGGGCTTAAGTTGACCCCTTATATAAAGTGGGTCTGACTGGGCGGCCCTGAACAATTTTTCAATTCTGGGGTTGACAGCCTTAGTGAGATTAGAGGAGAGGAGTGAAAGGTCAATTCTGCGTTGGATGGACTTCAGAATTGGTATGGCTAGGGCGATGGGTTTCTTATCCCCCATGATCTCTTCTGCAAAGTCCCTCTCTTCCTGAGCCCCTTGAGTGTCTGCAGCTCTAACTAAGACCTCATTCAGAAGAGGCGGATTATCCACAGGTGAGTCAGTGACCGGTGGTTCTTTGTTAACAGGTGATTCTAGATTATAGACCTCTGCCTCGTTTTCCTCCTCATCCTGGTCCTTGTCGTCTCTGTAATAATCAACTCCCGCTTGGCCGTCCAGCATTTGTATGTCTGGGTCTTCAGCATACTGGTGATAAGGTTGAACAGAGAATGGGTCTGAAATCAGGCCCTGAGCTAGAGCTTCCACACAAGGTCTTTTATTGGAAGGCTGAGGGTCTTTGGATTCTGAAGGAGTAGAGTTGTCAGGGGTACTCCGATAGCTCTGAAAATAATCTGGATTTTTTTCATAGAAAATTGCCAACGAAGACATTCTTCTCATTACCCTGTCGATGTCGTCACAGCTCCATTCCCTGGAACTGGGGATGACCACCTCCTGCTGAGGTTCCTCTTCTACTCCCATATCCAGAAGAGTGGGAGGGATAACTTTAGGCTTGGTGACCGGGTCAGGAGTCCTAGATTTACTTTTATCTGAAGACCCATGTTTGTCCTTGTGGACCTGGGGTGCAGAAGTTGTGTTTGACTACTTCTTCTGTTGTTTGTCCCCTTTACGATGAATGGAGAAGTGTTTCCCTGATGGTCTGGCCTTCTCTGAATCTTTCGATGCCTGGCGGCGAGATTCGGGTGTGTGTAGGCTAGCTTCTGTATCTTTAGAGTGAGAACGTTGAGACTCGGAGGCAGACGTGGAACGAGCGGCCGGAGCCGACCCTAAGCATGCAGCTTGGGGGTGGAGGTCGGATTAGTCTTCTGACGACCATAACTCCGTGACTTTGGGGAGCGAGGCACTCTTGGCAACTGTGGAAGGTTGCAGTGTGTCATGAGGCGATCTTGACCTGGAACGCCCAGAGGACACTGACTCTGGACCGCTCTCTACGTGCCTCCTTCTTCCGAGCAGACACGCGAGTAGAATCTCGACTGGGGTTAGTGTTTTTAGGTGTAGTAGTATGGGTAGCGCTCGTGTCACCGGGTGTGTTCCCCATAACTGCCCCGCCGGACAGTCCTCCGAGGTCAGCGATTAGCACTTGGGTGTCTTTCGACGCCCCTGTGCCCCCGCCGTCCGAAACGATGGCGTTGCTGCCATCACTGAAGGATCCCACCGCTTCCATGGCCTCGAGCTGCCTGGCGTGATGGGCCCAACGTTTAGTGGAGCAGTCCTTTAGTGTCTTAGCCTTAAAGAGCTTACACGCTCTGCAGTTAGCTTCGGGGTGGTCCCTCAGCAAACAGAGATTACAGATGGTATGTTTGTCAACCGAAGGAAACTTGCGGTTGCACTTGGGGCAAAATTTAAATTGAGTACTCTCCATATGTTACCTAATGGCAGCGGGCGAGTGTGTGTAGGAAATAAAGCGAGTGTGATTTTGTCCACCCCCCATTCTCCCTACTTGCAGGGCTGAGGCCAGAGGCCTTCCGAGGCCCAAAGTCTGTCGTGCAGTCTCGACGGTTGTTCGTTCTTCGGACCGGCGTCGATCTTGGATCTCTCGACGTGGGATTGGAAGAACGGGGATTTTTGGATAAATTATTAACAAATGTCAAAAAGCCAGGGAACTCCGCAACAATGCTTCCGACAAGTATGGTGGAAAAAAACAATCTGAGGGTGCTACACGCATGAGGGATCATGGGTACAGTGGACGTCACACTAGGGATAGGATTACTGGCACGCCCTATGTCAACGCCCATTTGAGTTTCAAAAAACAAACTAATACTCTGCAGCTTCCACTAGAAGTGTGCATCGCATACTTCTGAAGGGATTAGCTCTAAAACGTGTAATATGCGCCGTGAGCATCGCGTCCTTCTGAAAGGATTTCACTTTGTCGAGTCTACAACTGAAGATTGCGCGGTGCGTTGCGTTTGTTCCTGAGGAGATCCAAAATTGATCAACAGATTTGTTAGAGGCAATCTTTCAGAACCTTAAAGACAATGTTAAATAAAGTAGTCCTATAAAAAATGCAACATATTTACATTTAACTGTGCATTCTGTTCTGGAGAATTCTGCTTACGGCAAACTTGGAGAATAGTATTGATCTGAAATAACTGTCAGAAGAATTGTTGAACAGAGGAAAAGAAAAAGTCAATGAGAATTTCTTCTGAAGCAAATTAAATGCAAGCTGCAAAAAGAGAATATAGTTCTTTTGAAGAGTTATGAGATAGTGTGAGACAAAAGTTAAGCAGAGCTAGAGTTCTATAAGTAAGTATTCAGTGAAAGAATAAAAAGCAAAAGACATTTCCTAAAGACTTTGACAACACAATTGCAACTGAACTGAAGCCTATCGGCTTTCAAGCATATGCAGCAGGTACGAAGGAGGGTGGCAAATCTTTATTAAAGCTACATTTTAAGTAAGAGTAGAGTAAACTTAATCTATGTGTATTGTGCTTAGATTTTCACAGAATCAGAGGCATCATCTATCAATCCAGTTCCAGAGGTTGTCATTGAGTGCCAGTGAATATCTGCATTTTTTTATTTTCTCCATTCCCCTTGAGTCTGCCAGCTTGGTAGTTATTTCCACTAGGAGACTGTTTGGCAGGCATACATACAGGGTCTGGTGGGCCAGCATCACTCCTACAGGAAGATTCAAGACTGGATCTGACAGCTGCTTCGAAGAATGCCATAGTCTTAAACAGATTGAGTGCTCGAAGTCTAGAATTAACTGAACATTGTGTGCAACCTAATTGCAGAGAAATAAATCCGAGGACGTCGACACAAGGGATCACGAGTACCCGTACACACAAGATGGGGATAGAATAACAGGTGTGCCCCTACTCAACACCCCTTTATTGGAATAAAAAAAACCAACAATGTATACATAAAATATTAGGGAGAGGTCACGAGGCAAGTGAGGGACAGGAAGAGACTTATCGTGTTCCTTACATGAATCCTATGTGGCTCCCATGCGAGATCAGCCATCTGACATACTTCTGGCTTCTCTTCAGGATGGTGCACAACAGTTTTCCTAAACGAATTTACATGGGGGTTCCAATGTCAGGGTTCGACTGGACCAGGAAGGTTCTCCGTCAGAAAAGATACCTACTGCCAATGATCTGCCTCAGAGGTGCATTCTGGCCCCCTGCCTCTTTAATTTATACATGGCAGATGTGGGCAAGAAGCTAGACCCAGTACTTGCTCCACCTAAAATAGGGAACTTTGCTGTTTGTTGGATGGCCGATGCTGACGATTTTGTTTTAATAGATCGTACACAAACTGGCTTGAAGAGGCTCTTCGAGGCCATCAAGGTTTTTGCCAGAGAAAAAAACTTGATCATCAATCCTAAAAAACTCTGCTCAGGTCTTTGGTAAAAAAAAAGAAACGCAAGACCCCACTGCACTGCCCCATTAATGGCATAGTCTTGAACTGGGTTACCTCTATCACTTCCCTCGGCTTTCCCTTCACTAGATCCCCAGATAGACTTCACCTTAAGAAACTCGAGAGCAAAAGCAGATTACTACCCAATGCAAATGAGGCGAATTAAGAGTAAATAGTGCAGATTTTCTCTAGTACCTGTAATTCGATTCTATAAAAGGTAAAATTAGTCCAAAACTGCTTTATGGCATAGAGCTCCTTGATAACTGGGCACTTGAGCACCTAGTCCCGATAGGTGTAATTTGGCATAAGGTTTTGGGTATGGAGTTCCAAAGGCCGCTATCGGAAACGAATTTGGCCTCGTCTCTCTAAAAGCGCGAGGCCAATGGCGTATTTCGGCCTTACACAGGAAAATCCTTGAGCCGGGCGTGAATACCATGTATCGCACAAGGAGATGCAGCCAGGGCTAGTGCCCACCCTTAACGCCTTCATTAAACGCAGCAAAGCCATACTAAACCAAATACACCTCACGAAGGAGGATCTGGCTAAAGACCCTGTTCGGACTAAAAAGAAACTCTGAATAGGATTGGTGTTGCAACATGGAAAAAATGCATGGATATGTGTCTCTAAGGCAGCTTAGTAACGACGATAGAAGCAGAGGGATATTGGCTCCTTACCTTCTAAAGATTCCCAGTCATAAAATCAGACGATTTCTTAAGATCCCGTTGGGATTTAGTACAAACTAAAGATGCCATTCCTAGAAGAAAAATTGTTGGCTTTCATAAGGCACATTGTAGATTTTGTTATAGTGAAGGGTTGGTGGAAACAATGAAACTTCTAGTAGTTGAATGTCCTAACTGGAGATCCACGAGGAATTTACATTTCAAAAGTTTCCTCGACACATGCAGGGCCCTCATTCATGAATCTTTCTGGGGAAAATGCATCTATTGTCAGCAGACAAATGTTGTGGTTTTGAGGATAAACTTTCTGCATAGTTCGAATGAAAATGCACAAAAGATTGCTGAAGTAATGATTAGGTTCACTTTTTTCATGTTTTTTTCGCATCCTCTTTTCTACTTCCCCATTTTATCAATTTTAGCTGGGTTCAAAGTATCAGTGTCCAATGTCAATTGATGATCACTCTTAATATATTGTGATGTGATTACATGATTTGTATTTTTTAGCTGGTTTTGTTTAATTGTTCTTATTTATTTTCAAGGTTGGATTAATTTTAACCAATAAACAAAAAGAAAGACAATGGAATCCTCCTATCTTGATCTCACCTGCAAGTAAAGTTCAAGTTAGTAATTTGCAAAGTCTGTTTTCTTCATACATTAACAGTAGTATATTGCTTACATTTGCAAATAAAATCCATGGCCCAAATACAGGAGGATGTCCTTCCATCATTTTCCCATTACCAAATGGTGGCGATCCCAAAGTAGAAATGCATTGGGAAACATTACAGAAAGCTTTCAAACTTTAATAGTGATGACAATTATGTAATATTAATTTTAATTGCTTGTTAAAAATGTAGTAAAGTAAAATTCCATATTGATGAAGATGGGTACAATAAACCTTCAGTGAAAACTTAAAACCACTCTGATACATGTCCAGTAATTAACAAAGATGCAGATACACTTGGGTAGATTTAAAATCAGGTTCACATTTTATTAATTTAATGTGGATCAACGTTGGAACTAAAATTACATTAAAGTGAGACTCTTGTTACTGCAAAATTACAAGAGCAGATTTTGTAACCAATAGAAAACCATAAAACTTGGGGCAGAAAAGGCTTAAAAAACCAAATTATTGCTGATATACAGAATGTTTTTTTTTTAAAGTGTTTGAGAGACCTTGGTCTATAACAAAGTATTTTATTATTTTATACAAGGATAATGCAGATGTCAAACTTTCAATGTGTTGTGAAAAATATGTACATATATCTGCATTAGCCACAGTTTTAGGAATTGGGTCAACAACTAAACTGACACCATGAAGACAGCCGTATTGCAACCATGTAGCACAAACGCAACTTAATAGGCGGCAGACTGAGAATAGTGAAACCATTTGCCTATAACAGAACCTGAAAGCAAAAACATCTGAACTCATTTTTAAAGTCCTGTGTCAACATTATGGTATTTACAGAACATCCTGACCATATAATGTATTGGACATCTGTACAATATTTATTAAGGTATAAATGTACAAACCCAAAAAGACTTGAGGCACAGTTTTAAAGGCCTGACTCACGGGAACTAATAAGAATTTAAGACAGGCACTAATAATATTTATAGACGGATTAAACGAGGTAAATAAAATTGAAACAAAATGAACAAAAACTCAGATAAAAAGACAAGTTATCCTTCTCACCTGCCATGATTCATCGAACTTCCCTTCAAAGAAAAATCTCAGGTGTATAGTCTAGAAAATTCTATTTACAGCTGCACTTTTCAATTGTATTGTAAATGCTGTAATACATACCCCACCACACCCTGTGAGAGCAATCAATTATGCACTAGCCTGGTAACTATTTACAAATGCATGGAATGTGTGCTCTTCACTTAACAGTTTAATTAAATCTAGCACTAAATAAAAAAAAAGGAACACATTCTTTAATAGTAGACTGTCACTTTAAAGGGGTGTAATTCATACGACTTTAAACATTTCATGTCAGAGAAACCCGTGGCTCTTCATGGAGGCAAATGTTTCAGTAAATATTCTTTTTTTTTTTTTATTTTTTATTTGTTTTTTAATCTAAAAGATTTTTTAACAAACGGCAGCAAGAACTGCCCGTCAAATTTGGCGGTCAGATTGGTGGAGCGTTTCCTGAAGCCTGTCGTGGGAGCAGCACGTTGAAGATGTGGGTCATGATGTTTATTGTTGCGAGCTGCCATGACTGTTTATCGCCGTCTATCAGTTTGTTCCAGCACGATTCTTCGTCTTGTAGGGTAAAGTTTGTGAAAATGTCTTTCAAATAGGTGCGTCGAATGTCTGTCGTTGACGGACAGGTCAGAAGAAGATGACGTATGGATTCCTTTGCCGAAGTTGATTTGCAAAGCCGGCAACTGCTGGTAGTAGATAAGTGTCTGATCGATAGAATTTCGTTAGTTTCCAGAAGATTTAGTCTTATTCTTAGTTAGTGGTTTCGCGCCAATCGGTTCGGAAATAGTTTCAAGTATGGTTGGACACTATCAAGTTTCTTGCAAAAGACTGGTAGATGGTTGGTGAGTTTGTATCGCATAGCCGTATCGGTGGTGAGAATCCAATCCAGTTCTTTGATTTTTTTGGTGACTCTGACTGGATTGTTGATAAGGTCCTCCGTGCTACAAGCCACTGAGTCTAGGATGGATAAGATTTTTGTTTCCCAGTGAGTGAGCATTCGACAAGTTCCAAGACGAAGTTCTTCACTTATCAACTTGTAGGCGTATGGGGCGTCGTTCTGGATGCACTTCCGATAGAGCAGGACGCTATTACAGTCGATGGTTGCTTTCAATGATGAAAGCGTGAGTTCACGTCTAATCAGTGTTATTGGTGTGGATTTAGGGAGACCTAAGACTGTTCTCCAGAAGGATGCTTCCAAATTCTGCCACAGGTCTTGGGGGATGGTCGGCATAGCGTCCACACCGTATGTCAAGGATGGTATGACTTTTTTTTTGTAGAAGTCTCGTACTGGTATGATTGAAAATCGGCCGAATTTAATATCAATGGCTTTTCCTTGTGTCGCTAGTTTTGTGGTTTTTCCACGAAGTGCCTCTTGCATCGCATTGTCTCTTTGAGTGCTGTCTAGAATCACTCAGAGGTATTTAAAACTATAGACTTTCTCGATAGTTGTTTCGCCTAGTCTTAGCGGTAGGGTGGATTTCTTTTTTGCAGATTTCTCAATGACCATCATTTTCGTTTTTGATTGGTTAATTTCCAGATTGTTTGTCGTCATGTATTGTTGTAGGTTTGTTAGTTGCCGTTGTAGTCCTATCGGAGTGTTGTCCAGAAGGATTAAGTCGTCTGCGTATAAGAGCCGACTGATCTGATCTCCTCCGAGTTTGGGGGGGAACGCTCGAATCTCTTTTTCTGTATCTTGGAAATCGCCTAGATAGGACCAAAACAGGGCGGGGGCCAGGGGGCAGCCCTGTTTGACTCCTCTGGCTATTGTTATCTCTTCGGTTAACAGGCCTTGTTGGTTCAGGCGTACCCGCATAGAAGTATTGGTATATAGGGCTTTGATGGGGTTAAGTATGTCTGGGGGACATTTCCATAGAGCCAGTTTCTTCCATAGTCTTTCCCGGTCCACCTTGTCGAAAGCCTGTGTCAAGTCGACAAAGGCGATGAATAGGCGTGGACGGCCCTCCATGATTTTGCTTTTCAGGGCACTCAGTATTAATATGTTTGCATTTGTCCCCAGATTTTTTTTGAAGCCAGTTTGTAGTTTGTCGTGGCAGGGAGCTTCATTGGCCCAGGCAGTGAAATGGTTTAGCAAGAGTGACCCAAACAACTTTCCTATTGGGTCAAGGAGAGCGATCGGACGATAGCTAGTAGGGTCTGACCTATTGCCCTTCTTAAAGATAGGTACCACGTTAGCACATTTCCACGTTGGTGGAATGGTTTTTGTGGCGGAACATCGTCTGAAGATTTGACTCAACAAGGGCGCCCAGGTTTCCGGGTGTGCTTTTAAATCAAAGTTCTTGATGCCGTCAGGGCCGGGAGCACGAGATGGTTTCAGTTTTTTGATTAACGTTATGATGTCTTCGATGTTATCTAAGCACCTCCAAGGGGTGTCGTTATTTGTCGTCCTAGAGGTTACTGTCGAGGTACGCTTAAACAGGGTGCTGAAGTACTTTTCCCAGGCCAACTGGCCAATACCGTTCAACTGACTTGGGCGCGCCCCTGGCGTTGTTGAATGTAAGAGGGACCAGAAGTCTCTTGCGTGGTTTCCTGTTATAGCTTTCAGGATGTCTTCTGCGTCTTGTTGGTAGAGCTTGTGCCGGTGGCCCTTTAACCAAGTTTTGTATTTTGTAGCTGCTTCTTTCATGATGGTCGTGGCCTGTGGGGGGGCAAGTTTTCGTGCTAGTCTTTTAGTCTTCCTTAGCTCTCTTTTTCGTTCGGCGACCAATTTGTCATACATATGTTTTTGGTCGACTGCCATTGGCCTTTTGGTCTTAAATGGGACTCTACAGACGGTCATCAAAGGTGTGTAGTCAACCGCCAACGTGTGTAGATGTTTGGCTCGGTCGTTATAGAGCTTTGAAATGGTTGTTATTGCCTTTTCCGTGATCCTGAGTCTTGTCCCTTGAGCGTTAAGATCGAGTTCTGCACACATTGTGTGGTTTGTCGGCGGATTAACCAGGTAGTCTCCAGCAGATTGTGGTCACTTTCCCTTGTTTTAATCACTTTGAAGGAATTGATGTGTAGTAATAGAGGACATGATACCAGAATGTAGTCGATTGTGGAGTTTGAATTCGCTCCTTCCCATGTAGGGAGTCTGTTTGGGTCAGCAAAGACTTGATCCAGGTTGTCGAAAGATCTCGATTTCATAAGGTTTTGCCATTTGATGGATCTCTGGTCAGTTGGACGTTTTTTACATTTGGAAGCCTTTGACTTTTCGCTCTGCTGGATATGGATGTTTAGATCTCCGCATAGGACTACGTAGTCTGGGTGGTGTGTGACTTGCGCCCAGTCCAGTTCTTGTTCTATTGTTTTGATAAATTTCCCGCACTCGACAGTTGCCGGGTTCCAATAGATGGTGACAATTATGATTTTCTTCGTTGTTAGTTTATTTGATTTTTCATCTGTTGTTTTCCAGTTTAGTTTGACCATCATCATGAAGTGATTTTCTTTTATTTTATATGAGTCCGTTAGGCCTCGACCGCCGCGGATTGCGATGAGCAGCCCCGCTGTAGGGCGGCCTAAGAGGCCCTTCTTGGCCACCACTGTGTGGATCTCGTAGCCGTCGAGAATTGGGGGTAGAAGAAGCCATGTCTCCTGAAGACAGATAATGTCGTAGACTGTTAAGTTCGTGGATCCTGGGGTTGTTAGGTGGAGAAAACCTCGGGTGTTCCACGAACACATTTTTATTTGGTCTTGGGCTTTGGGGATCTGATGGGTGTAGGTGTTGCTGAGAGATCTTCTCTTGGGTGGCTATTTTTGTAAGTTTTGTTTGAGGGCTTTCGGCAGCCAGGACCAAAATGAATGGGGAGGTGAGGGTTGAGATGTGCTTACAGCCCCCTGGTATGTCTCATTTTGGACTGTCCTCTGGAGCTTTGGAAGTTCTTTTGAGTATTTGGTTATTGCAGTTATCGTAGGTTTTTCAATTTTCTTGAGCGCTGGAGTCGAGTTTTCCAAGCTTTTAGCGGGTCTAGTGTGATTTTGCTTTTGGTTCGCTTTGTTCATAGCTGGTTTTTGGACCCGCACGGGGGTGTTTGCTGGTTTTTTTCTGGACGGAAGCCGGGCTTGGTATGACGATTGATAGTATTCAGTTTTTCTTTTGGGCTCTTGAGCGTGTTTGTTTTCTCGACAATCACGTGGATTAATTTCTCTTGATGATCTCGTAAGGTCATATCCCATAATTAAGAGTTCTTCAAGGGCAGACTTGAAAGCGTTGTTTATTGTTTGTGACGCTATGTATAAATGAGAAATGGCTTTGGGACCCTTGTGACTAGGGTCGACAATCTGGAGGTCGGCTGATTTGACTGAACTGAGTGTCGGGATATAACTAAACAGGTCCATCACTCCTCTTCTGTTTAGTATCACTTTGTCAGTGTTGCCCGGTATCTGCTCAAGTTTCCATATCCATCTTGTTTGAGTTTTTGAATGATATTTATCAGTTTTTGATTTGTAGGTCGTCCTCGTAGGTTCCTTTACATGGTTTCTGGTTTGTGATTTCTGTGACTGAGCTTTGAGTCTGCAAGAAGGGGGGCTACTGCTCGATCTTCGGGTAAACCTTGTTGGTTGTCGACAGGGTTGTGCTTCGCGTTTATCGCTTTCTGGGTTGTAGGGTTTGGAGTTCAGTTCGGCCCTCGTCTTTCCCATTAAGCGGTCTTTTGAGATGCGATTTGTCATGGTCGACTGCTGTTTTCGTTCTTTGTCGGTGAAAAAAGGTCGTTCCATGGTCGCTCGTTTTGTGTCGAGGTTTTCATCCGGGGTTGTACTTGTTGTTTGTAGGGCTGTTGTTCCTTGCACCTCTTGGGGTTGGGTTATGGATTGGTCTGAAAAATGTTGAGTGATGTTCAGGAGGTCTTCGTCGTTCAGAGAAGTTTCAACTTCTTTTTCGTGGTTGATCTTGTTTGCTTCACGGTGTAGTTTGGCTGTTCCTTTCTCTTTTGACTGGGTTGTTGCACGTATATGGGTAGCTAACACTGCTGAATTAGCAGGGACCTGTTGTTGGAAGATTGGTTCGAGTGCCATGGTTCCGTTTCTTTTAGGGTTTACTTCTTTCCCTCCTTTTGGTGACGTGGAGTTCTCTTTCGTGGTGATTGGAGGTACAGTTAAATCTATGAATGAATGGGTTTGCGTGCCTTTGGAGGTTTTTTGTGACATTTCTTGTGAGGAGGGGCACTTGTTTTGAGGCTGTTTTTGGAGTGAGAGTATGGAAGGTTCTTGAATTTGTTTTTTCTCTGACGACTGGATCTTTGCTTCTAAGGCCAAGATGTAGCCTTCCAAGAAAGTTAATTTATTTAGCATTGTCGTTTGAATCGATGTGTGGTCTTTCATCGTGTCTCCGATTGTTTCATACAATTTGACGAATGGATTTAGCGCTATTGATAGAGCTGACATCAGAGTGCAAGTGTCCAGTTTTTTGGGCTGAGAGTCGTTTAAGGGTATGTGACTTTGTGAAGACGGTCTGCTTTTGGAGGGTGATGGGAGTCGTATGCCAGGTGTCGTGGCAATTGTTGATCTTCTGGATGGAAGGTCAAAAGAGTGTCTTCTTTGGTTGTTGTAATTGTCCAAGTTTGAGTAAAAAGAGTCTAACGTTTTCTCAAACTGGAGACTATTTTTTGATCTGACAAGGTGATTTCTTTCAGAGACTCTTTCCTGGGGTTGAATTGTGGGCTTGGACGCCTCTCCTAGGGGTGGCGGCACAGGCTCTGTAGGTTGTTCATTTTGGGCGCTGTTGTCGCTTTGCCGAGGACTTAGGGCCTTTTCAAGTATCAAGACTTGTGGTACTGGTGGAGAAATGCTCGTCGAAGTGAGGTCTGATGGATCCAATGGCGTCAAACTATGTCGAAGGGGTGTGGACCTCTCCTCTTCCCGTATCTCTTGATTTGGAGGGTGCGGTAGAGTCTGGGTTTCTTGGACTGTGTTAGTATGGCTATGTAGGAGAGGCTGAGTGAAAGCTGACGTTAAGGCCGTTGTGTTGCTAACTGGAGGAGCAACTAGTATAGATATGGGAATTGGTGGTGGGGATGAAGTTTGCGCGTTCGTCTCGTTCTCGTTTTCAGAGGTTATTTGTGGAATTGTTGATGTTACTTGTCCAGAAAAGTGACTCTTTATCAGGTCCCTCGCGGGTGCAGCTCTATTGTCTTTGTTTGAAGGCAGGTAGGGTAATTTTCGGTTTGCTTGGATCAGCCTGCGATGTTTTCGAGGGGGAGTAATTGCGTCTGCTGCCTCGAGGATTTCAGCATCTGTCAGTTCTTTACATTTTTGTTGAATGGCTTTAGAATGCTTGTGAAAGAAGTCTGATAAGAGCTTCAAAGGGCGTTGAGGTTTTTTGGGGCCCTTTCTTGGTATTTTAGGAGTCATCCGTGATGTT
The DNA here is from genome assembly GCF_040938575.1 of Ambystoma mexicanum. NCBI lineage: Eukaryota > Metazoa > Chordata > Amphibia > Caudata > Ambystomatidae > Ambystoma > Ambystoma mexicanum. The sequence goes on from NC_090939.1 coordinate 850,323,528, forward strand.
TTGGTGGAGCTCACTTGTTTTGATAAGGGCTCGGTTTTTTTGTTGAGGTCGTCAATCAACCGAGGTCTCTTTTTTATTGTGTTATCAGAGGGTGTAACCCTCGTTTTACTGGGTGGTAGGGGGTCTAAGACGATCCTCTCAGTTTTGTCAGCGTTAGCCTGGTCTAGTGTGGAATTTGGGGCTTCATCGTCGTGGATTGATGTGACTGACTGGGCTCCCGCCAGAGGAGGCGCTGTTGTAGATTCACTCCTGCTTGCCGGCGTCTGAAGCGCACCTTCCGCTCCTGGTCTCCTCTGGCCCGACGGCTTTTGATCCTCAGGTCGGCGCCCCCCGACAGGACGGGTGCCGCTGCCCTCGTCTTCCCAAAAGGGGGGGGAGAGGAATCTCCTTCCGGCGAGGCGTCGTCCGGGTCAGCCGATTTCTTCTCCAGGCTCGATGTGCTCTCCGATGCAGGTCCGCTCTGCACCGGCTCCCCTCCGGGAGGCCGTGGAGCCGCGACCGCAGTCGGGGTCGGCCCATCAGGCGTCGGCGGGCTCTTCGATGGTAGGGGTCCCTGATCCGGAGCGGTCCCGTCCCCTGGCGGCTGACGGCTGTCCGGCACGACCACCCGCGGCAGGTCCAGCAACGGAGCCTGGGAAGTCGACGCGGCCGCCCCTCCGGGCTGTCGCGGAGTTCCCGTCGGTACCGAGCCAACCCGCGGCGGTGGAGTGGAGACCCCAGGCATCAGGGACGGTGGAAGTTCAGCGTCGTGTAGATCCGGTGACATAGCGTTTTCATCCGGTGAGTCCGCTTCGTTAAAGTTTTGGAGTTGTTTAGAATTGCGGGCATCAAAGGGCGGATTAGTAGGTTTATTGTCATTGCCTTGCCCCAAGGTCGTGCGTCTTTTACCCAGATGCGCTAATGTTTTAGGGCCGGGGCTCTGGGATGGTGGATGGACCTCTGATATTTCTCCCTGGATCACAGGGGAATGATTGCAGTTGGCAGGGTTAATTGCGAAAGTGTTTTTGGAAGACTGTTTGGCATTACTCCTTAGAAATCGACTTGTCGTGTCTTCAACGTCAAGTAACTGTGGTTTAGATGGTAAGGTGGCGGTCGAGCCCGACCTGCCTGACATGACTGCAGGACTGCCACTCGCCGCCACTCCGCGCCGCTCCGCGGGGTAAATGGTGTTTTATGGTGAGAGGTGTAACAGGAAACACACCCCCAGCAGTAAAACTGAGAGAAAGACTGGACGTAGAGAGTTCACTGCAGGACTGCCACTCGCCGCCACTCCGTGCCGCTCCGCGGGGTAAATGGTGTTTTATGGTGAGAGGTGTAACAGGAAACACACCCCCAGCAGTAAAACTGAGAGAAAGACTGGACGTAGAGAGTTCACTGCAGGACTGCCACTCGCCACCACTCCGCCAAAGTAAATATTCAATTCCTTTGTTGCAGTCTTCACACTTGGTGTAAACTTTGGTCACAAACCAAAAACATGCAAAGAAACCAATCGTCCCTGCAAGCGAAATGGTGAACATTAGTACATTTCTCAAAATGTCACACACAAAAAAGGCACATTTCAACAGGGATTTGTATCATGTAAAACATTTCCATAACTGAGAAAAATTACAAGTTACTCACCGTAGTGACCAACGAAACAACTTCCTCCTCTGAGTTCCGGTCGGCTCCGATGGCTGCCAGATAGGCTTAGAGGGCAAGCTAGATGGCCATCAACTCGAGCCACCTGATGTGGGCTTCCTGCTCTTGACAGAACCCTCTTTGTGGACACTGTGGCTGTCTAAGGTAGCTTCCCATCCGGCTAGGGACGAGTCCGTGGTGATGGTGAAATGCAGAGCTGGCTGACGAAAGGGCCTGCCTAGCCGCAAGTTGCTGTCCGTGCTCTACCAGACTAGGTTGTGACAGATGCAGTGAAATGCTGACCAGTTCCACCTGGGAACCCTTCTCCTGACTCCAGGAGGCTGTGCAGTGCAACTACAATTGAGGCGTTGGTACCACCATGCCGAGGTCACTGCTCTGCTGAGAAACGCCCCGTGGGCCTCTGATGGCTGTGATCTTGTCCTTTGAGGGGAAAATTCTCTCGTAGCTCATATCCCAGATGTGGTCCAGGAACATTAGAGTCTGCCTGGGCTCCAGTTGTGACCTTGAGATTGATGGGAAATCCCAACTCGTGTAGTAGAAGCATAAGGGCGGGGGCAGTGTGGGGGACTGCTTCCAGAGACCTTGTCCTGATGCGGCCCAGGGTCACCCCACCTAGATTGGCTCAAGTAGGACTGCCACACGTTCATCCAACCTGTACGTCCAAATTGAGGCCAGAGGGTAGAAACTTGCATAGGAAATGGAAGCCCATGATCCTGACCTCACGAAAGGACCGATGGGGCTGCAGATCGGTACGTGAAGGTAAGCATCCTTCAGATCCAGGGAGCACATCCAGTCTCCCGTGCAGAATGTCTCCGCAATACGCGCCGGGGTAACCAATGTATGGCAAAAAAAATCAGTGAATAGGAGCCCTGACCATGCAGAGAGGCTGAGACTTCTTCCACTGCCTGCCTCTCCTCGTGCAAGCAAATGTCCGCCCCAAAAGTTATTGTCCCAATCTGTGGGAGAGGAGAAGAGAGGCGAAGGAGGGATCGGTAGGCGGTAGCCGAGGACACTCCGGGGAGGAGCCAAGGGTCCGCGAACCTTGTGCGCCAGCATGGGTGCGCGTCTGGCTATATGCCTTAGGGGTGGCCTTAGTGAGGATGGATAAGGATTCAATAGTCCGGGGACTGTTCCTCCTCTTATGAAGTTCCTAATCCGTAGTGAAACAGAACATGTCGCCCACTCATCGCCAAATGGAAGGTTCAGTATGAGTTCCTGGGCGTCTGGGTTGAATTTGGTCACTCGTAGCCTGGCAGTCCTGCTCCTGCCAGTAGCGGTGCAAACGGCACGGCCTGTTACGCTCACCTGGTCCCCACGGGGGAGTTGCAGAGTTGAGCGGCAAATGTCTGCACGTGCATCTTCCTGTCCCACTGCTTCGCTCACGCTTGGGCGCTATCCTAAAAATGATGAACGGGAAAGTTAGCTTGCTGCGTAGGATGGGCAAGACTCCCAATTCCCTCAAACCTCCCCCCGCTTCCCTCTCTGCTTATGTCTCACCAAAGGTATCTTACGTTGGGCTTTCCATCCTGTGTCTGAATGCAGGGGCACTTTAATGTTCTTAGGCACTGTCACTGGATTTAGCTCCTTCACTGATCCTACAGCTTGTAAGTGGAATCCAGGCCAGCTGTGACTCCGTAAGTAAGTCTTGGTACCAAATGGTTCTTGGTAACTGTTTTTGCTTAAAGTGTTTCTTCTTGTTGCCAAAGTTTTACCTTTGTCCTTATTTTTGCAGGAGCGGTCTTGGTGATGCACGGTCAAGCACTCTTAAATGCGGCGCTGAGCAACATTCATGCAGGTAGGTGTTAGCGCGAGAGTGCAGCGTTGAAATATATTTAATAGGTATTTTTCAATTGCGCGGCTAACCTGGTGTCTTTTCCCTTCCTCTGCAGGTGCAGTGATGTTCCGGAGCAGCGACCGTGTGTACCGCTTCGATGGAGTCCTGAGATGACTGATGCCTCTAGGTAAGTTTTCGTTCTCCTTTCTTGTCTCCTTTCTGCAGATGCGATGATGCTCCGGAACAGCAGCTGAGCGGACCTCTTGGATGGAATCACGAGATGACTGATGCCTCTGGGTAAGTTTTCGTTCTCCCTCCTTTCTGCAGGCACAGTGGTTCTCAGGAACGGCGAGATGGGAAGCAGGTCGGATGGAATTGGAAGACTGCTTCTCTCAGGTAAGAACTCTACTAATGTCCTTCTGGTCCGTTTCCTTTCTTCGACAGGTGCTGATGAGCCATGGTTCCCGATGAAGACAACAGGGTGTGGCTGAGGCCCAGGTAAACCGGAGCAGAGCTGGCACGGTGAGCGTTACGCTGCAGGAGTGCAGAATAACGAAAGCGTGTTCTGTTCTTGGGTGCGGTCTATATAGCCCAAGTAAAGTAGTTCCAGGTAAAGTAGCTCCAAGCCCAGCCACTCCCTGGAAGCTAGACTGCACAGCTCAGTTCTTCAGGACTGGGATATGTGTGCCTCCATGTTCACTGGAACCTCATTCCATGTGGTCAAATAGTATGAGCCTGGTGCCAAAGGTGCCAGGACTGGCTCCAGGAAAGCCTCTGAAAACGTTTTGTGGCCTTTAAAGCCCCAATGGTAGCCTGCAACTTTGGAAGGCTGGTTTGGCCCTGAAGACTGGGGACATGCATCATGACATGGCCTGAGGTGTCAATGTGTGCCGCGGTGGACTCCACTATGTCCTGCACAACACATTTTGGCCTCCACCAGCCCTACCTTGAAGCGTGCCTGGTGCTGCACCGGAAGTGGTCGAAAAGTGTGGCTGTGAGAGGGCCGACAGCAGGGGGAGGGCCCTCCAGCTGCCTAAACTTGTCGAGGTGCCTGTTGGTAGGCTGCGCCGAATGGGGTTTAAGCTGTGACGTGCTGACCCGAGCCGGCTGCTGAGAAGGAGGCTTTGGGGCTGCCAAGACCGTAGGAGGCATGGGAGCCGGTGTTGTGGGTACTGGCATTGGCAGCTGAGGCTGCACAGGAGCCGGAGGCGCTGGAACCAAGGGCAGAGTGGCCGTGGTTGCTAGCAACAGAACCGGAGGGAGTATGTCACTGATCACCTCTGAGGATGATACCCCTCTGCGGAGACGTCATGGGGTTTCAAGAAAACCAGTCGTCACAGTCCGGTGGAGCGCATGGCGGCACAGGGCCTTGAGGGTGCTACGGCCTGAACCAACTCTGCCTTCTGTCTGTGGGGTGCATCGGCCCTGTGACGAGGAAGCATATGCTGTGGGCCCTGTACTTCGTAAAGACCAGTCCCACCTGGAAATGTTTTCCCCTAACTGTTCCCCAAAGGGGGATGGTGTCAGACGAGCTGCCATTTTATCTGGCCCGGTGGCCATTTTGTCAGGCAGCATACTGCGCGTCAGGGTGCTTGCCACGTTGGGCCCCTGGTGGTGGAGGATGAGGCCTACCCTGCACCTCAGGATGGGGCCTGGCAGGCGGATTGCCCTCTGCAAGGTAGTCAGTAGTGCTGCATACAGGCACCCCCCTCAGACATCTGTCTGGTAATAGGGCGTAACCCTTCAGGCCTTCCCTCAGTAATAGAGACTTGCGACCCCTCGGCCCGGCGGCCGGTAGCTCTACTAGCAGCCTTGGTACCCGCACTGGTACAAGAACCTGGAAGCTCCCTCCCGTGCTTGGGCCTTCTGGACGGAGACAACTTTGCAGAGTGTGTGGTGCGTACAGGCGCCCCCTCAGACATCTGTCCGGTACTAGGGCGTAGCCCTTGGTGTGTAGACCCGGTAAAAGAACCTTGCTGCTCCTCAGCGCAGTGTCCGGTAGGATCTTGCAACCCTTCAGCTGTAGTAGCCTTGGTACAAGAACCTGAAAGGTCCTTCCCGCTCTAGGTGCGGATGAAAACAGTGTCCCTACCTTGGACCTTGACTGATGACAAATTCCTTTGAAAGTCCTCTGGAGGCAAACTTTCAAAGAGCTCCCTCCACCGGGCTATCTTCAGAGCACATGGTGTAAGTGCACCGCACGCGGTACATGAGTCCCAGCCATGGTCGGGGCCAAGGCAGCGGAGGTAGAGAGCATGGGGGTCAGATGTAGGGAAGAGCCCCTCGCAGAATGAACACCTGCTGGAGCCTGCCGACGTCGAGAGCGTGGTCGCCAGAGGACAAAGGTAATAGATGAATACAGACAAGAAGCAGACAAAAAGAACACTTCTCCGGGGAAGAGCGCGTGGAATTACAAGGCCAGAGGCCTAACCCAGGAGTGCTGGTGAAAGCGGTCCGTTCCAGTGCCGGTGAGCGGAGTCAGGGGAGAACATGCTCCCGGGGCTGCGCCTCTAAATTTAAAGGGGAAGAAGGTTTTTTCTGGTGGAAAAGGTTCTGTCTCCCGTCCCTAGCGAGGGACGCCCATACAGTATGGAGGAAAGGGGACTGGACGTAAGAGTATGCTAAATTACACCTGTCTTTTAAAAACCGAGCTAGTTTTAAAGGGTAGTGCAGCAGCTATGGTGTATTTAGAAAAGGGGCACCACACTGCTGCTATGGCAGCGAATGCTGCTCTTGTGCTAGGGGAAGAAAGGGCGTTTCAGAGGATGCTGTTCAAAATGCCAATTTACATAGGGCAGCACAAATACTTGCCCTGACCATGTGAGAAAAATCTATTTTAAGCAAGTGGGGCTATATATTTTAAACAGCACTTTAACTTGTAATTAGTTTTGCAATTATTCCATGCTACATGCCAAGGGGGACAACAGAGTGTGTGGAAGGATGGGAGGTAAATAGATTAGAGGACTGTTTTTGTTCCAGAAAGGGCAGCTTTTAAAATTCTCTGAATTTGAGGTAGGATGGTTCCATGGTTGAATGGAGTTCCTCAATTCGGCACCAATTGTATGGAACAAGTTACTTACCTGTAACTCTTGTTCTCCAGCCTGGTCTTGCATAGATTCACATGATCATGAATATGCCCGTCAGGCTGGGAATCCTCAGTAAAATTAAAGCAATTTAGCTTTAAGCTAAAAAAACAACTTGTCGCTTCTATAGTCCATCAGTCTCACTTTGGGTCATACTGCCCCAGCCAATGACACTTGTCCTCCAAAGCACCACCCCTGGTGGCCAGCTTCAGATTTGGTCACACAAAGTGGCAGTATGGACCAAGAAGAGGCAGAGAGGGGAAGGAGGGAGGGTTGCATGTGAATCCATGCACGACCCATGCTGGAGAACAAGAGTTACAGGTAAGTAACTTGTTCCTTCTCCAGCATGGGGTCTTGCATGGATTCAGATGTGCATGAATACGATTACACAGCAGCACAGATATACAACCACAGGAGGTGGCAATGCTCACAGAAGCAATACACTTACCCCTGGAATAGACTCATCTCAAAATAGGTTGCACAGCACTGCTTGGCCGGCCCGGGACTATCTGGAATCCCTGTTGACAGAATTTTGCGAATGTGTAGGTAGACCTCCAAGCAGCAGACCTGCATATGTTGAGCAGAAGAACACCAGAGAGAAACGCGGTAGTTGCTGCAATGGCTCTGGTGGAATAGGCACTCGTTCGGCTTGGAATTGCTCTATAGTCTAGACCATGGCAATGCATGATACAGCCGGAGAGCCATCTGAGATGGAAGCCATAGACAGGGCCTTCCCATGCCCCACAGGTCCAAAACTGACGAAAGGTTGAGGTTTTTCGAAAGGCCTTCATGCGTGCAACATAGAACCTCAGGGTACGCGCAACGTCCAGCGAATGCAATGACCTTTTAGGCAAAGAAGGATTCGCTAAGAAAATTGGAAGAACCAAAAGCTCGTTTAGAGGAGTCTGACAGAACCTTTGGCATGAAGGAAGGATGAGTTCGCAGAACCACGTTAGCAGAGTGGAAGTTGATTGCCACCAAGAAGGCGTCTCCATAACAAAACCTTCAAGGAGGCCCGATGCAGAGGTTCAAACTGAGGCCCCATACGTTTCGACAGTACCACATTTAGCTCCCACGCAGGGACAGGAGCCTTCACTGGGGGAAATGTTCTTAAGGGCCCCTTAACCTTAATGATCTGTGTGACCACAGGGAGAGCTTGCCTGGAGCCTGGGTATACCAGGATATTGTGGCCAGGTGACCTTAATAGATGCTTGAACAAGGCCAGCCTTGACCAGCGAAAGCAGGTAAGGGAGAAGCAGTGGCGCCATAACATGCATTAGAGAAATCTTCCGTGGCCGGAACCACAGTGCAAAACGCTTCCACTTGTACTCGTCGCAAGCAAGCATACAGGGAGCCGGGCCTTGGCGAGAATCTTCTTGGATTCCAAATGCTGCGAGTAGTGCCCAAATTCAAGGGCTGCAGGAACGAGGCCCTGAGGCTCAGATGCTGGGTCGTGGTGCAGGATTGACCCTCTGGAGCGGTCTGGAAGCAGAGGTAACTTGATGGCTGGAACCACTGACAGATGAATGTCCGAGTACCAGATCTGCCTGAGCCACGCTGGTGCAATGAGGATCATCTTGCAGTGAAGAGGAGAGACACCAGTGCTTGCTGAAGCTCCCATTCTTGGCAGGACACCAGCTCCCCGTGGAGTCTGCGATGGTGTTCTGGACACCTGCCAGGTCAAATATAATGAGAAACATGCATTGAGCAATGGCCCAGCACCACAGATTGTGCCTCTAGAGAGCGGGGGAGCACATCCTACCCCGCTTCCTGATGTAAAAGATGGTGGTGGTGTTGTCCATGAAGACTGATAGTTTATCAAGAATCCCAGAGAAGTCAGGGTCTGGAAGGTTTCCGCAGTGTGCTAGATTGCCAGTGCATGAGAGCGGGATTGGATAAGCCAATCGTCCAGGTAATGATAAACATGGATTAGTTTGCAGCACAGATGCGCCGCCACTGGGGCTAAGCATTTCGTGAACACCTTTGGGGCTGATTTGAGGATGAAGGATAGGGCCTTCAGCTGGTAATGGCGCCCCTGAACAGCAAAAAAGCAGGAACTTCCGGTGTTTGCGATGAATGGGGATGTAGAATTAAGCATCCGCCAAGTCGAGGGTCGCAAGGAAATCTTCCTCGAGTTGGTCCAGCATCCTGCTGCAACGTGACCATCCTGAACTTTTTGGGGATTTGAGGAACTTGAGGAATTGCAAGTCTAAAATGGGTCTCCACACTCCTAAATTGTTCCTTACCATAAAGTATCTGAGTACACTCCGGAGCCCCGAGGCACTGAGTGGCTAGTTCTATTGCTCTTTTGCTTAGCATGGCTTGAACCTCCTTTAGCAGCTGTGCCACGTGCAGTTCTTGTCGCGGAACATGAGCCATGTGAGGGCATTTGTCCTGGAATACTAGAAGGTGCCTCTGTTGAAGGACATTAAGCACCCATGTGTCTGTGGAGAGCTTATGCCACAGAGATTAATTGCGGTAACCAGCCTCCCACTCAGGTGCAGAAGTGGGCGCATGGGTCCTGGGCCGGTTCATACCTGCTTCAGGGTCAACGCCGGGGTTAGGGGGGAGCGACAATGCTGGTTGCTACTCCCAAAGGCCTGGGCTCATCCCCTAAAAGCCTCCTGGGTGAGTGAATGGAAGTGCTGATGATAGGGGAGGTGAAACCCTTCGATGACCTCGAGACTCTCCCTTTAGGGGAGCGAAAGGACAGCCTCCTTCGTTGAAGAGTGCCTAAAGACTGCAACGTCTCAGTGTCAGCCTTTATGGTCTGTAAACTCTTGTCAACCATTTTTCCAAAGAGGTTGTTGCCATCGAACAGCAGATCGACCACCTTTGTTTGCACATCTGTGCGCAAATTGGTGGAGGAGAGCCACCCTATTGCCCATCTGGCGAGAGCTTGAATCAGCGATGTAGAGGGCGACTGATAGCATCATCAGAGGCTACCTGCCCTTCCTGGGATAAAGCCATGGCTTCAGCTTTCTTATCGTCTGGGAAGAAGTAGAGGATGGGCCCCAACTTGTACCATAACTCACTGTCATGCCTCGAGAGAATGGCGAGGGCGTTGGCAGCCTTGATCGTCAATGCTGCCGTAGTGATTATGCGCTTCACTGTTGCATCCAGCTTTTTACCCTCTTGGTCCAGAGGAACCATAGACAAGGAAGACTTGTTGGAGGACCTCTTTGTAGCAGGAGTCGAGACCACAGTCTGGCGAGCGCTGGGACCTTAGAGTCTGTAACTCAGTACATCTTTTCCAACCAGTAACCTTTTGCATGAGTGGTATTTGGGGTCTTCATGACCAACAGGCCAACCTCCCAAATGCCATCTAATATGGGAACTGAAATGATGGTCCCATTGGACGACTCCAGTTGTTCTAAAAGGAAACATTCCTTTTTCTTTCCCTCAGGTACTAGGTTGAACAGCTTCACCACCCTAGAGATCATTGAGTTCAAGACCCTATCTCATCCGGCGGAGAGGCCATGGATGGCACATACACGTCAGGGGTTTCCCCATCTGCAGGAACATAATCATCCAACCCATCTGCGTCTTGCGTACCGGTTATGACAGTATCAGGAATGTGAGCCATGGGTAGTAGGTAGTAGCTGCTGGATCTCAGCCACAAGTGGTGCAAGGTGGTCAAAATGTCCAAAGACATATCCCTTGGTGCAGGTGCTCAAGCCATGCCCAGAAGGGATGGGCTAAAAGGCAGAGAAGGCGGTTGAAATGACGCCCCTTGCTGAGGTATTGGTACAATGGGGTCAGGCTCTCCTTGACCACCCTCCTGGTCAGAGTAAAAGCCCTCTGGCAGGTCCTCTTCTGAACTGGTGTAGTGTGCTTGCAAACTCCCGAGGGATCCCAAAGGGCCCAAGGTGAAATGTGGTGCAGCCTTGGTGGGTCTAGGCAGGAAATCCTTAGCTGGAGGCATGCCCCTCACCAAATCCAAGCCTTTAGGGAAAGAGGCGACGACAAAATATGACAGCGAGAGGTGATGTTGACGGAAGTCTAAGTGACAAGAATACTCTGGGTGTGGTAACCGTCGTAGTCGCAAAGATGACTGTTGTCAACAAGCCCCTTTGTGTGATCGAAGCCATCGATGGAAGACCAGTCTTTGAATACCTTGTCGGCCCAGTCTACGACAAGGTACTGGTCTATGAGGCGGTCATCGACGTCGCAACTGTCTTGATGGATGAGGTCATCGATGAGGCTTGTGTCGATGCGGGTGGAGATGCCAACGGGTCCTTGGACGACTTTCCCTTTGATGAGGGCTTGTGTGTGGCCGATGGCGCCAGTGATTTTGTCTCGGACGGAACTTGCCAGCCTGCCGGTAGGCTAACCATCGACTGAGTAGTGATAGCTTAAAGGTAAACCCCTTTAATTTTACAGAGGATTCCCAGCCTCACAATGGGGAATATTAATGACCATGTGAATCCATGCAAAACCTCATGCGGCAGAAGTGTAAAGGCTTTTTCTCTTATTTTTGGGACACAGAGGAGATTGGCATTGAACAAACATTCCTAGACATATGCAAAGTAAAATTGGAAATATGCAATTTAATATCTACTCAATTGCTTTGTAGGCACTTTAAATTAGGATCTTTGGTGGTAGGTAGCCAGAGCATAATCAGAGTTCTGAGAAGTGCTCTCTGCAGTAGATGAGCAACAGTACTCTTGATGCTGCATTCTGGGCTCATTTTGGGAATTGCATTTGTAAAGACTCGAGGCACAGAAAGTCTAGCCATTCTAAAGGCAAAGGGAAATTAGGGGATTTACAGTCGTCACTGTCCACAAAGGAGATGAATTGGACACGAAGAGTCAACAGAATAGTTTGAGGTAAAAAAGCGAAGCAGGCCACTTTCTATTGTGACTTGTGTGAAGTCTTGTTTGATGAAAACTCCTGGGTATTTCACCAACTGGTATGGGACGGGTCTTGTTGAGAAGGATTGAAACATTTTGCTGAGAGACTGGTTTTGAGTGTGGGGAACTTTGTGAGACAAAGGTAGACCACAGAAATGCAAAAGGCAGCTTGCTTCTGTAAATTGTATTAAATTGTACGGTGGGCTTTCTGCAGTTCCAACTTCCGACTCATGCTCAACCTAGTTCTGGTGTATTTTGACTCCAAAACATTTCACCTCATGCCCTCGCTTGCCACCCACCATTCTGAGTGTTAGACCACTTTCCATGCAACCAACGAGACACTTGGCCAAACTTTTTAATTCAATTTGCGTAGTAACCACAACATTGCAACAACAACTGAGGGCCTTGTGCCCCCCCCATGCAACCTCCCCGTCCCTTATTCCAGCATTTACAGACAATTCTTGTTTAGCACATCAATTACCACAGTCTTCGTGAGGGGTAAAATACCCATGGGTTCAAAGAGTCGAGTCTGTTCCACAGTCCGGATCCCCATCTCCCCTTGTGGGGGCTAAAAAAGGAATCGTACAAAAATGTCGACCTGGGAATTGCGACGGTCGAAAATGCTGATTTTTTTTAAACCCCCCCCCCTTACACCACCTATATATGTGGGGGGGGTATGGGATATTCTAGTAATATGAGAGCTGCGGGGGGTCTCCCCCCCACATATCTATGTGGTGCAAAGAGGGTTTAATAAAAAAAAAAATCCGCATTTTCGGCCGTCGCAATTGTGTGGTGATCACATAGATCCGCTAAAAAACATTCAGACACCTACATTGTGATTTTTGCCCCCGGGACTGAGCATGAAGGGGGTAATCTACAGTGGGCTCCCGGTCTTCTTGTCTGCAGCAGAGAGGTTTGGGATCTGTCTCCAGGGACATATAGCTCCTGAATGCTGCCCAGTAATCCCTGGGTCCGCTGGTAGGCTGAAGCGTTTAATTATATTGTGTTTCCCTCGTCAACATCAGATTGAGCCAGTGTTGAAGAGTAGGAGCTTTGTTAGAACCCCATGTCAGCGCTACCAATGATCTAGCCACCAAAGAGGCCATACTGATAAGGCGCTTTTTACTCAGAGTGTCGGTCTCAACCAGGGCTAACATCCATATTTCAGGGACAAGGAGGATAGGGGTGTTAATCATACTCAATATTGCTTCAGCTATTCCGGACCATAAAGTCTGTATGCGAGAACAGAGCCACGCTACATGGTAAAAGTCTGCCGGGGACTGTGAACATCTCTTACAGGTCTAAGCGGGAATAGGTTGTGTAAACTAAGAGGGGAGTAATAGCTCTGATGTAAAAACTTAAAGTGAATCAATCGGAATAGATTATTGATGGAAATGGATTTAGTCTGGGCACATATCCAGTTCCACTGGTCATCCGTCAGGGTTTTCCCCATATTGTCCTCCTATTTGCCCTTATAAAGGACGGGGCGCAAGGGTCTGTGCGCCCGGCCATACCCTACAGAAGCCAGACCATTCCTCGTGGATGTCGGTGTGGTGGTGTATACCATCAATGGAGTAGGGGGGAGGGGGGAGTTAAGGAAATCCGGCCATCTGCATCTCAACACCTCCCACAGTCTAAAGTACAAAATCTGCGTGATGGGAGTCCATTTCTCCTTTGGTTTTAAGGGCATGCCATGATATGAATTTTCCCTCAGGGGCGATGTCTCTGAATGTGTGGATTTGTAGATTTGTGAAGTGTTGTATACAAATAGCCTTGCATGTAAGAGTTATGCCTTGAACATGATACAAGGCCAAGGCAGGGAGTACCATTGTCCCTGCCCGGTCCATTTCGCTACGCGGTCCCATGCCCTAATGGTGACATCCACCAGTTGTACTTCTGACCTTGTGTGCAGTTCCCGTGTGGCCCATAGTAGACCCCCGAGATCGTCTGGTCAGGCGAGAGCCTTCTGGAGTCGCGTGTGGGGTAGATCTGTAGGGGACCACCACCAGACAGAATATTGAACCTGGGCAATGAGATAGTATAGAAAGAGGTCTGGGGCATCAAAGCCACCCTAGTAACACTGGCGACAGTGCCTGTCTAATGAAATGCAGGGTTGTTTCCCCAGCCCAAATCTATGGAACAAGTTACTTACCTGTAACTATTGTTCTCCAGCATGGGTCTGGCATGGATTCACATGCTCATGAATATAAGAATGCATAGCAGTACACATGCACAACCAAAGGGAGGTGGAAAAAAGGCTCAACATTAAGCAGTTCTTACCTCCTCACCAGGCTCTCCTTAGTCGAACAGGTTGCGCAGCACCACTTGGCCGACCCTGGACTCCTCCCTGGAATCCCAGTCGACACAGTAGAATCTCGTGAAGGTGTGCGTCTACCTTCACGTAGCAGCCCTGCAGATGTCCAGCAGCGGCACACCAGACAAGAACGCCGTGGTAGCAGCGATAGCTCTGGTCGAAAGGGCTCTCGGACAGCCAGGCAACGGTCGGTTTGCCAACCGATGACAGTGCGTGATGCAGCCGGAGAGCCTTCTGGAAATGGAAGCCTTCGAGAGCGCCTTCCCTTGGTTCACAGGTCCAAAGTTCACAAAAAGCTGTGATGTCTTCTGAAAACTCTTCGTGCAGTCCACGTAGAACTTCAGTGCTCTAGCCACATCCAGCGAGTGCAAGGTCCTCTCGGCCGGCGTCGAAGGAGACGGGAAGAAAACAGGTAACACAAAGGGCTCGTTGAGGTGGAAGTCCGACGGCACCTTGGGCATAAAAGAGGGGTGCGTCCTCAGCACTACACTAGTGTCGTGAAAAGTCAAGAATGGAGGCTTGCATGATAGGGCCTGGATCTCTCCCACTCGCCGTGCAGAGGTGATGGCCACAAGAAACGCAGTCTTCCACGACAGGAATTTCAACGGTGCCGAATGCAGGGGCTCAAATGCCGCCCCCATGAGCCTGGTCAGCACCACGTTGAGTTCCCACGCCGGGGCAGGGGCCTTCACCGGCGGGAACGATCGGAACAGTCCCTTCATAAATTCCTTCACCAGGCGATGGGACCACAAGGACGCCCGTCCTGTGGTTCTGGTGTATCGGGAGATCGCAGCCAGATGTATCTTGATGGAGGCGTGAGCCAGTCCAGTCTTGGCCAGCGACAGTAGGCACGGCAGCACTTGAGGGGCCGTAATCCGTAGAGGGTTAATCTTCTGTGCACGGCACCAGACAGAGAACCTCTTCCACTTATGTCCATAGCACTTGAGAGTTGAGGACGCCCTGGCTTTCGCAAGGACCTCTCTGCAGTCAGCCGGGATATCGTACCCTCCAAACTCTAGTGCTGCAGGAGCCAGGCCTGCAAGTTTAGCGACTCCGGGTCGTGATGAAGTATGGCGCCTCCTTCTCTGGAGAGAAGATCCGCGTCCGTTGGCAGCTTGACTGGTGGGGACACTGACAAGTCCAGAAGGTCCGGGAACCAGATCTGCCTCGGCCACGCCGGTGCGACTAGGGTCATCCTGCACTGGGACCTCTTGAGCTGGTTGACGAGTCAGAGCAGCAACGGCAACGGAGGGAACGCATATAGGAACAGGCCGTCCCAGGGGAACGAGAAAGCATTGCCCACGCTCCTCGGCTGGGGAAACCTGCTGGCGAACCTCTGGCACTTTGAGTTCGTCGTGGTCGCGAACACGTCAATCTGTGGTTTTCCCCATCGTCAGAAGAGTCGATCAACTTGATCCTGATGTAGTTCCCACTCGTGGCACAAGCGCAGCTCCCTGCTGAGTGAGTCGGCGATGGTGTTCTTTATCCCTGCCAGATGAAAGGGCACCAGAAACATCCCTTGGGCGACAGCCCAATGCCACAGATCCTGGGCTTCCTTGGAGAGGGCTGGGGATCTGGTTCCTCCCTGCTTCCAGATGTAGAACATCGTGGTCGTGTTGTTGGTGAAGATTCTCACCACTTGCCCTTGAGGGACGGGAGAAAGGACCCGAGGGCCCAGAACACTGCACAGAGCTCCAGGATGTTGATGTGGAGCGTCTTCTCCTCCGGGAGCCAAAGGCCTCTCGCGTGAAGTTCTCCGGTGTGTGCTCCCCACCCTTCCAGGGAGGCATTCGTCATCACCGTTATCTGGTGGGATGGGGTCTAAAAGTCTGTGCCCGCCGTCAGATGAGCGTGGGTGCCCCACCACCGGATCGCTCGTCGGAAGGTCTCGTCGAGGGGGATCCTGTCCTCGAAGCTGCCCGTTGGCTTGGATCCAGTGGGAATCTAGGAACTCTTGCAGAGGGCGCATCCAAAGCCTGCACAGGCGCACGAGTTATATGCAAGAGGACATCATCCCGAGGAGGGACTTGATGGACCTCACCCTGGCCACGTCCGTGGCCAGCAGACGCTGCACCTTGCCCAGGATGGCCTTCGTCCTTTCCTCCGATGGTGAGGCCAGACGCGCCACTGTGTCAAGCTTGGCTCCCAGAAACAGTGCGACTTGCAACGGGACCAGGTGGGATTTGGGAAAGTCGGAGAATCCCAGGTCCGTGAGGAGCTGGACGGTCTTTTCTGTGTGATCCACGGTGAGCTCCCTTGTCCTTGCTCGGATGAGCCAGTCGTCCAGGTAGGGGTAGACATAGATCCCCCGCAGGCGCGTCGCCACCGGTGCGAGGCACTTGGTGAACACCCTGGGTGCCGACTTCAATCCGAACGGGAGGGCCTTGAACTGGTAGTGCCGTCCTTGGACCACGAACCTGAGGAACTTTCGGTGTCCTTTCAGAATGGGGATGTGGAAGTACGCATCCTCCAAATCCAACGACAGGAAATCGCCCTCCTCCAGCTGTCCCAGCACGTGCTGGAGGGTGCCTTGATGTACTTGTTCAGTCGTCGCAGGTCCAGGATGGGGCGCCATCCTCCTGTCTTCTTTTTCACTAGGAAGTACCTTGAGTATACTCCGGAGCCCCGGAGCCTCTTCGGGACGAGCTCGATGGCAGCTTTTTTGAGCAACGCCCTTACCTCCAATAGCAGTTGAGGGACGTGATTTTCCTTCCAGACCACGGGTGGAATGCGGGGGCACTTTTTTAGAAATTCGAGGGCGTGCCAATGGGCCAGGACGTCCAGCACCCAACGGTCGGTGGAGATCGACTCCAAACGCTGACGAACTTCGCCAGCCTGCCTCCCACTGGGGTGCTTGGTGGGGGCCTCACACCGCTGTCGGTTCAATCTTGCTTGGAGGACGCCTTGCCGCCTCGGCCTCCCTGGCGACGACAGCGGAGCCCACCCGACTGTTAGGGAGAATTCTCTGTAAAGGCTAATTTCCCAAACCTAGTGAGTCCCCCAGCAGCTTTGCTGGATTTTTGGGGTTTATTTTTTTCTCCTGCTAAGAGTGAGACTCTTTTACTCCCACTCTTAGACATGATTTGAGGTGTTCCTTTGTCTTTCCATGTGTTTTATGGGCTATGGGGTCTTTTACTCCATAGGGTCTCATGTTTTTTTTTATGTGGGTTACACAGCACCGTCCGTGCCGTAACCCAGGGGTGCTGTAGCGACCCCCAAACAGACCCCATACCCTGGGACTGACTACTGTCTCCCAGGGCATGTAAAGTCAACATTGGCTTTACTAGTCCCAAATTATGAACAGTAACTAGTACAAACCATCATATTGTGGACGTACTGGTCGGGGCAATTCGATTGCCCCGGGGTCTGTTGTTCGAGGGGGCACGTCTCCGCCCCCCCTGATCGAGTTTTGGCTGGTGGCAGTGGATACTAATTTTTATATTCGACCGCTAATATATCTCTATGGGATTTTCCCATTGTTCGAGGCTACCAACTTTATTTAATTCCTATAGCCCCGAACATACTGCCGGTTTATTTATTTAATATTAATTCACCGGTTGGTATTTTTTTGCCAGTACTCGATTCTAAAATGGCTTTTGTGTTCTCTTCTGCGACTCCAACCCAAGTCGAGCCCTTTGTTCCACTTTTTGGCGGGCTTCTCCACAGAAGCCTCCAAAAGTGGTGCCACTCTGTCTGGGTACCACAGGGGGTGTAGGAGGGGGCTTAGGCACCCTGGACTGAGTTGCCTTGGCAACTCATGTCGCACTCTTGTGTGATTGGCCCAAGTGGTGAGCCGGCCAGCTCACCACTTAGCATGTTTGATTGACAGCTAGGCTGAATGAATGGGGGGTTTGCTGCATAAAAGCAGTGCTTTGGAGACTGGAACTTCAGAAGTCGCCACAAGACCTAAGAATCCAAGGAGGGAGAAGCTTAGCCGACCTGCAACGACGACACCACCGGTGGAGCCCCGCTGAACCGTCTCAAAACATTTCCCAACGACAGAGGAGATCTCCAGTTCGGAGAGTCTTCTTCCTTTGACTGGTGGGGATAACCAGTTTTGCCTTCTTTTCACCTTCCTGGAGCATCCCGTGGCCGCCTTACCCGTGCCAAGCACCCCGGCAATCGGAATACCACAGCTTACCACTACCGCGAAGAGAAGGGTAGTACCTTTTAACCGAAGAACTCCGCGGCTGGTTTTTTCCCTGGCAGTGCAACGACCATCATCTTTTCTCCATGGCGAGACCTCTTCCTCTGGACGAAACACCGACTTGCACCCGCTGCCAGGAACAACTGCCCCCGCTGGCGCTTCCTTCACACTTAAGGTACTGTGTCCCGCCTGGCTTCCCTTGCGACAGATCGTTCAGGGTGACAGTAAAGCCTCGACTTTCTAACCTGGGCTGGCCTGGGACAACCTAGCTAACTTTTCCTGACTTTAAATTCATGCTTTGTGTGCGAACTATCTACAAGACTCTTTGGGCATAACCCCACTGTGTGAACCTGGACCCCTTTCTGCTTGCTCTCTCCAAGAGTGGGCCTTGCAATTGACTTCCTTGCTCTCCAGTAGAACTCTGCCTATCCTGCCTTACTGTGGTTCTTTAAAAAGTATTGAAATTTGTGTGCTTCCATAACTGCCTTTTTCCCTCCCTTTTTAATAACTTGTTAGAGTGCCATCTTATGTTAAGCGCTCACCTCTGTCTGAAAATAAGTGGTGTTTCTCATTAAGACTTGTCTAATAAGTAATTAGGGTTGTATATATATAATAGTGACTGTGTGTTGAATTTACTTACCTCTTTGTGCTAGTGTAATCTGCAAGTGTGTCTTTAAATAAATAACTATATACTTTTACACCAAAGCTCTGGTCAGTGTTTGCTTGTGCTACTGTATCTCTGTACCTATTGTGCATACTCTATATACTGCCTAACTCATCTTGAGAGAAGTCCGACTGCTCAGCCACCGCTACCAAGTGAATCTGTGTGGTACAGACTGCCACCAAGTGGGTTTACTGCCAAACACCTGTATCTTTTGCAGTGGTCCCTAAGGGAACTGCACAGGTTGCTGCCTAACACCGACTTGCCTCGTCCTCTATAGGCTTCCTGTGATGAGGAGCGGGCCGCTTAGCGGTACGTAGAGGAGCCACCGCCGAATCCCTTGGAGGCACCCTGCTTGCACCAGTGCTCCGAAAGGACGGCCTTCGTTGCCAGAGAACGCCTAGGGCCCTAGCTGTGTCTCTGTCCGCCTTGATGGCTTGGAGGGACTCATCCACCGTTTTCCCAAACAGGTTGTTCCCGTTGAAAGGCATGTCCAACACCTTGGCTTGTACATCCTGGTGGAAATCCGTCGCCTTGAGCCAACCTCGTCGTCTAAGGCAAACGCTGTTGCCTAGCTGGCGGAAACCGGTGTCGGCAATGTCCATTGCCACCGTAATGGCATGGTCCGACGCCACTTCGCCTTCTTGCAAGATCTCCAGGGCCTCGGCCCTCTCGTCATCCGGTAGGAAGCCCAACAGGGGGGGGCGATCTTGTACCATAACTCCCTGTCGTAGCGGGCCACGATCGCGAGGGCATTGGCCGCCTTAATCGTTGTTGCCGGCGACGAGATAACTCGTTGTCCCATTGTGTCCAGCTTCTTCGCTTCGCCGTCAGGCGGGGAAGTTGACGTTGAGGCCGATGCCCCCCGCCTTCTTCTTGGCCGCTGCTGAGACGACCGAATCAGGGGTCGGTTGTGCCCTAAGGAACAAAGGGGCCGCGTCAGGGACCCGGTACTTCTTCTCGTGCCGATCCTTCTTGGCAGGCGCCATAGACTGGTTCTTGAGAAGGGTGAGACCCTCGTCCCAGATGTCATCCAGCAGAGGCACAGCGAGGACTGCCTTCCTCTTGGCCTTGCGACGTTGGTAAAGGAAACCTTCCTTCCTTCTCTGAGAGGCAGAGCTGAAAAAGCTCAGATGCCCTGGCGATCATTGCATGGAAAGATTCGATCTCGTCGGAGGGGGAGGCCCGGGCTCGCGATGGGCGCTCCGTCCCGTCATCGTCGTCAGTACCCGTCGTGGCCGTGTCCGCTCCCGTGTCATCCCCAGGGACGTGGGTAAAGGCCGAGCAGTCCGCGAGGGCTGAGAAGGCGGGGCTGGATGGATCCGTCTTCTCTTGTTCGGGGGGCTTCCCGTCGGGCCCGGCTCCGGTTCCTCCATCGAGCCTGGTTCCAGATCCTCCGTCGGTGGTAAGGGCAATCTCGTCCTCATCTCCGAACATAAGAATTGTATTGCCAACAAAATGGCCGCAGAGTTATCCAGCGGCTCCGGAAGCGACAGGTGACTAAGGACCCTCGCTGGTGCTGCCATCACTCTCATCGTCACCCTCATCAGGATCCCTCCCGTGGGGACGGACCTCTTCGATGCCCTCGTCGAGGCCCTCTAAGACTTCTACCAGCTCCTCCTCGGATGCGGTGTCCGTGTCCACAATGGCCACCGAGACCCCCCCCTCTTTTTCTGCCGGGGTCTTCACGGGGGTCTTTTCGATGGGTCTGAAAGAGGCTTCCCTCCGCGGAGGCAGGGAGTCTCTGGGCCCGAGGTCACCTCCACTGGTGTAGCCTCCACAGGCTGTGCCAGGGCCGCCGCGACTCCCTTGATAGAGGCCTTGGCTGGGTTAATCAAGGCCTTCACCGCCTTAGGCGTGCTTGAGGCCTTCACCTTGGGGGGGGGGGGGAGGGTCACCGCCTCACTCCCCTTCGGCCGAATCCTTAGAGATCGACCGGGGCCTCTCCAGAAGCTTACCCGGGTTCTCGGATTTCCTCTTCCCGAACCAGAGCGTTGGCTCGTGGTTGATGGTGCGGGGGAAGGTGCACCCTGCCTGGCAGCCGAAGAGCCTGACCGTTCGGCGCTCCTGCGGACTCGCAGTGCTTTACCTTCTGTTGGGCACTCGTCGCAGGGGCGCTCTCACAGGACTTAGAAGACCGCTCGGACGACTTCTTCTCACCCGACGGACTCCTTCCTTCCAGCCAGTTGGAGAGACGAAGGTGTCGGTCCCTGATGGTCCGTTCCGACATGTTCCTGCAAAACGCACAGCCCTTCTCCAATTGCGTTTTGTCCTCATGAAGGCAGTAGAAACATTTCGAATGCTCGTCCTCCTTGAACACATTCTGTAGCTGGCATCCAGGGCAAACCTGAACAGCTTTCCGGGCGTCGAGCTTCCTTTCTCCTGGGCCATGTTCGGGTAGGCCGCAGAAACTTCTGAAATCCCCCAAGAAGCGCAATTCGACGAAATCTTCACCCTTGAGGGGCGTAGAAAAAAATCCGACACGGATACCCGTTAATCGGCTGTAGAGACGGTGGAGCTTGAGGCTCTATTTGACTGAAAAATGAGATATTCTCTTTGAAAAAGTGTGAAAACGCAGCAAAAGCTCGAGAGCTAAACACGAGGACTTCCAACACTTGAGCGTGCAGTAAAAATCTGAAGATGGCTGCCAGTGGCGCGGCTTAGGGAGAGGGCAGTCATTGGCTGGGGGCAGTATGACCCAGAGACCAGTGATTGGTTGCTACTGAGAAAGTCAGATCAGAAACGAAACTGATACTTATTTTTTCTTTACCGAGGATTCCCGGCCTGATGACGGGGAATATTCATGAGCATGTGAATCCATGCCAGACCCCATGCTGGAGAATTGATCATTATACCCTTTAACCTGTTCCAAAAAGGACCCGGGGGCACCATATCGGGACATTATTAAAAACATAATTTCTGAAGGACCACAATCTTAGAGAGTGAGATCCGAGCAGCTAGGGAGGCGTGCCCGTGTCTACCTTCGGTTCTAAATATTGCAGGGCGGTGACAGATTTCTCCTCGTATAATCTAACAGGGGATGTGGATACCTGTATGCATAAGAAACGGATTTCCTAGGGGCACCAAGCAAAGGTATCACCAATGTCATGTGGGGAACCCCTGCCGTGAGTGGGAGTACTTCGGATTTTTGTCCAGCCCCCAATTTGGTGAGCTCCTCCATTACAGGGTTCAGGTTAGACTGAGGGTATTTGACATATCAATATATCGTCCGCGTACAAGGAGACTATTGTTAAGATGGATTTCCGAACTCTGACCTGGTGGGCAGAGGTTCAGGAGGCCAGCTGGGTTTCTTAGAACAGGGTAACCTTCTGGACAAGCCAGACCAATCAAGGTAGCTTGGCGGCGGTCAAGACTAAATCTCAGGAGGGGTGAGGGTGACTGAACGACCTCAATGAGCACACAGTAAAGGACACTTATTAAAAATACATATACATTTATTTCAAGGCCTTTGAGTTTCAACACAAATCAAATCACAGTAATACAATTAAGCCATCACAATCCTATCTAAATACATATATACAGGATCATTGGGGTCTAAAGGGTTAATGCACCAAATGGGTCAACAACCTAAAAGGGAAAGGAAACAGGCAGTGCAAATAATCTTTACTCCCTTCTGAATCCAACACACTCCTACCTAAGAGGCAGTCCAATCCCTACGAAGAGGAGGAGCCTAATGCTCAAATGTACATGCAATGCCAGCGCACGCGGTGGTTCAAATGGGCAAAACGGGGTCTCTTCAAGGGTCTGTAGAAACTCAGGAAGGAGGGTGAGGCGATGAATAGGTTCGCACTATTCGAGGAGGGTCTCCACTTGAGGGCAGAGTCGATTCCAAGAGTTGGGAATAGTTCGCACTAGCAGTGGAAAGGAGAGGGGGGCCCCCAGGGGCCACTTGTGCGTAAAAATGGATCGAGACGCTATGGGCCACCAGTTAGGGGTGTGATTACTCACCGCCCCCCCCCACCCCAAGCCAAGCCACTCCGGATCAAACTTCAGCAGTCGTGTCCACTTGGGTTGCAGATTCAAGTGCAGCAATTTGGCGGCTCTGCAGCTTTCAGTGACGAAGATACAGCAATGATTCCCAAACGGGACTGTGGCGATTTCTCCGCTCCTGGTGGATGGATCAGGCCAGCTTCACTGCAGCAGGCTTCGGGGGCACAAATGCAGCGCACCTGCAAAGTTAGTCACCACAGCTGGGCGACACAGTAACCGCATGTACTCTGATTCTGGCGCACTCGTCTCACTTCAGACCTGGGAATGCCAAGTGTACAAAATTCAGTGTAAGGGTGCCGTGAACGCAGAGTTAGTGATATACCAAGTTTCGAGGGCCTCCTCGAAACGGCGGCGGAATCAGGGCAAAGAGTCTGCGTAAGCTGGTCAGCCCACTGGTTGGCCCAGGGACATTTCCGAGAAGGCTTACTTGCAGGGTTTGATGAAGGTGCGAGAATAGTTGGTCCCACTATTCCAATGGGTCGAAGCGTCTTTGCAGACCTTCTAGGAAGACAAGATGCAGAGGGGTCCCATGGGATGACAGCAGGCTCAGGGTGCCAAACCTTCCAACGGGTCACCAGCGGTTCCTCGACTCTGCTTCTTAGTTTCAGGATACTTGGATCCTATCCTTCGTTCAGTGAAAACTCCAGAGATTGACATGGTATGGGGTTTTGGGGCCTTCTCTTATCCAGAATCTCCTTAGCGCCAAAACGAAGAGGAGCCAATGGGAGATCTGCTCACATACTTGCTTACCATACGTGGACCAATCACGGACCACAGTGGTCCCAGGCATTCACAGCACTCCAGACTCTCTGGCACCCAGGATGTTTATTGGAACCAGACATTCCAGCCCACATCCTGGAAGAACATACACAAGTCATGCAGAAGCCCACGAAAGCTTGGCGTTTCGCAGGAGAATGCATGCCCAAATGAGGACTGACCCGGGTCGGCTCGACCTGGGGGAAGGGGCAAGATGGCCAGAGGACAGGACAAAGAACCTCGTGGCATGGCCATTTTGGAGCCAGGCCACCTATACGTGTCAAATGCGGTAATCGCTGTTTACCTGGCAGGAAAGGGTTAAAAATATATGAAATGATAAGCTGCCACCAGCCCTGTCCGAGGCACATCTGCAGTTCTCCTAAATAATTCCTTCGAGAGTATCTAGGGCCTTTGGAAATGACTAATAGACCCAAGTGTACTGTACTGGAAGGTACATTGTACACTTGTTACATGTTGCAGAAAAGTTGCAACATTGGAAAGGATTAAGGGAAAAAATGTCTCCCAGTACTGACCATCTTAAGGGCATGTCAGTTTCCCCATAAAAAGTGAGGGGAAAAGCCCAGAGGAGTGTTAACATCAGCAAAAAGTTGGGGGTACACAACTGGATGGAAAATTACACATAAATGGGAATCTTTCCTAATACTATAGACAGAGGCATTGCTAGGGGGTGGCTAAGGGGGCTATAGCCCCTGGCATTTTGGTTGTAGCCCCAGATAGAATCTAAGGAGCTACAACCAAAAGGCTAGCTAGCCCCTAGTCCCTACAGTTTCGACATTAGCGTAGCCCCGGGTCTTTTCCAGACCTAGCAACACCCCTGACTATGGACGTGTGTGACTGGAGTGTTACCCTTCTATGGGCATGGTATTCCCTCAGGGTGCATGCCACTGGCTCGATAGCTAGGGCAAACAAGATCGGGGAGAAAGAGCAGCCTTGTCTGGTGCCCCAGGAAGGATGAATGGGTACAGATTGAATACCATTGGTGTATACCAGGGCCAACGGTGCCGTGTATAGTAAGCAGACCCAATGTAGGAACGTGGTGCCCATACCCGCTCGGCGCAGAACTTCAAACAAGAACGGCCATTCAACCGAGTAGAATGCCTTTTCTGCGTCCAGTCCCACCACTACCATTGGTACCTCCGGGTTCACATTGTGGCTCACGGAAAAAGGTCTCCTTAGATTGTTTTGCGTGGAGCAGCATGGAATAAATCCTGCCTGCTTGGTCCGGGAGAACCAGGCTAGGCATGTGGGGCAGAAGCCTTTCAGCAAGGAGTTTTGCTAAAATCTTATCCGTGTTCACCAGCGATAGGGGCTTATAGGATGAACGCTTCTTGGGGTCCTTATCTGGCTTACGGAGAACAGTCACTAAAGCTGTCCTGGTGAGAGCACACCAGACGAGCTGGCTGCCTCATACATGCTGCGTAGTCGGGGGGGATAAGCAGTCGGGAAGGCTTTATACAATTCAGCTGTGATGCTGTCAATCCCGGGGGCTTTACCATTAGGGAGGGAACAAATCACATTTAGAAATTCTTCGTCCATGGGAGGGGGGGGTTCATTTAATCGCATTCCGTCCTCAGGGTCCATCCGCCCCAGGGCTACCCTGTCTAGGTATTGTACAATATTGTCGTGCCCCGCTGCACACTGGGTCATGTAAAGCTTCTCATAGTAATGTCGGAATGCGTCATTAATCTTAATGGAGTCCCTGGAAAGCACCCCCTCGGGCATCTCAATTTCTAATATTGGGTTTACGTGATGATCCGGTCGGATGGCCCATGCTAGGGTCCTACTTGGGCGAAACCCTCCCCTCTCCCCGTATCTAGTGGCTGCAATTGGATCCCACAGAAATCTTTCTTCTCTGTCCATCAGCAGACAGATCTCTTGTTTTTTGTCTTCCAGGGGAGCCTGGAGTTCAAGGGAATCCCTCTGGGGTGGATAATTCCTTTTCTTTGAATAGAATGGTACTGCGGATAGTCTTTAAGACTCCTCTCTCCTGGGATATACACCAGCCCCGAATGTATACTTTAAACATTTCCCAGACTACTCTGGGGTCCGGGACAGAGTCTGCGTTCAGTTGGAAAAATTCAGAGATTGTGGGGCTGGCGGGACTCGTAACGTGGTTTGTATTATTTCACTGGCAAACATGTTTTCTTGCTTCTGCATTGCTTCAAGAACGGTATTGAAGAAGGTGCCAGCTAGAACACCAAATTAAAGGTTCCATTACGGCACCACGAGAGGAGTCAGAAGAAAGGTATGTGTGAGCCCTTTCAGGAACTGCATCAATGGGAATTGTGAAAAAGGTATCCCTGTGCATGCGCTTGAAGATGGAGGGCGCCGCAAAATATCCTTTAATGGTTTTTATCTTGAAACCTTGCCTGGCAAGATGCAACAGTAATGACAGGACCTTTGAAGTCTCACACAGAAAAGGATCAAAACCTTCAGCTCTGCATCAGCAGCAACATATCTTCCTACAGCAGCAGTACAGTGTCTTTGTTGCCAGTCTTCTGGATAAAAGCACAGCTCCATAGGTTCTTTGGGTAGATCGCAATCCCTATACATAAACCTCTTCATAGCCATGCCTGCTGGTTCAGCGTACTAATTCCCGGGCGAAGAACCAGGCCTCCCTCTTGAGAGAGAAAACCGTCTCTGGTGAAGATGCAATGGAGGACAAATGGTACTACATCCTCCCAGGGCAATCAGGACGATTGTAGTTCCTTACGTCCTCAGCCTCCTGATCACATGAGGAATTACAGGGATTTTTGTGTATTCATAAAGCTATGGAAGGCTCCATTCTATCAGGAAAGCTACCCCCCATTGCTAGTCTGAGGAAATCCTAGAGAGCGGGACAAACCACACTTCTTGTTGGAACTGGATGTGAAGGGATCTACCCGACTGGTTCCCCAAAGGGTACAAATCTCCAAAAGAACTTTGGGGACAGCTCCCACTGGAGAGACTGAGTCCTGCCTGCTCTGGGCATCTGCAGTCATTTTCTCAATTCCGGTTAGGTGAACTGCTGACAAAGAGATCTTGTTTTTCAATGCCCAAAAAGTTGCATTGCCTCCCTGCACAGGGGAGAGACCCCTATACCACCCACCTTGTTTACATAGGGCATGGCCGCTGTATCGTCCGTCATGATCAGGTCAGTCTTCCCCTGTATAGAAGGAAGAAAAGCCATCCACACCAGTTTAATTGCCCTCTGCTCCAACAACAGGTCTATGTCGAGTCTAGACTCTGCCAGGGACCACAGCCCGCTCACTGTCGGCTCCTTCAGATGAGCGCCTGTAATGCTTGTGACTAAAACATGGCATCTGTGCACAGTGCATTTTGGGTGCTTCCAGAGTTCTAATGGACATTCTCCTTAGGCCTCAGTGAAAGCTGCATTTGATATGAACTCTTAACGTGGTTTGTATTATTTCGCTGGCAAGGACCTTTTCTTGCTTCAAAGACTGTTTTGAAGAGGGTGCCACTAGTTTGTGATAAGGTTGCGAAGGAATCTAGCAAAGCTAAAGCGCTCTCACAAGAAAGTAGTGTATTGCCTCCTGGGGATTGTCATGGGTCACACATGCCGGGGACCCCATTAGAACTGTTAACAGATATAAACTTTGAAAGCCAGAAAGTTCTGGAAAATGCCATGACGCATTTATGGGAGTCTTGACTCCAAGGGCACTGGAACGGTCTGGCCTAAAGCTTCTGTGGGAGAGTGGACGCACTGGTCCGACCGTTTATGCAAAATCTCTGCCTGCCTGGTTTTCAGGGTTTTTCAGTGCCTGACCTGCGAGATGAGGGATTCTTTTGCAGTTTCTTCAACAGTGAAGTATTTTTTTTTTAGACTTTTCACATTCCTTATATGTGTACCAAATAGACATCAATTTATTATTTCTACTGCATGTATTCATTCATGTATTTTTTTGTGAATAAAGGGTTGTAAAGAGCCATTTTGCCATTTAGCTGAGTGTTTGTGTATACGATTGCCCTTCAATGTGTATGTTTTTTTCCTTCATGTGTGGTGGGGCTGTGAGATATTTTCTGTGCACTTGTGAAGCAAAACTGTGCCTCAGCTGTTCAAGGAGGCATCTGTAACTACAGTTGACTTTGGCCATGGTTGCCAAAAAGGGTCCCCCACCATTAAGTTACCTCTGCACATCAACCAGAGGAGGTTCTGCGCGCCCCCATTAGGGACCCGAATATGGTTTATCATGTTGCCAGTGCACTGACCATTGAGACCCGAGGGCCCACTGAAGTGACTGCATTTGCAGTTGGGCCACTGGCACCAGAATAATGCAGAATGCCATGAGACCTAGCAACAGTAATAAGTCTAGGGCTGGCCGAAAGGCATTTATAAATTTGGTGACCATCTGTTGGATGTGCAGAGCCCTGTCCTTAGTAGAAAAATACTTCCTAAAGCAGGAGCCCAGGATTGCTCAGATGAACTTGGGTATTTGAGTGGGCGTCATATGGGACTTCTTAAAAGTTGCAAGAGAAGACCAGTCTGTGCAAGAGGTGACGTGTGCGGCTTAGCTGTTCCAAAGCCTGATCCAGGAAACGGGCTCCGATCAGCCAATCGTCCACAGGGGGAAGAACAAATTACTTACCCCTGGTAATGTTCTTTCGACTGGATGAACCTCCCCCGTATTCCTCATCCTCGATATACGCCGATATCCTGCTTGCAGCTTGTAAACTTTTGACAGGAGAGGGCATATGGTGCCATTGTCGTCGACTTTGTGTCCCTCAACAGCCTGTTTGTCCTGAGTAGGACGTTGGCATTTGTATAAATGGTATGCACCGCGTCCTTTTCCTCAGTTTAGGTTTTCCCCTCTCACCAGCAAAGCAGTCTCGAAGATGAGAAAGACATGAGCGTTAACGGAGATGAAGGTGTAAATCACAGAAACTCTCTCCTGACAGAAGGGTAGGATAGGAGGGGTGATTAGGACTACACGGGAGGAACATCCATTCCAAAAAACATTACCAGGGGCAAGTAATTTGTTCGCCGAATGGATTGTGTCCTCCCACGTAGTCCTCATCTTTGATAGACTCCCATAGCAGTGGGACATGGGAAAGGAGAGTATTTTTGATTTACGCTGTGTAACAGCTTTTTCAAATATGTTTTCCTGGCCAGATAGGGAATTCAAGTAATAATGCTTTGTGAAGGTATGCACCGAAGTCCAAGTGGCGGCATTGCAAATATCTTGCACCAGCAGCCCCCTCAAAGGGTTGACGAAGTGGCAACTGCACTAGTCGAATGAGCTCTTAAGCCATCAGGAATTTGTTTTCCTGGCAGATTGTAGCACTCGGAAATACACGTGATTGTCCATCGAGACAGCGCTTGTTTAGTCACCGCTTGTCCCATGCGATGGCCCGAATAGCCAACATAAAGTTGGTCATCCTGTCTCAATTTAGTGAGTTTATTGATATAAAAGCTTAACGCTCTCTTAGGGTTCAGTCTGTGGCGTCTTTCCTCCTCTTTAGATGGATGAGGAGGGTAGAAAGCAGGTGCGGAGGTTGAGGGTCCTGATTTCTGGGTGAAGAATGCGACCTCTCTGGGGGGGAGGGGAGGAGTTGAAATGGAGGGCAGATGGACCTTTCCAGAAGTTCTGGGTACCACGTACTACTTACCCAAACCAATCGGGATCATGGATTTCCCGAACGTTCTCAACCTCCTGTCCTGAGAACATGAGGAATGACAGGACAGGTGGAAACTCATACAGAAGTGGAAATTCCCAGTCCACTACGAACGCATCCCCTAAAGCTCCTATGTGAGGAAACTCCCTGGAGCAGAATAGGTTGCACTTCCTGTTGACACTGGACACAAACAGACCTGCTTGAGGGGGGTTCTCAAAAGGACGAAGATCTCTTGAAGGACTTCTTGAGCTAGTTCCCACTTGTGGGAAACTGCTCTGCCTGCTCGGAGCATCCGCTGCTGTGTTTTCCTCACCAGCCAGGTGAACTGCTGACAGATTCCCTCCTGTAGTGCACAGAACCAGAGCTGCATTGCCTCTCTGCACAGTGGTAGTGGCCCCACACCACCTCTCTTGTTGAGGTAATGCACGCACACTGTGTTGTCTGGCATTATCAGCGCTAGTCTGAATGCCCTATGCTCTGAAAAATTGATGTGCAGTTTGGACTCTGACAGAGACCAACATCCGCTGATTGTCAGTCTGTTGGTATGTCCCCCTTAACCATATAGGGAGGCATGGGGTAATCAGACCTGGCTCTGTGGGTGCAAAACGGGAAATAAGAAGAGTCGGACTCAGGGAGGGAATAGAAGGAGCAGATAGTCTAGACAGGTGTCTAGAAACTTTAGCTCTGTAGACGTTTTGGACTACAACTCCCATCAACCCTAGGCAGAATATTTACCAGTGAAGGATCATGGGCGTTTTAGTACAAAATGTCTGGAGAGCCACAGGTTGCAGACCGCTGGTGTAGAGGAAGCACATTTAGGATAATGTACAAGTGTTTGTTTCTGCTCCATTTTGACATCCCACCAGAATTGGATTGGCGGAGAGAGTAAGGAAAAAGACTAACAATGTAGACCTAGTCTGTGTTAGGCAGAGCTAGGTGATAGTGAAAAGTGAGTAGCTGCATGATGAGCAAGAACTGGGCTCAAGCGGGCCTTTGAAATATGGAAGCAGCTTAAAAGATGTGGGAAAAGTACACACTTTCCTAGATCCGACCAACAGGACGTTAAAACTTGACACTGCAGTTGCATATGCTGTGAATCACAGCGGACTCAAGAGTTGAGCTTTCAGATGAAAGGGGAAGAACAACTGGCAGCCTACGGAGCACCACCTGAGTAATTGAAGGTTGACAAAGTAATTAATGAAAAGGAGTAGGGCATTCTAATATTTCATAGCAAGACCGGGTAGCGATAGTCTGAAATATCAGCCAAACACATACACTTGGACAAAGTTTGCTGAGGAGGTTCTGTTCTGTAGACATGTGTACTCAAAAGAGCCATAAAGGGTCAGAGAAAAGGATGTTCCACTGGCGAGTTAACATTAGTAGCTGGGGTACAAACTACCCAAAATTATGTGCACCTGATCCAACAGGGCTTTAGTTACTTACTACTTAAAATGTACTATTTGAATATTGTTTCTACATAAAACTCTAAACAATAATCTTAAAACGAATTCCAGCTGAAAGGCTGTACAGCCTTCCAGGGTATCCACCGAAGGAGCAGAAGAAAGAGGAACTCCATGAGTATCTAAGCTGCCTGCAATGAGGAGACCCATATAGGGGTTAGGGAAGGATTGTCAATAGACACAAATGTGAACCTAAACAAATCCCATTTTGAAAGAGGATGGGGTAGGATATCTGTTGACAGAAAGACATCCACTAAAAGATGAAATGCATATTCTTGCCCGATAGTCGGAACATAAATCTCCAAATGCTGCGATAGTTACAACTAATCTGTGATTTTATTTTGCTAAACAAACATATTTCCAGAATATTCCCATTATTACTGAAAAGCATAAAGTGTGAAGCTACATACAGTTTCCAAATATCTGGGCAGCTCTGGCGAAGTTAGATATTAGAATAAAAGCCTGAAACACCTGTCTCTTTGCACGGCTGCCAGATTAAGAGCAACAGCATTAAAACTGAATCAAAGAGCTTTCATCCACTACAAAGCATAACTACCATCAACACAATAATACAATTTCAAAATATGCCCAGAAGTTCTAAAGACAACTGTGCGTCATCTCCTTCCCTTGTGGGCTTGACCCATATTAAGCTATCTGTACGACCTAGTAATTTAACCCCTCAAGACTATGCAAAAAGGACGAGCATACTCGTCTGTAGCTTTTTTTAAATGGAAGTTTAGTCTGAAATAATTAATCTTGCCTGAATAATACTTTATGTATAGTTCGAAGAAAGGTATCTTTTTATATTTACCTGTGAAGAGGAAGAATATCAAAACCATTATCATTGTGTAACCAAAGTACAAAATTGTACTGGCTGTTCCTGTAATTTGCAGTTCAGAAAAAAAATAATGTACGGCATAGACAAGAAAATAAACTGCAGTGAATCCACTGGTAAGAAAGGAACGCCACTGCCAATGATAATCCTGTGCGGAAAGAGAAGAAAAAAAAAGTCAATTTAAAAATAGTATTCACTTCAACACGCGTAACATTTCATGTAATCATGTCAAGAATTTTAAACATTTTCAAATGTTAAGAGATGAAGACCAGGCTACGTAGTTGTGTATAAACCTATGAACAGTCTTTCCTCACCCCACCCCACCCCTCCTATTGGCTCAGAACTAGTCCTAGATCACATTTAAAAAGATGGTTAGCATCTCATTTCAGTTTTTGGACCACCCACAGTTGGGAGAAGGGGGAAGGGGGGAAGAGAAGCACTGAAACCGTATACAAAAAGAATGATCTACCTTCAGTAATCTTTGATGGATAATTTCTCCCATAGATTCCTTGCATCGGATGTGATGACTAACATTACATATCTGCAATAATCGGATTCTTTTATCTGCTTAGATGCACATGCTTTGCATAGGCTGACATCCATCTAATGGTTGGTGCCTAGTATTATAGGATTCATTTTAGATTTTCAAAAGACGTAGTTGGGGCATTTCTGATATACTATCCCCACTTTGACATGTACTGTACCCATGACTCTTGACATCTTGAGGGCCTCAGATTATTTTTATGACCTGAGGTTGCATGGAGTGTACAGTGAAATATGAAATTATAAATTACTCACCGTAGTGACTAACGTACTCTTAGTCCTAGTCCCCTTTCTTCCATACTGCATGGGCATCCCTTCCTAGGGATGGGAGACGGAACCTTTTTCACCAGAAAAAACCTTCCCCTTTAAATTTAGAGGCATGCAGGGGTGTGGCCCTGGGAGCATGCGCTGCCCTGACTCCGCCCTCTGGCGCCACACCTCAGTCCCCATAGACGCATCGACAATAGATTAACATTGCCCAATAACACCAGTATTATTATGGGGGAGGATGGTGGGACGTATGGAGGAAAGGGGACTAAGGACTAAGAACAGTCCCGCCCGCTTTCCTCCATACTGCATGGGCGATTACAATTGAGTGTAGCCCCAGGGTGTAGAGGAGACCCTCCTTAAGCAAATATGTTTCTAAGAATAGCCTGTCCAAATGATCTAGAGCCGTCATCCAAACAGTGGTGTTTGCAGAAAGCCGAAGGGGCGGCCCATGTGGCCGCCCTGCTTAGGATTTGCCAGGGGATATGCCACTGGAAAGCGATGGCCGTTGCCTTGGCTCTGACCGCGTGGGAGTGCATATTGGCCGGCAGTTGCTTATGCTGTCCCTCGTAAGCTTCTTTGATAGCCGAGACCATCCAACGGGCTATGGAGACCTTGGAGGCCCCGGTCTTCATCCGCTGTAAGGTGACAAAAAGTGCGTACGACTTGCGGAAGCCCTTGGTCCTGTCCAAGTAGTATTTCAGGCCATGCCCGACATCAAGGCAGTGCAGAACCTCGTCTTTGGGCTCAGCAAAAACCATAGGCAGCACAATTTCTTCGTTCAGATGGAATGTGGAAGGCACCTTAGGTAGGAATGCTGGACTTCTTTATCCCTATGAAAGGTAGCATATGGCTCTGAGGCGACCAGCGCCTGGATTTCGCCGATTCTGTGAGCTGATGTGAGGCAGATTAGCAAGGCTGTCTTAATGGTGACCAGCCTGATGTCCGCGGACACCATTGGTTCAAATGGTTTGTGCGCTAGGGTACCCAAAACTATGTTGAGGTCCCACACAGGGTGTAGCCTCTTGATGGGCGGGTAGAGCCTGGCGAGACCCGTCAAATGCTTCTTGACAATCGGGTTGGAAGAGGAAAAAAAAAAAATGGAGTTTCTGTAAACCCCAATGGCTGCCAGGTAGGTGCGGTAGGTGTCTACCTGCACACCTGAATGGGCGAGATGCGCCGAGAAGGAGAGCACGTCGTCCAGGGTACATGCCAGGGGGTTGATACCCTTAGTCTGCCCAGTGGCAGAACCTCGTCCACTTGCTCCTATACTGGGCCCTGGTAGACTTGCTTCTGGCGCCCTGTATGATCTCCAGATTAGCCTGGGAGAGGCTGAGGTGACCTAGCGTGACCTGTTCAGGAAACACGTTGTCAGGGCTAGTTTCTGTGGAGCGGAGTGGATGACCCTGCCCCACTGCTGTGCCAGATGATGCACTGGGCCCGTCAGAAGGCAAATGGGAGGCCTCTATGAGAGGCTGAGCAGCTCAGAGAACCATGGCCTGGCTGGCCACCATAGCACTATTAGAATGATGCTGAGGTGGGGAGATTCCTTGATCTTGCATATCACCCTGTCCATCAGCGGTGTGGGCAGGAAGGCGTATGCGGTCATTCCACCCCACAGAATCTGGAATGCATCACCCATGGAGCCTGGGCCCTGACCCTGCCAGGTGGTGAACAGTTGGCACTTCCTGTTGTCCCAGGAGGCAAAGAGGTCCACCTGGGTGTCCCCATTTGCAGAAGATCTCCTGCAGTACTAGGTCGTTCAACTGCCACTCAGTTGTCCGCTCCCAGTCTGCTGAGCTGGTCTGCCTCCAGGTTGGATTCCGCCAGCAGGTGGACGGCCGTGAGGTAGATGTTCTCCATGGTCCCAGAGGGACGTGTCATGCCTTCTTTCCCTCGAAGGCGGTTGCGGAGGAGGGAGACTGGGAAGCGCCCTTCCTCTCCCCTCCACACCCCTTTTTGTTGCTTGCGCTGATGCTGGGTCGGCAAACGGTCAGGCTGCCTGTACCTCTGCTCTTGGAAGCCGCGGAACCCTTCGTATGTACGTCCCTTGTCTGAGCACTGCTGTGAATGGGTGTATGCTTTGGGCGTGGTCTTTGTAAGGATGGATAAAGACTTGGCCGTTTGTGAGCAGTTTTTCTTTTTGTCCAGCTCCTCGTCCGTGGTGGAGTGGAAGAGGTCACCCCCTCCGAAAGGAAAGGTCTAAGATGCGTTGCTGGACATCTGGGTTGAATTTCGTAGCACGGAGCCAGGGTGTTCTTCTCATGTCCGTGGCAATGCATATGGCCCGGCCAGAGGAGTCCATGTGGGCCACGGTGGACTCCATGATGTCTTGTGCCATCATCTTGGCCTCTGCCTCAGCCTTGAATTGCGATTGGCTCTGCGCCGGAAGCTCTGGGAGGAAATTTGCAATTTCCTGCCAAAGCCTCTGGTTAACTGTTGCAAGTAGGGCATCCGCGTTGGCCACATGAAGAAGCAGGGACGTGTTGGAATACAGCTTCTTCCCTCGAAATCTTCTCATCCTTGCCTAGCAGCGCCGCTGAGGACTACTGAGGCTTGGAGTATAGTGATGCCACAGCAATCCTTGAAGAGTGCGGCTGAGGGTGGGCCGATAGCAAGAGTGTATGTCCCTCCATCTGCCTGTACTTGGCGTCCAGGCGTCGATTGACCAGCTGGACCGAGTGGGGCTTGAGCCAGCTCTTTTTGGCCAAGACGACCAAGTCTTCTGCATCAGGATCCCCATTCCTGATGTGGGACACAGCGCAAGTACTTCGGCAAGGACGCCCTGCTGGTTGCTCAACCTCGGGTTGAGGAAGGCCCAAATACTCTGCCAGCCCTGCAAGACATTCGTGGAAAGGCCTTGTCTGAGGACTGTCAGGATCCTCATCCTTGTGCACAAGAGGGTCCTGTTGGTCTGGAGCTGGTGGAGGGTAGCTGGGAGCTGAAGGCTGGGGTGTGGAGACCGGAGGCTGCAGAGGAGGCCGATACAGAACCGCCTGCACAATCAGTTGGAGGGCCGGAGCGGGCAGCTGAGGCCGCACAGGGGCGCCTGTACTGGGGCCTGCGGCACCGGAGCCATTGGTGTGAGCACATCACTGATGGCGTCTGACCCCCATCCGAGGAGATTTCATGAGCCCAAGAACCTTTTTAAAAAAAAATCTGTCCTCACAGACAGGGGTGGTAGGCGATATTGACGGCATAGCGGGCGGCTGCTGGAGCAGTTGCGTGCCCTGCTCATACGGACGCAGCGGGAACCTGCCCTGCACAAATTAAAGGTAGGCCGTAGGCCACATACCTGTGAAACCAGTCCCATCATGACACACATTCCTCCACCTGCTCCCTGCCTTGGTCCGGTATCGGGCGGATGTCAGGAATGTCTGGCGTGGCGGCCATTTTGTTGAGCTGCCTTCCACATGCCTACGTCGTGTTGCTCGGCTCACTGGGCCCCACCCGGGACTCTTGAAAGCAGATCATGGGGCCTACCCTGTTCCTCAGGCCTGGTAGGCGCTTCGCTCTCAGCGGATTTGCCGGTAGAACTGCATATAGGCACCCCGTCCGACATGCTGCCAGTACAAGGGCGTGGCCCCTTGGGTGAAGACCCAGTAAAAGAACCTTCCGGTCCCTCAGCACTGTCCCCAGGAGGATCCACTGACCCCTCGGCCTGTCAGCCGGTAGCTGATGTAGTCTCAGTACTCGTGCTGGTATGAGGACCTAAGCGGTCCCTACAGCACGGGCAAGTCCTTGGGAAGGAGTCTTCCTTGCGGGGTGCGCTGGAAAAGAGCGGCCCTACCTTGGGCTTGCATCGATGATAGAGGAAGTCCTTTAGGTCCTTTGGAGGCGATCTCTGGAAGAGCTCCATCCACATGGCTAGTCTGTTCTTCAGAGACCTCGAGCAGTGCGCGTTGCACGTGGTACAAGCTTGCCAGCCGTTGTCTAGGCCAAGGCAACGTAGGAGCGTGACGCCTGACGACGGAGTACCTGAATGATAAGAAGACAAAAAGACAAGAGAAGAAGTATCTGCGTGTGGAATTACATGGCCGAAGCCAAACCCAGGAGCGCTGGTGAATTCAGCTTGTTCCTGTCGACACGGAAAAGACGAATGAGGTGTGGTGGCGGAGTCAAGGCAGCGCATGCTCCCAGGGTTGCACCCCTGCATGCCTCTAAATATAAAGGGGAAGAAGGTTTTTTCAGGTGAAAAAGGTTCTGTCTCCCGTCCATAGGAGAGGACGCCCATGCAGTATGGAGGAAAGGGGACAGGACGTAAGAGTATGAAGAATTGTTTTGAAAAAAACTCACATAAAACCTGTTGTCTATGGTACCTTCTACTCAAGAGGGGAGGATTTCGGCAGATACAAGCATCAGAAAGATTATTACAGGTATGTAATGTTTGTCTTCTGAGGCTTGTGGATTCACTTGGAATCACACATGCTTTGCATAGACTAGAAAGCAGTGTCAGACGGAGGTGGGTTGATGGAAGGAACAGACACAAATACATGTTTTAGCACTACCTGTCCCACCTGGGAGTCAATTATGACTTGAGTCAACACAACGTTGTGTGAAAGTGTGCACTGAGCTCCATGTGGCTGCCTTGCAGGGAGTCTCCAGTGGCACATTTGCAATGGATGCTAATGTAGCCCCTTCACGCAGTATGTAGCATGCTTTAGGTGTAAACAGCAGTGTTCTGTTAAACAATGTAATACCACTGTATGCATCTTACTATCCATCTAGAATTGGTAGCCTTTGAGACAGGATCTTCTGCTCTCCCGGCTGCTAAAGACACAAACAACTGGTCTGTCTGAGTGGTTTTATCTTGTTGGGGTAGCACATGACTGCTCTTCGAACATCTATTGTGTAAGGTGCTCTTTGGCTAGAGTTCTGTGGATTTTAAAAAAAGCTGTCAGTTCAATGGGTTGATGGACATGGAATTTAGAAATATACTTTGGGGAGAAGCATGGGTGCGTTCTTAAGACCACCTTTTTTTTTTAACTTGTTTATTTATTAACAGTGCACAGAAGCAAGCATGATAAACTTACATTTGTTACAGACAACATATGACATTCGAAATGCCCCCCTCCCCTAACCCCCACACCTGCAGAAGGCATTGTTCCCGGGCCTCATTCCGTTCCGCCAGGTGGCGTGCTGTTCCCCATAGAATGGAGATCGTTCACGATCAGGCGCGGCTTAAAAGTAAGCACCGGATATTTCTGGTCATAGTCTAGGACCGGGCCCCAGACGTCCAAGAAACGATAGAGTCTGCCCGCCTTAGCTGCCGTGACCTTTTCAGCTATTAGGATGTCCCAGAGTTTGATCCACCAAAGGGGCTGAGGGGGCATTTCGCAGTTTTCCAGGTGCGGGCTACTGTGATTTTGGCGGCCAGCAAGAGTTGAGTGATCAGCGTGGCCCTCCTCCCCGTTCTCGAGTAAGCGTCAGGGTGCGGGATCCCAAGGAGGACCTGTTCGGGAGTTAGCGAAATGGTTACTTGGGTAATGTCTTTTATAGTGGCGAGGCATTGGGTCCAAAACTCCTTTACCTTAGGGCAGGTCCACCACATATGGAAGTAGGATCCCAAGTGGCCGCATAAACGCCAGCAGTGGGGGTCCAGGGCTTGTTGGAAGTGGTGAAGACGTGAGGAGGGGTGGGGGGTGGGGGGTGGGGGTAGTACCATCGCAAAAGCAGTTTGTGGGCGCATTCCCGGTTGGTGATGCAGCGGGATGTCGTGCGCGTCCTGGTCCAGATATCCACCCAGGATTGGTCCTCTATAGCGTGACCCAGATCCGTCTCCCACAGGGACATGTAGGAGGGTTTAGAGAGGAGGGGGTCGTCCAGCAGTAGCTTGTAGAGGGCGGAAATCTTCCCTCGGGCAGGCAGGTCAGCCGATGTGAGTTCCAGGGGAGTAAGAGGCCGAGTTGCTGCCATCCGGGTCTGGGGGTTGGAGCACCTGTGTCTTAGTTGGGCATAGGAGAATCTGTCCGACTGCTAGCTGACAGGAGGATTTACATTGTTCGTAGTCAAGGGAGGTGTCTGCTGCGAAGAGCTGTCCAAGCGTTTCAAGGCCTCCTGCAACCCAGTTTCTGAAGTTCGCTGGACGAGCTCCCGGGGAGAAGGCCGGGTTGTGGAAGATCGGGCAGAGCGCGCTCGGGTCGCTTGGGATCCCTCTGTATCTGCGGGCCCACTCCCATGCCTTTAACGAGTTTTTGGTGGCCATCAGCACATCTGGCCAGCTCCGACGCAAAGCGTTAGGGAGGAACGGGAGGAAGCAAAGAGGCAGGGGTAGGCGAGATTGTTCGATGTCCACCCACTTTGGGCAACCTGAGGCCA
Organism: Ambystoma mexicanum; assembly: GCF_040938575.1. Lineage (NCBI taxonomy): Eukaryota > Metazoa > Chordata > Amphibia > Caudata > Ambystomatidae > Ambystoma > Ambystoma mexicanum. Next base: position 850,361,822 of record NC_090939.1, read on the forward strand.
GTCCCCATGCCTGGAGATGGGCCAGCTGCGCTGCGATATGATATACTTGCGGAGGTCCGGGACCCCCAGCCCTCCCAGTCTAGAGCTGGCCATCATTGCTTTCCGGGGAATCCTCACTTTCTTGCTCTTCCATATAAAGTCAATCAATTACCGTTGAAGCTTCATGATGGGGGGGGGGGGGGAGGGCGAGATTGAGACGGGAAGGGAAGCACAGGCATATAGGAAGCGGGGAAGGAGGTTCATTTTGCAAGTTGTTATACGGCCCAGCAGGGAGATTTCCTGCGACCGCCAGCGCGTGAGGTCCTTCTCCAATTCCTCGAAGAGCGGGGGGAAGTTGGCCTGGTAGACTTTTGTTGGTTGTGCTGGGATCTGGACCCTCAGGTATGGGATTGCTTGGGTGCTCCATTGGAACGGGCTTTGCTTCTCCAGGGCGACCCTTTCGTCCGCGCTCAGGCCCACACCGAGGGCTATTGATTTTGAGAAGTTGATGGCGAATCCCGCTACCACGTCGAAGCTATGGAGCTCCCCCAGAGCTGCCCTCAGGGAGGATTGGATGTTTGTGACGGTTAGCAAGACGTCATCCGCGTAGAGGGCGATCTTGTGCTGGGTGGCGCCTATCTTTGGGCCGCTTATCAGTTGGTTTGTCCGCACCCGTTGGGCCAACGGTTCCATGACCAGGGCGAAAAGCAGGGGGGACAGGGGGCATCCCTGCCTCGTTCCGCAGGTAGGAAGGATAGGGTCCGACAGGCGGCCGTTAACCCTGAGCCTGGTTTTGGGAGCTTGATAATTTGCCAGGACCATTTTCCTGAAGATTGGGCCAATGCTGAAGGCTTCGAGGGTCAGGGTAAGAAATGACCAGTCCACCTTGTCGAAGGCCTTGGTCCTGTCCAGGGCAAGTAAGGCCAGCTGCTGAGAATTTCTTGTGGTCACCTCTATGAGGTTCAGAGCTCTGCGAATGTTATCTTTCGTGGACCGGTAGTTGATGAAGCCGGTTTGGTCTGGGTCTATGATGTTCGGTAGGACTGGAGCCAGGCGGTTAGCCAAGATCTTTGAATAAATATTAGCGTCCAAATTGAGCAGGGAAATTGGTCTGTACGAGCTGTTCTCAAGGGGGTCCTTTCCGGGCTTTAAAGCGAGAACGGTAATGGATTCCTGCATGGACGGAGTGATTGTTCCGGTAGTCGCAAATAAATTGAAGAGGCGAGCCAAGGGAGCCACCAATTGGGGACGAAAGAGTTTATAAAACCGGGTGGTGAAGCCGTCCGGGCCGGGGGCCGTGGGTTTCAAACTCTTTATAGCCTCTTCCACCTCCTCCTCCTCCGTGATGGGCGTTTCCAGCTCCTGGCCAACCTCCGGGGTCAGGCATGGAAGGGCCGCCTTACAGATGTATGCACGCTGCGCTTCCAAGTCCCTTGGGACCGCTGTCATAGTCTCGGATTGATGGGCCGCGGCTAGCTGGATTTTCTCTTGGTCTGCATAATGCACCGACCCCTGTGGGTCACGAAGGCCCAGGATGGATTTCCGAGTCTTCTCCCTAGATAGCTTGCTGACCAGAAGCTTGTTACAAAAATCACAAAATTGTGTCCCCACAGGAAATAAAATAATGGTGATGCAGTACATCCATTACCGATGCTCACCTTATTTTCTCTAACCTCAGTTTGTGTGTTAAACTGTTTTAAGCAAGGGTTACCACAGACTAAATCTATTGCTCCTAAGTTATGTGTGTTTAACCTCTTCTTTGCATATAATTATGTCATTAATGTTATCAGAAGATCATTGCTTTGAAGATATACATTTGACACAATGCAGAATTTTGATCATACAAAAATTAGTATTTCTCGTTATTTTAATGAAAAACATAAAACAGTCTTTTGTGCATGAGCCTCAATGTCATTTAACAAAATATTATCTGGAAGCAGGTTCAATTTTGAATACATAACATATTATAATCAAGTTAACGGCATCAGAATAAATCATGCACCGTAAAAAACAATAATTGGAAACAGGTAAAGTAAAGAAAATATACAAAAAATTAAACAATTCAAAAGGACAAACCACTGAAAAAAAGACTTTACATTTAAACAAAACAATTCTAAATATCACAGGACATGAATTCTATCCTTATAGGCAGAAAATTATTATAAAGTTATTTAGTTTTCACCCTGTTTTATTTATGGGAGTCCACCTGTGTACATTCCAAGGAAAACCAAGGAACGAAAGAAACAATTATAATTCCTAGTGGGGTGTGGAGATGTATGGCTAGTGTAAGCTTGGTTTATACATTCACACTTGCCAACCGCTTCTTACAGTGCTGCTCAGGTCAGGAGCTTGTTGGCTTTGTTATTGTGGACATAGTACCATTGTTTGGTCCTAGCGAGCAGGTTCGCAGTGGTGTCGGCGTGGAGAGCCTCCAGCCTCTTCCTCGCCATTTACAAGGCTTTGTAGGATTTCGGGGACCAGCCCTTCTGCTTGTGGACCGCTTCGGCTGCACAAACCTCGGCCTCCAGGGCGTCCCGGGTCGTCGTCTTCCGTTTGTGAAACGCGGCACCTTGGGCGATCAGTTCCCCTCTGAGCACCGCCTTCATGGTGACCCAGGTGTTGGCAGGGGACGTGTCCTTGTTACGGTTCTCCGTAAAGAAGTTTTTGATTGCCTGGCGATCGCATCTCTCACCATCATGTCCCCCAGGATAGGGTCATACAAGGTCCATTGGCGACGTGGAGGGGGATCCGGGTCGTGGACTCGGAGAGCGAGACTGGGGCATGGTCCGAGAGGATCCGGGGGCCGATCGTGACGTCATCCGTGAAGGTCAGGATCCGGGGTGAGGCCAACAGGAAGTCGATTCTGGAGAAAGTGCGATGTACATATGAGTAAAAGGTGAAGTCCTTCTCCTGCGGGTATAACACTCTCCAGGTGTCGACGACATCAAGCGTGCGGAACAAGTGGAGCAGGGCCAGGGCTAGCTTCTGGTCCCTGGAGGTGGGGGGGGGTGAGATCTGTCTTTAAGGGGGTCCGGGGCCCCGTTGAAATCCGCCCCGCCCCCCCATGACAAGTTGTCCCTCCGTGAACGGGAGGAGGATCTCTTCCAGGTCCTGGTAAAATCCTTCTTGGAACTCATTCGGGGCGTATGCGGAAACAAGAGTGTAGAGTTGGCCCATAATGATGCATTTGACAGCCACAAAGCGACCCTCTCGGCAGCGCAGGACGTCAAGGACCTGGGGGTTCAAGCCCACAGCCAGAAGGATAGCGGTGCCACCCTTTTTGGTGCCATTGGACGCTAAGAATTGCGTGGGGAAGAGTCTGCTTCGGAGGCGGGAAAAGTCCGCTGGAATTAAGTGCGTTTCCTGAAGGAAAGCGATTGAGGTTCCATCGGATTGCAGCCTGTGTAGGATGGATTTACTCTTGGGGGGGGGGAGGGGGGTTCAGGCCCCTTACATTCAGAGTGGTGAGTTTCAATTTCTGGTGTGGGGGCTGGCTGTCCGAGGGGGACAGGAGGGGATTGGGAGGGATCTAGGTTAGCCATAGCTGCGATGTGTCAGCAGAGTTAGGGTTCCTGTGGCTGATGGTTTTAACAATAGTCTCCAACGGGAGATCCAAACTTCCAACTTCAGCCTCGAACGTGAGGACCTAACTGTGGCCGGGGGGCCGATTGATAACTGTCGGCGGGTCCCCCGGACATCCCAGGCCGGCAACGGGCAACCTGGGCGACATGGTTGAAGTTTTCTCCAAGGGTAATACGATGACATCCACCTTGGAGGAGGGTATAGGCCGCATGGGGTCCGCGGCGGGCTTAAGAGAATATCGCTAGTCTCGGTGCCGCTTGATCCTTAAGGGAAGCATGGGCCATCATCTGGGTTTGCGAGATCTCTGCACTCGTGACCAGGGGGTCCGTTTCTGCTTGGGGGAGCCAGGCTCCAGGGCCGGGTCCGACCGAGGTGGGAGGGCTCCGCGCTCTCGGGAGAGCCCGGTCGTAGAATGGAAGCCGCATCCTCGAGGTGACCGATGGTGCGAGGAGTGCCTTTATATGAAAATTGTAGCGCCGTAGGAAATAGCCATCTGTAACGCACCTGCTGGTCTCGGAGGAAAAGGGTGAGAGGACGGAGCATTCTGCGTTTTTGAAGGGTTAGGGGTGATAGGTCTTGGAAGATTTGAAGTGGGGATCCCTGGAAGTAGAGCTTGTCCTTTGTGCGGCCTGTCGCAGCGATAGCCTCCTTAGTGGTGAAGAAGTGGACTCTCGTGATGACCTCTGGGGGAGTGTGTCAGTTCCCCGCCGGGGGGGGCATTCGGTGGGTGCGGTCAAGTAGGAGTTGCGTTTCATCCAATTCCGGCAGTAAAGATTGAAAGAGGGTGCTGACATATTCAGGAAGTTCCTTGTCTGGGATTGATGAGGGGACCCCTCGGATCCGTAAGTTATTGCGCCGAGAGCGGTTTTCCATAGCCTCTTGCTTAAATTTGAGGATTTCGGTTTTATCCATTAATGCTTGGATATTACGTTGTATCTCCTTCATCAAGTTAGAATGGTCCACTGCCAGTTCCTCAACCTCCACTATTCGATGTTCAACGCTGTCAATCCGCTGTTCGGTTTGTTCCAACTTGGCTGTGAGTTCGTCATGCAGTTCCGAAATTCCGCTTTAATGTCAGACAAAGACCTGGAGGTCTTCCTTGGTGGCCAGCGTGCCCTTCACGTCGGAGGCCCTCTGGGGAGTTAGATTCGGGGGGGGGGGTCGGTTTTCTTCCCCTTCTCTGGGGCCTGCAGCATGGTGGCAATGTCGGTGCCCCTCGATGATTTCACCACCTTGGTCATGGCTTAAGGGTGGGGGGGAGAATATGCTCGCTGCCAGGGGCCATAGGAGCCTAAGGTGGCGATAGGAATGGAGTGGGCCAGGGCGCCCCAGGAGATTTCTCAGGGACGAAAGGCAGGAGTGCCTTCGCAGGATAGTAATCGTGTCGTAATGAGAAGTCACACAAGGTGAGAGGCCCGGATCCAAAGCAATGGGGTGGAGGTGGTTCCACTCCGCCGGTGCGTGGTGACGGTGGGCAGGGGCGCCCCAGGAAGCTGCACGAGCACCAGGACCACCGCAGTGGAAGCGGACCACGATCAGTGGGAGGTGGGGGGGGCGCAATCCGGTAGGCCTCAGGGATGGCGGCGGGCATCCGGACAAGCCCCCGGGGGAAGCCAGTCGTGGATGCAAGTGGGGAGGCTCAGGGGCCACCTCACTCAATGGGGACAGAGGCGCTCACCTGGAGAGTGGCGAGTCCATCCCGCTGGAGATAGTGGCAGGGGGTCCTCCTCTCGAAGGGCCCCCTGTGGCTGTAGGCACATCAGTTCCTCAGGGTGCCAGCTGCTGGGCGGCGGGTCCGTCGGAACTTGGAATGCTTAGTGGGGCCAGCGGCGCCCGCCTGGAAAGTAGAGCGCCGACCACGCTGGAGGTAGTGGCTGCAGGCACCACTGGCTTAGGGTCCGCCAGAGCTCGTCTTGCGGGGGAGGCCCAGCGTCACCAGGCCCAGGCGAGGGGGGAGGATGCAGCGCTGTAGCTCTCGGCGTTGGAATAGCGGTCGCCGGACCCGGCCGTCTCAATCGAAGTCCCCGTGCAGATGAGGGGGGAGAGATGGGGGAGGCGGCAGGTACTACAGGAGTGCTGTTACATGTTGGAGCCACACTGCCCCTCTCCGCATCAGGCAGAAGAGCGCTAGCGGGCCGCGGCGGCGAAGGGCCCTAGTCGCGGCCACCATCTTGAATCATGGCGGGGAACACTGTGGAGAAGTTCCAACGCCACGTTTTCAGCCACTCTGCCGCGTTAAGGGCCAGGAATGTAGCCACGGGCACAGGAGACGTTCCGCTTCAGATCCCTGCCAGGAGGCCGTTACAGCATAGCGGGAACCAGCGAAAGATCAGACAGAGCCGCGGACCCCAACGGAGGCCATCAATGGAGCAGCCTCATCCGCGGCGCTCCATGCCACGCCCCAAGACCACCTTTTTATGTATTGTGACAAAAGTTTCTGTTACAGACAATGCCTGAAGCTCACCCTTTGAATTGATGTAATAGCTATAAGGAATGTGACCTTCTAAGTAAGAACTTTGAGGCATGATTTATGCATTGGCTCAAAGGGTGAGCCCATGAGTTTGCTTTGGACAATATTTAAATCCCATCCTGGGGGTGGGTTTGCAATTGGAGGGTAAATCGGTTTGACTCCTTCCATGAAGGATTTGCCGACTCAAACTCTTCACCATGAAACCTTGCTACGTTGCATGTGCAGGTAGTGCAGCTAAATGGAGGACTTGTAATGAATTAAAAACCATACCTGTGTCTAATAAGTGCAATAGGTAGTGCACTAATATAGGATGGTGAGCAGTCAATTTGGTTGACTTCCTAAACCACAAATCATTTCCATTTGTTTAAGTAGAAGTGTCTTGAGTTAGGCGTATGGGCTTCCTTTAAAATGTCCATGCAGTCCAACTCGTGTGGGATTACAAGACTTCTCTTGGTATCAGGTAACCCACCTTTTAATATAGGCTATTTACAAATATATTTAAAGCATTCTTTAAAAAGCAGTAATTAGATGTTATATTAATCCCAAGGTAGGATTCAATTAAAAAAGTGAACAATGAAGCAGATGAGCAAGTCATTCATAAGTTATACATGTTCCAGTACCAGGGGGTGATGTCATTTGAGGTCACTATTGCATTTATATAGTATCACCTTTGCAATATTGAGTTACGGAAGGAAAGTTTAGGGTTAGATCAGAACAGACCGATGTGTTATATGAACAGTTTGCCTGCATCCCTTTGGGATAATCTGTATATTATCCCAACATTAAAGTGTTCAACATTTAAAACCTGTAAGGGAACAAGCACTGCCAAAGCCAATAGGTTCAGAAGGAGGCCATTAGGGAGCCAGGACAGCCAAAGTCATTGAACAAAGTCAAAGTTCTGATGCTCTTCTTAGAAAGAATTTCTTAAATAGTCAGTATCCAAAAGAGACATCAAAGCAACTCAAGAGGAGTCACCTTTTGAAAGCACAAGCTGTAAGGCCAATGCAGGTAAGTTGAAGTCAACTGAGTGTAGGGTTAAATCGCACTCCCAAAGATAGGAAGTGCCCCAAATGGCAAAAGGCTAAAATACCCCGGGCCCCACAGTAGCTTGAAAATGTTCCAGTTAGCTGCCTTCACGATGCAATGCAGTAGACCCTTGTTCCTGGTCACTACTGCGCGAAAGAGAGCGCGAAAGAGAAAGACACAGCAGCAATGGATTTCTGTCGATTCAGCATCTTCGTGGTTTTGGCTCGTTTTTCTCAGCAGCAATGAAGTATGAAAAGCTCTGGTTAGGATGTCCTTGTTCCCTCATGCCTGGACTCAGTTGAGCAGACTATGCATGCAATTTTCATGCTACTGTAGGGTCCTCTGGATGCCCATGAAGATCTGGCCGGATTCGGACTACGGAAGACAAAGCACTCACAAGTGGTCGAGGTACCGCGGGTGTTGTGTAGTGCCTGTCTGATGATGTGCAGCTAGTGATGTCACGTGGAATGTTGTGGTGTGAGAGTTCTAGGTGAAGGCAGTTACAGCTTGTCCTGCCTGGGTGATGGGAGCCCGTGTTTGTCATAGCTGATGTCCTTGTAACTATCCAGTATGTCTTATGTGAGGAACTGTAACTGTAACTAAAGGAGCTGTAATAAACCTGCTTGAGGTAATCTTGATCAGTCTGGAGACAGCGTCTTTACAGCGGGTATTGGGCTTCTGCAGCTATGGAAAGTCGCAGAAAATTGAGGATTGCGCTAAAATAGAGATTGTCTTGAGGCTAGTTGGTGCCACCAGCCTATGGGAGGAAGTCATCCTTTACGGGTCTACCCCGTCGATTCGAAAACTGGGTCAGCACAGCTGCAGGGCTTCACCGGGCACTTTGCGGTCCAGGAAGGTGCTGCTGGCGTCTTCACTCGTCTTCTGCTTTGGAAGGTGTCCTCCAGTGGTCGACTCTGCCGTTAGTCCCCAAAACCCTCGCTTTTTATCCAATTTACCATTCATTCACAGTCATAGGCTGTCAATCGCACAGCAGGGTGGCTGTCCTCCAGGACAGATATGACTGACATGAAAAATTGCTCAGACTGGAGTATAGGGCGGGGAGTGTTGGAGAAATAGAAGGCAAATCCACTTTGGTTTTTGTGAGCACTGTCCAGAACTTGGAATTAATATCTTCTTCCTTGGACTCAGGATATTTGCAAAGGGTCATGAGAGCCCTCATGACCACTTGGGTCGACCGGTTTCAATGGCGTTAATAGCTGTAGCCATCTTCGCCAGGACCAAGATTCAGGTGTAGAGCAGATCCAAAATAGTCCAGAATTGCTGAACTGTGGCAGGGATCTCCTCAATGCACAACTCGTGTGCTGGAGGAGTGCTGAGTAATTAATGTCCGGCACCGCTGCTGATGGCGGTTGCTCAGGGGAACGCTGGTGGAGAGAAGGTGCTTCTCCGGAGCGGCGCACAGCTCATTGCGTTTCTGAACGCCGCTCCGGAGAAGCACCTTCTCTCCACCAAAGATATTGCAATTTAAAACCACTCCTGCGCACACTCAGAAGGAAAAGGAGTGTGCTATTTTTATAAGAGCCCCCCCCTTCTCAATGGCCTCTTGGCCCACTTTTAGCTCACCAGGCTTCTCCACACATTTTGAACTATAAGTACCTCCGATTTGATGTGACCTATGGGAACAATTAAAAGAATTACACACAGAAAGGAATACGAATAGCTCACCTGTTACCAGGTTGTTCAGAGTACAACAAGACCACTTCAGAATCTAATTATAAGTTCTGGACAGTGCTCACAAAAACCAAAGTGGATTTGCCTTCTATTTCTCCAACACTCCCCGCCCTATACTCCAGTCTGAGCAATTTTTCATGTCAGTCATATCTGTTCATAGAAACTAATGAATTGCTTCATTCCTAGAAAACCGTTGTTTTTGTGCTACCACGTCATTCCCGTTAACGGTTAAAAGGAATCCAACGGCTTGTCCGTGCCCTCCCACTTGAAGTTATTGACCCTGTTTGTTGGTATTTTGTCCTCCAGGACAGCCAGCCGGCTAATTGGAACTGGTTTCACTCAGGCACACCTAGAGACAAAGGACAGGGAAGATTCAGGACCTTCCATCACTTCCTGCCTTTCCAGACACACTGAAGCCCGCCAAAGGAAAACTACTGAAAGTACTCAAACCTGATGCAAACAGAGTAAAAGCCTAGAAGAAACTAACAAGAAATGGTGAAAAAAGACGGGCGCTTGAAAATGGTCACCCTTTGGTGCAGCACTGCAGTTGAGGTATCAGCCTGCAGATACATGTCACTAGGTAGTAAAAAAAAACACTGCCACCAGCCATTCAAGTGAGCTTGTGTAAGAAAATCTAGTTAAACATTAAGAGACGTCCAAGGGACTGTACAAAAGGTGCTGTGTGTCACAATGCAAAAGCAATGCCTATGGAGTTTACCAGACTCCATAAAACAGTAAGGAACATAGAAATCATAGTCAGGGAAACACATGAGGGAGTGAGTAAAAATTAAAAAGCGTTAAGTCCAGCAAAAGAGTTGGGGGTCTTCAAGGTCAAAGGGAATTGGCACAGAAATTAAAATTCTCCCTAACAGAGGGTGGCAAATACCATGTTTGACGAGCCTACATTGGAGCCCAACTGATCCAGTGCATTCCCCCTGGATTACTTCTGCGGGAACTTGGATATGAAAGGTAGGCATTTTGTATTTTTAAAAAAATGATTTTTATTGTTTTGTATCACCAATAACAAACATAATTCCAAAATACATCACATTTCGTTAACACAAGAGCATCATTCAATATAAACTCCACCTGTATCTACTGAGCATACATGCTTCTGGGATTGTGTGTCCAACTCTATACCTCCTTGGGGCGCTTTAAGCGCCACCCCCTCCCAAACCTCTTGTACCACGGCACATCCCCAGAACATGTGCTTCAGCCCCGCTTCCTTTTCTCTGCATCTAGGACATACTTGTTTGCCTGCGCCCTTGTATTTTGCGATTGCCGCTGGCATGAGGCATGCCCCGTGTGTGATATAGAGTTGTATCAATTGAAGCCTAGCGTTTCTGGAGACCTTTTTATGATATAGTACTTTGGCACTCCATTCTTTATCTTCAAACCTTCTGCCCAATTCAGTTTCCCCATCTCCCTTTGCACTTCAATTCTCTCCTCGAGTCCCGCTCTATCAATACTTCATAGATCTTTGAAATATCATGTCCACCCTCTGATATACTTAGCAGGTTCTCTATTTCCTTGTTTCTTATTATCGCTTCATTAATGCATGGCCACATCTGCCTCATCACCCTTAGCACTGCACTATGCAGTAGGAATTGCCCTGTGTGTATGCCTGTAATCTCTTGCAGTTCCGCGAATAACAAACATTTTTCATTACGTAGGTCCCCTATCGTCACAATCCTGCATGGTTCCCATTTGGTCCGACCACTAGTAGCACTCCCTGGCATGTCTGCCATTATTGCTGCTATGGGGGGGGGGGGGGGGGGTCAGTGGCGAGATCGGATCAACCAGTCCTATGATTTTGCAGGTTCTTCTCCAAATTTGGATTCCCAGTTTCACTAAATATGGGTGGTTCTTTTGTTCTCCCCTGGGGGTCCAAATCAGATCCCTGAGGTATGCGTTGGTTATAGCTGGATGAAGGAGTCGTCTCAGTCGGGGCTTCATCTGCCACCCATTGTACCACATGTCGCAACTGGCATGCCAGGAAGGACGACTCAAAGTTCGGTATTTTTCACCCCCCTTGCTCATAGGGCCTCTGTAGTATGTTTAGCGACATTCTATGCCTCCCACCCTGCCATAGGGAATGTCTGCAGAGCTTCTCCAAGTCTCTGAAAAATTGCCTCTGGATATTATAGGGGATGTTGCTAAAACATTGCATAAGTCTCGGCAGTGCTACCATTTTCAATAGTGCTGCCCTCCCCACCATGGACAAAGGTAGCTTGCCCCAGAACTCCAACCCTTCTTTAGTCCGTACTGTGTTAAAGGCATGCTCTGATTTGGGGTTGTGGTATACATTAACCCCCAAATATCGGAAGGATTCCATATTCCACGGCAGGGTCAGGACTGGCAAGTCGTCCTTCTCCTCCATCGCAGTCTTGGCCAATGGGAATAGGCATGACTTATTTTTGTTCATCTGGATCCCAGTCAACGTGGCAAACCCATCGAGTACCTCTAGCACGCAAGGCAAGTTGACCTCCGGGTTACTCAGATACAATAATGGGATATCTGCGTACATGCACACTGTTTTACACAGTTTATTTCGATTCCAACGTCCCCATATTCCTGTCTCAGGTATGCAGCAATAGGTTTTGCAGCAATAATATATAGCATGGGAGACAGAGGGCAGCCCTGCCTCGTGCCCTTGTGTAGCTACCACTTATCAGTATGTGTTCCCGGTCCTCACCCAGGCCATCAGTTCTGTGTATATCAGCCGTACCCACTTCATGTAAATCAGCCCTATACCCAATTTAACCATAGTGGCATATAGCCAGTTCCAGTGAATGGAGTCAAATGCCTTAGTCGCATCTAGCGAGGCTACAGCACATTGTGCACTATCTTTCGTGCTATAGACATGATGCAGTCTGCGCAGGTTTTCTGTGATGTTTCTGCCCGGCACATACCCCGTTTGGTCATGGTGAATCAGCAGGGGAATTACCTTCTGGAGTCTATTTGCCAAGATCGCTGTTAGGATCTTGCTGTCTTGGTTTAACATCGATAGTAGTCTGCACGATCTGCAGTCTGTACTCACTCTATTTGGTTTCAATAGCGGGAATATCCCTGCTTCCTGCATGGTGTCTGGGAAAATCCCCACTTCATAAGCCCCATTAAACACCCCTGAGAGGAGTGGCGCTATGGTGTCCGCCTAGGCTTTGTAAAACTCCCCAGTTAGTCCATCTGGGCATGTGGCCTTCCTGAAAGGCAACATTCTGATAGTAACCAGAACCTTGTCTGGGGTAATGGGCTTATCTAATCTGACTGTTGTACTTCCAGTCGTGGTAGCTCTATCAAGTCTAGGATATCCAGTATTTCGCATTCAGCCACTGACTGGGGTTTAGCATATAATGTCTCACAGTATTTGGAGAAAACCTCATATTCCCACTTCCGTGTTTACCCTCCCACGGTCAGCGTTATGAATGGAGCATATCGAGGATCTGTTAGTCTCTCGTTTGCACAGCCAAGCATGCATCTTGCTAGGTTTGTCCCCCTGTGCGTGGTTCCTCTCCAAGTATCTTGCATAGTTAAACATCCCCAACCTATCCCAAAGTCCTAGGCATGCCTGCCTCAGCCCAATCTCCTCTTAAATGTTCAGCGTCTACTTTTGCCTCTTTCTCCAATACCCATAATTTCTCTTCCGATGCCTTAAGGGTATTCACAATGGACTTTTGAAATCCTCCGGAGGCCGCCATCATCTCTCCTCCGATAACCTTGCATGCCTCCCAAACCGTGTCCACTCTGTACACTCCCCGCATTTGTCGCTATGTTATCCACAGTGCTTTTCCTTATGTGTCCATTAAAAGCAACATCTAAAACCACTTCACTTCGCATCTCCAGGTGGGTATAGGTGGTCTCAGGGAGTGGGGGGCAGGGGGAACACTTTCCATATCACAGAGTGGGGAATGGTCCGACGGGACCCTTGCCGAATTGCATGTCTCAGAATGCCAGCACGTGTTCTTTTCCCACGAACAAGTAATCCAATCTTATGTGAACTCTGTGTGGGGCAGAGTAATGAGAGAGTTCTCTACTATCCACATGTTGGTCTCTCCACAAGTCTAAGCTGAAAATGCTGCCTAAGTGAGGCTAACACTTTAGCTGCGGGGAGCAGGGCGTGGCTTTTTATATTTGCAATCAAATCGATCCTCAGTGGGATCTAAGGTACAATTCCATATCATTAACCCATCTCTATAAGGGCCTATTCTTGCATATAGCGACCGGAAAAAAAGATGGCTTTGTGTTTTGATGCATTTGTGTTCACAACGCACATTTCCCGGTTCTCTAACATGCCATGTATCAGGGCCATCCTACCTTCATTATCAGTTTTAGTAGGGAGGACTTTAAAATGGGATGGTCGGGTCTATCCAAATCAGGACACCTCTTGATTTAAGTGGAATATGTGGAGCCCCCGAGTACACCCCTCCCCCATGCCCTTGCCAGGTTCTTTTGTTTGTGAATCTAGGTGAGTCTCTTGTAATAATTCAATCCCAACTCCTATTTGGATCCTTGGGTCCTTCCTTTCATCTATCTTCCTTTCTACCTGTGGTGTTCCCCAGGGGTCTAACCTCTCGCCTTGGCTTTTCAACCAAAACCTGACAATTCTCGACCACTGCATTGCCACTTTCTGCTCAAATTTCCAGCGCTACGCTGACAACTCATTTTCAGGCTGCCCTCTGCCACCTCCTCTCCCTCTCTCATCTCCGATTGGCTAACTGCCATTCAAGATTGGTTTGCGGCCAATGATCTTTGTCTGAACGCCAGCAAGACGAAGATCCTCATCGGCACACCTTCACCATCCTTTCCCCTCACTCTCTGGCCAGCCTCCCTTGACCCGCCTCCTACCCCTACCTGCGAGGCTAAGAACCTCTGGGTCATCTTTGACTCCACCCTTTCCTTCTCCGCCCACATCTCTGAGGTCTCTAAAAAGTCAAATTTCCGACTGCACCCCCTCAGCGGTACTCTGCCTTTCCTCTCCTTCCCCCAGAAGCTCATGGTATCCCTAGCTCTGGTCCTCTCAAGCTTGGACTATTGTAACAGCCTCTTTCTAAATCTACCTGCCTCTACTCTCTGCTCTCTGCAACTAATCCAGAACAGGACTGCGAGACTTGTCCTTGGCCTCAAGCCCTGGCATCGTATCTCTCCAGCCCTGAAATCTCTCCATTGGCTCCCAGTGGATGCAAGGATTAAATTCAAAACCCTCTGCATTGTCCACAAGGCTTTCTGGGGCCTGGGTCCAAAATACCTTCAGCTATCCCGCCGCAAATACCTCCCGTCTCGAGCTCTTCGCTCCTCTACCTCCAACTCCCTCAGGGTCAATCGTTTTTCAAAGAAACGAGCTGGGGGTAGATCTCGGTCTTCGGCTGGGGCATCCCTCTGGAACAGCCTCCATGCCACTCTAAAACTTGAGAACCATCTCCGGTTCCGGAAGCACCTCAAGACCTTCCTCTTTTCTTCTGCCTTCGCTCCCCTTCTCCCCTGCTGATCTGTTCTCTATCAGCACCGTGCACCTGGCCACCCTCTGTCCTCCGGGCCCAGGTACCTGCTCACCCTGCCACCCTCCCGCACTGCCTCTGGGCCACCCCTTGCACTCTGGTCTGTATCTGTACCCATACAGCCCCCCCTTTTTTCTTCCTGCACTTATCAGACCTACCCTGTCTGCTGCCTTAAACCTAGCACTTGCAAATTGCTGGCTGCACTAAAACTGTTTGTTGCCTTTATTATTTATCCGTTTCTCCTCTGCTTTGCACTTTCCACTTCTCCCCCTTCCATGCACTTTTCCCCTCCCCCTCTCCCATGCACTTGCACGTTCTCAATGTCACTGGGCCTAGTAAGATCGCCCTTTTGTTCTCCCCTGTTCCCCTCCCTTGCCTTGTCGCGCTCTGAAACACTTGTGTATGAGCGCAATAGAAATACAATATATACTCTATTCCTCTTACTGTACATATAAATCCTCTGGCGTGTAACATAATATAATCCTCTGACTAGGCTAGGCTAGTCTAGTCTAGTTTAGTTTAGTCTCCTGGTGCCCAACGGGCGGGCTCTATATAGTAGCCCAAAAACTACTACTCGAGGGGGTAGCAGGTCTGCGTTAGCGTTGACTCTACCGGATGTCTGTGGCTACCGCGTGTTGCTCCTGCTATATCTTTACCGCATAGTGTTGCTACCATGCTATTAATAAACAATTCCCTTGGTGGGGCTCGGGCATGTCGCTACTCAACATTCACATTGATACAGTTTAACGTAGCTATTTCAGCCGGTGAAGAGTGTTCACACATTTGTCAAACTCGCTGACTCTGCTCTGTTGCTTAAGGTATCAGTGCACTGTCCATCTATTCCTGCGTTTCTGCCGGCAACTCGAAGAATAGGGATTTTCCGTTATAGATCACCTTTAGTTTTGCCGTGTATATTAGCATGTACTTTAGCCCGGCTTTCCTAAGCCTTTTTTGTGGTGATAAATTGTGCTCTCCTTTGTTGGACATGGAATTTGTAGTCGGGGTACACTGCGATTTTGGCGGATCCCCTTTGTATCGTTCCCCCTGAACGAGAGAAGGCCTGGAATTTTTCCTCAGTCCTTATAATTTGACACCTTGGCTATCACTGATCTGGGTGGAGCACCTGGCGGCGGTCTTCTAATGAGGGAACGATGTGCCCTTTCTATTGTAAGCACTTGAGTGAGTTCTTCCGCTCCGATATCCTGTATCAATACGTTTTCCACATAGGTTGTGGGGTCCGATTCTTCAATTCCCTCCGGCAGTCCCTGATTCTTATGTTGTTTCTGCGTGCTCGACATTCTGCGTCCACCGCTCGGTTTTCCAATAATTTCACTTTCTGCATAAGGACATCTATGTCCTTCGTCGCCTGCACTCCGTCTACTGTGTTTTCTTCGGCTTGTTCTTTAAGCTTACTTGTACGTTCCGCTAGGGCCCGGACATCTTGGCGTAGCAATGCTACATCGATAGCAACGGTGTCTATCTTGCTCTCCAGCGTAGCTTGAAATGCTGCAATGGCATCCAGTATCTGTTGGTTCCCTGCATCCACCATGTTCCCAGGGGGGCGATGATTGTTCTTTCGCTCTGTCTCCACTATCCCTCTCCTGCCAGGGTGCTTGGCCTGTGGTGAAGTTTCTGATATAGTTTGCTTATTCTTGGGGAGAGGAGGGGGTCCGGCACCTAGGGTCTTCAATATTTGGTCTCCTAGTACACTGCAGGGTAGAAACCAGTATCTCTATGTGGCCTCCACCTCCTGCAAGCCTCAGCGGTACTGAGTCTCAGTTGGTGAGGCTCTTTCTCAGTGTATGTTCTCCAGAGGACTGTTCATATGTTCGTTGTGGTGTGCAATGCCGGTGGATCTTATGCCAGCTTCTGCTGCATTGGATGTGCGCTGCAGGCTGTAAGGCTGTGAGTTGTTTATGCTGTAATGGCTTCATATTTATGGCCGTAGCCCAGTGTCCGGACACCGTACATCGGGTGTGCAGACCAGTGCCAAAGCAGGTGTGGGGGGTGGAGGGGCTGACAACCAGATAGCCCCGCTGTACCCCTGCTGACTGTTCTGCTCTCTTGGCTTTCAGGTACCAGGTGTACTCACGCAGTTGCAGGAGCGTCTTCACTGGACAGCAGTGCATAGTATATAGGCCATAGTACCACTGATGGGATGACATGCATTACTTACCCTAAAAGCATTGCTGATGGCTGTATGTGCACAGTCCGACATCCAGTGGTCAATGCAGAGTATTGCATCTTGTTTTTTGAAAGTCGAAAGGGGGACGTCGACATAGGCGTGTCTGTAACACTATCCCTATAGTGACGTGTAGTGTACCCAAAATCCCTCACGCGTCAAGGTCCCCATGTATTTTTTCTACCATGAGGGAGCCTTATGACTAACGTGAGAGAGTACAGAAAAGAGAGAAGCAATAAGACGTCTATGTTCCTTCCATCCAAGTGGGGAGGAAGGGTGGGCGCATGTGAATCCAAGCAGATACAACCATCAGAAATGCTTTTACGGTAAGTAATGCATGTCTTCTGATGCTTGTTAATCTGCTTAGAATCACATGCTGTGCATAGACTAGCGAGCAGTACTCGGAGTTGGAGGTGGGTTGTGAGAAGGAACAGTAGAGAAAAGATGTCTTAGTACTGCTTGTCCCACCTGAGAATCAGACTTCCCCCTCGGCAATATCCTCAGCCGCCAAGGGCGCACAGTTCCACAGAGTGTGTAAAGTTTGCCAAGGCACAAGTGGAGTTGACCGACTTCAACGCCATACTCCCAGAAGAAAACACCTTTTTCGCCCAACCATCAAAGCGCTTGTCGTACCCATCAGGAGGGATGGTAGGGTACGCAGCCTCCTTCGAGGTGGCCATAGATACCTGCACCACCAAACTCTCCTGAGTAGGGTGCGATAAGTAGCAGGGGTCACTACTGGATGGGTGGTATTTTTTCGGGAAAAACCTGTTAACTGCAGACAGACTCTCCGGAGCAGTCCAAGCCGCCGCCACCCTCTTTTGCAAAGCCATGTGAAACGGCAACACTGGGTCAGTGGACGGACCCTGATCCAGGATAGCCGTCAAATCATCCTGATCAAACTCCACTGGGTGGGCAGACCACCCCAAGTACTCAGTCACCCTCGACATGAGACGCTGATAAGAAGATTCAGCATGCGCCCCAGGTTCAGGCCGGCCAAACTCCACCTCCGGCGAGGTGTCAAGGCCACTGGCATCATACAATGACGGAGTTCCTCCATCTGACTATGCCCAGACAAAAGATCATCAGAGACCTCAGGATGGACAGGCAAGCCCATCTCCTGATCCAGTTCCTCAACCTCCTAAAGGTCTTGCAAAGGAGGAACAGAAAAGGTCTCAAAAACAGGCCTCACAGACTTACTGAGAGCCTTCCTCGGAGGTTCCACAGCCCTCGGGGGCACCTCCGGCAAATCCTCCTCAAACAGCGTCGAGGGAATCGGCGTCGACAACTTCGAGGGCGGAGCCCCGAGAGAGTCCTTCGACGGACATGGTGCCGACGGCTTCGACGATTTCTTCGAGGCCAGAGCCTCGAGGACGTCCTCTGCCAGACACAGTCGATGGCGTTGATGCCTTCTTCGAAGGCTCACAGTTTGACGGTCTCGATGGCATAGAGGACCGGGACCTGGCACGACTATGGCGATCTCCCTTGTCCGATCGGGACCTTGATGGCTCCCGATGATCGTGTCGACCTCCCGAGCCCGAAGGCGTGAGAGTGGTGGACCCTGCCCTTTCCTTGCCGGCTTCTTTCGAAGGCGCGGACGGAACAGTGCCTTGCGACTGAAAAATCGCTAACATCTGCTGGCGGAATGAATCCCATTCGGCCGGCGTCGAAGACTTGGTGGGACAAGTCAACCGTCTGGCAGAGTCCTCCTCTGCGCTTCGTAGAATGCCTCGACGAGGCAGAGGAATGGTGGGAACCACTCTTAACCCAACACCCTGGATTTTCGCCCACGCAGAGAGTCGCCCCTCGAGTCATCGGTCGAAAGCCCAGTGGACTTCGATTTACAGGGCTTGGACCCCCTACCTACCTTTAATTTCCCCTTATGCTCCCGCAAGGCCTTAGACGTCAGGGACTGGCAGTCGTCGATGGCGTGACTTTCGCCGAGGCACCAGAGGCAGATGTCGTGCGGGTCCGTGATGGACATTTTCGACCCGCAGTCCCGACGCTTCTTAAAGCCCGGACTCGGGCTAGTAGAGGAAGATTAAGACATTGTTTCGAAGAGAAGAATCGAGCGAGTCGAGATTCCAAAGGAAACACGTTTGCGGATAAAACGGAACTGAGGCTACGGGCGTCGTGCTTCCTATATATAACATCCGGTGACGTCAACCCTCGACGGAGGCCCTCGAGGGACATGGGATTGACATAGGACGACCTCTGTCGAAAAAATTTCGAAGCAGCACAGCGGTGGACATTACTGTCTTAGATATGGAATACGTCGGAGGACACAATCCCCTCGAAAGGTTTAGAATGTCTGGATGTAACTCTCACTCATGTTCCGCGGGTTGTGTGTTTCTGCTTAGTGTCCCTACTAGGCAGTTGTGTTATCCTTCAACATGAGATTGGAGATGGATTCCTCTTTGGAGGCTCCAATTCCAGACCTTTTGTGCCACCGTGGATATACTCAGGGAGCGAGTCCTGTCTGTTGATGTAAAACATTGCTGCTGTCTGTTATAATCAGTAGAGTCTACCCCATTATGTGATGTTGGGAAGCTTGCAGCGCCTTGTAAACTGGTAGCAATTGCAAAACATTGATGTGTTTCTTGAAAAGTGTGTGCGTTTCCATTCTGTGTGGTGGAGATAATGGGCTTCCCAACCTGAGAGCGAGGAGTGTGTTGAGATTGTGAGGTGTGTTGACAAAATGGGAAAGATGAAGGGTAATGGATGCGACAAGTGTACGTGAATGTTCCTGGTGCCTCATTTGTCACTGGAAGCGCGGAACTAACCATCATTTAATGCAGATCAGATGTTTTTGGTGCATTTACCTGGTATTATTGCATCTGGTTGACTGGCAGCGCGTGACCAAATATCACCATTTTTGTACATTTGACTTGTTAGATACATTTACCATCTACGTTTTCTAGCCGTAGCCGAACATAGTCGACCCGTTTACTTTTTAATAAGCTCTTATTAGTCCAAGCCATCATCATGGACTGCTTCCATTAATACCACCTTGAGTTTGTTAATTGACAGGATTGTTTTCTTTGTTCTTTTCTATGGTCTATCAGCTAATCGCTTCATACCCCACTTACAATCTTTACATCCAACAGGCAGTGCTTTTTGCCACTAACAATCGGAATAGATATCCATATGATATTTGATACATGGAGATTCAGATTGTTGCAACCATCCATGTAACATTAGAGGAAGGGCGCCTTTACAACACTGTCACATCGTACTACTTACTAGTGGAGTTTTTCTTTTTCATGCCAGTCCACCCTGGTAGGTTTTCAGCTTAGATTGGACTCGCCATGTTTCACTATTTAACTGATCAGATCATTAACCAATACCAGCGATCCTTTCTAACTTAATATTAATATTTTTATTACGTTAATATACCAAGTTTCAAAGAACAAAGGGTAAGTTGGCACACTTACTGTTGCATATGCTACACAGGTGGAATTCAATCTCAGGCGGTTATAATAACAAGATTCCTTATATATCTATGGGAAAACACATCACAACATTTGAACCCTAAGTAACTTTGCAGGTGCTACTCCCAATCTTCACCAACCACGAAAGGGCCAACTAACAGTTTTAGGCATCTTTCAGCACATTGAGTATGGACTTATCACAACTCACCACAATGGCATATGGGCACGTGAGGTAACTCCTTTAACTGAATACTTAATGCTCAGTATTAACTGAATATGTACTTGGCTTAGATTTGAATGTCTTATTTTGCTCTCAATTGTTTTGTCCGCTCTACGCAATACTCTGAATCTACAACCTGGTTTATGGTAGATTACATTTTCTTATTTTTATCTTTACTCTGGGTTTTTAAAAATATGTTTTTACCCTTGTGATTTGGGGGCTCACTATTTCTCACGTTAACTCATATGTTCTGGACACTGTCACTGATGCAAACTTTCAAACCATTTTTTCACTATCGTTTTGCCTCTAATAATTTGTGTTCATTTGGTTTCACAAAACATTTGATGATAAAATGTCATACATGGTTGTTATTTTGGTTCAATCTTATTTTTGTCGGTTCTCAACACTTTGTTTTATTATGTATGGGACAGCCTCGAGGATGACCGCTGTGGTCGAAACACGTGGCGGCATATCGCAAAAAGAATACATCATATTGTGTACACTCATTTGGAAGACGGAATTTGAATATCTCATTTAACAATATTGATAACTTAAATGTGGCAGTGCGTGAGTCGCCATTTTCCAACCTAATTGGACTGTGTTGATAAAATGTTTTGACTAACATTTCTCTTTTGTCCACAAGTGTAGCGCTAAACACCCATGCTTGCAAAACTTGCACGAGATTGTCCAAATTGCCTTCTGCCTGTAACCATTGTTCCCCTAACCACCAACATTTGACGAGTGTATAACCTTGCATGTGGCATGATGAAGATGCATATTACCATCATGGCTGTTAGTGCATACCTGTCCTGACTTAACCAATCAGCTGTATAAGATGGGATCTGTTGTATTAGGTTTTGGATGATCTCGGAGGGAAAGACCAAGATGTCATTGTATGAATTACTGCTCCTACGAACTGTTTTTGTTGACTGGATATTAGGCTTGGCTTCTTTTCGCTGATGGAGTTATCATTTTCTGCGTATTTTGCTGACCGACTTCTGGTCTCTCCGGTTATTAGCCAGTTGTCCAGATAAGGGTACACTGGAATACTCAACCTGCAGAGATGCACAGCTAGTACCTTCATGAATATACATGGTGCTGATGCAATCCCAAAGAGGAGCACCTTGAATTGGTAATGCGCCTGACCCACTTTGAACCTTAAAAATGTTTGATGCTCTGGTTGCACTGAAATATAAAAGTATGCATCTTTCCTATCCAGTATTGCTAGAAGGTCTCCTTTTTTGAGCAGCAGGAGGACTTCCTGCAACGTTGTCATTCTGAAGGTTTGTTTGACATAAGTGTTTACTGGTCTTCGCTCTAGCACTAAGTATTTTGTAACCTTGTTTACCTATGATGGAACAAGTTCTATGGCTCTTTTTTGTAGTAGTGGCTCTTCCTCAGCTTGCAGAATCTGTAGATATTCTAATGGTAGTCCTCCTGTGTCTTGGCGGACAATCGCACGGTTGTTCTCGATTCTCCACGCAACACCAATGTGCTACTGTTGACAACACCCACTTGTCCAACGTGATCTCCCCACCCCTCATGCATCAGCAAATGATGTTCTAGGACACCCTACCAGGGAGATATGGGAGGGGACCTGAAACAATCAATCATTGTTTTGCTGTTTGGCCTCATCCTCTTCAAAACTGTATTGGAAAACAATGTGTGGTAGACAACTGCCGTTGGTAACCAAACCATGAATAGGAGCCCACGGCAGATGAGTAAGAAGTTTGCACTCAAGACCTTGAATAGTTTTCGCCACAAAAGCACCTGTTCGACTGCGTTCCTCTGTTGAAAAGGCCAGTTTGTGATCTGGTTTAATGGCGAGTGTTTCATAGTCCTTTTTTGGAATCTCTAGTACCTCATCGACTGCTTTACAATAGTACATCAGTCTCTATTGGCACATTTAGCAATGTAGCTAAAGTTCTTTCCTTTTTGCAATGGTGGATTTCAAGTCTGCAGGTGTCCTGGTTTCTGGCGGAGCGAGGTCCGCTGGAGATGCCGAGTTTCACTGCAAAGTAACTCAGTGACTTGAGTTTGACTGCCTTATAGAGGATGCAGCAAGACTTTAAGGTGATTTGTGCGTGCAGTGGGAGCCAGTGAAGGTAGATGAGGGCCAGGGTGATGCGATTGTATCTGCTACGAGTCCTGAGATGATGTATGGGCAAGGAAGTTTCATTGGGGGAGAGACATCTCCATCAGATGGGAGAGCCAGGGTTGGCGGGCCCACATTGGGGCCACCAATATCACGGTGACTAGTTCCTGGTGCATCTTGTGCACAATCTTGTTGAGTAGGGGAGTCGGGGGGAGGTCGCGAAAACAAATTTCCCTGAACTTGTTATCCAGAGACCGTTCCCCTTGGATCTTGAGGGTACCTGTAGGCGTAATATGGGCATTGTGAGTTCTCCAGAGTTGCGAACAAGTCAAACTCTGGGAAGCCCCATTCTGCGAAAACGTTGAAGACAATGTCTTAGTGTAGTCGCCATTCGTACTCTAAGGGCAGTGGGAAGTCTCTGCTGAGCACGTCTGCCAGAAGATTGAGTTCCCCTGGAACGTGTTGCAACAATAGGAACATCTTGTGTTTGAGAGACCATTTCCAAATGTTCTGGGACAGTTTGGACAGCCCTGGTGAGTGCCTCCTTGCTCTTTCAGGTAGTACATGGCCGTGACGATCAGTACTGTCTTTCCCTGCAACTGTGTCTGAAAGGCCTTCAGTACTTTGAACACCGCTAACAGCTCCAACAGGTTTATGTGGTTAGATGCTACTGATAGGGACCAAACGCTGTGTGCCGTCTGCTGATGGAGGTGAGCCCCCTCAACATCGTGAAAGATGCGTCTGTCGTGAGAGTGGCTTCTACTGCAGGAGTGGTGGAGGTTTACTCCTTCAAGAGGTTTTCCCTCGACCACCACTGCATAGAGAGAATGAGGGCTGCTGAGAATCACTAGATCGTCCCATTGCCTGCTGGCCTGACACCAATGGCTGTTGAGCCACTCTTGCACGGGGTGCATGTGCAAACGTGCGTGAGGAACCAAGTAAATGCAGGATGCTATCATTCCTAACAGTTGCATGGCCTTGCGTACCGTAACCCCTCGACGGGCAACATACTGAGGGAGCTGAAACAGCATGTTTTGAACCCTCTCGGAGGGGAAGACAAGCCTGTCTTCTGTCCGAATTAGAACCCCCAGAAACTGCTCGACTTGGCTGGGGTCGAGGCTTGATTTCTTCTAGTTTATGGAGAATCCCAGGCTGAATAATAGGTCTATCGTCCTTGTTAGGCAAGGTTCGTATGCAGTACCCTCTGGGAACACTACAAACAACTGACTACAGGTATAGGAAACCCAACCTTTGGTATAAGCTTGTGCTACACAGTTTCGGTAGCATGTTTAGCAGCCAGGCTCATCTCAAGAGGGGTCAATGTGAGCTGTAGTGGAGTTACACAGATTTACCATTACAAGTATTCAAATAAACTCTTACACTCAAGGTTTCTTGAATAAACAATTGATCAGTTAGACTAAGCCTTCTTCAGAAGGGAGCAATATAACAGTAACACTCAAATACACTTCATGAAATACACATTCTTAATCTCTGAATCAGTAGATACCTTTTTGGGATGGCCCACAGACACTACCTAAACCCTCAGGTGACTTCAATTGCTACGGTGCTGGGGACATTCATATATCACTGTTGCATTTAGAATTCTATAATAATGAGGCAAAGGAAAAAGTTATGTAGAACATACAAGAGACCACAAATATTCTTAAGCAGGTAAATGCTTTCAGATCCCCCAATAAGAGTCATTCAAGGAAAGCCAAAGTCAATAGGCAAAAGTCTATATGAGATGAAATACTTCTTTGTAGTTAAGTAGAAAGTCTTTGAACAGTGTTTAGACGTCTGAGGAAAAGATGAATAAAATGTAGGGCCACAAGCTGATTAGACTTGTGAGTAGTACAAGATGCAAGCAACTCTACAGTAAGAGGTACATTCTCTCAGACTTTACAGTACCTTTAGACTGAAGAGAAGTGCAGCAGATGACTTCTGTTCCTGTGCAGCTCTGCAGATCTCGCTGTTCCAGGGCCTCAGTCGTGGGGACAAGAGGGAGGACTTCTAGGGACTCCTGCTCTACAATGGGACCCTGCGGAAATTCAACCAGCTCCGAGATAGATGTCCAGGTGGCTTACTTTGGAGTTGATTGGTCCCATCAACTCAAAGGGAGAAGTCGTCCTTGCAGGGGCTTCTCTGTTGATACGAATTTGGAGTTTCAGCACAGCAGCAGGGCTTCACCAGGCAAACTAACGGTCCAGGAGTTGAAGCAGGCGTCCTCTTAAAGTTCTTCTTCGGTTCCTTCGTCCAGTGGTCGACTGCCTTCCAAGCCAAAAGCCTGGCCAATCACCACAGAGTGCATTGGGGGTCTCCTAGGCGACTAAGCACAGGGAGTTTCGGGCATCTCCCTCACTTTCTGCCTACAACAGACATCCTGGAGCCAGAGGCGGGCTTCACTCGTGAATCCCGCCAACTGCAAAGTGGACAATGGGACCAAACCTGGTTTGGCACGCAGAGTAAATCTCAAGAAGGACCTTTCCACAAAGAAATGGTGAAAAAAGAAGACCGGGCCATTTTGACAAAAATGCCACCCATGGGTGCTTTACTGTAGCTGCGAACGCAGCCAGCGGTAAATGCACACCACGGTAGTTAAAACGAACACACTGCCACCAGCCATTCAGTGAAGAAAGGGTAACACAAAAAATGTTACATGAGAAGCTAGACAAAGGGGATACTAGGTAACCCCTCCAGCACCCTATTGTAAGATAGTATGTGCTGGGTCTAGAAAGCTACAAACTTAAGTAAAGTCAATTTCACTTTACTGCTCTTGGAAACAGTAGTTCAGTTAAGAAAAGGAGGTATTTAAACCTTTGGGAAATCTGAAAGACTTCCCTGTCCCACTGCACTGAAGGTGCTGTGTGACACAATGTAAAAGATGATGCCTATTGAGTTTGTCAGACTCCACAACCAAAAGAAACCGTTAAAAAATCATGTTAAAATACATGAGAGAGTGGGAAAAAGGGTCTCACTCTCTCCAAGTTAAAAAATCAGGTCCTCAAAATCCAGCCAAGTAGCTGGGGGTCTCTAAGGTGGAGGGAATTAGCACATTTCTGAGAATTCTCCCCAACAGTCCTTTTGGTATTTGACAGGCATGTTCAGTAGGAGTCCCTTGTTAGGAGCCAGTCTTCGAGGTAAGAATAAATCGGGACGGATTGCCTGCGCAGGTGAACTGCTGCAACTGCCAGTACCTTTGTGAACACCCTTGGGGCCGAGGCAATGCCGAAGGGAAGAACCTTGAACTGATCGTGCTTGTTCTCCATCATGAACCTTAGGTATTTCCTGTGTGCCGGCAACATTGAAATATGAAAGTATGCATCTTTCATGTCCAATGTTGCCATGTAATCTCCCTGCGTTAGAGGGATTACTTCTTGCAGCGTTACCATACGAAACATTTGAGGTTCGACAAAATTATTCGCTGGGCGCAAGTCTAGCACAGGCTGCATGGTGCGATCCTTTTTAGGTACAAGGAAGTACACTAAATAAATACCCTCTTTTAGCTGTAAAACTGGGACTTCGATTGCACTCTTTTCCTACAGGATCTCAACCTCTTGCAGCAGGATATTCTGGTGTTAGACGCCTGGAGTTTGGTGGTCTGAATCGAGGTGGCCGGTTGAACTCTATGTAATAACCGTGGGCGACGGTCTTGAGAACCCACTGGTCTGTTGTACTCCCATCCCATGCGTGTAAGAATGATGTTAAACATCCCCCAACTGGGAAAGCATGGGAGGGGACCCGGATCTGTAAGTCATTTCTGACTCGAGGCCAGTGAGCCTTTTAGGGGTGGCATTGCAACCCCTTCATTTCCCACGGCGCTGCCCTCTAGGTGGATACTGATTGGAGGCAGCAGACCCTTGACCTGAGGACGAAGTGTTACCCCTTCCATATTTGTTATGTGGCCAATGTGAATAGGATTGTCCGCAAAAGGAGCGTAGAGAACTCCAACCTCGTTGCAGAAAGGGCCTTTGAGTGATTTGATTTAACGATTTCAAAGTCTCATGCTCTTTTTTTGTGGTTACCAGCGCCTCATCTACAGCCTTGCCAAACAGGTTGGACTCCTCCACCGGTTTGTTGATGAGGGACGCTTGTGTCTCGGGTTTGAACCCTGAATTTTTTAGCCAGGCATGTCTTTTCAAAAGGGTTCCCTGGGCCAGAGTACTCCCCGCCGTCTCTGCAGCGTTTTGGGTGTTCTAAAGGATATTATGATTAACTTGCCTACCCTCCGACACCACAGTGAGCAGTGGTGCCGCTGCAGTACTGACGTTTCCCCAGGGCATACACCTTTTTGAAGTCTGTCAGGTGGTGCCTCACCCATGGACAAGGCTAACCCACCCTCTTTCTTGTCCTAATGACCAGGACAGAATCCGGGGTGGTATGTCCCCGAATATAGAGGTGGTCTGTACGGAAGGGACGAAAACGTTTCTCCACCCAAAGGTTCACAGCCCTTGTCTGTGAAGGTGTCAGTAAAGAAGGGGCAATGCGTCTTTTAATGGAGTTTAGAAAAGGGATAGCTTGCCTGGCAGGTGGCTTCTCCTTTAAAATATCCTCCATGAAGTCAGAGTCCTGCACCGCTTCCTGCATGGATATTTGAAAATGTTCTGCGGCTTCTTTCAGAATGGCATTAAATGCCATCTGGTCATCTATAGGAGATGACCGGCGCTGAGGTGGGGAGACGGGAGGATCCATGCATATCGTGTCAGGATCTAGGGTATTGGTAGGTTATAACCAAGGTGTGTTTTCCACCGGCGGTTCATCTCCCTAATCAGGGGCCTGATCAGTGTGATCCTCAAAAGGATCATCCTCTTGTAAAAAGTGGTCGTGAGGAACCTCATCCTGATCCGTCAGGTCAAAGACCTCCTCATGAAGAGGGCAGGAGGTCCTCTGAAATTTAGAGACTGAAGGGTAAAGATCCTCCTCACTGGGCCTCTTGGGCATGGTAAACTTTTCCGAGAAGTCTACAAACTTTGCAAGCCTATCCCTACAACCCTCAAACATATTCCGGGTCCATAATGAGCAGAAAAGGGGAAGGGCGGGGGGGGTGGGGGGGGGGGGGGGGGGAAGGGAGGAGGAAGGGCTCCTCCTGGGGATCAATATGCCTATAATATCGGGATTTATCTGAGAGTGTTCTAGATAAGGACTGGGGGCTCCCAGAATAGTCTTCCTGTCGATCCTGATGTGTGGACGCGTCTTTCGACCTATACGTAGTCTCATTGGCCGGCGAAAAAAATCGTTGCAAGAGACTCACGAATGTTCGGCGTCGCCGGAAGAGGTTTAGGGTGTTCGTGTCTTCAGGGTAATTTTTGATGTAGCCGGACCGGTAAGCGTCGGCGCGCTCTTAAGAGGCGTCTCGACAGCCTTCTGACTTTTGGTTTTGACGACCTAGTCGGCAGAGTGCCCGGACGCATGTCGCTTATGCGGTTGCGGGGAGGGCTGCCGACCGCATGGAGTGGCGGGTGCAGTCGAGGAACTCTACGTACCTGTTGGCGCCTTAAACCGCCCGACGAATCAGTCGAGACTGTACTGGTGGTTGGGTGCTTACTCATGTGAAGCGGATGCGTCCCTGCCGCCTGGATGTATACTCCCCATAGCAGAACCATCGTCCTGAATGCCGGGGACGGGCGATTTGGTGCGTAAACGCTCTGATGAAAGGTCGATGGCATCTGCATCGGAGCCACGGCCGTCGCTTAACTCCTGGTCACTTACGGTGCCTGTGGCGGAGGGGGAGCTAACCTCGGCCTGCATCATAGCGTGGGCCGCCCGCCGTTTCACTCGACGCTCGTTGATAGTCTTAGGACAAAAGAGCTGGCAAGCCCAACAGGACTCCTCGTGGTGATCTACAGGGAGAGACTTATTGCACCTACGGTGCATGTCCTTCCAGAAGAACTTGCCTTTACAAGAAGGGCAACATTTAAAGGGTGTCCTGTCCATAGCTCAGGTGTATTAAAGCGACGACAAAACCAGAGGGGCAAAGAGAAGGGCAAGGGAAATACATTCTCAAAGAAATGGAAACCCTGGACCCCACTCTCCCTACTGTATAGGCCCGACCTCAGGGTCGACAGCATTGACCGGTGCACCAGCTGTCGAAGTACGGGCTGTCTTCCGATGTTTTCGGCGGTGGTGAAGTAGTAATCGTCGATGAGGTGACGAATATAAATAAACGACTGGAGGTCATGGGGAAGAAGAACAAGTTACTTACCAACTGTAACGTTCTTTCGACTGGATGTTCCTCCCACGTATTCCTCATCTTGTGATAATTCGTTATCTCCAGCTTCGCTGCTTCGGAAAAAAATATTCTCGGCAGAGGGCGCTGTGCTCGAGGTTGTGGCGTCGATTGTCCCTCGACATACTCCGTACTCTGTCGACGTCGCCGATGGTATAAATAGCTCGAGCCGCGCCCGTTGCTTCAGTTCTGTTTTTTCGATGAAATATGACAATGCATTACTTACCGTAAAAGCATTTCTGATGGTTGTATCTGCTTAGATTCACATGCTGTGCATAGATCCGACATCCAGTGGTCATTGCGGAGTATTGCATTTTGTTTTTCGTAGTCGAAAAGGGGACGTCGACAAGGCGTGTCTGTAACACTATCCCTATAGTGACGTGCGTTGTACCCACAATCCCTCACGCGTCGAGGTCCCTCTGTTTGTATTTTTCTGCCCTGAAGGAGCCTTCTATACGTGAGTGAGTACAGAAAAGAGAGAAATATAGGAAAGGATGTCTATGTTCCTTCCATCCGAGCGGGGAGGAAGGGTGGGCGCATGTGAATCTAAGCAGATACAACCATCAGAAATGCTTTTACGGTAAGTAATGCATTGTCTTCTGATGTTTGTTAATCTGCTTGAATCACATGCTGTGCATAGACTAGCGAGCAGTACCCGGAGTTGGCGGTGGGTTATGAGAAGGAACAGTAGAGAAAAGATGTCTTAATACTGCCTGTCCCACCTGGGAGTCAGATCTAGAGTGTGCATCTAGACAGTAGTGTTTTGTAAAGGTGTGTACAGAACTCCAGGTTGCCGCTTTGCAGATGGACTCAAGGGGAACATTTGCAATGAATGCTATGGAAGCCCGAGTGGAATGTGCTCTTGGCTTGAAGGGTAGTTCTCTCTTAGCAAGAGTGTAACAGAGAGTGATGCATTGTACAATCCATCTAGATATAGTGGACTTCGAGACTGCATCTCCTTCTCTTCCTGCTGCCACCGAGACAAAGAACTGATTAGTCTTTCTCAGTGTTCTGGTTCTTTCCATGTAGAACATGACAGCTCTGCGTACATCTAGTGTATGCAGACTTTTTTCTCCCAAGCTGGAAGGGTTTTGAAAGAACTTTGGTAGTTCTATAGATTGGTTTACATGAAATTTTGAGATGAATTTTGGTGCAAACCTTGGGTGTGTGCGAAGAACCACCTTATCCTTGTGAACTGTTACGAAGGGGTCTAGTACAGAAAGAGCCTGTAGTTCACTTACTCTCCTAATGGAGGTGATAGCTATTAGGAAAGCAGTCTTAAGAGTGAGGTCTTTAAGAGTTGCCTTGTGCATGGGTTCGAAAGGAGTGCCCATGAGTCTGGAAAGTACCACATTTAAGTCCCATCCGGGAGCTGGGTTAGCTATCGGGGGGTGTATTCTCTTTACCCCTTCCACGAAAGGCCTTGATAACTGGTATCTTCCACCACGACACTAAGTTGGGAAGTGGTGTATGCAGAAAGTGCCGCTAGGTGGACTTTAATGGAATTAAACCCTAGACCTGAATCCAGTAAATGGGTCAAGTACAGAATAATGTTAGTGGCAGAGCAGTCAACTGGGTTGATGTTTTTACTTCTACACCAGATGACACATCTTTTCCACTTCCTAGAATAGCAGTGGCGAGTATTAGGTTTTCTGGCTTCCCTGAGGATGTCCATACATCTTTGAGGGAGATGTAAATGTCCAAATTCTATGATCTCAGGAGCCAGGCTGCTAAGTTCATGGTCTGAGGGTATGGATGCAGTGTCCTGCCCTTGTCTTGTGACAGCATGTTGTACGGGCAGGGAAGTTTCATTGGGGGAGATAGGGACATCTCCATCAAGTGAGCGAACCATGGCTGCCGGGCCCACATTGGGGCCACTAGTATCATGGTAACCTGCTCTTGGTGCATCTTGTGCACCACTTTGTTGAGGAGGGGAGTCGGGGGAAAGGCATAAACAAATTTCCCTGACCATTGTATCGACAGACCGTTCCCCTTGGATTGGTTTTGGGGGTACCTGGAGGCGTAACTTGGGCATTGTGAGTTCTCCAGGGTTGCGAACAGGTCTATTTCCGGGAAACCCCATTGCGTGAAGACGTCTAAGACGATGTCTTCGTGCAATTGCCATTCGTACTCTTTGGGCAGGGGGAAGTCTCTGCTGAGTTTGTCTGCTAGCAGATTGAGTTCCCCTGGTACATGTTGTGATAGTAGGAACATGTTGTGTTTGAGAGCCCACTTCCATATATTCTGGGACAGCTTGGACAGTCCTGGAGAGTGAGTGCCCCCTTGCTTGTTGAGGTAGTACATGGCTGTGGTGCTGTCTGTGAGGACCATCACTGTCTTTCCTTGTAAGTGTTCCTGAAAGGCTTTCAGTGCTTTGAACACCGCTAGTAGTTCCAGCAGGTTTATATGCTTGGATGCTAAACTCGGAGTCCACACTCCGTGAGCAGTCTGATCGGATAGGTGAGCCCCCCATCCTGTAAGGGATGCGTCTGTGGTTAGAGTGGCTTCCACTGCGGGTGTGGCAAAAGTTTTCCCTAATAACAGGTTTTCCTTTGTCCACCACCGTAGCGAGAGAACCAAGGCCTGCGAGACCACCACTAGATCGTCCCATTGTCCGCTGGCCTGACACCACTGGCTGTAAAGCCACTCTTGCATTGGGCGCAAGCGCGCGTGAGGTACCAAATAAATACATGACGCCATCATCCCTAGCAAGCGCATTGCTTTGCGTACCGTCACCTCTCCACCTGCCACATAACAGGGGATCTGAAACAGCATGTTTTGGACCCTCTCGTTGGAGGGGAAGACGAGGCCGTCCCTTGTTCGAATTAGAGCCCCTAGGAATTGTTTGATTTGGCTGGGGTCTAAGCTGGACTTCTTTTCGTTGATGGAGAAGCCCAGTTGGGACAAAAGGCCTACGGTGTTTTGGGTATTGGAGAAGCATGTTTCGTAAGAATCCCCTGTTATTAGCCAGTCATCGAGGTAAGGGTATACCGGGATGGATAACGTGCGCAGGTGGGCCGCTGCCACTGCCAGTACTTTCGTAAATAACCTTGGTGCAGATGCTATCCCGAAGGGTAGTACTCTGAACTGGTAGTGTTTGTTCCCTATCTTGAACCTGAGGTATTTTCTGTGCGCTGGCAACATTAAAATATGAAAGTATGCATCTTTCATGTCTAGTGTTGTCATGTAATCCCCCTGTGATAACAGTGGGATTACTTCCTGCAAGGTCACCATACGAAACCTTTGAGGTTTGACAAACTTGTTCGCTGGACGCAGATCTAATACAGGGCGCATGGTTAAATCCTTTTTGGGTACAAGGAAGTACACTGAATAAATACCTTCCATTACCTGAGATAAGGGGACAGCCTCTATAGCTTCTTTTTTCAGTAGCTCTTCTACTTCTTGAAGAAGAATAGTGAGGTGTTCCGGTGTCATGCGTCGGTTCCGTGGGGGTCTGTATTTCGGGGAACCGTTGAATTCGATGCAGTATCCGTGGGCTATGGTGGATAATACCCAGCGGTCTGACGTTATTCCCTCCCATGCTGAAAGGAACGATGTTAGCCGGCCCCCGACCGGTGATGCATGGGAGGGGACCCGAATCTTCGGGTCATTTGTTGGTATTGGGCGTGGGGCCTTTGGGACTGGAGCCGCGCCCTCTTCCTTTCCCACGACGTTGGCCTCTTTGACTGAACTGGGTGCTTTGGTTAGAGGGCCAGTTGGTAGCAGAGTAAAATTGCTGTTGGCTTTGTTGCTGGCGTTGGCCACGAAAGGAGCGTCTATTGCCATAGCTGCGTCTGTTAGGTGGCCTAGAAATTTGGTCAAGAGTCTTGATGGTATCAAACTCCTTCGCATGTTCTAGGGCCTCATCAACTGCTTTTCCAAACAGATGTGTTTGTTCTATGGGTTTATTTATCAGGGAAGCCTGTGTTTCCGGCTTAAAACCCGAATTGCGCAACCAGACATGGCGTTTGAGAAGTATTCCCTGAACCAGGGAACGGCCAGCTGTTTCTGCGGCATCTAAGGAGTTCTTTACGATGCCCTGGTTTACAAGAGTTCCCTCTGATATTATAGCTAGCAGGCGTGAACGCAGGGGTTCTGGTGCGTCCTCTGCTTCGCTGCGCAGCTTGCTCCACTGTGCATCTGTGTAGCTAGCTAGTAGGGAATTGTTATTTGCAATCCTGGTTGAGAAGGCGGCGGAGGTCGTGATTCTCTTCCCAAGTGCATAGAGCTTCTTGCCCTCTTTGTCAGGTGGTGCGTCACTAGTAGATAGTGGTACCCCCGCTCTTTTTCTTGTATTAGTCACTACAAGGGAGTCCGGAATAGAATGTCCCCTGATGTACAAAGGGTCAGAGGACGAAGGGCTGAAGAGCTTTTCTATCCGAGGGTTGACCCCTCTGACTAAGGCCGGATTGGAAAGGGAAGGAGTTATTCTTCTCCTTATAGAAGCCAGGAGTGGAATAGACTGACTGACCGGGGCTTTTTCTTTAATAACTCTTTCTACAAAGTCTATGTCCGGAAGAGTCTCCCCTGTGTGGAGCGTTACGTCGGATGTTTGAGGTAGCGCCCGTGTTAGATGAAAGCCCAATCGCTGGTCGCGGCTGTGTTTGCGGGTGGGGCTTGAGACCCTTGCGGTCTGAGGTCGATGCCGGAGTGCCCTGCGTCCCCTTCGGCGCTGGTGGATCCTTCCGTCCTCGACGAAGAAGAGCCGTGGGTTGTGTGCTTAGGCCTATGGGGTCTGTGTGCGTCCTTGTCGCCGGGGTGTTCATCCCCATAAGCAGGGCGTGAGCCGAGCCCGTCGGGGCTGGGGGACGGACGTCGAGGAGCGCGAGCGCTCCTTCTGGGGGTTAATGACTTCCGTAACGGACGCCGAGTTATCCCCCTCCTCGTCACTTTCTGTAACAGCGGCGGCGGGTGAGGAAACTGACTTCGACATAGCGTAGTCCGCCCACCTCTTAACTTTCCGTTCTTTAAGAGTTCTTGGTTTCAAGAGCTTACAGGCCGCGCAGCTGTCCTCTTTATGATCGAGGGGCAAGCCACGATTACAGAGCTTGTGTTTGTCCTTCCAAGTGTATTTGCCCCTACAGCGTGGGCAAAACTTAAAAGGTGTCCTCTCCATAGCTGAGGCAATAAAAACTGGTGATAACAACCCCAAGGGACAGATAGGGGAGAAAGAAAGACATTCTCGACGAGAAGGTAAAAGTTCGAACCCCCACTCTCCCTACTCTGTGTTGGCCAGCGAGGCCTGGCCACGTGTTTGGCAGCGCCGAAGGATCTCCTCCGTCTCTTCTCCTCCGTCGAAAACTTGCTCGGCGGAGAAACAGCTTCACAGCTAACGTCGAGGGGAGGGATCTTTAACAATAAGTATATATAAAGGACCGAGGTCCGTATTAAGTGTTTAGCAATGTCTCTCTAGGAGCTCCGCGTAAGGCGACCATAAGCTGGGCGGAAAAAAACAATCTGAGGGACCTCGACGCGTGAGGGATTGTGGGTACAACGCACGTCACTATAGGGATAGTGTTACAGACACGCCTTGTCGACGTCCCCTTTTCGACTACGAAAAACAAAATGCAATACTCCGCAGTGACCACTGGATGTCGGACCTATGCACAGCATGTGATTCTAAGCAGATTAACAAACATCAGAAATATATATATAGGAGGAACACCCAGGCGTGTCCCATGACAGATACATTCTTCGTGAGAGGAAAGTGTAAGAAACAAACTGTACTGTGGGGTAGGATGGGAGGGTCGATGAGGAGTACGTGAGAGGAACATCCAGTCGAAAGAACGTTACAAATGGTAAGTAACTTGTTCTTCGAAAGGATTGTGTCCTCCCACATATTCCTCATCTTGTGATAGGCTCCCATAGTAGTATCAATTTTTGGAGGCAGGAGCACTAATTTCAGTTTGTGGACAGAATGCAGAACTGCCTTTGTAAATAAACCCTCGTTAGAGGAGGCAGTGTCCAAACAATCATGTTTAACAAAAGTATGCATTGTTTTCCAGGTTGCAACTGCACAAATATCTGCTGCTGGGACCCCCCTCTTTAGAGCCGCAGAAGTAGCCATTCCCCTTGTAGAATGGGCACAAAGCCCATCTGGTGGTTCTTTTCCCGCTAATCTGTAGCTTTCAACTATGGCTAATATGATCCAGCGGGAAATGGTCTGTTTTGTTACAGATAAGCCTAATTTATGACCAGTATAACCCACAAACAGTTGGTCATCTTGTCTCAATTTAGCCATCCGTGAGATGTAAAAACTAAGAGCCCTTTTCGGATCTAATCTGTAATCTCTCCTCTTCTTTGCCCAGATGAGGAGGAGGATAAAAGGTTGGTAGTACTATTTTTTGTGACAAATGGAAGTCCGAGACTACTTTTGGCAAGAACGAAGGTTTAACTTTAAGGACTACCTTATCTTTATAAAAAATAGTATATGGTGCTTTGCATGATAGAGCCTGAAGTTCGCTAACCCTGCGGGCTGATGATAGGGCCACAAGGAGGACAGTTTTTAGAGTCAAAAGCCTAAATGGACATGAGTGCAGAGGCTCAAAAGGTATGCAAGTCAAGAATTTTAATACTAAATTTAAGTCCCAAGTTGGTACATGAAAAGGTACTGGAGGCTATACATTAGTAAGCCCCTTTAAGAATTGAATTATTAACGGTATTTTGAAATATGAAACCTCTTCCGAGGAGCGCTTGAAAATGGACAGCACAGCAAGGTATCCTTTGATTGTTCCTATCTGGAGCCCCAGATTAGCTAGATGTAGTAGAAAAGAGCACCATTGGGGTGCTACACTGAAAAGGGTCCACATCCTTGTCTTTGCACCAGTTACTAAACCTGTTCCAGCGACATCGGTACAAAGACTTTGTTGCTGGTCTTCTGGCCGAAAGCAAGATTTCCATTACGTCATCTGGAAGATCCCAATCCTTGTATCTCAACCTCTCAGAAACCATGCGTGAAGGTTGAGTGTCTTGGCCTCTGGATGGAGAATCCGAACTTCCTCTTGCGAGAGAAGATCCTCTCTTTGCGGAAGACGTATTGGAGGGCAGATGGACATGTCTAGAAGGTCTGTGTACCACGTCCTCCTGGCCCAATCCGGAGCAATTAGGATCATGGTTTTCCTGAACTTCCTCAACCTCCTTATTACTTGAGGAATCACGGGGACTGGGGGAAACGCGTACAGCAGTGGAAACTTCCACTCTACTACGAATGCGTCTCCCAGAGCTCCTCTTTGAGGAAATTCCCTTGAGCAGTACTGATCACGGTGGCAAACTGATCCACTTGAGGGGTTCCCCAAAGGGCGAAGATCTCCAGAAGGACTTCCTGAGCCAGCTCCCACTCGTGAGAGACCGTGCTCTGCCTGCTCAGAGCGTCTGCCGCCGTGTTCTTCTCTCCGGCTAGGTGAATTGCCGACAGATTCTTTCTCGTATTGCCCAGAACCAGAGCTGCATTGCTTCTCTGCACAGTGGCAGTGACCCTACTCCTCTTTTGTTGAGGTAGTACATGGCCACCGTGTTGTCCGTCATTATCAGGACATTCTTTCCCTGTACAGAGGGCAGAAAGGCCTTCAGGCAGGCAGGCAGAAAGGTCCGATTGCCCTCAGCTTCAAAAGGTTGATGTGTAGTTTGGACTCCGATGGAGACCAACGACCGCTGATTGTCAGATCGTTGGTGTGTGCTCCCCACCCCGTGAGTGAGGCGTCCGTCACTACCGTTATCTCTGGCCATGGTTGCCAAAAAGACTCTCCCTTGAGAATGTTGTCGTTGCAAGCCCACCATAGAAGATCCTGAGCAACTGCGCTCGGGACTTGCAGAAGATCCGACATATTCCCTGAGAACTGGGACCACTGAGTTCTGAGTGCCCATTGAAGGGATCGCCTTCTCAACCTGGCCTCTGCTACTAGGAAAATGCAGGATGCCATGAGGCCGAGCAACCTGAGAAAATCGAAGGCCGGTAGATGTTGGGCTTTCTGAAACTTCGTTACCATTTGCTGGATGTGGAGAGCTCTCACTTCGGGAGGCGAGGCTTTTCCCGATGAAGTGTCCAAGACTGCTCCGATAAACTGGAGTAAAGTGGCAGTATGACCAAGTGAAGAGCCGCAGAGGGGTAGGCGGGAGGGTTCACATGTGAATCCATGCCAGACCCATGCTGGAGAACAACAGTTACAGGTAAGTAACTTGTTCCTTCTCCAGCATGGGGTCTGGCATGGATTCACATGCTCATGAATAAGAGAATACATAGCAGTACACACATGCACAACCACGGGAGGTGGCAACAGGCCCAAAATTAAGCAATACAACAACTCAACATTAAGCATCTCTTACCTCCTCATCAGGCTCACCTTAGGCGAACAGGTTTCGCAGCACTGCTTGGCCGACCCTGGACTCCTCCCTGGAGCCCCGATCGACGCAGTAGAATCTTGTGAAGGTGTGCGTCGACCTCCACGTCGCAGCCCTGCAGATGTCTAGCAAGGGCACAGGGCTCTCGGACGGCCGGGCAGCGGTCGGTTTGCCAACCGGTGACAGTGCATGATGCAGCCGGAGAGCCATCTGGAAATGGAAGTCTTCGAGAGAGCCTTCCCTTGATTCACAGTCCCAAAGTTCACAAACAGCTGTGACGTCTTCCAAAAACTCTTTGTGCGGTCCACGTAGAACTTCAGCGCTCTAGCTACATCCAGCGAGTGCAAAGTCTTCTCGGCCGGCGACGAAGGCGACGGGAAGAAAACTGGCAACACCAAGGGCTCGTTGAGGTGGAAGTCCGACGGTACCTTGGGCATAAAGGAGGGGTGCGTCCTCAGCACCACCCTCGTGTCATGAAAAGTCAAGTATGGAGGCTTGCAAGATAGGGCCTGGATCTCTCCCACTCGTCGTGCGGAGGTGATGGTCACGAAGAAAGCGGTCTTCCATGACAGGAACTTCAGAGGCGCCGAATGCATAGGCTCGAATGGGGCCCCCATGAGCCTGGTCAGC
Source organism: Ambystoma mexicanum (assembly GCF_040938575.1). Lineage (NCBI taxonomy): Eukaryota > Metazoa > Chordata > Amphibia > Caudata > Ambystomatidae > Ambystoma > Ambystoma mexicanum. The sequence goes on from NC_090939.1 coordinate 850,399,184, forward strand.
ACCACATTAAGCTCCCACGCCGGGGCAGGAGCCTTCACCGGCGGGAATGATCGGAATAGTCCCTTCATGAATTCTTTCACCAGGCGATGAGACCACAAGGACGCCCGTCCCGTAGTCCTGGTATATCGGGAGATTGCAGCCAGATGTATTTTGATGGAGGCGTGAGCCAGTCCAGCTTTGGCCAGCGACAGTAGGTATGGCAGTACTTGAGGGGCCGTAATCCGCAGAGGGTTAATCTTCTGTGCACGGCACCAGACAGAGAACCCCTTCCATTTATGTCTGTAGCACTTGAGAGTTGAGGACGCCTTGGCCTTTGCAAGAACCTCTCTGCAGTTAGCAGGGATGTCGTACCCTCCAAACTCTAGTGCTGCAGGAGCCAGGCCTGCAAGTTCAGCGACTCCGGGTTGTGAAGAATGGCGCCTCCTTCTCTGGAGAGAAGGTCTGCGTCCGTCGGCAGCTTGACTGGTGTGGACGTTGATAAGTCCAGAAGGACCGGGAACCAGATCTGTCTCAGCCACACCGGTGCGACGAGGATCATCCTGCACCGGAACCTCTTGAGCTGGTTGATGAGCCGGAGCAGCAACTGCAGCGGAGGGAATGCATAAAGAAATAGGCCGTCCCAGGAGAACGAGAGAGCATCGCCCATGCTCCTCGGCTGGGGGAACCTGCTGGCGAACCTCCGGCACTTGGAATTCGTTGCCGTCGCGAAGAGATCGATTTGGGGTTCGCCCCATCGTCGGAAGAGTCGATCCACTTGATCCTGGCGTAGTTCCCACTCGTGGCACGAGCGCAGCTCCCTGCTGAGTGAGTCGGCGATCGTGTTTTTTATTCCTGCCAGATGAAGAGGCACCAGAAACATCCGTTGGGCGACGGCCCAATGCCACAGATCCTGGGCTTCCTTGGACAGGGCCGGGGACCTGGTTCCGCCCTGCTTCCAGATGTAGAACATCGTGGTGGTGTTGTCGGGGAAGATCCTCACCACCTTGCCCTTGAGGGACGGGAGAAAGGACCCGAGGGCCCAGAACACTGCACGGAGCTCCAAAATGTTGATGTGGAGTGACTTCTCCTCCGGGAGCCAAAGGCTTCTCGCGTGAAGATCTCCGGAGTGCGCTCCCCTACCTTCCAGGGAGGCGTCCGGCACCGTCACCTGGCGAGCTGGGATCTGAAAGTCCGTGCCCGCCGACAGATGGGAGCGGGTACCCCACCACCGGATCGCCTGACGGAACGTCTCATTGAGAGGGCTCCTGTCCTCGAAGCTGCCCGTCGACAGGACCCAGTGGGCGTCGAGGAACTTTTGTAAGGGGCGCATCCGAAGCCTGCAAAGGCGCACCAGATAAATGCAGGAGGACATCATCCCGAGGAGGGACTTGATAGATCTTACCCTGGCCATGTCCGTGGCCAGCAGACGCTGCACCTTGCCCAGAATGGTCCTGGTCCTTTCCTCCGACAGCGAGGCCAGCCGCGCCACTGTCGAGGTTGGCTCCCAGAAACAGGGCGACTTGCGACGGAACCAGGTGGGATTTTGGAAAGTTGGAGAATCCCAGGTCCATGAGCAGCTGGACGGTCTTCGCAGTGTGCTCCACGGCGAGCTCCCTCGTCCTTGCCCGGTTGAGCCAGTCGTCCAGGTAGGGGTAGACGTGGATCCCCTGTAGGCGCAGCCGCGTCGCCACCAGTGCGAGGCACTTGGTGAACACCCTGGGTGCCGACTTCAATCCGAACGGGAGGGCCTTGAACTGGTAGTGCCGCCCTTGGGCCACGAACCTGAGGAACTTTCAGTGTCTTTTTAGAATGGGGATGTGGAAGTACGCATCCTCCAAGTCCAACGACAGGAAATCGCCCTCCTCCAGCTGTCCCAGCACGTGCTGGAGGGGGACCATACGGAACTTCTGCACCTTGATGTACTTGTTCAGTCGTCGTAGGTCCAGGATGGGGCGCCATCCTCCTGTCTTCTTTTTTACGAGGCAGTACTTTGAGTAAAGTCCGGAGCCCCAAAGTCTCTTTGGGACGAGCTCGATGGCACCGTTCTTGAGCATCGCCCTTACTTCCAACAGTAGTTGAGGGACGTGATTTTCCTTCCTGGCCACGGGTGGAACGCGAGGGCACTTCTTCTGAAACTCGAGGGCGTGCCAGAATCTTCGAAATCGGCCAGGGCATCCAGCACCCAACGGTCGGTGGAGATGGACTCCCACACGCTGACGAACCTCGCCAGCCGGCCTCCCACTGGGGTGCTTCGGCGGGGGCCCAACCCCACGGTCGGTTCAATCTTGTTTGGAGGCCGCCTTGCCTCCTTGACCTCGCTGTCGACGATGACGGGCACCACCTGACTTGCTGCGTCCACTGTAGGCTTCCTGGGACGAAGATCTTGCCGCTTGGCGGTACGTGGAGGAGCCACTGCCGGATCCCTTGGAGGCACCTTGTCTGCCTCCGGAGCTCCGAAAGGACGGCCATCATTGTTGGAGCACTCCCAGTGCCCGGGCAGGTTCTGTGTCTGTCTTGATGGCCTGAAGGGACTCATCAACCGCCTTCCCAAACAGGTTGTTCCTGTCGAAGGGCATGTCCAAAACCTTGGTTTGTACGTCCTGGCGGAAATCCGTGGCCTTGAGCCATCCTTGTCGTCACAAGCAAACGCCGTTGCCCAACTGATGGAAACCGGTGTCGGCAAAGTCCGTTGCCACCGTGATGGCGTGGTCCGAAGCAATCTCACCTTTCTGTAGGATTTCAAGGGCCTCAGCCCTTTTGGAGTCCAGAAGGAAGTCTAACAGAGGGGCGATTTAGAACCACAACTCCCTGTCGTAGCGGGCTACGATAGCCAGGGCGTTGGCCGCCTTGATAGTTGTCGCTGCGGATGAGATGATCCGTCGTCCCATCGTGTCCAACTTCCTGCCCTCGCCGTCCGGCGTGGAAGTTGATGTCGAGGCCGATGCCCCCCCAGCTTTCTTCTTTGCTGCCGCCGAGACGACCAAATCCGGGGTAGGTTGTGCCCGAAGGGGGCAGCGTCGGGGACCCGGTACTTCTTCTCGTACCAGTCCCTCTTTGCCGGCGCCGTGGCAGGGTTCTTGAGGAGGGCGAGCCCCTCATCCCAGATGTCATCAAGAAGTGGTACGGCGAGGACCGTCTTCCTTTTAGCCTCGCGCCGTTGGTAAAGGAACCCTTCTTTCTTCCTCTCTTCTGGGCAGAGCTGGAAAAGCTCGGATGCCCTGGAAATTATGGCATTAAAGGATCCAATCTCGTCTGGCGGGGACGCCTCCCGTCGTCGCCTCTGTCGTCATCTGTACCTGTCGTGTCTGTGCCTGTAGCATCCCCGTGGGTAGTAGACCGGGGGGAAGGCAGAGTAGGCCGCAGAGGTGGGAGAGGTGGCATAGGATGCGTCCTCCTCTTATGCGGTGGACTTTCCTAAGGTCCTGGCTCCGGTTCCCCCGTCGGGTCTGGCTCAGGTACCTCCGTCGGGGGAAGGGGCAACCTTTTCCTTATCTCCGAGCATAAGGACTGAATCGCTGACAAAATGGCCGCCGAAGTGTCCTGCGGCGCTGGAAACGATGGGCGCGAGGGCTCTTGAGGAGCCTTGTCGGCGACACCGTCGCTCTAGTCATCGCCCTCGTCGGGATCCCTCCCGATGGGCCGGGCCTCTTCAACGACTTCGATGAGCTCTTCTTCAGAGGTCGTGTCCGTATCCACGATGGACACCAGCCCCTCCCCCACCTTTTCCAACGAGGACTTCGTGGTGGTCTTCTCAATGGGCCTGAAAGACTACTCCCTCCGCGGTGGCAGGGAGACTCTGGGTCCCGAGGGCGCCTCGACTGGTGTAGCCTCCACAGGCTGAGCCAGGGCCGCGGCGACATCCTCAATCGAGGTCTTAGCAGGGTGAATTAAGGCCATCGTCACCTTCTGGACGCCTGGGGCCTTCACCTTGGGGGGAGGGTCCGAGCCTCGCTCTCCCTCTGCCAGAATCTTCGAGATCGACCGGGGCTTCTCCAGAAGCTTCGCCGGATTCTCAGACTTCCTCTTACCCAAGCCAGAGCGTTGGCTCATGGTTGATGGCGCCGGGGAGGATGCGCCCTGCCTGGCAGCCAAGGAGCCCGACCGTTCGGTGCTCACGGTGCCCGCGGACTCGCGGTGGTTAGCCTTTTGTTGGGCCCCTGTCGCCGGGGCGCCCTCACAGGACTTAGAAGACCGCTCTGACTTCTTTTTCTTCTTCTCGCCTGACGGGCTCTTCCATTCCAGCGAATTGGCGAGACGGAGGTAGCGATCCTTCATGGTCCGCTCCGACATGTTCCCACAAAACGCACAGTCCTTCTCCGTGTGCGTCTTGTCCTCATGGAGACAGTAGAGGCATAACGAATGCTCGTCCTCCTTGAAAACATTCTGAAGCTGGCATCCAGGGAAGGTCCTTAACATCTTCCCGGGCGTTGAGCTTCCTTTCTCCTGGGCCATGTCCGGGGTAGATAAGAGTTGTATTCGGAATAGGACTCTGAATGCCCCCCTAGTTGAGCATTGGATTGAACACATTCACAAAGTCGAAGACCTGCAATGGAGCGTGATTCTGAGAATCAATTCTACTGGTGATAGCAATCGTGATAAAATCAAGCTACTCCAGAAAGAACAACATTTGATATTCTTGACCCGCAGTGCTGAGATTGGGCTTAACGAGAAAATCGAGTGGGGTGTGTGAACACGTGATGCCATCCTAGCTGTGTATTTGACTGACTCTACGATGAGTTGAGTGAGGCAATTTCTAGTCATGCACAGTCCACAAGTGTCGAGATGGTTGTGCCTTTTTGCACCTATCGACTTGTGTCTGTAATATTTCCCTCGCGTTTCAGCGTGGTGGATTGGTTTTGTTTTTGCCCTGGTTGTGTTTGTGTCTCTTTCTCCCTTTTTCTCCCCCCCCCCTCCCACGTCGAGATGGTGTTTGTGCCGTTTGGCTTTCGGGAGGCAGGCGATCCCTTGAGCTGAAGGCCGGGTTGACAAGCATATATTTAAAGAAAAAATGCTTTTTTTCTTTTTTTTGAAAACATACGCGGTGTGCGTTATTGCTCGTCTCTCTAGAGGTCCCAACCCAATGGAGTTTCGAGACATTATAGATTTGTCTATTGATGCGGCTCTTCCTTCCTGTGTTTGTTTACGGCCACAAGCTTGCTGGTAGAGCTGGGGAGCCACGGACTCCGTCTACCAGCATTACTAGCGGCAAGCCACACACCTGCAAAATATCAATCTGCCTCTGATTTTGACAGGCGAGGGTGGACCTAGCCATGCTGCCGATTGGCCAGTACTCATTTAAAAACACCCTTTCGGGAAGCACTTTTGAGGACATCCTGCTTTTCTCAGGATTTGAGTGCCGACACGAGTTGAGAGCCACAACGCAACGGGGAGAGCGCAACTATTCGCCCTTAGGACTTTTCTAACTTCTAAGAATAGGTAATTGTTAATCTCTGGGCCTCGATCCCGTGTTTAATTTGGACGTTTTTTCTGCTTGAGGATAGTTTTTACTTTCCTCATAGCAGTATTGTAATTTATTGACAACACTTGTATTTTACCAAGTGTCTTGTTGGGTTGATGAAGTATGAGACATCGGACTAGACCTCTGCCCTTTCACCCTATACAGGTCTTGCTGATCTAACAGTATCTAGATTTGCCTTTGGTGTTGTTTACCGCCATTGAACGACGGGTGGGTGTTTAAGTGTCTTGTCCTAACCCAGTCAAATTCTGGGTGTATCTTTTTTTCAACTGACAGATTAAACACTGTACAGGTACGATTTTGAATTATTTTCCGTACACTGTACTAATATGGGCATGACACTGACGTTTATGATGTTTATGCATTTCCACCTCTCTTGATTTTATTAACAGTTCTTCCTATTTGGAGGGGAGCGGTTTTTGCTGGCCTGCCTGTATTTAACAATGAGATGCACTTTGGGATGAGCCCAATTGAGAGCTAAACCAATCCGAGGAGATATGAACCCGCACAGACGTCTTGTTTTCTTTTGGTCCGAGGGGGACCTGTTGACATCCGGGGACTGTATTATCCTCTCCTGATTATAGGGGTGGGTGTACAAACCCATAATATCATGATGTTTTCTAATACCCCACAAGCATGACTTTGTGGGAACTTCAGATAAAGCACTGTTCCTATGTGGGACGTTAAGTCTCGTTACTCTGCTCTGAGTTAGAGGGTAGAACAAGTTACTTTCTTACCTGGTAACGTTCTTTCGATGGGATGGTCCGACGACGTATTCCATATCTATGACATGTAATCACCACAGCTGTGCTGCTTCGGAAACTTTTTCGGCGTCTGCGTCCTCCGTCGATGACGTCGATGCGCCGTCGTCGAGGACCTCCTCCGACGTCCGACGTCATCCGATGTGATAAGTAGGACGCACGACGCCCATAGCCTCAGTTATAGTTTTTTCCCCCAGAACGTGTGACATAAGTCAACTGCCAGTCAGACACAAAGCCTTGCAGAACGTAAGCTGCAATCGCAAAAGAAATTCTGCAGCGGGGAAGGCAGGGCGGGAGCGATATGGAATACGTCGTCGGACCATCCCATCGAAAGAACGTTACCAGGTAAGAAAGTAACTTGTTCTTCGAGGGGATTGGGCCCTCCGACGTATTCCATATCTATGACAGACTCCCAAAGCAGTACCAAAGCAAGGAGGAGGGAAAGAATTTAGAATCAAAATGTAGAATAGCCAATCAAATAGCAGAGCAAAGGACCGCCTTGCCAAAGACCAGATCCTGTGCTCGGATGGAATCAAGGGAATAGTGACGTACAAATGTATGTACTGAAGCCCAGGTGGCTGCATCACAGATGTTGCGAATAGGAACACCCCTCTGCAGGGCAGTAGACGCAGCCATACCCCTGGTAGAATGGGCCCGCAAGCCAGCCGGTGGGTCCTTACCCGCCAAACGGTAGCACTCCGAGATGGCCAAAATAATCCAGCGAGACAAAGTCTGTTTCGTCACAGCTTGCCCCAAACGCTTACCAGCGTAACCAATAAAGAGTTGATCATCCACTCTGACCCGGGACATGCGTGAAACATAAAAGCTCAAAGCTCTCCTAGGATCAAGCCTATGGAGCCTCTCCTCATCCTTACCAGGATGCGGAGGAGGATAGAATGCCGGAAGAACAACCTTCTGGGCCAAATGAAATTCCGTCACTACCTTCGGAAGAAAAGAAGGACGAACTCTAAGGACAACCCTGTCCTTGTGAAATACAGTGAAGGGAGGCTTAACTGAAAGTGCCTGTAACTCACTCACTCTGCGAGCGGAAGTAACCGCAACTAAAAACACAGTTTTCAGAGTTAACAGCCTCAAAGGGCAAGAATGTAAAGGCTCAAACGGAGCACCCATAAGAAACTTAAGAACCAGGTTTAAATCCCAACCAGGCACCAGGAAAGGTGACGGAGGGAACACATTAGTGAGCCCTTTCAGGAACTGTGAAATCAAAGGGATTTTAAAGTAAGAACACTCTTCAGACGGGCGCTTAAAGATGGACAGCGCCGCCAGGTAACCCTTAACGGTACCCACTTGCAAGCCCCTGTGGGCCAAAGAAAGCAAAAAGGACAGAACCATGGGGATGTCACATGCAAAAGGATCCACATTCTGAACTCTGCACCAGTCGCAGAACTTACGCCAACGGCACAGAGACTTAGTTGCCGGCCTTCGGGCCGAAAGCAACACCTCCATCACGTCCTCAGGGAGGTCCCAATCCTTATACCTCAACCTTTCAGAAGCCAAGCGTGAAGGTTGAGGGACCTGACCTCTGGATGGAGAACCTGACCCCCCTCCCGTGAGAGCAGATCGTCTCGGTAGGGAAGACGACATGGAGGGCAGATGGACAAGTCGAGAAGGTCCGGGTACCACGTCCTCCGAGCCCACGCCGGGGCAATGAGGATCATCCGGGAACCGAACTTCCGTAACCTCCGCAGCACTTGCGGGATGACGGGGACTGGAGGAAACGCGTACAGCAGCGGGAATGACCACTCCACCACGAACGCGTCTCCTAAGGCTCCTTCTGGAGGAAATTCCCGCGAGCAAAACCTTTCGCACTTCCGGTTGACACTGGAGGCGAAGAGATCCACTTGAGGGGTCCCCCAAAGGGCGAAGATCTCCAGGAGAATCTCCTGAGCCAACTCCCACTCGTGAGAGATCGCGCTCTGCCTGCTCAGAGCGTCCGCCGTCACGTTTTCGGCTCCAGCCAGATGAACTGCCGAGAACGAAACTTCCTGCTGGATGGCCCAGAACTCGAGCTGCATCGCCTCTCTGCACAGAGGAAGTGACCCTGCCCCCCCCCCTTTTTGTTGAGGTAGTGCATGGCCACTGTGTTGTCCGTCAGGATCAGGACATTCTTCCCTCGCACAGACGGCAGAAAAGCCTTCAGGGCTAGCCAGACGGCCCTCAGCTCCAACAGATTGATATGGAGTCTGGACTCCAACGGAGACCAACGACCGCTGACTGTCAGCCCGTTGGCATGAGCTCCCCATCCCGTGAGGGATGCATCCGTCACAATCGTCACCTCCGGCCAGGGAAGCCAAAATGGAGCCCCCCTCATCAAGTTGCTTTCGACGGCCCACCACAGAAGGTCCCGGGCGACCGAGGACGGCACCTGAATCGAGTCCGACATCCTGCCGGAGGACTGCGACCATTGCGTCTTGAGTGCCCACTGCAAAGATCTCATCCGCAGGCGAGCCTCTGGCACCAGAAGAATGCAGGATGCCATGAGGCCGAGCAACCTCAGGAACTCGAACGCTGGGAGCGTCTGGGCATGCTGAAACTTGTGCACCATCTGCTGAATGTGAAGAGCCCTCACCTGGGGAGGAAAACACTGCCCCAGGGAAGTGTCGAGCACTGCTCCGATGTACTGGAGCCGCTGTGTTGGCGTCAAATGGGACTTCTTTAAATTGAGGGAGAAGCCCAGCCTGTGAAGGGAGCGGCAGGCGACGGACAGATGATCCAGGACTTGCTCGGGAGAGCTCCCCCTGAACAACCAATCGTCCAGGTAGGGGTAGACGTGAATCCCCCCTTGCCGGAGATGCGCTGCCACCACCACCATGAGCTTGGTGAAAACCCTCGGGGCGGAGGTCAATCCGAACGGCAGGACCCGAAACTGAAAGTGCGAGTCGCCAACCGCGAACCTCAGGTACTTCTTGTGCTTGGGATGGATCGGCACATGGAAGTAAGCATCCTTGAGGTCGAGTGACACCAACCAGTCCTGAAGCTGAAGGGCCTGGAGGACTCGAGAGAGAGTAACCATCTTGAACTTGTCCTTCCTGAGGAGTTTGTTCAAACCGCGCAAGTCCATGATGGGTCTCAATCCCCCGTCTTTCTTCGAAATCAAAAAATAAGGGGAATACCATCCCTTGTTCCTCTCCGCTACAGGCACCAGTTCTATGGCGCCATTCTCCAGCAGGGCTTGAATTTCCTGCGCAAGGAGCGGATCCGGACTCTGCAAAGAGAGGTTCCCCGGTGGAATGTCGCGAGGCCTGTGCCGAAAGGGAAGACAGTAGCCGTGGGTTATGATCTCCAGAACCCACACATCTGAAGTAATGGCTTGCCACTCTACAAGATGCTGCGCCAGCCTTCCCCCAACCGGCGAACCATGGGACATGGCCTCACGACTGAGCGGGAGCGGCTGCGGCGTTACCTGAGGGCAAAGAGGCAACTGCCCGAGCGGCCTTGGCACCACGGGTACGCTGTCGTCCACCTCTGGTACCCCTGCGATGGCCTCTTTGACTGCCAGCTCCTCTCGCTTTACTGAAGGATGAGTAATAGCGAAAGGAACCACCCCTCCACTGCTGTCCCCTAGGACGAAAAGGCGGAGGTTGGCGAACTGCAGCGCCCAACGACTTCGCTGCAGCTTTTGAGGTCTGCAACCTCTCAAGGCTCTCGTCAGCCTTGCTGCCAAAAAGGTGTTCACCGTCAAAGGGCATGTCGAGGAGCCGGGACTGCACATCAGGAGCAAACCCCGACTTCCGCAACCACGCAAACCTGCGTATCACGGTGCTCGCCGCCATGGACCTACTGACGCATTCAGCTAAATCCAAACCCGACTGAACGGACTCACACATGGCATCCTTACCATCCTGGACCATAGCAAGGAAACCATCCCGTTCGTCCCCTTCGGGAATATGTTCAGCCGCCAACGCAACACAGTTCCACAGAGTGTGTGTGAAACGAGACAAGGCACAAATGGAGTTGGCCGCCTGAAGCGCCATACCACCAGAAGAAAACACTTTCTTCGCCCAGCCATCAAAACGTTTGTCGTCCCTATCAGGAGGGATGGTAGGGTACGACGCCCGCTTTGCCGGGGCCGTGGCCGCCTGCACCACCAGACTCTCCGGAGTGGGGTGCCTGGTCAAGTAGCAGGGGTCGCTACTGGCTGGACGGTATTTTCGCGACAAGGATCTGCCCACCGCCGGGAGACTCTCCGGAGCAGTCCAAGCCGCCGCCACCCTTCTCTGTAAAGCCATATGGAACGGCAGTACCGGGTCAGTTGGGGGGCCAACATCAAGGATGTCCGTCAGATCATCCTGCACAAACTCCCCTGGGGGAGCAGACCATCCCAAGTACTCAGCAACTCTAGCCACAAGGCGCCGGTACGAAGAGTCGGCATGAGAGCCAGGCTCAGGCCTACAAAACTCCACCTCCGGAGAGGTGTCCAGTCCACTGGCATCATGCAGGGACTGTCTCAAATCGTCAAACTGACTATGGCCCGAGACAATTTCATCTGGAACCAGAATAGGAACCAGGCCATCAGAATCCTCATCCGCCTCTGAAATATAGTCCAGGTTATGTTATGTTATGTTACTTTGCATTTATATAGCGCCTTATGTACCATTGGTATGGTCTCAAGGCGCTGGTAGGTTGAACGCCCTCGGGAACCGAAGTTCAAGTCAGTAGAGAGAATAGAGAGAGTCAAAAGGTGCGTGTGAGCACCGTATATGTGTGCAGCTGGTGTGGCATTCAAGTGATAGCTGCTTTATAGCGGTAGGTGTGGTGGTTGAGAGATCAAGTGTATGTGTTTGTTCTGGCCGGTTGTTATCCAGACTGATTCTGGCTGCGTTAGGCCTGAGGAGAACGCCTAGGCTGGAGGGTGTGTAACCAGCAGTGTTTAGTTAGGGTGATGGGCGGTATGGGACAAGTGATGGTATGAGAACAGTTATACCGAATGGTGTCATAGTATCGCTGTGTTCTATTTGAGTGGTGGTGTAAAGAAGAGAGTAAGCGTGGGGTGTGATATGGCGGTTTACCTTAGGTGGTTCAGATCGCGCCCATTCCAATAGATCCAGGTACACAATCCGTTCCATGTACTCAGACTGTTCCATCAAAATGTTTCACCTGTTCCATCCACATACTTCATATGTTCCATCCACATACATCACTCGTTCCATCCATATACTTCACCCGTTCCATCCACATACTTCATCTTTTCCATCTGCATACTACACTCTATCCTTCAACATATTTCACCGGTTCCACCCTGTTCACTCATTCCACCCAGGTCATCCGTTCCACCTAGTTTATCTGTTCCACCCAGTTCATCCGTTCCACTCACATACTTCACCTGTTCCAACCTCATACTTCCTCCGTTCCAACCACATTTTCATTTGATCCATCGATTTCAACCGTTCCATCCACATACTTCAATCGTTCTATTCAGTAAATTCGACCCATTTTGTTCAAATACTTCACCTGTTCCTTCCTCATACTTTATCCGTCACGCCCATATACATCGCCCGTTCTTCCAGATCCATCCTCAGTTCCTATCTTTACTACACCCGTTTCCTCCAACCACTTCGCCTGTTCCATCTACACACATCACCCGTTTTCTCCGCACTCATCGCCCGCTGCTCGCTCTGCACTCGTCGCCCGCTGCTCACCATACCCTACATCCCCTCGATACCATATATCGGCTCAACACAGCCGCACCCAGCATCTGCTCAACACCCTAGCTCTGTTCAACACCCTACATCTGCTCAATAATATCATGCCCTACTTCCGCTCAACACCTTATATCTGCTCAACATCCTACATCCACTCTACTCTATTATCCACTTATACCCTACATCCGCAGTACAACCTACATTCGCACCACGCTCTTATCTACTCCGCGCTGTCATCCGGTCCCTGGCCTCATATGCTCTATGCACTCATTCATTCTGTGCACTCATCCGCTCTACACACCCATCCGCTCTGCGCACTCATCGGCTCTACGCGCTTCATCCATGCCACCGACTTCATCCGCTCCACTTGTTTATTCTTCTTGCATTATCGTTTGTCGCACACACTCGGTCTATTCTGTGCTTTCCATCTGTCTCATACACTACACCAATCTCATGTACTTTGTCTATTCTGCATTTTCCATTTATACCATGCACTCATACATTCCATGCCATCTGTCTGTGCACTCATCCGTCTTCTGTATTCATCTTGCTATCTTCTTCACTTTATTCCTTTCGTCGATTTTGTTACTTTCATCCATTGCAATCGTTTCATCCATTTAATTAATTTCCACCACTTTACTGCTTTCCTACTATCATTCTTTTTATCCACTTCACTGCTTTGATCTACTTTACTCATTCTATTCTGTTTGTCCTTTTTTAGTTTACTTTAGAGGTTAATAGTTTTCAAGTCACCATAACCCTGTAACATCCCAAGGAACCACCACTCTGACATGCTGCCTCCAGTCACCATAACCCTGTCACAACCCAAGGAATCACCGTTCTGACATGCTGCCTCCAGTCACCATGACCCTATAAGAACCCAAGGAACCACCGCTCTGACATGCTGCCTCCAGTCACCATGACCCTATAAGAACCCAAGCCACCACCGCTCTGACATGCGGCCTCCAGTCACTATAACCCTGTCACAACCCAAACAACCACCGCTCTGCCATGCTGCCTCCAATCACCATAACCCTGTAACATCCCAAGGAACCACCACTCTGACATGCTGCCTCCAGTCACCATGACCCTATAAGAACCCAAGGAACCACCACTCTGACATGCTGCCTCCAGTCACCATGACCCTATAAAAACCCAAGCACCACCACTCTGACATGCTGCCTCCAGTCACCATGACCCTATAAGAACCCAAGGAACCACCCCACTGACATGCTGCCTCCAGTCACCATAACCCTATAACAATCCAAGCAACCACCATTCTGACATGCTGCCCCCAGTGACCATAACCCAAAAATGTGCCACAGACAAGCAGAACGCTGGTTCTGCCTCTAGTGACTGTAACACCTATATACTCCCCAAAATACCACACATTTGAGATTCTGCCTCCATTCACAATAACCCCAAGGTTTGGTGTCAATTAACACAAGAGTAATATGGAATACGCTATCTACATACAGGAAGCCCATACCGGCTAGCTTAGGCGTTCTCCTCAGGCCCAACGCAGCCAGAACTCAGTCTGGGTGTCCACCCTCCAGACTGAACACATCCAACTGATTCCTCAGCAGCACACCTACCACTAAGAAGCAGATATGCAAAAACCACACCAGCAGCACACATATCCGGTGCACCCAAGCACCATACAACATACTCACTCTCTACTGACTAGAACTGCGGTTCCCGAGGGCGTTCAACCTACCAGCGCTTTGAGGTCGTACCAATGATATATAAGGTGCTATATAAATGCCAAGTAACATAACATAATCATTGCTGATAGTCGACATCTTGGCTAATTTAGCAAAAGGAAGTGAAGACGCTATTCTGACCAAATGGATGCTGGCAGGCGAGAAACATCGAGCAGATCTAAATACTCATCGCACAACTTTGAAGAACAACCCAAACTTTGTACAAAAAAAAAAAAAGCTCTGGGAACTAGACTGGGCCACTGCACTTGATAGACGAAGCCAATACAAACTGATGGAAGATTCTGCAAAAGAACCAGAAGGCCGTAATAATTTACGGCAGCACCTGGAGAAATCCCCAGGAACAAACTCCCGAAACACACTGATGATTTCCCGACTTAACTTATTCAACACAAAGGTGAGCCTAAGACTGAGATACAGAAAACATGGCTCGAACCAAAGTTGCCGATTCTGTACAAGTGGTCAGGAAACTCTGAAACATCTAACTCTATATTGCCCAGGGAGGGCCTAGAACTCTAGCGAAGAGTCCTTTGATGATGAGTGGCGAAGACTGGTGCTTGATGTTTGCACATGGCAAGGGGAAAGTAGCGTTTGCCCTGACCAATTACTTGAACAAAATGAATTCTTTCTTGATAGCGAAAGACGAAACACACTGATGTGGACTCAAAGCAATATCTAGTATGGAACACGAAACATGAAATATGATCCGAGTTCTATCACAGTGACTATGACGAGGACATTGATTGTGAGGATTGTGTCTGTGATTTTGATTGTTCCTTTCATTTGTTTTTTCTTCTTTTAAAAAGTTTGCTAATAAAAAAAATTAAATAAAATAACCCCAACATTCTCCCCAAGATGCAGACTTGTGAGAGGCTGGCTCCAACGACCTGGTTTTATCCAGTTTCCACTGGTGACCAGAAGCCCCAGATACTGGCGTAATAAATGCAACCCTGATATTCTGTCTCCAGGCTCCCGAATATTTCACATCGAGTGAAAAGAATGGCATCATCCTACCATCACTGATTAAAACCAAAAGATTCTACCACAATGGTCCTCAAGGGACTAGAACTCTGAGATTCTGCCTCCAGGCACTGTAACCCTAAAATTCTTCTGAGGGGTATAGGACTCTTATATTATGCCACTAATTACCATAACCCCAAAATGATACCCAAATGACCACAACTCGGACATTTTGACTACAATTACCATAACCCAAATATTCTCCAGAAGAGATTAGAACACAGTGATTCTGTGTTCAGTGATCATAAGCCTAAATCGCCTGCAGGGCCCTCCAGTGACCACAACCCCAAAATCCTTCTCCTAGGGATCTCGGCTCTGAGTCTGCCTCCAGTGACCATAACCTCATAGTGGTTCCCCAAGGCACCGTCATTTTGAGATTTTGCCTCTAGTGGCCATAACCCTAAAATTCTTCCCCACGGGACCCTAACTCTTGAAATTCTTCTGCTTGCAGTGACCATAACCATACTGTACTGTACAAGCCCCCAAACATTTTCCCCCCAGGACCTCCAGTAACCATAACCCCAAAATGTTCCCCGGGACAGAAGAACACAGATTCTGCCATTGTCCAGTGGCCATAACAGCAACATTTTAAACCCAGGCGCCAAAACTCTGGGATTCTGCCTCAAGTGACCATCGAAAAGAAGGCACCCGAGAGCGCTTGGTCTTAACCAGAGCCTTCCTAGGGGGTTCTCCCGTGCCACGGGGTACCTCCGACACGAAAGGCGTCGATGGCGTCGAACAAATCGGCGCCGGCGTCGAGAGAACCGGCATCGGCGCCGAGAGAATCGGCGCCGAGGAAATCGGCGGCGTCGACACAGTCCTCGAGGCCGGAGCCCCGAGCGTGTCCCTCGACGACCCGAGCGTCGACGGCCTCGACGACTTCCTCGAGGCCGGAGCCTCGAGAAAGCCTGTCGACGCCCTCGACGCCTCAGACGTCGATGTCTTCCTCGAAGACTTCACAGGTGCACACGGTCTCGAACGCGTCGAGGACCGGGACCTGGAACGGGTACGGCGAGAACGAGTCTCCTTGTCCGGACGGGACCTCTCCCGCGACTCATGCCGACCACTCATGCGAGCGGTGTCTCTCGACCTCACACGACCGACCCCACTCGGGGGCGCGGACGGCGTAGTACCCTGTGACTCAAGAATTGCTAGCATTTTCTTCCCGAAGGAAGCCCATTCCTCCGGCGTCGCACGGCTGGTGGGGTAAGCGTCGTGCCGGGCAGAGTCCTCCGAGGAGGACCTGGAAGACGACCGGTGTCGGCGCTTCCAAGAACGCCTCGAAGAGGCTGAGTGGCGAGACCTACTCCTAGAAGGAGACCCACGAGACTTCCGACGATGACGCGGAGAGTCACCCCTCGAATCATCCGTCGAAAGCCCCGCAGACTTCGACTTCCTGGGCTTGGACACCCGACCTACCGACAATTTCTTCTTACGTTCTCGTAAGGCTTTGGACGTGAGCGACTGGCACCAGAGGCAGGCGTCGTGCGAGTCTGTCACCGACATCTTGGACCCACACTCCCTGCACTTCTTGAAACCCGGACGCGGGGTCGAAGACGAAGTAGAAGACATCGTCAAAGGATTTACACAAAACGAACAGGTTCGAAGAACCGAGAAGAACAGAACTCCAAAGAGTCGAGGCGTGGACCGAGAATCACGAAGCAACACGTTCGCGGAAAAAACGGAACTGAGGCTATGGGCGTCGTGCGTCCTACTTATCACATCGGATGACGTCGGAGGAGGTCCTCGACGACGGCGCATCGACGTCATCGACGCAGACGCCGAAAAAGTTTCCGAAGCAGCACAGCTGTGGTGATTACATGTCATAGATATGGAATACGTCGGAGGACCCAATCCCCTCGAAGATGTGTATGTGGGGGGTAAGCCAGATCGAGAGGGTGATGATGTTTTAGAAATGACCAACTTAACTCCACCGATGTAGAATAGTGTTTGCTCCTTTTCTTCTCCCCTCCCCACTTGTCTTTATGGTGGATTCTCTTTCTGTCTTGTTGTGCTTTTTCACGACTATGGGTAGAAGACTTTTTTTAAATTTTAAATTCGGCTCTGATAACGGCATTAGATTCACGATGTGTTATAGGGATTGGAGTTTTTTCATTGACGTTAAGTTTACTCCACAGAATAGTTGTTAACATTCTGGTGGGACTCGAGTCTATATGTTGAAACCCTTGTTTACCCACACCTAAATATTTGATTGTTCACAGGTGGCAAGCATCCCCCTTCGGCCGGTTCAGAAATCGAGGAGTTGGTGATAAGAGCAATTAGACTGCATCTACCATCCGAGTTCGTCTATGAACCGTGGCAGCACAACAACAGTGCATACCGGCAGCTAGTCCTGGACAAGGCCAGGAGGTTCAGCTTAGCCTATTTTTATAAACAAAACAGCCTTTGAGCCGTTTCGCTTTAGTCTTCAAAGTTACACAAACTATTGTTTTTTTACGAATGGTGTCTGTCCTTGAATATGAGCCCCTGATGAATTTCCCTTGACTGTGGTTGATGAATGTGTATGAGGAATGAAACATGTTGGGTTGACTGGGTATGATGCAGTGCGAGTACCTTGGTGCAATTTAGTGTGGAGCACAGTGTGGGCGAATCAGTTGACCCTAGGTTGCTCTGTCTATATAACAAAATATTTCTTTGTGACTATAGATTCCTTTCTGTAATCTGTAGGGTGGAACCCGATTAACGATGGTTCCCTTTTATGCCACTGTAACTCATACAGTATCTGTTTGAGGTTGTCTTGTGCACTGTTTATATTTTTCCATTGTATTGTGTTTATGAAATATGAATTGCTCCTCTGAAGAATTCTTTGTTTTTAATTATTGATAATCTATTGAATAAAAATTTTTATATTGTGATTAAATTTCCTTTTTTTTGAAAGTGCAATGAGTAGCACTAACCAGGTTATGTGTTCCTATACTCCACTGTGGAGAATAATATGCTCTTTATGTGTAGTGTAGAAAACCTGATCTGGCCTTAGGCAGATGCATCACCTGTACAATACACTGTTCACCAAACCTTTTGTATTTTTGTAAAGGGCTGTTTCCCTAGTTTGGAGGGTTGTTTGGTGAAGCAGTATAAATACCCTCCCACCTCTTCTTGTGTCAGTTGGTCCATGTCCGGGGTAGGCCTCTGAACTTCTGGAATCCTCCAAAAGCGTAACTCCACGAAAACTTCACCCTTGAGGGGCATAGAAAACTCTGAAACGGATCCCCGTTGATCGGATGTAGAAACGGTGGAGCTTGAGGCTCTATTTAACCGGAAAATGAGAAAAACCTCCCGAAAAAGCGTGAAAACGCAGCAAAAGCTCGAGAGCTACAGCACGAGGACTCCCAACACTTGAACGTGCGGTAAAAATCTGAGGATGGCTGCCAGAGGCGGGGCTTAGGGAGAGGGCAGTCATTGGCTAGGGGCAGTATGACCCAGAGACCAGTGATTGGTTACTACTAAGAAAGACAGATCAGAAACGAAACTGATACTGATTTTTTTCTATACCGAGGATTCCCGGCCCGACGACGGGGAATATTCATGAGCATGTGAATCCATGCCAGACCCCATGCTGGAGAAGTTTCTTTTTCCCCTTTGAGAAGCCTGTCCTCTTCCTCTACCAAAAGAGGAGTAGTATCGAAAAGAACAACCCCTCCAGGAAGATGAGCCGGAATAGGGTTTTAGAGGCTGGCGCAAAGAGGTGCTAAGTGATTTAGCTGCCGCTTTCGAGGTCTGATGTTTTTCTAGGCTTTCATCAGCCTTTCTGCCAAAGAGCCTCGAGCCATAAAAGGGCATGTTGAGAAGTCTGGCTTGCACGTCCGGTGCAAACCCCGACTTCCTCAACCATGCAAATCTGCGTAGCACAATGCTTGAAGCCATGGATCTGCTGATACTATCAGCAGTATCCAGTCCAGACTGGAGACATTCCCCCATTGCCTCCTTCCCGTCTTTGACTATATTCAGGAAGCCTTCCCTTTCCTCGCCTTCCGGAATATGATCAGCCGCCGCCGAAATACAGTCCCACAGGGTATGGGTAAACCTGGCTAGGGTACAGGTGACATTTGACGACTTAAGTGTCATACTGCCTGATGTGAAAACTTTACGTGCCCAGGCATCAATTGTTTTATCCCCTCTATCTGGAGGGATAGTTGGATAAGCAGTTTGTTTTGAAGTAGATTCTGCCTGAATGACTAAACTCTCTGGAGTCGGATGTTTATTCAAATATTCAGGATCCGTTCCAGCCGGTCTATATTTTCTTGGAAAAGTGCTATCTGCAGCAACAATAGTTTCTGGCTTCTCCCAGTTTTTCTCCACAGTCCTTTGGAGGGCTCTGTGGAAAGGGAGAACAGGATCTTTCTGAGGTCCCTTGAAGATTATATCAGTCATGTCATCTTGTTAAAAAATGGGTGAAGTATTACCCCAACCCATATATTCAAATACCCTGGTCATAAGACCCCTGTACCCAGCATCTGCATGCTCTGCAGGATCAGGTTTGGCTAACTCTAATTCTGGGGATGTGTCAACTCCACTGGCAGAATGTAGAGTATCACTCAGGTCTCTCATTCTAGATTCCTGGTCAATAAGTTCCTCAGGAACCTGTCTTGTACCATAAGTAACTCCCAAAGGAGTAACCTCGTCTTCTTCTGAAGCAGACTTCATAGATTGCTTACATAGATTTGAAAAAGTCTGACCTGGGCAAAGGAGTGAATCTCCTTTCTTCCTCTTCCATCTGCTTCGAGGGATTTGCCAATTCCTTTGAAGTTTTCGAAGGTGTCTTCGAAGATGACTTCGATAATGGCGCTGACGACGCATTTGGCTTTGGCGACGAAATTATCGACGTCGAGGGCGTTGACAAAGTTGTCGAAGTCTTCGACGACTTGTGTTTCTTGCATGGCACTGGAGAGGTGCTCGACTCAAAGAGTCTTCGACGGTTTTACGTCGACTCAAGGTTTTTTGGATTCCTCGACGCTACCGGTCTTAGCCATGGTAGCCTTGGACTTCCCTTTGTCGTCCAATGGAGCGACTTTAGGGGTATGGCTTTTTCGAGGTTGTTTCGAGGGGGTCGGGCCGCATTCTCGAAAACCTCCATCATCTTTTTGGTGAATTCTTCCCACTTACTGGAAGAATTCGATTTAGTCGGACAATTAATTTCTTCGGTCGACTCTGAGGAAGATGATGAGGAAGATCTATGTCTCCTCTTCATTTTTTTCTATGACGACGAAGAGTGTCTCGATCTACTCCTAGATCGAGATCTCTGAGTGCCTATGGCGATCCGATTCCTTAGAATCAGTCGCTTTCTTGTGTCTTTTTGACGAAACCTTTTTTGAGGCCTCCCTCCCCACCGACAGTTTACCTCTCCTCTCACGAAGAGCTTTTTCAGTCAGATTGGCAGGACCCGCAGTCGTCGGTTCGGTGACTGGAACCGAGACACCAGAGACAAATCCGGTGGGGATCGGTGATCGACATCTTAGATCCACAATCTGCACACTTCTTAAACCCATTTCTGGGAGTCGAAGGTGTCGAAGATGACAACATTTTCTTCACAGAAAATAGAAGCGCGCCGTTCGATAGCGAAGCGATCGGAAAAACGAAACTGAAGCGAAGGGTGCGGCTCGAGCTATTTATACCATCGGTGACGTCGACAGAGTACGGAGTACGTCGAGGGACAATCGACGCCACGACCTCGAGCACAGCGCCCTCTGCCGAGAATTTTTTTTCCGAAGCAGCGAAGCTGGAGATAACAAATTATCACAAGATGAGGAATACGTGGGAGGACACAATCCATTTGAATATATTTTTGCAATATGTAAGAGCTCCACATAAGGCGACCAGCTAGCTGGGCGGAAAAATAATCTGAGGGACCTCGACGCGTGAGGGATTTTGAGTACACTACACATCACTTTTGGGATAGTGTTACAGGCACGCCCATGTCTGCTTCCCCTTTCGATACTCGAAAGACCAGATGAAATACTCCGACATCTAGTGGTAACCGCGGACTATATGCACAGCATGCGATTCCAAGCAGATTCACAAGCATCAGAAATATTTATATTTAAAACACGCAAAACTCTGTATAGAGGGTCCTCTATATATACTAGATGTCAGGAGGGCAGTAATGTACTATTTAGATAACATTAAACCATTAAGGAAGAAGGATCAATTCTTGGTCTCCTTGGATGCAGGAAGAGAAGGGGATCCGGTCTCTAAATCAACCATTTCAAATTAGATTGTAAATTGCATCCAATTCTGCTACTCTGTCCCAGAAACATTGTCATTTACACCCAGAGCACACTCAACTCGAGGCACCGGTGCTATTCTGGCTTTCATTGCAAATGTGACAGAGGCGCGATTTGCAAAGCAGCAACATGGAGTTCAGTTCACAGTTACATGTAACATTACTGTGTGGGTACTACTACAAGGAGTGATTCTCAGGTGGGGCAAGCAATGTACCTTCTATCATCCCACCTTCTCAAGGTACTGCTCACTAGTGTATGCAATGCATGTGGTTCTAAGCAGATCCACAAGTATCAGTAGACATTAGATACCTGTAATTGTCTTTCTGATGATTGTATCTGCTTAGATTCACATGCGCCCACTCTTCCTCCCCTCTTAGGAGTTGAAGGTCCACAGGCATCTTGTACCTTTCTTTAACGTCCTGTACTTAGACACTTCATGTTCCGTCATGTCAATCTGAGGACCTCTACATGTGAAGGACCATGGGTACAGTACACGCCATACCTGGGATTGTATAACAAAAACACCCTCTTGACGCCCCTTTTCAAACTTCAAAAACAGGTAATGCAACACTAAACCAACCACTAGATGTTGGCCTATGCAAAGCATCCGATTACAAGCAGATCCACAAGCCTCAGATGAACCAATTACTTACCATGGTCATTTTCCTTCTACTGGATGTTCCTCCCACGTATTCCTCATCTTTGTTATATTGGATATCCGGCTTGCAGCTTCAGAAACATTTTAACAGCAGAGTGTGCCGTGCATTGACAACTCGAGGTGCATCTCCGGCTTCCATCCCGCTCTCAGCCAAGACGTTGACCCTGGTATAGTTAACACGCACAGCGCCCGTTGCTTCAGTTCATGTTTTCACCTTCTTTCAGCAGCCGTCTTGAAGATTAAATAACCCCCAACATTGAAAGAGCTATGGTGAACAGGCGGCCCAGTTTTCCTGGGACAGTCCTGTGAAAATCGCTCTCCGTCCTGACAGTTTTTTAATTTAATATACCCCGTCCCGGGATTGGATGGGTGGGTGGGTGCTTGGCTAGAGTCCAGTTTTTGCTAGGAACAGATTCAAAAAGCCCAAAATCAGGGGCCCAGCGCGACTCTTCCTGCGCATGAAGGCTTTTCACGCCCCCATGTCCTCCCCCTTCCCCTCTCTGGCAGCTCTCCTCCAATGAGAGGAGGGTGCCAGTGAACCCCCATTCCCCTGCAACAGGCTGGCAAAATAGAAGTAGGACTACAGTTTTATCAGAGTCCTGTTGGTGTTTACTGTAATCCTACTTCTAGGGCCTGTCCCATTTTATTTTTTATCTGGTCACCCTGGAAAGAGGAAGGTGTAAATAAATTCTCACACAACTAGGGGTATTGTTGGGAGGGCGATTAGGAATATGTGGGAGCTTCTGTCTACTCAGCACTTGCTTTGGCACTCCCTCCGCCTGGAGGCATGCACTTACACCCAACACGGCTCCTGTCCGTGTAGCACTTAATTCACCATGCACTTCCTCTGTTGCTCACTCACGAGCACAGACACTCAAGCACCTTCCCGCTCTGCCCCTTTCCTTGCTGCATGTGCACGTTCTGAATCACTCACAAGGCATAGTAGGTTCGTCTTTCTCCTTTTCCCTCCTCTGTTTGTATTCAATATGTATCACTCCCTTGCCCTGTGGATGCATTGAAACAGTATGTACTTGCTGTATAAGCGTCTAACAAGCGACCAATAATTAAACATCCAGTAGAGCGAACATTACCAGTGGTAAGTAAATTGTTCTTCTAATGGATTGTGTCCTTGCACTTATTCCTCATCTTTGACAGACTCCCATAGCAGTATGCAGTTGGAGGTGGGAAAAAGGAGAATTTACTTACAATTTACGCTGTGAAGAACAGCTTTACCAAATGTGGACTCCTGACCAGATACAGAATCAAGCCAGTATTGCCTTGTAATGGTGTGGAGCAAAGACCATGTTGCAGCACTGCATATGTCCTGCACTGGCACCCCTCTTTGTAAAGCCAAGTATCTAAGTGGAATGAGCTCTCAGACCATCAGGGACTTCCTTGCCAGCTAGAGCTTATCATTCTGCATTGCACAAAACAATCAGTCAAGACAGGGTCCGTTTAGTAACAGTCTGTAATGCTTTGGACTAAACATGGCGCTGGTGCAGAGTGCATTCTGGTGCTCTCAGAGCCATAATGGAAATTTGCTCCAGGCCTCTGAAGAATCTACACTTGATGTGAACTCTTAAAGTTGTTCGTATTATTCCATTGGTAAACATGTTTTTCATGCTGCTCATTGCTTATGCTAATTTGCATCGTTACAAGGACACTCTGAAAAGAAGATGCATGCATAGACCAGGATGAGCTGGTGTCGGCTGGTACCTCAAGGTTACCATGGACATTGTTGAAACTGAGTGAGTTATGGAGTTGTTTCCATGTTTTGAGAAAATGAAGAGTTCTGCTCCTTTACGATACCACAGGCCACTCCGGCCAGGGGTCCACAAGAACTGCCAACGAGTGGAAACTCGCAGTGCCAGAAGATTCTAGAAGGTGCCACCCCGCATTTGCGGAGGGCTTAACACAAAGGGCTCCAGAGCGGTCAGGTAGAAAGCATCACTTGGGCGATGACGCATATCTCCAGGCCTGTTGATGCAGAGGTATCTGTCTGAATGTTTGGGAGCTTTTCAGTGAATTCTGGCAAAATGAGGGCATGGCTTTGTCAACACCGATGTATTTTATCTAGACTTCTTTTATTTATTCATTTATGTATTATTCTTGCTGCATGTATTCATTCATTTATGCTTTTGGTGAATAAAGAGGCCGTAGCAGAGCCATGTTTCAGCCTAGCTGAGTGCTGTGTGAATAAATGCCCTCCAGCGTCCAAAGTTTTCATGCAGTGTACTAGGAAGGAAACAACTATATCAGTGCACTTTGTGAAAGCAAAACATTTTGGCGCTGTGAGCGGGTACCTTGTGATGAAGAGTTCCAGGTACCGAAGAACTTGTATACTGGTGAGCAAAGTGTTGTGTGTGCGCGCGCTTTGGTGGACTGCATTTAGGTTGCAGGGAAGTTACTGTAAATAGATCAATGTGAGTGATTGTAAATCACACAGTTTAAGAAAAAGGGGTCATCCACTGGTGGGGGTTGCATTTATACTATGATTTTAGGGTGGGCAAATAGGCCATATGATAAATTAGCACAAGCATGGGCGTGTGGTGTCAGGTTGAGTGAGCCGTGTGATGAGAGCTTAGGTGATGCAGGAACCGCGTAGGTTGTGTTTTGTTTACAGCAAGTTTCCGTGGAGAAGGGAAAAGAATTTGCTGCACTAGGAAGGCGGGGTGGATTCTCTTGCATGATTACCGAAAAATGCACTAGAGGAATGTTGAGCTGAATGAAGATATTTTACGATTAGAAAAAGCTAACTGCAGAAAAAGACATTTCATTAATGTTAAAGGTATTTGTACCGCACATCGCCACCAATGGAATTGGTCCCCAGGCACTCTGGCGGATCTGTAAACAAGAAGGCGGGGTGGGTTAGTAGGGTGAAGGAGGAGTAGGAAAGTGAGAGAAGTGGTGTGCTGTTGGCAGCTTTAGTTCGGTTTTCACTGTGCGCTGAGCTTTGGTGTGAATATCGGACCAATGCGAGACCTTGTGTGCTGTTGGTGCGTTGTGTTTGTTTGCTGTTGCAATGTGGTGAAGTGGGTGTGGTTTGTTGAGCGAGAAGATTGTTGTGTGGATTTTTGTGCGAGTTTAGGTATGCAGAGATTTGAGCAAAGGGTTAGTGGGTTATATATCCCAGTCCTTATGAAACTTTTTCTATGTATCTGGTTGTCCTATAGGTAGGCACAATTTTCTTTCTGGTCCGTCTAATTGTTATGGGTGATGTTGTGGCGCGTTCCCAGCTGTGTTGTTTTTTAACTTAGTCTAATAGGAAGGGGCGGGTCTTGTCCCCCATTCTGGTATCAGCGCTGTAAATTCGCAGTCACCAACTCCCTGTATGTAGTTTGTAGGCAAGGTGTTATTGATATATCGCCCTTGACGTTCCATCCTGATCTATCTGTGTTCATTCTAAGGTATCGTCCTATCATATCTATCTCTCAGTTGACAAGTTGATATGCCATTGATTGATCTTCCTTAACTTCGGTTTATGGGCGATAGCTTAATGCAGCAGTTACAAATGAAATTTTGACACGATAAAGCAGATAAATACCAAGCAGTGGCTGAGCGGTCAGCTATCAGGGTTGCCAGATATAAATACAAGAAAGGTGAGGTGACAAACAAGAGCAAGGTGGCAGCTGTAATTGCCACGGCAGGGGTGGACTGGGACCCAGATCGGTGGGATAGCGATATTTGGATCTACACTGACTCTGAGTGTAGTTCAGAAGGGGATGTAAAATCTGATTTGAAACAGGATAAAAAGACTAACTGCTAAACCAGTAACGAGGCCTAGGGCTTGGCCCCATCCCCATAACCAGGGAGGGGGAGTTGTGGCTTTAACTCAGTTAGAAGATAAAACACAACAAGAGTTGGGTTAGATTATCACTTTGTTGAGGCAGAAAACAGGGGAGCCTTTGCTTACTTGGATGTTGCGAATGGGGGTGCCGCAAGTCTGTTGGTAGACTTCACAGATTTGCTGCACTTCCTACGTCTGTCCAATTACACCAATATACAAGTAGTATTGTAGGCAGGGCGTCCTCCAGATGCAAATGGCCAGTCTATGCAGGTGTTGTCGTTGCACCTAGCGGCCCAAGGGTGTAACTGTAAATATCCTATCACCACTGACTGGCCCAGTGAGGAAAATAAGTAGTACATGTTCAAAGAGGCAATTGAGAAAATCGGAGAGCATGCCATGAAGGAGGCAATTCATGTAGAGGAAGCAGTACATATGGGGGTGGTGCCACTGTCTACCAGAAATATAAGAACTGCTGCACCCGCATATAAAAGTGTCATTATGACATTGTTAGTGAGTATGAGTGGGAAACCAATTGAGCTGGAAGACTAGGGAATTAGTGTATGCAAATTCCTCCCCTCCTAGAATTTCATCACACATGGTTTGTTACTAGAGACACATACGCCATAGATATTGTTGGTTCAAGAGAGAGATGAGTTGTATAAAAAGAGGGCTTGCCGGGAAGGATCGGTATAATTGAGTTAAGAGACAGGTTATGACCAAGCCAAAAATTGACACTTCACCTTCGGAGGAACAGGACAAAGGGTCTATGAGAGTCCCTTCCCAATACCAGGCAATATATGCTGATTTGAGAAAAGTGGCAAGTGCAATATCAAAGTCCGAGTCCGGTTACACTCATTCTAAAATTTGACTCAGATTATGGCCAAGCCCCGGCAGCGTATGCTCGTATAAAAGTTGACAGACTACCTCATTTTAGTGTCAAGATATTTTGGAAGCCTGGAAAAACAAATGATCTGAGCCTTTCAAGATTTAAAGGTCGACATTTTACCATTACTGGGACAGGAGGAAAGGAAACACCAGCAGTACAGACATGAGTGGAGATGAAGATCAGCAATTTGCCAAAGGAGACATTTTGATTGTCCCGAAACCAGAGTATATAATTGGTTTTGACATTTTGGAGGAGGGGCGGACTTTAGGATTGGGAGGTAAAACCTATTAGTTTGGAGTGAACGCATTTACTTCCACACCGGTTGTTGTAAGCAAATTGAAAATCCCTCAGGTGCACGTGCCTTTGCCTACAAAGCTTGCATCGATGAAACAATACAGCATTCCCAGGGGACATAAGAAAATTGCTGACACCATTAGGGAATATGTAGAAGCAGGAGTATTTCGCCCTGTTACTGCTACTTGGAATAACCCAGTCTGTAGAAAAAGGGGTATGGTAGCTGGAGAATGACTGGATTATAGAGAATTAAACAAATACACCACCCCCTTTAGTCCCTGCAGTCCCAGATACTGTTACTTTGAGAACATACAAAAGTATGAGGGAACCTGGTATGCCATATTAGATGTAGCAAATGCTTTTTTACTCTGCCAATTGCTGAGGAGTGCCAGGAACAGTATATTCTTGGAATGGGCGTTGCTATACCTTCACAAGGTTGCCTATGGGGTACCTGCACAGCCCAACCATTTGTCACCGGCTGGTGGCAGAATATTTAGACAAAGTACCGTGTAAATCTGATGTACAGATGTCACATTACATTGATGTGGTAACACAACAACAACGGTTATACTAGGAAGGTAGATATTTTAGGTGCATCATAAGTATGCTAACACATTGGTCAAATGGGGTGCTCACATTCAAAATCAGAGAAATAGGGGGGCCACCCAACTCGGCGTACCTGTCCCTAAGGAAGAACACCCTAGCCCTGGCGGGGGTGTCTCTCCCTGGGCAGCGCGTGGTGTATCGCCTACTAAATAGATATAGAGGAGAGAGCTGTCCCTCAACCTTCTATACTGGTGGCTGTGTCCAGTGACAGCACATATTGTCCAAAAAAGGAGAGAAAACAGAAAATAAAAAATGGTATTCTCCAGCCGGTTGAGCAATGTTCAACAAGGTATGGATTAGATCTTGGGGCTGCTTGATCTAGAGAGTAGGTACAACCTGCAGGGCAGGTCAACTGTTTTTTCCTTTCCAAAGTGTATAACTTTACTGGTGCCCGTGGGTCACTAAGGTTGGGATGGAAAACAATTCGTCTGGAGAAACCACTGGTGGATGGAGAGGTAAACCACTGGTGGATGGAGAGGTAAAACACTGCTGGGGAAAGGCTGGAAGGCTAAAAACTGGCTCTTGTAAAAGTGTTGAGCTCACTCGGTGGTGACGAGCGTGCTGCAACAGGTTATTCAAGAGAAAACTGTCGGTGTGCAAGAGATCAGAAATGGGTCATGAGAGCCCTCATGACCGAAAAGGGTCGACCGGTTTCAATGGCGATAGGGAATTGTGCCATCTTCGTCAGGACCGTTGATTTTAGATGCAGGCTGGGTTGCCAAGGTTCAGAATGCAGCTGAATCATGATCGAGAAAAACTCTGGTGTCTCCTGTAGGGAGACAAAAGAAGGGGGGGGGAGAACAGGGGGAAAGCACAATCAGGGCAAAAAGGGGTGGCACTGGTGATTGTAAGAACAGTGCAATTGCAGAGATGAAGCTCTTACTGTGTTTGGGTGAGCATAAGAAGCAGGAACTGTGAGGGTAATTAATTACAGGGGAGATTGAGGGTGCCTGGGCACCTGTGGTGGGTCTCACCGCCGGGGGGCTGAGAACGTGGGGGCGATAGAAGGGAAAGGACTGGTGTGAAATTTAGGGGTGAGTGCACCATATACACTAAGGATGGACAAGGTGCCATGGTGGTCAAACAACCTATGGGCCACTATTGGGAAAAACCCGGGCTAGTGCAGTTACTTAGTGCCATTGCAAGGTGCTAAAAAACAAACAAATTGTTACCTCTGGGCATAAGTCCAATGTAGGAGGGAGGAGGCCGATGGACGTCAAGGGTGGTAGAAACAACACCACACAGTAGAAGCCAAAAACGGCAAACAGGGCTCACAGGTCAAGCGTACCTGTTAGGAATATAATTGATGTTAGAGTGGACTCCGGAGGCTGTGTGGGGTCACAGCTGTGGGGCCTGGGTGGATGGCGTACCTGTGATCGGGCTGCTGCTCGTCTCCAGAGGGTCCGTGTGCTGTGTTGGGTAGTACAGCTCCGGACTAATGCTCCTGGGAAAAATAAGGCCCATCGCCTATAAAAAGAACTTCAAAACACGGTTTCGCGTTGGCGTCGCCTTGACGCTCCTGGCTCCAGGCCAACACATTGATGACATTTTGATTCAGGGCAAAGATGAGCAAAGTGTGCGAAATCAATTGGATGTAATCATTGATGAGCTCAGGAAGGATGGGAGATTAACCCCAACAAAGTTCAAGGGCCTGCTCAGACTGGTATTTTTGGGAATTTAGTGGCATAATGGGCATGAGAGATGGTGCAGAAGGCTCAACAAAAGATACTCAAGTTTACCACTGCTGTGAACAAACAAGTTCAGCAGTTCATAGGGCTGTTTCGATTTTGGAGACAACATATACCACATTTAGGGCAAATATTGGCTCCACTCTACCAAGTAAGGCAAAAGAAGTTTGAGTGGGGAGAGGAACAGTGCATTTGATTTGGCAAAATACACTGCAGCATAGGCTTGATTTGTGGCCTGTGAAGTCAGGAGGAGTGAAATTGAATGTGTCTGTACAAGAAAATTACGCTAAACTGGAGCTTTTCGCAAAAACGAGACAGAAAAGTGTTATGTTGCGACTTTGGAGTCACAAATTACCAGAGGCTGGTGATAGATGCACTCTGTTTGAGAAGCAATTGCTAGCTTGTTATTGGGCTCTTGTTGATACTGAACAAATGACGATCATGATGTACTGATCAGGCTTGAAATCCCGATTATGCAATGGAGTTTGAGTTCTCCTAAAACACAAAGGATGGGACACGCCCAAGAAGCCAGTATAAGCAAATGGAAATGGTATATCCAAGAACGAGCAATATAAGGAAAGGGTGGAGCTGGAAAATAACATGAGCAAGTGGCTAGTGTACCACCTGTAGACTACATACCGCAGGAAATGACAGAAGTGCACGAGTCTCCAGTAAAATGGGAAGTACCTTATAGGGATTGAACGGTGGAACAGACAGAACCTGCCTGGTTCACCGATGGCTCTGCCCATTATGCAGGAATGGAGCATTACTTGAAAGCTGTGTCATAATCCCAAGACAAAAAAAGATCCCAACAACGTCAGGTAAAGCAAAGAGCAGCTAATTTGCAGAACTTTATGCAGTGTATCAAGCGTTGAAACAAGAAATACATGATCAATGTCATCTGTACGCAGATTGATGGTCGGGGGCTAATGGACTAGCTACGTGGCTGCCGACACGGCAGGAGAATGGGTGGAAAATATATTCCAAATAACTATGGGGAAAAGAACGGTGGCGAGATATCTGGGAAATGCTATCACAATGTGAGTTAACAGTGTATCATGTGGATGTGCATTGTGCTACTGACTCATTGGAACGCTGGTTCAATTCTGTTGCAGATGAACACACCAAAACTTCATCTGAACAAAGAGGGTCAGGAGGGTGATTTGGGGGGGATGGGGTTTGGCTAAGTGTGCACACCAGAAATGTGGACACAAGGGAGAGAAGGTGGGCACAGACTTGAGGGATTAGAATCCCATTAGAAGTAGTGAAAACAATTTTGCAGTGTCTGGTGAGTCATCAAGAGCATAGACCCATCCCTCATATTGTCCAGGACACTTTCCGAAGAGCTAAGTTGTCAGGTCAAATCTGGCAAATTTTATCATATAGGGCCTCTGCCAATAAGTAAAGGTTGTCAGTATGCATGTAGGATTGTGGACACATTCTGGATATTTGATGATACTGCCATGCAAGAGCCAGACAACTCAAAACCATTAAATTTTTAGATCAAATTACGTTGTACCCTTGCTAATCCAGAGCGACAATGGCTCGCACGTCAAAAGGTAAATTAATTCAGGAATACTGTCAATAGAATGAGTGGCTTCATCAAGTACTGTATCACCCCAAGCGGCAGGTCTGACTGAATGGTTTGTTGAAAGAACAATTGTGCAAATCAGGAAATGGCAGCCTGGCAGGCTGGTGTTGTGTGTTTGATGCTGTGCACATTTTAAATCATATATTATTGACTGACAGTGAAACACCATTAATGCTCATGTTGACACCGGTATGTACTGGGAGATACCAGGTGCTTTAGCTCCATGCCGCGCAACCCCAGAATCTGCAGGGGTAGACTTGCATTCTCATCAAGAAATCTGGTTAGAACCAAGCAGTATAATAAATGAAACTGGGATTGATTGCCCCTAGATCTGCATTAGCATTGAAGAGCATGCAGGTACTGGGAGGAATAATAGATGCTGATTACCAATGAGAAATTAAAGTAATTTTAATGAACAGCAGAGACCAGGTACTACCAATCCATAAAGGAGAGAGGATAGCACAACTGATTGCTATACCTGTTAAATTGTACATGATCAGAAAGGGGGAGCCCCCTACAGTTTTAACTACTCGTGGTGACCGTGGTTTTAGCTCCTCAAACAGAATGGTACCGGGTGCAAAGGTATGGGTAGAAAAATCAATTGGCACACCGGTACCCACGGATGTCATAGCGTCCGGCAAGGACCAAGTACTTTTGGTAATGGAGCCTGGCAAAGAGAAATGGGACTCTGTTCCAGCAGACAAGTGTTACTTGAGAGAATGATTATCAACACCGATCTGTCTTTTCTGGGTTTGCCTTATTGGACCTGTGTCTGGCTGGTGTAATTGTGATACTAAATGGACTTGTTCGGGAGGTCACGCGGCACACTGCAGCAAACAAGAGGCGTTGTATCCGTGCAGCCAATCAATGACAGTCCGACAATGCTGAGGAATGATGTAAGGAGGCAGCCTGATGCAGACGCTCAAACACCAGCCACCACAGGCACGAAGAACAGGATTTGCAAAGCGTTGAGAACATGCAAGGTACGAGCTCAAGAAACCATGCTGCCAGTTGTACAAGAGAGGTCTTTGCCCAAACAGAGAACATGTGGGCATCTCTCACACAGAAGGTTTTGAACATTTTACGTATCTGTTTGACTGACGTGCACAATGCAGGAGACTTGCTGACGATGTCTAGTAGCGGAGCTAACACCGGCTTCAATTTTTAGACACATTATTGGAGTTTTGCACAATGATTCTTTGGTGGAGGATTCTGATGTGCAGTAATTCCTGAACGTGAGTGGGATGGGAATCCTGTATGTATGGAACTACTTTCTGGCTGCACAAAAAGCCCCACTTCTTGATTGGCCGTTCGACAGAAGAGCCCCAAAGTGAAAAGGGATAGGGCTGGGGATTCCGGCGGGCTCAGATCCACTCACCCCAGGAATAAACAATCTTGAATTCTCTCTGGCCAGGGGCAAATGTGTGTTCACATTGTGGGAAAGGGACTCTCCGCTGAGACTCAGGGATCTATTTAAAGAAGGGGAACCCTTAACCTTTGTTGAATGCAAGGTCAAATTTGGTCTGGGTGAAAGTGATTTTGCTGCACACATCTTAGACACTGGATTACCAACCCAGCAATCAAAAGAACCACTGTTAGACCCCATATGGGGATAGAACTCACAGCACAAGAGGGGAGGTGGTCTGGGAGGGTTTCCCACCTGTATAGGCTGATGGAAAAACCAGAAGGTGCGGGGAATAAGTATATACTACACAGGTTAGCAGTGTGGCTGAGCAGCCAGGCTCATCTCAAGAGGGTTCAATGTGAGCAGTAGGGGAGTTAGCGATTCACAGTGACAAGTACCAAATAAACTCTTACACACAAGGTTTCTTGATTAAACAATTATTAATTTAACAGTCAGTTTGAATAAGCCTTCTTCAGAAGGGGCAATATTATAATAACACAATATACTCCAAAATACACACTCTTAGTTTCTCTAAATCAGCACACAGACACTTCCTACACCCTCAGGTGACTTAAATAGCTAGGACACAAACTGAACACGCTTCGCGTTAATCTGCATTCCTCACTCATCTGAAACACTTGTGTACGAGCGCGATAGAAATAAAATGTCAATCAAAAAACCGTGTCAGTTCTTGCTTCCTTTCTGCCACGCCCGTCCAGAGTCTTCTATCCATCGGCACCTGTGAAAATAGAAGAACAAGAGTTATTCACGCATTGAGGGCCTTACCTGCAGAAGATCCGGGCCTCGCCTTTACGCTTATCCAACGGCCGCCGCATCTGTAGACGATCAGAACAGAAGGTACCCTGTCGGGTAGCGATGCACCTGACTCGGCCTCCTCCAGGTACTCCAACGAGCAGTTCATCATTCTGCTTCGCGCCGCATCTCAAAATCGTCAGCCGGAACTTAAATCTTCTTGCTGGAAAAGCGCTGCACCTGCCGAACAGAAAAGACAAAGCAGGTTAGTCGCACACAACAAGAAGGCTAAAATAAAGCGAACTATTAGCGCATCTCGCACAGCGCTCTACTTACCGGCAAGAATCCTGCACATCATTGTCAGGAGAGTAATCCATCATCCGAAAACCGCTTTTGTGCCGCACTTGAAAGACAAGATAACGAACATTAGATATCTTGTATGCAAGGATTTAAGGCAGCTATTTCAAGGAGTTATTGGAATAGAGACTTACCTGCTTACTCTGGTCCATCCACTTCAGCAACCTCCATCGGATCAGTGAAGTAACTCGATCCCGGAACTACAGAGTAACCGCGCCCCTGCCAGAGTGTGTGCAGGACAGAGCTCACCCATATAATAGACAAGGTGAGCCAGGGAAAGAAGGATAACACGGAAGGAGGTGAAAACCAAAACCAGCTCCACACAGTTTGCTAATATCTTGTTTCAAATTGCAGACGAACATCTCCTGAGGCAAGACAGAAGGGAAGACGCAAGCAGGCCCTCATTAAGCAGAACACCACAAGTGCAGACATCATCCTTCGCACACGAGCACGTCCCCGTGGAGACCAGGTGAGCGTGACAGAACACAAAGCCTTACACAAATTCTCTACCTGGGCGCCATGGAAACCTCGGAAACGGATCAGCTAGCTCAGCTTTTGGGGGAACTTAGGGCCGAGGTACACTCCGCTAGACAGGAAACCAATGCCTTACGAAGGGAACTGATTGTAGCAAAGGACCGCACCGATGATCTCGCCAGACAGTTGCTCCAGTCAAAGGCGGGGCAAAAGCCGCTACCTGGAGTGTGGTCAACGGTACCCACTGCATCAAGCAACCCAGTTCAGGTGGTTCCCCCAGGAGCTGTACTTTTGGCACCCCCAGAACGATTCGCTGGAGATCCAAAAAGGTATGCGTTTTTTATGAATCGGTGCCGTCTACACTTCCTATGCAGACCAGGAGCCTTTCCAAACGACCAGTGCAAAGTGGCCTTTGTACTTTCATATCTTAGTGGCAGTGCTGCTGACTGGTCGGTACCGCTGGTCAGTCGGGATGATCCCATCTTGAGAGACTTTCAAAGATTCCAATTGGATATAGAGAAGCTGTTTGCCCGGCGCTGCCAAGGTCAGGGATTGGACAATGAGGTTTTGTCTTTGCGTCAAGGCAACCAGGATCTTCTAACTTACATTGTGACCTTCAACAGACTGGTTGTGGAAACTGATTGGCCGGACGACAAACGCTGTTTTACCGCGGCCTGAGAGGGGAGTTAAAGGACGTTTTAGCTCAAGTGGTTAACCCGCCCAGAGACTGCTGAGTATATAGACTTGGTGGTCCAGCTTGATCACTGACTGCAGAATCATAATGCTGATCGTGCTAGAATCGATTCAAGGGTATTTGTACGCCCCAAGGAAAACGCCTCCAAGACCACCGATGTGTCAGAACCCATGCAAATTGGAGGAGTGCGTGGGCCATTATCCAAGGCTGAAAGAGATAGAAGACAACAACAACCGTGTTTGTATTGCAGGTCAGCCAGCCATTTCCTTCGAGAGTGCCCAGTAAAGCCACCTAAAAAGGCAGTGGGAGTCGCTGGTAAGGTTGAAAGAGTGTGAGCCGGAAAACTTCTCTGCCCGGCAGGCGTAGAGGTCCGCTTGCCAAGCGAAAAGAAGGACTCCCAGACCTCGCACCTAGTTTTGCCTATGGTCCTTATAAACCACCAACAGCCATCTCGAATGCATGCAGTCAGAGCATACATTGACAGTGGAGCCATTGGAAATTATATGGATCAAGAGTTGGCTTCGAGGATGAACCTTTCCCTTTGCGAAAAGGCAACTACAGACTTAGTCACCACAGTCGACAGAACTGAAATCGCTTCGGGCCCAGTAACGCATTCTACGACAGAGATGAGACTTTTGTGCCAAGACGGTCATCGGGAAACCATAGTGTTTGATATAATCAAGGCTCCACAATTTCAAATAATTCTGGGAATGCCATGGTTAGTATCACATAATCCTTGCATAGACTGGCGTGCCAAGAGGTTGACCTCAGTTGACTGTGCTCAAACTTGTTATCCAACTAAAGGACCTTTGGTCACTGGAGCGACGACGATCATGAAACCAACCAATTCCCTCCCTCTGGTATATCAACACTACCAGGACGCATTCCAAAAGGATCAAGCCAACACACTGCCCCCTCATAGGTCGTATGACTGCCAGATCGATCTTGTACCAGGAGCACAGATTCCATGCGGTCGAATCTATGCTCTCACAGAGTCCGAAAACCTGCATTTGAGAAAATGTTTAGACCAGTACCTGGCTAACGGTTTCATTCGCCCATCCAAGTCCCCGGCGGCATCACCCTTGTTCTTCGTGCCTAAAAAGGAAGGTGACCTTAGGACTGGCATCGACTACCGCGCATTGAATCAGGTCACTGTTAAAAAACCGTTACCCTTTGCCTTTGATTCCTGACCTATTGGATCAAGTTAAAGATGCCCGAATGTACACCAAGTTAGACCTTCGCAGAGCATACCACCTGGTACGGATCAGGAAGGGGATGAATGGAAGACAACTTTCCGCACCAAATACGGGCTATTTGAATACCAGGTGATGCCTTTTGGCCTTTGCAACGCCCCAGCGGTGTTCCAGTATTTCATGAACGATGTTTTGCGAGAAATTATTGATGTGTGTGTTGTAGTATACATAGACGACATTCTGGTATATTCTCGCTCAGAGCAAGAACACGTGAAACATGTCCGGGCCGTTTTGGACAAACTTCGACAACACAAACTGTTTGCAAAGCTGGAAAACTGTTTTTTCCATGTCATTGAGGTTGTGTTCCTTGGATTTGTATTAACCCCTCATGGTGTGTGCATGGATTCACGGAAGGTTGAAGCCATTCTCAACTGGCCATCTCCAACTTCGATTAAAGGAGTTCAGAGCATGCTCGGATTTGCAAACTTCTATCGTCGTTTCATTCCAGGATTTTCGCAACTAGTGCACCCCATCACCACTCTGCTGCGCAAAAACAAGCGATTTCAATGGTCCGAAGAGGCTGAGAAAGCCTTCCAGGAGCTAAAACAAAGATTCATCTCAGCCCCGATCCTGAAACACCCTCCAGATCTTCCACACGTGGTTGAAACAGATGCTTCCAGTCTGGCAATGGGAGTGGTCCTTTCCCAAAGGGACCCTGAAACTGGTCAACTACACCCAGTAGCCTTTTGGTCATTGAAGTTTACATCTCCTGAGTTGAATTATGCTATTATGGATAAGGAACTGTTAGCCATCAAGGCGGCCTTCAAAGCCTGGCGGCATTACCTCTTAGGAGCTAGGCATACCATCGCAATTTACAGTAGCTGAAGGTGGCAAAAGCTCAATCATCGCGTCAACTCCGATGGGCATTATCTTTCGCAGAGTTTGACTTTGTAATTACTTACTGACCTGGCTGTTGAAATGGCAAGGCAGATGCACTGTCCTGTATAGGAGTAGACTAGGAATACGCCAATCCCGACCCTGTGCCCATCATTCCTGGTGAAATGATTCTTGGAATTACTACGTCTCTAACGCTAGAACACATTCAAGAAGAAATCCCTCATCTCATGGATTCCAACGCCCTAAAGAATTGGCCGACCAAAAGTCCTCACCATTCAGTCACTAACCAATTACCCCATTTTCAAGGACGTCTCTACCTACCCAGCAAAGAACTTCAGGAAAAGGTAGTCTCACATTACCATGACTCATTAGTAGAAGGTCATCCTGGAATTGCAAAAACTGAGGCCAAGGTCAAGCAGCATTTTTGGTGGCCGACATGGCGTAAAGCCATCAAGCAGTTTGTACTATCCTGTGGAGTTAGCGCTCAAAACAAAGTCCAGAAAAAGAAATCACCGGGCCTGCTTCAGCCATTAGACATCAAACCTACACCTTGGCACACCCTATCTCTTGATTTTATAACGGACCTTCCTCCTTGTGACGGGTTCAACACAATTCTAGTAGTGGTGGATTTATTTTCGAAAATGGCCCATTTCATCCCACTAAAAGGATTGCCTTCAGCTTCAATTCTGGCTAAAGAATTTCTGGAGCAGATTGTTCGAATTCACGGATTTCCTTCCATCCTAATCTCAGACCGTGGCAGCCAGTTTATCTCACGCTTCTGGAAGAAAAGTTGCGAGTTAGCTCAAATCGACGCAAGGCTTTCCACCAGTCACCATCCCCAAACTGATGGTCAGACAGAACAAATCAGACCTTAGAGCAATATCTCAGGTGCATGTTACATCAAACTGAAGGCAGCTGGAAGGATGTTTAATGGATCACCGAGTATGCCTATAACAACTCCCTGCACTCGAGTACAGGTCAAAGTCCCTTCTATACAATCTACGGGTTACATCCGCAAACTTCCAACCTTGACCCACCGCAACTTCTGGCAATGCCGGCTGTGAAAAGTTTGCACTCTACCACCTCCCAAGCCTTCAAACAAGTGACGGATCATCTAAACCAAGCTAAGGAAAGGTACAAGAAATCAGCTGATGTGCATAGAAGAACAAGTTACTTCTTACCTTGTAACGTTCTTTCGACGGGATGTTCCTCCGACGTATTCCTCATCTTAGAGATCTCCTTCCAGCTCTGCTGGCCTCGGAAATTTTTTTTCTCTAGAGGGCGCTGCGCGTCAACGTCCCTCGAGTCGATGTCCCTCGACAGCCGCCGTATCGACGCTCGACGTCATCCTGCCTATAAAGGCCGCGCGCAGCGTCCGCTGCTCAGTTCCGTTTTGTAGCCCACAGTATTACTGTCTGGACTAGACTAATCACCCTGAAGGAGCGTAAGCTGCAACAACAAGGGAAGTAGAACTGCGGGGATGGATGGGAGGGTCGATGAGGAATACGTCGGAGGAACATCCCGTCGAAAGAACGTTACAAGGTAAGAAGTAACTTGTTCTTCGAAGGGATTGTGTCCTCCGACGTATTCCTCATCTTAGATAGGCTCCCATAGCAGTATTCTATATTCGGAGGAGGGAGTACTGACTTCACGCTGTCTTCTATTGATGATTAGAATGTAGTACAGCCCTTCCAAACCTAGTCTCTTGACTGGAGGAGGAATCCAAATTGTAAAAACGTGTAAAGGTATGGACAGACGACCATGTAGCGGCCGCACAGATGTCTTTAACCGGCACGCCTCTTTTGAGGGCCGATGAAGCTGCAATACCTCTGGTCGAATGAGCCCTAAGGTTTTGAGGGGGCTCTTTCCCTGCCAGTTTATAACATTCCAGAATGGCTAGAATGATCCATCTGGAAATGGTCTGCTTAGTTATTGGTAACCCCAGCTTGTGACCTGTGTAACCTACAAACAGCTGGTCTGCCCGTCTTATCCTGGCTAGTCTACTAATGTAAAAACTTAAAGCCCTCCTAGGGTCTAGTCTGTGTAACCTCTCTTCCTCTTTCCCCGGGTGAGGAGGAGGATAGAAGATGGTAGGGTAATCTTCTGAGTGATATGGAATTCAGAAACCACCTTTGGGAGGAAATTAGGCTTCACTTGCAGGACAACTTTGTCTTTGTGAAAGATTGTATGAGGGGGGTTTACAAGAAAGAGCTTGTAATTCGCTCATCCTTCTAGCAGATGTAAGTGCTATTAATAAAACAGTTTTAAGGGTAAGGAATCTTAACGAACAAGAATGGAGAGGTTTGAAAGGTGTACCCATCAGGAAAGTTAGTACGAAGTTTAAATCCCATAGGGGAACTTGGAAAGGTCTTGGGGGATAAACATTTGTTAACCCCTTTAGAAACTGTATTACCAAGGGTAATTTGAAATAGGATGGTTCTTCCGCAGTACGCTTAAAGATGGATAGCGCTGCGAGATAGCCCTTAATGGTGCCAACTTGAAGGCCTGAATTTGCCAAATATAGTAGGAAGGACAAAACCATTGGTGTACCACATGAAAATGGGTCGATATTCTGTTCTCTACACCAGCTGCAAAATCTGTTCCAACGGCAGCGGTATAAAGACTTTGTTGCTGGCCTCCTTGCCGAAAGCAACACCTCCATAACATCATCAGGGAGGTCCCAATCCTTGTACCTCAGCCGTTCAGAAGCCAAGCGTGAGGGTTGAGGGTTGAGGGTTTTGATGTCTGGATGGAGAACCTGACCTCCCTTCTGTGAGAGTAGGTTCTCTCTGAGTGGAAGTCGAATTGGAGGGCAGATGGACAAGTCTAGAAGGTCCGGGTACCACGTTCTCCTGGCCCAATCCGGGGCAATTAGGATCATGGTTCGACGGAATCTTCTCAACCTCCTGATCATTTGAGGAATGACAGGGACCGGTGGGAACGCGTACAGAAGCGGAAACTCCCAGTCCACTATGAACGCGTCTCCCAGAGCTCCTCTCGGAGGAAATTCCCTTGAGCAGAACAGGTCGCATTTCCTGTTTAGGCTGGTGGCGAACAGATCTACCTGAGGGGTTCCCCAAAGGGCGAAGATCTCTTGAAGGACTTCCTGAGCTAGCTCCCACTCGTGGGAGACTGTGTTCTGCCTGCTCAGAGCGTCCGCTGTCAAGTTCTTCTCTCCGGCTAGGTGAACTGCCGATAGAGAGATTCCTTCTTGGATTGCCCAAAACCAGAGCTGCATCGCCTCTCTGCACAGGGGTAGTGATCCTACGCCTCCTCTTTTGTTGAGGTAATGCATGGCCACCGTGCTGTCCGTCATTATCAGGACGTTCTTCCCTTGTACAGCTGGCAGGAAAGCCTTCAACGCAAGTCTGATGGCTCTCAGCTCTAACAGGTTGATGTGTAGTCTGGACTCCGATGGAGACCAACGACCGCTGATGGTCAAATCGTTGGCGTGGGCTCCCCACCCCGTGAGTGAGGCATCGGTGACTACTGTCATCTCCGGCCAGGGTTGCCAAAACTGTTCTCCTTTCAGAATGTTCTCCTGGCAGGCCCACCACTGAAGGTCTCGAGCTACTCTGTCGGGAACCTGAAGAAGATCTGTCATTCTCCCTGAGAATTGTGACCACTGAGTCCTCAGTGCCCACTGGAGGATCTCATTCTCAGGCGAGCCTCTGGCACAAGGAAAATGCAGGATGCCATGAGGCCTAGCAACCTCAAAAAGTCGAAGGCTGGGAGACGTTGGGCATGCTGGAACTTGGTAACCATCTGTAGAATATCTTGAGCCCTCACCTCTGGTGGCGAGGCTTTTCCCAGGGAAGTATCCAGGATCGCTCCTATGAACTGGAGTCTCTGCGATGGTATCATTTGTGACTTCTTTAAATTGAGGGAGAAGCCCAGTCTGTGAAGGAAGTGGCACATGTGATTTAGCTGGATCTGAGCTTGCTCCGGAGAAACAGCCCTGATCAGCCAATCGTCCAGGTAAGGGTAGACGTGAATCCCTTCCCTCCTTAGGCTTGCAGCCACTACCGACAATTACTTGGTGAAGACCCTCGGGGCGGAGGTCAGCCCAAATGGCAGCACTCGAAATTGATAGTGAGAGTTGCCAATTGCGAACCTCAGGTATTTCCTGTGTTTGAGATGGATAGGCACATGGAAATAAGCGTCCTGAAGGTCCAGAGATACCAACCAGTCCTGAAACTGAAGGGCCTGGAGGATCTGAGAAAGAGTGACCATCTTGAATTTGTCTTTTCTGAAGAATTTGTTCAATTCTCGCAAGTCCAAGATGGGTCTCAGTCCTCCGTCTTTCTTCGGAATGAGAAAGTAAGGGGAGTACCAGCCCTTGTTCCTCTCCGCTACAGGTACCGGTTCTATGGCACCTTTCTCTAGCAGGTCCAAAATTTCCTGCAAGAGGAGCGGATCTGGAGCTTTCTGAGAGCTGATCCCCGGTGGATGACTCTGAGGTATACGTAGGAAAGGCAGGCAGTAACCTTGGGTGACTGTTTCCAATGCCCAAGCATCTGACGTGATAGCCTGCCATACCGCCAGATGTTGAGTCAACCTGCCTCCTACAGGTGTCCTGTGAGGGGAGTCCTCAGAG
Source organism: Ambystoma mexicanum (assembly GCF_040938575.1). NCBI lineage: Eukaryota > Metazoa > Chordata > Amphibia > Caudata > Ambystomatidae > Ambystoma > Ambystoma mexicanum. Next base: position 850,439,926 of record NC_090939.1, read on the forward strand.
TGGTTTTGGGGCGGCTGATGCAGATGCCGATGGTAAAGAGGCACCTGCTGTTGCTGCGGCTTTAGAATATCTACCCCGTCCACCTCGGGTAGTTCTTCTTTGACCCCTTTGAGCCGGTCGTCCTCTACCTCTTCCGAATGGGGAGTAGAAGCGAAAGGACTTGCCCCTCGCAGTGGTTCCTGTGGGACGAAAAGGAGTCTGACGGATTGCAGCTCCTAGGGATTTTGCTGCAGCTTTTGAAGTTTGCAGTTTCTCTAAACTGTCATCCGCCTTTTTCCCGAACAAAGAAGAGCCATCGAATGGCATGTTCAAGAGTCTGGCTTGCACATCTGGGGCAAAACCCGACCTTCTAAACCAAGCAAATCTCCTGGTTGAAGTACTTGCCGCCATTGCTCTGCTGATACTGTCAGCCGAGTCAATGCCCGTCTGGAGGGATTCGCACATAGCGTCTTTACCGTCCTGTATAATATTCAGGAACGCATCCCTTTCTTCTCCCTCCGGGATGCAGTCAGCCCCTGTAGAAGCACACTCCCAAAGTGTATGGCTGAACCTAGCAAGGGTGCAAGTAGCATTAACAGACTTTAACGCCATGCTACATGCTGAAAAGACTTTCTTTGCCATAGCATCATATTTTTTATCGTCCCTGTCCTGTGGGACTGTAGGGTAAGCCGTCTTGACATCGGTAGAGGATGCTGCTTGTACCACCAGACTTTCTGGGGATGGGTGTTTAGACAAAAACTCTGGGTCTGCGGAAGATAGCCTGTACTTTGTAGACAGTTTTTTATTTACTGCAGGTATTACATCTGGGGTTTCCCAGTTTGTCATGATCTTTCTCTGAAGAGCTTTATGAAAAGGCACCACAGGATCCTCTTGTGGGCCTTTGTCAAGAATATCCGTGAGGTCATCTTGTTGGAAAGATTGTGAAGGTGCAGACCACCCCATGAACTCTGTAATTCTGGCCATTAAGGCTCTGTAGGGGGTTTCAGCATGCTCCCCCGGGTCTGGCTTAGCAAACTCCACCTCAGGGGAAGTGTCTAACCCACTTGCCTCATGTAAAGAATCATGAAGATCCTTTAATCTGCGCTCTTCAGAGGAAAATTCCTCTCTGACTGGGGTTACAGGTCCCTGTAACTCTTGTTCAGACAATTCACCCTCTTCTAAAATTGAGGATATAGTTCTCAGTTGTTCTGAGCTCATAAAGGGAGTAAATCCCATTTCCAAGGCAGAGGGTGCTGAACTTGTCATTATTGGCCTCGAAAGCGTCGATGCCGAGGGCTTCGAGCGTGGCGTCGAAAACAGAGGTGGAGGCCTCGAGGACCTCGACAGAATTGGAATTCTACTCGACAATATCGACGCCGAGGGCCTGGGGATAGTCACTGGATGTGTGGTAACCGTGACTTTTCTTGGCGTCGACGCCGGTGTCGAGTCGACAGACCCGTGTGTCGAAGGTCCCCTCGACAACGGCGTCGAAGACATCGACGTCGACGGGACCTTCGTCGACGGCGTCGACGGAACCTTCGAGGAAGGTTTGGAGGTCATAGTCCTGCTCGAGGGTTCGAAACGCGCTCGAGAGGTTTCTTTCGCCGGGTACTGCGACTCGCGGCGTTTTTGACCTTCGGGTCTTTCGACCAGAGCATCGCTCTCGGCAGTCTTCGATGGGGTCGAGGCCGCTTTCTCGAAGACGCTCATCATATTCTTTCGGAATTCCTCCCATTCAGCCCGGGAACTATGTTTCGTGGGGCAAGGGATTCTTTTTGGCGAAACAGAGGAAGAGGAAGACGGAGAAGGGGATCTTCGACGTCTCCTCTTCGAGTGCTTCGATCTCGAGGAGTGAGGAGACCCACTCCGAGACCTGGAGCGCGAATGGTGACGAGGAGACCAATGTCTCGACTTCGTCGACGAAGAAGCAGCTTTAAAAGTCTTACCTTTCTCCAGCTTCCCCCTACGCTCCTTCAGGGCCTTAGCCGTCATGGACATACAGCCCTCGCATTCCGAACAATGGTGTTCAGCTCCCAAGCACCACAGACAAATTCTGTGAGGATCGGTCAACGACATCTTTTTCCCACAATCTCGGCATTTTTTGAAGCCGGATCGAGGAGTTGTCGGTTCCGACGAGGAAGCCATCGAGTACGGGTCGAATAACTCGAGGTAAATAGGATTATTCTGACTAAGAACTGAGCAACGGTATTCCGAGGCACCGAGTAAGCGCGGAAAAACGGAACTGAGCAACGGACGCTGCGCGCGGCCTTTATAGGCAGGATGACGTCGAGCGTCGATACGGCGGCTGTCGAGGGACATCGACTCGAGGGACGTCGACGCGCAGCGCCCTCTAGAGAAAACATTTTCCGAGGCCAGCAGAGCTGGAAGGAGATATCTAAGATGAGGAATACGTCGGAGGACACAATCCCTTCAAAGTGAAGCTCCAAAATATCAGGTTGGAGATGAAGTCTGGTTGGCGTCTAAGCACATACCAGTGATGGGACCTTGTACCTTCAACCCCAGATATTTAGGTCCATATACCATAAAAGCCATTATCAATCCATTGGCTATGAAGTTGGACTTACCTCCGCACATGAAGATTCATCCTGTGTTCCACGTCTCACTATTGAAACCAGTGCAACCTGGAACACGAGTTGTGAAACCACCGAAACCAGTTGCTGTAAACGGGGAACCTGAGTTTGAAGTGAAAAATTCTTGACTCAAAAATCACTAAGTCAAAACTATTTTACTTGATAGACTGGAAAGGATACGGACCACATGAAGATCATGGGAACCTAGCGAGAATGTGCATGCTCCACGGTTATTAAAAAGGTTCCACCGCAATCACCCAAACAAACCAGGACCAATGGGTGAGTCTGCCATTAGGTGGGCCTTTTGGGGGGGGAGGGGGAGTGCTGTCATGGTGCATGCCCCCAAAACCCGGAAACCTGTGAGCCCAGCCCAGATTCTGGCTTCCTTTGGGACCTTCCAGGCTCCAGCTAGGCTCACCTGGGCTCAGTCCTGGCGCGCTGGTGCCAGGCTCATGGTAAGTGTTAAATACATGGTACATTTATTTGGCTCTGAGATGCTGAGCCCATTCAGTACAGGGTGTGGCTTGGGACTATTTTACCAGAGAGGATACAATGAAGGGGACCATTTTCCTGGAACTACTTGCAAGGCTATTTAAACAGCACCTTGCAAACTGAACATGGTTCGCGTTAATCTGCACTCCTGCAGCTTAACGCTCATCATGTCAGCTCTTGCTTCCTTTCTGCCACGCCCGTCCAAAGTCGTCTATCCATCGGCATCTGTGAAAATAGAAGAACAAGAGTTATTCACGCATTGAAGGTCTTACCTGCAGAACATCTGGGCCTCGCCTTCACGCTTATCCAAAGGCCGCCGCATCTGTAGAAGATCAGAACAGAAGGTACCCTCTCGGGTAGCGACGCACCTGACTCGGCCTTCTCCAGGGACTCCAACGAGTAGTTCTCCATCATTCTGCTTCGCGCCGCATCTCGACACCGTCAGCCGGACCTTCCATCTTCTTCCTGGAAAAGCGCCGCACCTACCGAACAGAAAAGACAAAGTAGGTTAGTCGCACACAACAAGGTGGCTAAAATAAAGCGAACTATTAGCACATCTTGCACAGCGCTCTACTTACCAGCAAGAATCCTGCACATAATTGTCAGGAGAGTCATCCATCATTCGAAAACCGCTTTTGTGCCACACCTGAAAGATAAGAAAGTGAACATTAGATATCTTGCATTCAAGGACTTAAGTCAGCTATTTCAAGGAGTTATTGGAATAGAGACTTACCTGCTTACTTCGGTCCATCCACTTCAGCAACCTCCATCGGATCAGTGAAGTAACTCTATCCAGGAACTACAGAGTAACCACGCCCCTGCCAGAGTGTGCATGAGGGAGAGCTCACCCATATAATAGACAAGGTGAGCCAGGGAAAGAGAAGGATAACACGCAAGGAGATGAAAACCAAAACCAGCTCCACACCGTTGGCTTATATCTTGTTTCAACTTGCAGACGAACATCTCCTGAGGCAAGACAGAAGGGAAGACGCAAGCAGGCCCTCATTAAGCAGAACACCACCAGTGCAGACATCCTTCGCACACAAGCACGCCCCCGTGAAGACCAGGTGAGCGTGACACCTATGGAGTTCGTCAGACTCCATAACCAAAAAGAAACAGTTCAAATCACACAAAAATACATGACTGGGAAAAACGTCTCTCTTTCCAGGTACAAAATTAAAAAGTCCTAGAGCCCAGTAAAAGTGCTGGGGGTCTCTAAGGTAGAGAGGAATTAGCATATTTCTGAGAATTCTTCACAACAAATGTGATCAAATAAAATAAAGCCCATTACCAAAAGAAATGGATGCGATATTATTACAATGTTGAAGTTTTGCATGCATTTACAATAGTTAACTGAGGTTTGTTACAGGTTACTTTTTAGTGTTACTTTGTGTCAAGTGGGATACATTTTAGACTTGCATACATGCAGCAACTAATGGTGCGAATATAATATGGGCGCACATTATGCAAATTAGCACAGAGAGATTTAAAGTACAGAAGCTTCATATGAAGTGGAATGAGGAATCCATTATGAAGGGATGCAGTTTTGGAGTAGTTTTGACCACACAAAAATAAACATGCACATATTGTTCGGGAAAACTGTTTTGCTGAGGGGAAGTATCGGTTGGCAGGAAGCCAGCTGCAATCACATGGGAACACCTATTTGGATCTGAAAAAGAATAAAGTATGGGGCCAGGGTTGGTTGGCAATTTGTTGAGCGAATGGCCTTAGAAGCATCTGCCAGCTGGCACTGTCAATCTAGGGTTAGTGGCTAAAATTGTAAAAGGGTGACTGGGAGGAGAGATTACCGCAGGTGTTAGGGAAATTTATCATTTTTATGCTGCATCCCCTTTCCTACTGAAACCCCCAGCACTTTCTGCTGGACTTCTGGACCTTTTTCCACTCATCCATTCTTATGGGCTCTGTCTTTTGGAACTCTAGTCTGTGCATTTTACTGTCCTGTGGAGTCTACTTTTCTCCATCTCTCTTAAGATATTTTTACTATTGCAGCCCACAGCTCCTTATGGGCAGTGTTGCTGGGGACTCTTTGGGTCCTCCTTGGAGATTTGTTTCTATATCCTAGAGTAACTAAAGTTCTTAAGGATAGAGAGATGCTTAGTATCTCTCCTACAACCTTATAGTCAGATTGACACACACACCACTGTATGTGGAGTGGCAAAGCAATACTTTGTATCCCCCTCCCCTCTGCTCTTGCGACTTATGTCACAGAAAATCTCCTAGTTATGGCTAGTAGCAGTGGACGTGTTCTACCAACTATTGTGCAGATGTTCTACCGCAGGCTATGTCTATAGCCTCTGTTATAAACAATAGGGTCACCCAAGTATTAACTTGGTGGCTCCTTTCTTTTTCGTCATTACTAGCGTGGTTCTTTGTCAGCCCTTCTACAGTCCTGGGAGGGGGAGGCCTGTGTGTATGTTTTGCCTTTGGCGGGAACACTTGAGTACCCCCCACACCTAGGCTCCAGTATGTCTGGGCGGCAGGAAGTGGGGGAGGAGTTTCTCTTCTGCCCTTTGTCTGCCTGAGAGCCTGAATATGACCAACTCCCACTGGGGGTCTGGCTGTCCTGATTGGACAGCCACCCGTCCCTTTCTGTAAATTGCTGAGAGATTAAAGAGGAGTGTGCTGTAACTGTATAAAAGGTAAGGCTCCTGAGGTGAAAGGCAAGTCTACCACTGGAAACTGAAGTAGCCAAAGAAGATGACCAGAGATGCTTGCAGGCCCCTTGCAAATCGTGAAGCGACCACTGCAGTCCCGATCCAGTTTTCGGTGCGACAGAGGAGCTCCAAAAAGGACTTCTTCCCTTTGATTAGTGGGAACAACCAGTCCCTTAGACAAACTTTGATTTGAGCCATCTGCTGAGGTCCTGCGAGTTCCCAGAGCTGCGAAACTCCAATAGCAGGAGACCTGCTGCCCATTCCGAGTGCATCGTCGTGGAAAGGTTGAATTCGTCCAGGTCTTTGCTGAGGCCTCAAGGACACTCCAGAGACCCGTTCCGACTCTTCCAGACCACACTCAGCAGAGTGTGGGACTGTAAGAAGTGAAGATTTACAGGGAAAATCGTGTCCTGTGTTGGTGCTGCAGAAAAGGCGTTAACGCGGCGTGATCAGAGAAGTTGATGAAAACTGTGCCAGAGGTCCTTCCCTCGAGACTGCTGCTGAGAGATCTGGTCCATTGTCCTGCCTTTCGTCATCAGATCAAGGAATCCGGACGTCAGGTCCAATGCTGCAATATCGTGGAGAATCCAGCCCCAATCCTAAGGTACTGTGGGGAGAAAGGCATTGCTTACCTTGATCTGTGAAGTCGCTCCAGAGCGCTGGAGTGCATGTAGACGTGTCCAGGGTAGCCCCTCTTACGCCAGACTCAAGCTCCGTTTGTCTCCCTTGAGAGAGTCCTAAACAGGGTCTCAGACGTTGGTTTACTCTTGCTACATCCTAAAGACTTTAAAGTATCCTCGGGAACTTTTTGTATTCTGCTGCTTGTCAATACTTTGAGCCCTCTACTAACTGCCTTTAGCTAGGGTTGTGTTTTGGAACTTAATAAACGTGCTGTGCGAAGAAAGCCTCTAGAACCTTAGGCCTTGCTAGTACAATGTTAGGGAGAATTCTCTGTTTAGGCTGAATTTCCCAACCTAGTGAGTCCCCCCCAGCAGCTTTGCTGGATTTCTGGAGTTTGTTTTTTTCTCTCCTGCCAAGAGTGAGACTCTTTTCTCCCACTCTTGGACATGATTTATGGTATTCCTTTGACTGGTAATGTGTTTTATGGGCTATGGGGTCCTTTACTCCATAGGGTCTCGTGTGTTTTTCCTATGTGTGTTACACAGCACCCTCCATGCAGTAACACAGGGGTGGCATAGTGACACCTCAGCATAGACTCCATACCCTGGGACTGACTACGGTCTCCCAGGGCATGTAAAGTCACCATTGGCTTTACTAGTCCCAAATTATTAACAGAAACCAGTACAAACCATCATATTGTGGACGTACTGGTTGGGGGAATTCGATTGCCCCAGGGTCTGTTAGTCGAGGGGGCACGTCTCCGTTCCCCTGATCGAGTTTTGGCTGGTGGCAGTGGAAACTACTTTTTATATTCGACCGCAAATATTTTCCTATGGGATTTTCCCATTGTTCGAGGCTACCGACTAATTATTTAATTCTCATAGCCTCGAACATACCGCCGGTTTATTTAATTAATATTAATTCTCCGGTTGGTATTTTTTGCCAAGACTCGATTCTAAAATGGCGTTTGTGTTCTCTTCTGTGACTCCAACCCAAGTCGAGCCCTTTGTTCCACTTTTTGGCGGGCTTCTCCACAGAAGCCTCCAAAAGTGGTGCCACTCTGTCTGGGTACCACGGGAGGTGTGGGAGGGGGTTTAGGAGGGGGTACCTTGGTAACTCAAGTCACACTCTTGTGTGATTGGCCCAAGTGGTGAGCCGGCCGGCTCACCACTTAGCAGGTTTGAGTGACAGCTAGGCTGAGTGAATGGGGGTTTTCTGCATAAAAGCAGGGCTTTGGGGACTGGAACTTCAGAAGTCACCACAGGACTTGAGAATCCGACGAGGGAGAAGCTGAGCCGACCAACCACGACGACACCACTGGTGGAGCCCTGCAGAACAGACTCACCACTTCCCAGACGACAGAGAAGATCTCCCGGCTGGAGAGGCTTCTTCCCCTGACTGGTGGGCACAACCAGTTTACCTTTCTTTCTTCGCACCTCAGCCCGGTTTGTGGTCGAACTGCCCGTGCCAAGCACCCCGGCAGCCGGATAGCCACTCACCACTGAACCGCGAATCACTGGACCGCTCCTTGTACCCGAGAAACTCCGCGGCTGGTTTCTTCCCTGGCAGTGCAACGGACTCCTGTCTTCCACGACGAGATCCTCTCTTCCCCCGGACGAAGCACCGACTTGCACCCGCTGCCAGGAACAACTGCCCCCGCTGGAGCGTTCTCACCACTTTAAAGGTACCGTGTCCGCCAGGCCTCCCTTTCTAAAGATTGCAACAAGGTAATAACTCCTTAACCTTCTGGACTGGGCTGGCCGCCTTGACCCTCTAACTGGTCCCTTTCTTTGGTCCAACTCCTTTTTGAACCTTTACAAGACTTTTGTGCACTGCAACCGTGTGACCTTGGACACATTTAGTTTGGATCCTCTGAAAGTGGATCCGGCCTCTTGAACTCTAACTTCACGGTTTTACTTTGCCTTCTTCTCTTAGTATGTTCTGATAAAAGTGTTGGGATCTGTTTCAACTTGTTCTCTGCTCTTCTCTCCCTTTTTAAAACAAACTATTAGAGTGCCATCTACGTTAAGCGCTCACCGCTGTCTGAAAATAAGTGGGGCTTTACTTAAGACTTTTCTAATATTCTTTTAAGGGAGTGTATATCTTTTAGTGACCGTGTTTTTGAATTGCTTACTATTAGTGCCTGTGTGTTTTTCTAGATGTGGTTTTAAATAAATAATTATATCTCTTTTACACCAAGCCCTGGTCAGTGTTTACTTGTTCTACTGTGTTCTCTTGACCTCATGTGAATACTCTGTATACTGCCTAACTCTTCTTGAGGGAAGTCTGACTGCTCAGCCACAGCTACCAAGTGAATCTGTGTGGTACAGACTGCTACCAAGTGGGTTTACTGCCAAACACCTGTAGTCCTAAATCTTTTGCAGTGGTCCCAGAGGGAACTGCACAGGTTTTTGCCTAACATACAAGACTAGCAAACTATTTTCCTTCCCAAAATTCACCATCAAATATCTGTATGTAGAGTAATTGTCTAACATATTTCGACTAAGATTCGCGAGTGTGCGTTATTACTGAGAATACGATAGTGCTGTCAAAAGCTGTTACAAATGTAACCACGAGCAACTACACACTAAGCAGTGGCCTTAGAAATGTGTTCTAAAGTATTTTTAAGTGTTTTGGTTTATTGTGCTAAGTATTTTAAAATGATTCTTGTGTAAATATAATAAATGTACATTTTAATAAACATTTATGTATGTTTCCTTGATGTGCATTACTAGCTAGGATCAGTGAATTTACCGAAAGCTCATCTTCATTTTATAAGCCCGACTGCTCTGCCACTACCAAGAATCAAGCAGAGCTGGGAATCTACAAACAACTGAGATAGTGTTGTGAAGTCCTACCTTCCAGAGGACTTGGGGGAAAACTCCCCTAACAGCAGGTCTATGAGAAGGTCAAATAGATTAGCAGGAAAATGATTATAATGGGAACAGGAACAGAGACCAAATGGATTAAACTGGTGGTCGCGCACAATGAAAAGCCGAGAGGACGGCAACAATAAAAATCCAGAGGGCTTGGAGAAACGAGTTCAAATGAGCCTTTGGTTAGCTCTGTATAGGCTCAAAGTGTCCATACATAAACCATGTGTGTCAGATTTAGCATTGCAATAGGCTACTGTTTGGAGGGTCCAAGCATCTGAAGTAATGCTTTGCCATTCTTCCAAATGCTGTGCCAGTCTGCCTCCCACCATCGTCTTGTGGACTGTGACCTCGGAGGTTTTGGTGCTGCAGTTACTGCAGAAGGCAAGGGTTGTTTGGGAAGATCTACCCCCACGTCCTTGTGAACAACGAGGCAGTCTCCTCCGCCTCAGAACTGTCCCCTCGCTCTTCGAACCGAATAATAGAATCGAAAGGACCGGCCACTCCAACTCTGGGAGGCTGAATGGGTCTGCTGTGGTTGGCGAATCACAGCTGCTTTACAAGTTTGCAACTTGAGACCATCGTCGGCCTTACAACCAAACAGTTGAGAGCCATCAAAGGGCATGTACAATAATCTCGCCTGAACATCCGGTACAAAGCCTGATCTGCATAGCTTCGCAGGCCTTCTGGTCACAGCGATTCTGCCACTGCACGACTGAAACAATCTGAGGTATCCAAACCAGATTGGCACATAGCATCCTTGCCATCCTGTACTATGTTGAGGAAGCCTTCCCTCTCCCCGCCCTCAGGAATATACTGCGCAGCCATTGCCACATCTTCACACACAGTGTGAGAATTGCGCTATGGCACAAGCAGCATTAACTGCTTTCAACTCCATGCTACCCGCCAAGAACTCCCTTTATCCCAGGGCGTCAAACCTCTTGTCATCCCCATCTGGAAGAACTGTGGGATAGGCAGCAGCCTATGAGGCTGATGTGGCTGCCTGGACAACCAAACTTTCTGGAGTTGGATGTCTCGACAGTAATTCTGGAACCATTTCAGTAGGCCTGTACTTCCTAGCCAAGTTCCTATTAACTGCTGGAGTAGTATCAGGATTCTTCCAGTTCTCTAGGACCCTACTCTTTAGGGAAGGCAGAATTGGATCCTTTGGAGAACCCTTGTCAATAATGTCTGTAAGATCATCCTTCACATATTCAACCACAGGCCTACTCAATCCGAAATACTCAGTCACCTTGGCCATGCCTGACCTATTAGAGGGATCAGTATGTCCAGACAACCCTGGCGTGGCAAGCTACACTTTTGGAGATGTATCCAGCCAACTGGCATCCTTCAAGGTGTCGACTAGGTCTCTCAGCCTTGACTCCTCAGAGATCAGCTCTAGGTTATTTGGAGTGCCATGTTCCAATCCAAACCGAGGACTGCTCTCTTTCCACCTCAGTCTGTACAAAAATGGAGCTCATCGACTTGTCCTTCTTTGCCAATGGCTTAAAAACCTTTGACAAATCAGTTTAGGATGTTGATGGTCTTGGAATCAAGGGCTTTGGCATCGAAGAACCAGACATTGCTACCTTTGATGGAGCAGAAGAGGATAATGATGGCTTCAACTTGATTCGAGGAGTAGAATCACTCAACACCTATCGAGGGAAGCTCAAGGATGTACTGCCCAGGCTTTTAGGCATGCAAGCAGAAGATTGATGCCGCCTTGTCGGCCTCACGATGGGGACAGAAGCCGCCTTCTGTTCACCAGAAGGGCTGGCTGGTGTAGCCTTTGTGAGCAGCTAACATTTTAAGGCCAAATTCCTCTAATTTGGCCTTGGAAGCCGCTTCACTAGGAAAAAACGTATCGGGTGAGTAGTCAGAAGACTACCACTGGGATCAATGGCATTGCTTCTTAGACTTCTTATGCGAAGAGGGCGAGTGTCGGGGAGGTCGACCAAGAGCACTTGCAATGTTTGCGCTTTCTAGCTCCGTGAGGTGAAAACCTCTCTTGCACTTTTGTCAGATCATCTCATCTTCAACGGGGTAGTGCAAGGTGTTGGGTAAGATTTTCATAGAAATGGTAAATCATCTTGACCGGGGTCAACCCCAGAACTTTTTGCTATAACTGGATTATTTTTCCTTGTACCTCTGTGAGTGGGAATCTTTTTCCACAACCACATAAACTTTTACTATTTTTATGGGTGTACTTTGTTGACTCTCCATAGTATCTTTTTAAAGTTATCCTCTAACAACTTTTTGGCAGTAAGTGGCTGTTGCTGGGTTGCCTGAGGGGCTCCCCTTTTAACTTTCTCTGGCTAACCTTGAGAAAACTACAGTTCCCAAGGGTAGAAAGGATATTTGGGTCCCTTTTATATTTTATTCTGTGAAACCAGCACACCCCACCTTATGTGGAGTGCTGGGTAGATACAATGTATCCCCTTTCACACTAAAACTAACAATTCTGCTATAGGGAAAAGCTTACCTTCAATGGCTGGTGGCAGTGATACCTTGTATTAATTTGGTACACCTTTACCGTGGGCCGTGTTAACCGCTGCAATAAAGGCATCTAAGGGTGCTCATTTGACCAAAATGGCCCAGTCTTCTTTTTGCGCTATTTTAGTGTTTCTTGTCCTTTTTTGTACCTTCCCCTGACATCCAGGGCAGGACATTTCTGTATGTGATTTTTATCTTTGGTGGGACTCCCCGCCCAGGCTCCAGTCTGTCTGTGAAGGCAGGAAGCGAGGGAGGAGTCCAAAACTCCACAGCCCTTTGTCTTCCTCCTTGGGGACAAATCCCAGTGGGGGGCTGGCTGTCCTGATTGGACAACCAGACCGCCCCTTGTAGTAAAATGCAGGGAGAGCATGCAGGAGTTGTGTTGTAGTTCCTGTTAAATACTGTGAACCTGGAAGCTGAAGACAAGTCGACCACTGGAACCGAATTTAGAGAGGATGAAGGAAAAGCGGCTGAAACGATTTCCAGCGACCAGAGAGTCTGCTGTGTAATCGGAGCCTGCTGTAACCCTTCCTTGCATCCGGCCTGGGTACTCTGAAAACGATAACTGACCCAGAGCCGGGCCAGACCCACTAGACTCAAGAAGACCTGCATTTTGTGCCATCCCACGTGTTGCTGCGACCTTGCGGGACTGCAATACCCCAATACCCTGGAACCTCTAGCCATTGTGTGGTGCAAAGTCTTCCGAATCTTGCTGAAACTTTGTGGGCATCCTGGTGCATCTCCAGAGACACAAAGAGTGTCTGAAAAGTCCCTCCACCAGCGTGCTGGACCTTTGTGTATTGACGAGAATTCAACTGCTTCTTCTGTGCTCCTTGAAAACGTGCCAAATCCACAGAACCGCACTCAGCCGAGTCGAAAACCCTGCCTAGAGCATTCTCCATTGATCCATGCTGCAAAGTTCCTTCTGCGGGTCCTGTTTTCAGTCACTACGCCAGTTTTTCTGAAGTCCAACTAAGGGCTTAGTAAAACCATTCAACTGAGGCAGTCCAAGACTCCACTCTTAGTATAAGGCTGTACTACCTGAGCTCATGGTAGCATAGACAGAGCATCCAGGCTTATTTTAGGAGGGAGAGAGGGCGGTAGAATCAGTACAAATGAAATTGTAATACAAATGACAAATGTTCCAAGAAACTCTGAAACACTATGTATTGTAAAAATAAATGATTTATTTAAATACAGGTAAGCCTAGCTAAATCTAGGGGTAAATAAGTACTATCACACATTGTATGTAATCACAATTATAAAAACAATACTAAAATTGCAGGTACACAGACCAAAGTATACACCTTATTTGGAAAACCTAACTGTAGTTCTATGGAAGGAAAAACCTTTTCATACACATTCAGTATAGGTCACACCTATCCTTGGGGAGTAAAAACCAATGGTTACTTTCACAATTACTTTCAGTAATGCAAGAGCAGTAGACCTTACCAGTTTTACAGTGACTCAGTACAAATCACAGTCAACTGGACAATATACTTTGTGAATAGTGGAACACTTATTCCAGGTACAGTAAAAACATAACTACTTTTGTGATAACACAGTTGTACTAGGTGATTAAAGCCTAAGGATGTAATATTCAATTACCAGTGCTTTTGAGATCAGTGAAGATGAGCAGTAACTCTTACATTATTTTTGGATGGCACATAGCTAACTCAAGGTAAGTAAAACCCATATACTTTTTTAATCTCACAAGGAGTCCAGGTTAGATCTTTCCCGGCTATACAAGTGACTGTTATTATAGGTAGGCAACAGCCTAATAGAGACTTATTCTGGACAGGTTAACAGCAAGTCGGGGAAGCAAGACCCAGTTGGGGGACACTCATACAATTACCCTGCAGGAATAAACTGGTGAAACAAACATTACTTTTGGGAAGCGGCACAACCTAATCACAGGTGAGTAATATATCTTCACATCTACTTTGTATTAGAACGGCAAAACAGTTTCTAAGGAAAGAAATATGTTAACCATACTTTTAAGAATAGTGCATCACACATCCAAGGTAAGTAAGAACTTGTAACTGTTCACTCTTTGAGTTAGTTACCAACCACCTCTTTTACAAGTAAGTAACTTTTAAACACTGATTTTCTTTTCTAGGCAAAAGGCCCAATCCCTTCAAAGTCTTCCCTTATTCTTGGAGCATGAGTGTTCTCAGTGGCAGAAGGTGGGTCACTAGGATCTAGTGTCCAACAGGCAGTGTCAGTATAGGTTCTTAAGTAGCAAAAGGAACAAGTTACTTACCTGTAACTGTTCTCCAGCATGGGTCTGGCATGGATTCACATGCTCATGAATATTCCCCGTCGTCAGGCTGGGAATCCTCGGTAAAGAAAAAACCAGTATCAGTTTCGTTTCTGATCTGTCTTTCGTAGTAATAACCAATCACTGATCTCTGCGTCATACTGACCACAGCCAATGACTGCCCTCTACCTAAGCACCGCCTCTGGCAGCCATCTTAGGATTTGGAAGCACGTGAAGTGGCAGTATGACCAAGTGAAGAGCCGCAGAGGGGTAGGCGGGAGGGTTCGCATGTGAATCCATGCCAGACCCATGCTGGAGAACAACAGTTACAGGTAAGTAACTTGTTCCTTCTCCAGCATGGGGTCTGGCATGGATTCACATGCTCATGAATAAAGAATACATAGCAGTACACACATGCACAACCACGGGAGGTGGCAAAGGCTCAACATTAAGCATTACATCAAACTCAACATTAAGCATCTTACCTCCTCACCAGGCTCACCTCAGGCGAACAGGTTGCGCAGCACTGCTTGGCCGACCCTGGACTCCTCCCTGGAATCCCGATCGACGCAGTAGAATTTCGTGAAGGTGTGCGTCGACCTCCACGTAGCAGCCCTGCATATGTCCAGCAGGGGCACACCAGAAAGGAACGCCGTGGTAGCTGCGATCGCTCTGGTGGAATGGGCTCTCGAACGGCCAGGCAGAGGTCGGTTTGCCAACCGATGACAGTACATGATACAGCCGAAGAGCCATCTGGAAATGGAAGCCTTCGAGAGAGCCTTCCCCTGATTGACAGGTCCAAAGTTCACAAAGAGTTGTGACGTCTTCCGAAAACACTTCGTGCGGTCCACGTAGAACTTCAGCGCTCTAGCCACATCCAGCGAGTGCAAAGTCCTCTCAGCCGGCGACGAAGGCGACGGAAAGAACACAGGCAACACCAAGGGTTCGTTGAGATGGAAGTCCGACGGTACCTTGGGCATGAAGGAGGGGTGCGTCCTGAGCACTACCCTCGTGTCGTGAAAAGTCAAGTACGGGGCCTTGCAGGAAAGGGCCTGGATCTCTCCCACCCGTCGTGTGGAGGTGATGGCCACAAGAAACGCTGTTTTCCAAGACAGAAACTTCAACGGGGCCGAGTGAAGAGGCTCGAACGGAGGTCCCATGAGCTTGGTCAGCACCACGTTGAGCTCCCACGCCGGGGCCGGAGCCTTCACCGGCGGGAACGATCTGAACAGTCCCTTCATGAACTCTTTCACCAGACGATGAGACCACAAGGACGTCCGGCCTGTGGTTCTGGTGTCTCGGGAGATCGCAGCAAGATGAATCTTGATGGACGCGTGTGCCAGTCCAGCTTTGGCCAGCGTCAGCAGGTACGGCAGTACCTGGGGAGCCGTAATCCGTAGAGGGTTAATCTTCTGTGCGTGGCACCAGGCAGAGAACCTCTTCCATTTGTGTCCGTAGCATTTAAGAGTCGAGGACGCCCTGGCCTTTGCAAGAACCTCTCTGCAGTCGGCCGGTATGTCGTATCCTCCAAACTCTAGCGCTGCAGGAGCCAGGCCTGCAAGTTCAGCGATCTCGGGTCGTGGTGGAGGATGGCGCCTCCTTCCCTGGAGAGTAGGTCCGCGTCCACCGGCAGCTTAATTGGCGGGGACGCTGACAAGTCCAGAAGGTCCGGGAACCATATCTGCCTCGGCCACGCAGGTGCGACGAGGATCATCCTGCACCGTGACCTCTTGAGCTGGTTGACGAGCCGGATTAGCAGTAGCAAAGGAGGGAACGCGTAGAGGAACAGGCCCTCCCAGGGGAACGAGAAAGCATCGCCCATGCTCCTCGCCTGGGGAAACCTGCTGGCGAACCTCCGGCACTTGGAGTTCGTCGCCTTCGCGAACAGGTCGATCTGGGGTGTGCCCCACCGTCGGAAGAGGCGATCCACTAGATCCTGCCGTAGTTCCCACTCGTGGCACGAGCGCAGCTCCCTGCTGAGTGAGTCGGCGATGGTGTTTTTTATCCCTGCCAGATGAAACGGCACCAGAAACATCCTTTGGGCGACGGCCCAATGCCACAGGTCCTGCGCCTCCTTGGACAGTGCTGGGGACCTGATTCCGCCCTGTTTCCTGATGTAAAACATGGTGGTGGTGTTGTCGGTGAAGATCCTCACCACCTTGCCCTTGAGGGACGGAAGGAAGGACCTGAGGGCCCAGAACACTGCACGGAGCTCCAGGACGTTGATATGGAGGGACTTCTCCGTCGGGAGCCAAAGGCCTCTCGCGTGCAGATTTTCGGTGTGCGCTCCCCACCCTTCCAGGGAGGCATCCGTGGTCACTGTCTCCTGGTGGTCTGGGGTCTGGAAGTCCATGCCCGCCGTCAGATGCGCACGGGTGCCCCACCACCGGACCGCTCGGCGGAAACTCTCGTCGAGTGTGATCCTCTCCTCGAAGCCGCCCGTCGTTTGGATCCAGCGCGCGTCCAGGAACTCCTGCAACGGGCGCATCCGGAGCCTGCACATGGGAATGAGGTAGATGCAAGAAGACATCATTCCGAGGAGGGACTTGATTGACCTCACCTTGGCCGCGTCGGAAACCAACATCCGCTGTACCTTGCCCAGGATGGACCTGGTCCTTTCCCCCGACGGGGAGGCCAGAAGGGACACTGTGTCGAGCTTCGCTCCCAGAAACAGTGCGTTTTGCGCGGGTACCAGGTGGGACTTGGCGTAGTTCACGGAGAATCCCAGGTCCGTGAGAAGTTGGACGGTCCTTGCCGTGTGCTCCACGGCGAGCTCCCTCGTCTTGGCTCGGATGAGCCAGTCGTCCAGGTAGGGGTAGACGTGGATCCCCTCGCGGCGCAGCTGCGCCGCCACCGGTGCAAGGCACTTGGTGAATACCCTGGGTGCCGACCGTAGTCCGAAGGGGAGGGCTTTGAACTGGTAGTGACGCCCTTGGACCACAAACCTGAGGAATTTTCGGTGCCCCTTTAGGATGGGAATATGGAAGTAGGCATCCTCCAAATCCAACGACGACAGGAAGTCTCCTTCCTCCAGCTGACCCAGGACGTGCTGGAGGGTGACCATCCGGAACTTCTGCGCCTTGATGAACTTCTTCAGACGTCGCAGGTCTAGGATGGGGCGCCATCCTCCCGTCTTCTTCTTCACGAGGAAGTATCTCGAGTAAACTCCGGAGCCCCGAAGCCTCTTTGGGACGAGTTCCATGGCGCCCTTCCTGAGCATCGCCTTTACCTCCAGGAGAAGCTGAGGGACGTGAAGCTCTTTCCTGGCCACGGGGGGGACGCGCGGGCACCTTCTTTGAAACTCGAGCGCGTGGCCCCGGGCTAAGGCGTCCAGCACCCAACGGTCGGTGGAGATGGACTCCCACACGCTGACGAAGCTCGCCAGCCGGCCTCCCACCGGGGTGCTTCGGTGGGGGCCCGACCCCACGGTCGGTTCAATCCTGCTTCGATGAGGCTTTGCCGCCTTGACCTCCTTGGCGACGACGGCGGGGTCCGCCAGACTTGCCTAGTCCTCTGTAGGCCTCCTGAGACGACGAGCGGGCCGCTTGACGGTAGGTGGAGAAACCGCCGCCGGAACCTTTGGAGGCGCCCTTGCCTCCGCTGCTCCGAAAGGGCGTCCATCGTTGCTGCAGAACCCCAAGGGCCCGGGCCGTCTCAGTGTCCGCTTTAATGGCCTGAAGGGAATCGTCCACTGTTTTCCCAAACAGGTTGTTCCCATCGAACGGCATGTCCAGGACTCTGGTCTGTACGTCTTGACGGAAGTCCGTAGCCTTGAGCCATCCACGCCGCCTAAGGCACACGCCGTTGCCCAACTGGCGAAACCCAGTGTCGGCGATGTCCGTCGCAATAGTGATGGCGTGGTCCGACGCCACCTCACCTTCCTGTAGGATCTCCAGGGCATCCGCCCTCTTGTCGTCCGGTAGGAAGTCCAGCAGGGGAGCCAGTTTGTACCATAGCTCCCTGTCGTAGCGGGCCACGATAGCCAAGGCGTTGGCCGCTTTAATCGTCTTCGCTGCAGACGAGATGACTCTGCGTCCCATAGCGTCCAATTTCTTTCCCTCGCCGTCCGGTGGGGAAGTCGATGTGGAGGCTGCACCACCCCCCCGCTTTCTTCCTGGCCGCCGCGGAGACGACGGAGTCCGGGGTAGGCTGCGCCCGGAGGCACAGGGGGGGCCGCGTCTGGGACCCGGTACTTCTTCTCGTACCGGTCTCTTCTAGCTGGCGTCGTGGAAGGGTTCTTGAGGAGGGCGAGGCCCTCATCCCAAATGTCGTCCAGTAGAGGCACCGCGAGGACCGTCTTCCTCTTGGCCTCGCGCCGTTGATAAAGGAATCCTTCCTTTTTCTTCTCCTCAGGGCAGAGTTGGAAAAGCTCGGATGCCCTGGCGATCATGGAGTGGAACGATCCAATCTCGTCGGGCGGAGAAGCCCTGGTGGGAGGTGACGACGGTAGATCCTCGTCGTATACCTCGTCGTCCGTACCCGTCGCTGCCGTGTCAGTCCCCGTATCATCCCCTCGGGTGGACGGGGAGGAGGGCTGGACGGGGCGCGACGGCTGAAAAGGAGGTGGAGGGTGAATCCTTCTTTTCTTGGGCGGGGGAACACCAGAAGGTCCCGGTTCAGGATCCCCCGACGGGAGAGGTTCCTCCGTCGGCAACGGTAGTCTCGTCCTTCTCTCTGAGCATAAGGACTATATAGCCAACAAAATGGCTGCCGAGTTGTCTTGCGGCGCTGGCAGAGGGGAATCCGACGGGCGATCAGGGGCCCCGTCGGCACCCTCGACAATGTTGTCGTCACCTGCGTCGGGATCCATCCCGACGGGCCGGTCTTCATCCACGCCAAGGCCGTGGCTTAAGACCTCGATCAGCTCTTCCTCCGAGGTTGAAGCCGAATCTACGACGACGCCCTGCCCCCCCTTTTTCTTCCCCGCCGGGGATTTCACGGGGGTCCTATCGATGGGCACAAAAGAGGACTCCCTCCGAGGTGGCAGGGAGACTCTGAGCCCCGAGATCGCCACCACTGGTGTAGCCTCCACAGGCTGAGCCAGGGCCGCCGCGACAGTATCGATAGAGGGCTTGGCCGGATGGATTAAGGCCTTCACCACCTTAGGTGCGCTCACCGCCTTATCCTTGAGGGGGGGGGGGGCACTGCCTCGCTCCCCCTCCGATGGGGCCTTCGAGCTCGACCGGGGCCTCTCCAGGAGCTTCGCCGGGTGCTCGCCCTTCCTCTTACCCGACCCAGAGCGTTGGCTCGTGGCTGAAGGTGCCGGGGAGGGTGCGCCCTGCCTGGCGCCCGTAGAGCCCGACCGTTCGGCGCTCCCGGTGCCAGCGGACTCGCGGTGCTTGGCCTTGTGTTGGACCCCCGTCGCCGGGGCGTCCTCAAAGGTCTTAGAAGACCGCTCGGATTTCTTCCTCTTCTTCTCGCCTGACGGGCTCTTCCCTTCCAGCCAGTTGGCGAGGCGTTGATGGCGGTCCTTCATGGTCCGCTCCGACATATTGCCGCAAAACGCACAGTCCTTCTCCACGTGCGTCTTGTCCTCATGTAAGCAGTAGAGACAAAAGGAGTGTTCGTCCTCCTTAAAGACGTTCTGCAGCTGGCATCCAGGGCAGACCCTGAACAGCTTTCCGGGCGTTGAGCTTCCCTTCTCCTGGGCCATGTCCGGGCCTGAGAAGCTTCTGGAGTCCTCCAAAAACGTAGCTCGACGAAATCTTCACCCTTGAGGGGGGCAGACGAATCAGACACGGGTCCCCGTTGATCGGATGGAGAGTCGGTGGAGCTTGAGGCTCTTTTGACCGAAAAAAAACGAAGTTTTTGAGAAAAAACGTGAATAGCACTAACGCTCGAGAGCAATAGCACGAGGATCCCAACACATGAACGTGCGGTAAAAATCTGAAGATGGCTGCCAGAGGCGGTGCTTAGGTAGAGGGCAGTCATAGGCTGTGGTCAGTATGACGCAGAGACCAGTGATTGGTTATTACTACGAAAGACAGAAACGAAACGGATACTGTTTTTTTCTTTACCGAGGATTCCCAGCCTGACGACGGGGAATATTCATGAGCATGTGAATCCATGCCCATGCTGGAGAAGTCACAGTTCCTTAGGAACAAACAGGTGAGTACTTTACTTCTGAGTTAGAAGAGGGTACAGGGGCTTCACAGAAGACGCCCTAGCAGGATTCTAGCAGTGGGACTGGGTGCACTGGATGAGAGGCCTCCCCATCACAGAAAACACCCCACAGCTACACAGATATCCTGAGAGTTAAGGTAAGTACATACTCAAGCCAACACAGTATCTCAGCATTGAAAAAGGTTTTGCAGCAGGAGGACTTCAGGGTCTGCAGCCAAATGCCCAGTCAGTGGATTCCTTGTTGTGGTAACTGAAAACAAGACCTCAAAAGGAACTTTGCAGCAGGGATCGTTGAAAGGCTCCAGGCAAGATTTTCCTCGCAGCTGAAATGCGGTTCTGCAGATTTGGTGCCTTTTCAAGGAGCACAGAAGAAGACAGAAAATCGCAGTTGAATTCTCGTGGTTGCAAAGGTCCCGCACTCTGTTCATGGGACTTTTCGGACTGGATTTGTGTCTCTTGAGATCCACCAGGATGCCCATGAAGTTTCAGCGAGATTTGGAAGACGGTGCACTGCACAGTTGCTCGAGGTCCCAGGGTATTGCAGCAATGCAAGTTCGCAGCAACGCGTGGGATGGCTCAAAGTGCAGGTCTCCTTGAGTATAGTGGGTCTCACTAGGCTCTGGGTCAGTGTCGTTATTTGCGGAGTCCCCAGGTCGATTGGAAGGAAGGGCTACAGCAGGCTCCGGTTACACAGCGGTTACACAGCAGCCTCTCCGGTCGCTGGAAATCGTCTGTCGCTTTTCCATCTTCCTCTTTGGTTTCCGTTCCAGTGGTCGACTTGTCTTCAGCTTCCAGGTTCGCAGTATTTAACAGATATTACAACACAACTTCTGCATTCTCTCCCTGCATTTTACAAGAAGGGGCTGTCCAATCAGGACAGCCAGCCCCCACTGGGATTTATCCCCATTCAGGCAAGGAAGAAGACAAAGGGCTGTGGAGTTTTGGACTCCTCCCTCGCTTCCTGCCCTCACAGACAGACTGGAGTCTTGGTGAGAATCTAGGGGACTCCCGCCGAAGATAAAAATCACACAAAGGTATTTCCCACCTTGGAAGTCAGGGGAAGGAACAGGAAAGGACAAGAAACACTAAAATGGCAAAAAAAGAAGCCAGGAGCCTTTTTGGTCAAATGAGCACCCTTAGGTGCCTGTACTGCAGCTGTGAACACAGCCTACAGTAAAGGTGCACCAAATAAATACAAGGTATCACTGTCATCAGCCATTGAAGGTAAGCTTGTCCCTGTAACAGAATGGTTACAGTTTTAGTGTGAAAGGGGATCTCCCCAGCACTCCACATAAGGTGGGGTGTGCTGGTTTCACAAAATAAAATGTAAAAAGGGATCCAAAGATCCTTTCTACCCTTGGGAACTATACTTCCCTCAAGTGTAGCGAAGTAAAGTTAAAAGGGGAGCCGGTCCCCTATGGCAAACCAGCAACAACAGGCACTTATTGCCAATAAGTTGTTAAAGAGGGTAACTTTAAAAAGACACTAAGCAACAAAAAAAAATGACACCCATAAAAATAAAAGAGTAAAAGTTTCTGTGAATGTGGAAAAAGGTTCCCACTCACAGAGGTATTAAGGAAAAATATCCCCCTAGTAAAGCAAAAAGTTCTGGGGTTGGCACAGGTCAGGAAGATTTACCATTTCTATGAAAATCTTTAACATACCTGTAGAAACTATGAGACATGAAGGACATGACATTATCAATACAAGCCTCTATAGGATTAAGGTGGCAGTCTAGGGTTAGTTTTTCAGGAACCAAGTCTTCAAGTTCAGCAATTTAGGGGAGGGACGAAGAACCTGCCATCTGTTGAGTCAACAGATCCCTCGATGATGGGCGATCTAATTTGGTAGTCCCCGCTAACTCCAGGAGGTCTGGAAACCAAATCTGGCAAGGCCCGAACAGAGCTATAAGAATCACTGTTATATTCTGTGACATCTTGAATTTGAGCAATGTTTTGTGTATCAATGGGAGAGGTGGAAAAGCGTAAAGTGCTTGGTTCGACCAATACAGGTGTAGAGCATCTCCCAGGGACTGAAGACCCTGACCTTGCTTTTTGAGGCAAACTGATGGCTGGAGTGTTGTGCTTGTTGGCAAAGAGGTCTAACTGATGGATGGCTCTACGTCTGAAATATTATCTTTGCTACTGAGGGTTTCAGCTCCCACTTGTGCGGAGCAGACTGTAACCTGCTCAGTTTGTCTGCTAGGACGTTCTGTCCCACCAGACGGGATGCCAACAAGAAAATGTGATTCTGAATGGCCCAATACCAAATCTTCTCTGCAAGGAGACATAGGGGAAGGGAACGAGTGCCCCCCCTGCTTGTTGATATTGGGTATTGTCGTGAGAATTTACCACCTTTCCTGAATTGAGGGAAGAAATGATTTTAAAGGGAAAAATATCCCTAAATTCCAGGACATTTATGTGGTCCTTTTACTTAAGACCAAAGGCCATGTGCGTTTAGACTTTGACAATGGGCCTCCTAACCATACTCGGATGAGTCTGTTGTATTAACGATTTGGTGAAGGGGAGGCTGAGAAGGAGATGCGATTAATAGGTTCTCTGGGGAGTTGCACCAGAGTAGCGAGTCATGAACTTATTTTGGCATTTGAATTTTCATTTCCTGAGAATTCCAGTTAGTTCCAGTTGTGGGCAAGATGCCACTGAATTGTTCTCATACGCAGCCTTGCAAAGGGAACTAGATTCATACAAGAGGTCATTAGCCCAAAGAGTCTTTGAAACCACCACAGAGCTGTTCGAATCTGATGTGTTTGGAACGTAAAGAGGACTCGTTGAATTGCTCCCACCCTTTCTGGGGAGGGAAGGCTTTCTGTAGAGTAGTATCAATACTGTTCCTAGAAATTGGATAATTTGCGAAGGGATGAGTTTGGATTTCGCCACATTTATGCAAAACCCTAGGTTGAATAGAGTGTGGCAGGTTAATTGCATCTTTTGAAGAAATTCCTCCAGACAGTGGGCCTTGAGGAGCCAGTCTAGGTAAGGATATAGATGTACTGTTCTTGAACAAAGTTAAGCTGCCACTGTTCCCAGAATTTCTGTGAATACAATGCGAGCAGAATTGAGTCCAAAGGGCACACATGTGAACTGGTAATGAGACCTGCCTATGGGGAACCTCAGGAACCGACAGTGATTTTTTTTTTTAACTTATTTTTGGTTTGCATATCACATCACAGCTGTTCCACACTTCGACTGATTTCGAGGTACACAACATAGTAATACATAACCCCTACATTTCATATATCTAGACAGAGATCAGGTATATTTGCACATCTTCAGAGTTTTCCGTGACAAAAGAGTTTCGAGCTATCCGGTCTTGGGTAGAGTAGAGTTCTCTTCATCGGAAAGAGTTTTGCTCAGGTATGTCCAAATGTCTTTTGGTCTACTTATTATAGGCATCATTCCTACATAAGTTTCTTCACATTCGTTAACATATGTTAATCCTTTAAGGAGATGTTCAATGCGGGGAGCGCGACTGCTTTTCTATGCTTGAAGGATACATTTCTTTGCTACTACACATGTTAAATTGAACAGTCTTCTAATGTTCTCTGGTACTTTCCCTATAGCCCCAACCAGATATTTTTGGGGGCTGAGCTGCGCAGGGATGTGCGTTATTTCCTCTAGTATTCCTGCAACCTCCCGCCAGAACCCAGCGATCAGGGGACATGCGCAGTACATATGAAACGCATCCGCTCTGGGGCTTCCGCATTTCGGACAGTCTCCAGCTAATGTGTTGTAGAATTTTTCCATTTTAACTGGGGTATAGAGGAGCTTATTCAATATTTTAAAAATTGTATCAGCCTGAGGCCGGTATTTAGTGAGACCTTTATAGAGAAAAGGCCATTTCTTGACCATTTCCCCTCTTCTATAGTAATGCCCATGTCCATCTCCCATGAGGCTTTGATATTGTTCGAACATTTTGAGTGAATTTGGATTATGTTGTATAACTTCAACACCCCTGTACCAGATTGTGAATATAGTGACTGGAAGCATGCATGTACAGGTGGTTCTTCTGGGTATGTTGGCCATCGCTTCTTAAATGCTACTTTTATGCGGTGGTATTGGAGAGTGGCCACTGTGTCTGAAGTCCTCTGGTGTCACGAATCTCCCATTTGGAAACATGTTTCATTTTGATCTCATATTCCAGAACTCATTTCTTATGTATACTGATATCACGGGAGGGTTTGCTGCCTGAGAAATTCCATAGCGGGGCCTGCGAGTCATACGGTGTGCCTATTTGTAGTCTTTTACTGATCACGGCTCGGGCTTCAATCGTGGAGGTTGCCGGGTCAAATTTGCATTCATCCCTGTGGGTTTTCATAAATATTATGGAGTGTAGATCAGTTGGCCGAACCGAGTGTCATTCGATGGGGACATGTGGTGTTCTGTCTGTTGGGTCCTGCCAGTATTTAGCGTATTGCACTTGTGCCACCAGGTAGTACAGCTCGAAATCGGGTGCAGCAATGCCCCCCCATTTCATAGGGTTCCACCAATTTCTCCCATTTCATTCTGTTAGCTCCGTCATTCCATATGAATGATGTTGCCATGGATTGTAAGTTTTCAAAAAAGGGCCTACCTGGCCATATTGGAACAATGCTGAACACAGAGGAGCTTGGGGAGCACCACCATTTTAAGTACTGCGATGCGACCGATGAGTGATATGGGGATTCTAGTCCATACTTGTAGTTTAATATGGATCGTCTGTAATAGGGATTCATAATTGTCAACGTATAGGGACGTCTTGTCTCTAGAGAGGAGAATTCCGAGATATCTAATACAGTTAGGGGACCATCGAAGACCATGCGTTTGTGTAGGGCAGGTAGTGGCCGGTGTTAATGGGAAAATCTCGGATTTTCTGGTGTTTATTTTGTAGCCCGAGTATACCGTGAATTCTTCTATCACTGCCAATATGGGAGTAAGATTTTTCTCTGGTTCGCGTATGTACAATAACGTGTCGTCAGCATATAACAATATAGATTGGAGAATACCGGCCATCCTTATGCCCCTCTGCTCCTGTTCTAGTCTGATCGATGCCGCCACCGGCTCGTGAGAGCAAAAAGGATGGGAGAGAAGGGGCATCCTTGCCTAGTTCCCCTATTTAATCCGAAATGGTTGGACAGAGTGTGGTTCATGAGGACTCTGGTTTTGGGGGAAGTGTAAAGTAGTCTGACACATTGTATGAAGTATGGGCCAAATCCAAATGTATCTAGGACCTCGAACAGGTATGCCCATGAGACAGTCTTGAACGCTTTCTCAGTGTCCAGTGATATAGCCACTGCCTGCACCTCTGGTTTAATCTGTGCCATGATTCCGAACAGTCTGCGTAGGTTTATGGCCGTGGATCTTGTTGGAATGAAGCTGCATTGGTCGGGGTGTATAGGGGTAGTCATTTTGGGTAATCTGGTTGCGAGTACTTTTGCATAGATCTTAACGTCTGTGTTGATTAATGAGAGGGGCCGGTAGGAGGACAGTTCGTGGGGGGCGGGGTTTGTGTCTGGGTGTTAACAATACTGTGATAATGGCATCAGACATGGTATCCGGGAGGGAGCCAGTTCTCATAGCCGCCTCCCATACGAGGGTTAGTATTGGGGAGAGTATTGTGGAGTACTCTTTGTACAGTTCTGAACTCACGCCATCTGGGCCCGGGGCTTTTCCAGTTGCCAGTGATTTGATCGCTTCTGTGATTTCTTCACTGGTTATCGTTTGTTCAAGGGCCCAGTTATTGACTGGCGAGAGCCTAGGGAGTGTGATCTTGCTTAGGTACCCCCTCAGGTCTTCCCGAGTACATGTGTTATGGTTTCCATATAGGTCGTTACAGTATTTGGTGAACTCGGAATTTATTTCATCTTCTCCATTTACAGCCACCCCAGTTCCCGTTACAATACTTGTAATAGGGGTGTGGTTATATTCATTCCTTAGTAAACGTGCTAATAAGTGTTCCGCCATATTGCCTTCCCCATACTGGTGTCCCCTGGCTGGTATAGCCATATACTGCTGTTCTGTTGGCAGTTCATTACATTTCTGAAGGTGTCCGTTGTACTATAATCATTTTTCAAGTGTTTTCAGGTGTGTTTCCGTTTCGGTTAATTCGGTTCGCCGGCCTTAAGAAGTCTGGTTGTTTTAGACATTATGTTACCTCTTATCCATACCTTGAACGTTTCCCATATGGTCGACCATTTATCTACTGACCCTTTGTTTTGCTGGAAGAATTCCTCCATTTCGATATGCAGTGACTCTACCACGTTTGGGTCTTTAAGGATAATTAGGGCATTCACCGTCTGGTCGGTGGTCTTATATTTTGGATCCTCAAGTATGACTGGGGAGTGATCTGATAGTGTGCGGGGGAGTATATCACATTGCTGCACTGAGTTAATCAAATGGGAGGAGATAAAACAGCAGTCTATCCTTGATTCTGTGTCGTGTACTGATGAATAGAACGTGTATTGTGTGTCTACCAGGTGTAGACCTCTCCAGGCGTCTACCAGGGCCAATTCCACTATGGCTTGATGTAGGACAGTAGTGAGGCTCCTTTGTTTGTCAGATCTGTCCAAGGAGACATCGAGTATGGTGTTGAAGTCACCTCCCCATAACACACGTGTCCATTGTCGGGCCAATTTCAGCCAATACACTGATGTAGAACTCTGGATCGTCTGTGTTCGGCCCATACTTATTGACCAGGATCAATTTCTCGCCTGTCACTGTGCCCCACATAATCACGTACCTACTCTGGGGGTCAACTTTGCTTTTCTCAGTTACAAACCCCAAAGAGGGGTGCACCAGAGTAAGGACTACCCTATTGTGGGATGAATATTCAGTATAATATCTGTTACTCCCCCATTGTCGTAGAATACTTTCATTAACCTTTTGTAATGCATGGGTTTCTAGCAGCATAGCTATATGTGGGTGGTGTCTATTGATGTATGTTCCTACTTTGCTAGCTTTTGCCCTATTATTCAGCCCACGGATATTCCAGGTGAGCAGTTCGAGTTTCAACCCTGTATGTGGATTTGCATGATGTGCCATTCTGTTAAATGTGGGTGGTGTATGAAGAAAGGGGCCATTCCCTTGGTAAATTCAGCTTGTGATAGAGTGATTGCAATTTTTAAGCTATTCAAACTAGTTAACTTTGACGCATGATGCCCAACTGCGGCTCTATCAGGAAGTGACAACATTCTCATACAACAAAACAGTCCCTTGCGCCCACTCCCACCATCGGCTCCAACATGATGATGACCCTTTGTTACAAACTTGTCCCCCGGGAAGAACCACGAGTGCTACAGCGCAGCCCCCATAGCCGAGCTCGTCTCATCCGGCCCAACTTAAATTATGGGAGCGGCATCCCCCAAACTGCCACACTTACATCATTAAGAAAATAAAGGATATCGTGTAGCTGCCTTCAGTCATTGGAATTCCCCGGTTCGTCCACCGGTTGTTGCAGGTCGCCTCAATCGTGTTCGTTTCTTCCAGGAGGGAGGGGGATTGAGGCTTCCACATAAGCCATTGCCGCTGCGGGGGTTTCAAAGAAATGTGTCCGTCCACTGTGTTGTATGCGCAGCTTTGCAAGAAACAGTAGGGTGTATGGAAATTTCCTCAGCCCGAGTTGACGTTTGATCGTTTCATAGGATCGCCTTTGGGTTTGGACTCCAGCTGAGAAGTCGTGGGTAGATGTGGATGTTGTCGTGTCTCAGGGATCCCATTTCTCTTTCCAATCTCAGTGCTGTGTCTGTCTCTATAAGTAATTTATCGATGACAGTTCGAGGAGGGGCACCCGGCTTGGGCGCCGGGGCTAGGGTACAATACGCCCTTTCAACCAAGAATTGTGGGGAGAAGGAGTCTTCGCCGAGCAGGGATTTCAGCAGGTTTTCAATGCGGGATTCCATTGGTCCCTTGCAGAAGGACTCAGAGAGCCCAACGATCCGTATGTTGTTGCGGTGCAATCTCGATTCCAAATCTTCACATTTGCCCCGGAGGTTAGTCATCTCTCCTTTCAGGAGTGTTATGTCGTGGGTATTCTGGTGAATTGATGGCGCCGATTCTGTTTTCCGTTTCTGCGATTCTGGCACTTTGTCGACACAGGCTTTGAGTGAGCCTATTGTTGAGAAGATGTCATCTAATTTTACATAACTGCTAGGAATCCGTTTTGCACCGTGGTAAGGAGGTGGTCAAATCTCGTGTGTCGTCTGCAGATGCCGCTGTGGTGGCAACTGGTGGGCCCATGCTACCAGTGGAGGTTTGTGAGTTTGTATAAGAATCCATTGGGCCGGTCTTCTTGTTTTTTACAACCTTCTTTCCGGGCCTCTAAAGAATATCTATCCTGTGTGGCCCTGTCAGGTTGGTGGATTTGGTCAACCAGCCAGAACTGCATGCACCTGTACCAGGATCTAGATCGGCGTAGGTGCGGGCTGGAGGGAACGGTGGTGTCGGGAGTGACAGTGCCAGAGTGCTGGTCGCCTTTCCTTCCTCCTCGTTGGGGTGGTTCCATGGTAGTTCACCTTCTGTCCCTTGATGAGCTCTGTGTTGGATCGCTATACTCAATTGATTGCGGCAGCAGGGCCAGAGTTTTCCAAAGGATGTTGGCGATATTGGATGGCAAATGTTAGCGAGCCTTTTGGTTGGGGGTTTAATTTGTGTGCCACGTAGTTGTTACCAGGAATGGACTGTGTCCTCTCAAGTATTCACCTTTCCTTATTCTACGTTGCCACCAGGGAGAGTAATGTCTACGTGTGGGCCTGCCTTAGGGCTTATTGGTCCTGAGTCCTGTTAGAATTGGAGCTGGTGTGTCTAATTCTGATGCTGGCGTGACTCGTGGAGCTATTGCGGAGGGTAGGTTTAAGGCTAGATCTTGCTGACCGTGTCGTCGGGTCCGTACAGCACCTGATGGCCTGTGTGGGGCTCGCGTCTTGGTGGCCTCTCCGGCCCCATTAATTGGTGTCCCTGTGTGCCGCAAATGGGGCTCCTGGTGCCTTTCTGGTGGTTGAATCCTGGCCCCCGCGGTCGACCGTCGCTTGTCGGGTGTCCCCCCCGGACGGCCTTGTTCGGATTTGAGCTGGTTAAACGTGGTAGTTCTGGCCCGCGGTGTGCACAGGGCCCGCTCATGGAGTCGCCTGATGGCGGGGCAGGGATCTTTATCGGCCCGGTTTCGAGGGATCCGTGTTCCAACGGAGGCGAACAGCGTGTGAGTTATGGGTGCTACCGCTTGGTGCCGGAGCAGCGTTAATGTCTGAGTGCGGGGCGACAGGAGAATGGCGACGGCCTTACCGGTTGGCTCGGCAGCGTGGTTCGCTCCCCAAACGTCCCGGCTCGTCGCTCGCTCCGCCGCTAATGTTCTCAGTTGTCGTCCTCAGTTTGGACAGGCAGTCTCGGCCCGGGAGCTGTAGAGGCGGCTTTGTGTCCTTTGCCACTATCCGCAGCCCGCAACGCTGGCTCCACCTACACCGAGGCCTGCATACGCTTTGAAGCCGCGGGCCCTGCGTCAGGATCTCTGGTACTGTGAGACAGCTTGCTGTCTCACTCGCGACCTCGGGCGGGAATTGGGTATTCCGGCTCCGATTTCCTTTGTTCTTTTTCTCAGGGTCTTCCGGAGGTCTTATAAAGGCAGCTCTGCTGTTTTTGGCAGTTCGGGGGGGGGCGCATCTTTTGGGTATATTTTATCCAAGGATTTCTGCCGGAGAGGAGCTCAGCTCTTAGGCGGCCATCTTCGTTGCTCAACAGCGCCCCCTCTTAACTGACAGTGATCTTTAAAGATAGGAATGTGAAAATAAGCATCCATAGATTCAGATGAAGAGATGGAAGGTTTTGATTTAAAAACTGGTTGAGATCCGAGAGGTCTTGTATTGGCTGGATCGCGCCGGTTTTCTTTGGGATTAGAAAGTAACAGGAATACAATCTCCAACCTAATTCCTTGAGGAACCAATTCTATCACTTCTAAGGAAAGAAGTTTTTGGATCTCTACCAGGAGCTCCAGGGATGATTTCTATAGCTTCGGGGAGAGGAGGAGAGAACGGCCAGAAGGGCAAAACGGTAACCATGTCGAATATTCAAAACCCGTTCCTCTTGAGTGATGCTTTGCCAACGAGGAAGAAAGGTGGAAATCCTTCCTGTTACCGGGGATGTATGCTCCTTGATAATAGTTGGAGCAGAAGGTATGTACATCCCCGGGAGGAAGTCAAATAGACCTTTTGTTCTTGTAAAGAATTTGAAGAAGGGGCAGGTCCCGACTTTGATTTAGGTCTATATCTTCTCTACTTAGAAGTGTAATATGATTTTGTAGATGGGGCACGACCACTATTTTTTGAGGACATGGTTTGAACGACAAGGTTTTGGCGATATGGTTGTTTCACCGAAATTGAGCTAAGGGTTTTATAGCAGCAGTGACACTGGCTTTACATTTTTGTAGGACCTCATCAGTAGAGGGATCAAAAAGTGTTTTGCTGTTAAAAGGAAGGTCGAGAACTTTCTCTTGAATATCCTGGTGAAGAGAAGAGGATTATAAATATGAATGTCTATGTATGCAGACTGCATTAGTGACCGCTCTTGCTGTTGTATCGGAGTTCCTTAACCACTTGAAGATGTTGGATAGCCGCCGCTCTACCTTCTGAAATCCAAAAGGGAAAACTCATCAGCGGCTCCCTGAGGGAGCATGTCAGTAAAGCGGTCCAGGTTCTCCCAATTAAGAATATTAAATCCTGCTAAAACTGTAGCAGTGTTTTCTTGCCCGAGTTGTAAGGTAGCATTAGTGTAGGACTTTTTACCTTGTGCGTCCCAGGCTTTTGCATTCTTATCTAGAACTGGAGACTGAGAAGGACCGTTTCCCTTGGTTCCTAGGTGTTAGGCAAGATTGTATGAAGTAGCACTGTGGGAGACTAACCAGCCATGCCCTCTTGGCAATAGTTAAACCCAACCTTTGGTACAAGCATGTACTAAACAAGTTGGTAGAGTGAGCAGCCAGGCCTAGCTCAAGAGGGGTCAATGTGAACTGTAGAGTTGTAACAGTTTCACAGTGACAAGTATCCAAATAACACTTATACTAAAGATTTCTTGATTAAATAATTATTTATTAATTTAAACAATCAGTTTGAATAAGCCTTCTTTAGAAGGGAGCAAATATGTAACACTTAAATATACTCAAAATACACACTCCGTTTCAATAAATTATAAGATACCCTTTGGGACGGCACACAGACACTTCCTACACCCTGAGGTGACTTCTTATCCTATCTTATCTTATCTCTAAAGTTGTAACGCCGAGTGAATGTGTGTACCAGCTAAGTGCTTCTCCTTGAAAAAGAGCGTTAAAGAACTGATTACATTCTAAATTGATTGAAATAGAGCATAGTGCCGCTCTCTTCATTTGAAATTCTTAGTTTAGTTCATTTAAACTCTACCTTTATTTCTAAAGATGAGCTCTCTGGTTTGCATTTAATGCTCATATGACTGATTACGGACACCGCCTGAATGTGTTTTCTGGTCTGTTTTTCTGTTTTTTAGGCACGCCAATTCTATGTGGCACGGTGGTACCTTTTGGATTAAAACTCAGGACTAAAAAAAAATCTCCACTAAGAGGAAGTACCTACTCACCTACAGCCCCCGCAAGCTATCAATGGGGGTGAACTAGAGCACCCATAATTGGTGAGTTCTCGAATATTCCAAATTAATGGCAACATTTGGCCAATCAAATAAGCCTTCAGAGTACATTTGGCCAACTCATTCCACAATCGGCAATCAGCAAATAGGGAATTGTTTCCCAATTGAAAAAATGTCCTTGTTTTATGTCTCCACAGACCTACCACACTGGGGTCTGCATAGCGGCTGGCTGATATTTTACAGGAAGCAGTTGTACAACACTAGTTTTAGCCCCCTATGGTTGAGAATATGGTAAAAATTATGACTATTCTCCCTTTTCAGGCGTATGCTCCTGTACACTATTGTGAACGGAGTAAGCTTTACCGTGCAGTTTCTCTTTTGGACCCAACTCTAATGTAGTAATGTAGTTATTGGTTTCCTTTTCTTTTTTTTT
The DNA here is from genome assembly GCF_040938575.1 of Ambystoma mexicanum. NCBI lineage: Eukaryota > Metazoa > Chordata > Amphibia > Caudata > Ambystomatidae > Ambystoma > Ambystoma mexicanum. The sequence goes on from NC_090939.1 coordinate 850,472,063, forward strand.
TTTCCTCCTTTTACAGGGGGTGACAAGTTTGGCTTGCCCTACATTTATCTTAATGTTTTGGTGTGTAATTTTAATTCATCTGTATGATGTACTCAACACACAAGGGCTAGTACTGTCCTGACGAAGACGGGCAAATACTGGAGTCCCGTATGAAGAACTTTCCTGTCGAAACTACTGTTCCTATGTAATAAATATTGCTAGGTTGACCACTCACATTAAAATAAAGTAAGTGGTGCCTCGGCTAGCGTAGTCTACATACAGCACTCCCTCTTTATTGAACTGTGGTTCCCTGTCCAAACTTTACAAATGTAAGATTTATTTGAATGGTTCACCTGCATAGTCCAAATTAATTGTCACCAAGCATCCTCACACTTTTTGAACTGTGCCCTTCTGTCCAATGTTTATTAATGTAACAACTGATTGAATGGTATCTATGCACAGTTTGAATTCGTTTTCCACAAATGCTCTTGTGAATATCAGTCCTCCCAACTCGGGTGATCCCCTTCAACAGAGTTCGGCGTTCTGTTTTCCCAATTGCCTTTGTGGAGTGTGGACCCTATTGTCAGGTTCCCTGTAAGGCTCTAATTGGACCTTGAGCGGATATGTTATCCATTACATATTGAAAAATATTTATGGCCTTCATGGGTTAACAGAAATATTGGTCCATCTTGAGCTTACATTGCCTCTAGTATATTAGACAGTTGGAGTGTATACTATGAGCTATTATAAATGTAGTATGCTTTGTATGCATAATATTTTATCAAGCAAGACCCAATAAGCATTACAGGTCACAATAAATTTAATCTGTTTTAGTAATTTACTCATGAAATAAAATTGTGTATTTTTTCAAATGCACCGTAAGATTTGGGTCTAATTTAGTTCTTCCTCCGTGTTTCCATGGAGGACAGTCAAGCATTAACTTGTTAATTTAAGGTTAATTTCGCCTGACAGAACCACTGTTCTTTAAATAGACTTCAATACTTAGGACACTGTGGACATCGATATATCGTTGGTACATTTAAAGCAATACTGAATTGGGTATCGAAGAGGGAAAAAGGTTAGCGAAGGAAACAATGGTTTGCACGTTTCTCAGACAGGTAAGCACTTTTGAACCCCCAATGCAATATAGATTAACCCTTTCCCAGCTATACAAGTAAAGAATCTATGACTTTTTGGAGGGACAGATCAAAACACAAAGTCAGAGGGTAGAAGAGTCTTAAGGGAGCCAGGACAGCTAATGTCCATTGAGCAAAGTCTAGGAGAGCTGAGACACACCTTGCAGTTAAGTAAAAAGTCTTGCTCAATGTTATAGGGAATTTTGTAGAAAAATAAAATCACTGTTGGGCCACAAGCTGTGAGGCTTGTGAGTGGCAAAGCTGCACACAGCACTGCAACGGGCAGCCAATGTAAGTCTCAACTGAGAGCAAGCAGTGCTACACAACAAGAGGTAAGTACCCCTTACTTTACAGTAACTTTGGTCTGAAGAAATTTTTTCCAGCTGGCTTTTGTTCCTGTTGTAGTATGGCAGATCCTTTTGTTCCTGTTGTAGTATGGCAGATCCTGTTGTTCCTGGGGCTCAGTCGTGAGGATAAGGGGGGAGGGGAGGAGAGGACGTCTGGGGACTCCTGCACTACGATTCAAAGGTTGGCAGCAGCAATGGGCAAAGATCAGATCAGCAGCACCTCGAGGTTTCAGCTTCTCGCGAATAGCACCACCGCAGTTCTTGGACACCTTGTTGACTTTCCTTGCTTCTGGGGTCCAGCACTCTTGAAGTGGCTCAGGGTTGGTCAGCCCTGCTTTGAGGGAGTCCAGAGGATCTTCCTGGAGCTCGGGTCTGGCTTAAAAATGATGACTGTATTCTGGTTTTCCTGTCCCCTTGCACTTGGTTCCTGCAGCAGCAATGGAAGTACAGCCAGCAGAGAGGGTTTTCAGTCGAGTCCGTCTTGGGGTCGATTGGTTCCACCAACCCAAGGGGAGGAGAAGTCCTTTGGAGGGCTTCTCTAGTCGAGGCGGATTCGGAGCTTTGGCACTGCAGCAGGGCTTCACTGGGCAAAACAGTCCACGAGTTGCAGCAAGCTTCTCTTCCCAGTTCTTCTTCCGATTCCTTCGTCCAGTGGTCGACTCTGCTTTCCTTACAAAAGACCTCACCTTTTATGCAAGTCTCTCCCATTCATTTGCAGCCTAGCTGTCTATCGCACAGCAGGGTGGCTGTCCGACAAGGACAGCCAGCTATCCAGCCAATCACCTTTGGTGCATTCCTGTAAACAAGGAGATTAAGCACAGGCAGTTTCAGGCACCTCCCTGGCTTCCTGCCCTGCCAGACATGCTGGAGCCAGAGGCAGGCTTCACTGGTGAATCCCGCCAAAGATAAAATGAACAAAGGGACCAAACCTGGTTTGGCGCGTAGAATAAATCTCAAGAAGGACCCTTACAACAAGAAATGGCAAAAAAAAAAAAAAGACGACCAGGCCATTTTCACAAAATGGGTGCAATACTGCAGCTGCAATTCGAGCCCGTGGTAAAAACACACAATGGTAGGAAAAAGTAAATCACTGCCACCAGCCATTAACTGTTGAAAGGGTAATATCAAAATGAAGACATGCGCCAAAAGACGAGAAGAGCAAAAATCTCTCCATCACTTGAAAAGACGTAAGGACTTACAAAAATTGGCTTAAATCCCACAAAATAATTATCAAGAAGACTGAGCTAATGCTCAAAACTCTTACTGGGAAACTAGCAAAGGCATTCTGGTCTTTAATAGCGCTAGCAGCAAAATCTACACAAGACGCCCTTTTGAACAACGCTGTCGAGAAAAAATGGGTTTCTTACTTCTCCATCTGTTTAAACAACCTTAGACGACGACAAAAAATGCTCCCTTACCATCCATAGCAACCTGGGACATCGATCATAAGGCCTCCATCCTCCATAAAATCACCAAACTAAAGAACTCAAGAGCACCTGGCCCAGACGGGATCTCAAATTTAGATCTTAAAAATAACCCTGAAGTATAGGGCTCACTTATTCATGGAAATACTGGACACTTGCGTCCATTCACACTCCATCCCGAAGTTGTGGAAAAGATCTAACGTGGTGCCAATATACAAAAAATGCGAAAAATGGAACCCTGAAAACTATCGGCCCATAACCCTTTTGGATTCCCTACGAAAACTCTTTGGGGCTCTTTTGGATACATTCAAATTCTGGGTGCAATCATCGGAACAGTATTGATCCCTACCAGTCAGGATTCATAAAGAGCATGGGCCCTTCCGCAAACATGTCCCGGGAGGATAGCTCAGTGGCAATGTGCTCACCTTGGAAGCAAGACAACACGAAGCAACACAGGTCCGATCCCCGGGTCCGCGCTTAGAAACCTCTGGGTATTTAAGCGCGTTATAAATATGCAACTAAGACAACAAAAAATTTTGTAACAGCGCCTCGATGCCCCCGGGCTGTGTGAGCGCTTTAAAAATGACAAATAAATAATAAATAAACTTGAGTATTGAAGGGAAGTCCCAGAATATTCCTGGCCTTCATAGACCTAACCCAGGCATTTGACAAAGTAAACTGGGGGAAATTATGGTCGAAGCTGGAAAATTGGGAATGCCCTCCCTCAATTCCTGAACCCATTAAAGAATTATACTCTGGGACAACTATGAGAGTGCTACTTTCAGGTGTGTGAAGAAAGGTTGCCCCTTGGCACCAGCATTATACAACGCATACATTGGCGACTTCCACCTTTTTGAAAAAAATATCAGACCTACCCCACCCCCAAAGAATGGGCAACGAAAAAATAATCAGCCGAAAGCTTACACCGATTATATAATGTTTCTCGATCAGACTGCCATAGGCCTACAACGAGATACAAGGGTGGTTATCCTGACAGGATTTGTATGGTTTACTTTCTCATTGCTGTAAACCTACAGCTATTCTGTCATGTAACATACATTCCACTTCATTCTGTATGTCATAGTGCTCAAGCAATTGAAAGCTCAGACAAAAATAGAAAATAAATACAGCTTTTATTTATTTAGCTGTTCAGGCATTTCATAATCATGCATTTTTTCTTTTTTTGAGTTTTTTGGGGGAATCCAGTTTACTAAGGGTGGTTTGTTTCTTATATTCAAAAACCTTTAGTAAATGAATTGGCAACAAAGTTTAATTATACAAAGCTAAAACCAGATTTGTGCTTTGAAATTTGTGTATATCCACCACCTATAGTGACTAGTGATAGTTTAAATACAGAGAACAACCAAACAGAAGGCAATTAGTGTCACAATTGGTTGTATATAGCAAGGCTAGAGGGTGACCTAACACATGGTCCATGTGTTAGGCCACCCTCTAGCCTGGCCATATTGCCTTCTGTATATAGATTATCACTAGTCACTATAGCACTCTAGAACAACCTGACAAAAACATCAAAACGCCTGCAATATCTGGATTGGATCAGAACTTTAGAGACTGCTGTCAAGAACCAACTACTCACTTACCCTCTAACTCAAAGAGAATAAACAAACCAATGGGATACTTGATTAAATTCCCAATGTTAGGGCAAATTCTTTGTAAAGGCTAATTTCCCAAAACTAGTGAGTCCCCCAGCAGCTTTCCTGGATTTTTGGGGTTTATTTTTTTCTCCTGCTAAGAGTGAGACTCTTTTACTCCCACTCTTAGACATGATTTGAGGTGTTCCTTTGTCTTTCCATGTGTTTTATGGGCTACGGGGTCTTTTACTCCATAGGGTCTCATGTGTTTTTGATGTGGGTTACACAACACCCTCCGTGCCGTAACCCAGGGGTGTCGTAGCGACCCCCAAACATAGACTCCATACCCTGGGACTGACTACTGTCTCCCAGGGCATGTAAAGGCACCATTGGCTTTACTAGTCCCAAATTATTAACAGAAACCAGTACAAACCATCATATTGTGGACGTACTGGTCGGGGCAATTAGATTGCCCTGGGGTCTGTTGTTCGAGGGGGCACATCTCCGCACCCCCTGATCGAGTTTTGGCTGGTGGCAGTGGATACTACTTTTTATAGTTGACCGCAAATATATCTCTATGGGATTTTCCCATTGTTCGAGGCTACCAACTTTAATTATTTAATTCCTATAGCCTCGAACATACCGCTGGTTTATTTATTTAATATTAATTCACCGGTTGGTATTTTTTGCCAGAACTCGATTCTAAAATGGCGTTTGCGTTCTCTTCTGTGATTCCAACCCAAGTCGAGCCCTTTGTTCCACTTTTTGGCGGGCTTCTCCACAGAAGCCTCCAAAAGTGGTGCCACTCTGTCTGGGTACCACGGGAGGTGTGGGAGGGGGTTTAGGCACCCTGGACTGAGTTGCCTTGGCAACTCAAGTCGCACTCTTGTGTGATTGGCCCAAGTGGTGAGCCGGCCGGCTCACCACTTGGTATGTTTGATTGACAGCTAGGCTGAATGAATGGGGGTTTGCTGCATAAAAGCAGGGCTTTGGGGACTGGAACTTCAGAAGTCGCCACAGTACCTAAGAATCCGAGGAGGGAGAAGCTGAGCTGACCTGCAACGACGACACCACCGATGGAGCCCTGTTGAACCGTCTCACCACTTTTCCCGACGACAGAGGAGATCTCCAGTCCGGAGAGTCTTCTTCCTTTGACTGGTGGGGATAACCAGTTTTACCTTCTTTTCACCTTCCTGGAGCATCTCGTGGCCGCCTTGCCTGTGCCAAGCACCCCGGCAACCGGAATACCACGGTTTACCACTACCGCGAGTAGAAGGGTAGTACCTTTTAACAGAAGAACTCGCACCCGCTGCCAGGAACAACTGCCCCCGCTGGAGCTTCCTTCCCACTTAAGGTACTGTGTCGCGCCTGGCTTCCCTTGCGACAGATCGTTCGGGGTGACAGTAAAGCCTCGACTTTCTAACCTGGGCTGGCCTGGGACAACCTAGCTAACTTTTCCTGACTTTAATTTCATGCTTTGTGTGCGAACTATCTACAAGACTCTTTGGGCATAACCCCACTGTGTGAACCTGGACCCCTTCCGCTTGCTCTCTCCAAGAGTGGGCCTTGCAATTGACTTCCTTGCTCTCCAGTAGAACTCTGCCTATCCTGCCTTACTGTGGTTCTTTAAAAAGTATTGAAATGTGTGTGCTTCCATAACTCTGCCCTTTTCCCTCCCTTTTTAATAACTTATTAGAGTGCCATCTTATGTTAAGCGCTCACCTCTGTCTGAAAATAAGTGGTGTTTCTCATTAAGACTTGACTAATAAGTAATTAGGGTTGTATATATATAATAGTGACTGTGTGATGAATTTACTTACCTCTTTGTGCTAGTGTAATTTACAAGTGTGTCTTTAAATGACAATGCATTACTTACCGTAAAAGCATTTCTGATGGTTGTATCTGCTTAGATTCACATGCTGTGCATAGGTCCGACATCCAGTGATCACTGCGGAGTATTGCATTTTGTTTTTCGTAGTCAAAAAGGGGACGTCCACAAGGCGTGTCTGTAACACTATCCCTATACTGACGTGCGTTGTACCCACAATCCCTCACGTGTCGAGGTCCCTCTGTTTGTATTTTTTCTGCCCTGAGGGAGCCTTCTATACGTGAGTGAGTACAGAAAAGAGAGAGATGTAGAAAGATGTCTATGTTCCTTCCATCCGAGCGGGAAGGGTGGGCGCATGTGAATCTAAGCGGATCCAACCATCAGAAATGCTTTTACGGTAAGTAATGCATTGTCTTCTGATGTTTGTTAATCTGCTTAGAATCACATGCTGTGCATAGACTAGCGAGCAGTACCCGGAGTTGGCGGTGGGTTATGAGAAGGAACAGTGGAGAAAAGATGTCTTAATACTGCCTGTCCCACCTGGGAGTCAGATCTAGAGTGTGCATCTAGACAGTAGTGTTTTGTAAAGGTGTGCACAGAATTCCAGGTAGCCGCTTTGCAGATGGACTCAAGGGGAACATTTGCAATGAATGCCCCAGTGCCTCGAGTAGAATGTGCTCTTGGCTTGAAGGGTAGTTCTCTCTTAGCAAGAGAGAAATAGAGTGATGCATTGAACAATCCATCTAGATATAGTGGACTTAGAGACTGCATCTCCTTCTCTTCCTGCTGCCACCGAGACAAAGAACTGATTAGTCTTTCTCAGTGGCCTGGCTCTTTCCATGTAGAACATGACAGCTCTGCGTACATCCAGTGTATGCAGACTTTTTTCTTCCAAGTTGGAAGGGTTTTGAAAGAACGTTGGTAGTTCTATTGACTGGTTTACATGGAATTTCGAGATGAATTTCGGTGCAAACCTTGGGTGTGTGCGTAGAACCACCTTATCCTTGTGAACTGTTACGAAGGGGTCTAGAACAGAAAGAGCCTGTAGTTCACTTACTCTCCTAATGGAGGTGATAGCTATTAGAAAAGCAGTCTTAAGAGTGAGGTCCTTAAGAGTTGCCTTGTGCATGGGTTCAAATAGCGAGCCCATGAGTTTGTTAAGTACCACATTTAGGTCCCATCCGGGAGCTGGGTTAGCTATCGGAGGGTGTATTCTCTTTACCCCCTCCATGAAGGCCTTGATAACTGGGATCTTCCACCACAACACTTTAAGTTGGGAAGTGGTGTATGCAGAAAGTGCCGCCAGGTGGACTTTAATGGAATTGAACACTAGACCTGAATCCAATAAATGGGTCAGGTACAGAACAATTTGTGTGGGAGAGCAGTCAGCCGGGTTGATGCTCTTTCCTCTACACCAGATGACAACTCTTCTCCACTTGCTAGAATAGCAGTGGCGAGTATTAGGTGTTCTGGCTTCCCTGAGGATGGCCATACATCTCTGCGGGAGTTGCAAGTGTCCAAATTCTATCATCTCAGGAGCCAGGCTGCTAATGTTCATGGTCTGAGGGCATGGATGCAGTGTCCTGCCCTTGTCCTGTGACAGCATGTTGTACGGGCAGGGAAGTTTCACTGGGGGGGATAGAGACATCTCCATCAAGTGGGCGAACCATGGCTGCCTGGCCCACATAGGGGCCACTAGTATCATGGTGACTTGTTCCTGGTGCATCTTGTGCACAACTTTTTTCAGAAGGGGAGTCGGGGGGGAAAAGCGTAAACAAATTTCCCCGACCATTGAATCGACAGACCTTTCCCCTTGGACTGGTTCTGGGGGTAACTGGAGGCGTAACTTTGGCATTGTGAGTTCTCTAGAGTTGCGAACAGGTCTATTTCGGGGAATCCCCATTGCGTGAAGACGTCCAAGACGATGTCCTTGTGCAATCGCCATTCGTACTCTTCGGGCAGGGGGAAGTCTCTGCTGAGTTCGTCTGCTAGCAGATTGAGTTCCCCTGGTACGTGGTGACAGTAGGAACATGTTGTGTCTGAGAGCCCACTTCCATATATTCTGGGACAGCTTGGACAGTCCTGGAGAGTGGGTGCCCCCCTGCTTGTTGATGTAGTACATGGCTGTGGTGCTGTCTGTAAGGACCATCACTGTCTTCCCTTGTAGGTGTTCTTGGAAGGCTTTTAGTGCTTTGAACACCGCCAGTAGCTCGAGTAGGTTTATGTGCTTGGATGCTACGCTCGGAGTCCACACTCCGTGAGCAGTCTGATGGGATAGGTGAGCCCCCCATCCTGTGAGGGATGCGTCCGTGGTTAGAGTGGCCTCCACCGCGGGTGTGGCAAAAGGTTTCCCTATTATCAGGTTTTCCTTTGTCCACCACCGTAGTGAGAGAACCAAGGCCTGCGAGACCACCACTAGATTGTCCCATTGTCCGCTGGCCTGACACCACTGGCTATTGAGCAACTCTTGAATTGGGCGCAGGCGCGCGTGAGGTACCAAATAAATACACAATGCCATCATTCCTAGCAAGCACATCGCTTTGCGCACCGTCACCTCTCGACCTGCCACATATTGGGGGATCTGAAACAGCATGTTTTGGACCCTCTCGTTGGAGGGGAAGACGAGGCCGTCCTTTGTTCGAATTAAAGCCCCTAGGAATTGTTCGACTTGGGTGGGGTCTAAGCTGGACTTCTTCTCGTTGATGGAGAAGCCCAGCTGGAACAAAAGGTCTACAGTCTTTTGGGTGTTTGAGAAGCATGTCTCGTAAGAGTCCCCTGTTATGAGCCAGTCGTCGAGGTAAGGGTATACTTGGATGGATAACCTGCGCAGGTGGGCCACGGCCACTGCCAGTACCTTCGTGAATACCCTTGGACCAGATGCTATGCCGAAGGGTAGCACTCTGAACTGGTAGTGTTTGCCCTCTATCATGAACCTGAGGTATATTCTGTGCGCTGGCAATATTAAAATATGAAAGTAAGCATCTTTCATGTCCAGTGTCGCCATGTAATCTCCCTGTGATAGCAGTGGGATCACCTCCTGTAAGGTCACCATACAAAACCTTTGGGGTTTGACAAACTTGTTCGCTGGGCGCAGATCTAATACAGGGCGCATGGTTAGATCCTTTTTGGGTACAAGGAAGTACACTGAATAAATACCTTCCGTTACCTGAGATAGAGGCACGACCTCTATGGCTCCTTTTTCCAGCAGTTGGTCCACTTCTTGGAGAAGGATGGCGAGGTGTTCTGGTGTCATGCGGCGTCCCCTCGGGGGTCTGTATGTTGGGGAACTGTTGAACTCTATACAGTAGCCGCGGGCTACGGTGGAAAGTACCCAGCGGTTTGATGTTATTCCCTCCCATGCTGGAAGAAAGGATGTTAACCGGCCCCCGACCGGCGTTGCATGGGAGGGGACGCGAATCTTCGCGTCACTTGGTGGTGTTGGTGGCTTGGGAGCCTCTGGGGGTGGACCCCCAGCCTCTCCCTTTGCCACGGCGTTGACCCCTCTGATTGTACTGGTCACTATTTCCTCGGTAGTTGCTGGCAGAATACTGTTGGTTTTGTTGCTGGCGTTGGCCACGAAAAAAATCGCTTATTACCAAATCCCCGCCTGTTAGGGGGTTTAGAAATTTGGTCTAAGGTCTTTATTGTGTCAAATTCTTTCTTCGCGCTTTCCAGCGCGTCATCAACTGCTTTCCCAAAGAGGTTGGAATCCTCTATGGGCTTATTAATAAGGGACGCTTGTGTTTCTGCCTTAAACCTGGAATTGCGAAGCCAGACGTGACGCTTCAGCAAAATTCCTTGTACCAAAGTGCGGCCAGCCGTCTCTGCTGCATCGAGGATATTCTTGACGATGCTTTGGTTGACCAGAGAGCCCTCGTTAACTGTAGCCAGCAAACGAGTTCTTAAGGATTCGGGAGCTTCTTCAATGTCCTGTTTAAGCTTTTCCCATTGAGCATCAGCGTAGCTTGCCAATAGTGTGTTATTATTGGCAATTCTGGTAGAGAATGCTGCCGAGGTGGTGATTCTCTTGGCTAGGGCATAAAGTTTCTTCCCCTCTTTATCTGGGGGTGCCTCACTGGTAGATAGTGGGACTCCGGCCCTTTTCCTGGTGTTGGTCACGACCAGGGAGTCCGGGATTGAGTGACCCTTAATATATAATGGGTCTGATTGAGAGGGAGAGAACAGTTTCTCAATCCTCGGATTGACCCCTCTCACCAGTGCAGGAGTGGACAGAGAAGGGTAATACGTCTCTTAACTGAGGCGAGGATGGGGATAGTCTGGCTAGTGGGGGTTTTTTCTTTGATAATCCTCTCCACAAAATCGGTGTCTGGGGTGACATCCCCAGTTTCAATTTCAAAATGTGCTGCTGCCTTCTTCATCAGTGCATTGAAGGTGGGTTGATCATCAACAGGCGAAGGGTTCCTGACTGGTGTAGTTTCAGTAGACCTGATGACTATACTGCTACTGCCTGTGTCTGTAGACCTAGCTGGTGACTGCCAGGGATTTGGGTCGCCCTCGCCTGTGTCCTCCTGGAATCCCTCCTCACCTAGGTTAGTGTCCTCGTGAAAACCTCCCTCTTCTTGTTGGTCTTCAACATAGGTGAACTCATCTTCCTCCTGGAAGAGGGTGTCTTCCTCAGTGAAGTCGTAAGAGTATATGTCCTCCTGTATGGGGTTATAAAACTTCTGGTATTTAGCCCTTGGACTCTCCAGGGGTGCCTCCCTTGGTCTCTTGGGTGCCCTGTCTTCTGGGATGGACATGAACCTGTCTAGTTTATCCCTACAGGTCTGGAACCTTTCAAAGGTCCACTGAGGTCTGCCAGGATGGTCTGGGAATGAAAAAGGAGTTTTTTCCTCCTGTAGTTGTCTGGTTCTGTCCCATAACGTCGAAGAAAGTGAGCCTTTGCCTTCTGAGGAGCCTTCTCGCTGGCTAGGGCCTTCCGTCGGCGTCGGGAACTGGCCTGATCTGTTTTCCGGCGCTTTCGGCTATCTTTGGCCTTGTGCGCGGTTTTCGGCGTCTCACTCGCCGTACATTTCTGGCCGTCCTTAGATGCTATGCGCGCGAGGCTTTCGGCGATCATTCTCTCTTCCGAGGGATCGGTCTCCGTCATGCTATGCAACGTCGAGTCCTTGCTGGCAACGTGAGCGCTCTTACGATGCGCTTCGCCGGAGGTTTTGGTGTTAGCGCCCTTATTTTTAGAATGCCCAGTCGCCTGTCACGGTGGCGGGGAGGGCTGACGACCCTTACGGTCGGTGGAAGACGCCAGTGGGCCCGGCGCCCCCGTTGGCGCTATGGCTGCCTTTGTCTTCGACGAATGCGTGCCGGGGGGTATGTGCTTTGGTGTTTTTCCGTGTGCGTCCTTGTCGCCGGGGTGTTCATCCCCATAAACTGGGCTTGAGCCGGGCTTGTCGGGGCCGGGGACGGACGAGGAGCGTGAACACTCTTTTGAGAGGTCTACAACCTCCGTTACGGGGGCCGTGTAGTCACTGTCCTCGTCACATTCGGTGGCAGCGGGCGAGGAGTCAGGCCTAGACATGGCGTAGGCCGCCCACCTTTTGACCCTGCGGTCTTTTAGAGTTTTGGGCTTTAGTAATTTACAGGCCGCACAGCCGTCCTCCTGGTGATCGAGGGGTAAGCAACGGTTGCACCGTTTGTGCTTATCCTTCCAGGTATATTTACCCTTGCAAAGCTGGCAAAACCTAAATGGCGTCCTCTCCATAGCCGAGGGCAAGAAGTGTGACTACGACCTCGAGAGAGAGGGAGGGGAAAGAGAAAGGCATTCTTAAAGAGAAAGAAAGACGACACAACCCCACTCTCCCTACTGCGTATGGCCGGTGAGGCCAGGCCACGTGTTCGGCAGCGCCGAAAGATCCCCTCCGCTTGTCCTTCCGTCGAAGATCTTGCTCGGCGGAGAAACAGCTCTGCGTCAAGGGAGGGATCTACGTTATTGATATTAATAACAAACGACCAAAGGTCGAAGAAACGATTTGGCAATGTCTCTCGAGGAGCTCCGCATAAAGGCGACCAGTAGCTGGGCGGAAAAAAACAATCTGAGGGACCTCGACGCGTGAGGGATTGTGGGTACAACGCACATCACTATAGGGATAGTGTTACAGACACGCCTTGTCGACGTCCCCTTTTTGACTACGAAAAACAAAATGCAATACTCCGCACTGACCACTGGATTATATACTTTTACACCAAAGCTCTGGTCAGTGTTTGCTTGTGCTACTGTATCTCTGTACCTATTGTGTATACTCTATATACTGCCTAACCCTTCTTTAGGGAAGTCTGACTGCTCAGCCACAGCTACCAAGTGAATCTGTGTGGTACAGACTGCTACCAAGCGGGTTTACTGCCAAACACCTGTAGTCTTAAATCTTTTGCAGTGGTCCCTAAGGGAACTGCACAGGTTTCTGCCTAACACCCAAACAAGAAGTTAAGAACCTTTTTAAGGGCCCGACTGAACCTCTTAAAGACCAAAGAGATCCTGGTAATACGTGGAGGCGTGAGTGACAACAGTTGTCGATACTGTGAGCAGAAAGACACAGTGGAAACATTAAGGCACATGCTCCTTTCCTGCCTTGGAACCTCATCTAAAAGAAGAATCCACATGGGCCATTTCTTTAGAGACGCGCAGACCCTAGAGGAGGAGCACTGGTGGAATTATCTCATGAATGGTCAAAGCACAAAATCAATAATAGTGATCGGTCAATTTCTTAACAGTATTAGGCTTCATAATGACCGGCTTACCCAACCCATACAATCTTAACTGCTGAACTTGATACCAAAACTATCAACTGCTTTGACCAAGGACGAGCAGTCTGAGTGCCTCGATCTTCAGATGGACTCTGTGGTTAATGCAATCGTTTTATAACAGAAGAATGAAGTTCCTCTTTGCAAAAATCACACAAAAGCAATTAAGTCAAGTAATAAAAAAAACATTTTTACATGAGAAGATCACCCCTCCAGCACCCTATTGTAAGATAGTGTGTGCTGGGTCTATAAAGATACAAATGTAAGTAGTTAATTTCACTTTACTACTCTTGGAAACAGTAGTTTATCTATTCGATATCCAGCTTCAGCAAGAGAATTTGGCAGAGGGCGCTGTGCATCGATGCAGTCGACTATGTCCCTCGAGAGCCGCCGTCTCGAGGGTGATGTCATCGAAGGTATATGCGAGTTGGCCCAAGTTCTGTTTTTTCTTACAGTAGAATTACCCGCATAACCACAGGATGGACCATACTCAACTTTGAAGGAGCGAAAGCTGTAATAGCATGGGGAATTCTACTGTGAGGTAGGTTGGGAGGGCAATGAGGAATACGTGGGAGGAACATCCAGTCGAAAGAACATTACCAGGGGTAAGTAACTTGTTCATCGAATGGATTGTGTCCTCCCACGTATTCATCTTTGATAGACTCCCTAAGCAGCATTAGATTTGGTGGAGGGAGTAAGAATTTAGTTTTTAATGGTTCTCATGAACTAAATGCAGGACTGCTTTTCCAAAGCTCCCATCCTGACCGAGGGAAGACTCCTGGCAGTAATATTGTGAACGTGTGAATAGTCTACCACGTTGCCGCCTCACAAATACTTTATTGGTACACCCCTTTGCAAGGCTGCAGAGGTAGCCATGCCCCTGGTGGAATGGGCCCTTAATCCTTCAGGAGAATCCTTGCCTGCTAGTCTAACATTCTGAAATTGCCAGAATGATCCACCTGGATAAGGTCAGTTTTGTAACAGCCTGACCCAGTTTGTGACCTGTATAGCCAATGAAAAGCTGATCATCAATGTGAAGTTTTGCTAGCCTAGATATATAAAAGCTCAGAGCTCAGCGAAGGCTCAACCAATGCAATCTCTCCTGGACAGGATGAGGTGGCGGATAGAAAGAAGGTAAAGCAATGCTCTGCCCTACATGAAAATCAGAAATGATTTTGGGTAAGAATGAAGGCTTCACCCTCAGAACAACCCTATCATTATGGAAGACAGTATAGGGTGGCTTGGATGAAAGTGCCTGCAATTCACACTCTACGGGCTGAAGTTGGAGCTACCAGGAGAATTGTTTTAAAAGTTAACAACCTTAATGTACTTGAGTGTAAAGTTACAAAGGGAGCACACATTAGAAATGTTAGTACCAGATTAAGGTCCCAAATTGGAACCTGGAAAGGTGAGGGGAGGGGAGGTGGGGGATGAAGGACACATTGGTGAGCCCCTTTAGAAATTGTGTCACCAGTGGAATCTTGAAATATGAACATTCTTCTGGCGAGCGCTTAAAGATGAATATTGCCACTAAATCGCCCTTAATAGTTCCAACCTGGAGCCCCAGATTGGCGAAGGATAGTATAAAGCACCTTAGGTGTGTTTTGCACAGAAAAGGGTCTACATTCTTGTCTCTTGCAGAATTTGTGGCAATGGCACAGACTTTGTTGCTGGCCTTCTGGCCGAAAGCAAAAACTCCATTACGCCATCTGGGAGGTCCCAATCCTTGTATCTCAGCCTCTCAGAAATCATGCGTGAAGGCTGAGTGTTTTGACCTCTTGATGAAGAACCCGACCCTCTCGCGAGAGAAGCTCCTCCCTTAGTGGAAGCCTTATTGGAGGGCGAATGCACATGTCAGAAGGTCTGGGTAACACGTCGTCCTGGCCCAATCCGGGGCAACTAGGATAATGCGTTTCCCAAACTTTCACAACCTCCTGATCACGTGAGGAATGACGTGACTGGAGGAAACTAGGACAGGAGTGGAAACTCCTAGTCCACTACGAACGCGTCTCCTAGAGCTCCTCTTGGGAGAAATTCCCTGCAGCATTACAGTTCGCACTTCAAGTTGACAATGATCGCAAACAGATCCACTTCAGTGGTTCCCCAGAGGGTGAAGATCTCTTGAAGGACTTCCTGAGCTAATTCCCACTCGTGGGATACTGTGCTCTGCCTGCTCACAGTGTCCGCTGCCGTGTTTTCTCTGGCTAGGTGAACTGCCGATAGAGAGATTACTTCCTGGACTGCCCAGTACCAGAGCTGCATTGCCCCTCTGCACAGTGGTAGTGAGCCTACACCACCTCTTTTGTTGAAGTAGTAGATGGCCACTGTTGTCATCATTATCAGGACATTCTTTCCCCGCACAGAGGGCAGAAAGGCCTTCAGCGCTAGTCTGATTGCCCTCCGTTCCAAAAGATTGATATGTAGTTTGGATTTATACAGAGACTAACGACCGCTAACTGTCAGATTGTTGGTGTAGGCTCCCCACCCCACGAGTGAGGCATCCATCACTACTGTTATCTCCGGCCATAGTTGCCAAAAGGGTTCTCCCTTGTACGACCCTGCTTGGAACCTGAAGTAGGTCCAACATCTTTCCTGAGAACTGGGACCAATGAGTTCTGAGGGCCCACTGAAGGGATCTCATTACCAGGCAGGCCTCTGGTACCAGAAAAATGCAGGATGCCATGAGGCCGAACAACCTCAAAAGAAAATGGAAGGCTGTGAGATGCTGGGCATTCTGAAACTTCTTGGCCATCTGTAGAATGTCTACAGCCCTCACCTCGGGTGGCAAGCTCTTTCCCAAGGAGGTATCCAGTACAGACCTAATGAACTGGAGCTTTTGAGAAGGTGTCATATGGGAGTTCTTGTAATTGAGGGAGAAGCCCAGTCTGTGAAGAGAGTGGCAGGTCACGTTGAGATGATGCAGGACTTGTCTGGGAGAATGCACCCTGATCAGCCAATCGTCCAGGTTGGGGTAGATATAACACCCCCTCCCTCCTTAGACTCGCTGACACCACTGCCTTCAGTTTGGTGAAAACCCTCAGGGCGGAGGTCAGCCCGAATGGCAGAACTCGAAACTGATCATGAGAACCCTGAACGGCGAACCTCAGGTATATTCTGTACTTGAGATGGATTGGCACATGAAAACAAACATCCTGAAGGTCCAATGACCCCATTCAATCCTGGAGTTGGAGGGCCTGAAGGATTCGAGAAAGTGTGACCACCTAAACCTCGTCTTTTCTGAGGAACTTGTTCAAGTATCTCAAGTCCAAGATGGTCTCAGTCCTCCATCCTTCTTGGGTATTAGGAAATATGGGGAATACCATCCCTTGTTCCTCTCTGCTACAGGCACCGGCTCTATAGTGCCTTTCTCTACAGGGTTAAAATCTCCTGCACAAGAAGCGGATCTGAATCCTCAAAGAGTGGCACCCCGGTGGATTGCTCGGAGGTCCCTGAATGAAAGTAAGGCAGTACCCATGGGCTATGGTTTCCAAAGCCCAAGCCCAAGCATCCGAAGTAATGTCTTATTCTTCTAGATGCAGAGCCAGTCTGCCCTCCACTGGTGAATTGTGACTCAAGACCTCAGACAGGTTTTTAGGCGGCTGATGCAGTGGCAGATGGTAAATATGCTATGGAACAAAGAAAGGATCCAACCACAGATATTTTTCAACACTCTCCTAATGTTAGAGTGTTTTAGTCATACCATTTAAAGGAAACTTGGACACAGAGCTTCAAAACGTAAGCTCAATAACCTTTAAATATCTTGTTAAATCATCAAACCAAAACAAAGCTGAGAGGCTAGGAAATAACTTCTGCTCAGTAGTACTTAAATACAATTTATTGGTTTTTTCAAATTCACCAACAATGAAAATAAATATACACTCCAAAACTGTCTCATTCCTAAACAGAGAAATAAGGCATGAATACAACACTATTAATTGTTTGCACAGTAGGTGGGATTAGTATCATCTAATAGTGCAGTAAAGAAAAGGAAATAGTAAACTAATGCATACTGAACAAAAAACAAATGCGGTTTTGCTTTTAGATATGTTTCAAAAAATGGTTTTGTTATTCTTTGACACAATTGCGATAAGTGTACTGACCAATTACTCGGTCCCCATGTTTGAACAGAGGCTAGTCAATAAGTCTAACCTAGAGATGGATAACCCACAAATGTAAAGAAATAAATTCAAACAGAGCGGTACCCAATTGGTATGATACAAACAATTGCTCGTGATTCATACACTGTCAACCAGGGAGATAGGAAAAGGAACACCGATTGCATCATCCCTCAATGCAGCCAGGTGCTAGAATTACCCCACTGCATTCAAGAAGATGCAAACGGTCAAATCAAAGTATACAAATCAATTGAAAAGTCATAGGACCAAAACTATCGGTCAATGTAAAATATGCAGCTGCTTGAGCTGGCTTCGCACCTCACTTGTCCACCATGAGGGAACCTTCTTTGACCAGCCATTCCTCTTGCTCTTCCCACTGAGGAGTAGCAGCAAAAAGATCTACCCCTCCAAGGTTGTCCACTAGGGCGAAAGGGCTGAGGCTGCCAACAGCAGCACCTAAAGATTTGGCTGCCACCTTTTGATGTCTGCAACTTCACAAGGCTCTCGTCAGCCTTGTTGCCAAAAAGGTGAGACCCTTCAAAGGGCATGTTGGAGTCTGATTGCATATCCGGTGTAAAACCTGACTTCCTGAACTATGCAAACCTGCGCACAACAGTGTTAATAGCCATGGCTCTGCTGATGCTGTCAGAATCCAGACTCGACTGAAGACTCTCCAATTATGGCCAAGAATCTATTATGGCCAAGAACCTGTCTCTTTCTTCCCCCTCGGGAATGTGCTCTGCCGCCATGGAAATGCAGTCCCATAGAGTGAATGAGAATTTTGCAAGGGCACATGGAGTTGGCCGATTTGAGCACCATACTCCCTGCAGAAAATACTTTCCTTGCCCATCCATCAACTCTTTTGTCGTCCCTATCTGGAGGGATGGTAGGGTAAGCTGCCTGCTTAGAAGTTGCGTTAGCTGCCTGTACCACCAGACTCTCTGGCGTGGGGTGTTTAGACGGGTAGTCTGGGGTCCCTACTGCAAGGGTGGTATTTTTGGGTCAGATTTTCATTCACAGCCGGATTAGTTTCTGGCGTCTCCCAATTTGCTGCCACCCTTTTTTTGGAGAGCAATATGGAAAGGCAGTATAGGATCCATCTGTGGACCCTTATCCAGGATGTCCGTCATATCATCCTGCCCAAAAGGTAACAAAGGCCTACTCCACCCTGTATATTCTACCACCTTGGACATTAGCTGCCTATAAGTATCAGGGTGTTCCCCAGCCTCTGGTCTTCCAAAATCTAGCTCGGGTGATGTGTCCAACCCACTGGCCGTCTGTAAATTAAAATCAAGGTCTTTCAACCTTGATTACTCAGAAATGAAACTTTGGTGTGCCAAATTCGAGACCAAAGGGTGCATCGCTGTCTGATGGTTCATCCTCCTCATATATTGAGGTGAGGGGCTTAAAATATTCTTTCCTTGGTAAAGGAACCTAGGTTTTCAGCATCAAGGGTTTGACCAACTGGATTCGACGCTCGAGGAGTTGTTGAAACCTTTTTCAATGGCGCCATAGGTTTAGATGGGGTGCTTAATGTCGACGGTACAGCTGGCATTTAGGGCAGTCGGTGGCGCAGCTGGCATTGGTGGCGCAGCTGGCATCGATGCAGTCCGCGTCGACGCTGATGTCGAGGGCTTGGCTGGCATCCAAGGCACAGCAGGCATTGATGACCTCGACTTGTGTATGTTTTCAGCTCAAAGGATCCTTCGATGACTTGTCATCGTGTCGAGGCCTCACTGGCTGATGAGAATGTACTGTGCCCTCCCACGTATTCCTCATCTTTTGATAAGTCTCCCAAAGCAGTGTTGGTTTTGGACGAGGGAGTGCGAATTTAGGAGTTCCTTATGGGTTTGTGTGAAGAGAATGTAACACTGCCTTCCCAAATCATCCTTCCCGGCCTGAGGAAGAGCCCAGACAATAATGCTTTGTAAAGGTATGAATGGAGGACCATGTGGCCGCCGAACAAATCTCTTGAATTGGGACTCCTTTCTGTAAAGCAGAGCATGTAGCCATGCCCCTAGTCGAATGAGCCCTTAGACCTTCAGGGGGGGGGGGATCTTTTCCAGCTAGCCTATAACATTCAGAAATTCCTAAAATGATCCATCTCGACAGGGTTTGTTTTGTCACTGCCATCCCCAACTTACGGCCTATATAACCAACAAAATGTTTGTCAACTGACATCCTTGAAATATAAAAACTAAGTGCTCGCCTTGGGTCAAAGTCTGTGCAATCTCTCCTTGCCAGGATCAGGAGGGGGAGAAAAACAAGGCAGTATCATTTTCTGAGTTAAATGAAAATCAGATACAATCTTTGGCAAAAACATAGGTTTAACCTTAAGCAAATTGTATAAGGAGGCTTGCAAGACAATGCTTGAAGCTCGCTCACCCTACGGGCTGTTAAAGCACCAAAAGGATTGTTTTGAAGGTTAACAACCTTAAAGGACGAGAATGAACAGGTTCAAATTGGGTACACAACACACTTTAGAACTTGATTGAGGTCCCCAACTGGAACCTGAACTGGGATCGGAAGCAACAAATGTGTTAGTCCCTTCAGAAATGTGATCATTAGTGGCATTTTGAAGGATACCTCTTCAGACGAGTGCTTAAAAATTCACAGCGCTGCAAGATACCCTTTAATTGTGGCAACCTGGATCCCCAGATTAGCCAGGTGCAAAAATAATAACACCATAGGTGTACTGCACATAAAAGGATCTGCATTCTTGTCCCTGCACCAAATACCAGAACTTGTTCCAACGGCAGCAGTACAAGGATTTTGTTGTTGGCCTGCTGGCTGAAAGCAAAATCTCCAATAGGTCATAGGGGAGGTCCCAATCCTTATATCTCAAGCTCTCAAACTATGCGCGAAGATTGAGTGTCTTAACCTCTGGATAGAGGACCTGACCTTCCTCCCACGTGAGAAAATCCTCTTTGCAGAAGACCTATTTGGTGGGCAGATGGCCATGTCCAGAAGGTCTGGGTAAAATGTCCTAACTTTCTTGTGGAAACTCCCAAGCCACTACCATCGAGTCAGCTAGAGCTCCTCTTGGGGGAAATTCCCTCGAGCAGTACAGCTTGGACTTCCGGTCGCAAACAGATCCACGAGGTGTTCCCCAAAGGGCAAAGATCTCTTGAAGGACTTCCTGATCTAGTTCCCACTCATGGGAGACTGCTCTGCCTGCTCAGAGTGTCCAACGCTGTGTTCTCCTCTAGGTGAACTGCTGATGGGGAGCTGCATTGCGTCTCTGCACAGTGATAGTGACTCTACGCCTCCTGCCTTGTTGAGGTAATACATGGCCACTGTGTTGTCCATCATTATCAGGATGATTCTTCCCTATACGCAGGGCGGAAAGGCTTTCAGCGCTAGTCCGATAGCCCGCAGCTCTAAAAGGTTGATGTGTAGTTTGGACTCCGATGGAGACCAACGACTGCCGATTGTCAGATCGTTGATGTGGGCTCCCCACCCTGTGATTGAGGGGTCCGTCACTACTGTTCTCTCCAGCTATGGCCATCAAAAGGATTCTCCCTTCAGAAGGTTGTCCTTGCAAGCCCACCACAGAAGATCCATGTGCGATTCTGCTTGGAACCTGAAAGTCTGACATCCTACCTGACAATTGGGAACATTGAGTCCTGAGAGCCAATTGGAGGGACCTATTTCTCAGACGAACCTCTGGCACCAGAAAAATGCAGGAAATCATGAGGCCGAGCACCCTCAAAAAAATAAAAAAAAATAAAAAATAAAAAAATATCAAAGAAATCAAAGGTTGGAAGATGCTTGTCACTCTGGAATTTGCTGACCATCTGCAGAATGTGTTGAGTCCTCTTCTTGGATTACGTGTCTTTTCCCAAAGCAGCATTCAGGACTGTGCCAATGAATTCTATCCTTTCAGATTGTATCATTTGCGCCCTCGCCCACCAATGAGGCAAAAAATCTAGGGGCCATCTTCTCTTCGACTCCGCCCTCCTCCTCTTCTCATATCTCGGACAACTCCCAAAATAAAGTCCAACTACCAACTGCACCTCCTCAGAGGCATTCTAACTTTTCTCACCCCCCCTCTCACCCAAGAGGCCAATCACTTCGAGAGCCCTGGTTATCTCTAGGCTGGACTATTGCAACAGCCTCCTTCTTAACCTTCCTACTACTACTCTGTCCTCTACAACCTATCCGGAACAGAACCGCAAGACTTGTCCTTGGCCTCAATCTCTGGGACCGCATCTCTCCAGCGCCGAAATCCCTCCACTGGCTCAGCGTGGCTGCAAGGATCAAGTTCAAGATCCTCTGCGTAATCCACAAGGCTTTCTGGGACCGGGGCCCGCACCATCTACAACGCTCTCTTCCTAAATATTCTCCCTCTGGAGTTCTCTGCTCGTCCAACAACGCTCTGCGGGTGAGCCGCTTTCACAAACACAGATTCGGGCGTAGATCTTTATCCTCTGCAGGCACCTCCTTCTGGAACAGCCTCCCTGCCTCTCAGTCTTGAGCCAGAGCATCTTAAATTCAGGAAACTACTCAAGACCTTCCTTTTCTCTTCCTTCTGCTCTCTCCCTATCCCTTGCTAACCTTCTTTCTTTCTCTCCACTCTCCTCCCTAACTCTGAGTGGTTGCCTGGTTCACCTCCAGAGCCTACAGGTCCCAGGCTCTTTTGCTCTTGCCTCCGGGCCGCTGCACTTTGGTCAGCATTACTGCACTTTCAGCTTATGCTCCATGCACTTAACTGGACTAGTTTGTTCCACGCTCCTACCCACCTCCCCCTCGTCCCTGCACATCCATCTATATGTATGCATTATCTAAATGCACTAGGACCAATTTGTCTTGCCTGCCCCCCCCTTTCCCCTGCAAGCTTGGTCGCAACTGTCACACTTCATGCACTTGCTTTAGGAGAAATATCAGAAATATACTCTAGCTTTTTTTCTGTTTAGATCATCCGGAATCTTCAAGGACTAAAAATGCTTACTGTATTCCTTTGTTCCCCTACGCCTTGAAGCGCTTTGAAGCACTTCACTGGTGTACAAGCGCTGTATGAATAAACAAAAATAAATGTGGTCCTTTTTGAAACTAAGGGAGAAGCCCAGTCTGCAGAGAGAGTGGCAGGTTACGCTGAGATGTTTCTGGGCCTGTTTGGGAGACCGAGCCCTGATCAGCCAATCGTCCAGGTAGGGGTAGACTTGAATCCCCCTCTCACGAGACTCGCTGCCATCACCCCCATCAACTTGGTGAAAATCCTCAGGGCGTAAGTCAGCCGAAAGGCAGTACTCGAAACTGATAATGAGAACCGCCAACGGCGAACCTCAGGTACACAGTGTTTGTGCACATGAAAGTAAGCATCCCGAAGGTCCAATGATTCCATCCTGTCCTGAAGCATCTCAGAAAGGGTAACAATCTTGAACTTGTCTCAATCCTCCGTCCTTCTTGGGGATTAAGAAGTAACGGGAGTACCAACCCTTTGTACTTCTGCTACAGGACTCCATGGCTTCATCCTACTCACACATTCGCTCCATGGCTCCAAAATACCTTCAGCTATCCCTCTGCAAATACCTCCTCTCTCGAGCTCTTCGCTCCTCTAACTCAGTCAAGGTCTGTCGTTTTTCAAAGAAACAAGCTGGGGTAGATCTCGGTCTTCGGCTGGGGCCTCCCTCTGGAACAGCCTCCCTGCCGTTCTGAAACTGGAGGAGAACCATCGCCGGTTCCGGAATCGTCTCAAGACCTTCCTCTTTGCTTCTGCTTTTGCCCCCGCTCTCCCATGCTGATCTGTTCTCACTCGGCACTGTGCACCTAGCCTACCCTCCATCTTCCGGGCCCAGGTATCTGCTCACCCTCCCGCACTGCCTCTAGGCCACCCCTTGCACTGGGGTATGTATTTGTACCCATACAGCCCCCCCTCTTCTTCCTGCACTTATCAGACATACCCGGTCTGCTGCCTTAAACCCAGCACTTGCTGGCTGCACTACCACGGTTTTGCTGCCTTTATTATTTATTTTTTATCTGTTTCTGCTTTGCTCCACACCCCCCCCCCCTTCCATTCACTTTTATCCTCTCCCATGCACTTGCACGTTCTCAATGTCACTGGGCCTAGTAATATCGTTTTGTTCTCCCCTGTTCCCCTTCCCTTGCCTTGTTGCGCTCTGAAACACTTGTGTATGAGCGCAATAGAAATAAATTATCAATACAGGTACTGGTTCTATAGCACCTTCCTCCAGTAGGGTCAAAATGTCCTGCACAAGGAGCAGATATGGCATTTTTAAAGAGTTGCTCCCCGGGTGATTGACCCTGGGCTATGGTTTCTAATGCCCATACATCCAAAGTAATACCCTGCCATTCTTGCAGATGCTGTGAGAGTGCCACCCACCTGGGTCTTGTGGACTAAGGCCTTAGAGAGGTTTTGAGGCAGCTGATGCAGTAGCTAAGAGCAAAGTAGCTGTTGCCTGGGCAGTCTTAGCACCTCTCCCATGTCCACAACAGGGGAATCTCCTCTGACCTCTGACTCGCCGTCCCCTTGCTCTTCCAGCTGAGTAATAAAAACAAAAAGGACCTGCCCCTCCAAGCTGTTCCATTGGGGTGAGTTAACCACACAAATCTACATCAACGTGCTAGGCACCCATGCTCTGCTGATACTGTCAGCAGAGTCAAGGCCTGTTTGAAGGACTCGCACATAGCTTCCTTCCCATCTTTAACAAAGTCCAAAAAAACACCTCAGGAATATGATTAGCCGCCATTGCTATACATTTCCATAAGGTAAACGAAACATTTGCCAGTGCACATGTGGCATTTGCCGATTTAAGGGCCATACTTCCAGCAGAGAAGAATTTATTTGCCATGGCATCATAGCGTTTTTCACCCCTGTTTGGGGGAATTGTTGGTAGTCAGTTTGTTTTTAAGTAGAAGTGGCAGCCTGTATGTCGCACAGAACTGGTAACTCTTCCTTTCCTGGTTCAACCCCAGAACGTTTTGCTTTACTAATGGGATATTTTTCCATAATACCTCAGTGAGTGGGAACCTTTTTCCACACCCACATGATCTTTAACTCTTTAGGGTTGTAATTTTTAAAACTCTCCATAGTGTCTTTTTAAAGTTATCCTCTTTAACAACTTATTGGCAATTAAGTGCCTGTTGTTGCTGGGTTACCCTAGGGGCTCCCCTTTCAACTTTCTTGTGCTAATCTGGAGTGAACTACAGTTCCTAAGGGTAGAAAGGATCTTTGGATCCATTTTACATTTTGTTAAGTGAAACCAGCACACCCCAACTTATGTGGAGTGCTGGGGAGATACAATGTATCCTCTTTCACATTAAAACCAACAATTCTGTTACAGTGACAAGGTCACCTTCAATGGCTGGTGGCAGTGATACCTTGTATTAATTTGGTGACCGGCTGTGTTTACAGCTGCAGTAAAGGGACCCAAGGGTGTCAATTTTTACCAAAATGGCCAGTCTTCATTTTTCACCATTTTAGTGTTTCTTGTTCCTTCGCCCCGACATCCAGGGTGGGAAATTCTTGTGTGATTTTTGTCTTCCGTGGGAGTCCCCTGGACTCCCTGCCCATGATCCAGTCTGTTTAGTGAGAGCAGGAAGTGAGGGAGAAGTCCCAAACTCCCCAGTCCTTTGTCTTACGCCTTGCTTGAATGGGGACAAATCCCAGTGGGGGCTGGCTGTCCTGATTGGACAACCAGACCGCCCCTTCTTGAAAAATGCGGCGAGAGAACGCAAAGGTTGTGCTGTAGTTCCTGATAAATACTACGACCTGGAAGCTGAAGATATGTCGACCACTGGAACTTAAACTAAAGAGGATGACGAAGGAAAAGTGGCAGAAACGATTTCCAGCGACCGGCGAGCCTGCTGTGTAACTGGAGCCTGCTGTAAACCTTCCTTCCAATTGAGCTGGGCCTCCGGAAATGACGACCCCGACCCAGAGCCTAGTGGGACCCACTAGGACAGAAGACCTGCATTTTGAGCCATCCCACGAGTTGCTGCGACCTTGCGTTGTTGCAATACACCAATAACCTGGGACCTCCAGCAATCGTGCGTTGCACGGTCTTCTGAATTCCGAATCTCACTGAAACTTCGTGGGCATCCTGGTGGATCTTCAGAGACACAAATCGAGTCTGAAAAGTCCCCTCACCAGAGTGCTGGACCTTTAAAACGACAAGAATTCAACCGTGATTTTCTGTCTTCTTCTGTTGTCCTTCAAAAGGCACCAAATCCGCAGAACCGCATCCAGCCGTGAGGCAAACCTTGCCTAGAGCCTTCTTCATCGATCCCTGCTGCAAAGTCCCTTCGGAGGTCTTGTTTTCAGTCTCCACGACAAGGAATCCACTGACCGGGTATTTGGCTGCAGACCCTTAAGTTCTCCTGCTGCAAAATCTTCAATGCGGAGGTACTGCGTTGGCTTGAGTATGTACTTACCTTAAGCCTGTTAGGATTTCTGTGTAGCTGTGGGTTGTTCTCTGTGATGGGGCGGCCTCTCCAGCGGACCCAGTCCCACTGCTAGAATCCTGCTAGGGTTTCTTCTGTGAAGCCCCTGGACCCTCTTCCAACTCTGAAGTGAAGTACTCACCGGTTTGCCTAGTTTTCCTAAGGAACTCTTGACTTTTGCTACTAAAGAACCTATTCTGACACTGCCTGTTGGTCATTAGTCCTAGTGACCCCCTTCTGCCACTGAGAACACTCATGCTCCAAGAATAAGGGAAAGATTTCCAAGGGATTGGGACTTCTGCCTAGAAAAGAAAAGTGTTTAAAAGTTACTTACTTGTAAAGAGTTGGTTGGTAACTGTAATTCTAAGAGTGAACAGTTACAAAAGTTCTTACTGATCTCGAATGTGTGATGCACTATTCTTAAAAGTATGGTTAACATCTTTTCTTCCTTAGCAACTGTTTCGCCAGTCTAATAGAACGTAGATGTGAAGGTATTTTACTCTCCTGTGATTAGGTTGTGCCTCTTCCCCAAAGTAAAGTGTTGGTATCACCAGATTAGTCGTTTGAGGATAATTGTATGAGTGTCCCCCAACTGGGTCTTGCTTCCCCTGACTTGCTGCTAGCCTGTCCAGAATAAGTCTGTATTGTGTTGTTGCCTACCTAGAATAACGAAGAGTCATTCAGTAAAGTGTGACATTGGGTTTTACTTTCCCCTTCATTGTGAGGTTAAAAAAGTATGTGGGTTTTACTTACCTTGTGTTAGCTGTGTGCCATCCAAAAATAAGTTACAGGAGTTACTACTTATCTCCATCTGTGGTTCAGTGATTTCAAAAGCACCTGTAATTGTATATTACATCCTTAGGTTTCTCACCTAGTATAACTGTTATGACAAAAGTAGTTCTAGGTTTTTACTGCACCTAGAATAAGTTTCACTATTCACCAAAAGTATATTGTCCAGTTGACTAAGTGATTTGTACTGAGAATCATTATACAACTGCAAGGGTCTACTGCCCTTGCATTACTGAATGCAATTGTAAAAAGTAACCATTGGTTTTTTACTCCAAGAATAGGCTTGACCTATACCGAATGTGTATGTAAAGGTTTTGACTTCCCTAGAACTACTGTTAGGTATCTCAAATAAGGTCTATACTTGGGTCTGTGTACCTGCAAGAATAGTGTTGTGTTTTTATATTGTGATTTCATATAATGTGTTAGTACTTTCTAACCCCCTAGATTTTTCTGGGCCTACCTGTATTTAAATAAATCCTTTATTTGTACAATACATAGTGTTTGTGTTTCTTTGGGCCATGTGTATAACAATTTCATGTGTACTGATTCTACAGCTCTCTCTCCCTCCTAAAATGAGCCTGGCTGCTCTGTCTACGCTACCATATACTGAGGTGGTACAGCCTTCTCCTAAGAGCGGAGTCTTGTACTGCCTCAGTTGAATGGTTTTACTAAGCCCTTAGTTGGACTTCAGAAAAACTGTCCCAACACTGTACCACTAGACTTTCGGGAGTGGTAGGTTTGCAAAAGTAAACAGGATCACTAGTACATGTCCAGTTTTTACTAAACAATCTTTTATTCACAGCTGGAATTAACTCTGGCATTTCCCAGTAGGCATCGACCCACCTCTATAGCCACATGAAAAGCTAGAATAGGGTCCTCTTGAGGTCCATTGTTCAAAATATCAGTCAGGTCGTCCTGCTCATTCGGTGGCACAGGCCTGCTGCAGCCTAAATATTCAATGTCTCTAGTCACTAGCTGTCTATATGACCCATGTGCGTGTTCAGAGGGGTCTAGCCTGCCAAATTCAAGCAGCGGTTCCAGGGAGCCCCGGCAGGGTCCCCAACCTTTCCCTGAGGGAGAAGCTGTAACGCAGCCCAGCCAGAGCTCCAGGCTGGGCTTGGTCGACCCACATGGGTGATGGGTGCCCAAGGCCTGGGACATGACCCAGACCAGCCTTTAGCTCTGGATGGATTGTGTTACACCCTCTCCCTCTGGTAAAGAACGAGGAGCATGCAGAGGCTCCCTGAAACCGCAGCTGGACTTGTGGATGGTCAACCCATATGAGGGACAACCACCCAAGGCCAGGGACATCACTCCCGACCATCCTAGAGCTCTGGCTATGCAGCATTACAGAATTTCCTTCAGGGAATCCTCCCGGGGCTCCCTGGGACTGCAATTGGACTTGTGGATGTTCAACACCACCTTTTCTGCCCACGTAGGTGCACCCACACATGAGGTACTGTTTTCATCCAGACACCTGTGGGAATGTGGGAAGGTAGGACATGTGTTTTTGGCAGCATGTTTCAGTAGTTTCCAGATGGGAAATGTCTGAAAATTGTGCTTTTTTTCAGAAATTTGGGACTTTGCTGGGGATTGTGGGTAATACATTCTGGGGCGATTCGCGCAAGCCAGACTTCTGTGGACTCCCACGGTGTCTTTTCTGAAATGCATGGGGTTCTCTGTTTTACTTGGTGGCTGAGACACCCCAGGCCCAAATCTTTAGGTTGGCTCCCCAAACCCTTTGGGGGATAGCAGTGGTTTAGCCTTTTCCCTTTGCGCCCAGGTAGGTGCACCCACACATGTGAGGTACCGTTTTCATCGGGACACCTGTGGGAATGCCGGAAGGAAGGACATGTGTTGGCGGCGTGCTTCCATGGGCTGGCCGAATTTCGGACTTTGCCGGGGATTGTGGGTAATGCACTCTGGGGCGATTTGCGCAAGTCACACCTCTGGATTCCCACGGGTGCCTTTTCTTAAAAGCATGGGGTTCCCCGTTTTTCTTGGAGGCTCCAACACCCCAGGCTCAAATCTGTAAGTTGTCCACATCAGCAAAATCTGCTCTGCCGAAAGACTTGGGGTTACCAGTGGTTTAGCTTTTTCCCTGTGCGCCCAGATAGGTGCACTCACACATGTGAGGTACTGTTTGTCGGGACACCTGCGGGAACGCAGGAAGGTAGGAAATTTGTTGTGTTTGCTTGGTTTTCATAACATTTCGACACATTTGCTCCTGCACTTTGTCACACAAACCTTTCATTTCCCAAATGTGACCTACATTTAGTCGCTGCTTTAGGCACTATACACTTGTCATCTGCACAAGTCACCTACCCATCAAAAGGTCTGCCTGTGCTCTTTCAAAAAATGTATGCTTACCCTTCTCACCACATCTGTCTTCCTTATTTACACATGCCAAGTACGTCTGTTTAGGCCGTAAGCATAGAATCCTGTGTACCATGGCTCCGTTTTTGGCTTGTGGTGTTGCTTGTTTTGTGAAACATTACAAAAAATGTGTGATTTCCTAACTGGAAGAGTCGGGGAATGTAGAGGAGCATTGATTTTCTCAAAATTCACAGAAGCCATTGCCTTACCAGGCCAACCATGTCCACCACATATCTTTTTTTCCTGTCATTTTCCCAATTTTTCCCCAAACTATAGAATTTTTCCCTACATAGTTGTTGCCTGACCTGCACAAATCATCCCTTCCTCAACTTGGAATTTTGTCTACTTTACCGAAATGTATGCCTTTCTATCTTCCGATTCAGCTTTCCTAACCTTCTCTTAAGGGGTTAAAATCTAGAAAAATGACTTTAGAAAGGATCTATGCAGAAGTAGTATACCGGCTACAAATTTAAGAAAAAGAAGAACACTAATATCAGCAATAAGCGAATGCAAGTCTGACAAATGATCAAGACATTGCAACAAATCACGTGTGAATTCTTCAAAAATAACAGAATAGCTTAGCACTCCATACTACAAGGAATAGTCTTATAAACTTACCTCCGCACACAGGTGGACGTAACAGAGGAGAATAGTTGCTTCCGAGCATGTAATCACCAAAATGATTAATGCAAGAAACAAGAATCCAAACATGTAGTACATCTGATGGGACCTAAATACATAAGAATATCATCAAAGCAATGTTATGCACTTATGTAAACAAGTGGCAAATCATACTCCTCTAGTGCTTTCAAATGTCAAAGCTTTAAAAGCATAACAAAATATATCGTGCATAGGAGACTGCTGTACAATTAATGGCAATAAAGTTTACTCACAAATATAGATATTCTGCTTTTGAGAAGTATCAGCAAAGGAACAAAAAATTACTGAGACCTGAAACCTCAAGCTATGAACATTTCTTTTTCTGGCCAGCAATCAAACAGATTTTCAAGGTAGGAACTAGCATTTATATTAGAGTTATTCATTTGGTTACTTATTCAAAGAACAAACCTTTTGAATCTCGTGTGAGAGCAGTCACGAGCATTGGTGAATATAGTTTAGCAGAAGTGCAGAGGGCCCAAATTATGTGCCACAGACCTACATGCGTGAACACCCATAACTGCCATTTGATGAAATTTCACTCTGAACAGATGGCAAAAAATTACTTACTCCTCAGTAAAGTTTTTTTGCGGACAGATTCCTCACCTCAAATCTTCTCCAGGCTCAATTGTCTTCAGAAACGTTCACCAATAAAGGTGTCATAGCGTGGCTCCGTGACAGTTCCAGACAGCACCATTCACAACGACGCCCAATAGGATGTCGGGAGAAGTCCGAAAAGGAAGGATGTCCCCACCAACATCGAGGGACATCAGAGTCTGCCGTTACATCTACTGCATGATGCAGTCCTTTCAGGCTTGGAAACAGAGATGGCCGCCGTTGTTTCACTCTTTCAGACTGACTGCAGTGCCTGGAGAGGCACCCTGCAAGACTGCCTGCTAATTGGCCTTGCCTGCTGACTAATACCGAGGCCCAGCCGAGCCGTGAGGCGAAATCAGATCCCGCTTTGAAGGCATCCTGCCTTCTCCCGGTGTACTTAATGGAGCTCCTCGCTACCCTTGACCCTTTCCGACTACTAGAGACATCTCCAGTAAACCAGAGGTAAGATGAATGGGCCGTATCTTCGACCTGTACCTTACTACACAGACTGTTACGACTCTCCAGTCTCCACCCCCAGATCCCAGTTCTTCGCAACTCAGCTAAACTTTCTGCAATGCAATAAGCACAGACCCCGTTGGGTTTGTTATACCTCCTTAAACAAACACCCACGTTACTGCATCACTAACTCTTTACTTGAGGTAGTCATTGGTACCCATACTTCGGCGGCCACCATTCACGTTTACTTACCGTCCCTCGCCTACAGCCTTCATGCAAAACCTCTGGTCACCAAATGTTCTCTTTTTCTCTCGCCATCACATCTCCTTCAACTTTATTGTACCAGTATTAAGCTGCACACTCACTGATGTAAGCATTTCCATTTGTATGACCATCATAGCTTACTACTGGACCTTTCGTATCCACCTGTATGAGGCATCCCCACAAACAATTTTTAACCATAAGCTAGGTTCCACCAGTATGTACTAATCTTAACCTTGTCGTCTCTGATGCATGTTCGTGTTAGCCTTGGCATGAAGAGGTTCGGCTTCCTAGCCTGCATTTACATAACCTATTTTGCCATACTGTACATGTTTGCGATAGCCCCCACAACAAGAGGTTTGGCTTCATAATCTGTATTTACTTTACTTATTGTGTCATTTTGTAAATGTTAAGGATAACCCCCGAAACAAGAGGTTTGGCTTCATAATCTGTATTCACTACCTATTTTGTCACATTGTACAGGTTAGGGATGACCCCCCGTAACAAGAGGCTTGGCTTCCTAATTTGCATCTACATTACCTATTTTGTCATGTTGTACATGTTTGTGATAACCCTACCACAAGAGGTGAGGTTCCCAGCATGTAGTAGTGTAACAGGTTAGGTCTTATGTATCACTTTTTAGATGAAGCCCTCAGCAACTAGAGGCGAGGCCACCTTTATGATATATTTATAACGCACTTAATATCCAGAGGTTTCTAAGCGCTGACCCGGGGTTCAAACCTGTGTTGCTCCGCGTCTTGCTTCCAAGGCGAGCATGTTGCCCCCGAGCTATCCTCCCGAGACTCTCAAATTATGTAACCTTTTGTGTTTTATTCTGCTCAAGCACTTACTGTAACCATATTCTTAAGATAATAGCGCCTAGATACCACAGGGTTTTGCACACTTTCTAAATGTCAAATAACTAAGTATATATGGTGGCAGCAGCACCGTAGCATCACAGTTCTGTCTTTCTGCTAGCACTGAGCCGCTGGGGGGCCGCAGGAGAACAGGATGTGTGTGAGCCATCCACCAAGAGGACTGGTTGGGAGGGTAGTGAGGAATATGTGGGAGGAATAATTAATCCATCATGGGAGCAGATGGCGAGGGCTCCGTCATTAAAAGACAAAACATTTCTGAAGGTTGATAGCAAAGGGATTTGAACACTGCAACCAAAAAGATGAAGGTGTAATTCCCCCAGATAGTTGGGTAAACCACTTTCCAAAAACTTCTTTTCGACCCAGACAGTGTAGAAAAGTCTACAGGGGTAGATTATAAAACTAGTGACTTTGTATTCTCCAAGGAAGAAATACTTGCTTGCATTTAGGGAAAGGTTGCGGGCCCAGATGGATTTAGGTCCGATTCATTTAAAATGGTTCCCAGAATGGCACACACATCTTAGAAACATCTTTTGATGCCATTGCTCAGTCTGGCGCAAACCCAAGCTCATGGAAAAGAGCCATAATTGTCCCAATGTATATAAAAAAGGGCTGTAATTAATGATCCACATTGCTACTGTCCCATTTCTCTCAGATATACCAAGAAAGATTCTTAATAAATGCCTGAAAAATAGACTGGCTGAGTGGGCATGCTCAAATAGCATTTTGTAAGCCTCACAAGCAAGGTTCTGGAAGGGGTTTTCGACCACTGATCATGTATTATTCTAAATACTTTAATTGAAAAATACTGCTCTGTTACAGGGGGTAGGTTGTATGTAGCATTTTAGGACCTCAAGCTTTTGATTTATCGATAGGGAAGCCATGTGATGGAAGATGAAGACCTCAAGGGACCCTTTGGGCTTACTACAACTAAGATGTTACATGAACACTCATGCAGTAGTTGTGTGTTCAAAAGAAGGGAGATTTATGCCCGATTTTATCACAGAGGGGTTAAGCAAGGACGCTCCCTAGCTTATTTATATTATTTTTCTGCAGATGTTAACCCTATAACTAGTGTTTTGAAAGAATGCCCCACAGTATTGGGAAATATGCCTGTTGGATCTTTATTTTAAACAGATAATACGGCCTAACTTGATTTAACTGCAGGTGGACTGCAGCAAAGTCTTAACTATGCATTTCATTATTTCACAATCAATAATCTAAAGCGGAATATGAATAATATAAACATTGTAGCTTTTGGGAGAGGCAAAAACAACTACTCATGGTTTTTAGGTTGTGGACCCCTTTTGTTATGTGGGATTGTTTGCAAACAATGGGAAATGGACAAAACATATTGATATGGTAGTCGAGAAAGCCCAGATAAGGATGGGTGGCCAATAAAGATATTATAAGTTCAGAGGACGCATTATAAGTGTTTACAAAATTAAGGTGGGGACTGCGTTGCTACACAGGGTACTCAAAATGCGCTTAACTTGCTGTTATACAGAATAAAATCTTGAAAAAGCCAACAGGACTCCAGTGGGAAATCCAAATAGTGCTCTACGCTTGGAATTTGGGGTGCCAAAATTTGAAACATAGGCACGTATCAGATTTGGAGCCTTTTTCATGAACACTCAAACGAGAGAGATTGAGACCCCAAATATCCAAAATGAAGGAGTTGGGCTTACTAGCCTGAAAGTGGGTGGACAATCCCTTAATTGGCTGGCATATGCCGATGACTTCTCATTACTAGATAACACTACGGTGGGCTTACAGCATTAGTTAAATCAGTCGAGTAAATATGCCAAAGCTAATCTACTTATAAATCAAAGAAAATGTCAAGTTATTAAATGTCCATATCCCAACGCAAAAAACTAAGTTTAAATGGTCCATCGATGACATTGAGATGGAAAGTGTTGGATGACAATTTATTTGGGTTATCATTTTTCAAACAGGTCGAGTAGGGGCAACTTTATCTGGTGATGTCCATCTAAAAGTGATTAAGGTTTCAAATAAATAAAATATGCAAAATGTTGTAAATTCTCAATAAAGCCACTTTTGAATTACCATGCATGGAAAGTTATTCCTGAGATGAACAAGTTACTTCTTACCTGGTAACGTTCTTTCGACGGGATGTTCCTCCGACGTATTCCTTATCTTTGATAATATGTTTCCAGCTTGCTGGCCTCGGAAATTTTTTCTGTAGAGGGCGCTGCGCGTCGACGTCCGCCGAGTCGATGTCCCTCGACAGCCACCGTATCGGCGCCGACGTCACCATGCCCATAAATAGCCACGCGCTGCGTCCGTTGCTCAGTTCCGTTTTGTAGCATAAGAAAAGACATGCCTAAATCGGTTAGTAACCTTGAAGGAGCGAAAGCTGCAACCACAAGGGAAGTTATCACTGCGGTGATGGATGGGAGGGGCGATAAGGAATACGTCGGAGGAACATCCCGTCGAAAGAACGTTACCAGGTAAGAAGTAACTTGTTCTCCAAAGGGATTGTGTCCTCCGACGTATTCCTCATCTTTGATAGACTCCCATAGCAGTGGTATGTAATTGGAGGAGGGAGTGATAGTGTTATGTATATCCCTTTAGGGATGGACCGAATGTAATACAGCCTTGCCAAATCTGGTCTCTTGAGCAGTGGAGGAATCCAGATTGTAAAATTTTGTGAATGTATGTGCGGACGACCATGTTGCAGCCGCACATATGTCCCGGACCGGTACCCCTCTCTGGAGAGCCGAAGAGGCTGCGATACCCGTGGATGAATGAGCCCTGAGATTTTGGGGTGGCTCTTTCCCTGCTAGTCTATAACATTCCAGGATGGCCAAAATAATCCACTTGGAGATGGTTTGTTTTGTTATGGGTAGTCCCAACTTGTGACCTGAGTATCCTACAAACAGTTGGTCTGCTTGCCTGATCCTAGCCATTCTGCTGATGTAAAAGCTGAGAGCTCGCCTAGGGTCCAGCCTGTGTAGCCTTTCCTCCTCTTTCCCCGGATGGGGAGGAGGGTAGAATGAAGGCAAGGTAATTTTCTGAGTAATATGGAATTCAGAAACCACCTTTGGGAGGAAACTAGGCTTCACCTGTAGGACAACCTTGTCCTTGTGGAAGATTGTATGTGGGGGTTTACAGGAAAGAGCTTGTAGCTCACTCACCCTCCTAGCAGATGTTATTGCTACCAGTAGAACAGTTTTAAGTGTGAGAAATCTCAATGCGTAACAGTGAAGAGGTTTGAATGGAGCGCCCATTAAGAAGTATAAGACTAAATTTAAGTCCCATAATGGAACCTGGAATGGTTTTGGAGGGTAAACATTAGTTAGACCCTTGAGAAATTGTACCACTAGAGGAATTTTGAAATTCGATGGTTCCTCCGCAGTGCGCTTGAAGATAGAAAGCGCTGCGAGATAGCCTTTTACAGTGCCAACTTGAAGGCCTGAGTTTGCCAAGTAGAGTATAAACGATAACACCGTTGGTGTACCACATGAAAAAGGGTCGATATTCTCTTCCGTACACCAGCTGCAAAACTTGTTCCAACGGCAGCAGTATAAAGACTTTGTTGCTGGTCTTCTGGCCAAAAGCAACACCTCCATGATGTCATCAGGGAGATCCCAATCCTTGTACCTCAACCTTTCAGAATCCCAATCCCTTTACTATCAACCTTCAGAAATGTTTTGTCTTTTAATGACGGAGCCCTCGCCATCTGCTCCCATGATGGATTAATTATTCCTCCCACATATTCCTCACTACCCTCCCAACCAGTCCTCTTGGTGGATGGCTCACACACATCCTGCTCTCCTGCGGTCCCCCAGCGGCTCAGTGCTAGCAGAAAGGCAGAACTGTGATGCTACGGTGCTGCTGCCACCATATATACTTAGTTATTTGACATTTATAAAGTGTGCAAAACCCTGTGGTATCTAGGCGCTATTATCTTAAGAATATGGTTACAGTAAGTGCTTGAGCAGAATAAAACACAAAAGGTTACATAATTTGAGAGTGTCTCGGGAGGAGAGCTCGGGGGCAACATGCTCGCCTTGGAAGCAAGACGCGGAGCAACACAGGTTTGAACCCCGGGTTCTGGTGTCTGGATGGAGAACCTGACCTCCCTTCTGCGAGAGAAGATTCTCTTTGAGTGGAAGACGGATTGGAGGGCAGATGGACATATCTAGAAGGTCCGGGTTCCACGTTCTCCTGGCCCAATCCGGGGCAATTAGGATCATGGTTTTCCGGAATCTTCTCAACCTCCTGATCAGTTGAGGAATAACAGGGAATGGTGGGAACGCGTAAAGGAGTGGAAACTCCCAGTCCACTACGAACGCATCTCCTAGAGCTCCTCTCGGGGGAAATTCCCTTGAACAGAACAGATCGCACTTCCTGTTGGTTCTTGTGGCGAACAGATCCACCTGAGGGGTTCCCCAAAGGGCAAAGATCTCTTGAAGGACTTCCTGAGCTAGCTCCCACTCGTGGGAGAGACTGTGCTCGGTCTGCTCAGAGCGTCCGCTGTCAAATTCTTCTCTTCGGCTAGGTGGACTGCCGATAGAGAGATTCCTTCCCGAATTGCCCAAAACCAGAGCTGCATTGCCTCTGTGCACAGTGGCAGTGATCCTACGCCTCCTCTTTTGTTGAAGTAGTGCATGGCCACCGTGTTGTCCGTCATTATCACGACATTTCTCCCCTGTACTGATGGCAGGAAAGCTTTCAGCGCTAGTCTGATCGCTCTCAGCTCTAATATGTTGATATGTAGTCTGGACTCCGATGGAGACCAACGACCGCTGATGGTCAAGTCGTTGGCATGGGCTCCCCACCCTCTGAGCGAGGTGTCTGTGATTACTGTTATCTCTGCCCATGGTTGCCAAAACAGTTCTCCTTTCAAGATGTTCTCTGGATAGGCCCACCATTGAAGGTCGTGGGCTACCTTGTCCGGAATCCGGAGGTGGTCTGTCATTCTCCCTGAGAACTGTGACCACTGACTTCTCAGTGCCCACTGAAGAGATCTCATTCTCAGGCGAGCCTCTGGCACAAGGAAGATGCAGGATGCCATGAGGCCTAGCAACCTCCAAAAGTCGAAGGCTGGGAGACGCTGGGCATTTTGAAACTTGGTGACCATCTGCAGAATATCTTGAGCCCTCGCCTCTGGTGGCGAGGCTTTTCCCAGGGAAGTGTCCAGGACCGCTCCAATGAACTGGAGTGTCTGAGATGGTATCATCTGTGACTTCTTTAAATTGAGGGAGAAGCCCAGTCTGTGAAGGAAGAGGCAGACATAATCTAGCTGGGTCTGGGCCTGCTCCGAAGATACGACCCTGGTCGGCCAATCGTCTAGGTAGGGATAGACTTGGATCCCTTCCCTCCTTAGACTCGCCGCCACTACCGACATCAGCTTGGTGAAGACCCTCGGGGCGGAGGTCAGCCGAAATGGCAGAACTCGAAATTGATAATGACAGTTGCCAATTGCGAACCTCAGGTATTTCCTGTGCTTGAGATGGATTGGCACATGGAAATAAGCATCCTGAAGGTCCAGAGAAACCAGCCAGTCCTGGAGCTGGAGGGCCTGAAGGATCTGAGAGAGAGTTACCATCTTGAACTTGTCCTTCCTGAGGAACTTGTTCAATTCTCGTAAGTCCAGGATGAGACTTCTTTGGTATGAGAAAGTAGGGGGGAGTACCAGCCCTTGTTCCTGTCCGCTACAGGTACCGGTTCTATGGCACCTTTCTCTTGCAGGTCCATAATTTCCTGCAAGAGGAGCGGATCTGGAACTTTTAGGGAGCTGTTCCCTGGTGGATGACTCTGAGGGATGTGTAGAAAGGGTAGGCAGTAACCGTGGGCAACTGTCTCCAACGCCCAAGCATCTGACGTTATAGCCTGCCATTCCGTCAGATGGTGAGTTAACCTGCCCCCTACAGGTGTCTTGTGTGTGAAGGCCTCAGAGTGGTTTGGGGGCGGCTGATGAAGATGCCGAGGGTAAAGAGGCACCTGCTGCGGTCTTAGTACTTTTGACCCGTCCACCTCAGGTGGATCTCCTTTGGCCTCTTTGAGCCGGCTATCCTCTGCCTTTCCCGAATGCGGAATAATAGCGAAAGGACTTTCCTCTTCCAGAGGTTCCCGAGGGGCGAAAAGGAGTTTGGCGGATAGCAGCTCCTAAGGATTTTGCTGCTGCTTTAGAAGTCTAACTTTTCCAGACTGTCATCAGCCTTTTTCCCGAATAATGAAGAGCCGTCAAAGGGCATATTCAAAAGTCTGGCCCATACATCAGGGACAAAGCCCGACTTTCGCAACCACGCATGCCTGCGGACTGTTGTACTTGCCGCCATGGCCCTGCTGATACGGTCAGCGGAATCGATGCCCGTTTAAAGTGATGCATACATGGCATCTTTGCCATCTTTAATGATGTTAAGGAAGGCTTCCTTTTCCTCTCTTTCGGGTATGCAGTCAGCCGCCGATGAAGCACACTCCCATAGTGTGTGACTGAACCTGGCGAGCGTACAGGTGGCGTTGATGGACTTCAGCGCCATACTACAGGCAGAGAAGACCTTTGCCATAGAGTCGTACCTCTTGTCATCCCTATCCTGTGGGACAGTAGGGTAAGCAGTCCTACTGCTGGATGAAGTTGTCGCTTGAACCACCAGGCTCTCTGGGGTCGGGTGTTTTGACAGGTATTCAGGGTCAGCAGCCGCTACCCTATACTTTGTCGACAATCTTTTATTGACTGCTGGGTTAACTTCGGGAGTTTCCCCAATTGGATGCAATTTTTCGTTGTAGGGCTGCATGGAAGGGGACCACCGGGTCCTCCTGTGGGCCTTTGTCCAATATATCTGTCAGATCATCCTGTTGGAAAACAGGTGAAGGCGCAGACCAACCCATAAACTCACTTATTCTTGCCATCAGGGTTCTATATGGTGTTTCGGCATGTTCCCCTGGGTCTGGTTTTATCACCCTCAGCTGTCTTCGAGGGGGTCGAGGCCGCTTTTTCAAAGACACTTAACATTTTCTTTCTGAATTCCTCCCACTCAGCTTGAGAACTGTGTTTGGTGGGACAGGAAACTCTTTCTGGGGACACAGAAGACGACGAGGAATGGGACCTTCGACGTCTCTTTTTTGAGTGTCTAGATCTCGCCGAAAGGTGGGAGCTGCTTCGAGATCTAGAATGGGAGTGTTTGACGGCGAGGAGACGAATGCCTCGACTCAGCCGACGAAACCTTCGAGGAGGATTTGGCTGACTTACCTCTCTCGAGTTTCCCCTTTCGCTCCTTCAGGGCTTTCGCCGTCATGGACATGCAGTCCTCACACTCCGAACAATGGTGCTCGGACCCCAAGAACCATAAACAGACCCTGTGTGGATCCATTATTGACATTTTTTTTACCGCAGTCTTGACATTTCTTGAAGCCGGATCGCGGCGTCGTCGGTTCTGATGAAGAAGCCATCGAGAACGATATAGGAATATTCGAGACTAAATGGCTATTAAACCTGACCGAACTGAGCAACGACGTTCCGAGGCCCCACGAAGCGCGGAAAAACGGAACTGAGCAACGGACGCAGCGCGTGGCTATTTATGGGCATGGTGACGTTGGCGCCGATACGGTGGCCGTCGAGGGACATCGACTCGGCGGACGTCGACACGCAGCGCCCTCTACAGAAAAAAATTCCGAGGCCAGCAAGCTGGAAACGTATTATCAAAGATAAGGAATACGTCGAAGGACACAATCCCTTCGAAATATGGTTTTGAAATGAGTCCTGGGGCTTTAACACTCCTTTGGACTAAAATTGAAGGCCATATTTGGAAAAAGGTTCTTAACCTTCATCTCTCAACCCAGATGCCTTTGCTTCGATATGAATTAGGAATGCTGTCTCTCGAATTTTAGTTTAGTTTCAGTGTAAAGTAATTACTTTGATGGCAAAAATCTTTTTCCCAAGTGAAAATTTCCTATATGAATATCTTGCAAATGAGTTGCGCTTTAAATGTTCAGGTTACTTAGGTCTTTACGGATAAGACCCTGGAATCCTGTGGGAAACTAGTTTACTTGTTTATTGATCCAGAAGGGGTATTAAAAAAGGCTAAAAGAAGCAGACTCGATCAAAACAATAACTGCAGTAAGGAGTTATAAAATATTCTCTACACATTAGGTAATAGAGAAACCATTAGGATCTTTGCCAAAGTATATTTTACAATCTCCTTGTGCGAGAACAAGATCTCAATTTCTAAGTTTCCGACTGAATCTTTTACCTACAGGAGAAATTCTATCAATTTGAGATAAGGGAAGTAATGTGGAACATCTTTTTTGTAGACATTGTGGAGTACCTGGTGCGACTGAAACTCTTCGACATATATTAGTTGAATGCCCTGCCTTAAAGGATTT
Organism: Ambystoma mexicanum; assembly: GCF_040938575.1. Classification (NCBI taxonomy): domain Eukaryota; kingdom Metazoa; phylum Chordata; class Amphibia; order Caudata; family Ambystomatidae; genus Ambystoma; species Ambystoma mexicanum. The sequence goes on from NC_090939.1 coordinate 850,512,006, forward strand.
AACAAAATATCCAAATAGGTTCTTTATGATGGGAAGCATAGACTGTGGGAAGTCGGGAATAGGTTGAATATGGGCAATGAGATATTTTTAACTGTTGCGATTAGAATGTTAGATGAATTAGGTATCACGATAAAACAGTGAGATTTTTTTAATGATGCATTTTCTGTTCATTAATCATATAGATGGAATCTTTAACATTGTGAAATTGTAGTCTCCATTGTGATTTGTAGAATATTTATGATATATTAATAGGAACGTTATTTTTGTATGTGTAATAGAGTACTGATCAATGCACAATAATTAAAAAAAAGTAATGGCAATTGTATATTCCCCAATAGATGTAGTTGGTATGAGGGTTGTAAATTATTCATGAACTGAGGATTTGTAGATGTGGCTATAATGAAGCAAACTAATTATGTACACCTAAGATCTTTTTTAAAGCAAAGAGCAGGAGAACGGCACGAAGCCTCGATCCCGAAGGTTGTATGCTGCTCTGTGGGTGAAGTGGCAGGAGGGGACGTGATATGATATGGCATTTATAACGCGCCTATACACAAGTGTTTCGAAGCGCGACGAGGCAAGGGAGGGGGAACGGGAAGACAGACGATCTTACTAGCCATGTGTCATTCAGATGGCGCAAGTGCATGGGAAGGGGGAAAGGGAAAAGTGTGTGGGGGAAGGGAGAGGGGAAAGTGCAGTACAAGGGATAGTAGAAGAAAAAAAAAAAAAGAAAAAAAAATAGATAATAAACAGCCAGATGGTGGCAAGTGCAAGGTAAGTGCAGACATAAGTGCTGGTACGGGGACTGAAGGGATACAGAAAACAGTCCCCAGGTGCAGGGAGGCAGTGCAGGTGTGGAACTGGCAGGGCCTGGGCCCGAGATCAGAAAGGTGGCCAGGTAACCAGTGCAGTTTCAGCCAGGAATTCAGCAGGGGAGAGGGGGAGAGAAATCAGCAGCAAAGAGGAAGGTTTTGAGGTGCTTCCGGAACCGGAGATGGTTCTCCTCAAGTTTCAGGGATGAAGGAAGGCTGTTCCAGAGGGAGGCCCCTGCCGAAGAGAGAGATCTACCACCAACTCGTTGCTTGGAGAAGCGACAGACCCTGAGGGAGTTGGAGGCGGATGAGCGAAGGGCTCGAGAAGGAAGATATTTAGGAAGAGAAAGTTGAAGGTATTTCAGCTCCAGGCCCCATAAGGCCTTGTGGACAATGCAGAGGGTGTTGAACTTAATCCTCGCAGCCACTGGGAGCCAGTGCAGAGATTTCAGTCCTGGAGCGATACGATCCCTGGGCTTGAGGCCAAGGACAAGTCTCACAGTCCTGTTCTGGATAAGTTGCAGAGGGCGGAGAGTAGAGGCAGGCAGATTTAGATAGAGGCTGTTAAAATAGTCCAGCCTAGAGAGAACCAGGGCTCTGAAGACAGTGAGCTTCGGGGTGGTAAGGAGAGGAAAGGAACAATACCTCCGAGGAGGTGCAGCTGGTAGTGTGACTTCTTAGAGACATCAGATATGTGAGCAGAGAAGGAGTGTGGAGTCGAAGATGACCCCGAGGTTTTTAGCCTCAAAGGTGGGAGCAGTAGGAGGGCCAAGAGAGGCCAGCCAGAGAGCTACAGGGAAGGAGGGAGCAGGTGTGCCGATGAGAAGAATCTCAGTCTTGCTGGCATTAAGGCAGAGGTCATTGGCGGCACACCACTCCTTGATAGCAGACAGTCTGAGATAAGGGACGGGGAGGAAGAGGCAGAGGGTAGCCTGAAAAAGAGCTGGGTTTTATCCACATAGCACTGGAAGTTGGGGCAGAGAGTGACGATGCGGTGGGCAAGGAGTGCCAGGTATTGGTTGAAAAGCCAGGGAGAGAGGTTAGACCCCTGGGGGACACCACAGGTAGAGTAGAAGACAGGAGAAGGACCACCCAAGTTGGACCTGGGAGGGTCGATCAGAGAGAAAAGAGGTCAGCCACGCCAGAGCCTGACCAGTGATACCCAGGTTATCACAGATAGTTGAGCAGGATGGCATGGTGGACAGTATCAAAGGCAGAAGAGAGATCAAGCACGATGAGGATGCAAGGGGTGTTTGAATCAAGGTTGTAGAGCAGGTCTTCACGGATGTTCAGGAGAGAAGTTTCCGTGCTTCTGGCAGCTCTGAAGCCAGACTGATGGTCATGAAGACAACCAACAGAGTCAGTATGGAGAGTCAGCTGGGGGATGGGCAGTTTCTCCAGGAGCTTGCCCAGGAAGGGAGTGATAGAGATTGGGTGATAGTTAGCCGGGCATGTGGGGTCGGCAGAGGGTTTCTTAAGAAGGGGGTGCACAAGGGAGTGCTTCAGGGGGGACGGGAAGACTCCAGCGGCGAAGGAGTGATTGCAGAAATCAGCCAGGGCAGGAGCCAGGGAGTCGATGTGGTTCTTGATAGTTTTGGAAGAACAGGGGTGAACTTGTTTCGACAAGACTTTCATAGATCGGACTTGTCTAGAAACCTTGTCTGCAGAGAAAAGGGGAAAGGAAGAGGAGGGAGGAGGGGTGGCTGCAGATAGGCCAGAGGAGGAGCAGGGAATAGGGGGAGGGAGAGGATAGCGCGGACAGGATGTCCTGAGTTTTTGAGACGAAATGAGAGGCCAGTGCCGCACAGAGGGCCTGGGAAGGGACACGAGAGGTAGAGACTGCGGCAGGATTGGCCAGTTCCTTGCAGATTTTAAAGAGTTCGGCCGAGTTGTTAGATGCCGCAGGATATGAACTCTCTTCTTGGTTAAGACAGAGCCGGTATTGCCTTTGCAGCAGGCGGCAGGCCAGTTTGTCAGAGGATGTACATGAAGCACGCCATTTCCTCTTGGCCACACTGCAATTACGTTTTAGGGTGACGAGGTCTGAGTCGTACCAGGAGTTGCACTTGGCTTTGGGCTTCAGGCGGATTCTCAAGACAGGGGCAAGGATATCAAGAGTATCGGAGATAGCAGAGTGGAGCTTGGAGAGGGCTGTGTCAGGGTGAGAGTCAGCCAAAGGGGTAAGGGGGGGGGTGAGAAGGTGGTGGCGAAAGCCTCAGCTGACACGGGATGGAGGTGGCTTGGCCTGAGGGGTAGGGAGGGTGAGGTGGGAGGAGAGGAGATAGTGATCACTCCAGGAGAGAGGAGTGGAGAGAGGACGAGAGAGGGGAAGGTCTGAGGAGATCAGAGCGTCCAGAGTGTGCCCTACAGAGTGAGTCGGGCCAGAGGGGAGAATAGTGAGAGAGTCTCAGAGGTCGCGAAAGAGTACGGAGGAAGCACAGGAGGCATCCAGGTGGTTAATGAAATCTCTGAGAAGGAGGAGTTGAGTGATCGCGGCCAGGAGAGAGGAGGAGCGGTCCGCCCACTCAGAGAGGAAGGAGGAGATCTGACCAGGTGGACGATAGCCACAGTAAGGGAATGGCTAGGTGAGAGAGCCTGCAGACAAGGCATTCAAAAGAGTAGGCCTGCGTAGGAATGACAGAGGCAGGAATCCACTCAGGGAAGATCAGGGCAACACCCCCTCCAGAGGGGTTGGATCTGGGCGCGGAGAGGATCTTGCAGCCATCAGGTAGGAGCGTGTCAAAGCTAGTGACAGAGCTGGCCTTGAACCATGTCTCAGTGAGACTGAGGATGTAGAGGTCAAGTTCTTCCAGAAGGCGGCATATAGAGGAGAGTTTGACAGCAGAGCGAGAGTTTAGAGTGGCAATATGGAGAAGGTTGCCATCCTTGAAGGACTTCCGGGGAGGGGTACAGATCAGTGGTATGCCCTTCGGAGGTGTAGAAGGAGCCCGGGACGGGGCAAAGAGGGAAGGGGAAGGCAAGGTAGCCAAGGAAGAAGCAGAAGGTGGCATTGAGGAAACCCTGGAAAGGGGGAAGAGGGGACGGCTGGAGAAAGGAGGAAGTTGATGAGGCACGGGAAGAGTCGATCAAAGAGGTTTAACATTATGTCCCCTGATTGTCGAAGAATAGTTTTGATGACACGCCTAAATGTGCTTCCTTTTAATTGGGGTGGGGGAGAAATGACTAATGCCTGCTTTTGTGAAGTGGCTGCGCCAGAGGATCTGGGTCATTCTTTACCAATTTGCAACTGCTTTTTTGGACCTGTGTAGCAAACTGCTGAAACTGCACTTTATCCAGAACATCAGGGGATGCGGGGAGGCAATGTGGAAAATTATGAATTCCAATAATGCAGATTTTATTAACTTGTTTGAATATGTCAGGGTTGCATTAATTCGAGCAGGAGATTTTTATAAATCTATCAAATGTACTGTCTGGAATAGAGTCTACAAAAGGTTTTATTAACTGGTGAAGGGTGATATTTGGAATTGCTTTCTGTACTTTATCATCTTAAATGTGTATTTTTATTGTTAATGGAGAAATCCGAATTTAATAAAATTGATTCACTGTAGCACCATACGACCATAGTAAGAATCCAGAACGGATAAGCAATCCTGGCAATAATTGGTTAACATCTGCAATGAAACAGACAGCCTCCCGACAACCCTCTGCAAAGCAGTCAACCCTCTGGTTGAGTAAGCTGGGAGATCTTCAGAGGCACTTTCTTCTTGGTCAGTTCTCATCGCTCTGGAATACAGCAGACAATTCACCTGGACAGGGTCTGCGGAGTAACAGTATTGCAGCAGTAGAACAAAGCGATGTCCCCCACCGCTGCACCCCAAACCCTTTTATGTCTCTCCTCATATGCTTAATAGCCAAGAGCCCTCTTGGGACAGGTGAAACATTTCTCAATTGACTAGTATATCAGACACTGCAAGATTAATCTAAGAGATTTGGAAATCTAATAACATTGGGAAAGTATGTCGTTGTCACCGTAGGAGTCCTGCTCTCAGAGAAAAGGACAGTAAGGAGGCCTTACAGTCTTAATCCCACTCACCCACCTAGTGGAAGCGAGGACAACCAGAAACAAAATTCCCAAATATTATTTTGCGATTGAGACAGTTAGGAAAGATTCTTTTTTACGGCTTTCCTCCCGTAGACCTCTAAGAAACACCCTTTCTTTTTGTTATTGTTGGCTTTCTGACCTGATTTGAGGCAAGTAAAGCCTTCTGCTTTACTTGCTTTGCTCCCCCCCTCACACTTATGGGGAAAACGGATTAGTCCCCAAGTCTATCAGTACTGGGAGACTGTCTCCCTTAGTGAACGTATTGTATTTATGTTGTATACGGTTGGGGTATACATCATTAGCCCCAGCATATAACCTACGCGCCACCATTGTCATCCCCAAAAGGGAACACATCACTGCAGCCAGACAAGCCCACTGGCTGCCCATCCGCAAACGTGTCTTTAAATAACTGGCCCCAACTCATAAATGCATCCATCGTACAGGCCCGCCCAACCTCTCAGAGAGAACATACCACCCACCTACAGACCTACAAGAACACCATACGCCAACCTACTGCCTGTACTCAGTCAAGCGTGCCACAGGAGGGGGTGTAAACTTCCCATTCATCGCTGCTAGGCAATGGAACTCTCTCTCTCTCTCTCTCCCTCAAATCCGAACCTTCACACCTTGCATTTCACAAAGCAATAAAAAACCAAACTATTCGCCTGAACCTCCAAAGTACCCCAGTAATGTTTCCAGGACCACCCACCTGTGTACCTAATCTACAACAGATACATGTAATTTGCTATGCAACAATATGCTACACATTATGTAACTCTGTGCAGCCCTATCGCCCGCCTTGTAACGCGTCATGCACAACTAAGTACACATACTTTATTTTGTAACTAAGCTGATTTCATGCAACAGCGGCACAAGTCCTCTTGGGCTGTTTTGTGCACTTTATAAATACAAATAAATTAGTACAGTGGTGGAACATAGTAACAATCACTTGGCAATTGTAAGCATGACTCCTCGGGGAAGGGGGTTCATGGCCCTAGGCTGTCTTTAGGAAGAGTTTCGCCATCTGTGGCTGATGCGTCTGGGCTGGGTAGTCCTGCTCATAGTCCAAAATTGGTGCCCAGGTATTCGTGAAACGGTGGAGAGTCCCCCCCCCTCCGCGCCCCCGCTTCGCTGCTGTGACCTTTTCTTCGATCAGGATCTCTCAAATCTTTTTTTAACCCACTTTATTTGTTGTTTTGAATGAACGTACAAAGAACAGAACAGCAACACAATCTCAATATCGTAACATTACACCCAGATTGCAAAATTCATAACTCTACCAAGAATTATACAATACTATTCTTAAATTCATGAAACAGAGAAACAAATAGCAATCACAAACTACTATTTTACAACCAATTTATAGATCTTTGACGTACAACAAACAAGACAACAGTGATAGGCACAACAGACCACGCCATATATCAATTAAACTATCCCCCTAATTAATGTAAACAAACGATTATATACATGGGATAGGACTTTTAACTGTACAATTCATTAAAAGGCCCCCAAAGTCTAGAGTAACAACCCTCTCTGCCTTGTTTTAATAACATAACTTTTTCATAGTTTGATAAGGTTTGCACATCCAATAACCATTAATCCATATTTGGTTTCTTTCTCGACTTCCAGACTCGTAGTAGTTGCTTTGCCGCCATTACCAAAACTATTAATCCAGTCCGTTCTTACTCTGGCCTCATTTCCCCTTCCTCCGTTTGATAATAAAATTGTCGAATAGAAAGTACGTGGAAGTTGCTCCTCCACCACAATGTCCAATCTATCTAGTACATCAGACCAAAAGCTAGATAGTCGAGCATACCCATAGCATATGCATTAAAGTACCTCCGCCACATCCACAACCGCAACAGGAATCAGTTTCCAAAAGTCCCAACCTGGCCATCCTAGATGGTGTTCAATATAATCTGTAAAGGATCCTTTGCCTAATGTATCATAGCCCCAGATCCATTTTTGCTTGCACCCCTATGTGAAGCAGATATTCCCATTCCTTCATAGGAATATCTATGTCAAGATCCTCCATCCAAGCCTGGCGAAGCTTATCCCAAGCCTCCACTTCTGACCTTTCCATTGGCATTAGCTTCATGTACGTGGACACAGCACACAGGGTAGAGCGGATAATCTCACACATTTAGGGTCGCTCTTTCATAACTTCATTCAACATTCCTGTCCTTTCTATCAAAAGAGCTTTCAAAGTCGTATAACGTTCCTGTTCCCTACCCCCAATTCCGAAGGATACTCTCAATTGATCGAAGGGAATCATGTGATAATGTTGCCACACATCACAAATTTTAAGTATGCCCTTGCTGATCCAACTTAAAGTTGTATTCGCCATTTGCAGCACCATATTATGCCACAAAGATGTGTCAATGCATCCAGATATTGTCCTCTATTTTTCATAAAACTTTGTAATGCCTTCCTAGTAGCGCACATAGTAGGTAGTTTCACTTCTGAATTTGGCATTTTTGACAGTATATATCACTCAGAACATAAGGTGAAAATTGAGCATTCCCAATATGATGCCAATTGGGAAAAAAAATGTTTACTTCAGAGAAATAAGAAGTTGATTTCTTCAGGGCAAACCCAGTGCAATAATTCATCAGGTTTGGGTACCCAAATCATCCTCCTTTCACAGGACGTGTCAAAATATATTCAGGCACTTTTGGCCTATTACCTTCCCCCCAGAGGAATCCCTGAAAAACCTTATCAATAGAACCGATGACTTTTTTTGTGAACTTCAGGGGGATGGACTGTATGATGTAGAGTATCTTTGGAAAAAGTACAATTTTAATGGCGTTAACCTTAGCCCATAATCCCAGTTTTAGTTGGCCCCATTTTAATATGTCCCTTTTAATATTCTCTATATATTGTATTCAGCCATTCTTTTCAAATCTCGGACCATGTAAACACCCAGATACTTCATTGCGCCCACTTCCCATCGACAATTCCAGGAACCGAAAACATTTTGTGTCTAACATCTAGAAGTAAGACCACTGTTTTTCCCAAATTTATCTTGTGGCCAGATAACAGACCCTCCTCATCAAACATACATTTAAGTTTTCCACATCCCTCCGCTGGATTAGTCAAGACAATAGTCATTTCATCAGCGTAACACAAAACATTTACTTCACTATTACCAAATTGAAGGCCATGAAGACTCTGTTCTTGTTTTAGGTATACGAGTGGTTCCAATGCTAAATTAAACAGGTATGGTGACAATGGGCATCCCTGTCTAGTACCCATAGACAGCAAAAATGAAGAAGACATAACACTGTTTACCCAGACCTTTGCACTAATGGTGGAGTTCAATGTTCTAATAGTTTTTATGAACGTGTCCCCAAATCCCATTCTCTAAAGAGTATGATACAGAAAAAACCAGGTGACCCCATCAAAAACCTTTTCTGCATCCATAAAAATTAATAAGGTATCCTGGGTTTTCGCCTTTGGTAGTCCCATATTGTCAATCATCGTTCTAATATGGTCATACCCATATCTACCTCTCATAAATCCAACTTGAGAGCTAATTATCTTACCAATGCATGCATCTAGTTTATTAGTCGATATCCTTGTAAACAGTTTAAGGTCTACATTCACAAGCAAAAACGGCCTGTAATTTTCACATTTTTTACAATCTTTCCCCGGTTTTGGAAGTACTACAATACAATCTTCTCTCATTGTGGGACAAACTACCCCATCCCTCATAAAACCATTATACAGAGTGCACAAGAACGACACCAACACCACACTCAATGCCTGTTAAAATTCAACTGGGAGGCCCTCCAGGCCTGGTGATTTAACTTTATTGAGTTGTTTAATTGCTGCCAATAATTCCTCCTCCGTAATAGGGCTATCCACAACCACAGACTGATCATCTAACCTTGGCAGGACAATTTTATCAAAAAATGAAACTATACTATTCGATGTTGGAAATTGTTCTTGATGGAAAGAATTATAAAACCTCCTAAAGCCTTCGTATATCTCCCCCTTTTTAGTTTTATACTCTCCATTTTCACCTTACAATCTTTGAACAAAGGAACTCTGTTTGGCCACATAGTTCATTTGCTAGTAGCTTACCATTCTTGTCCCCTTGTTCCCAGAACTTTTGCCTCATAAAGAACATACCTTTTTCATATTGAATCCATTTCCTGTCTAAGTCATTGTCAGTCTTCCTACAACTACCTTGTCCCCATTACTTTTTGATACTGCATATTTTTTATGAGTTGCATCCAACTCATCTTCCAAGTTCTTAAATTCGACCATTCCCTTTTTCCTTACACATGATATAATATTCATTAGTTCCCCCCTGTACAGCTGCCTTAGAACTGTCCCAGACTATATCAGAAGCTGAGCCTACATTTATTTCAAAGATATTTTTGGTGAATCCCTCTAGAGATTCAATGACTCCTTGTTCTTGTAATATGTAGGTTTTTAGTCGCCACTTGGAAAACCCTGAACTTTCCTGCCCCATATTCATCTGCATCGTCATCAGTGAATGATCAGATATTCCTCTTTCTTCAATAGTCACATTATGGACCTTGTCAGCCAACCTATCAGAAATTAGGAAGTAATCAATCCTTGAGTGAGAGTCATGGACTGGCGAATAAAAGGAGCTCTCTTTCTCCCTTGGGTGGAAAAACCTCCAAGCATCAACCAAATTTAGACTTTCTAAAAACTCATTAAATGCCCTACTTGTGCTCTCAGCAGTTTATCTACATTGTGCCGAACGGTCCATTTTTCCATCAATTACACAATTCAAGTCGCCCCCTAAAATGTTGTATTCTCCATCCATTTCCCTTAAAAGTAATGACAGTTTCCTAAAGAAAGGACTACCACTAGGACATGGTCCACAAATAGACCCTATTGTAATTAGTTTCTCTTCATATTTAACATCTATTAGACTTATCCTCCCCTCATCATCCATCACTACGTTTTCCACCTGTAAAATTAGACCATTGCGTAATAGTATACTTCCCCCTCGATTTGGTACTATAACAGTTCAAAATGGTCTTAGTATACCATTTATTCTTAAGAAGATGTTTTGAATCTTCCAGCAGATGAGTCTCCTGGACAAGGGCGATATCCATCTTATCCCAAATCTTAACCCACCAGAGCTGTACCTCTGGTTTCGGAAGTAAGGCTAAATGGGTGATGGTGGATTTATTGTATTTTTCCATAACAACATTTTATTCGGTTTTACAGATAATCACAACAATACAGCAATCGATCTTAGCATTAGCGTGAAACTGCCATTCGAGCTGGCCGGCAGGGGGCGGTAGATCTTGATGGTCTGCTCGTTGTTCGTGGCCTCGGCTATTCTTGGTGTTCGAGCAAATAACCACGCTCTGGGTGGGATTGGTTTGAGTCTACGACTTAATAGAGCGGGCTGCCTTGGAGCCATCTGGTTAGTGGAGGTCTTCTGGTGAGAGCTGGGAACTTGGCTGCGTAGTGCATAAATGGGTCCCAGATGTTCAAGGCTCTGTTTAGGGAACCTGATCGGATTGCAGTGACTTTTTCGGCCACTGCTATGTCCCAACATTTGGACCACCATAGTGCAACTGAGGGTCCGTCTTCAGTTTTCCACAGCCGGGCCATTGCAATTTTCGCCGCTAGGAGTAGGTGCGTGCATAGACGGGGGATATGCCCTGAGATTGGGAATGTGCCTCCTCCGGTTTCGCCCAGAAAGATAACCCCCGGGTCCCAGGGGATGGAGAGCCCGGTGATTTCCTTGATGTGCTTTATTATTTCTCTCCAGTATGTCTCTGCCTTCGGGCAATGCCAGACCATATGAAATAGTGAGCCGGGGGCAGGGCAACCGTGCCAGCAGGTTCCAGGGATGGTTGGATTGGCTTTGTTGAGTTGAGCTGGGGTGACATAGTACCTGTAGCAGAGTTTATAGCCACCTTCCCTGTTTGAAATGCACTGAGAGCTTTTATGCAGTCTGGAACATATTTTCTCCCATTCCTCGACCTCCATTTCTCAACCCAAGTCCTTCTCCCATTCCAGCATGTACCTTTCTTTTTTGGCGGGATCTGCTCTGTCTAGGAGGCGATAGAGAGCAGAGGTTCTACGTTGGGGTTGTTAGTGAGAGTTCCAGCGCTGATAACTCCCTGGAGCATTTTTCCCGGACCACCCTTTGGGACAGTCAATGCCGTATTTGGGCATAGTGGAATCTTTCCCACTCGTCCACCCCAAATTTAGCCTTGCACCTTTCGAATGAAATGGGCATTCCCTCAAAAAAAAAAAAAATAAAAAAAAAATAAAGAAATCGCCAGTTTCCAGTAATCCGCCCTCCCTCCAGGACTGGAAGCTGAGCGGGGTCATGCCTAGTGAGAAATCGGGATTGTTCTATATGGGGGTTAGGGGACCCAGAGCTCCTTGGATGCCCCATTTTCGGGATTCTGCTTTCCAGCAACAGTCAGTTGTGGCTGCAGCCGAGAGGGGGGCCGATGTTTGCTTGTGGCTTTACGTTTGGTAGGTGTGGGAGATCTGAAGGTGTGACCAGGCACCAGGCCTCTTCAAGCTGTAACCATTTCGGGGTGTCTGTCTCTTGTGCCCAGGAAAAGGCGTGCGACAGCTGCGCCGCTAGAGTATATCTGACCAAGTCGGGAACTCCCAGACCACCTTGAGCTTCCCCCGCATCATTATTCGTTTGCCGATTTTGCAGAGCTGTCAGTGCAGGACCCAGATATGGATAAGCAATGCTGTACAGTCGTATAGTCAGTATAGCCATCTGGGGATTAGGTTCACTTTTATGGCGGTAATCCGCCGAACCAGGAGATTTTGTGGGACTTCCACCTCTTCAGGTCGTTTTGGAGATCTTTAATTGCGGGAAGTTGCTTGAGTACAAGCGGGATGGGTCCTTGGTGATATTTACCCCCGAGGTATTCAATGGGGCCTTTCACCCAAGGGATAGGCATTAAGGAGCTGAGGGTGGCTCTTTCCTGCTTGGAGAGGTTGATTGCTAGGGCTGAGGATTTGTCCAGATTTATTCTGAACCCTGAAAGGGCCCCAAACTCTTTGATCTCATCCCATAGGGCCTCCAGTGACGAAGTTAGGTTGGACGCTGTTATTAACACGTCGTCCACATAAAGCGCAATTTTATATTCGTGGCCACCCACGGATATCCCTTTTATCCTAGTGTTTTGTCTAATTCTAGCTGCAAAAGGCTCATGGATAGGGAGAAAATCAAGGGTGAGAGTGGACATCCCTGCCTGGTGCCCCTGGGAATATGCATTTCTCCGGGCCTAGTGCCGTTTACCCGCAGTTGTGTGGTGGGAGGTTGATAGTTGGCATTTACCCAGGTTATGAAGTTTGGGCCGAAGCCAAAGTGCTTGAGGACAGCCCGGATGTACCCCCAGTCCACCAAATCGAAGGCTTTATGGGCATCCAAGGATATTACCCCCATTCCCACCTCTAGTTTGTGGGCACTTTAAATGATATTTATCGTTCTCCTGATGTTGTCGTGGGCCCCTCTCCCCAGAATGAATCCTAACTGACCGCGATCAAACGGGTTTGGCAGAATTGCCCCCAGCCTACTGGACAGAACCTTAGCATAAATCTTGTCGTCATTGTTCAGGAGTGCTATGGGGGCGGTAGGAGGCGGCCAATTCGGAGTCCTTCCTGGGTTTATGTAGCAGGACTGTGAGCGACTCAGCCATTAAGCCGGTGACCGATTTTGAGGAGAGGAAGGAGTTAAATGGGGCCGCCATCTGGGGTGATAAAATTCTGGCATATTTTTTATATAAGTTTGCGGATAGGCCGTCTGGGCCCAGAACGGTGGATTTAAGAGATTTAATGGCTTCAGTGATTTCTTCTGTGGTGATGGGCGATTCAAGGGACTCTAGCTGGGATGTGCTCTGGGGTGGGGCATAGATCGCAGATATTCTGTCAGGTTATCTAATACTGTGGATTTCCGACATTATGGTCTTGTGGTGCCTCACCAATTTGTTAATTTTGTCCGTCTCAGAGTAACTTATTTTCCCCGTCTTCTCCCACTAGTTTGACGATATTGTTTCGGCTGCAGATCTTTTTCAACTTTTGCGCTAGCTTTTTGTTTGCTTTATTCCCCTTGCTATAGTAGAACTGTCTTGTGAAGGCCACGGATTTGGCAGTTCGTCGGCGCAGTGCATTTCAAGCGCTATTTTGGCCTTCCTCAAGGCTCTCTGCTTTCCTGGAGCTGCGCGACTTCAGCTCAGTCTCTAGTTGGTTTATCTTATTCTCCAGTTTGGCTGCCGCGATATTCGAGACTCTTCTCTGTTCCGCTCCGGCACTAATTAGGGAACCTCTGACTACTGCTTTCATCGCATCTCAAATGATGTTGATGGGGGAGTGCTCCGTTGTGTTCTCCTCGAAGTAGTTGGATATCGTTTCCTCCACTTCCGATCTGATGCATTCGTCTAATAGTAAGGAGTCATTCAGTTTCCAATGTCTCTGGACAGGGTGCTTTTGGCCCGATATTACTAGGTTTGCAGTTACTTGGGCGTGATCAGATATCATGCGTGTGGATTTCTGCCTCGTTTAGGCAAGGGAACAGTACCCTGGAGATTAGAATGAGGTCTATCCTGTAGAATCCTTTATGCACGCAGGAGTGATGGGTATAGTCTCTCGAGGTACCATTGAGTAGTCTCCAGGCATCGACAGACTGTCTCCGAGTAGCTTGGCTAGGGATAGAGCTTGCAAAGTCTGCTTTTGTGGGGGGCAGAGTTTTGTCCACTTGGGGGTTTGGCATGGAGTTGAAATCCCCCCCATGAGCAAGTGCCCTTCTTGGAAGGCCAGAATGGTCGGGATTAGGTCTGAGATAAAGTTGGCTTGAGCTGTGTTGGGGGCATAGATTGAGACGATAGTGACGGGGAGCTCCTCGAATAGGCCCTTGAGCAGGAGGAAGCGGCCCTCCGGATCTCTTCTTATTGTGATTTTGGATAGTGGGACCTTATCGCTTAATAGTATTGCAACCCCTTTTTTTACTGTCCAGATGTGGCGAAATAAGCTCTTTTGTACCGGTTGAATCTCACTCAGCGTTCGTCTTCTTGCAGCAAGTGAGTTTCCTGGAGGAGAACGATGTCTCCGGATAATTGCGCCAGTCTATGTTCGACTGACTAATCTTCGCTTTCTTGGGCGAGTTCAGGCCTTGGACGTTCCATGAGAGAATCATTACCTCGCTTGTATCAGCCATCACCTCTCTTTTCTGTGATAGCTGTGTTCCGACCTGTGTCCCCCGCTGGGAGCTGTGCTATTGAGAGCGTTGTGAAATTGCTGTGCTGGTATAGTTTAGAGGTTGCTGTGACATGTTGTAGTGTTGATCGGGAGGCCAGAACTTGGCCGTACCAGCACTCCAGGCTTTGGAATAGTCCTTTAACTTCTTCCCCCTCACCCCCCTTCCCCGATTTGAACTCTTCGGAGAAACGTCATCCTACTGCCACTGGGAAAACTGGTGGCACCAATGCGCTGAAAGATGGCCAACTGGGCCGCCAAACTGAGGTAACTTGGAGCTCGCACATTGCTCCCGCACTGTTAGGGTAATCACCTTTTCTGATAAGGAACCTCCATATTGGGAGGATCTTGATTCATTCCGAGCTGGTCGATTCTCTCCGCCTTTAGGTTTGTTGATTCAGGAACAGTTGTTGTCCTGTTCCAGGGATCCTTGTTTCTCTGGTGGAGATAATGCATGGTCATCCCGGGTTGGAGTCCTTCTTGGGTGGGCCACGGAGTCTGTGCCTCCTTCCAGCTTTGGACCATGTTCCCTCCCTGGATTTCCTGGGGGGTGCACGGTTTGCTTCTTCGGATTCCGATTCGCCCTCCGTTCTTCTGACCCCCATGAATTTGTCTGCTTCCCTCATTGAGTGAATTTGTTTCTAGGCTCCTTCCCATGTGAATCCGACCGAGGTCGGGAATCCCCAGTGGTACGGGACCTTTTTTCACATAGCCACTCTGTGAATGAGAGCATCGCTTTTCGTTTTTGGAGGGTGGAATTCGCTAGGTCTTGGTAGAGTGAGATTATGGATCCCTGGAAGGTGATTTGGCGAATTTGCCTCGCCCATGATTTCCTGCTTTATTTGGAAAAAGTGGATTCTCACCAGGATGTCTCGGGGGGGCCGGAGGGTGGGGGTGGGAGGAGCGTAGATGCCCATCTAGGGATTGTTCTGTGCACCCAATCCAATTCCGGTGACTCATCTGGGAGGGGGATTATGAACCTGAGTAGATCCGAGACGTAACCTTTGAGGTCTGCATCTGGGATGGAGGATGGAATCCCTCGTAGGCGGATATTGTTCCTTCGGGATCGATTCCCTGCGTCCCCCTGCTTTGTTTCCAGGAGTTCGCATCTCGCTTCTAGGGCAGCAATTCTATCCCTGTCCTGCTCCTCTTCAAATCTTTGGTCGCAGACCTCGGATTCAAGTTTGGCTGTGTGGCGCTCCACTTCAAGCACTCTTTTGTACAGGGAGTTGATTTTTTTCGTGACCTCTTACGTGCTTTTTTGGATTTCTTTGGTTAGTGCCAATAGTAAATCTTGGAGATAGGCCTTTGTGACCATTTGTGATGGGCTGTGAGCTGATACGGCTGTGGTGGATGTGGAGCTGTTGGTGGGGTCCTCAGGCGGGTCTCCCTTTTTGGATTTTTCGATAGTTGAGTTGGACATTAGGGCAGCGATGTCCATTTGCTTGGATGCCTTCCCGCTTTTTGACATTTTGCCTCTATTGGGTGGGTCCAGTCGTGCTTTCTGTGGAGTATTCTTGGCTCTTCCCCGCAGATGAGGGGCTTAGGGGTTGGCACTTGTTTCCAGCCCCCCGGAGTTCAGATTCTGCCTCGTATTTTCAGATGGGGACGGGGGGTTGTGAGTGCGCCACCCTTGGTGGGCCGTTTGTTGGTTGCGGTGCTGGCTGAAGTAGGGTCCGGTGGGCACTTTGACAGGTGCAAGTTAGGAGTGATGAGACCTCTTGCAGGAGGGTGAGGGTTGAGGATGCCGATGGATCTGGGTGGGTGTCCTGATTGGGGCCCCTTGAGGATGGAGCCAGCAGCTGCTATCGGCAGGGGGAACCGGGAGCCAGGCAGGACTCAAATGCCCCCCCCCCCCCCAACAACCCCAACTCCTCACCTGCTTCAATTTGAAGTGCTGTGTCTTTGAGGGCTGGGCTGTAGGCCTGCTCCAGGGGTAACCACTCATGCAGGCCGGCAGGTCTGTTGCTGGGAGAGCCGGAGACCTGGGTGGCCCACCGGCGGGGGTTCGCTCCACTGGCTTGGTGGGTAGTGAGCTGTGTGCTGTCTGAGGCGGACCCTGGTTGGACCGGATCCCCTGTTGATGCGGCCGGACAGGCCCCTGCGGGTTGTCTCTGGCCCCGCCTTGGCTTCGGGACGCGCACGTAAATCAGGCGCAGCCCCCTGGCTGCCAGAGTCGTGGGGAGCCGCGGGTGATTGCGCTACAGGTCAGCGCAACTGGGGGGGGGGGGATCTGCGGGTGTTGGGCGGATGGCAGGGAGTGGGAGGCTCCAGCGTAGTGGGTTTGGCCCAGTAGAGTGCCTGGCTCAGTGTCTGCCCTAGGCCGGTAGGACTGGTGTTGCTGATGTTGCCAGAGGGGCTGGAGACCTGGATGGCCCGCCGGCGGGGGTTCGCTCCGCTGATTTGATGGGCAGATAGATGCTGCCTGCGGCTGGCCCAGCCAGATGATTACTATGTCCGTATTGGCAGATCTTCACCCCTGGGATGGACCTCTGGACCCCCGCTGATGCAGCCGGGCCTTATGGGTGGAGCGCAGTGCCCCGCTTCAAATTAGCACCAGCCTACCGGGGCTTTGGGTGGGCTGCAGCTGGTAGTGGATCGGCCCTGGGGAGATCCGGACGGGCACCCACTAGTTTTCTCCGCCTCTGCTTCGGGCTCAGCACAGGATTTGGCATTGCTGGGAGGGAAACATGCGGGTGCTGGGCGGATGGAGGGAAGTGGGAGGCTCCAGGGTAGCGAGTCTTGGCCGGCGGAGCTTCGTTGTGTGCTGGGACTCCTCCTGCATTAGCCACGGGGATCAGCTGGGAGGGATGCCGGAGCGAGGCGCTGTGGTCCCGGATGCAGGATCACTTGTCGGGGGTCTGATGTAGCCTGTGGCAGTGCGGGAGAGCGGGCTATAGTCGTTTGGCAGCTTTGGCAGCATTAACGTGCCTGCCCCTCCCACTCATGGAAGATCTTCAGGCCTTGGGGTCGCGGTGGCCATCTTTTCGCCGAGTGGGTCCCGGTGTGGAACGGTCTGCATCTGGTTGGAACGGCATCAGAGCTGGGACCCCGCTCGCGCGATAGCCATAGCAGGGTTTCCCCAGCAGATGCTTCAATTGCAGGCTCCAACGGGGTCTGGAAACGGCACTTTTGTTGTGCGCCGCATTGGGCCAGGCAGGAGCTCCTAGGAAGACATGCTGATTGCGGCAGCTCCGAGCCACGCCCCCGAATTTATTCCATTTTAAAAGCTGCACACATCACCTTAAAGAGAAGTGTGGTTAGGATACTTTGTATTTGTAAGTTAAGAACACAATTTGTCCAGGATAGGCTGGTGGCAGCAAATATTTTTCCTTGTGTACTTTTGCATTTTACAGCGTAATACCATAAAGAGTACCATATGCTCGTAAACGGCCGTGCCATGAGATTTTCGCCTGTCCTTTGGCCATTTTGTAATTTGGCCTTCTTTCTGCCCTTTTGAGTTCAGAATTGCAGTGTATGCAAAGCCCTTTCGTGGGCAAAGTGGCAGATGGGGCTGGGACATTCTAGTCCCAGTCCACATCCGAACTCCAGTGTCTGTTGCTGGGTAAAATGTTTGGCCAGAGGCTGTCCATGACTGTCCACTGGCTGCCCAGTTTGAATGGTGCAAATCCCATAAATTCAGAATGATCACGTTACAGCATGTGCTTGAGCGGCTGGAAAGAGGGGATTTCCCAGTATTGCTGGATTTGGAAGACGCATATTTTCACATTCCCATCCCTCAAAAACACTGAAAGTTCCTCTGGTTTGTCGTTCAAGGAAGGCAATACCAATTAAAGGCACTGCCCTTCAGCCTCAAATCAGCTTCAAGGGTCTTCAAGTGATTGGCTCCAGTGGCAGCTAGTATTGGCCTCAAGGGGATCTACATCTATCCGTACCTGGACGACTGGCTAATCCAGTCCCGCTCTCACAACTTGGCAGTACGGCATACAGTAGAAACTATGCAGATTCTAACCTCTCTGGGATTCACCATAAAATATCCTAAATCCTGCCTGGTTCCATCTCAGAATGCCCCTTTTCTGGGTTCCTGTCTAAACACAGTGACATGTCTGGCAACAGAGTAGGAAGGCAGGATAAAGGCCATCCTGGGGATGGTTCAGCGGCTGTCGTTGGACAGGATTGCTACAGTCTGGCCCATCAAGCCCCTCTTGGGGATGATGCCCTCTTGCATTCACCTGGTTCCTCATTGCAGGCTGCAGTTGATACTGCTTCAGGCATTCCTGGACATCTGATGGAAACCGGTCACTGGCTCATGGACCAACAAGATTGCTCCCAATCGGGCTGTCAGGCCCTGCTCTGATGGTCCTTTCGCCCTCATCTCTTGCAGGGTGATCCTTTTCAGATCCCTGCGTATCAGGAGACAGTCCCAACCGAAGCCTCTCTGGAAGATTGCGGCACCCACAAGGGCCAATCCTATGCCAGAGGCCTCTGGCTCCCAGGGGAAAAGGCATTGCCCATCAATGTCCCAGAACTACAGGCAGTTCTATCTGAGCTGTCTTTTCTGGCTCCGCTCCAGGGGAAGGTGGTACAAGTCATCACGGACACCACCACCATGGTTTACATCAGGAAGCAGGGTGGACGTGCTCCCGGTTCTCTCTGGAAGCGCTGAATCGGTGGCACTGGGCCATTGCTCAACTGATGCTTTTCATTGCATTTCACTTAGCGGGCATTCAAAACACCATTGCAGACTCATCAGCAGTGAGCTGCGGTCCTGCCACGTGTGGGAGCTCCAACAAGCGCTAGTGTCTCGTCTCTTTAATGTGCGGTAACCCTCAAGTCGACCTCTTTGCGACAGCGGGCAACACCAAGGGCCAAAAGTTTGCCAGAAGTTATCCTCAAATCCAGGAGTCTAGGACACGCTTTGCCATTCCCTTGGGTAGACCTCTTCCTGTAACGCTTTCCCACTGACTCCTCTGTTGCTACGAGTGGTCAACACACAGACTAGATCATTGGAAGATGATCCTCATTGTACCAGCAGGGCCCATGCAGATCTGGTACTCTGACCTTCTCTATTGGTCGGTGGTTCAGTCAGCAAACTGCCGCCTATTCCAGATCTACTCTCCAGAGAGGGAGGGTTGATCCTGCCCCACGACCCAGCGTCTGAGCCTGGCGGCCGGCCTGGCTCCTGCAGCCCTAGAATTCTGTCACTATTCAGTGCCTTTGGAATGCAAGGACATTCTAGCCAAGGCCAGGGCTTCATCTACTCTTACCTGCTAGAAGCACATGTGGAAGCACGTTAAAGTGTGGTGCTAGTCACAGAAGAATGCTCAGCTGCGCTTAACAGCGCTGCAGCTTCTTTCTTGCTCTCTGGCAAATTCTGGTCTTGCCCATCCATCAAGGTACACCTGGCTGCCATTTCCCTGTATACCCGTGCTCCGGGGCAAGCTGATCCATTGGTCCCACAGGCTCGTTAAGAAGTTCCTCAAGGGCCTCTTCAGAACATTCCTTCAGGTGAAGGCTTCTGCCCCTGTGTGGAAACTGAATGTGGTGTTGAAACTGATGGGGCGCCCGTTTTAAAGTATGCATAGGGCCTCCTTTAAGTCTGTCTTGGAAGACAGCCTTCCTGGTTGCTATCACCTCCGTCAGGCGAGTTGGGGAAATGCAGGCTCTCTTGCAAGCCTCCATATTTGCTGTTCACTCCGCTAAAGTGGTTCTACGAACTCCTTCCTTTATGCCAAAGGTCCCATTGGATTTTCACTTGAACGAGCCTGCGGTTCTACCAGTTTTCTTTGCAAACTCTTCTTCACAAGCCGAAAAAGATCTTTGATTTCACTGGACATTGCTCTTGCTTTGAAGTTCTATGTTGCACGCACAAAGGACATTTGAAATACTTATCAACTTTGTCTATTTAGGACAAGAGGGACATGGCAATGCCCTATCCAAAGTTCCATCTCCAGGTGGCTCACTGTTGTAATTATGCATTGCCATCAGCTGGCCGTTGCCAGGCCGGCTGAGAACTCATTCCTCCAGAGCCATTCAACAACGGCATTCAATGTCTAGGCTTGCAAGCCAATCTTATTGGCACTGTGAAAAGCATACCCGACTGATATTTTAGTCTTTAAGAGGAACACTGAGCACTTGCTAGAAAAATACCAATACTTCACTTTTAGAAACAGCTATCCAATTGTAGCTGTTACAAGCAACCATTTAAATCATTGTGAGAAGGAAAGTAAGTTGGAAACAGGAAAGCCGCCCATTTCAGTAGCAGTAAACACATGTAAGTAATTTAGATATAATACCTACAGAAGAACCAAAGACAAGGTCCCCAGCACTTAGTAAGTCCAGCTCCGATAGGGATAAGGCCTAGTGCCCAAAGTCACCAGCTCAATGAAACGCACTGCTCAGGTGAGTTTACTATTGGATTGTAATAATAGCAACCATGAAGACCACAGGCTGCTGATAAGTGTTCCAAATGGAAGTAATATTAAGAAATGTTTAACCAGACCACCACTGATCGTAGTTAGGCAAGTAGGAATAGGTAGTATCATTTACTGGTTACTCAGATTTCTCGAGGGACTACATCACAGGTTCCTGAATTTGCTTGGCCCACTTATGCCATGTGTTCAATCGAGCAAGGTAGAAGGGCCGTGGGGGCAGAGGTCAGCTTTGGTTTTGGGATTGGGTCTGGCTAGTACACAGTAGAGGCTCTGGTGATAGGTTTCTGAATACTGGACAAGGCCACCATTTAGGCACAAAGATGCAGGCCTCCACGGGAAAGCATACATCCAGGATACAAAGACTAGGTCTGGCAGGATTTACAACGATCAGGCAGCAACAAGCGATCTCCGTAGGACGAACCAAGAGCAGGCCCTGCACAGCTTCCCTTGGGTGTCGGAGACTGAAGCTGCAGGAGCAAACGTCATGCATGAGTAAGAGCCTCCCGAGTTCCAAGGATGCAATCGGAATGGCGATGGCTGCAGCAACGTAGCCCAGGAGAGAGCTTGACATTTCACACTCTCAAAGGTTTAGCAAGCTCAGATCCTTGAGCAGGGGTCAGGACAGGCTGTTCCCCACCAGCCCAGGAGTTGAAGCATCAATGTAGGCTTTCTTGCTATCAGGACATAGGAGCAGGACTTCAGCCCAGTCTCAGTGAAGGCGATCCAGGTCAGTTGCATCGGTCATCCACGGTCTTCAACCGGCTGCACTTCTTCGTAGGCATCTTGGCTCCTACAATGATTTGTTGAATGGCTGTAGAAGTTTAGGACCGTCTTAAATCCAGGATGGGTCTCCACCCTCTGGACTTCTTCAGAACCAGAAAGTATGTGGAGTACGTTCCAGAGTCGCATAGGGACCATTTCTATTACTCCTTTTCACAACTCGGCCTGCACTTGCTTGAGGAATTGGGCCCCATGTTGCTCCTGCCTTGAAATGGGGAAGTCCCGATTATTTGGTTTACAAAAATATCCAATCTGAAAATTACAAATTAGAAATTTTTGAAAAAGTAATCATCACGATCAACACCCCCACCCGCTATCCTCTCTCCTTCCACCTCCCTGAACCCCGATACTTGGGGGCACCTCCCCTATAGGTTTGTAAACTTCCTCTATATGCTTCCTGCATGGAGGATCAAGAGGGTTGACGGTAGGCTGGACTGGGAACTTGAGGTTCAGAAGAACCTTCCTTTAGACAGGTGAATGGACTGCTTCCTGAGCTGAAGGGTGCCCAAAGAAAAGGCAGTCTCCACGTCCACCTTCATTGCTAGGAGACTCTCGTTCACTGCCTTGCCGAAAAGGATGTCCCCGTCAAATGGCATGTCGACCACCTTAGCTTGCACCCATGGGCAGAAACTAGAGGCTTTAAGTCAGCTTTATCGAAGTAAAGCCACTCCATTACCCATTTGAAGGAATCCAAAGTCTGCGATGTCAAGGGCAACTGTGATAGCATGGTCAGAGGCCATCGCGCCTTCATGGAAGAAGGGCAAATCCTCTGCTTGTCATCCGGGAGGCAGTATAGTATGGGGTCCAGCTTGTACCAACACTCTGTCATAACGCTATAGAACGGCTAAGGTGTTGGTGGCTTCGATAGTGGACACTGCAGTGGTAAGGATGCGTTTAACCGCAGCATCTAGTTTATTTTCCGTACAAGACGAAAACTGGTTGCCGACCTTTCCCTAGCTGCAGCAGACATCAGGGAGTACGGTGTAGGATGGGACCTGAGGCACTTGTGTGCAGTATCTGCGACCCTGTATTTCTTCTCCAAACGCTCCTTCTTGGGAGGGGTGGAGGAGGGGTTTTTCATTACCACCAAGCAGTTCTCCCAGATGTCATCCAGCAGGGTAACAGCAGTTTTCCACGAGGACTCCCGATGTTGAAAGAGAAACCCTCTTTTTTCTCCCC
Organism: Ambystoma mexicanum; assembly: GCF_040938575.1. Taxonomy (NCBI): domain Eukaryota; kingdom Metazoa; phylum Chordata; class Amphibia; order Caudata; family Ambystomatidae; genus Ambystoma; species Ambystoma mexicanum. The sequence continues at coordinate 850,534,460 of NC_090939.1, forward strand.
AGGGATGAGGTTAAACAGCTTGGCAGCCCGAGACATGGCTGAAAAAGATCCAATCTCATCTGGAGTTGAGTCTCGGGCCGGCAACTCGGCGTCAGGCAGCCTGGCATCCGCAGGGACGTAGTCGTACTCAGTCTCATGAGTACCATCCGTATCTGGTCTGGTGTCAGTGCTGGTATCTGTGCCTGTAAGATCAGGATTCCCCCGGAACAGTGAGGGGGTGGGAGGTGGGGGGGGAAGAGAGAGCGAGAGAGCGAAAGAGAAAGAAAAAAAGAGAAAAAGAAAGAAAAAGAAAAAGAAAGAGAAAAAGAAAGAGAAAAAGAAAGAGAAAGAGAAAGAGAGAGAAAGAGAAAGAAAGAGAAAAAGGCCTTGGACCCACTGGAGTGCAGGAAACCATAAGTCAGAATATACATGGACATCGCTGGGAGCAGCAGGCACCAGTATTGGTACATAAGACCAACAGCTCATGGGACAAGGTGGCTGCGTATCCTGCAGAGTTTGTTGTGGAACAGGTCACCCTGGCCACCTTTCGAAAAAACACACTTGGAAGTTATCTGACAGAGTAGACGTATGAAGTGATGGAGCAGGGGGGCGACACCATGGGAGGCTGCCTAGGTGACCAGGCACAGGGTGGCGCCTGGGGAGAAAATCGTATGCAGGGAGAAAATGTTTGCCTATACCAGAACTCCTAGGGAAGGAGTCAATCACTGATGCTCTAGGTGAGGTCAGCGTGTGCAGCGCAGCCCAAGCCGTGTCTGACAGAGACCTTGGCGGCAGGGTCATCTTGGAAGCAGACGTCGGATGGGAGGCAGCACCACCTGCCTGGCAGATGATGTTGACAGGGTCTTCATAGCCAAAGTAGACGACGGGGTGGCTGTAGACAAAGTCGCCAACCACGACTTAGATGACGATAAGTAATCAATAGCGACAATTGTATTGTATTTTGTTATTTATATAATGCTCTTTGCCCACTTGTGTGGCCTCAATGTGCTTTTTCCTTGGTTGGAACGCCATTGGTGACCATAGTCTATGTGGTTAGAGATTCTAGGGGGGGTTAGATTAGATGCGTGTGTGCAGGTTTGCCATTCTAAGTCTTGGGTGGCTGGTAAGGCTCGACTAAGCAGCCCAGTAGAAGTCAGACACGTGGGTGGGTGCTCTGGAGGGTTAGAGATATATTGCTGTTGTCGAAGAGCATCTATGTGAGGCCAGCTATACCAGGCTCCTTTCGGGTGGTGGCCGCTGTATGCTAGTGGCAGAGCTGTTTGGGTACATCAGGAGTTCCAGTACGGACGGCTGTGTGTGAAACTAGGCCGGATGTGTGTAGACGTGTTCTATCGTGCTTGGATGTTTGGCCGTTCCTGCAGCCTGTGTCCACGCTAGTGGTGTGAGCTATATGTACCATAGGCTGCAAGATTGCTTATTTGTCCAGGTTTAGGGTTGAGAGTCCCATAGCGAAGGGCCTAGGTTTCATGCTGCAGCTGGTATCAGCATATAATAAACAGAGTCAAACCCAGGTGAGAGGATCCCGCACATCGGGAGAAGGCCCATGTTTCACAGTGCAAAAATGTACACCTTTGGCAAACCTAGTTCCCAGCCACTCCCAGAATTGAGGATTCTGTATCAGGGAGGTCTGGGTGTCACCTTGCAGCATGATTCGTCATAAAGCAAGCCAAAGTGGAGACTACACTTAAAATTGAGAGTCCTGTATGGTGGGCATGAGGCCCAGGTTTCGCAGTGCAGGAGGTCTCCACATACAATGAACAGATGGAGGGGGCCACCCCTAGATTTGTGTAGGTGGAAAGGGGCCTGGGCTTGGGAGGACGTAGGTTTCCGTCTATTGTAGAGTAAGAATCAATGCTGATAAAGGGAACGTCTCTGTGGTTGTAGTCGACAGACACCGCAGTCACGTTGCACACCAACAGAGTAGTCGGAGCGTGGGACGGCTGCCTTTCGGTATCTTCCCCTTGGAAGTGTCCTCAAAGGATCTCAACCTCTTGCCAGGCGGGAGGGAGGGGGGGGGGGGGGCGGGGAGGAGCTTGTTCTGGCAGAGGCATGACTGCACACAGACAGAGGAACTACCTTCAAGGATGCATGCCACCAACCTCCTACAACGATCTCTCCATGCCTCAGAAGTACTGGAAGGTCAAACATCCCTCTGCATCGTGATTCGGATGAATGCAGTAGATGCACTTCTGAAGGTTCGATATGTCCATCATACCTTATGCAGTAGGCCCAAGTCTGTAACGATGGCTCCACATGACTTATATACCACCCAGAACCACTAACCGCAATGCACCCCAGTAGCCACAAGTCACAACGTGACTGATGGAGAAATTATGAAAAGATTTTATACAAAAACAGGCAAATTTGAGTCAAGATCTTGAAGAGTGAAACTTGAGAACTCCAGACACAAAAACGTGTGGTAAAAATCTTAAGATCGCCACCAGGGGTGGAGCTAAGGAGGCCAGATGTCTTTAGTTGGGGCAGAATGACCCAAAGTGACAGCAATAGACTATACAAGCAGCATTCAGTTTTAGTTTAACGCGTAACTGCTTTTTTTGTTACTGAGGATTCCTATCCTGACAACTGAGAATATTTATGAGCATGTGAATCCATGTAAGACCCCATGCTGGAGAACTAAACAGTAGTGTTTAGTTAAAGTATGCATAGCAGTCAATGTTGCAGGCTTACATAATGTGTCTAAGGAATACATAATGTGCACAGAGAACGTTTGTTAGAAACTTGAGTGTGCCCCAGTAAGGGGGGGCAGTTGTGTGCTAATTTGTAGCATTCTTGAATGCAATGTACAATTCATTGTGAAGGCTTCATTTGCCAACAGAATTCCCCTCTTTACCCTGGGCCAAAGACGCCCAAAAGCTGGCTTGTTTTGCACAATTGCTTTGCATTGTCCACGTATAACTAATCATCCTATGAACATTTCGGATTGCAACTTGAGGAAGCCTTCCTCACCCCGGCGTGCGCAGGAGCAGCGTACCACCCGTCATTATGTATAGGTAAGCTCACAGGCATTTGCATGCCCTCCCCCCCCTCCCCCCACCCGATACCCTTGCCATCCATTGGGTCCAACTTTCAAGAAACGCATGGTATGCGTTTGATTATTTTTCTGGATACCTCTGAACTACCTCTGCTAATTCTGAAACTGTTCCTGGAAGCCACGTGCACCTTCAGCCGTTTTACCTGCATGACATACTAAGATGGCCGCTGCAAAAGTTGTGGTATGATCACATTGTCCACGAGACTCCGCAAGCGGAATGGACAGTGAAAACTCCTTTAACCAATCTGCATTGCCGGCAGGCGAAAGACGGCACTCCTCAAGGCCCGTTCACAAAGGCTCCTGTCGGAGCTGGGAGAAACCAAGCGACCCCGCTTCTGTAGCCTGAAACCTGGAGATACGCCGGGAATACCATGGGGTAAGCGCCTATACTGCCCTAGCCTACAGTTAAGGTGTTGCAAATCTCAATGCTCACTACTCCTCCTCCACATAGTATACTACTGACAACGTTAATCTGCCATTCAGTCACCCCTGAGTGCAACATTATCCTCTACCATTACGTGGAAAGTGTGGAGCGCCTACGCCACCAATAACCCTACCAGTGTTACCCCGATCTGAAATATTTGTTTGTTAACCCAATGTTGAGTGCTGCTGTTGCATCTAGACCATTTTTTATGCTAAAACGCAGCTCGCCAGTGTTCAAAATACTGCCCTTGCCATATCTTGTGCTTAGAACTCTGCCTGGACTAGATTTGCTTGTGAACCAAAGTCGAGTGATGGTGCCTTTGGACCATTTTTTTTAATGCTAAAATACGGCTTGCAGGTGTTTAAAATACTGCCCTTGCTATACCTACTGCCAACACCGACTCAAATCATGGTATTGATAACTGGATCTACCTAGTGCATTCGAAACTGCCATACACGTATGCGCGGTACACTGTCTATACATGCCCATTTCTAGAGCTGTGGACAACATGCACCAATCCGCTTGAATTCATACATAAGCATCTGCCTATGTTATGCAAGACTCTAGTGTAAGAAATGTTGCTCCTATGCCCAACCTAAGCCAGCTAAAGCACGATTTTGACGTCGGGCCACATTAGCATCTTCACGCTAAAAAAGAACGTTAGCCAAGCTAACCAACATGTCTGCCTCTCTCGCCAAACACTGCAATCACCCAAGTTACACAACTACCCAGACTGGGGTCAGATTTGTACGATCCATCTCCATGCCTCATCGCCTTCCTGACTCTAGCACTATCCAGCAGACCCACTTCCTCCCACCAGTCCACAACCGCCATCTCAATCCACCTCAGTCTAGCAATAGCTAGATCAACCATCTAGACAAGTGGAGAACTGCAGCCCCGTCAACGATCCCCAACTACAGTCGCCCATGCCAACTCACCCCGAGAAAGCAGAAGCTAGCATCTAGAACTTATCTCGAGAGGCATTATCATCACCACTGCCCCTGCCATCCCAAGAAGGAACGCGCTCCTATCACTCAGAACAGCCTGCGCCCGTGTCACCACGATAAAACACTCCCACCACCAATACTAAGGATAAATCCTATCTACCGTCCAGTAATACTAGCCCCATCACTAAACTAAACATATCCACCGGCCCAATGGCTCCAAGTCCAATACCCATTGACACTATCCACAACAGGAATAGCAAATCGAACCAAGAAATCCAGGGCTCCCTCATTAAGGCTAGGTCCCTACTGGCCCATGCCATAGATATTGCAGACATACTCAATCTTGACTTAAAATAGCCATTACAAAATCATGCCTCCACACGGCAGCGGGCCCGGCCCTTGCCTTAGCCATGCCAGACAACTATGCAATCTGTAGGATGGACAGACCCTTTGCCAAAGGGGGAGGTGTAGCTATCATAGCAAAAAACACCCTCAACATGAGAGAAATACCAAATACTTCTCTCCCCTCAGGGGAATTACTTTCAGTAAAAATGACTGTCTCCTACCGCCACCTTGAACAGTCACACAATCTACAGACACCCGGGGCCTGTACTCTCTTTCGAGAACGATGTAGCCCAAGTCCTCTCTACTAACACCAAGCCTAACTCCCAGACCATCATACTGGGTGACTTCAATCTAGGTTTTAACAACACACTAGACAAAAATGCACTATCCTTTGCCAATACCATCTCAGCACTTGGCTTCATGCACCGAATCCAGAATCCCACACATGCTAAAGGCCACACCCTCAACTGGCTTGCGGATCTTAACTGCAAGTCTGCCATTACTTCGAACTCTAGCTGTCCATTGTCCGACAACCATCTCATAACATTTAACATTATTACCAAGCTTGGCCCCAACAACCTCCCACAGCTGGCCCCAGCCGCCCCTTCAAGAAACTAACGTAATATCACAGCTAACAATTTATTACCCCTATTGCAACAGATTCTAGCACCCCAAAACACAGGAAATAATGACCCTATTATCATGGCAAAATAGTACAATGAAACTGTACTCGCAGCCATAGACAAATTAGCACCTCTTTCCATACACAAAGCTAAACAATTAACACACCTAAATGCATGGTTCACGCCCTCCTTAAAAGCCCTAAGAAACTAAGAGAAAAGCTGAATCTAACTGGAAAGAATTTCCTAATGAACCAACTAAAGTAAAATTCACCAAAGCGCCCACAAGTCCATCAAGAGGTCCTTCTGACAAAGAGTACTTTATACAACAAAAGAATTACCAAGGCCAATTCAAAAACAAAGGAACTCTTTGCCATCCTCGGAACTATAATCCCTGGTACTCCTAGTAGAAGGTTGCAACAAGGATGCAAACGAAGCTCGAACATCCAGAATGCTCTGACAAAATCACACTACTTCAGTCAATAATTGAAGCTAAAAAAAAACTGTAGTCCAAACCACTGTACCTTCCAGTAAGCACCCGACCACCTGAAGTCCTCAAAATTATCACCAGCCTTAAACCTTTAAGGTGGCAAGGCGACCCATGCCCTGCAACAGTCATCAAATACTGTGCTCCTCAACTCACCCCTTTCATCACGAGCCTCATCAATGCCTTGTTTAAAAACTGTCCCAACCGATCTCAAAAATGTTTGGGTGCTACCATTACTAAAAAAAAAGAAAAATCTACACTTGACCCAAACAAACCAACTATTGCCCAATCACAACAGTGCCCTTCCTATTGAAAATATTAGACAGGGTGGCGTACCTACAAATGCAAAACTACTTGGAAGCCAAGAACCTCCTCGAGCTATGACAGTCTGGCTTTCGCCCGAGACACGGGACAAAAACTGCCCTCTTGGATTTAAAAATCCAAATGGATGAACTAAAAGACAAAGCGCAATTAGCCTTACTACTCCTCCTCGTCCTCTGCTGCATTTGATCTTTTTTACCACAATATCCTTTGCAAAGACTTGGCCCTCAACGCCACTCAATGGATAAAATCATTCCTAACAGACAGAACAACAAGAGTCTTCTCACTTAAGGCTGAAGCACTACCTACCCGCGGTCACATGCAGAGTACCGCAAGGTTCATGCGTCTCTCTAACATTAGATCACATTTTTACGAAACCGCTATTTAACCGCGTTGACGATTTGGGTGTCACCTACACCAACTATGCAGACACTCAAATCCTCATACCCATCACTGGCAACCAAGCCAGTGACACAGCCACCCCTCAATGCTATTTATCTATCCAAGCCTAGTTGGCTCACTACGGTCTGTGCCTGAACGACGAAAAGGATCACAATTCCGGCTCTCCAAACTAAACTATGCCTCTAAATCCTTCAACATCGACGGTAACACTAAAAGTTTTCAAAGAAGTAAAAACCCTCGGTTTTTACCTGCACTCATCGCTAACACTATAGAGACAAGTGAATGCCACTGCAGCAGCAACAGGATACACTTGCAAACTCAATGTCTGCTGACTATTCTAGTCATCCGACAGTTGCATTACTCTGGCCAGAGCCCTCATTCTGACTAGATTGGACTATTGCAACGCCCTCTATGCCGGCATTAAGATACACAACATCAGAAAACTACAGGTACTTCAAAACAATGCTTTAAGAGCCGCACTTAACATTCCTAGAACCACACACATCTCCACAACCAGACAGAATGCCCACTGGCTTTCGTTACAACAACGGATCATGTTCAAAACACTCACCCTGACCCAAATGCCTACACCGGCCGTCCCCTACATACATGTCAGACAAAATATCCAGATCCCAATCTAACAGGTCCACAAGACCAGCTGACATGCACCTACTCGCAAAGCCGAGATTCAATCTCCAGAAAGCAGGAGGCCGCAGCTTCCCCATAATAGCCAGCAAACAGTGGAACATTCTGCCAGCCACACTGAGGGCAGAAGACTCCTCCTGGATTTTCTGTAAACAATTGAAACCTCACCTCTTCCACAGGGCCGCAGCAATTAATCCATCAACCCATGACTTTGCAAATAATTGCACTGTCATAAATCCATATGGGACGCTCCTATGTAACTGTTAGGCAAAGTTTGAGTACAGTACACTCTGGGAACACTAAAAACAACTATGAGTATAGGCAACCCAACCTCTGGTATAAGCTTCTACTACACAGTTTTGGTAGCCTGTTGAGCAGCCAGGATTATCTCAAGAGGGGAAATGTGAGCTGTAGGTGTGTTACACAAAGATTCACAGTTACCGGTATTCAAATAAACATACACTCAAGGTTTCTTGTAAAAACGATCAGTGAGTTATAAAGCCTTCTTCAGAAGGGAGCACTAGAATAGTAACAAATATACTTCAATAATGTACACTTGAGTTTCTGAATCAGACAAGGCCCTTTTGGGATGGCCCACAGAAACAACCTACACCCACAGGTGACTTCAGTAACAACGGTGCTGGGACATTAATACCTTACTGTTGGCATTCAGAATACGCTTTAAAAGTTGGTAAAAGGCAAGGGTTATTAGAACACAAGAAATTACAAATATTCATAAGCAGGGCAAATACTTACAGATCGCACTTATAAGAGTCATTCAATTCAAATAGGCTAAGCCAAAGTCAATGAGCAAAAGCATTTGTATAGGATGCAGCAATTCAGGTAAGTAAATGGAAAAGTCTTGGCACAAGCTCTTAGGAGACTTTGATGAAAAGAAGAATCAAATGTAGGGCCACAAGCTGATAAGACTTGTGAGTTGTGGAAGTTGCAAGCACTTCCACAGTAAGAGGCAAGTTCTTAGACTTGTTTTACAGTTCCTTGGTAAAGAAGAAAAGATCAGTCGTGGGGACAAGAGGGAGGACGTCGGGGGGGACTCCTGCACACTGGGACTGTCAAAACTGGCAACCAGCAAACTTCACTTTCAGTGGCCGTTTCGCGTTTCAGCTGTACAGCAAATATAAAAAAGTGTGGTTCCTGGCTGTCAAGGTGGACTGTCCTTACTTCTGAGGTACCGCACCCTGCTGAGGGGGCTCAGACTTGGTCAGTCCTGCTTTGGAGTCCGGAGGATCTTCCAAAAGCTTTAGGCCAGCTTAAAAGTAACGCACACAATCTGGTGTCACTCTCCCTGGCTATACGGTTCCTGCAGCAACTCTGAGGAAATTCAGCCAGCTTCGAGATGGGAGTCCAGGTTGAGTTAATTGGTCCCACCAACTCAAAAGGGAGAAGTCGTCCTTGCAGGGGCTTCTCTGTCGATTCGAACTTGGCAAGTAGTCGCTGCAGCAGGGTTTCACTGGGCAAACCAACGGTCCAGGAGTTGCAGTAGTCATCAAGCTCTTCTTCAGTTCCTTCATCCAGTGGTCTACTCTGCCTTCCAAGCCAAAGACTTGGCTTTTATTCAGTTCTCTCCCATTCATTCCAGCTTAGCTGTCACTCACCCAACAGGGTGGCCGTCCTTGCCGGACAGTCAGCCAGCCAGCCAGCCAATCAACAGAGTGCATTTGGGTCTCCTAGGAGACTAAGTACACAGTTTCGGGCACCTCCCTCACTTCCTGCCTCTCAGAAACCCAGCCAAAGGCGAAATGAACAAAGAGTCCAAACCTGGTTTGGTGCGCAGACAAACTCTCTAGAAGGCCCTTCCCACAAAGACCTGGCGAAAAAAGAAGACCGGGCACCATTTTAGTATATATGGCTGTATGCCATTTTGAAAAAGATGGCTCACACTGTTACTTTACCGGAGCCACGAAACCATTCACGGTAAATGTAAACCAAGGTAGTTCAAAACAAATCCACTGCCACCAGCCAGTCAATTGAGGAAAGGGTAACAAAAAATGTTAAATGAGCATTTAGGCACAGGGGATATACCAAGTAACCCCTCCAGCACTCTATTGTAAGACAGGTGGTGCTGGGTCTAGCAAATACAATGCTAAGTAAAGTCAATTTCACTTTACTGCTCTGGGAAACAGTTGATCCCAGAGAAGGCTCTGTGCCACTGCACTGAAGGTGCTTTGGGACACAATTGGAAAAGATGATGCCTACGGAGTTGGTTAGACTCCGTAACCAAAAGAAAAACAGTGTATAAAATCACGTTACAATACGAGCGTGGGAAAAAGGGTCTCACTCTCTCCAGGTAAAAAATGAAAGTTCTCAAAATCCAGCAAAGTTGCTGGGGATCTCCAAGGTGGAGGAAATTAGCACATTGAGAATTCTCCCTAACAGTGACTATGTAAAGTACTGTATTACCACGTAAAAAAACAACTATTAAGAGTCTGAATTTGTACATACGTAACCACGCAGACAATTGTATCTCTTCACATGTAAGAAAAGCACCCAGATGCCCACGGGCTAGGCGCGCTATATAAATAACAAAATAAAACAAACATCGAGTGTACATAAGGTTTCCTCTGCAGGGACCGGAATGTAGCGGACAAATCAACAGCTTGTAAAAAAAGTTTTGTGAAAAACAAGGATGTGTTCTCTCACAGTAAATTGTATTGGTACACAGGTGACAGATGCTCAAAAGCCACTTTGCCCCCGAGATGCTCGATTTAACATTTGTAGCTATGTTAAAATGGTGGTCCTATCAACTTAGATAATGCGGTTTGTTACATATGTTCATCTTGATAAATCTTCGTGACCTGTGTCAAACTACAACTTTTAGCTTCGACTTGGTAATTATTTGACCATGTGCATAGGAGGGTAGTAATCTTTTTCCCCTCTCACCTAGTCTTTTACTCTTTTTATGGGTGACCATTTTATGTCTCTCCATAGTGTTATTGGAGTTCTAATATCCTATAACTTTGGACTGACTAATTTACTAGGGTAACATGCAGCATTTTAAATAAAGTGGCTTGCTTTTAATTCTCTTATTATTTCTTGGGTGAACTACTGTTCCCAAGAGGTAAAGTGGAATTCACATCCCGTTTACATTGACTTTAGTGAGACCGCATACCCCACCTTATGAAGAGTGCTGGGGGCGGGGGATACAATGTATCCCCTTTCTTACTTACCTGGCAGCATTTTTGTCACAACTGCAAGTTTACTAGAATGGCTGGTGGCAGTGGTTTTACCGTTCTGACTTAAACTCTATTAATAGTAGGATATCAAATCAGCCTGACATTAATATATCACTGTTGCATTTAGAATCATATAGTAATAAGTCAAAGGAAAGTTATTTAGAACATACAAGAGACCACAAATATTCGTAAGCAGGCTAATACTTTCAGATCCCCCAATAAGAGTCATTCAAGGAAAGAGGCTAAGCCAAAGTCAATAGGCAAATGTCTATAAGAGTTGAAGTACTTCTTTGTAGTTAAGTAGAAAGTCTTTGCACAGTGTTTTAGAAGACTTTGAAGAAAAGAAGAATCAAATGTAGGGCCACAAGCTGATTAGACTTGAGTAGTGGAAGATGCAAGCAACTCTACAGTAATAGGTAAATTCTCTCAGACTTTACAGTACCTTCACAACGAAGAAAGGTGCAGCATATGGCTTCTGTTCCTGTGCACCTCTCACTGTTCCTGGGCCTCAGTCGTGAGGACAAGAGGGAGGACTTCTGCGGACTCCTGCACTACAATGGTAAGATCACTGCTCGCAACCAGCAATGAACTAGTTACTTACCAACTGGTAACGTTCTTTCGACTGGATGTTCCTCCAACGTATTCCACATCTTTGATATATCCCACAGCTGTGCTGCTTTGGACATTTTTTCGGCAAAGGGCGTCCTGCGTCGAGTCGATGTCCCTCAAAGGCCTTTGTCGAGGGTGACGTCACCAGATGTTATAAAAGGGACGCACTGCGCAAGTAGCCTCAGTTTATGTTTTTTCCTCCATAACGTGCAACATGCTCTTCCACTGACTGCTTGACTGCACCTAGCCTTGCGGGAACACAAGCTGCAATAACATACGAACTTCTTGATAGGTAGGCTGAGTGGGCGATGTGGAATACGTTGGAGGAACATCCAGTCGAAAGAACGTTATCAGTTGGTAACTAACTAGTTCTTCGATTGGATTGTGTCCTCCAACGTATTCCACATCTTTGACAGACTCCCAAAGCATCATCAGTGAATGGAGAAGGAAAAATAATTTAGAATTATTTTATTTATATAACGCGCAAGCAGCCCAAGGGCATCAAGGCGCTGTTACTTGCAAGAGCTTAGTTACAAGGGCACAGGAATAGTAGCATTCAGTGGCACATTATGAATACTACAAGGCATAGTACCGATATTCTGACGGTACAATTAGTCATTACATGACAGCTTATGCAGTGGGACATACGATAGGTATTCAACTGATGGGACGCATCTTATGTGAAGAGGATGGTTTTCATGGTTTTGCGGAAGGCACACAGGGAGGCCTCACCTCGGATTGTGGGAGGTAGGACGTTCCAGTGAGTGGGTGCGAGATATGGGAAGCAGGATCCGCCCACTCTGGCTTTTTTTTACTAGTGGCACAGAGAGTATGTTGGAATATGGTGATCTGGTTGGCCTAGGAGGAGACTGGATGGATACTTTGAGAGGTAAGCAGGGGCAGTGAGGTGAATGCACTTGTAGGTCAGTGTCAGAGCTTTGAAGACCATCCTTTCCTTTATTGTGAGCCAGTGGGCTAGTTTTCTGGCCTCCGAAATGTGTTCTCTTTTGGCAATGCCTTGGGCTGCCCGGAGAACACTATTCTGTATGACTTGTAGCCTCTCTAGGGTTTTGTTGGAGGTGCCTAGAAAGAGTACATTGCAATAGTGAAGCCTAGATCCAGTGATGGCTCTGGCTATGTTTGCGCAGTTCTCTTTGGAGAGAACAAGTTACTTCTTACCTTGTAACGTTCTTTCGACGGGATGTTCCTCCGACGTATTCCTCATCTTAGATATCTCCTTCCAGCTCTGCTGGCCTCGGAAAAATTTTTTCTCTAGAGGGCGCTGCGCGTCGACGTCCCTCGAGTCGATGTCCCTCGACAGCCGCCGTATCGACGCTCGACGTCATCCTGCCTATAAAGGCTGCGCGCAGCGTCCGTTGCTCAGTTCCGTTTTGTAGCTCACAGTATTACTGTCTGGACTAGACTAATCACCCTGAAGGAGCGTAAGCTGCAACAACAAGGGAAGTAGAACTGCGGGGATGGATGGGAGGTTCGATGAGGAATACGTCGGAGGAACATCCCGTCGAAAGAACGTTACAAGGTAAGAAGTAACTTGTTCTTCGAAGGGATTGTGTCCTCCGACGTATTCCTCATCTTAGATAGGCTCCCATAGCAGTATTCTATATTCGGAGGAGGGAGTACTGACTTCACGCGGTCTTCTATTGATGAATAGAATGTAGTACAGCCCTTCCAAACCTAGTCTCTTGACTGGAGGAGGAATCCAAATTGTAAAAACGTGTAAAGGTATGGACAGACGACCATGTAGCGGCCGCACAGATGTCTTTAACCGGCACGCCTCTTTTGAGGGCCGATGAAGCTGCAATACCTCTGGTCGAATGAGCCCTAAGGTTTTGAGGGGGCTCTTTCCCTGCCAGTTTATAACATTCCAGAATGGCTGGAATGATCCATCTGGAAATGGTCTGCTTAGTTATTGGTAACCCCAGCTTGTGATCTGTGTAACCTACAAACAGCTGGTCTGCCTGTCTTATCCTGGCTAGTCTACTAATGTAAAAACTTAAAGCCCTCCTAGGGTCTAGTCTGTGTAACCTCTCTTCCTCTTTCCCCGGGTGAGGAGGAGGATAGAAAGATGGTAGGGTAATCTTCTGAGTGATATGGAATTCAGAAACCACCTTTGGGAGGAAATTAGGCTTCACTTGCAGGACAACTTTGTCTTTGTGAAAGATTGTATGAGGGGGTTTACAAGAAAGAGCTTGTAATTCGCTCACCCTTCTAGCAGATGTAAGTGCTATTAATAAAACAGTTTTAAGGGTAAGGAATCTTAACGAACAAGAATGGAGAGGTTCGAAAGGTGTACCCATCAGGAAAGTTAGTACTAAGTTTAAATCCCATAGGGGAACTTGGAAAGGTCTTGGGGGATAAACATTTGTTAACCCCTTTTGAAACTGTATTACCAAGGGTAATTTGAAATAGGATGGTTCTTCCGCAGTACGCTTAAAGATGGATAGCGCTGCGAGATAGCCCTTAATGGTGCCAACTTGAAGGCCTGAATTTGCCAAATATAGTAGGAAGGACAAAACCATTGGTGTACCACATGAAAATGGGTCGATATTCTATTCTCTACACCAGCTGCAAAATCTGTTCCAACGGCAGCGGTATAAAGACTTTGTTGCTTGCCTCCTTGCCGAAAGCAACACCTCCATAACATCATCAGGGGGGTCCCAATCCTTGTACCTCAGCCGTTCAGAAGCCAAGCGTGAAGGTTGAGGGTTTTGATGTCTGGATGGAGAACCTGACCTCCCTTCTGTGAGAGTAGGTTCTCTCTGAGTGGAAGTCGAATTGGAGGGCAGATGGACAAGTCTAGAAGGTCCGGGTACCACGTTCTCCTGGCCCAATCCGGGGCAATTAGGATCATGGTTCGACGGAATCTTCTCAACCTCCTGATCATTTGAGGAATGACAGGGACCGGTGGGAACGCGTACAAAAGCGGAAACTCCCAGTCCACTATGAACGCGTCTCCCAGAGCTCCACTCGGAGGAAATTCCCTTGAGCAGAACAGGTCGCATTTCCTGTTTAGGCTGGTGGTGAACAGATCTACCTGAGGGGTTCCCCAAAGGGCGAAGATCTCTTGAAGGACTTCCTGAGCTAGCTCCCACTCGTGGGAGACTGTTCTGCCTGCTCAGAGCGTCCGCTGTCAAGTTCTTCTCTCCGGCTAGGTGAACTGCCGATAGAGAGATTCCTTCTTGGATTGCCCAAAACCAGAGCTGCATCGCCTCTCTGCACAGGGGTAGTGATCCTACGCCTCCTCTTTTGTTGAGGTAATGCATGGCCACCGTGTTGTCCGTCATTATCAGGACGTTCTTCCCTTGTACAGCTGGCAGGAAAGCCTTCAACGCAAGTCTGATGGCTCTCAGCTCTAACAGGTTGATGTGTAGTCTGGACTCCGATGGAGACCAACGACCGCTGATGGTCAAATCGTTGGCGTGGACTCCCCACCCCGTGAGTGAGGCATCCGTGACTACTGTTATCTCCGGCCAGGGTTGCCAAAACTGTTCTCCTTTCAGAATGTTCTCCTGACAGGCCCACCACTGAAGGTCTCGAGCTACTCTGTCGGGAACCTGAAGAAGATCTGTCATTCTCCCTGAGAATTGTGACCACTGAGTCCTCAGTGCCCACTGGAGGGATCTCATTCTCAGGCGAGCCTCTGGCACAAGGAAAATGCAGGATGCCATGAGGCCTAGCAACCTCAAAAAGTCGAAGGCTGGGAGACGTTGGGCATGCTGGAACTTGGTAACCATCTGTAGAATATCTTGAGCCCTCACCTCTGGTGGCGAGGCTTTTCCCAGGGAAGTATCCAGGATCGCTCCTATGAACTGGAGTCTCTGCGATGGTATCATTTGTGACTTCTTTAAATTGAGGGAGAAGCCCAGTCTGTGAAGGAAGTGGCACATGTGATTTAGCTGGATCTGAGCTTGCTCCGGAGAAACAGCCCTGATCAGCCAATCGTCCAGGTAAGGGTAGACGTGAATCCCTTCCGTCCTTAGACTTGCAGCCACTACCGACATTAACTTGGTGAAGACCCTCGGGGCGGAGGTCAGCCCAAATGGCAGCACTCGAAATTGATAGTGAGAGTTGCCAATTGCGAACCTCAGGTATTTCCTGTGTTTGAGATGGATAGGCACATGGAAATAAGCGTCCTGAAGGTCCAGAGATACCAACCAGTCCTGAAACTGAAGGGCCTGGAGGATCTGAGAAAGAGTGACCATCTTGAATTTGTCTTTTCTGAGGAATTTGTTCAATTCTCGCAAGTCCAAGATGGGTCTCAGTCCTCCGTCTTTCTTCGGAATGAGAAAGTAAGGGGAGTACCAGCCCTTGTTCCTCTCCGCTACAGGTACCGGTTCTATGGCACCTTTCTCTAGCAGGTCCAAAATTTCCTGCAAGAGGAGCGGATCTGGAGCTTTCTGAGAGCTGATCCCCGGTGGATGACTGAGGTATACGTAGGAAAGGCAGGCAGTAACCTTGGGTGACTGTTTCCAATGCCCAAGCATCTGACGTGATAGCCTGCCATACCGCCAGATGTTGAGTCAACCTGCCTCCTACAGGTGTCCTGTGAGGGGAGTCCTCAGAGTGGTTTTGGGGCGGCTGATGCAGATGCCGATGGTAAAGAGGCACCTGCTGTTGCTGCGGCTTTAGAATATCTACCCCGTCCACCTCGGGTAGTTCTTCTTTGACCCCTTTGAGCCGGTCGTCCTCTACCTCTTCCGAATGCGGAGTAGAAGCGAAAGGACTTGCCCCTCGCAGAGGTTCCTGTGGGACGAAAAGGAGTCTGACGGATTGCAGCTCCTAGGGATTTTGCTGCAGCTTTTGAAGTTTGCAGTCTCTCTAAACTGTCATCCGCCTTTTTCCCGAACAAAGAAGAGCCATCGAATGGCATGTTCAAGAGTCTGGCTTGCACATCTGGGGCAAAACCCGACCTTCTCAACCAAGCAAATCTCCTGGTTGAAGTACTTGCCGCCATTGCTCTGCTGATACTGTCAGCCGAGTCAATGCCCGTCTGGAGGGATTCGCACATAGCGTCTTTACCGTCCTGTATAATATTCAGGAACGCATCCCTTTCTTCTCCCTCCGGGATGCAGTCAGCCGCTGTAGAAGCACACTCCCAAAGTGTATGGCTGAACCTAGCAAGGGTGCAAGTAGCATTAACAGATTTTAACGCCATGCTACATGCTGAAAAGACTTTCTTTGCCATAGCATCATATTTTTTATCGTCCCTGTCCTGTGGGACTGTAGGGTAAGCCGTCTTGACATCGGTAGAGGATGCTGCTTGTACCACCAGACTTTCTGGGGATGGGTGTTTAGACAAAAACTCTGGGTCTGTGGAAGATACCCTGTACTTTGTAGACAGTTTTTTATTTACTGCAGGTATTACATCTGGGGTTTCCCAGTTTGTCATGATCTTTCTCTGAAGAGCTTTATGAAAAGGCACCACAGGATCCTCTTGTGGGCCTTTGTCAAGAATATCCGTGAGGTCATCTTGTTGGAAAGATTGTGAAGGTGCAGACCACCCCATGAACTCTGTAATTCTGGCCATTAAGGCTCTGTAGGGGGTTTCAGCATGCTCCCCCGGGTCTGGCTTAGCAAACTCCACCTCAGGGGAAGTGTCTAACCCACTTGCCTCATGTTAAGAATCATGAAGATCCTTTAATCTGTGCTCTTCAGAGGAAAATTCCTCTCTGACTGGGGTTACAGGTCCCTGTAACTCTTGTTCAGACAATTCACCCTCTTCTAAAATTGAGGATATAGTTCTCAGTTGTTCTGAGCTCATAAAGGGAGTAAATCCCATTTCCAAGGCAGAGGGTGCCGAACTTGTCATTATTGGCCTCGAAAGCGTCGATGTCGTCGACGTCGAGGGCTTAGAGCGTGGCGTCGAAAACAGAGGTGGAGGCCTCGAGGACCTCGACAGAATTGGAATTCTACTCGACAATATCGACGTCGAGGGCCTGGGGATAGTCACTGGATGTGTGGTAACCGTGACTTTTCTTGGCGTCGACGCCGGTGTCGAGGCCGGCGTCGAGTCGACAGACCCGTGTGTCGAAGGTCCCCTCGACAACGGCGTCGAAGACGTCGACGGGACCTTCGTCGACGGAACCTTCGAGGAAGGTTTGGAGGTCATAGTCCTGCTCGAGGGTTCGAAACGCGCTCGAGAGGTTTCTTTCGCCGGGTACTGCGACTCGCGGCGTTTTTGACCTTCGGGTCTTTCGACCAGAGCATCGCTCTCGGCAGTCTTCGAGGGGGTCGAGGCCGCTTTCTCGAAGACGCTCATCATATTCTTTCGGAATTCCTCCCATTCAGCCCGGGAACTATGTTTCGTGGGGCAAGGGATTCTTTTTGGCGAAACAGAGGAAGAGGAAGACGGAGAAGGGGATCTTCGACGTCTCCTCTTCGAGTGCTTCGATCTCGAGGAGTGATGAGACCCACTCCGAGACCTGGAGCGCGAATGGTGACGAGGAGACGAATGTCTCGACTTCGTCGACGAAGAAGAAGCTTTAAAAGTCTTACCTTTCTCCAGCTTCCCCCTACGCTCCTTCAGGGCCTTAGCCGTCATGGACATACAGTCCTCGCATTCCGAACAATGGTGTTCAGCTCCCAAGCACCACAGACAAATTCTGTGAGGATCGGTCAACGACATCTTTTTCCCACAATCTCGGCATTTTTTGAAGCCGGATCGAGGAGTTGTCGGTTCCGACGAGGAAGCCATCGAGTACGGGTCGAATAACTCGAGGTAAATAGGATTATTCTGACTAAGAACTGAGCAACGGTATTCCGAGGCACCGAGTAAGCGCAGAAAAACGGAACTGAGCAACGGACGCTGCGCGCGGCCTTTATAGGCAGGATGACGTCCAGCGTCGATACGGCGGCTGTCGAGGGACATCGACTCGAGGGACGTCGACACGCAGCGCCCTCTAGAGAAAAAAATTTCCGAGGCCAGCAGAGCTGGAAGGAGATATCTAAGATGAGGAATATGTCGGAGGACACAATCCCTTCGAAAGGGCCTGACTGCGTTGATTAGTTTAGCATGATATGCAGCTGCGGAGGCTATAGCGTTGACTTGTCTATCCATGGATAGGTTGGAATCCAAGTAGACTCCAAGAGTTTTGACTGATTCTAAGACGGGTATTTTGATGGAGTCTATGGTGAAATGACTGAACACCCAATCAGATGTCATAATAAAGCACTGCTTTACCAAAGGCCATATCCTGGCCATCGAGTGTATCCAGGGATTAATGCTTGACAAAAGGTGTGGATGGAAGACCACGTTGCTGCGTCACAAATATTCTTAACAGGAACTCCCCTCCCCCCCGCTGCAGGGCGTTTGATGTAGCCACGCCCCTAGTGGAGTGGGCTCTCAACCCCTCCGCAGGGTCCTTTCCCACCAATCTAACATTCAGTAATGGGGAGGATAATCCACCTGGACAAGGTTTG
The DNA here is from genome assembly GCF_040938575.1 of Ambystoma mexicanum. Lineage (NCBI taxonomy): Eukaryota > Metazoa > Chordata > Amphibia > Caudata > Ambystomatidae > Ambystoma > Ambystoma mexicanum. Next base: position 850,552,946 of record NC_090939.1, read on the forward strand.
TTCAGTAACAGCCTGGTCCAATCGGTGTCCAGTGTATCCCACAAAAAGCTGGTCATCCACTCTGACCCTGGACATCCTAGAGCTATAAAAGCTCAAAGCTCCCCTAGGTTCCAACCTATGAGGTCTCTCCTCTTCCTTACCAGGATGAGGGTAGGGGATAGAAAGCAAGTACCACCCCATTCTGGCTCATGAAACTCAGTCAATACCTTCGGTAGGAATGATGGACGTACCCTCAGTACAACCCTATCCTTGTGGAACACATTAAAGGGTGGCTTAGAATGTCCCTGCAATTCACTCACTCTGCAAGCAGATGTAATTGCAACCAAGCAAGCCGTCTTGCAAGACAACAATCTCAAAGAACAAGCGTGCACAGGTTCAAACGGAGCACCCATCAGGAATTTCAAGACCAGATTCAGATCCCAAACCGGCACCTAAAAACGGGGACGGCGGAAACACATTTGTGAGCCCTTTTTAAATCATAGGAATCTTAAAATAAGAACATTCTTCAGATGAGCGCTTGAAAGTGCCGCCAGTTAACCTTTAATGGTACCCACCTGAAGACCACCTGAAGACCCCTGTGGGCCAAAGAAAGCAAAAAAGAAAACCATCAGAATGGAACACTGAAAAAGGATCAACATTGTTTTCTCTGCACCAGTCGCAAAACTTACGCCAACGATACAGGGATTCGGTTGCCGGCCGCCTGGCCAAAAGCAACACCCCCAGCATGTCATCCGGGAGGTCCAAATGCTTATATCTCACACTTTCAGAAACCAAGCGTGAAGGTTGAGTCTTGACCTCTGGATGGAGAACCCCCCCCCCCTGACCCGCCCTCGCGAGAGAAGATCCTCTATGTGTGGAAGCCGGCGTGGCAGGAAGATGGACATTTCAAGAAGGTCCGGGTACCACGCTATCATGCCCCAATCCGGAGCAATGAGGATCACGTGAGATCCGAACCTCCGCAACCTCCTTAGCACCCGAGGAATGATGGGGACTGGACAAAACGCGTACAGAAGTGGGAATGACCAATCCATGACGAAGACGTCCCCCCCAAGACTCCTCTGAGGACATTCCCTTGAGCAAAATCTTTTGCACTTTCGGTTGGCACCGCTCGTGAACAGATCCACTTGAGGGGTTCCCCAAAAGGCGAAGATCACCAGAAGGACTTCCTGGGCCAACTCCCACTCATGGGAGACCATGCTCTGCCTGCTCTGAGTGTCCGCCGCTGCATTCTCCTCTCCGGCTAGATGAACTGTAGAGAGTGAGATTCCATGCTGTATCACCCAGAACCAGAGCTGCATCGCCTCTCTGCATAGCGGGAGTGACCCCCACCCCCATCCCCTCTTATTTTTAGTTAATGCATGGCCACTGTGTTGTCAGTCATGATCAGGACACTCTACCCTGCACAACTGGCAGAAAAGCCTTCAGGGCCTGCCTGATGGCCCTCAGCTCCAACAGGTTGATGTGGAGTTTGGACTCTGGAGACGAACGACTGCTGGCGCTCAGATTGTTGGCATGAGCTCCCCATCCTGTGAGGGAAGCGTCCGTCACCACCGTCTCCTCCGGCCACGGTTGCCAAAACAGCTCCATCTCATCAGATCCCCTTTGCAGGCCCACCAAAGAAGATCCAGCGAGACCAAGAGTGGAATTGGAACAGGATCGAACATCTTGCCTGAGAATTGCGAACACTGCATCTTGAGAACCCATTTAAGGGATCTCATTCTCAGTCTGGGCTCTGGCCCCAGAAAAATGCAGGATGCCATGAGGCCAACCAACCTTAAGAATTTGAAAGCCGGAAGACTCTGGGCACGTTGAAATTTGGTGACCATCTGTACAATGTGATGAGCCCTCATCTTGGGAGGCGAGCACTTCCAAGGACGTGTCCAACACAGCCCCGATGTACTGGAGCTGTTGGGAAGGTGTCATATGCAACTTCTTGAAATTGAGGGAGAAGCCCAGCTTGTGAAGGGAGTGGCAGAAGAGGCTGAGATGATCCAAAGCTTGTTCGGGAGAACGCGACCGGACCAACCAAACGTCCAGATAGGGATAGACGGAACCCCCCCCCCCCTCTCTCTTGAGATACGCTGCCACCACCATCATTAGCTTGGTGAAGACCCTCGGGCGGAAGTATATCCGAATGGCAGGACCCGAAACTGAAAGTGCGAGTTGCCAGCCGCAATCCTCAGGTATTTTCTGTGCTTTGGATGAATCGGCACATGAAAATAAGCATCCTGTAGGTCCAGACACCAACCAATCCTGAAGTCGAAGGGCCTGAAGGACCTGAAAAAGAGTGACCATCCTGATCTTGTCCTTGCTGAGGAACTTGTTCAACCAACGCAAGTCTAAAATGGGTCTCAGTCCCCAGTCTTTTTTTGGAATCAAAACATATGGGGAATACCATCCCTTGTTCCTCTCCACCAATGCACCAGTTCTATAGTGCCTTTCTCCAGCAGGGTCAAGATTTCCTGCACAAGGAGCGGATCCGGAAGCTTCAAAGAGAGATTCCCCGGCGGATTGTCTTGAGGCTGCTGTAGGAAAGGAAGGCAGTAGCCATGGGCTATTGTATCCAGAACCCACACATCCAAAGTAATAGCTCGCCATTCTTTGAGATGCTGAGACAGTCTGCCCCCAACCGGCACACAATGGAACATGGCCTCAGCTGTTTTGGAGTGACTGTGGCAGCACCTGAAGGCAAAGAGGCTGCTGCCCGAGCGGCTTTGGCACCTCTAGTACCCAGTCCACCACAGGTATCTTTACGGTGACCCCTTTGATTAGCGACTCCTCTCGTTCTACCAAAATAGTAGTAACGAAAGGAACCCCCCCCTCCACTGCTGTCCACTAGGACGAAAAGGCGGAAGTTGATGCACAGCTACACCCAAAGATTTAGCAGCAGCTTTTGAGGTCTGCAACCTCTCAGGGCTCTCATCAGCCGGCTGCCAAACAAATGAGAGCCATCAAAGGGCATGTTCAGAAGACTGGCTTGCACATCCAGAGCAAAACCCGACTGCAACCACGCAAACCTGCGTATCACGGTGCTCGCAGCCATGGACCGGCTAACACTATCCACTGGGTCCAACCCAGACTGAAGGGATTCACACAAGGCATGCTTGCCTCCTGCACAAGAGCAGAGAACCCATCCCTTTCTTCCCCCTTGGGAATATGCTCAGCCGTTAGAGACAATATTCCTCAGTGTGTGTGAAAAACTTGCCAAGGCACAGGTGGAGTTGGCCGACTTCAGTACTATACTCCCCGCAGAAAATACCTTGCATGCCCAACCGTCGAATCGCTTGTCGTCCCTATCAGGAGGGACGGTAGGGTACACCACCTGCCTTGAGGTGGCTGTAGACGCCTAAAACCACCAAACTCTGGAGTGGGTGAGTGGATAGGTAGCTGGGGTCGCACCTGATGGTCGGTATTTCTTAGTCAACGACTTGTTGACCGTCGGAAGAGACTCCGGGGTCTGCCAAATAGCCACCACCCTTTTTTGCAATGCCAAATGAAAAGGCAACACTGGGTCAATGGATGGACCCCGACACAAAATATCAGTCGGGTCATCCTGATCGAATGCAAACCGGAGGGCTGGACCACCCGAGATACTCCAACTCTAGACATCAACCGATGGCTTCAGCGTCAACAAAGGCGCCGAAGGATCCAAGGGCTGGATCGAAGTCAAAGCTCTGACCGCCGTTGATGGCGTCAACCTCAAGCCCTTTACAGATTTCTGCGGTTTCGCTGGGGACGAAGACCAAGACCTGGACCTGGCACATCTCTGGCGATCCACCAGAGCCATGTCGCACCGAGGGCCCGGGCCCAAGGCGCACAAGCATCAGACAGAGTCTGTTCCACGCCAGCTTCTACCGAAGGCTCGGACGGAACTGTGCCCCGAGATTGAAAAACCGCCAGCATTTGCTCCCTGAATGCCTCCCATTCCTCCGGAGTCGAGGATTTAGTGGGACAAGCCACTTTCCTCACGGAGCCATCATCCGACGAGGAAGGCGAACAGTGACGCCGCTTCCGGGAGTGCCGAGACGAGGACGAGTATCGAGACGCACTCCGGCACAGAGATCCCTGGGATTCCTTCCGACGAGGAGAGTCACCCCTCGAATCGTCGGTTGAAATACCCGTAGGTTTTTGGGATTTACGAAGTTTAGAAACCCGACCTACCTGAAACTTCCCCTTACGCTCCCGCAAGGCCTTGGCAGTCAACGACTGGCACTTTGAGCAGTCGTCGGTATCATGACTTTCGCCCAGACACCACAAGCAGATGCGGTGCAGGTCCGTAATCGACATTTTGGACTTACAGTCCCGGCATGTCTTAAACCCAGACCGCAGAGTCGGAGGGGTAGAAGATGAAGACATTCTTCTAAGAAGATAACACAAGGCGCGCCGAGTTTTCGAAGCAAACACGTTTGTGGAAAAAACGGAACTGAGGCCACGGGCACTGTGCGTCCTATTTATAACATCCGGTGATGTCATCCTCGATGGAGGCCTTCAAAGGACATCGACCCGACATCGACGCAGGACGCCCTCTGCCGAAAAAATGTCTGAAGCAGTACAGCTGTGGACATTAGAGGTCAAAGATCTGGAATACGTTTGAGGACACAATCCATTCGAAATTCAATTCAGTGGCTGTTCAGTGTTTCAGCTGCTCACGTCTACCGCAAATAGCTCCACTGCACTTCCTGGGTGTCAAGGTGGACTTTCCTTGCTTCTGGGGTCCCGCACTCTGTTGAGGGGCCCTAGGATCGGTCAGTCCTGCCTCCTGGGAATCCAAAGGATCTTCCTGGAGCTCTAGGCCAGCTTAAAAGCAACGCACACAATCTGGTGTTCCTCTCCCTGGCTATACAGTTTCCAGCAGCAACTCTGGAAATTCAACCAGCTCCGAGGGATGTCCAGGTGGCTTACTTTGGAGTGGATTGGTCCCACCAACTCAAAAAGGGAGAGGTCGTCCTTGCAAGGGCTTCTCTGTCGATACTAATTTGGAGTTTCAGCACAGCAGCAGGGCTTCACCGGGCAAACCAATGGTCCAGGAGTTGCAGCAGGCGTCCTCTTCAAGTTCTTCTTCAGTTTCTTCGTCCAGTGGTCGACTCTGCTTTCCAAGCCAAAAGCCTTGCCTTTTATTCAGTTCTCTCGCATTCATTCCAGCCTAGCTATCGATCAGCACAGAGTGCATTTGGGTCTCCTAGGAGACTAAGCACAGGGAGTTTCGGGCACCTCCCTCACATCCTGCTTACCCCAGACACCCTGGAGCCAGTGGCGGGCTTCACTTGTGAATCCCGCCAAAGGCAAAGCGAACAATGGAACCAAACCTGGTTTGGCGCAGAGTAAATCTCAAGAATGACCTTTCTACAAAGAAACAGCAATAAAAGCAGCCTGGGGCCATTTTGACAAAAATTGCACCCTTGGGTGCTTTACTGCAGCTGCGAACGGAGCCTGCGGTAAAGGCACACCACAGTAGTTAAAACAAAACCACTGCCACTAGCCATTCAGTGTGGAAAGGGTAACAAAAATGTTACATGAGAAGCTAGACAAAGAGGCTAGGTAACACCTCCAGCACCCTATTGTAAGATAGTGTGTGCTCGGTCTAGAAAGTTACAAAATGTAAGTAAAGTCAATTTTACCTTACTGCTCTTCGAAACAGTAGTTTATCCAAGAGAAGGTATTTAAACCTTTCGGAAATCTGAAAGACTTCTCTGTGCCACTGCATTGAAGGTGCTGTGTGACAATGTAAAGGATGTTGCCTATGAAGTTTGTCAGACTCCACAACCAAAAGAAACAGTGTACAAAGTCACATTAAAATACATGAGAAGAGTGGGAAAAAGTGTCTCACTCTCTCCAGGTTAAGGCCTCAAAATCCAGCAAAGTTGCTGGGGGTCTCTAAGGTGGAGGGAATTAGCACATTTCTGAGAATTCTCCCCAACACCTACTTATTACTAGTGCAAGCCACTACTATTTAAACTGTCATTTTCCTACTATCCAAGCAATCCCATTTAAAGTGAATGTTGGAACTGTTTTATTACGCTTAACTGGATGAGTAAAAGCTTACCAATAGGGTTTATCTACCTTGAAACACATTGCGTCTTAAAGAGTACCAGTGGCTTTTGCTGATTAGCCGTATACAGATATAAAACAGCCTTGAAGTTAGTACTTGTCTTATGAGTTGCTGGTAACACATTTTAAAAGTATAAAGGTATTGCACACCTTGAAGAGCTGCTGCTGTTCTAAACTTATAATACTGGTGCTATTCTAAAATGGTTTATAAAGTTCTTACTTACCTTAGAAACTGTATTATACACATCGTAAAAGTTGACTGAGCATAACCAGCTATTAGGTAGCCGATAGTTATCTGCCGGTAGTGTCTTTCTTAAAGTGTAATTGGGTGTTGCTTCCCATTAATTGCTTAGTGCATTCTAAAATAGTTGAGTACTCGTACTTATCATTGAGTAGCTTGAGGTCCCTCCAGAAAGTATGAGTTGTTTTACTAGCTCTGAACTGTGTTCTAAAAAGTAATGTTGAAAGCTTTATGCTTATAACAGGGATGGTTTATTATGCAATTTCTATAACCGAGTGCCACTGCATGACTGACAGGGTCTACTACCCTTAAATTACTGATTGTTTAACCTGGTTTTACTCCAAGAATAGCAGACTACCATTCTGAATGTGTTGTAGATTTGACTCACCTTGACTACTGATTGTAGGTTCTACTTAGGCTTGTGAACAATAAGTATTGAGTTGGTTTTTATAATTGTGATTATATGATATGTTATAGTACTTCTATCTCCAAGATTTTATCTGGGCCTACTTGTATTTAAATAAACCCCTTTTTTTTTTTTACAATACATTGTGTTTGTGTTCATTTGGACCGTATATATGCTACAATTTCTGTGTACCAAACTACAGCTCTCTCTCCCTCCTAAGATAGGCCTGGCTACTCTGTCCATGCTACCACCGTGCTCAGGTGGTACAGGCTTATACTAAGAGTGGAGCTTATGGTTAGGGGAGTGTTCCTAAAGTCCTACTGGTAGTAAGACTTTATTAAACTATTCTAGTGATTTGTAGATCTCCAACTCTTCGTATCAGTCTGTACTAACTCAGGACCTTGTTAGAGTGGCAGAGCAGTCAGGATCATCTTAAAAGGAAGATCTGAGCGGTAGGTAAGTAGACTGTACCTAGTTCAACATGCACCCCAAAGAAACTGATGGATGTCGGACTATGCACAGCATGTGATTCTAAGCAGATTAACAAACATCAGAAATATACACACACACACAAACACACCTGATTCTTCCTGGTAACACTTCAGCTCTTCCAGAATTTGTTGGGAGCACAATCTTTTGACCTTGGTTCAGTTGAGTGACGCTTAGGGGTTGCGGATGCAGAGGCCACTGTCTGGAGCTGGTTGTGGTTGTGGTTCTCACCAGACTGGGAGAAGCAACTTCTTGACGATGTCCCCCAAAGGAGGAAAAGATGCAGACTTCGGCAGTGCAGACCCTTCAGCAGACATGTGATTGCATAAAGATAGATCGAGCGGATGTCACCACAGTCAGGCAGTGAAAAGCGATCTTCCAGCAGTGAAAACAGAAGCAGCTCCAGCATAGCTTTCCTTGTCGTGAGATTGCTGAAAACGCAAGGACATGCAATTTATGGCATAAGCTGAAGATCTTACAAGTCCAAAGGCTTTTTTAAATGACGGTTGCAGCAAAGTAGAACAAAAACAATCTGGTCAGCCCTTTGGAAGACTAAGGCATGGATCATTGAGCATGGGTCGAGATGGATTGTTCCCACTGATCCAAGTGTTGAAGCACCAACAAGCGTCTTTTGAAATCAGGCAGCAGTGCAGGGCTTCCTCAGGCAAACCACTGGAGTTGATGCTGGTAAACTGCTAGTGTCCTCGTATGGTTAGCGGGCTGCTCTTCGTATAATTCTTGGTTCTAACGATAATCTCCTGATTACCCACAGGCACACTTGTTTTATTCAAGATTCAGGCTGGGAGCTAGCCCATGGCCACTTATGTTAAGGATCTGCAACGTGCAAGCAGCCCGGCGTTGCCCAATCCTGGACAACCACTGGTCATCACATCTGTCCAGCAACAGACTTTCGGGAGCTAGAGGATGCAGAGTGGGACCAGACAGTCCCCAGCCACCTCCTCCGGCTCGCACACAAATCCCAATTGCTCGTGAAAGCAGCAGCTTTCACCAGGAAAGGGGTTACCGTTTATGGCATTTCCTGACCTGGGAAGGCAGAAGGAGGACCAGATGACAAGATGGCCAAAGAACAATCAAAAACCCTGTGGCACGGCATATTAGGGTACTAGCCACCTTTATTAGCCATCCAAGGTAAATGTATAAGTGCAAAAGAAAAAAGATCACAGAAATGGTTACAGAATTGTAAAAAAATAAAATTGCCCCCAGCTGGTCTTAAGCACAATGCCAAAGTGACCAAAAAGCCATAAGGTAAAAATACAAGAATTCAAAAAAGAGACAGGCTCTCAGTACTAACAGTCTTGTGGACTAGTCAGTTTCCCCATTAGAACGAGCAAAACAGACAAGGGAAGTTAACGTAGAAAGTTTTACTGACTTTCAAAAGTCAGGACAGGAATACAAATAAGCGCAAAAAAGACTGCGGGTCCCCATGGAATCTATGAAAGGAACTGTGCAAAAAGAAAAGCTTTCCATATATATATTACATTTCTCACCGTAATCTTATTTCTGATGCTTGCATCTGCTTAGATTCACATGCTGTAATGTGCGTCGACACTGGGCGTGCCATTAATACTATCCCTAGTGTGACGTCCACTGTACCCATGATCCCTCACACGTCTAGGACCCTCAGATTGTATTTGACATGCAGATAAGCGTGAATACAGATGATCCAAGCAGATAGAAAGAAAGCTAAGACTACAAGCATCCATGTGCCTTCTCTCAGATGGGAGGAAGGGTGGGTCGCATGTGAATCTAAGTAGATACAAGCATCAGAAATACGATTACGGTGAGTAATGTATCCCTTCTGAGGCTTGTGGAATCTGCTTAGATCACATGCTGTGCATAGATTAGCGAGCAGTACCTGAAGGAGGTGGGATGTGAGAAGGGTCATGAGCAAATAAATGCCTTAGAACTGCTTGTCCCACTTGGGTATCTGTCTTGGAATGGGTGTCAATGAAGTAGTGCTAAGTAAAAGTGTGAATAGAGCTCCAAGTAGCTGCTTTGCAAATGGTGTCAAGGGGTACATTTGCAATGAAAGCCAGAGAGGCCCCAATGCCTCTAGTAGAGTGGGCTCTTGGCGTGAAAGGCAGAGTTTTTTTCAGAAAGAGTAACACAGCTGGATACAGTTAACAATCCACTTAGAGATGCACCTTTAGAGACGCGATCTCCCTCTCTGCCTATAGCTACGGAGACAAACAGCTGATCTGTTTTCCTTAACGGTCTGGTCTTGTTTACATAGTAGAGGACCGCCATACGTACATCTAGGGTGTGTAGTTTCACCTCAGCCGAGCTTTGTGGGTCTTGGAAGAAAGCCAGAAGCTCGATGGACTGGTTCACAAATTTAGAAATAAACTTAGGTGAGAACCTAGGGTGTGTACGTAAAACCAGTTCATCTTTATGAACTGTAAAGAATGGATCCTGCACTGACAGAGCCTGAATTTCACTGACCCTTCTTATAGATGTTATTGCTACTAAGAAGGCCGTCTTATAAGTCAGGTGTTTGAGACTGCTTTTATGCATGGGTTCGAATGGGGGGTCCCACGAGTTTAGATAGCACCACGTTAAGGTCCCATTCCTGGTGGTGGGTTTGAAATACGAGGGCAAAGTCTCTTTACTCCTTCCATGAAAGCTTTAACCACTGGTATCTTCCACCACGACACCTTGTTATGGGATGTGGTGTATGCTGAAATTGCTGCCAGGTGTACCTTCAGTGAGTTAAATACCAGTCCTGCATCCAGCATGTGGAGCATGTATGTGACAATTGTGGAAGGAGTGCAATCAACTGGGTTGACTTGCTTATTCTGGCACCAGATAACGAATCGTTTCCATTTGTCAAAGTAGCAGTGCCTCGTGTTTGGCTTCCTAGATTCCTTTAGGATGTCCATACACCTCTGTGGTAATTTGAGATGTCCGAACTCTATGACCTCAGGAGCCATGCTGCTAGGTTCATTGAGTTGGGTTGAGGATGCACTGTTTGACCTTGGTGCTGGGACAGTAGGTTGAGATGACCGGAAGATCTTCCGTCTAAGTGCCCATATCCAAATCTTCTGGGCAAGCTTGGACAGATTTGGCGAACAAGTCCCTCCCTGCTTGTTTAGGTAAAACATGGCTGTAGTGCTGTCCGTCCGGATCTGCACTGACAGATTCAGCAGGTAGGGCTCGAATGCTTGAAGCGCTCTGAATACTGCCAGAAGCTCTAGCAGGTTGATGCGATTCTTGGCCACTGAGTGAGACCAGAGACCCTGAGCTGTGTGGTGGAGGTGGTGAGCTCCCCACCCTGTCAGGCATGCATTGGTTGTGACTACCGCCTGTATCTCGGGATCGTAAAAGTGTTTCCCCTTGGACAGATTTTCTCTTGTTTACCAGTGAAGGCTTTGTACCAGTGTTGGCAAAACGACCACTAGATCGTCCCACTGACCACTTGCCTGAGACCACTTTCGCCAACCATTCCTGCATGGGACGCATGCGCAGGCGCGCGTGGGGGACCAGGTAAATACATGACGCCATCATGCCTAGCAAACGCATTGCTTTGCATACCGTTATCTGGCGACCGGCCTGAAATTCCGAATTTGCAGCAGTATATTCCGAATTCTTTCCTCTGATGGAAAGGTCAACCCCTCTTGCGTGTCTAGGATAGCTCCTAGGAACTGTTTGGAGGTGCTTGGCACCAGACATGACTTCTCGTTTATTGAGAAACCTAATTCGAAGAGGAGGTCGATCGTCCTTTGAATGTTCTGCAAATTACTGGGGTCTCCCCCGTGATGAGCCAGTCCTCCAGGTAAGGGTACACCGGGATTGCCTCCCTGCGTAGGTGTGCCGCCGCCGCCGCCAGTACCTTGGTGAATACCCTTGGAGCCAAAGCTATCCCGAAGGGCAGTACCTTGAACTGGTAGTGCCGACTGTCCACCTTGAAGAGCAAGTACTTTGTGCGCTGGGAACATGGAAATATGAAAATAGGCATCTTTCATGTCCAATGTTCCCATGTAATCCCCTTTTTTAGGAGGGGGATTACCTCTTGGAGAGTAGTCATGCGAAATGTTTGGGGCTTGACATACTTGTTTGCAGGCCGTAAATCCAATACTGGGCGCATTGTCAAATCTTTTTTTGGCACAAGGAAGTACATTGAATAAATACCCTTGTTTACCTGTTGTCCCAGGACGAGTTCTATCGCGTCCTTTGCTAGAAGATTGACGATTTCCTCGAGGAGGATCTTCTGGTGGTCCAAAGAATGTATTCTTTGTCGTGGAGGGTGGTTTTGGGGACGCTCTAACAGTTCTATGCAGTATCCTGCGGACACTGGGGACAGCACCCATCTGTCTGATGTGATCCCTTCCCAAGCTTGAGTGAAGTTGGAAATGCGTCCCCCTACTGGGGATGCGTGAGAAGGGACCCTGAACGGAGCGTCACTGTTTTGGTGGAGGCGTGCCGCCGCCTCTACTGGGGCTGCCTCTACCTTTACCACGTCTTATTATTACCCCTGCCATAACCCTGGGTAGACTGTTGGCTGTTCCATTGTGTACCCTGCCCCTGGGAATCGTTAGACCCTCCCTGGGAATTTTGTCCGCATGGGCGAAGAAAATTGCCATTCCCTTTCTGGTTTGGGGGTTTATTGGTTAGTTGGCCTAGGGATTTGAGTGTCTCATACTGTCATATTTCAGCGCGTCCTCGACCGCCTTTCCAAACAATAGATCCGGCTCCACCGGTTTATCCATCAATGATGCCTGGGTTTCGGCATTGAACCCAGACTGTCGTAACCAAGCATGCCTTTTGATAACAGTACCTTCTGTTGCCAATCAGCCGGCGTTATCCGAGGCATCAAAGGTTGCTTTTAAAATGCAACTGGACACAGCTCTTCCTTTTTAAGGGTTCTGGTGCGGTATCTATCAGTGCCGCGACGTCTTCCCACTGGTGGCAGTTGTAACTCGCCAGCAGGGTGGTGGAGTAGGCAATCCTTGCCTGGTAGGCGGAAGTAGAGGCTACTTTCCTGCCCAAGCCATAAATCTTCTTGCTCTCCTTGTCGGGAGGAGCTTCCGACGATAAGGGTGTTCCCGCCCTCTTACGGGTGTTTGTCACTACTAGGGAGTCTGGTTTCAAATGCCCTCTTATGTACAGTGGGTCTGTTTGGGCTGCCCTGAAAAGCTTCTCAACTCTGGGGTTTACCGCCCTAGTGAGATAGGGCTTAACAAGGGAAGGGTCTATCCTTCTTTGAATTGACTTAAGGATAGGGATAACCTGGGCAACAGGTCTCCTTTCTCCCACTAACTCCTCGGCAAATTCCCTCTCTTCCTGAGCACCCTGGGTGTCAATGTGGAAGTTTTCTGCCGCTCTGGATAGCACTTCATTCAAGAGAGGCTGGTTATCGACAGGGGAGTCGGTAAGGAACAAGTTACTTACCTTTAACTGTTGTTCTCCAGCATGGGTCTGGCATGGATTCACATGCTCATGAATATTCCCCGTCAGGCTGGGAATCCTCGGTAAAGAAAAAATCAATATCAGTTTTGTTTCGTTTCGGATCTGTCTTTCTTAGTAGTAACCAATCACTGGTCTCTGGGTCATACTGCCCCCACCCAATGACTGCCCTCTCCCTAAGCCCCGCCTCTGGCAGCCATCCTCAGATTTGGTAGCACGTGAAGTGGCAGTATGACCAAGTGAAGAGCCGCAGAGGGGTAGGAGGGAGGGTTCGCATGTGAATCCATGCCAGACCCATGCTGGAGAACAACAGTTACAGGTAAGTAACTTGTTCCTTCTCCAGCATGGGGTCTGGCATGGATACACATGCTCATGAATAAAAGAATACATAGCAGTACACACATGCACAACCACGGGAGGTGGCAAAAGGCTCAACATTAAGCAATACAACAACTCAAAATATTAAGCAACTCTTACCTCCTCACCAGGCTCACCTTAAGCGAACAGGTTGCGCAGCACTGCTTGGCTGACCCTGGACTCCTCCCTGGAGTCCCGATCGACACAGTAGAATCTTGTGAAGGTGTGCGTCGACCTCCACGTAGCAGCCCTGCAGATGTCCAGCAGGGGTACAACAGACAGGAACGCCGTGGTAGCAGCGATCGCTCTGGTCGAATGGGCTCTCGGACGGCTGGGCAGCGGTCGGTTTGCCAACCGGTGACAGTGCATGATGCAGCCGGAGAGCCATCTGGAAATGGAAGTCATCGAGAGAGCCTTCCCTTGATTCACAGTCCCAAAGTTCACAAACAGCTGTGACGTCTTCCGAAAACTCTTTGTGCGGTCCATGTAGAACTTCAGCGCTCTAGCTACATCCAGCGAGTGCAAAGTCCTCTCGGCCGGCGTCGAAGGGAAGAAAACTGGTAACACCAAGGGCTCGTTGAGGTGGAAGTCTGACGGCACCTTGGGCATGGAGGGCTGCGTCCTCAGCACCACCTTCGTGTCGTGAAAAGTCAAGTATGGAGGCTTGCAAGATAGGTCCTGGATCTCTCCCACTCGTCGTGCGGAGGTGATGGCCACGAGGAACGCTGCCTTATATGACAGGAACTTCAAGGGCATCAAATGCATAGGCTCGAATGGGGGCCCCTCCCCCCCATGAGCCTGGTCAGCACCACATTAAGCTCCCACGCCGGGGCTGGAGCCTTCACCGGCGGGAATGATCGGAATAGTCCCTTCATAAATTCCTTCACCAGTCGATGAGACCACAAGGACGTCCGTCCCGTAGTCCTGGTATTTTGGGAGATGGCAGCCAGATGTATTTTGATGGAGGCGTGAGCCAGTCCAGCTTTGGCCAGCGACAGTAGGTACGGCAGTACTTGAGGGGCCGTAATCCGCAGAGGGTTAATCTTCTGCGCACGGCACCAGACAGAAAACCTCTTCCACTTATGTCCGTAGCACTTGAGAGTTGAGGACGCCCTGGCTTTTGCAAGAACCTCTCTGCAGTCAGCCGGGATATCGTACCCTCCAAACTCTAGTGCTGCAGGAGCCAGGCCTGCAAGTTCAGCGACTCCGGGTCGTGATGAAGAATGGCGCCTCCTTCTCCGGAGAGAAGACCCGCGTCCGCCGGCAGCTTGACTGGTGGGGACGTTGACAAGTCCAGAAGGTCCGGGAACCAGATCTGCCTCGGCCACGCTGGTGCGACGAGGATCATTCTGCACCTGGACTTCTTGAGCTGGTTGATGAGACGGAGCAGCAACGGCAACGGAGGGAATGCGTATAGAAACAGGCCGTCCCAAGGGAACGAGAAAGCATCGCCCATGCTCCTCGGCTGCGGGAACCTGCTGGCAAACCTCTGGCACTTGGAGTTCGTCACCGTCGCGAAGAGGTCGATCCGGGGTTTCCGCCATCGTCGGAAGAGCCGATCCACCTGGTCCTGGCCTAGTTCCCACTCGTGGCACGAGCGCAGCTCCCTGATGAGCGAGTCGGCGATGGTGTTTTTTATTCCTGCCAAGTGGAAGGGAACCAGAAACATCCCCTGGGCGACGGCCCAGTGCCACAGATCCTGGGCCTCCTTGGATAGGGCTGGGGATCTGGTGCCTCCCTGCTTCCGTATGTAGAACATTGTGGTGGTGTTGTCGGTGAAGATCCTCACCACTTTGTCCTTGAGGGACGGAAGGAACGACTTGAGCGCCCAGAACACTGCTCGAAGCTCCAGAATGTTGATTTGGAGAGACCTCTCCTCCGGGAGCCAAAGGCCTCTTGCGTGGAGATCTCCAGTGTGGACCCCCAAACCCTCCGGGGAGGCGTCCGTCATCAGAGTCTCCTGAAACGCCGGGGTCTAAAAGTCTGTGCCTGCCGTGAGGTACGCACGGGTACCCCACCATAGGATCACCCGACGGAACTCCTCGTCGAGAGGGATTCTGTCTTCGAAGCAGCCCGTCGCCTGAAACCAGCGGGCGTCGAGGAACTCCTGTAGCGGACGTATCCAAAGTCTGCAAAGGGGTACAAGGTAGATGCATGAGGACATCATCCCGAGGAGGGACTTGATGGACCTCACCCTGGCCACGTCCGAGGCTAGCATCGTTGCACCTTGCCAAAAATGGCCTTCGTCCTCTCCTCCGACGGGGAGGCCAATTGCCCCACTGTATCGAGCTTTGCTCCCAGAAACAGTGCTACTTGCGACGGAACCAGGTGGGATTTGGAGTGGTTGATGGAGAATCCAAGTTCCGTGAGCAGCCGGACGGTCCTCGCTGTGTGTTCGACGGCAAGTTCTCTTGTCCTTGCACGGATTAGCCAGTCGTCCAGGTAGGGGTAGATGTGGATCCCCTGCAGGTGCGCCGCCACTGGTGCCAGGCACTTGGTGAATACCCTGGGTGCCGACTTTAATCCGAACGGTAGGGCTCTGAATTGGTAGTGGCGTCCCTGAACCACGAACCTGAGAAACTCGGTCCTTTTAGAATGGGGATGTGGAAGTAAGCATCCTCTAGGTCCAACGACGATATGAAGTCACCCTCCTCCAGCTGTCCCAGCACGTGCTGGAGGGTGACCATCCTGAATTTGTGCCTTGATGTACTTGTTTAACCGACGTAGGTCCATGATGGGGCGCCAACCGCCTGTCTTCTTTTTGACGAGGAAGCCCCGGAGCCTCCTGGGGACGAGCTCGATGGCACCTTTCTTGAGCATCGCCCTTACCTCCAACAGCAGTTGAGGGACGTGATTCTCCTTCCTGGCCACGGGAGGAATGCGAGGACACTTCCTTTGGAATTCCAGCGAGTGCCCGTTGGCCAGGGTGTCCAGCACCCAACGGTCGGTGGAGATGGACTCCCACACGCTGACTAACTTAGTTCAGTCCTGCTTGGAGGAGGCCTTGCCGCCTTGGCCTCCTTGACGATGACGGCGGGATCCTCCTTGCTTGCCGTGACCTCTGTAGGCCTCCTGGGATGAGGAGCGGGCCGCCTGGCGGTATGTAGAAGAGCCACCGCTGGATCCCTTGGAGGCACTCTGTCTGCCTCCGGAGCTCCAAAAGGGCCGTCGTCGTTGAAGTACCCCTAGGGCCCAGGCCGTCTCCGAGTCGGTCTGGATGGCCTGGAGTGACTCATCCACCGTCTTCCCAAAAAGGTTGCTGCCGTCGAACGGCATATCAACGGCATATCCAACACTCTGGTCTGAAAGTCCTGGCGGCAGTCCGTCGCATTGAGCCACCCTCGTCGTCGTAGGCAAACCCTGTTGCCCATCTGGCGAAATCCGGTATCAGCAATGTACGTTGCCACCGTTATGGCGTGATCCTACGCCACCTCGCCTTCCTGAAGAATCTGTAGGGCCTCCGCTCTCTTGTCGTCCGGCAGGAAGTCCAGCAGGGGAGCTAACTTGAACCAAAGCTCCTTGTCGTAATGGGCCATGATCGCCAAGGCATTGGCTGCCTTAATCGTCGTCGCCGCCGACGAAATGACCCGTCGTCCCATGGAGTCCAACTTCTTGCCCTTGCTGTCCGGCGGGGAAGTGGAAGTTGATGCTGCCGCACCCGCTGCCTTCTTGGCCGTTGCCGAGACGACCGAGTCCGGCGTAGGCTGGGCCCGGAGGCACAAGGGGGCGGCGTCAAGACCCGGTACTACTTCTCGTACCTGTCCCTCTTGGCGGGCGTCGTAGAAGGGTTCTTGAGGACAGACAGCCCTTTGTCCCAGATGTCGTCGAGCAACGGCACCGCCAGGACAGTCTTTCTCTTGGCCTCCCGTCGTTGATAAAGAAAGCCTTCCTTCTTCTGTTCCTCCAGGCAGAGTTGGAAGAGCTCAGACGCCCTGGCTAACATGGCGTGAAAGGAGCCAATTTTGTCGGGCGGTGAGGCCTGAGGGGGGAGCGATGAAGGAATGTCCGTCGTATCATCGCCACCGTCATCGTCCGTCCCCGTATCTGTCGCCGTATCATCGCGAGGCGGATGAGGGGTCCACAGGCCTTGTGAGCACGAAGGGGGGAGCGGGATGGACTCTCCTCCGCTTGTTCGGGGGGGCTTCCCGACAGTCCTGGCTCAGGATCCTCCGTCGGGGTCCGTGGTAACCTTGTCCTCATCTCAGTACAGAAGGATTGGATTGCCAACAAAATTGCCGCCGAGCTATCCTGAGGCTCTGGCAATGGCTGCGACGGGAGGGTCGGTTGCTCCACCGGGCCTTCTTCGTCGTCGTTATCTTCGATCTCCTGGCTGGAAAGAGGATTCCCTCCGCAGTGGCAGGGATACTCTGGGCCCAGAGGCCGTCTCCACTGGCATAGTCTCAGCCCGCTTCGCCAGGGCCGCAGCGACCACTTCGATAGAGACATTTGCCGGCTGGATCAAAGCCCTCACCACCTTAGGTGCGTCCTGGGCCTTCGCCTTGGGGGGAGGGTCAGCGCCTCGCTCCCCCTCGGGTCCCGTCGAGATCGACTGGGGCCGCTCCAGCAGCTTACCCGGGTTCTCGGAGTTCCTCTTCCCCAAACCAGAGCGCTGCTCGAGGTTGAACATGCCGGGGAAGTCGCACCCTGCCTGGCAGTCGAAGAGCCCAACCTTTCGGCGCTCCCGTTGCCCGCGGACTCGCAGTGCTTGGCCTTCTGTTGGGCCCCGTCGCTGGGGCGCCCTCACAGGACTTAGACTTTTTCTTCACCTTCTCACCTGCTGTGCCCTTCTCCAGCCAGGCGGCGAGGCGGGGACGATTATCTTGCTTGGTCCGTTCCAAAAGGTTCTTGCAGAACGCACAGTCCTTCTCCATGTGCGTCTTGTCCTCATGAAGGCAGTAGAGACATCGCGAATGCTCGTCCTCCTTGAAAACATTTTGTAATCCGCATCCAGGGCAGCACCTGAACAGCTTGGATCCGGGCGTCGAGCTTCCCTTGTCCTGGGCCATGTCCTTTGAGGTAGGCCGCAGATCTTCCCGAATCCTCCAAGAAGCGTAAACTCGACGAAAACTTCACCCTTGAGGGGCGTAGAAGAATTCCGAAACGGGTCCCCGTTATCGGAAGTAGAAACGGTGGAGGTTGAGGCTCGAATAAACCAAAAAAATGAGAAAATCTCCTGAAAAAGCACAAAAATGCAGCAAAAACTTGAGAGCTAAAGCACGAGGACTCCCAACACTTGAGCGTGCGGTAAAAATCTGAGGATGGCTGCCAGATGCAGGGCTTAGGGAGAGGGCAGTCATTGGCTGGGGGCAGTATGACCCAGAGATCAGCGATTGGTTACTAAGAAAGACAGATCAGAAACGAAACTGATACCGATTTTTTCTTTACCGAGGATTCCCAGCCTAACGGGGAATATTCATGAGCATGTGAATCCATGCCAGACCCCATGCTGGAGAACCAGAGGTTCTTTATCTACCGGGGAATCTAGCCTGTAGGTTTCTGGGTTGTCCTCCTCCTCTTGGTCCTAGTCATCCCCATAGTAGCCCGTCCCAGTTTAATCTTCCAACGTGCCCAAATCTTGATCCTCACAAAAGGATGGATCTCCCTGATATTGAGAATAGGGTTGTATACTGAAGGGGTCTGAAGTAGGCGCTTCAACCCGGGACTTCTTACTTGTGGGTATAGGATCCCTAGAGCCTGAATGAGTTGACCCTTCGGGGGTAAAAGAGAGAAAGTGTTCAAGGTTTTTGGCGTAGAAATCTGCCAATGATGACATCCTTGACATGACTGTCATCACTAGACCATTCTCTTGAACTTGGAATGATTCTTTCTTGAAGGCCTTTCCCTGTATTAACTTGACTAGAACTACTGGTTTGAGCAGGGGTCTTTGGGATAACAGAAGACCAAGACTTGTCCATCCGTTTATGTGGGGTAGAATGTTTCTGAGGTGTGGGAGGAGGCAAAGACTGCTTCCTCTGTTGTTTTTCCCCTTCCCTGTGGGTGGAAGAGTGTTTACCCCGTTTTTTCGCCCCTTCAGAGCCTTTCGACACCTGGCGCCGAGGTTCGGGGGTAGTGTCCCTATCTCTGGAGTGTGGAGGTTGGGACTCGGGAACAGCCGTTGCGCGGCCTGTTGACGCCGACTCCTGGAGTGTGGTCTGGGGGTTGAGGTCGGCTTCGTCTTCTGACGATCGAACCTCTGTTACCTTGGGGAGCGAGGCACTTCTGGCAACAGTGAATGGTTGCCTGGCGTCATGCGGCGATCTAGATCGAGAACACCCAGAGGACACCGATTCGGACCGTTCTCTATGTGCCTCTTTCTGAGTACTCGGCATGCGCGTCGAGTCTAAGTTGGACTTCGTGTCTTGTGGAAGTGCTGTGGGTAGCGCTTGACGTCGCTGGCGGTCTTCCCCATAGCTGCCTGCCGGACGACCTTCCGAGGTCGGAGACTTGTGCTTGGCTGTCAATTGACGCCACGTTGCTCTCGCCGTCCGAAAGCACGGCGTCGCTGCCATCGCTGAAGGCACGCTCCGCTGCCATGGCATCTTCACGCCTGGCGTGGTGGGCCCAACGCTTGATCGAACGGTCCTCGAGTGTTTTCGGTTTGAACCTACTACACGCTCTGCAGTTAGCCTCAGGGTGGTCCCTCGGTAAGCAGAGATTGCACGTGGTGTGCCCGTCAACCCAAGGGTACTTGCGGTTGCACTTGGGGCAAAATTGGAAAGGGGCACCCTCCATACGCACCTTGTGGCAGCGGGCTAATAAGTGTAGGAATATATAAGAATGTACCTATATACCAAAAAGTGTAGAGTATGTCCATCCCCCACTCTCCCTACTTGCAGGGCTGAGGCCCGAGGCCTTCCGAGGCCCAAATCGGTCGTGCAGCTCTCGACGGTCGATTCTTTCTCCGTGCCGGCGTCGAGTGTGGATGTTCGGTGACTCGACGTTGGGGTGGAGAAATGGGGAAATATAACAATATTTTAGCAAAAGTATGGCTAAGGCCAGGGAACTGCGCGGAATGCTTCCGACCAGTATGGCAGAAAAAAACAATCTGAGGGTCCTAGACGCGTGAGGGATCCTGGGTACAGTAGACGTCACACTAGGGATAGTATTACTGGCACGCCCTGTGTCGACGCCCATTTGAGTTTCGAAAAACAAACATACTCCGCAGCTTCCACTAGATGTTGGCCTATGAACAGCATGTGATCTAAGCAGATTCAACAAGCCTCAGAAATATATATCTATATATAAATATAAAGACTGGTTAAAACCTCAGGCACACAGTGACACGGAAGATCTAACGACATCGAAGAATGGACTGACGTGGTAGTAAAATAAAGCATAAGCCTAGAGGTTAAGTCTCATAATCCGCACTTAAATGTCCCCTGGCCATCTTCAGGGACTTTCCTTTTTCTTTCCGAGGCCCACAAATTAACTGTTGAGAGCTGGAGGGGATAAAAGGGTGGTAAGTATTTTCTGAACTCTGTAGATGAAGTATGACATTTTGTAGATTGTTATAGCCCCTAACCAAAAATCGTGCAGAGAAAGATATTATTCCCTGAGCAAACCTGATGAGAAAGGAGCAAAACAAACAAATAAAAAAGGCATAATTTACAGTCTTGAAGGTAGAGGCAAGTGAAAAGAAATTATTAACTTACCAGATACTATTCAAAATGAAGAAAATCTGTACAAAGATGCACCTGAAGGGTAGCATTCCTCCCATAACAATACCAGGTAATGGCTTTGTAAAGAATGATTGTTCAGGAATCTGACGAGGTATTTGATTTGTCCTAACTGGGTTTTCAATTGCCTTTGAAAAATACAAAATAAAAACAATAAGAGTATTCCAACATTGAAATAAAAAAAAATTGCGCAATACTTCACAGAACTGCTTTACATGCAACCATACTATGCTGTGGGATGTATTTATCCACGCATCCAAGCCCTACCTCAAAACTGTGCAGTACTGACATGGAAAACATCATGATGGCCAGAGCTTCCCAGAAAATGCACAGGGAAATGCATGAAGAATAGGCTGCCACTCATTTTTGCTGATGTTATGGGCACAGAAGGACACTGCCTAAAACCACCAGTGGACTACCCACACAGTAGTCTGAAACCATTGGGAATGGCAATGCTGATTGCCAAAAGCAAACCCATAACTGTTGGGAATTCATTTTCTTAAATCCCAAAAAGGGGTGCAGTACCAGTACTCACCACTATCCAAAAGCCGGCGTTTTAAAACCACCAGATTTTGTAGAAAACTGAATAAATGAACCCAAAGCAAGCCAAAGAAAGACTTACTGAGAGGTGGATCCAATGTAAAGTTATATTCTGAAGTGACTTGAAGGTTTATAGCAAGACTGGCTGAGCTGTGGATTTCAGCAGTTTAAGTAAATTTGGACTGAAAGACACTACAAATCTAAATGTTTAAATTGACTGAGTGACCTATTTCTGAGTGTCACATAGGTTGCAATTGTTTAAATGTCATAGTTTTGAACTTAGAATCAGCATTCTAGCTGCATATGTAAAAATGTTTAGTTTTATTTGAATGCAGAAAACTGGGGAACAGAAATGACATGTAGCTAAAAACTGGCTTAAAGAGATTCCAATTTTGCCTGGCAACTACCCCCCATCAGGAGTGAAACTTGAGTCACAGCTGTGTTCCCAGGCCTATCTGCCTTTTGCTGGCCACACTAAGGATATGCCATCTCTCTGATAATTGAATTAAGGGGAGCCCCCACAGAATACAGGAGCTCTGAACAAAGCCCTGTCCTGACCCAGGCAGATGGTTTATTGCAGATGTCGTAAATGTAGCTTCCTCCTGGAAGGACAAAGGAGGGGCACTGCCTGTGAGAGCAAGCTGGCTTGGCAGAACTGGAAAAACCAGAAATTCAACCTTATGCTGGGGAAAACCACACCCCTTTGGGGCCAGAACATAACTCTAAAAAGATGAATAACTCATAGTACGGACTTGTGAAAATTTTATAAATGACACCATAATTCTTGTGATTTTTCTGCCCACATTTTAAGAGGTTTTTAGAACCGGTGGCATGTTCAGGGGGGTTTTAGCGGAAAAGAGGATATTACTCAAAATGTGTGCATGTGAAAAATCTGACACTTCATCAACTAATGTCCATACTCCTTGCGCACATGTGTGTAAATTTGGGTTAATGTCCGATATTGCAAACCAGTTAAAAAGTGCAAAATATTGCCATTTCTGAATGCAAGCCCCCAGGAAGAGCAGAGTTGGAACAGGGGATACCTCCTGTGATATGTGATGGGTGCATGTAATTTCAAACCACTGTGTAGCTATGAAATATGTATTTGGTTCAAATCTAGATTTGTGTGCAAGTTGACAGGAGGAGTGTCCTTTCTGCAGGCTGTAAAATGACATCACTCTGACACAACTTAGCTCCCCCAATCAGGGGAGAAATGAAAGCTTGGCCAATGATAAGTGGAGAGGGGTAGGGTCTAGTGATGCTGCACACACACCCATAAAAAAAACACATAAAAGCAGACAGACAGGACAGATAGGGACCTTCAAATCCATTTGCAGCTGGAAGCTCTGCCGGGAAAATCCATACTTTACCTCCATCAACCTTCAGAGACCCAGACCAGACCAGCAGAGTAGAGCTGACTTGTTAGCAGAACCAGAGAGAGCTGACCCAGATCACTGAAGTGCAGAGACCAGAGTCCAGTCTAAAACCTGACCAGATCCGTGGCGAGGCCCATTTAACTCAAGAATATAGTGCGAGTACCTAGAAAACTGTGCAGACCCAATCTCTTAGTTAAAATAATATAATCAATTCTATTTTAATCTAAGTAGAACTGCCTCCTAACTGTCACCTGTCATTTGTAAAGCTGTCACCTGTGATTTGCTAGTTGCAAGCTGCACTTGTCTTTTTGAACTTTAACATTCCAAATCCGAAAAACGACCTTTATTTAATCGCTCATATCTCCGTAACCGTTTATGCTAGAGACTTGCAGTAACTTTCCTCAGAAAGCTTAGAATCGTGGCTTTCCTACGAACCTACCCCCTATAGTTTTGCCGTAATCGTGAAAAACGCACTCGCGAATTTTGCCGCGATTTGCAAATTTCTCCACATGTGAAAACAGAAGCTTCTTGCTTTCATTTGCCAAAAATTCGTTTAACCTACCAATTACTCCTAGATCCTTGCTAAAGTGAGCCTGGACTAATATTAACTAGATACCACTCACCCTGAACCTCTAGAGGGAATTAAAAGCATTTTAACATATTTTCACTCCATTGCCAGCACATATCAAAGCATTTTGCCTGTGTTTTCAACTTCTGTAGTCTAAGTTGCTGGGTGAACTGAATTACATTTGAATTGCATTTCTGAGAATTGTGTGCCTTCCTTCCATTTCCCTACATTGCATAAAAGGGGGGGGTGAATGGTCCAAGAAAGAGATTACATTGTCTTTTGCTGAAATTCTATCAAGTTATTTTCTTTACTGCATTTCATTCCACATTGCATCCATTTGAAACCATAAAAGTATTGTTGCTATCTTATCCATTTCATGTCAACTCCTAAGTGATTATAAAGAAGTGTGCTAGTGCCAGATTCTCCGTTGTTAATCTTTATCATATCAGATTAAGTGTGATATTCAATTATTAATTTATTATAAAGCGTGATATATATATATATATATATATATATATATATATATATATATATATATATATATATATATATATATATATTGTTTAAATTATCAAATAAACCTTTAACTTG
Organism: Ambystoma mexicanum; assembly: GCF_040938575.1. Taxonomy (NCBI): domain Eukaryota; kingdom Metazoa; phylum Chordata; class Amphibia; order Caudata; family Ambystomatidae; genus Ambystoma; species Ambystoma mexicanum. The sequence continues at coordinate 850,576,662 of NC_090939.1, forward strand.
CAAAACAGAACTACTTCTTGGCTCAGTGGGGTCAGGAGGATTCCAAGAAAGGGGTGTTATATAGGGGTAGTCATCCAGAACGCATGAACTGGACATAAAGATATATCAATAAGGGTTTTCATTCAGTATTGTAGACTAGGCGTTGACTTGGCTGTAGTGCTGAATTGAATCCTCTTACAATGCTTACTCAAGTTCTTACAGAACGATTTACAGGCTACAGAGGTAACTGTATACGTCAAGCTACAGTTTACAAAAAAGAGAATGTTATACAAAACAGAGTATGGTGATATCAATCAAATGGAACTCCTTGCTGAACAATTATGAAAAGCTTTAAAAACGGAATTACTTTGTAATCAGAAATACTATACCAAAACTGAGATAAACTCCTAAGGAATCCCTACCAGCTAAAACAGTGCCCATATATAATAGTGTACTGCTACACCTGCAAACCAAGGGACCAATATTTACAGACCTCTTACTGTTCCCTTATTCCATAACATCCTCAGCATTGTTTCACTGCAAGTAATTTAATCTCTATGGAAACTAGACATCAAGCTTAGAAAGTAGCCAGATAATGCCGTCAGGTAAGATTTTCATTTCAGTGATAAATCTTCCTGACATGTGTCAATCCCAGAACATTTTGATGGACTTATACCTAGGTTAGTGGGAATCTTTGCCCCCCTCTCACCTACTCTTTTACTCTTTTTTATGGATGACCTTTTCATGTCTCTCCATAGTGTATGAATTGAGTTATAGTTTCCTATAACTTTTGGGCTTCGACTGGGTTGCCCCTTTGGGCTTCCCTTTTTGATTCTCTTATTACATGGTGAACTGTTCCCAAGAAGTAAAATGGGATTCCCATCCCCTTAACATTTATTTAAGTGAGCCAGCACACCCCGACCGTATGTGGTGTGCTGGGAATACAATGCACCTGTCCCCTTACTTACCTGGTAACATTTTTCTTACAATTACAAGTGAACTAGAATGGCTGTTGGCAGTGTAACCTTTATGACATGGTCATTATTACTCGCAGGCTGTCAAATCTGCCTCTGTAATGCACAGGAGGGGCATTCATGCTAGGGGCATTCATGCTAGAATGGTGGGTTGCTTTTTTTGCCATTTCTCGTTTGCTTGTTGCTTCTGAGGTGGTCTTCTGCCATTCTACACAGGAACGACCTCGGTTTGTCTTATGCGAGAATCCTTTGTATTTCCCGCCGAGACTCCAGAGTGAGAGGGCAGGAAGTGGGGGAGGAGACCAGAACTCCACCCCCATATATGCCTTTTGTCCTTCACCTTGTGTGAAAGGAACCAGTTTCCACTGGGGTGCTGGCTTGTTCTGATTGGCCAGCCAGACCAGTCCCTTTACGTAAACTGCAGGGAGAGTTTGCAGAAGTTGTGCTGTGGTTCTTGATAAATAATCCGATCCTGGAAGCTTCGGACAAGTCGACCACTGGAACCGAATCCAAAGAGGAAAATTAAGAAAAGACAGCTGTAAAGATTTCCAGCGACCCGAGAGCATGCTGTGTAACCAGAGCCTGATGTAACCCTCCCTTCCAAACGACATAGGGGTCCTGAATGCGACTACTACCCGAAAGCTGGTGAGAACCACTAGTCCCATGAAGACCCACAAAACAACCCATCCCTCCATGTACAGTGACCTTCCTGGGCTGCAAACCGCCAATACCAGGCGACCTCGAGCACAGTACATGAAGTCCGAATGATGCTGAAACTTTGGTGGACCTCACCAGAGTGCAGAATCGAGAGTGAAGACAATCTCACCAGCGATATTAGTCTTCATCTGGCACCTGTGAAAAGGCGCCAAATCTACAGAGCTGTGAGAAGCTGATAAGAATCCTTTGCAGGAAGCCTTCTCGGACTGCTGCTGCCACTTTCTTTAGTGACTATTTCTTCAGTCTGCTGACCTAAGAACCCAAAAACAATCCTGTGTTGTTGCATCCTGAAGGCATCCAGCAAGAAGCTCTTCTTTTCTGCCGAGATACTATGTTGGCTTGGGTAATGCTTACCTTAAATCATGTGTGAAGCCTGTGAGGCAGAGTAGGTGTTGCGAGTGTTTGGGAGCTTGCTCATACCAGGCCCTAAACTGGAACACAGAGGGAGCCTTCTGTGAAGTCCCTCAACACTTAACTCTAAAGCTAATACTTGAAGAAGATATCCTCTGAAACTCTTTCCTGCATCTGAACCCTATCCTTAACTCCCTACAGCTGGCTCTGAGATCACTCATGGTTTAGAACAGGGAAGGACTACCAAAGATAAGGCTTCTGTCTTGAAAACTATAACAAGTATAAAAGTACATACTTGTAAATGAGTTAGTGTTGTAACAATCTCTGAAAAGAACAAGTTACTCTTACCTGGTAACGTTCTTTCGATGGGATGGTCCGACGACGTATTCCATATCTATGACAGTAATCACCACAGCTTTGCTGCTTCGTAAAATCTTTCGGCGTCTGCGTCCTGCGTCGATGACGTCGATACGCCGCCCTTGAGGACCACCTCCGCCGGCCAACGTCACTGGATGTTATAAGTAGGACGTACGACGTCCGTAGCCTCAATTGTAGTTTTTTCCCAGAACGTGTGGCACCAGTCTTCTGCCAGTCTGACCACACAAAGCCTTGCGGAAACATAAGCTGCAATCGCATAAGAAATTCTGTAGCGGGGAAGGCAGGGAGGGAGTCATATGGAATACATCGTCGGACCATCCCATCGAAAGAACGTTACCAGGTAACAGAGTAACTTGTTCTTCAAGGGGATTGGGTCCTCCGACGTATTCCATATCTATGACAGACTCCCAAAGCAGTACCAATGCAAGGAGGTGGGAAAAGAATTTAGAAAACAGAAATTTAGAATGCCCAATCAAATTGCGGAGTAAAGGACCGCCTTGCCAAAGGCCAGATCCTGCCCCCGGATGGAATCGAGGGAGTAGTGATGTACAAACGTATGTACCGAAGCCCAGGTGGCTGCATCACAGATGTTATGAATAGGAACACCTCTCTGTAGGTCAGTAGAAGCAGCCATGCCCCTGGTTGAGTGGGCCCGTAAGTCGACCGGAGGGTCCTTACCCGCCAAGCGGTAACACTCAGAGATAGCCAAAATAATCCAGCGAGACAAAGTCTATTTCGTCACAGCTTCTCCCAAACGCTTTCCAGCATAACCAATGAAGAGTTGATCGTCCACTCTGACCCAGGTCATGCGTGAAATATAAAAGCTTAACGCTCTACTAGGATCAAGCCTATGGAGCCTCTCCTCTTCCTTACCAGGATGTGGAGGAGGATAAAATACCGGAAGAACAACCTTCTGGCCTAAATGAAAATCCGACACCACCTTTGGAAGAAAGGAAGGACAAACTCTAAAGACAACCCTGTCCTTATGAAACACAGTGAAGGGTGGCTTAACTGAAAGTGCCTGTAACTCACTCGCTCTGCGAGCGGAAGTGACCGCAACCAAAAAAACAGTTAAGAGTTAACACTCTGAGTCTCAAAGGGCATGAATGCAAAGGCTCAAACGGAGCACCCATCAGAAACTTGAGAACAAGGTTCAAATCCCAACCGGGCACCTGGAAAGGTGACGAGGGAACACATTAGTGAGCCCTTTCAGAAATTGAGAAATTAAAGGAATTTTAAAATAGGAACACTCTTCAGACGAGCACTTAAATATGGACAGCGCCGCCAGGTAACCTTTTCTAACCCCAAGAAAGCAAAAAAGACAAAACCACAGGAATGTCACATGCAAAAGGATCCACATTCTTAACGCTGCACCAGTCGCAGAACTTATGCCAACGGTACAGGGACTTTGTTGCTGGCCGTCTGGCTGAAAGCAACACCTCCATCACGTCTTCAGGGAGGTCCCAATCCTTATAGCTCAACCTTTCAGAAGTCAAACGTGAAGGTTGAGGTATCTGACCTCTGGATGGAGAACCTGACCCACCCCTCCTGTGAGAGCAGATTGTCTCAGTAGGGAAGACGACGTGGAGGGCAGATGGACAAGTCGAGAAGGTCCGGGTACCACGTCCTCCGGGCCCACGCAGGAGCAATGACGATCATCCGGGAACCGAACCTCCGTAACCTCTGCAGTACTTGCGGGATGACGGGGACTGGAGGAAACGCGTACAGCAGTGGGAATGACCACTCCACCACGAACGTGTCTCCTATGGCTCCTTTTGGAGGAAATTCCCGCAAGCAGAACCTCTCGCACTTCCGGTTGGCACTGGAGGCGAAGAGATCCACTTGAGGGGTCCCCCAAAGGGTGAAGATCTCTAGGAGAATCTCCTGAGCCAACTCCCACTCGTGAGAGATCGCGCTCTGCCTGCTCAGAGCATCCGTCTCGTTTTCGTCTCCGGCCAGATGAACTGCCGAGATGGAAACTTCCTGCTGGATTGCCCAGAACCAGAGCTGCATCACCTCCCTGCACAGAGGAAGTGACCCTGCCCCTACCCCTCTTTTTGTTGAGGTAGTGCATGGCCACTGTTGTCCGTCAGGATCAGGACATTCTTTCCTCGCACAGTCGGCAGAAAAGCCTTCAGGGCTAGCCTGACGGCCCTCAGCTCCAACAGATTGATATGGAGTCTGGACTCCGATGGAGACCAACAACCGCTGTCTGTCAACTCGTTGGCATGAGCTCCCCATCCCATGAGGGATGCGTCCGTCACGATGGTCACCTCCGGCTAGGGCAGCCAAAATGGAGCCCCTCTCAGACTGCATTCGTCGGCCCACCACAGAAGGTCCTGGGCGACCGAGGACGGCACCTGAACAGGGTCCGACATCCTGCCAGAGGACTGAGACCACTGGAGCTTGAGTGCCCATTGCAAAGATCTCATCCGCAACCTGGCCTCTGGCACCAGAAGAATGCAGGATGCCATGAGGCCGAGCAGTCTCAAGAACTCGAACGTTGGGAGACTCTGGGCAAGTTGAAACTTGTGCACCATCTGCTGAATGTGATGAGCCCTCACCTGGGGAGGAAAACACTGCCCCAGGGATGTGTCGAGCACTGCTCCGATGTACTGGAGCCTCCGAGTTGGTGTCAAATGGGACTTCTTTAAGTTGAGGGAGAAGCCCAGCTTGTGGAGGTAGTGGCAGGTGACGGACGGATGATCCAGGACTTGCTCGGGAGAGCGCGCCTTGATCAACCAATCGTCCAGGTAGGGGGTAGACGTGAATCCCCCCTTTCCTGAGATGCGCTGCCACTACTACGATGAGCTTGGTGAAGACCCTCGGGGCGAAGGTCAATCCGAACGGCAGGACCCAAAACTGAAAGTGCGAGTCGCCAACCGCAAACCTAAGGTACTTCTTGTGCTTTGGATGCATCGGCACATGAAAATAAGAGTCCTTGAGGTCGAGAGACACCAACCAGTCCTAAAGTTGAAGGGCCTGGAGGACTTGAGAGAGAGTAACCATCTTGAACTTGTCCTTCCTGAGGAGTTTGTTCAAACCGCGCAAGTCCATGATGGCTCTCAATCCTCCCCCACCCCTGTCTTTCATGGAAATCGAAAAATAAAGGGAATACCATCCCTTGTTCCTCTCCGCTACAGGCACCAGTTCTATGGCGTCTTTCTCCAGCAGGGATTGAATTTCCTGCGCAAGGACCGGATCCGGACTCTTCAAAGAGCGATTCCCCGGTGGATTGTCTTGAGGCCTTTGCCGGAAAGGAAGACAGTAGCCATGGGTTATAATCTCCAGAACCCACACATCTGAAGTAATGGCGCGCCACTCTGCAAGATGCTGCGCCAGCCTTCCCCCAACTGGCGAACCATGGGACATGGCCTCATGACTGAGCTGAAGCGGCTGTGGCATTGCCGGAGGGCAAAGAGGCAACAGCCCGAGCGGCCTTGGCACCTCGAGTACCTTGTTTTCCACCTCTGGCACTCCTACGGTGGCCCCTTTGACTGGCAGCTCCTCTCCCTTTACCAAAGGGAGAGTAATAACGAAAGTAACCTCCCCTCCATTGCTGTCCCCTAGGACGAAAAGGCAGAGGTTGTCGAACTGCAGCGCCCAACGACTTTGCTGCAGCTTTTGAGGTCTGCAACCTCTCAAGGCTCTCGTCAGCCTTGCTGCCAAAAAGATGTTTCTCCGTCGAAGGGCATGTTAAGGAGCCGGGCGTGCACATCAGGAGCAAAGCCCGACTTCCGCAACCATGCAAACCTGCGTATCACGGTGCTCGCCGCCATGGACCAGCTGAGGCAATCTGCCATGTCCAAACCTGACTGAACGGCCTCACACATGGCATCCTTGCCATCCGGAACCATGGCAAGGAAACCATCCCGTTCGTCCCTTTCGGGAATATGTTCAGCCGCTAAGGAAACAGTTCCACAGAGTGTGCGTGAAACGTGACAAGGCACATACGGAGTTGGCCGCCTGAAGCGCCATACCCCCTGAAGAAAACTTTCTTCGCCCAGCCGTCAAAACGCTTGTCATCCCCATCAGAAGGGATGGTAGGATACGACGCCTGCTTTGCCGGGGCCGTAGCCGCCTGCACCACCAAACTCTCTGGAGTGGGGTGCTTGGACAAGTAGCAGGGGCGCTACTGGCTGGGCGGTATTTTCGCGGCAAAGACTTGCCCACTGCCGGGAGACTCTCCGGAGCAGTCCAAGCCGCCGCCACCCTCCTCTGTAGAGCCATATGAAACGGCAGTACCGGGTCAGTTGGTGGACCAAGGTCGAGGATATCCTTAAGGTCATCCTGAAGGAACTCCTCCGGGGGAGCAGACCATCCCAATTACTCGGTGACCCTCGACATAAGGCGCCGGTACGAGGAGTCGGCATGAGTGCCAGTCTCAGGGCTACAAAACTCGACCTCCGGAGAGGTGTCCAGCCCACTAGCATCGTGCAGGGACTGCCTCAGGTCATCAAATTGGCTATGGCCCAAGAGAATCTCGTCTGGCACCGCATTAGGAACCATGCCATCAGAGCCCTCGTCCACCTCTGAAATAAACTCAAGATGGCGGTAAGAAGGCACAGAATGTGAATCAAAGCCATGCTTGACCTTGGCTAGAGCCTTTCTAGGGGGTTCCACCGAGCCTCGGGGTACCCCTGTCGACAGCCTCGAAAGGCGTTGAGGGCAGAGTGAAGCGGTGCCGACCGCATCGATGGCGTCAACACAGGCCTCGAGGCCGGAGCCCCGAGTGTGTCCTTTGACAGCCTGGGCGCCGATGGCGCTGACGACTTCTTCAGAGGCGGGGCCTCGAAAGAGTCCGTCAACGACCTCGGCGCCACCGCCGTCAATGTCTTCCTCGAAGACATCACAGGTTCACATGGTCTGGAGCGCGTCGAGGACCGGGCATGACGAGAAAGATTCCCCTTGTCCGAGCGGGACCTCTCCCATGAATCGTGCCGACCACCCAAGCCCGAAGGCGTGCGAGCAGTGTCTCTCGACCGATAACGACTGACCCCACTCGGAGGCGCGGACGGACTGGTGCCCTGCGATTCGAGAATCGCTAACATTTTCTTCCCGAAGGAAGCCCATTCCTCCGGCGTTGCCTGATTGGAAGGGTAAGCGACGCGCCGACGGGCGGAGTCCTCGGAAGAGGACAGGGAAGGCGACCGATGACGGCGTTTCCGGGAATGCCTCGAAGAGGCAGAGGAGTGGCGGGACCGACTCCGGGACTGAGACCCACTGGACTTCCGACGACGACGCAGAGAGTCGCCTCTCGAATCGTCCGTCGAAAGCCCTGCAGACCTCGACTTCCGTTGCTTAGACACCTTAACTACCGATAACTACTTCTTGCGCTCCCGCAAGGCTTTAGAAGTGAGCGACTGGCAGTCGACAGTCATCCGTGTCATGGGCCTCCCCGAGGCACCAGAGGCAGGCGTTGTGCGAGTCCGTAACCGACATCTTGGACCCAGAGTCCCCGCACTTCTTAAAGCCCGGACGCGGTGTGGAAGACGAGGTAGACATCTTCACGAAGAAAGACTTCACAAAAAGAAACAGGTTTGAAGAACCGAGAAAGAACTCCAAACGAGGCGCGCCGAGATCTCCGAAGCGAACACGTTCGCGGAAAAAACTGAACTGAGGCTACGGGCGTCATGTGTCCTACTTATAACATCCAGTGAGGTCGGCTGTCGGAGGAGGGGGTCCTCGAGGGCAGCGTATCGACGCCGAAAGATTTTCCGAAGCAGCGCAGCTGTGGTGATTACTGTCATACATATGAAATACGTCGGAGGACCCAATCCCCTCGAAATAATGTTATAAAAGTTATTACTTGTCTTCAAGTTGCGCCTTTAAAAAGTATATGCTTTACTTACTTTGACTAGTGTCCCACTCTTCTATAAAGTAATTATGTTGATACAGTTTTATTATTCTTAACTGAATGAGTAAAAGCTTACCAATAGGTTTACCTACCTTGAATAACTGATTGTCATTCTTAAAGTGTAAATTTGTGTTTTGCTTTCCGTAACCTGCTTAATGCATTTCTAAAACATCCCTGGAGTTAATACTCATCTTGGAGTTGCTTGTAGACCTCTGAAAAGTATATAGGTTCTTACGTTTACCTGCTCATTGCCATTCTAAAACGTCTGCTAGAGTTCTTATTTAACTTAGAATTGTATCACTTCTGTAAATTATCATTAGTCCAACTATCTATTCCAGGATTAGTAATAGTGTAAAGGTTATACTGACCTTGAATAGATGCTGCTCTTCTGAACTTTTAATGCTGGGTTGTGCTCTAAGGCACTTCTAAAATCGTTTCACTGTGTCTATACTTATCCTTGAGTAGCTTTAGGCGTCTAGGTAATATACAAGTAAAGTTACACCCGCTGAACTGTGTCCTAAAAGGTAACATTGGTGTGTAACTATCTATTCGTGAAAAAAGAAATTATGTTACTCACTGTAGTGACTAACGTACTCTTAGTCCCTAGTCCCCTTTCCTCCATACGGCATGGGCATCCCTTCCTAGGGACCGGAGACTGAACCCTTTTCAAAAGAAAAAACCTTCCAGTTTAAATTTAGAGTCGTGCGGGGGTGCGGCCCTTGGAGCATGCGCTACCCTGACTCCACCCACTGGCGCCACACCTCAGTCCCCATTGACGCATCGACAAGATTTAACATTGCCTAAAGACACCAGTATTATTAGGGGGAGGATGGTGGGACATATGGAGGAAAGGGGACTAAGAGTATGTTAGTCACTACGGTGAGTAACATAATTACGTCCCGTCCCCTTTCCTCCATACTGCATGGGCGATTACAACTGAATATAGCCCCAGGCTGGAGAGGACACCCTTCTTAAGCAAATAGGTTCCATAGAACATGTCGCCTGTCCGAAGGCCGCATCCGACTTGGAGCCGGCGTCCAAACTGTAATGCTTACAGAATGCCAAAGGGGTTGCCCAGGTAGCTGCCCTGCTTATTTGTATTTTTATTAGGTTTATATAGGGCTTTAATCCAAAGCGCTTTACAATAGAACAACTGGATACAAGAATAATGAATGAAGCATAATAAATCATGAGACAAACCAACGAGACAATATAAAGAACAATTTACCTAGGTAGGGAAGGTTCGGGAGGGGTAAAGGGAAAGAGGAGGCGTAGGGAAAGGGAAGGGTGATGGGTGGGAGGGAGAAAAGGGAAGTAGGAGAGTGGGTAGGTAGGAGGGATATCAGGGGGGGGGAGTGGAGAAGAGATTTCAGGGAGGTGCGGAAGGAGGAGTATGTGGGAATGGAGCGGATAGAGAGAGGTAAATAGTTCCAGTGTAGGGGGGGCCAAGAGCTGAAAGGAACGGAATCGTGAGGAGGCACAAGGAGATGGGTGAACAGTAAGAAGAGATCAGCAGAGCGGAGAGGACGGGAGGGAGTAAAGAATGAGAAAAGGGAAGTGAGATGGGAGGGGGGGGGGGTCGAGGTCGTGGAGAGCTTGGAATACAAGACCGAGGAATTGGAATTTGAGTTGGGAGTGGAAGGGAAGCCAGCCGAGGAAAGAGCGGAGAGGAGATGGAGTCAGGGGGGGGGGAGAAGACAAAGTGTACGGATAGAGGAGTAGTCGATGGATTTGAGGGGGGCAAGATGAGAGGTAGGGAGACCAAAAAGAAGGGAAGAGCAGTAGAAAAGACAAGAGAAAGTGAGGGAGGAGATAGAGTTTAGAGGCGTGGAAGATGAGGGAGGAGCGGATCTTGCGAATGTTGAAAAGATGGTAGCGACAGGAACGAGAGGCGAGAGAAATATGGTGGGAAAAGGAGAGGTAAGAGTCAAAGTGGAGACCTAGAATGCAAGCGGGGAAGTGGATGGGGGAGGAGGGGGAAAGTGTGTTGGAAGGAAAGAAGAGGACTTCTATTTTGTCAGTGTTGAGGGAGAGAAAGTGGAAAGACATCCAGTTTTTGGTAGCAATAAAACAGGAGGATAAATTGAGATGGAGATCAGGAGTGAAAGAGGAGGAGAGAAAAAGCTGTTTGTCATCAGCATAGAAATGATGAGATGCTGAAAGAGGCGATAACTGGAGCAAGAAAAGAAGTGTAGAGTGAGAAAAGAAAAAGGCCAAGTACAGAGACTTGGGGGACCCCATAGACCAAGGGAAAGCTGGAGGCGGTGCTGCCGCCCCAGGAGACAGCAAAGGAACGATTGGAGAGGTAGGAGGAGAGCCAATTGAGGACAGAGTCTTTGAAGCCAAAGGAAGAAAGTGTTGAGTAGAAAGGGGTGATCAACAGTATCAAACGCAGCAGACAGATCGAGGAGTACAAGGACAGAGGATTGCTTAGGTTAGCGAGCAGTAAGGAGGGAGTTGAGCACTTAAGTGCGAGAAGTCTTGGTGGAGTGTTTAGGGCTAAATCCAGATTGAGAGGGGGGAAGAGGAGAATGAGTGGAAACAAAAGCTGAGAGTAAGCAAGTCGTTCAAGAAGCTTAGAGAGGAAGGGAAGGAGCGAGATTGGATGAAAGTTTGTAGCAAGGAGAGGAGTAGCGGAAGGTTTCTTCAGGATGGGGATGATAGTGGCGTGTTTGAAGGCAGAGGGAAAGGTCACTGAGGAAAGACAAATGTTGAAGAAGGTGGTTAAGTAGGGGATGAGGAGAGGGTAGATCTTAGGAATAAGGCGGGTGGGAAGAGTGTCTGAGGGGGCAGCAGTAGTATGAATTTTGGACAGGAAAAGGAAAACACTGGAGGGAGCGACAGGAGAGAAATTAGACATACAAGCAGAAGGGGTAAGAGAAGAGGGAGGAGGGGAATAGGAAAGGGAAAGGAGGATGTTTTGACTTAGGCAGAGGATTTTGGAAAAGAAGTCAGCAAAGTCAGACAGAGAGAGAGGAGAGTTAGCAGATGGGTCAGGAGTGGGTGGGGAGAGAAGAGAGGGTTTGGAAAATACAGCGAGGGTGAGAGGCTTGAGAGTGAATGAGGTTAAAATAGTAGGAACGTTTAGCTAAGTTGAGGCACAAGTCATATAGAGAGTGGTATGAGAAGTACGAGGTTTGGTTAGCCAGAGAGCGGGATTTGAGCCAGGTCCATTCAAGGCGACGGAGGAGATGACGCATAGACAGAAGGTAAGGGGAAAGCCAAGGTTGGGACGGTTTACGAGAAGGGTGGAAAGAGGTAAGGGGGTAGTGAAGGTCGAGACTGGTGGAGTTAGAGGAAGACAGGGAGGAGAGGGCGTTGTTGGTAGAGAGCTAAGAGATGGAAGGGCTAAAGTTGCGGAGATCCCGACAAGAGAAGGGAGAGGGGGAGAAGGATGGGAGGAAGGCAAGGAGGAGGGAGGGGGAGAGAGGGAGAAGGAGAGTAAAGCATGATCAGAGAGGTAGTTGGGAAGAGATGAGACAGGTGAGGAGGACAAGGATGATGTAAAGATGAGATCAAGAGTGGAACCGGAGGAGTGAGCAGGAGGAGGGGAGCGAGAAGGTAGGAGTCAAGTATGGCAAGGAGAGGGGAGGGATGAGAGGAATTGAAGAGTGGAAGGTTGAAATCGCCAAGGACTGAGGGGAGTAGGGGAAGGAGAGATGAGGAGGTGATCCAGTTCATCATAGAAAGAAGAGGGCCAGGAGGTCTGTAGATAATGAAGGAGATAGCGTGAGGGAAAGTGAAAGATTTGAAAAGATATTCAAAGGAAAGGAAGGCGGAGAGGGATGGGGGAGGGGAGGAGGAAAGGCATTTGGGGTGATAGAGGAGACCAATGCCACCTCCGCGGCCAGAGGTGCGTGAAACATGAGAGAAGGAGGAGGTAGTGGTGAGAGAAGCTGGGACAGTAGAATTGGTAAGGGGAATCCAGGTTTCAGTTATGCAGAAGAAGTCGTGGTTAAGTCGAGGAACAGGTCTAGAGCTTAGGAACCTTGCTTAGAAAGGACTTGCTTAGGAACCTGCCGCTGGAATGCGATGACTGTGGCTTTGGCTCTGACAGCATGAGCGTGCATGTTAGCCGGCAGAGGCTTGTGCTGCCCCTCAGTTCTCTTTGATGGCTGCAACCATCCATCGTGCAAAAGCCTTGGATGCTTGTTAGCCGGGACTGGAGCCCCCGAAGGTGACAAAGTGTGTCCGACTTGCGGAAGCCCTTGGTCCTGTCCAGATAGAATTTCAGAGCGCGCCTGACATCCAGACAGTGAAAGATCCTATGAGCCTCGTCCTTGGGGTCAGCGAAGAACGCAGGTAAGACTATTTCCTCATTCAAATGGAAAGCTGATGGTACCTTAGGTAGGAACGCAGGCTGAGTCCACAGGACTACCTTATCCCTGTGGAAAGGGGTATAGGGTTCTGAGGCCACCAGAGCCTGGATCTCGCTGACTCTGCGAGCAAAGGTGAGCCCCACTAACAAAGCTCTCTTAATGGTGACCAGCCTAATGTCCGGACGCCATTGACTCAAAGGGTTTGTGCGCCAAGGCGCTTAACACCACATTGAGGTCTCACACAGTGTGTGGCCTCTTGATGGGCAGGTAGAGCCTGGCCAAGCCCGCCAGTTGCATCTTGACTATCGGGTTGGAAGACGAGAAGACTTCCTCCTCCGAATTTCTATAGGTCCCTATGGCCGCCAGATAGGTGTGACATATGTCCACCTGTACGCCTGAGTGCGCGAGGTGTGCCGAGAAGGAGTACCTCATCCAGTGTGCACGTAAGGGGGCGGGGATCCAGCCGATCTCCTTAGAGTCTGCCCATTGAAAGAACCTAGTGCATTTACTCTTGTACTGGCTCCTGGTAGCCTTGCTCCTGGCTTCATGAAAGATCTCCAAGTTAGCCTGAGAGAGGCTCAGGTGCCCGAGGGTGATCTGCTCAGGAACCACGCTGCGAGGGCCAACTTCCGTGGAGCGGGGTGGATGACCCTGCTCGGACAAGAGATGGGCTGGACCCAGCGGAAGGTGAATGAGTGGTCTGTTCTTGAGCCTTTGCAGTTCGGAGAACCACAGTCTCACCCGGCCACCCTGTAGCTATCAGAATGACTGAGGTGGCGAGCTTCCTTTATCTTGCAGATTACCCCGTGGACTAGGGGTGTGGGAGGAAAGGCATAAGCGGTCATGCTGTCCCAATGAATCTGTAATGTGTCGCCCAGGGAGCGCTGTTCTTCCAGGAGGCATATAGACCCACCCGAGGGTGCCCCCTTCTGCCGAAGACCCACCAGCCATTCGTAATTGTCTGCTCCCAGTCTGCTGAGACTGACTGCTTCCAAGTTTGCCTCCCACGGGATGTGGACGTCCCTGAGGTAGATGTTCTCCAGGGCCAACTCCCACATGCTGACCGCAAGGGTGCGGAGAGGACCTGGTACCACCCTGCTTGTTAACATAGTACATGCTGATGGAGTTGTCGGTGTGGATAAGGACAGACTTGCCCCCAATGAGCAGAAGGAAATCAGAGCTAGCCTGATGGCCCAGAGTTCCAGCCAGTTGATGTGCGACTCCTGCCGGGTCCAGACTCCATGGCTGTCCAAAGTGGCTCCCCAGCCCTCTAGGGAGGAGTCCATACAGATGGTGACCTGCGTCTGCCGTCCACAGGTTGCCGTCCATGGACCACAAAGTGAGGTCAGAGTGGTGAGAAGGAGGTATGCTGATAAGCTCTGCTTTGGAGCCCCTCTTCTGATTCCATGAGGCTGAGAAGTGCAGCTGTAACCTCCTCATTCTGAGTCTCGTGTGTGGCACAGCCAGAAGGACCGGTGCCATGATACCCAGTAAGTGTAGGTACCACCAGGCCTCGGTCACTGCTCTGGTAAGGAAGTGCGTAGTGGCCCTCTTGATGGCTGCAATCTTGTCCTCCGAGGGAAAGACCTCCTCAGAGCTTGTATCCCAGATGAGGCCCATGAAGGTGAGGCTGTGCGTCGGTTGCAGCTGAGACTTGAGGTTGATGGTAAACCCCAGGTCGTGGAGTGTGTTCATAAGTGTGGAGGAATTGTGGATAACTGCCTCTAGAGATCTCGTTCCTATGAGCCAGTCATCCAGTTATGGGTAGGCGTGGTGGCCCTGGGCCCTGAGGAGGCCTGCCACTGCATTCAGGAGTCTGGTAGCTACCCTGGGGGCTTAGTTGAGGCCAAAGGGTAGCACCTTGTACTGGAAATGGCAGCTCATGATCCTGAAGTGCAGGCAGGAGCCATGTGGTTGCCAAATCGGGACGTGTAGATATGCGTCCTTCAATCCAGAGAGCACATCCAGTATCCCTTGTCTAGTGACTCCGCAATGAGTGCTGGCGTAACCATGTTGAATTTCCGAAGATGGAGGGAGAGGCTGAGGGTGGATAGGTCCAACACAACTCTCAGGCCAGCTTGGTTCTTTTGTATGGCGAAAATCCTGGAATATAAGCCCCATCCTCTCCAGGAGGCTGGGACTTCTTCCACAGCCTGGCTCTCGATGAGCGAACGGATCTCTGCCAACAGAGCTGCTGTCCCAATCTGTGTGAGTGGAGGGAAGGAAGAAGGGACCGCTAGGCAGTACCCAGAGGATACTAAAGAGGATCCAGGGGTCTGCAAAGTTCGGGTGCCAAAATTGCATGTGGGAGGCAAGCCCGCCCCCCACTGGAGACAAGTGGACCCGAAGGGACGCGTCATGCTTTCTTTCCTTGTGAGGCTGCTGCTGAGGAGGGGTACTGGAAGAAGTCCTTGCCCCCCCTTTTTGTTTGCGCCGATGCTGACTGGGCGAGCGGTCTGGTTGTCTCGACCTCCTTTCCTGGAAGCCCTGGAACCCGCCGAACAACCACCCCTGTCGGAGCGCTGCTGCAACTGGGTGTACACCTTGGCCGTGGCCTTCGTTAGGATATAGTCTTCGCAGTTTGCGAGCGTTTCTTCTGTTCACCCAACTCCCTTGTCGGTGGTAGAGTGAAAAGAGGACTCTACCCTCGAACGGAAGGTCCAATATGCGTTCCTGGGAATCAGGGTGCAATTTAGTAGCCCGAAGACAGGCCATCCTTCTCATGTCCGTGGCGATGCAGATGGCCCGGCCAGTGGTATCGATGTGGGCCACAGTGGACTACATGATGTCCTGCGCTACCAGCTTGGCTTCTCCTAGACCCGCTTTGAAGCATGCCTGGCTCTGCACCAGAAGTTCTGGAAGTAAGTCCGCTATTTCCTGCCAAAGCCACTGTTTAGCGGCTGCCAACATGGCATCCACATTGGACTGACGCAGCTGCAGCGATGCGTTCGAGTACAGCTTCTTCCCGTACGTCTCCAGCATCATCTTCTTGTCTAGCAGTGCCGAGGACAAGGTGGCTGAGGACGACTGAGGCTTAGAGTAAAGTGACGCCTCAGCAATCACCGAAGAGTGCTGTTGAGGGTAGGCCTACAGCAAGAGTGGATCCCCCTCATTGTCTATATTTGGCATTGAGGCGCCGATTGACAGGTTGGGCCGAGTGTGGCTTGAGCCACCCCTTCTTGGCCAAGGCATCAACGTCCTTCTGCATCAGGATACCCCTTTTGGTAGGGGTCGTAGGGTGTGGACTTCTGCAAAGACACCCCCCCCCCTCCTCGGGCTGTTCGACTTCAGGTTGAGGAAGGCGCAAATAATCTGCAAGCCGATCGGGGTAGCGCATGCTCCCAGGACTGCACCGCTGCGCGCCTCTAAATTTAAAGGGGAAGAAGGTTCTTTCTGGTGAAAAAGGTTCTGTCTCCCGTCCCTAGCAAGGGACGCCCATGCAGTATGGAGAAAAGGGGACAGGACGTAAGGGTAAGTTACACTTGTTGCAAGATAGACTTGTAACATTGTTGGTCTAATTAAGTGATTCTGTAACTGAATAACACTGTATATCCAGACAAATAGGGTCTGCTGCCCTTGAATTACTTATGGTATCATAAAAGTCCAACTACTGTGGTTTTACTCTCCAAGAAAAGCTGGAAGACATTCTGATGTTTTAGGGTTGACTTACCTGGACTGCTTATTGTAATCTAATTAAGGTTATACGAGGTTGGAGTTGGAACCCTGTTTTACCTTGGCGCTGGATGTGGTGTTTACCAGTTGATATTTTTATACTTCATATTCAGTCTCTTATTACAATTTCTTTACAAATGTTGCCATTTTGTGTGCGGACATCTGTGCGTGCAGTTGGATATATGCCATATGCTATATGCATTTGCTAGAGTTATACTTTTGTTTGCATACTTAAGTATTGAGCTGTTTTTTATAATTATGTTAATATATGTTATAGTACTAACTTCCCCAAGATTTATTTTGGCCTACTTGTATTTAAATAAAAAAAAACTTTTTACACAATAGTGTTTCTTTGGACCATAAGTATGCTACAATTTGTTTGTACCAAGTTACAGCCCTCTCTTCCTCCCAAGATAAGCCTAGCTGTTCAGTCTATGCTACCAAATGTTCCCAGGTGGTATAGCCTTATAATAAGAGTGGAGTTTTGTAATGCCTCAGATATGGTTTTATGAAGGCCTTTGTTGGACTTCACTGTCTCCAACGGGTACTTTCTGGAAAGGGTACAGCAGCTTAGTGCATCAACTACAATTGAATCTGTTAAAATCCATTTTATAATACATGCAGAATGTCATTCCAGACATAGGCATTAAATATGGATTGAAGGTTAGACAGTTTACTATTGAAAGCATTAACTTTGATAAGATGTTTACTTTCACAATACAAATGCACCAACATCTTTACAAACCTCTCCTGTACATTGAAAGGCCAAACATTTTTTTCTATGTTGAAGTGAAGCAAGGCCACTCACCACATTCTTGAATGCCATGCAGCGTTTGTCACATGCAACCGTACACACATTTTCGCTTGATCAATGTTCACACAAGCTTGGTGATCATAATGCGAATGAATCA
This sequence comes from Ambystoma mexicanum, assembly GCF_040938575.1. Classification (NCBI taxonomy): domain Eukaryota; kingdom Metazoa; phylum Chordata; class Amphibia; order Caudata; family Ambystomatidae; genus Ambystoma; species Ambystoma mexicanum. The sequence continues at coordinate 850,593,820 of NC_090939.1, forward strand.
TCTCGACACAGACTAGTGTGTGTGCCATTTATGTGTTTAATTGCATTTAATTAAGCCAAAGCGACTATTCCGAGACTGTTAGGACAGTTTGAAGTCCAACTAAGGGTTTAGTAAAACCATTCAACTGAGACAGATTCCACTCTAAGTAGAAGGCTGTACCACCTGAGTTCATGGTAGCGTAGACAGAGCAGCCAGGCTTATCTTAGGAGGGAGAGAGGGCTGTAGAATCAGTACAAAGAAATGTAATTCTACATATCGTCCACTATGTATTGTAAGAATAAGGGGTTTATTTTATATACAAGCAGAGCAAGAGATTCTTGGGTAAGTACTATCAAAGCATATAAACATTATAAAAAGACAACACTATGCTTTAAAGTTCACAGACCAAAGCATAGACCGGATTTAGAAATCTAACAATGTTTCTAGGCAAGTCACACCTTTGTTTACACATTCAGTATAGGGCACATCTATTCTTGGTGAGTAAAACCATAAATTATGTTCAGATTACTTTACAGTAAATATACTTTTCTGAATAGTGGAACACAGAGTCAAGGAACAGTATATTCCTCTACTACTTTTGTGATAACACACAGTCTAGACGAGTAAGACCTTTTTGGTTTAATATACAATTACAGTTGCTTTTCAGCTCAGTGCAACACAGTCTTAGATGAGCAAGAACTCTTTACATTAATGTTGGATGCTCTAGCAACCCAAGCTCAGCTACACCTAAAGCAACACTTCAGAAACACTTCAGGAATGGCACACAGCTATTCTAGTCAGGTAAGACCTAATGCTGTAATATTATATTACAGTTGCATATTAAGATCAGTGGAACACAGATTGAGATGAGCAATAACCAACTTGTTTTAGGATGGCACACAGCTAACACAAGGTAAGTAAAACATGCTTTTCAAAGGAGATATGAGCAATTTAAGAGGTACGTATAACCTTAGGCAGACTTATTCTGGAAAGGCTAACGACAAGTCAGGGGAAGCCAGACCCAATTGGGGACACTCATACATCTATCCTAACAGGAATAGTAATGTGAAACCAACAGCATTACTTTTGGGGAAGAGGCAAAACCAATTCACAGGCGAGTAACGTAACCTTATATATACACTTTTCAGAAAAGTGCAACACACATTCAAGAGAAGTAAAAACAATGCTTAATTTGTGGGGGTGTTTGCCAGGGGTCAGCCCCAGCACTTATTGCTGCGCTCTTGCACTTATGAGCCCAGTTTGATTAAGTTGTGCTATTTTGGCCACTTTATTATTTTAATTGTCAGTCAGTTGAAGTAACACAACCAGCAACAACAGTGTTGTCTAGGTTGGCAGATCGTGGCTAATCATCAATTTTCATGAACAATGGGCCTCATTACGACTCCGGTACCCAGGAATGGACAATTACCGGAGCATTACGGCCCCAGAGGACCCAGTAATTGCCCATTCCCGGGCGCCGGAAAAACATGCTCCTCATTCCCATTCGAGCCCCATAGGGCTCAATGGGAATGGGGAGGCGGGATGCACCGGCACCATTCGTGAATGGTGCCGGTGCATCCAACATGGTCTGCTCGCGGGTGCCAGTCCGCACGCCAGGTCAGACCTGGCGGGTGAAAAGGCACCCAATGAGCAGACCTCGTAGTTTGCCGGTCCGGTAACAATGGTACCGGCAAGCTTACTGGTGCCATTGTTACTGGACCGGCAACCTTACAATGAGGCCCAATGAGTTGGAAGGTGGCATTACTGGTCACTCTTGCTAGTCATGCCTGCACAATACTCCACTCAGCCTGCCTGACATTGGTGCAAATTCTCTACCTTAATAATCAGCAGCAGCGCCACATCAGGGCGGGTTGGCAACAGCAGAACAGTGAGCAGCCCCAACACAGGGACAAGGTCTGAAAAGGCCAATGTCGAAGAGAAGTGCCTGTCACGAGTGACAACCTATACAAGACCTTACTGCCGTGTTTAACAGGAAATGTCATGAGTTCAGTAATGGATTTGCCCGTATTTGTCCATTAATGTGCCATAGGAGGAAAACATGTTTGCTATTTTGTCTGTGGTTAGATGGTCAGCATGTTCCACTTGCCACTGATAGAATGGGAGCAAAACAATGATGTGTTTGAAAGGAACAAACATTTATGTTATTTTGAGCCACAACTAATGTTATGTCGACACTGCCAGAGTCGGGTCATTGATCGCCTTCAATGAACTTGTGGGAGTTGCAACTAGAATCCCAAATATATTGACACTGCATGGAAGAGACGTGGGTGGTGTCCACCCCGGTGTGTCATAGGCGTGCTAGAAAATATATGGGCCCTGGCACTTATTTTCTTACAAATTAAGTACTGAGTAAAAACGTTTGTAACTCTGCACACTCAGAGTGGCCAACCAACTTCTTTTACAAGTAACCTTTGAACACTTGTTATTCTTTTAAAGGCAGAACCCTTTTCTTATCCAGACCTTCCCTTATTCTATAGCAGGAGTTCAAACAAAGGCAGTAGAGGGCCCTAGTTGTCTAGGTGCCAGCTGTAAGCAGGGTGAGATAGGATTCAGTTGCAGATAAAGTCGGCGTTCCAGAGGAAGACAGTTCAAACAAGTAAGTATTTCACTTTACAGTTAGTTGCGGGTCCAGGGACTTCACAGACAGTCACCCTAAGAGGATTCCGCTGTGTGTCTGGGTGAACTGGATGAGTGGCCTCCCCATCACAGAAGACACCCCAAAGCTATACAGAAATCACAAAGGCTTAGGGTAGGTAAAATACCCCAGCCAACACAGTACCTCAGCACAGAAGAAGAGTTGCAGCAGGAAGAAATCAGAATCTGCAGTCAAAAATCCAGCTAATGGATTCCTTGGTCAAGAAGACAGGACTTTGGAAGGCCTTTTGCAGCTGGGATCACAGGAGAAGGCTCCGCGCAAGAGTATCCTTGCGGCTGCATTCGGCTCTGTGGATTTGGCGCCTTTTCAAGAGCACAGAATTAGACAAAATATTGCTAGTCAGATCGTGCCTCTGGAGATCCAGCAGGATGCCCACAAAGTTTCAGCGGAATACGGAAGACCATGCACCACACAATGGCTTGCGGTCCCATGGTATTGCAGCAACGCAAGGTCGCAGCAATGCATGGGATGGCTCACGCAGGTCGTGAGTCTAGTGGGTCTCACCAGGCTCTGGAGTGGTTTTCAGAGTCCCCAGGTCGATTCGGGCTACAGCAGGCTCTGGTTACACAGTAGGCTCTCTGGTCGCTGGAAATCCTCTCAGCCGCGGTTTCTTCATCTTCCTCTTTGGTTTTGGTTCCAGTAGTCGATTACCTCTTCAGTTTCCAGGATCAGACTTTTATGCCAAAACCCAGCCACACAAACAGCCTTGCAACTTTCAAACTTGGGGGGTTGGCAGTCCTTTCAGAACAAGGAGCGTTCCAGTATGAACTGGATTCTCGCAGTCAGGCTGGAAGACAAAGGCTGCAGAGTTTTGGACTCCTCCCTCGCTTCCTGCCTCCACAGACACTCTGGAGTCTGGGCGGGGAATCCACAGGATTCCTGCACAAGATACAGTTAACACAAAGGAATTTCACACCAGGATGTCAGGAGAAGAAGAAAGGACAAGGAACGCTGAAATGGCAAAAAAAGAAGGGGGCCATTTTGGTACAATGAACACCCATGGGTGCCTTTACTGGGGCTGTGGAAAAAGCCCACGGTAAAGGTGCACCAAATTAAAAAGGTTCACTGCCACCAACCATTAAAGGCAAGTTTGTCCTTGTAAGACATGCATTACTTACCATAAAAGCATTTGATTGTATCTGCTTAGATTCACATGCAGTGCATATAGTCAGACATCCAGTGGTAACCGCAGAGTATTGCATCTTGTCTTTCGAGAATCGAAAGGGGACGTCGACATGGGCGTGCCTGTAACACTATTCCTATGTGACGTGTACCAAAATCCTTCACGCGTCGAGGACCTTCCGATTGTATTTTTTCTGCCGCGAAGGAGCCTTATGACCATCGTGAGCGAGTACAGAAAACAGAGAAAGTAGTAAGACGTCTATGTTCCATCCATTAGAGCGGGGAGGAAGGGTGGGAGCAAGTGAATCTAAGCAGATACAATCATCAGAAATGCTTTTACAGTAAGTAATGCATGACTTTTGATGCTTGTTAATTTGCTTAGAATCACATGCTGTGCATAGACTAGCGCGAAGTACCTGGAGTTGGAGGTGGGTTGTGAGAAGGAACAGGAGTGAAAAGAGGTCTTAGTACGGCTTGTCCCACCTGAGAATCAGACCTAGAATGAGTGTATAGGCAATAGCGTTTTGTAAAGGCGTGTACAGAACTCCAGGTTGCCGCTTTGCAAATGGACTCTAGGGTAACATTTGCAATGAATGCTATAGAAGCCCCAGTGCCTGGAGTACAATGCGCTCTAGGCTTGAAGGGCAGTTCTTTCTTAGCAAGAGAGAAACAGAGTGTGATGCATTTGACAATCCACCTTCAGATTGCCGATTTAGAGACAGGATCCCCTTCTCTACGAGCTGCCACTGAAACAAAAAATTAGTTTGTCTTTCTCAGTGATTTAGTTCTGTCCAGGTAAAACATGACTGCCTGTTACGCTCACCTGGTATCCACAGGGACGCCACCCAGCTGGGTTACTCGCTGGTATGCTTCAGCTTTGCCCTGATGTGGTCTGCGGGGAAGGTTCTGTCTGAAAATACAGGAGGACTGTGTTGAAGACTGACCGATTGAGGTAAGTATCCTCCCTCCACCCCCGTAGGCTTTCAGTCCCTCTGGTGCCCTCTCGTCACCTTGTGGTAGAATGTGGCGTGCTCTCCGTCCTGTGTTCTTTGCAGGGGTGCGTTGTCTTTCATGGGCCAATGCGGTCCATTTACTTCACGGACACCGGCCCGTTTGATATTGTTCAGGTAGGTCTTATTGCTGTTCTTTAGTTTTGTTGCTATCCTGCATGCCTTTCTTTGTTTAAAATGTCTCTTTTTTCTCCCTTAGGTATGCGGAGCTCCAGCGCGGCGAACTGGCTTGGTTGAGCCCCGCTGGTAAATGATGGCGCATTAAGAGCGCTATGACGCGGTAAGTAAGCGCTATGCGCAGCGCTGCTAAGTCTTGCCTTTGCTAACCTGTGTTTTCCTTCCTTGTAGGTCGCAGTGTTCTTCAGCGCGAGTGGAATGTCCGGAGTGGTGTCAGCCGAGAGCCGACCAGCCAGGTAAGCCTTTTGAGCAGTTCGTAATTTGTAAATGTCTCTACAGCTTTCTTTTTTTTTCCAACTTAAATTTTTATTAATTTTGACATTGGATGTGAACATACAGGTGGGTACATATTATGCATTAACAACTATATCAAGAAATTGTTTCATCCACCTTAACAAATTGACGTTCATCGTTCCAATAAGAGGAAAGAGAAAGGAGGGGTGACAATTCCCTCTCTATGCCATCCAGCTGTTTGATCCATCCCAGGACTTCTTGCCAATAGATGCAGACTTTGGGGCAGTTCCACCACATGTGCCAGTAGTCGGCATCCATACCACATTGTCGCCAGCATCTGGGGCTGGAGGTCTGGAACATTTTGGACAGCCTGTATGGGTCGTACTGCCATCTGTGGAGCAATTCTATAGCGTGTAATTTGTACTGAGCTGCGATTGATATTTTGGATGGCGTCTCAAATTTTGTCCCAAGCCTGCTGGTCAAAATCTCTGCCAAAGTCTCTTTTCCATCTTGCCTTGAGACGGAGGCTCGGCGCGTCGTCTTTAGTGATTAAAGCCCTGTACATTCGCGCTATGAGGCCTTTGGAGGTGTTGGCTGTGTCTAGGATCGTCTCGAAGGGCGTTTGTTCTCTGTGTGGTGGCCTTCCATTCCCTTCTGGATAGTACACCTTTCAGTCGCAAGTACAAGACTGGTATTGGGTGAATTTGGAGGGCTTCCTCTAGTTCCGTAATTGAGATGAATTTCCCTTTTCTCCACAGCTGACCGACTCTCTCGAGGCTGGCATTGAACCAAGTTTGGTATCCAGCGTGTTCTGGGATTTCTTCTCTGATCCCAGGGGACCAGAGATGGCTCAGGGGCGAAGGTCACGTGGTGACTCCCAACAAAAAGGAGGCCACTTCGCTATGTTAGGTTATAAACACATAATTCACTGGATACTAATGGGATTCTCACATCTGTGGGGGTAGTGCAAACCTGAAAGGCAGAAGTCTTAGGAGAATTCAACCTGACCTCATTGGTAATTCTAATTCAAAAGCAAATTTTAATATAAATAGTAATCATATAAAAACAAATAAAAACTAACATAGAAAAGTAGCTCAAGTGACAAGTGTTTCAAAAACAGTGCTTAGTATTCATCAAGAAGAAAACTAATTTAGGGCAAAACATACAATTAAACTGTATCTCTACTAGGAGGTACTTAGCTAACCTCAAGTATACAGGTCAACATGTAAACCGTTCTTGAATACTTGTAACATTCATTCTTCGCTGGACATTCAACCATACAATATATACATATATAGAAACCTTCATTGGACAATGTCTCTAATTGTGATGCCTCAGTAACCAAATGTTTTAGAGTGCATCAAAGTTAGTTGATACTCATTTAGATACTGCTCAGTTGTATCTGTGTAGACCCCCGTGGTGACTCCCAACATCGCTTTCCCCTTCTTCCATATGTTCCACATTGTGCCCAATATCGGGTGGTTGTGCAATCTTCTCGTGAGTTTCGGTCTGGGGACCCATATTCTGCCAGAGTTACGGTGGCTAGAATGTTGTCCAGTTGGACCCATTGGAGGTCCTTCCTATCTCGCAAGTGTGGGATCAGAATTCTGAGTTGTGTGGCTTGATAATAGCGTTCTATGACCGGTAAACCCACCACCCCCCAGGTCCTTAGGTAATATTAAAACATCGTAGGGGATTCTGGGTTTCTTTCCATTCCACAGAAATTCTAGTATGGCCTTTTTAACTTGTCTGAGGAAATGTTCAGGGATTGTGATGGGCAAGACCTGAAAGGGGTATAGGAACCGTGGAAGGGTCACCATTTTGATTGCGTTTAGGCGTCCCATCCAGGAGATTGTCAGTGGTTTCCATTTCGTGAGATCAGCCTTGAGGGCTTCGAGAAGCGGAGGGAAATTTGCTTCGTAGAGGTTGTCGAGGTGCCGCATTAAATTGATTCCCAAGTATCTCAGTGTTGGGCCTCCGATGATCAGCCCGAGGTGCTCGAGGGCTATTTGGTGTTCTGAAGATGGATCATGGAGTGGAAAAAGAATGGATTTGGTTTTGTTAATTTTGAAGCCTGAGAGTGCGCCGTATTCCTCTATCAGATGGATCGCTCGTGGGATGGAAGACGTTGGGTTTGACACATGGAGCAGAATGTCATCTGCATACAAGGCTAGCTTATATTCTTTGCCATTCACCTGAATCCCTTCCACTGCAGGATCTGCTCTAAGCATTACGGCGAGAGGCTCCAGGGACAGCGCGAAAAGTATTGCCAAAAGGGGGCAACCTTGTCTCGTACCCTTGCTGAGAGGGAACCAGCGGGAGAATTGGGAGTTCACCGTCACTGATGCTCTTGTGATTGTATAGACAGGCCTTGGCCCCACACTCCGTCGAGGGATCAAAGCTATCTTCTTTAGCGTGGCCTCCAAGAAATGCCATTCGACTCTGTCGAACGCCTTCTCGGCATCAATTGAGAATAACGCTGGCTTGTTCAACGATGTTTGGGCCTCCTGGATTAAGTGCAGGGTTTTCCGGGTGGAGTCCGTGCCTTGTCTGCCTAGGATGAAACCCACTTGGTCGTTGTGGATTATTGCGGGCATGTGTGACTCCAGTCTTGCAGTAAGGATTCTCGTATACATTTTCTACAGCTTTCTTTAATGTTGACTATCTTTTTCTTTCAGGTCGTTCTGTCCGGGAGGCGTGTAGATTCGAGGAAGCTGTTCTCAGTAACTGCAAGTGTTTAAAGATGAAGACTGCAGGTAAGATGCTGCTGCTAATGGTGTTCCTTTTGTCTCCTTGCAGGTTCTGCTTCTCCGAGGTTCGAGGGAATAGCTGGACACGGTGAGCGTCACGTTGCAAGCTGCAAAGTAACATGAAGCATGTTCTGCAGTCAGGGTGTGGTTTATATAGCCCAGGTAAAGTAGTACCAGGGAAAGTAGTTCCAGGCCTGCCGCACCCAAAACACTAGACCGCATAGCTTGGTTCTTAAGAATCAAGCTATGTGGATGCCTCCATGTTGGCTGACAATACAATAAAGTAGTTCCCAAGCACATTGTTGTTCATGGTGTATGAGCCTGGCGCCATAGGCGCCAGGACTGGCCCCATGAGGGCTTTTGAAGAGGATGCCAGGCTGTAGAGGCCCAAGTCCTGACTCCACCTGGCCAATGGGTTTGCCAGAGGGGGTTTTGGGCGAGGGTCGTGACACTGCCCTACGGACATCGAATGTGTGTAGGCTCCTTTCGGCCATGTTAGTAGGGTTCTGGAAGAAAGTAGGCAGTTCTATTGATTGGTTCACATGAAACTTGGAGATCAATTTAGGCGTACATCTAGGGTGAGTGCACAGAACCACCTTCTCTCTGAACTGTAACGAAAGGGTCCAGAACTGAGAGGGCCTGTACTTCACTAACCCTTCTAATAGAAGTGATAGCCACTAGAAAGGCTGCCTTATAGGTAAGATCCTTGAGGCTTGCTTTATGCATAGGTTCAAATGGAGACCCCATAAGTCTGGTTAGTACCACATTCTGGCCCCATCCGGGAGCTGGATTAAAAATGGGGGGGCTGAATCCTCTTGACCCCTTCCATGAAAGCCTTAACTGGTATCTTCCACCACGACACCTTCTGCTGTGACGTGGTGTAGGCTGAGAGAGCAGCTAAGTGAACTTTAAGGGAATTAAAAACCAGCCCAGAGTAAAGTGAGTGAGTCAGGTACAATATAATGTGCGTGGGAGAGCAGTCAATGGGATTGACGCCCTGGAATTGCACCAGATAACAAAGCGCTTCCATTTGCTGGAACAGCAATATCGGGTGTTCGGTTTCCTCGCTTCCCCAAGTATGTCCGTGCATCTCTGAGGGAGTTGCAGGTGTCCGAACTCTATGACCTCAGGAGCCAGGCCACTAAGTTCAATGTTTGCGGGCATGGGTGGAGTGTCTGCCCTTTGTCCTGCGGCAACATGTTGTACGGGCAAGGTAGCTTCACTGGGGGAAGAGAGACAACTCCATCAGATGAGCGAACCAGGGTTGGCAGGCCCACATGGGGGCTACCAATCTCATGGTGACTGGTTCCTGGTGGATCTTCTGCACTATCTTGCTGAGTAGGGGGTGGGGTTGATAGTGTAAACAAGTTTCCCGGACCATGTGATCCAGAGTCCGTTCCCCTTGGAGGCGTAATCTTGGAATTGAGCGTTCTCCAGAGATGCGAACAAGTCGATCTCTGGGAAACCCCATTCTGCAAAAACGTTGGAGACAATGTCTTTGTGTAATCGCCATTCGTACTCCATGGGTAGTAGGAAATCTCTGCCGAGTAAGTCTGCCAGAAGATTGAGTTCCCCTGGAACATGTTGTGAAAACAGGAACATGTGTTTGAGAGCCCACTTCCAAATGTTCTGGGACAGTTTGGACAGCCCTGCAGAGTGGGGGCCCCCCTGTTTGTTTAGATAATACATGGCCGTGGTACTGTCCGAGGATCAGGACCGTCTTCCTTCGCAGTTGTGTCTGAAAGGCTTTCAGTGCTTTGAAAACTGCCAACAGTTCCAACAGATTGATGTGGTTGGATGAGGTTTCACAAATTTGTTTCCTGGGTGCAAATCTAGTACAGGGCATTGTGTGATTTCTTTTGGGTACAAGGAAGTACACTGAATAAATACACTTGTTTACCTGTAAAAGAGGTACAACTTCTATGGCGCCCTTGTCCTGCAGGGTCTCGACTTCTTGTAGCAGGATGCACAGATATTCTGGCGTCAGGAGTCTTGAATGTGGAAGTCGGAATTGGGAGGACCGGCAGAATTCTATACAGTACCCGTGGGCGACTGTTTTGAGTACCCACTGGTCTGTAATTATCCCCCTCTCATGCTTGAAGAAATGATGTTAGCCGGCCCCCGACCGGGGAGGCATGGGAGGAGACCCGGATCTGAGAGTAATTTTTGGCCTGAGGCCGGGAAGCCTCGAGGGGTAGAATTCCAGCCCCTTCCTCTTCCACGTCGTTGACCTCTTGTGGGGTACGGTGTGGTGTAGCTGCTGGTTCCTTGGGGAGAAGACTAATTATTTCCCAAGCTGTACTGGTTCGGAGTGAAGCGTTGGCCACGAAAGGAAAGTCTCGATCCACTTCCCCTCCTTGCGGAAGGCCTCGGAGTGATCTGATCCACGGTCTTGAGGGTGTTATGCTCTTAGTTTCGAGCGCTTCGTCTACTGCCTTTCCAAATAGATTAGTCTCCTCCATCGGCTTATTTATTAGTGAAGCTTGTGTTTCTAGCATGAAAGCAGAGTTTCTCAACCATGCGAGTCTTCAGGAGGGTACCTTGAGCCAAGGACCTGCCAGCCGTATCTGCCGCATCCAAAGTATTTTTTAAAATAATCCGATTAACTTGTCTGCCTTCTGCTACTGTGGAGAGCAGGCGAGGACTTCTTGGAGGCCCTTCTGTAGAATGGGCCATTGTGCGTCGGCATAACTAGCCAACAAGGTAGTGTTATTTGCGATGCGAGTGTAAAAAGCTGCAGCACCACCAGTGAGTCTGGAGTAGCAATGCCACTGATGTAAAGGAGGTTAGAGGGGGAGGGTCGAAACAATTTTTCTAATCTAGGATTTACTGATCTAGTTAGGGCAGGTGTCAATAATGAAGGGGCCAACCGCTTTTTGATTGAGTTTAGCAGAGGAATAGCTTGGCTGGCCGGTGATTTCTCTTAAGATGTCCTCGACAAAATCAGTCTCTGGTACAGCTTCCTGGGTAGCTATCTGGAAATGTTCAGCTGCCTTCCTTAATATGGCGTTGTATGCCATTTGGTGATCAACTGGGGAGGCCTATCGAGTGGGTGTGGTCGGGGGTGGGGAGGGGGATTCCATGCACAAGGCATCCGGTTCCGGGGTTGGATTAGGTGATTACCAAGGCTCAGGATCTGTGGAGTCGATATGAACATCCTCAGTGTCAGCAAAGGGATCTTGATCCTGATTGTATTGGTCCCCAGGAACCTCATCTCCAGTGAGGTCATAAGTATGTATTTCTTCTTCTTCCTGTGAAGGGTCAAAGACTTTTTGCCACAAGGGAAAAGGAACTCTCTTCCCGAGGCCTTTTGGCCGTGGACTTCTCCGACAGTTGTACAAATCTCTCTAACCGATCCATAAATCCCTCAAAGGTCTCCCTGGTCCAAACAGATGTACAAGAGTCATCTAGGGGGTGGATAAGGCTCTTGTAATGGATATTCCGCTGCAGAACGTCAATATTTCTCCTTTAATGTCTAAGAAATCCCTCCAGTGACTTCCAAAAAGCCCTTTTGTGGGACCGACGGTTGATGCAAGTCCTTTTGTTTATCCTTAGGCCTCTCTGTGGGTTCAGATAAATCCTTCGGCCTATCCCTGTATTTCGATGAATCCCTCGGTTTGTCCTTAAGTATCATGAATCCCTGGACCGTTACTTTTGATTAGCCGCCGAAATAATCCTAGCAATGCTTTCGGCAACCTCTTCAGAGGCGGAACGGTCCTGCGATTGTTTGGATGTTTTCGGCGGAAACCGGGGCCTTCGACCGTGGACGCTTTCTTTCGATGCGTCTTGACGGTCTCCTGAGTATTGGGGGCAGCGCCCTTCAATTTAGAATGCCTGGTCATAAGGCGCACCTGCGGTTGCAGGCAGGGCTGCCGATCCAGACAACTGGCGGGCACGGCCGAAATATTCCGTGTGCCCGTTGGCGCTATGGGCCGTTTTGACTGTTGTCAAAGATGTCCCGGGGGTTGTGTCTTTAGTGTGTAGAGTGCGCGCGTCCTTGTTGCCGGGTTGTACAATCCCCATAGCAGGACCTGAGTCTTGCCTGACGGGCCCGGGGACGCATGACGCAGAGCTGGAATGCTCCGCAGGGAGGTCAATTGCCTCCCAATCGGAGGCCCGTTCGTCACTCAGCCCCTCATCACAATTGGCGGTTGTGGCAGCAGGCGAACTAGACTCGGCCTGCGACATTCTGTAGGCCACCCACTGCTTAACACGGCGCTCCTTTAGTGTCTTTGGACGCAGGAGCTTGCAAGCCACACAAGCCGTCTCGTCGTGATTCAGGGGCAAACAACTATTACACTTCGTGTTCATCCTTCCAAGGAAATTTGGCCTTGCAAGAAGGGCAAAACCTAAATGAGTCCTCTCCATAGCGGAGGAAAAATATAGTGACGAAGAGACCAAGGGAACAAAGAGGAAAGGGAAAGGCATCCTCGGAAAAGGAAATGTCCACCCCGACCCCACTCTCCCTACTGTGTAGGGAGGCCAGAGGGCCTGGCCACGTGGTCGGCAGCACCGACCGGAACACTGTCCTTCGAAGGTCCATGGAACCGGCTTCGGCGTAGATCAGGAAACAGATGACATTTGCAGTTTTCAGTACAGACATGAAAAGGAGCAGTGCATACAATGGGTTATCAGAATAGAGAGGTTTTGAATTTTCGGAAGGCCAGGAGGGAGTTTTCTGCTCGGATATCTGTGGGGAGCGCGTTCCACAGCAGGCAAATATGTAAGGTAAATCTAACCCGCCTGCTTTGGCCCAGTTCATATGAGGGGAGTACAACTGGTTAGCGTAGCGTGGTCTGGTAGGTTGTGTAGAGGTGGATTTTTTGTTATCGTCTCCGATAGGTATGATGGTGCTGTGAGGGTGAGGCATTTATGGGTGAGGGTGAGGCTTTTGAAAGTGATGCGCTCTTTAAGCGGGAGCCAGTGAGCTGCCTGCCTGGCGTGGGAAATATGCTCCTTTTGGGAATGCTTAGTGCTGCTCGTAACACGTTGTTCTGGGTGATTTGGAGTCTGTTTAGATTTTCTGCAGATGTACCTGCTAGGAGAACATTGCAATAGTCTAATTTAGCACTAATAGTTGCTCTGGCTATAGATAGGCAGTTAGGCTTAGATAAGTAGGGTTTTATTGCGTTGTTGAGCTTTGTGGTGTGTGCCGAGGCGGCAGTGATGGCGCTGACATGCCTTATCATGGATAGCGTGGAGTCTATGTAGACCCCTAGGGTCTTTACAGAAGTGGAGACTGGGATGGCCATTTGGTCTATGGTGAGGTTGGAGTAAAGTTTGGCAAGTTTGGCTAGTGTGTGTTTTTTTTTTTTTTTTACCAAGAATGAGGATTTATGTCTTGTCCCCATTGAGGAAAAGGCCATTGGCTGCCATCCAGGCCTGGATGGTGGAGTATATTAGATTAAGTGCTTCAGCGTCTTTGTTGTAGATGCCGGAGAGCGGCAGGAGTATCATCAGCGTAGTTAGTATACGCGATACCAAGTGCGTCAAGCTTGTCGAAGAGGGGCTTCGTGAACAAGTTGTACAGAGTGGGTGCTGGGCATGAGCCCTGTGGGACTGCACAGTGGATAGTAGTGGGGGCTGCACTAGCTGTGTTAGAGAAAACCTTCATTACCCTGCCTTTCAGGAAGACGGTGACCCAGAGGGCTGCTTCTTTGGAGAAGTTAGCTGAATGGGTCAGGTGTGAAGTGAGCGTCTTGTGATCCACAAGATCAAAGGCAGCCAATAGGTCTAAGAGTAGCAGGAGGGCTGGCTTGCCTTTATCCAGAATTTGAGTGATTTGTTTTTTTAAGTCCACCAAGGCGGTTTCTGTGCCATGTCCTTTGCGGAAGCCAGATTGTGTGGTCCCGAGAATAGCGTGGGCTTCAAGGAAGTGTTGGATCTGGCTGTGAGCAGCTTTGTCCAAGATCTTGTGGAGGAAAGGCACAGTGCATATGGGGCGGTAGTTGTTGGGCTGTGAGGGGTCTAGAGTGGGCTTTTTTTTTTAGAAGGGGGCACACCCAGGCTTCTTTGAGGCTTGCATGGATGATGCCAGTTCTGAAGGAGGCATTAATGAAGGTTGTCAGCAGCGGAGCGAGGGAGTCGGCACAGTCCTTAATAAGCTTAGGTGGACAGATATTCCCTTTGCACATAGAAGGTTTTAAGTTTGAGGAGGTTGATGACTTCAGGTTCAGTGATGTCTGAAAATGAAAAAGGGTTTGGAGGAGTTTGTTGGGGAGGGGTCTATTTGCTTGACCCCAGGAGGGTGAGGTAGGGCTTTTTAATGCTCCTGAATATTTATTTTTGAAGGAGATCAATTTAGTTTAGCATGGCAGATTGAATACTGGTGCACCAGGTTTTATCTTTGACGATCTCGTCTGGGGTGTTAGGAGAGATGAATTCATTGAAAATGGCGAATATTTCCTTGGATTGCGAGTTAGCATTTGAGACGTGAACAATGAAGGAGTTAGATTGGGCTTTGGTGATGGCATCTTTATATTGGCGGGAGATTAGGTTAAAGCAGTTCTTGACATTGTCGTTGGGGTTGGTCTGCCAATTTTTGAGAGCCTCCCTTTTGCAAGAGCGTAGGGACTGCAGTTCTTCAGTGAACCAGGAATTGGTGTGCAATGACTTTCTTTTTTACATTCAAGTGGCGTTATGGAGTTCATGGCTATAGTGAGTATCTTTATAAATGTCTGCTAGGGTGTTAAGATCATTGGAGCGGGGGGGCTAGAGCTGGGATATTCAGTTAAGGGCGAAGGTTGTCCTCAAGTTTTTTTCAACTTCTCACTTGTGCTGGTAGGAGGCAGGGGTGAGAGTTTGAGCTTGAAGTGATGGGTAAAGTGAATTGAATACAATTGTGGTCAGTCCATGGCTGAGCCGTGTTGGAGGTGATGGTGGCGAGACAATTGTGGTCTGCGACCCAGTCCAGAGTGCAGCCTTTGGAGTGCGTAGAGCTTGTGATTTTGTGTGTGAAGACTAGATCCTTAAGTTCTTTGGCGAGGGTAGCGTCCGCTTTGTCTTTAGGATCATTGAATCCTCGGTTTAGATCTCCAAGTGATAGAGTCTTGGTGGAACTTTTGATGTTGTCGCTGAGCAAGTGAATAAGGTGTCCCTGAAAGTCTGATGGGAGGCCTGGAAGAGGGGGGGGGGGGGGGGGGGGAGGGCGGTATAATACGTGGATGTTGATGGAGCTATTTGGGGACAGTGCAAGCTTTGCAGACAGAAAGTCAGAGTTGCCAGCCCAAGGGCGAGACGATTGATAAGTCTGAGGGAAAGGGCTTCTTTGAAGATGAGGGCTACTCCACCTCCTATGCAAGCTGGTCTATCTGGGCTGTGGATGGTATAACCTAGTGGGAGTGCAAGAGCAACAGCAGGACCAGATTCTTCATCTAGCCAGGTTTCAGTGATGGCCAGTAGGTCGAGGTCACGGCCAGTAGGTCGAGGTCATGAACAGATAGGTCGTTTATTTCGAAGGCATGGGCACATCAACGTTTAGGAGGTCACATTTGATATGTGGTGTGTGTATGGAGTTAGTCTCTCGGGTGGTAGTGGTCATGGCCGAGTCTGTAGCAGTGGGTGGAATTGGAGTGACGGCCCTTGGAGGATGGGAGGGTGTATGTTCTGGTATGAGTGGGCGTTTGGTGTATGGGGTGCATCTGTGGATCGAGCAAGAGCCTCATCGAAGATTTTTTGATGCCGTGAGTAAGGGAAGACAGGTGAATTCCAGTGGTTGCATGCAGGCTCTGAGCCTGCCGAGTCTGCTAGCTGTATTAGGTAGGCAGGGCAATATACGTGCTGCAGCTGTGTGAGCATAGGAGAGCTGTTGAGTGAGTGGACATGGGGGGTGAAGAAGGTGAGTCCAGGGGTGATATTGTCAGGTGGTGGTCGTGCGCAGGAAGATTTAGTATTGGTCGTGTTGGGATAATAGGTGGAGAGAGTAAGAGGGCAGTAACTGTGGTGACAGTGGGATGGCGAAGGCTGAAGGTCTTGCTAATGACTTTAGGCAGCATGGTGGGTGTAGTTCAGACCGCATACACTAGTGTTCGTAAAGCAGAACGTTAATGTGACACATTCTGGGGGGGTAGGGAATCAACAATCAGTACAGCAGTTGGTGTAGTAACGAGAAGCAAGTTTTCAACCGAGAACTAGGACACGAAGTGCAGTAGGAGACACTTACCAGTCAGAGGAGGCATGCACAGCAAGTCGTGGCCTAGGCCGGGTATGTTGACAAGAATCAAGGGCAGAGCGCGCAGCTGAGCAGTTGCGTGCTGGGCAGGTAAGGGTAGGCAAGTAAAAATTATTCATAATATACATTGGTGCTGACATTTTAAAATACATTGATAGTCCGCAGTTGCACTTCGTTCTAGGCAGGAAGAGCAAAGAGCAATGCATGCGACATGCGTTACTCAACGTAATAGCATGTCTGATTGTATCCGCTTTGATTCACATGCTGTGCATATACTCCGATATACAGTGGTAACCGTGGAGTATTGCATCTCGTCTTTCGGGGACCGAAAGGGGACGTCGGCATAGGCGTGTAACACTATCCCCATCGTGACGTGTAGTGTACCCAAAATCCCTCACATGCCGAGGGCCCCCCCGATTGTATTTTCTCTGCCATGAGGGAGCCCAAGGCTATTGTGAGAGAGTACATAAAGAGAGAAAGTAGCAAGACGTATATGTTCATTCCACCCCGAGCGGGAAGGCAGGGTGAGCGCATGTGAATCTAAGCAGATACAATCATCAGAAATGCTATTACTGTGAGTAATGCAGGTCTTCTGATGCTTGTTAATCTGCTTAGAATCACATGTTGTGCATAGACTAGCAAGCAGTACCCGGTGTTGGAGGTGGGATGTGAGAAGGAACAGTAGTGAAAAGATGTCTTAATACCACTTGCCCCACCTGAGAATCAGATCTAGAATGAGTGTCCAGGCAATAATGTTTTGTAAAGGTGTGTATAGAACTCCAGGTTGCTGCTTTGCAAATGGACTGAAGGGGAACATTTGCAATGAATGCGGAGCACCAGTGCCCCGAGTAGAGTGTGCTCTAGGCTTGAAGGGCAGTCCTCTCTTAGCAAGAGTAACAGTGTGATGCACTTAACTAGCCACCTTGAGATAGCTGACTTCGAGACAGGATCCCCTTCTCTGCCTGCTGCCACTGAAACGAAAAACTGGTTGGTTTTCCTCAGTGGTTTCGTACTTTCCATGTAAAACATGACTGCCCTGCGCACATCCATTGTGTGTAGGCTTTTCTCGGCCATGCTAGTGGGATTCTGGAAGACCGTAGGTAGTTCGATCGATTCACGTTGAATTTCGAAATGAACTTGGGCGCAAATCGGGGATGAGTGCGCAGAAACACCTTATCTCTGTGCACTGTAACAAAAGGGTCTAGGATTGAAAGGGCCTGTAGTTCGCTAACTCTTCCGATAGAAGTGATGGCCACTAGGAAGGCCGTTTTATAAGTAAGATCTTTTAGGCTTGCGTTATGCATTGGTTCAAAAGGAGACCCCATGAGTCTGGTTAGAACCACATTCAGATCCCATTCGGGAGTTGGGTTAGAAATGGGGGGATGAATTATTTTAACACCTTCCATAAAGGCTCTAACTACATGTATTTTCCAGCATGACACCTTCTGTTGTGACGTGGTGTAGGCTGAAAGGACAGCCAACTGAACCATTAGTCATTAAAAGCCAGACCCGAGTCTAACAAGTGGGTCAGGTATAACACAATGTGGGTAGGAGAGCAGTCAATGGAACTGACACTCTTACTATTTCACCAGATGACAAAGTGCTTCCACTTGCTGGAGTAGCAATAACGATTATTAGGTTTTCTGGCTACCCCCCCTCGCCCCTCCCTCCCAAGTATGTCCATGCATCTCTGAGGGAGCTGAAGGTGTCCAAACTCCATGACCTCAGGAGCCCAGCCGCTAACTTCAGAGTTTGCAGGCATTGGTGTAGCATCCCCCTCCGTCTTGAGACAACATGTTGTATGGACAGGGTAGTTTCACAGGAGGGGAGAGGGACATTTCCATCAGATAGGAGAACCAGGGTTGGCGGGCCCACCAGAATCATGGTAACTGGTGCATCTTGTGCACAATCTTGTTGAGCAGGGAAGTCAGGGGGGTTGGGGGGGAGGAGGGGTGGAAAGGTGGGAACGTAGACAAATTTCCCTGACCATGTTATCCAGAGTGCGTCCCCCTTGGAGCGTTTCTGGGGGTATCTGGAGGCGTAGTCTTGGCATTGGGCGTTCTGATTTGCAAACAAGTCGATCTCTGGGAATCCCCATTCTGCGAAGACGTTGGAGACAATGTCTTTGTGTAGACGCCATTCGTACTCTGCTGAGCACGTCTGCTAGAAGATGGAGTTCTCCTGGGATGTGTTGGGACAGCAGGAACATCTTGTGTTTGAGAGCCCAAATCCAAATGTTCTGGCACAGCTTGGGTAGCCCTGGAGAGCGTGTGCCCCCCTATTTAGATAGTACATGGCTGTGGTGCTGTCTGTAAGTTTCAGAACTTTTTTCCCTGTAGATGTGTCTGAAAGGCCTTTGAATACTGCCAATAGCTCCAACAGGTTTATGTGGGTGGATGCTACTTGTGGGGACCACACTCCATGCGCTGTCTGCTGAACCAGGTGAGCCCCCCTCCCCACCCCGTGAGAGATGCGTCGGTCGTGAGAGTGGCTTCCACTGTGGGGGTGGTGAAGGACTTCCACTTCAAGAGGTTTTCCCTCGACCACCACTGCAGAGAGAGAAAGAGAGCTGGCGAGACAACTACCAGATCTTCCCATTGTCTGCTGGCCTGACACCACTGGCTGTTGAGCCACTCTTGCATGTGACGCAGGTGCGCGTGGGGAACCAAGTATTTGCATGATGCCATCATACCTAGCAGCCGCATGGCCTTGCGTACCGTCACCTCTCGACTGGCCACATATTGAGGGATCTGAAAAAGCATGTTCTGAACCCTCTCGTCGGAGGGAAAGACAAGGCCGTCCTTCGTCTGAATTAGAGCCCCAGAAATTGTTTTACTTGACTGGGGACCAGACTGGACGACTTCTCGTTGATGGAGAATCCCAGACTGAAAAGGTGGTCTACGGTCTTCTGGGTGTTCAAAAAGCATGTGTCGTAAGAGTCCCCCTGTTACAAGCCAGTCGTCGAGACGGATAGTCTGCGCAGGTGTGCTGCCACTACTGCCAGAACCTTTGTAAACACCCTTGGCGCTGAGGCAATGCCAAAGGGGAGCACCTTGAATTGGTACTGTCTGTCCTTTATCATCAACCTTAGATATTTCCTGTGCGCTGGCAACATTGAAATATGAAAGTATGCATCTTTCATGTCCAGTGTTGCCATGTGGTCCCCCTGTTTGAACAGTGGGATCACTTCCTGTAGCGTTACCATACCAAACTTTTGAGGGTTTTTATAAATTTGTTCGCTGGACGCAAGTCTAGAACAGGGCACATGCTGAGGTCCTTTTTGGGTACAAGGAAGTACACTGAATAAATACCCTGGTTTACCTGAATAGGGACGGTTTCTATTGCGTCCTTTCCCAGAAGCGCTTCCACCTCTTGAATCAGGATCTGCAGATGGTCCAGCGTGAGGCGTTGTGATCGTGGCGGTCTGAACTGTGGTGGTCGGGCGAATTCCACGCAGTACCCGTGGGTGACCGACTTTATGACCCACTGGTCTGAAGTTATCCCCTCCCATGCCGCAAGGAAAGATGTTAAATGCCCCCTAGCGGGGTGACATGGGAGGGGACCTGGATCCATTGGTCATTTCTGACCAGAAGCTGCGGCTCCTCTGGGTTTGGGGCCTTTGCCTTTGCCGTGTAGTCAACCCCTAGGTGGGTAGTTGGCTGGGCGTCCGGATGCTTGTCCAGAGTTCCAGTTCCCCGTATTGTAGTTTTGACCTGCACGGGATTGGCCTCGAAAGGACTGACGAGAACCGCCTCCACTCTGGGGGGGAAGGAGTCCTCCTTTGTTGTAAAGCGTCTCATGCTCTTTCTTGGCTTTCTCCAGAGCATCTTTGACCGCTTTACCGAAGAGATTGGTCTCTTCTACGGGTTTGTTAATAAGAGCGGCCTGTATTTCAGGCTTGAAACCAGAGTTGCGGAGCCAAGTGTGCCGCTTGAGTAGTGTGCCCTGGGCCAGGGACCTGCCTGCCGTCTCCGCAGTGTGCAGAGTGTTTTCAATTATATTTTGCTTTACCTGCCTGCCCTCTGCCACGATGGCGAGTAGTCTGGACCTGGCGGGAACCTCCTGGAGACCTTCTTGAACAAGGTCCCATTGTGCGTCTACATAACTGGCAAGCAACGTAGTGTTTGCTATGCGTGCTGTGAACACAGCTGCCGAGGTAACACGTTTACCTAAGGCGTACAACCATTTAGATTCCTTATCCGGAGGTGCCTCCCCTGTAGCAAGGGGTACCCCTGCCAGTTTCCGGGTGGTAGTGACTACCAAGGAGTCGGGCGTGGCCTTTAATATATTGAGGGTCAGTAGGAGAAGGCCGAAATAGTTTCTCCACTCTTGGATTCACTGCCCGGGTCTGTGCTGGCGTGACCAGGGAAAGGGCCAACCTTTTAATAGAGTTCAGGAGAGGAATTACTTGGCTTGAGGGGGGTCTCTGAGAATGTCATCCACAAAATCTTGTTCGGGTACAGCCTCCTGGGTGGTGACCTTAAAGTGTTCTGCTGCCTTCCTCAAGATGGCATTGAAAGCCATTTGATCGTCCACAGGCGAGGTCTGGCAGGCCGGAGTGGAAGGAGGGGAATCCAGGCATAGGACATCAGTGTCCTGATCTTGCGTAGGGAGCGCTCCTGGCTGGGTCTTCTCCCAGTTGCCCATGGCATCCGCCTGGTCATCAGTGTAGTCTTGCAGGAAGGAAGGGTCTTCTTCCTCATCAGATATCTTGGCAGTGTCCTTCTGGACCACATCTTCATGGTAGACAGAAGCAGAAGGGTCTTGCGAGTCAAGATTTTCAGGGAAACGTGAAGCAGACAGCAAAAGAGGGTCTTCACAAGATTTCTTAGGGGAAGGATGCTCTGAACGCGAGACAATCCTTTCTAGGTGGTCCATGCACCCTTCGAACTTTTCCCTGGTCCACTTACACGAACCAGAAGGGGCAAAAGGTGGGAAACCGTCGCCTTCCTCTCGTTGGCATCGAAATTTCTCTCCATGGGTATTGGACATAGGCTCCTGACTGTCCTCGTAGGTTTCGTGAGTACTGGGTCGCCATGGCATGTCTTTAGACCTGTATGCGGTACGCTCCATGCGTTTTAACGGTTTATTAGGCGTCACGAGACTTTCCTCAATCTCTGCCAAATCGGCGAGAGTCAACAGTATAGCGGTAGATTTACCGGCTACTGCGGCGCCAGAGGGACTAGCAGTAGATTTTTCACCTGCGGAAAGACTAGGGGGCCTAGGAGTAGGTTTCATGCCTACTGGGGGCATTAGGGGGCGCCGGAGAGTCAGAGGATCGCACTTTGGTGTCCAAACTCGATTTAGAGGTAGCACCCTTAACTTTGGAGTGCCCAGTCGCAAGACGCTGCTACGGATGCGGGGAAGGCTGCTGATATTTCACCCGTTTCGGTGGAACCATCGAAACCGGTGATGGGGTTGTGTGCTTAGTGTGTGGTTTCTGTACGCCCTTGTCGCCGGGTGTTATCCCCAAAGCGACACTTATGTCAGGCCTAGAGGGGTCAGGGATGGGCGTGGCGGACCTGGAAGCGTCTGCCTCAAGGTCGATGACATCCGACACGGATGTCTGGTCATCAGTGCCCGTCACTTTTGGCGGGTGTGGCGGTGGGGGAAGAGGATTCCACCTGCGACATGCCGTATGCGTCCCACCGCTTTACACAGCGCTCCTTAAGGGTCTTTGGCCTAAGGAGTCTACAGGCCGCACACCGCTTCTCGTCGTGATCTAGGGGTAGACTAGAATTACATGTACTGTGCTAGTCTTTCCATGGGTATCTGACCCTACACTTAGGGCAGAACCTAAATGGTGTCCTTTCCATAGCAAAAGGTATAGACAAAGATGACCAGACAGAGGGCAAAGTGAGGGAAAGAGGAAAGACATAACTAATGACCTGGCCATCCCGATCCCCACCCTCCCTACTGTGTAGGCTGGCCAGAGGGCCCAGCCACGTGGATCTTAGGTGGTGAAATCCACAGCCGTAGAAATTTCCCGCAGTCTTCGCCGAAGTCGCTTGAATCGATGTTGAAGTGACTTATGGGGAAATAACCGACAAAGTCGGTATAAAGTTAAACAATGAAGAGCTCTGCTATAGGGCTACCAGTTATCAGGGGGGGGGGGGGGAGTGGTTTCGGAACAAGCTGAGTGACCTCGGCACATTAAGGATTTTGGGCACACTACACGTCACAATAGGGATAGTGTTACAGACAAGCCTATGCCGACGTCCCCTTTCGGTCCCCGAAAGACAAGATGCAATACTCTGCGGTTACCACTGGAGGTCTGACTATATGCACAGCATGTAATTCTAAGCAGATTAACAAGCATCAGAAACTATGTTATCAAAGCATAAGAATACGCAATAGGCTAAATACAGTGAGCCAACAATGCAATTTTGCTGGGTGAGTCGAGCGCAGTATGCTCACAGTAACAAGGGACGGATAGTACACTAATGTAATGAGCTACCAATCATACAGTTCTAGGAACACAGTAGACTAAGGGCAGTATACTACCATACAAAACCATCACATGGCATGAAGGGATGAAGGCAGTAAGCCTGCGACAACGCAGAGTAACAATGTGACCGTGTATGTCGAGTACAAGGTACTGTTATATATAGTGTGGAGAGGTTATTCGCGGTGGGGGCGTTCGGTAAGGGTCCTTCCTGAACAGTGCATAGAGGTATTTAAACTAGGAAGAAGGCTTCAACATGTAAACATTACCGGAAAAAAGTGTTTCATATCATTAGGCATGCTTTTGATTAGGAAAGTCCATGAAAGTTAGAAATGAAGTAATACAGTCATTAGCGTCTGTAGGAATAGCTTCCGACTATCCGAAGTGAACTGTGAGAGCTGCACGCACAGGTATAAGGCCTACGATCCAGAGGTGGACAACGTTACGCGTGCACAGCGGGAAGAAGGATACAGCAGAACATAGATGATGGTTCTCTGTTACGGTCTGTGGGGGGTCACTTTGATAGAGCGTACTTGCGTCAAGGCACAGAAAAGCAAGGGGGCCACGCGAACGTCTGCGATCCGGCTTTTGTTGGCCCTTCTGTTCGGGACTTTCAGCCCACGACTTCCGCCTGTCAGTCGGAGCTGTAGGATGGTATGATGCTGAACAGCCAATCCGTGGCTGTGATTCCGGGGCTGGGCGGTGAATCGTTAGTCAGATGAGACTAGCAAGGCGGCCATCAGAACAAATGTTGCATTTAAAATGAGAAAGGGGATACTGAGTATCTCCCCAGCACACCACAGAAGGTAGGGGGTGCTGGTCTCACCTAATAAAATGTAAAAGGGATCCAATTATCTTTTTTACCGTTGGGAACAGTAGTTCTCACAAGGTTAGCCACAGAAAGTTAAAAGAGGAGCCCCTAGGGCAACCCAGCAACAATAGGCACTTATTGCCAAGAAGTTGTCAAAGAGGATAACTTAAACACTATGAGTGTCTTAAAAATGACACCCATAAAAAGAGTAAAAGACTGGGGAAAAATAGATTCCCACTCACTGAGTTATAGGGAAAAATAATCTACCAGTCCAGTAAAATGTTCTGGGGTTGGTTAGGGAGAATTCTCAGATGTGCCAATTCCCTAGAGACCCCCAGTAAATTTGCTGTATTTTGAGGATTTTTTTTTTTTAACCTGGAGAGAGTGAGACCCTTTTCCCCCACTCATGTATTTTAATGTGATTTTGAACTCAGTTTCTTTTTGGCCGTGGAGTCAGACAACCTCCATAGGCATCATCTTTTACATAGTGTCACACAGCACCTTCAGTGCAGTGGCACAGGGAAGTCTTTCAGATTTCCCAAAGGTTTAAATACCTTCTGTTTCCAAGAGCAGTAAAGTGAAATTTACTTTACTTACATTTGTAACTTTCTAGACCCAGCACACCTTATCCAACAATAGGGTGCTGGAGAGGTAACTAGTATCCCCTTTGTCTACCTTCTCATGTAACATTTATATGTTACCCTTTTCTCGCTGAATGGCTGGTGGCAGTGGTTTCGTTTCAACTACCGTAGTGTGCATTTACCACAGGCTGCGTTCGCAGCTGCAGTAAAGCACCCAAGGGTGCTATTTTTGTCAAAACGGCCCTGATCTTTTTTCGCTGTTTCTTTGTGGAATGGTCCTCCTTGAGATTTACCCTGCACGCCAAACCAGGTTTGGTCCCACAGGTGCCCGAAACTCCGTGCTTAGTCTCCTAAGAGACCCAAATGCACTCTGTAGTGACTGGCCGGCTAACTGTCCGACAAGGACAGCCACCCTGCTGGGTGACTGACAGCTAGGCTGGAATGAATGGGAGAAAACTGAATAAAAGGTGAGGCTTTTGGGTTAGAAGGCAGTCGACCACTGGACTAAGGAACCAACCAACAACTTGAAGAGGATGCCTGCTGCAACTCCTGGACCGTTGGTTTGCCCGGTGAAGCCCTGCTGGTGTGCTGAAACTACAAATTCGTATCGACAGAAGCCCTGCAAGGACGACTTCTCCCCTTGAGTTGGTTGGATGAAGCGATTCCAAAGTAAGCCACCTGGAGATCCTTCTCAAAGTTGGTTGAATTTCCACAGAGTTGCTGCTGGAAACCAAATAGCCAGGGAGAGTAACACCAGATTGTGTGCGTTGCTTTTAATTTGGCCAAGAGCTCCAGGAAGATCCTCCGGACTCCCAGGAAGCAGGACGGGCCGACCCTGAGCATCCTCAACAGTGTGCGGGACCGCAGAAGCAAGGAAAGTCCATCTCGACAGCCAGGAACCACTGTGTTGCTATTTGCAGTAGTCACGAGGAGCTGAAACACTGAAGTGCCACTTGTTGGAAAGATTGCCGGTTTTGAGCGGTGACCGTCCCATTGCAGTGCAGGAGTCCCCAGAAGACCGCCCTCTTGTCCCCGCGACCGAGGACCAGAGATCTGCAGAGCTGTACAGGAACAGAAGTCATCTGCTGCACTTTTTCTTCAATACAAAGGTACTGTAAAGTCTGAGAGAACTTACCTCTTACTTTAGAGTTGCTTGCATCTTCTACTACTCACAAGTCTAATCAACTTGTGGCCCTACATTTGATTCTTCTTTTCTTCAAAGACTTCTAAAACATTGTGCAAAGACTTTTCTACTTAACTACCACAAGTGCTTCATCCTATATAAGACTTTTTTTTATTACTTGTTTTAATTGAAAATCAATTTTTACAAGAGTTGAAATTTATAATTTTCTGGAGTCTGGTAAACACTTTTAAAAGAAGAAAGATGAGATCCCAAGGAGGGGAGCGGAGGATAAGATGGAGAAAATGATGAAAAACGTAAAGTGCTCCACGTAACTAATTCGTTTCTTCGGATAGACTTTTGCCCATTGACTTTGGCTTAGCCTGTTAGACGGAATGACACTGCTTAGGGGATCCAAAAGTATTTGCCTGCTTAAGAATGTGTGGTCTTCTGTTGTTCCAATAACCTTTACCTTTTACCAACTTCTAACAGTATTCTGAATGCAAACAGTAGGATATTAATGTCCCCAGCACCCTAGCTATTGAAGTCACATCAGGGTTTAGGTTGTGTCTGTGGGCCATCCCAAAAGGGTCTTTACTGATTTAGAAACTAAGTTTACAATATTGAGGTGTATTTGTGTGTTACTTTTTATATTGCTCCCTTCTGAAGGCTTATTCTGACTGATAAATAATTGTTTATTCAAGAAACCTTGTGTGTAAGTTTATTTGAATACTTGTCACTGTGAAACTCTGTGTAACTCCCCTACAGCACACATTGGCCCCTCTTGAGATAAGCCTGGCTGCTCAACACGCTACCAAAACTGTGTAGTACAAGCTTATACCGGGTTTCCTATACCTGTAGTCAGAGTTGTTGTAGTGCACCCAAAGGGTACTGCATACAAACTTTGCCTAACAGGGTTGACACAGCTCAGGAAGATTTATCATGGATATGAAAATCTTAACCAACAGGGACTCTTCAGTAGAAGCTGTGTGTAGTATTAATTAGGGATATGAACAAGGGCTCCTGGAGGTGACCCTATTCTGCCCAGGAGGGCTATATGATTATGAAGTACAGGTGAAGGGGTCAGTAGAACAAGCATGCTCCCTTATCGCTCATTTTCAAATCACAGAAGATTTAAGTACCACACCTAGATTGTTGTAATACTTATTTTTATGATTTGTAGCATATGACATGCATTACTTACCGTAATACCATTTCTGATGATCGTATCTGCTTAGATTCACATGCTGTGCATATGGTCCGACATCCAGTGGTAACCGTGGAGTATTGCATCTGGTCTTTCAGGGACCGAAAGGGGACGTTGGCATAGGCGTGTCTGTAACACTATCCCTATCGTGATGTGTGTAGTACCCAAAATCCCTCATGCGCCAAGGTCCCTCAGATTGTATTTTTTCTGCCATGAGGGAGCCCAAGGCTATAGTGAGTGAGTACATAAAGAGAGAAAGTAGTAAGACGTCTATGTTCCTTCGACCCCGAGCGGGGAGGTAGGGAGGGCGCATGTGAATCTAAGCAGATACAATCATCAGAAATGCTATTACGGTAAGTAATGCATGTCTTCTGATGCTTGTTAATCTGCTTAGAATCACATGCTGTGCATAGACTAGCGAGCAGTACCCGGAGTTGGAGGTGGGTTGTGAGAAGGAACAGTAGAGAAAACATGTCTTAGAGATGTCTTAGTACTGCTTGTCCCACCTGAGAATCAGACCTAGAATGGGTGTCTATGCAACAGTGTTTTGTAAAAGTGTGTACAGAACTCCAGATTGCCGCTTT
Source organism: Ambystoma mexicanum (assembly GCF_040938575.1). Taxonomy (NCBI): domain Eukaryota; kingdom Metazoa; phylum Chordata; class Amphibia; order Caudata; family Ambystomatidae; genus Ambystoma; species Ambystoma mexicanum. Next base: position 850,620,687 of record NC_090939.1, read on the forward strand.
GCAAATGGACTCTAGGGGAACATTTGCAATGAATGCTATGGATGCCCCAGTGCCTCGAGCAGAGCGTGCTCTAGGCTTGAAGGGCAGTTCTCTCTTCACAAGAGTGTAACATACTGTGATGCATTTGACAATCCACCTTGAGATTGCTGATTTAGAGACAGGATCCCCTTCTCTACCAGCTGCCACAAAAACAAAGTGGTTTAGTTCTTTCCATGTAAAACATGACTGCCCTGCACACGTCTAGTGTGTGTGAAGGCTTCTTTCAGCCATGTTAGTAGGTTTCTGGAAGAACGTGGGTAGTTGATTGACTGGTTCACATGGAACTTTGAAATAAACTTCTGCGCAAACCTGGGATGTGTGCGCAGAACTACCTTATCTTTGTGGACTGTAACAAAGTGGTCTAAAACAGAAAGAGCCTGTAGTTCGCCAACTCTTCTGATAGAAGTGATAGCCACTAGGAAGGCTGTCTTATAAGTCAGATCTTTCAGACTTGCTTTATGCATAGGCTCGTAGGGAGCTCCCATGAGCCTGGTCAAAACCACATTCAGATCCCACCCAGGGGCTGATGAGAGATGGGAGGATAAAACCTCTTAACCCCTTCCATAAAGGCTTTAATTACTGGTATTTTCCACCACAATACTTTTTGCTGTGATGTGGTGTAGGCTGACAGCGCAGCCAGATAAACCTTTAGGGAATTGAAGACTAACCCAGAGTCCAACAGGTTGGTTAGATACAACACAATGTGTGAGGGTGAGCAATCGATGGGATTGACGCCCTTGGAATTGCACCAGATTACAGTTTCCATTTGCTGGCATAACAATAACGTGCATTAGGCTTTCTCGCTTCCCTGACGATGTTCATGCATCTGAGGGACTTGCAGGTGTCCAAACTCTATGATCCCAGGAGCCGGGCTGCTAAGTTCAGAGTTTGTGGGCATGGGTGGAGGGTCCCCCCTCTGTCCTGAACATGTTGTAGGGGCAGGGCAGTTTGACTGGTGGGGAGAGGGGACATCTCCATCAGGTGAATGAACCAGGGTTGGCGGGCCCACATGGTGGTCCCCAGTATCATGGTAACTGGTTCCTGGTGCATCTTGTGCACTATCTTGTTGAGTCGGGGGGGGGGGGAGCGTAGACAAATTCCCCCGACCAAGTTATCCAGAGTCAGTTCCCCTTAGATCGGTTCTGGGGGTACCTAGAGGCGTAGTCTTGGCATTGGGTGTTCTCTTGAGTAGCGAACAGGTCGATCTCTGGGAAACCCCATTCTGCGAAGACGTTGGACACAATGTCTTCATGCAGCCGCCATTCGTATTCTTCTGGCAGAGGAAAATCTCTGCTGAGTACGTCTGCCAGAAGATTGAGTTCCCCTGGAACATGTTGGGACAACAAAAACATCTTGTGTTTTAGAGCCCATATCCAAATGTTTTGGGACAGCTGGAATAGCTCTGGAGAGTGAGTGCCCCCTGTTTGTTCAGGTAATGCATTGCTGTAGTGCTATCCGTTAGGATCAGCACTGTCTTCCCTTGCAGTTGCCCCTGAAAGGCTTTCAATGCTTTGAACACCGCTAGTAGCTCCAGTAAGTTTTTATGATTGGACGCTACCTGAGGGGACCACACTGTGTGCTGTCTGCTGTAGCAGGTGAGCTCCCCACCCCGTGAGAGATGAGTCTGTCCTAAGAGTGACTTCCACTGCAGGGGTAGTGAAGGTCTTCCTCTTCAAGAGGTTTTCTCTTGACCACCACTGCAGAGAAGGAGAGGGCTGGCGAGACAACAGATCTTCCCATTGTCCGCTGGCCTGACACCACTGGCCGCGCGTGGGGAACCAAGTATATGCATGACGCCATCATCCCTAGCAAACGCATGGCTTTGCGTACTGTCACCTCCCGACTTGCTACATATTGAGTAACCCGAGAGAGCATGTTCTGAACCCTCTCGCTGGAGGGAAGACAAGGCAGTCTTCTGTCCGAATTAGCCCTCCCAGAAATGGTTTCACTTGGCTGGGGACTAAACTGGATTTCTTTTCGTCGATTGAAAACCCCAGGCTGAAGAGGCAATCTACTGTTTTTTGGGCGTTTGAAAAACAAGCGTTGAACGAGTCCCCTGTAATGAGGCAGTCAAAGGGTAAACTGGGACCGATAGTCTGCGCAGGTGTGCTGCTGCCACTGCCAGGACTTTGGTAAACACCCTTGGCGCTGAGGCGATGCCGAAGGGGAGTACTTTGAACTGGTAGTGTTTGTCCTGAACCATGAACCTTAGGTATTTTGTGCGCGCTGGTCCCATTGAAATATGAATGTATGCATCTTTCATATCCAATGTTGCCATGAAGTCCCCCTGTTTCAGCAATAGGATCACCTCCTGCAGTGTTAACATGCAAAACTTCTGGGGTTTTATAAACTTGTTCGCTGGGCGCAGATCCAAAACAGGACGCAAGGCAAGATCCGTGTTGGGTACAAGGAAGTACACTGAATAAATACCCTTGTTTACCTGAAGAATAGGGACGGCTTCTATGGTGTCCTTTCCCAGCAGAGTTTCCACCTCTTGGATCAGGATCTCCAGATGGTCCGGTGAAAGGCGCCGTGAGCATGGCGGTCTGAACTGTGGAGGTCGGGCGAATTCCACGCAATAATCGTGGGCGACCATCTTTAAGACCCACTGGTCGGAAGTTATCCCTCCCATGCCTTGAGGAAAGATATTAATCGCCCCCGACCGGGGAGACATGGGAGGGGACATGGACTTGGTGGTCATTTCTGACCAGAGGCTGAGGCTCCTCTGGGATTGGGGACTCTGCCTCTACCTTTGCTGCGTTTGACCCCTCGGGGGGGGTAGTAGGTAGGGCTTCCCGATGCTTGATTCGTGTTGAAGTTACCCGTGCCGTAGTTCTGACCGGCACAGGCTTGTCCTCAAAAGGACCGCCAAGAATTATTACCCCTCTGGGAGGAGGGTTTCTGTGTAATCTGGTGGAAAGACCTTATAGTCTTGTGCACCTTCTTGGCCGTCTCCAACGCTTCATCCACTGCTTTCCCGAAGAGGTTAGTCTCCTCAATGGGTTTATTAATGAGAGAGGCCCGAGTCTCAGGTCTGAAGGCTGACGTGCGCAGCCATGCGTGTCTTTTTAGAAGAGTACCTTGTGCAAGAGACCTGCCTGCTGTTTGTGCAGTGTCCAGGGTGTTCTGCACCACATTCTGATTAACCAGTTTTCCCTCCGAAACAATGGCGAGAAGCTTTGTTCTGGCTGGTTCAGGAACCTCCTGGAGGCCTTCTTGGAGCAAGTTCCATTGGGCATCAGCATAGCTTGCTAATAACGTAGCGATGAGGATGCCGTTGCTATGGGCACAGTGCTATAAATAGCAGCGGCCATCTTGGAAAGGTTTACGTTCGATCAAAATGTAGTGTGGTGTAGCTACTCACCAAGTACAAGGAAAATTTTGTGAGTAAATTACTCCTACTCCTGGCGTCCAGTGTATAAATGTCATGGAGTTAGATGCATAGGTGTACAACCGTTGCCATGGTAATGGGACAGTGTACACAGCAAAACGCTAGATTGTGTGGATGAACGAATAAAGCCCCATGTGATCCACAAAGATATCAGAGGCACATGTCGTTACTTTAAAGTATGCATATGTGTGCCCCGTTATGGTAAAAAAGGGTGGGGCACACAGCTAAGCGTAGAATTGCGTAGATCAAAAATTCTGCCCCCGTGTGAGCCGCAAAGGTATCAGCGCCACGGCACATGTTGTGGCTTAAACACTGATTAAAGGACAAGTACTGTTTGCTGTTGCTGCCTCGTCTTTCTTGGATTCTTTTGACTGTGCACAGAATCGCCAAACGACATTGTTACGTCCTAGAGGACGTCCTTTAAGGGTGCACCAGTGTGCCTGACCTAAAGGTCTTTCCTGTTGTGGAGGCCACGCCCCCTTTATCATGTCACGCCCTGCAGCCTGCGTCCTCAAGTACTGGTCGCCTCGCGCACCTGCGCCGCGCACCAAGTACAGGACAAGTACTGTTTGCTGTTGCTGCCTCGTCTTTCTTGGATTCTTTTGACTGTGCACAGAATCGCCAAACGACTTTGTTACGTCCTGGAGGACATCCTTTAAGGGTGCACCAGTGTGCCTGACCCAAAGGTGACTGTTTGTCTAAATCAGTGTTATCAGTGGGCTCTCTGTGTTGCTCCACAACTCCAGCATTGCACAATTGTGCCTTTCACAACTGTGTCACGTACAAATTGTGTCCCGTACAAATTGTGTGCTGTAGGCAGTGTTGCTTTACGGCTTGTGCTTCTTTGCTAATAATCGCTTTTTCTGTTCTCCTCTGCAAAGGTCTTTCCTGTTGTGGAGGCCACGCCCCCTTTATCGTGTCACGCCCTGCAGCCTGCGTCCTCAAGTACTGGTTGCCTCGCGCACCTGCGCTGCGCACCAAGTACAGGACAAGTACTGTTTGCTGTTCGCGGTGCGTGGCGCAGGTCACGGGGCCTCCTGATATTGGTTTCTTTGTTGACAAAGGAGTATTGGCTACTGTGTGGTGTAGGCCTCAATAATGGTGGTAAGTCTACAAAGCAGTAAGAGTCTTGCGGAAGGCAACTGCCACGCGGGTATGAATGCCTCTAATCCAGTGCTATTACATGACTCTGACATGGAGTCAAATTCAATTGCAGTGGTTGGTGAAGATGGTTTAAATGATATAAAAAACATCCCGTATAGCCTGCAACCATTAGCAGTAGAACCAAATGATGATGAGTGCAATCATTTACAATCTGGCATTCCTAAAGCTCCTCCTGCAGATGGCGAATTAAATAAAAGGCCCACCATTAGTAATACTGTTATAGCAAATTCAGAGGAGTTAGCAGGGAATTCGGCAGCTATTAAGCAAGATGTCAAAACCTATGTGGCATCTAATATTATTTCTGATGTTTCTTTTCTGGGCCCTGCACTGATTGGCGAATGGGAGAAACGCTGCCGGATTTCAATGACTCCGAATTCACCTGTTGTATTTTTGCCTTCGGAGGTTGAACGCATCTGTTTGCATAATATTCATGATGGGCCCTCTATCCATTCATCTGTATGTATCGATTCTTACCAACATGAACGTGCAAAGAGACCATCTTGCAGTTCGCCTATATTTTGTAAAAATTCTACTACTCCAGGCCCCATTTCAGCCCCTACACAAATGGTGAATGAGACCTTTGATGAAGATTTGTGCTACGAAGTAGGGGCACGATCGTTACCAGTCAAAATTCAACAATCTCATTCCATGGATCCTAATAAAGATGATGACCTTGGTAATTTTCCGGTGATTTCATCTCTCTTAAATCTCTTGGATAAGGGTCATGACTTAACCCACATGCAAATCAACTCCCTAAAAGAAATAGTATTAAATCTTACCAACAAGGTTTCCAAAATTGAGGGTATGCTGACTTCGCAATCTGCTGTCCATTCAGAGAAACAGGCTCTTATAGATGCACGCTTACTGAAAGCTCTGTCAATTAACGATCGAACGCGCATGAATCAATACACACAAACGGATGACTTCTGTAATTGTGGCATTTGATTCACGCACGTATGCAAGAGCCGTAGTGGAAGGACCAAAGGAGGTTTGTTCGTCTGTGACTTTTGCTGGCTCTACTGCTTTAGTGGATGAAGTGAAACAGAACTCTCGGACACTAGATGAGTTAGTTCGTTTATTATCAAGGCAACATTTAGACTTAAAATTTGGTGGGGGACGCCTTGAAGAGTATGCTGATGATAATGGTTCTATGTCAATTTCAAAAGAGAATACACCTAATAGCCCCTCTCCCCTAGTAAATGTCATAAATGAAGCTGAAGAAGATCAACGGAGAAATGAATCTGTTCTTGATGAAAATCTGGTGAATCTCAGTGAGAAGGGAGATAGAGGGCACTGAGTGTGAGGTCATTGATCCTGAAGGGTCACAGTTGCCTTTTATGTCACGCAAAATGAAGCGAGCTCATATTAGGGCAATTAAAAGAGAAAATAAATTGAAAAAAAAATTGATACTGGATGTAAAAAAAAACGAGCCAGGACGATAGCAAAAAAAATAAAAAAAATAAAAAGAGAGAGGCCACTGTCGTTGACTTGGCTGAGTCGCAGTCTTTGAATCCAAACGTAGGCTCTGCAAACGATTCAAAGATTGACTTGACTCAACTGAATGATGAATCAAAGTTAGTCTTAAACGTAGATCCTGCTACTGCTTCCCATTCTCAAACAAAAAAAAAAGGGCACTGCTGTGAAGTCATCTATGGTTGAGTTGGGATTGGTCAATTCAGGACAGATGGCACAAGGCAGGCTTTCGACTTTTTATCCAATCATTGAAAAAAAAACTACAGTGAAGGGACAAATGAAGGATTTTGCTCCAGATAAATTTATCGGGGCTGTCACCAAACAAAAAAAGGCCTGTGCTATGTTGACGGAAAAAAGTTCTGTAAGGAACACAGCTAATCCTCGATCTGACGAGGAATCTGAAAATAATGACAATTGTCTAGAAAGCCAAATCGATTTAAACGAAATTGAGGGGGCTTCTATAAATGCAGAAATCGAGGCTATTGACACTAGAGATTCAGTTGAGAATAAGCCTCCGCCACCAGGCAGTAATGAAAAAGAAGAAATCAATTATGTTTTTGAAAGAAATGTAAGATATTTTCTAGGTTGGTCTAGTGATCAGGCAATTAATGGTAAGCAAAGGTTGAACAGATCGTTTTTGTTCAATATCTTTAGAGAGTGCCCCAATTTAAGAACCCTCCGTATGGATGATATCGAGTGGTTAAGGCTGGCAAACCATAACAATCTCAGAATGATATGTGCCCCACATTCAGCGATGATACTCCGGTTATTGTGGGACCACAGAGAAGATTTCAATTCCAGTGGGCTAACCCTACATCTATTTAGAACGATTGAAGAAGCTGAGATATTTCTGAATGAAATGTTAGAACCTGAGGTTGTGAGTGGATCCATGAGAGCAAACTCATTAGCTGGTTCTGAACATACTGTTGAACTAATTACAAAAATTTCTGAGCTGGTGACATCCACTTCGAACATTTCTTGGCTAGCTCCCCTTATGTCTTCTATTATTGATTTTTCTAACAAGCAAAATAAACAATAGACTATTAATGTCGCAGCTCAGAAGGTTGAAAATCTTAAAATATTATCTTGGAATTGTTGTGGGAAAAGAAACCTAGAGAAATGGTCATCTTATTTTGCTTCAATGGGTCCTCACACTATTATATTCCTACAAGAAACTATGTGTGTCAATGAATTGAATATTGAGGGTTATTCCAATTTTTGTGTGCCTGCTGTGAGAGGTGTAATTGGTCGACCGCTTGGAGGTATTGGTATACTCATTAATAACAACTTGAATCACATTTCAGAGGTTATGTACGCAAAACACGGAGTGTTGGCAGTTGAGTCTATCCTCACAGGTACAATGTCAAATGTACTGTTGTTGGTATGTGTATACCACAATCCTGCTAACTTATCGTTTGAGGCTGCATTGGATAACATGGATGAGCTACTCGAGGAAGCTATGGTTAGAAACCCAAAATACACAATTGTCATCGGGGGTGACTTTAATGCTGTCTGTCTATCGACTTCATCTAAGCTACTTCACAAGTGCAAGTCTTCTGCGAGTGCCTCGGAATCTATGGGGAAGTGTTGGGTATCATATTTTAAAGATTGGAATATCCAATTGTTGGAATTTCTTATCGGTGACCATAAAGGAACATGGAAGAGGGGGACACAATCCACATATATAGACTACTTTTTTGTCTCATCTGTATGTATGCCTTTGGCAAATAATGTCTTAATTCATAACCAAACTATGAGTGATCACTTTCCAATAAGTACAAGCATCAGATGTGACCTGGCATCTTTAAACAAAGTAGTAGCGTTGGGATTGGTGACCCTCCATCGACCACAGCATTCTGTAGGATGGTCTCCTAAAATGTGTAGAGAGCTTTCCTTCTTGGTTCATAGAGATGTGATTCGGGTTTATAACACGAATGAACTGTTTTTTGATGCACATAGAAGAGAGGATTGGAACTCTTTCATAATTAAAACACACATTGACTATCTAGTCCAAAAAGTTCAATCACTTAACCCAACAGGTGAGAGTGGGAACAATTTGGATATAGCAGCAATTAAGAGAGAAAAAAATCGATCGTTACGTGCATTAAAGAAAAAAAATCTACAGTTTTCTCTGTATCACTCCACAAAAATGGGAATCTTGAAAGAATATCGGCATAAAATTGCATTTATAAAATTTAACGCAAAACTATCGGCCAATCAGCAAATGATGAAGTATCTCATCACTCATGATACCAGGAATATTTGGGCAATACTCAACAACAAAAAGGGGGCGCTGTTGCATGATTTCGCCTCCCCAATTGCTTCTAGTACATGGATCGAATATTTCAAATGTAAATATAGTTTGCCTGTCCAATTTAAGACACACAACTCTGGTATACTTGAGCATCATTGCAAGGATCTTATATTCTTCTCTATGAAGTAAATTGTTGAGGCCATTAATTTGCTCAATTATTCCAAAGCGGCTGGGCCTGATGGTCTGCCTGCCTGTATTCTAAAAGATTACCCATATTTTTGGGGTGCGATTCTCTATTCCAAATTTGCATTTATTCTATCTACCAATCTCATCCCAAAATCCTGGCTTAATGCCATAATAATTCCTCTATATAAGAAAGGGAATCCTAACTTACCCTCGAATGTCAGGCCAATTGCATTAATGGATGCCTCTGAAAAGGTTTTTTCTATAATTCTACTTCAACGACTCCAAAGTTTTATTAAGAATAAGAATATATTTTCAAAGTTTCAAACGGGGTTTCGTAAGTATATGGGGACTTAGTTAAACGCTCTTATTATCTCCCACATATTTGCTCAATCTCAAATATCGGATTCTGGTACAGTCTATATGGCTGCACTTGATATGAGCAGTGCCTTTGACTCAGTCATAAGAGAGGTTTTATGGTTAAAACTCTTAAAATTTGGTTTTCCAAAAAGAATGATTCAACTAATTGCAATGCTACACAACCACACGACATATCAAATTAGGGTAACCAGACAAGGCGCATTAACTGCTCCTATTTTGACTATGACAGGAGTTAAACAAGGCTGTAATATGGCTGCCACTCTATTTAATTTATACCTTTGTGATATGGATATGTTGTGGAAAGAATTTGGTATGTTTCCTGTGAAACTAGGGGAACTGAAAATTTCATGGTTATGTTTTGCAGATATCATCTTACTTTTTGATCGCACTCCTAGTGGACTACAGATAAAACTGAATCGATTTGCTAAATATGCAGCTTCTCACAATCTATTACCCAACTCTTCAAAATCACAAATTGTGGTATTCAGAAATTTTAGAAAAATTAAATTGTACAAGTGGCAATTAAATGGCATTGATATCGAATGTGAAAAATCAATTCGTTATCTGGGGTATCCCCTAAATGTCCAGTACTCGCTCAAATTTTGGCAGAAATATCTAAAGATGAAGGTTCGTCCACTAGTATCAATGATGAAGATCATGCTGAGTACAATCTGTGAATTTTCGTTGCAACCATTGATTGATTTCTATTTATTGAAAGTGGAACCGATTCTTTTGTATGGGTTCGATATATGTCTTCATGACGTAGGGGCCATATTGAATCAAATTCAGGGCAGTGTGTGGAAAAGTGTTTTGGGGCTATCTATATCAGTTCCCAATTCTATAATTAGGCATGAACTTGGTCTAGTATCTCTAGCAGCCAGATGGGTTTGGAGAAAATTATCACGCTATGCTGATATTATGGCACCTCAAAAGTATTCTCTTTATGAGGACTTATATGGGTTGGTTGTGCTGTCCAAATTAAAATCCATGTGTGCGTTTGTTAACCAAATGAATTTAATCCTCGTAGATTGTGAATGCACCATTTCTGACCTAGTCGTGAAACTCCCAAAAGTCAAAAGAAATCTTTTTGATCGGGACTGGTCAAACACCTTAGATTGTAACAATTCATATCGTCTGTATGTGGAATATGCTAAAAGGCCACGTAGTAGAGATATGAGATCGTCGTATTTGATGTTATGCCCATCAAGTAAGATACGGAGAGCATATTTAAGGTTCAAATTAAATCAATATCATACACTTGAAAGAATCTTCCTGTGGCGTATTTATAAGGGTGCCTTTTCAAATCAATACTGTCGCTTTTGCGATTATGACATCAATGAAACCATGAAACATCTGGTTATTGAATGCATCTTTTTTGAACAGGATAGAAAAAATCTATTGGGGAAATTTGCTCCGAAAGATACTGATATCTCCAAAACATCCTTATGGGACAGTTGTATGTATGGAGGGAGCATGGCACTTGTCATTGCGTTATCTCGCTTGCTGAGTAAAATTGAAAATGCATTAGAAAAGGTGAATGTTTATTCTAACCCTAAAAGTTAAACCTGTGCATTTCTTTTTATGGGTATGAGAAGGTTGCGCACAGAAATAAATCATAAAGATATAATGTAAATTTCTGAATTAACAATGCTAAATTTTAAGTTGTAAAGAAATGGTTGATGATTTAATTGTCTGTCATTCAACAATTTTAATGATTAATATATGAACATTTTAAAGTTTTGTAAAAGTTTGCTTCTTTGTAAAACTACAAGCAAAAGGCATATGTCTTTTAAATAAATAAAAAAAAAAAGATATTATGAAGGGGCAATTATTTCCCAACATTTTTTTTTAAAAAAGAGCAGCATGCACGTGGCACGCCCGTGTCAGATTGATGTGGCTGCTGGCTAGGGTGACGGATGGACCCCTTAACATGGTTACTAGATGTCCCTTCTGTCACACAACATGATTACGTGTTTGCAGCTGTAACCATGGTAGCGGACTGAATGCCAACAGAACAGTCTTGCTACTGTAACAAATCGTGGGGTCAAGGATCAGTGTGGGCCGAAGCCGCCTCCATGTATGTGCGGGCTGCTCTGTTGGCATTCAGTCTTTATGGCTGCAAACACGTAATCATGTGTGACAGAAGGGACATCTAGTAACCATGTAAATCTAGTAACCATTTAAATAGGTCCATCCGTCACCCTAGCCAGCAGTCACATCAATCTGACACGGGCGTGCCACATGCATACTGCACTTTTTTTCGATTTTTTTCTTCTAAATAATTGCCCCTTCATACTATCTTTTAATCAGTGTTACAACCACAACATGCGCCTTGTCGTTGATATCTTTGCGGATCACACGGGCCAGAATTTTTGATCCACGCAATTCTGCGCTTAGCTGTGTGCCCCCACCCTTTTTTACCATAACGGGGCACACATATGCATACTTTACAGTAATGACATGTGCCTCCGATATCATTGTGGATCACACGGGGCCTTATTCGTTCATCCACGCAATCTAGCATTTTGCTGTGTACACCGTCCCGTTACCATGGCAACGGTTGTGCACATATGCATCTGACGCCATGACATTTATACACTGGAGGCCAGGAGTAGGAGTAATTTACTCACTCATTTTTCCTTGTACTTAGCGAGTAGATACACCACACTACATTCTGATCGCAATGTAAACCTTTCCAAGATGGCCGCCGCTATTTATAGCACTGTGCCCATAGCAACGGCGTCTGCATCGCTAGATCGCCGTACCTGCTACCTGTGACAGCTCTTTTCACATTCCTCTGCTCATCCTAATTCACTATAGGACATCTAGTGAGCGCCTGCCATCATGCCCAGCGAATACCCGCTCCCAGTCCTTGCACCATCATTTTAACTCAAGCCACATGACCCAATCACAAGTAATTCCTTTTTTCCTACGTTACATAGTGCACTAATTGACCGCTAGCACTAGCCTGAGCAGCCGGTCTTTACCTCGTGCATTTTTCCAGGGTACATACAAGGTCCAGCTCTATAGCACTACTCCATGCGGTTTTGATCCCATGGCACACCTACGCTACCTTAAACAAGGTAAGCGTTCTCTTTTTTTTGCGCCCAATATAGAGTGCTCCACCTAGTAGAGTAAGGATACACTAAGCCCTCCCATTCTATTCTTTTCTCAATAGCCGTCCATTTTGTCTTTGAGCGAGGAGACACTGCAGGTCTCTGGACCCTATCCTTCAGCCTGTGCCCCCAATTCCCTCCCACAGGTAAGCTGTGTCCACCTTTCTCCCTGGGGACACTGGGTGATTGAATCACATGTCACATAAATCATCTCCTATAGCACCTCCCTTACTGTACTTCATTCATTTTCACAGTACTCTCTGAACACCAAGACGTCACAGTCTCCCCTGTCCTGACGAAGGCCCTAAGAACAACATGGCTTACACAGCCCTCACAAAAGGCCGAAACACTGGTGTAGACAATTACTCTCAAATCACAGTGCTACAAATGTTTCACTATACCTTACTGTTGTTCATTTTATGTACCCATTGCAATGGTTTATGTGGTATGACCCCTGTCGTTTTCTGTATATCGACAGCAGAATCTGTACTATGTTGACTGTATATATGTATGTGCAAGAAATCTAACTTGCTTTTTTGTTCATTGTGCAATCGCTTTTGCTCTATATGTAATTATTGGTGTTCTGCATCATACTAAAACCAATAAGCAGGTATAGGCTACAAATCATAAAAATAAGTATTACAACAATCTAGGTGTGGTACTTAAATCTACTGTGATTTGGAAATGAGCGCTAAGGGAGTATGCTTGTTCTACTGACCCGTATTAATTAGGGTCAAGCCCAAGCAAGTAGCTACCTTTGTCGGCCTCTAGTACACGCCTTTGGCTGCCTTCCTCCGATACGTCCAAAGTGGCTTCAGTGGTAGTTCTGCCCAGGTCCTGCAACGATATACTGAGAGCTCACCCTTAACATGAGGAGTTTCTTCCTACCCCAATCAAGGTGACAATTTCTTTACTTCAAGCTAGCCCCATCTGGGATTCATATAGATCCCTTATATTTAGTTTCCCTGCACACTTAAAAATGCTAGCAGTTTTGAAAACACAACCGACTTGATTGATGGAACCGTTCTTCCTTCTTCAACCCAAAGCAATACAAAACCTTTCTGCTATCAAGGTCACTTACTCACTCTCAGGAGAGAGCGTGCATTTTTCAATAAGAAATTACTCTTGGTTTCATTTAACTTGGCAAATCACTTCTCTACCCAGCACCAAAAACCTAGGCTTCAGTTATATTCAGCAACCCTCGGTTTAAAGACAAGGTCTGGGGAGTGGTGTCAGGAATTTCGTTTTTGGACAAGGACACCCTTTTTCTTTAGAGAAGTCTGAGGTTGACAGGAAAAAGATGTACCCAATTACTTTAAATTACTAACTTAAAATTACTGCTTTGAAAGAGGGCAACAGTTTCGAACTCCCCAAGCTCCCCCAGCATTAATCTATATGGGAATTAATTATTATAATTCAGTAAACTATGCTAAGAGTCTATTCAGTTTGTCCCTCCACCCACTGTCAAGGGAAGAATATTAAGGCACACAGATCCCCCACACATTTGGCTTTGCTTGGATTAAGATACTTACAGTTGGCTTTCAGGACCCTGAAAGCACAGGGATCTGGTCAGGTACTTCAAAAGGTAGGCACCAGTTTCGTCCCCCTATTTGGCTCTGCTCAGTCGGAGCCCATTCAGGTTTTAGGCTTCCCCAATTGCTGTCTCCCAGGCAAAATAATCCTTCAGCAATCTTCAATAATTCCAACCCAGGTATTTCAGGAAGTTGCAACAGGAATCACCCATATGGATTTGAGGCAAATCTGACTGTTTTAGGCAGCTCTCCTGGAAAGGTAAAATTCTGCCACCTCAGTATTTTACCCATATTCCCACCCCCAAAATATTAAGATTAGGAGGTGTTAACTTATTAGCCTTGAATTTTCATTGGACACGTTGCGGTTCACTCCTCCCCAATGTACTACCCCTCTGTGGATACTCTTTGAGAACTATGGTTGAACGAATGCGAAGGATGGACCCACCCACCTGCATGACATGCACTGTGCAGATTCTTTTATCCGAAAATCACATGACAACAACTTGGAATTTAGAATGAATATATATATATATATATATATATATATATATATATATATATATATATATATATATATATATATATATATATATATATGATACATTACTCACCGTAATCGTATTTCTGATGCTTGTATCTGCTTAGATTCACATGCTGTGCATAGGCCGACATCTAGTGGAAGCTGCGGAGTATTACAGTTTGTTTTTCGAAAATCGAAAAAGGGCGTCGACACAGGGCGTGCCAGTAATACTATCCCTAGTGTGACGTCCACTGTACCCATGATCCCTCACGCGTCTAGGATCCCCAGATTGTGTTTTTCCTGACATGAGGTAGCATGAGGAGTAGCGTGAGTACAGATAGTCCAAGCAGATAGACAGAAAGGTAAGACTACAAGCAACCATGCGCCTTCTCTCGGAGGGGAGGAAGGGTGGGTCGCATGTGAATCTAAGCAGATACAAGCATCAGAAATACGATTACGGTGAGTAATGTATCCCTTCTGAGGCTTGTGGAATCTGCTTAGATCACATGCTGTGCATAGATTAGCGAGCAGTACCAGAAGAAGGAGGTGGGATGTGAGAAGGGTCATGAGCAAACCGGTGTCTTAGAACCGCTTGTCCCACTTGTGTATCTGTCTTGGAATGAGTGTCAATGCAGTAATGCTGAGTAAAAGTGTGAATAGAGCTCCAAGTAGCTGCTTTGCAAATGGTGTCGAGGGGAACATTTGCAATGAAAGCCAGAGTGGCCCCAATGCCTCTAGTAGAGTGGGCCCTTGGTGTAAACGGCAGAGTCTTTTTAGAAAGAGAGTAACACAGCTGTATACAGTTGATAATCCACTTAGAGATAGCGCCCTTAGAGACGCGATCCCCTTCTCTGCCTGTAGCTACGGAGACAAACAGTTGATCTGTTTTCCTTAGCGGTCTGGTTTTATTTACATAGTATAAGACCGCCCTACGCACATCTAGGGTGTGTAGTTTCACCTCAGCCGAGCTTTGTGGGTTTTGGAAGAAAGCCGGAAGCTCGATGGACTGGTTTACATGGAACTTGGATATGAATTTTGGTGAGAACCTAGGGTGTGTTCGTAAAACCAGTTTGTCCTTGTGGATAGTAAAGAAAGGATCCTGCACTGACAGAGCCTGAATTTCACTGACCCTTCTTATGGAGGTAATGGCTACTAAGAAGGCCGTTTTATAAGTCAGGTGTTTGAGACTACTTTTATGCATGGGTTCGAAGGGGGGCCCCATGAGCTTAGCTAGCACCACGTTGAGGTCCCATCCTGGCGGTGGGTTCGAAATAGGAGGGTGAAGTCTCTTTACTCCTTCCATGAAGGCTTTAACCACTGGTACTTTCCACCACGAGACCCTGTTATGGGATGTGGTGTAAGCCGAGAGGGCTGCCAGGTGTACTTTCAGAGAGTTAAAAACCAACCCTGCATCCAGCAGGTGGAGCATGTATGTTACAACGTTGGAAGGAGTGCAATCAACCGGGTTGATTTGTTTATTCTGGCACCAGATAACGAATCTTTTCCACTTGTCAAAGTAACAGTGTCTTGTATTTGGTTTCCTGGACTCTTTTAGAATGTCCATACACCTCTGTGGTAGTTTGAGATGTCCAAACTCTATGACTTCAGGAGCCATGCTGCTAGGTTCATAGAGTTGGGTTCCTGATGCAGTGTTTGACCTTGTTGCTGGGACAGAAGGTTGTACCAGGCTGGGAGTCTGATGGGCTCGCACACCGCCATCCTGCGTAGGTGTGGAAACCATGGTTGTCTCGCCCACATGGGAGCAACTAGGATGAGCGTCATTGATTCCTTGTTCATCTTGTACACCACCTTCCTGATGAGAGGAGTTGGTGGAAAAGCGTACGCAAACATCCCTGACCAGTTCATCCACAGGGCATTCCCCTGGGAGTCCGTTTGGGGGAACCTGGATGCAAATCCTGGGCATTGTTTGTTTTCGCTTGTGGCGAATAGGTCTATAGTGGGGAAACCCCACTGAGAGAAGAGATCTTCTACTACGTCTCTGTGAAGGACCCATTCGTGTTCTTCTGGGAGGGGGTCTCTGCTTAGAGCATCCGCTAGGGAATTGAGCTCCCCTGGAACATGTTGCGATGACAGGAAGATGTTCCGTCTGAGTGCACATATCCATATTTTCTGGGCAAGCTTGGACAGATTTGGCGAACGAGTCCCTCCTTGCTTGTTCAGATAGAACATGGCTGTCGTGCTGTCCGTCCTGATCTGCACCGACAAGTTCAGTAGATGGGGCTCGAACGCCTGCAGCGCTCGGAATACTGCCAGAAGCTCTAGCAGATTGATGTGGTTCTTGGCTACTGAGTGAGACCAGAGACCCTGAGCTGTCTGGTGGAGATGGTGAGCTCCCCACCCAGTCAGGCATGCATCTGTAGTAACCACTGCCTGTACTTCGGGATCGTAAAAGGGTTTCCCCTTTGCGAGATTCTCTCTTGTCCACCAGTGTAGGCTCTGTACGAGTGTTGGCGAAACGACCACTAGATCGTCCCACTGACCACTTGCCTGAGACCACTGTTTCGCCAACCATTCCTGCATGGGACGCATGCGCAGACGCGCGTGGGGGACCAGGTAAATGCATGACGCCATCATGCCCAGTAACCGCATAGCTTTGCGTACTGTTATCTGTTGACCTGACTGATAATGCGGAATTTGCAGAAGTATATTCCGAATTCTTTCTTCCGAAGGGAAGGTCAATTCTCTCTGAGTATCTAGGATAGCTCCTAGAAACTGTTTTGAGGTGCTTGGCACCAGACTTGACTTCTTCTCGTTGATAGAGAAGCCTAATTCGTGGAGGAGGTCGATAGTCCTCTGAATGTTTGATCTGCAGATTCCTGGGGTTTCCCCCATTATGAGCCAGTCGTCTAGATAAGGGTACACTGGGATTGCCTCCCTGCGTAGGTGTGCAGCTGCCACCGCCAGTACCTTGGTGAATACCCTTGGTGCTGAAGCTATCCCGAAGGGCAGTACCTTGAATTGGTAGTGGCGACTGTCCACCTTGAAGCGCAAGTATTTTCTGTGCGCCGGGAGCATGGAAATATGAAAATAGGCATCTTTCATATCCAAGGTTGCCATGTAATCCCCCTTTTTTAGGAGTGGGATTACCTCTTGTAGCGTGGTCATACGGAATTTTTGGGGCTTGACATATTTGTTGGCAGGCCGTAAATCCAATACTGGGCGCATTGTTAAATCTTTCTTTGGCACAAGGAAGTAAGTTGAATAGATACCCTTGTTTACCTGGTGTCCTGGGACGAGTTCTATCGCGTCCTTTAGGAGCAGATTGTAGATTTCCTCAAGGAGGATCTTTTGATGTTCTAAAGAGTGGACTTTTTGTCTTGGAGGGTGGTTTCGGGGACGTTGCAGTAGTTCTATACAGTACCCCTTGGATACCGTCGACAGCACCCATCTGTCGGATGTTATCCCTTCCCATGCCTGGGTGAAGCTGGATATTCGTCCCCCTACTGGGGTTGCATGGGAAGGGACCCTGAAATGAGCGTCACTGCTTTGGTGGAGGCGTGCCGCCTCCTTTACTGGGGCTGCCTCTGCCTCTACCACGTCCTCTTCTACTAGCCCTACCATACCCCTGGGTAGACTGTTGTGAGTTGGTGTTCCACTGTGTACCCTGGGTGTGGGAATAGCTATTTCCTCTATTGGAATTTTGGCCGCGGGGGCAACGAAAATTGCCGTTCCCTCTTTGGTTAGGTGGTTTTGTAGTTAACTGGCCAAGGGATTTGAGGGTGTCGAATTCCTCCTTAGCGTTTTTTAGTGCGTCCTCGACTGCCTTTCCAAACAGGAGATCACTTTCCACTGGTTTGTCTAAGAGTGCAGCTTGTGTTTCTGCTCTGAATCCCGACTGCCTCAACCAAGCATGTCTTTTGATGACAGTCCCCTCTGCTATAATTCTACCCGCATTGTCTGCGGCGTCTAAAGTTGCTTTTAAAATGCAGCCTGAGACGTTTCTTCCCTCTGCACAAATGCGAGATAGCTGGCTCTTAAGGGGTTCGGGAGCGGAATCTATTAGTGCTGCCACTTCTTCCCACTGATGGCAGTTGTAGCTGGCCAACAGTGTGGTGGAATTCGCGATTCTGGTTTGGTAGGCTGCCGTGGAAGCTACTTTTCTACCAAAACCATAGAGTTTCTTACTTTCCTTGTCGGGGGGAGCCTCCGAGGAAGATAATGGGGTTCCAGCTCTTTTGCGGGTGTTAGTTACGACTAGAGAGTCTGGCTTAAGTTGGCCTCTAATATATAGAGGGTCCGACTGGGCTGCTTTAAACAGCTTCTCTACTCTCGGGTTTACAGGTCTTGTCAGGTTTGGGTTGACAAGGGATGGTGCTATTCTGCGTTGAATAGATTTCAGGATGGGAATGGTCTGGGCTACTGTCTTCCTTTCCCCTATTAGTTCCTCCGCGAAGTCCCTCTCTTCTTGGACACCTTGTGTGTCTATGTGGAAGTGGTTAGCTGCCCGAGAGAGCAGTTCATTCAGGAGGGGCTGATTATCTATTGGGGAATCAGACACTGGGGCTTCCCTTTCGACTGGTGAGTCCATTCTGAAAATATCTGGGCTATTTTCTGGCTCATCCTCGTCTTCGTCCTCCCCGTAATAATCTGACACTGCGAGATCTTCTGGTGTCTCAAAATCCTGGCCCTCTATAAGGGAAGAGTCTCCTTGGCCTGTAGGGAAAAGGCAAGAATAGGGTTGGACCTCGAAGGGGTCTGAAGCCTTTAATGGTGTCTCGACCCGGGGCCTTTTATTTGAAGAGATAGGGTCCCTTGAACCTGAGGGAGAAGATTCCTGAGGGTTTAAAGCTAGTAGTTGGTCAGGGTGTCTTTCGAAGAAATTTGCTAAGGAGGACATCCTTGACATTACTCTGTCAATGTCCTCGCATGACCAGAGTTTTGAGCTTGGGGTGACCCTGCTGGAACTCTCTATGGACTGTCCCTGAGAAGACTTGGACGGGGAAGTCAGTTCTATTGTTGTGGGGGATTGCAAGGGTTGTTTCCTTTGTTGCTTACCCCCTTCCCCGTGGGTGGAAGTGTGTTTACCCTTTCCCTTATCTTTCGACGCCTGGCGTCGAGGATCGGGGTTGGAATCCCTGAGTTTCGAACTAGGCTTCTCCTCACTCCCAAGTGATGTACCCTTTCCCTGGGGTGCAGGCTGGGGATGGAAGCCGTGTTCGTCTCCGGACGAGTGATCTTCCGTGATGTTAATGGGCGAGGCACTATGTGCAAGTGTGGAGGCTTGCCTGACGTCGTGCGGCGACCTCGACCGGGACCGCCCAGAGGACGTCCTTTCGGACCGCTCCTTCTGTGCCTCTTTCCGAGGTTTCGACGACGTCGAATCTCGGGTGGCTTTTTTGTGTTTAGCGTGTGTATGTGTAACGCTCCTGTCGCCGGGGGACTTCCCCATAGTCGCCGGGACGGACGACCTTCCGAGGCCAGGGACGTGCGTTAGGCTGTCTTTCGACGCCTTGGTGCCCTCGCCGTCCGAAAGTCCGGCGTCGCTGCCGTCGCTGAAGGTACCCTCCGCCTCCATGGCTGCTAGCTTGGCGTGGTGGGCCCAACGCTTGGTGGAGCGGTCCTTAAGAGTTTTGGTCTTAAACCTGCTACAGGCCCTGCAACCCGCCTCGGGGTGGTCTCTGGGCAGGCAAAGGTTGCACGTAGCGTGCTTATCTACCCAAGGGTATTTCTTATTACACTTGGGGCAAAACTGAAAGGGCGTACCCTCCATACGCGCCTGTGGGCAGCGGGCAAGTGTATGTAGGTAAGAAGGTGTCTATAACCGAGTGTGGAAGTGTACCACCCCCCACTCTCCCTACTTGAAGGGCCGAGGCCAGCGGCCCAGGCCCGAGCCGAGGCGGAAGCCTCAAGGCCCAATCCGTCGGGTTTCGACGTTGATCTCCTCCCCGGTTCGGCGTCGAGATGCTGGTCGACGTAAGGGTGACAAAACGGGGCAAATTAGAATTAGTTTTAAGTGTAAATATGGCAAAGCCAGGGAACTCTGATGAAGTGCTTCCGACCAGAATGGCGGAAAAAAACAATCTGGGGATCCTAGACGCGTGAGGGATCATGGGTACAGTGGACGTCACACTAGGGATAGTATTACTGGCACGCCCTGTGTCGACGCCCTTTTTCGATTTTCGAAAAACAAACTAATACTCCGCAGCTTCCACTAGATGTCGGCCTATGCACAGCATGTGATCTAAGCAGATTCCACAAGCCTCAGAAATATATATATGATACATTACTCACCGTAATCTTATTTCTGATGCTTGTATCTGCTTAGATTCACATGCTGTACATAGGCCGACATCTAGTGGAAGCTGCGGAGTATTACAGTTTGTTTTTCGAAACTCGAAAATGGGCGTCGACACAGGCGTGCCAGTAATACTATCCCTAGTGTGACGTCCACTGTACCCAAGATCCCTCACGCGTCTAGGATCCTCAGATTGTATTTTTTCTGACATGAGGAAGCATGAGGAGTAGCGTGAGTACAGATAATCCAAGCAGATAGACAGAAGGTAAGACTACAAGCAATCATGCGCCTTCTCTCGGAGGGGAGGAAGGGTGGGTCGCATGAGAATCTAAGCAGATACAAGCATCAGAAATACGATTACGGTGAGTAATGTATCCCTTCTGAGGCTTGTGGAATCTGCTTAGATCACATGCTGTGCATAGATTAGCGAGCAGTACCCGAGAAGGAGGTGGGATGTGAGAAGGGTCATGAGCAAACAGGTGTCTTAGAACCACTTGTCCCACTTGTGTATCTGTCTTGGAATGAGTGTCAATGCAGTAATGCTGAGTAAAAGTGTGAATAGAGCTCCAAGTAGCTGCTTTGCAAATGGTGTCGAGGGGAACATTTGCAATGAAAGCCAGAGTGGCCCCAATGCCTCTAGTGGAATGGGCCCTTGGCGTAAAAGGCAGAGTCTTTTCAGAAAGAATGTAACACAGCTGTATACAGTTGATAATCCACTTCGAGATCGCGCCCTTAGAGACGCGATCCCCCTCTCTGCCTGTAGCTACGGAGACAAACAGTTGATCTGTTTTCCTTAGCGGTCTGGTTTTATTTACATAGTAGAGGACCGCCCTACGCACATCAAGGGTGTGTAGTTTCACCTCAGCTGAGCTTTGCGGGTTCTGGAAGAAAGCCGGAAGCTCGATGGACTGGTTTACATGGAATTTAGATATAAATTTAGGTGAGAA
Source organism: Ambystoma mexicanum (assembly GCF_040938575.1). NCBI lineage: Eukaryota > Metazoa > Chordata > Amphibia > Caudata > Ambystomatidae > Ambystoma > Ambystoma mexicanum. The sequence goes on from NC_090939.1 coordinate 850,641,943, forward strand.
CCTAGGGTGTGTGCGTAAAACCAGTTTGTCTTTGTGGATAGTAAAGAAAGGATCCTGCACTGACAGAGCCTGAATTTCACTGACCCTTCTTATAGAGGTAATGGCTACTAAGAAGGCCGTTTTATAAGTCAGGTGTTTGAGACTACTTTTATGCATGGGTTCGAAAGGGGGGCCCATGAGCTTAGCTAGCACCACATTGAGGTCCCATCCTGGCGGTGGGTTCGAAATAGGAGGGTGAAGTCTCTTTACTCCTTCCATGAAGGCTTTAACTACTGGTACTTTCCACCACAATACCTTGTTATGGGATGTGGTGTAAGCCGAGAGGGCTGCCAGGTGTACTTTCAGAGAGTTAAAAACCAAACCTGCGTCCAGCAGGTGGAGCATGTATGTTACAACGTTGGAAGGAGTGCAATCAACTGGGTTGATTTGCTTACTCTGGCACCAAATAACAAATCTTTTCCACTTGTCAAAGTAACAGTGCCTTGTGTTTGGCTTCCTGGATTCTTTTAGGATGTCCATACACCTCTGTGGTAAATTGAGATACCCAAACTCTATGATCCTCAGGAGCCATGCTGCCAGGTTCATTGAGTTGGGTTCCTGGTGCACTGTTTGACCTTGTTGCTGGGACAGTAGGTTGTACCAGGCTGGGAGTTTGATGGGCTCGCACACCGCCATCCTGCGTAGGTGTGGAAACCATGGTTGTCTCGCCCACATGGGAGCAACTAGGATGAGCGTCATTGATTCCTTGTTCATCTTGTACACCACCTTCCTGATGAGAGGAGTTGGTGGAAAAGCATACGCAAACATCCCTGACCAGTTCATCCACAGGACGTTCCCTTGGGAGTCTGGCTGGGGGAACCTGGATGCAAATCCTGGGCATTGTTTGTTTTCGCTTGTGGCGAATAGGTCTATAGTGGGGAAACCCCACTGAGAGAAGAGATCTTCTACGATATCTCTGTGAAGGACCCATTCGTGTTCTTTTGGGAGGGAGTCTCTGCTTAGGGCATCCGCTAGGGAATTGAGCTCCCCTGGAACATGTTGCGATGACAGGAAGATGTTCCGTTTGAGTGCCCATATCCAGATTTTCTGGGCAAGCTTGGACAGATTTGGCGAACGAGTCCCTCCTTGTTTGTTCAGATAGAACATGGCTGTCGTGCTGTCCGTCAGGATCTGCACCGACAAGTTTAGCAGATGGGGCTCGAACGCCCGAAGCGCTCGGAATACTGCCAGAAGCTCTAGCAGGTTGATGTGGTTCTTGGCTACTGAGTGAGACCAGAGACCCTGAGCTGTGTGGTGGAGATGGTGAGCTCCCCACCCAGTTAGGCATGCATCTGTAGTCACCACTGCCTGTATTTCGGGATCGTAAAAGGGTTTTCCTCTTGCGAGATTTTCTCTTGTCCACCAGTGTAAGTTCTGTACGAGTGTTGGCGAAACGACCACTAGATCGTCCCACTGACCACTTGCCTGAGACCACTGTTTCGCCAACCCTTCCTGCATGGGACGCATGCGCAGACGCGCGTGGGGGACCAGGTAAATGCATGACGCCATCATGCCCAGTAACCGCATTGCTTTGCGTACCGTTATTTGTTGACCTGACTGATAATGTGGAATTTGCAGTAGTATGTTCCGGATTCTCTCCTCCGAAGGGAAGGTCAGCCCTTTTTGGGTGTCTAGGATTGCTCCTAGGAACTGTTTTGAGGTGCTTGGCACCAGACTTGACTTCTTCTCGTTGATGGAGAAGCCTAATTCGTGGAGGAGGTCGATAGTCCTCTGAATATTTGACCTGCAAATTTCTGGAGTTTCCCCCGTTATGAGCCAGTCGTCCAGATAAGGGTACACTGGGATTGCCTCCCTGCGCAGGTGTGCAGCTGCCACCGCCAGTACCTTGGTGAATACCCTTGGTGCTGAAGCTATCCCGAAGGGCAGTACCTTGAATTGGTAGTGGCGACTGTCCACCTTGAAGCGCAAGTATTTCCTGTGTGCCGGGAGCATGGAAATATGAAAATAAGCATCTTTCATATCCAAGGTTGCCATGTAATCCCCCTTTTTTAGGAGGGGGATTACCTCTTGTAGCGTAGTCATACGAAATTTTTGGGGCTTGACATACTTGTTGGCAGGCCGTAAGTCCAATACTGGGCGCATTGTTAAATCTTTCTTTGGCACAAGGAAGTAAGTTGAATAGATACCCTTGTTTACGTGGTGTCCAGGGACGAGTTCTATCGCGTCCTTTTCTAGCAGAATGGCGATCTCCTCGAGAAGGATCTTCCGATGTTCTAAGGAGTGTATTCTTTGTCGTGGAGGGTGGTTCCGGGGACGCTGCAGTAATTCTATACAATATCCTGTGGACACTGTTGACAGCACCCATCTGTCTGAGGTGATCCCTTCCCAAGCTTGGGTGAAGTTGGAAATGCATCCCCCTACTGGGGTTGCGTGAGAAGGGACCCTGAACTGAGCGTCACTGCTTAGGTGGAGGCGTGCCACTTCCCTTGTTGGGGCTGCCTCTGCCTTTTCCACGACCTCTCTTGTTACCCCTGCCGTAACTTTGGGTAGACTGCTGGCTGTTGTTCCATTGTGTACCCTGTCCTTAGACATAGTTGCCTCTTTGCGAATTTTGGCCGCGTGGGCGACGAAAATTACTGTTCCCCCTTTGGTTAGGGGGTTTGTTGGTAAGCTGGCCAAGGGATTTGAGAGTCTCGTACTCGTCCTTGGCATTCTTAAGTGCGTCTTCGACCGCTTTCCCAAACAATAGATCGGGTTCCACCGGCTTGTCTATTAAAGAAGCCTGGGTTTCTGTTTTGAACCCAGACTGCCGTAATCATGCATGTCTCTTGATAACAGTACCTTCTGCTATCAATCTTCCTGCGTTGTCCGCGGCGTCGAAAGTTGCTTTTAATATGCAGCCAGACACGGCTCTCCCTTCTGCCGAGATCCGGGCCAACTGGCCCTTTAACGGTTCCGGAACAGAGGCTATGAGCGCCGCGACCTCTTCCCATTGATGGCAGTTGTAACTTGCCAACAGGTTGGTGGAGTTTGCAATCCTTGCTTGGTAGGCTGACGATGAGGCTACCTTCCTGCCAAATCAGTACAGTTTTTTGCTCTCCTTGTCGGGAGGAGCTTCTGATGACGATAAGGGTGTCCCAGCCCTCTTCCGAGTGTTGGTAACCACTAGGGAGTCTGGTTTTAGATGCCCTCTTATATAGAGAGGGTCAGACTGGGCTGCCCGAAACAGTTTTTCAACTCTGGGGTTGACGGCTCTGGTGAGGCTAGGATTCACCAGAGATGGATCTATTCTTCGTTGGATGGATTTAAGGATAGGGATGGTCTGAGCGACCGGCCTCCTCTCTCCCACCAACTCTTCTGCGAAGTCCCTTTCCTCCTGTACACCTTGGGTGTCGATGTGAAAATGTTCTGCTGCGCGAGCGAGAACTTCATTGAGGAGGGGCTGGTTATCAACTGGCGAGTCGGTAACTGGGGCTTCGCTCTCTACCGGGGAATCTACTCTGTAAATTTCCTGCTCATTCTCTACCTCCTCTAGGTCCTCATCTGCATCGAATTCTGTCCCGCTCTGTCTCTCCATAATATCAAACTCCAGGTCCCCTTCAGGGCAAGGCTGTCCTTGGTATCTGGGGTGTGGAGTACAGTATGGAGTAGAATAAGGCTGCACCTCGAAGGGTACAGGTCTTTCGAAGCGGGCCTTTTTGCTTAGGGGTATAGGATCAGAGGAGCCTGAGGGTGTGGCCCCTAGAGGGTCATACGGAAGGAAATGTTCTGGGTTTTTGTTATAAAAATCAGCCAAGGAAGACATTCTTGACATGACCCTGTCTATGTCTTCACTAGACCATTCTTTGGAACAGGGTATGACCTTAGTAGGCAACTTGTCTGTCTGCCTCGGGTGGAAGGAAGACTTTACAGGAGTGGGATGCTGTGCTTTCCGCTGTTTCCCCCCTTCCCCGTGCGTGGAAAAATGTTTTCCCTGCCCCTTGGAGGCCCCAGAGACTTTCGACGCCTGGCGTCGAGGGATGGGAGAGGTAACTGTGTTTCGAGCGTGGGGCCTCGCTGGTGTTAACTGAGGCCTCGGTTTCTTGGAGCGCGGCCTGGGGGTGGAAGTCGTCTTCGTCTTCCGACGATCGAACTTCCGTTAACCTAGAGAGCGAGGCACTATTGGCAAGAGTGGATGATTGCCTTGTGTCATGAGGCGATCTCGATCGAGAGCGCCCAGAGGACACCGAGTAGGACCGTTCTATTTGTGCCTCTTTCCGAGAAGTCGACGAGGTTCGGTTGGACTTAGTGTGCTTAGTGTGTGTAGGGTGTGTAGCGCTTGCGTCGCCGGGGGTCTTCCCCATAGCCGCCCTGCCGGACAACCTTCCGAGGTCGGGGACCTGCGCTCGGCCGTCTTTAGACGCCGTAGTGCCCTCGCCGTCCGAAAGTACGGCGTCGCTGCCATCGCTGAAGGCGCCCTCCGCTGCCATGGCTGCCTGCCTGGCGTGGTTGGCCCAACGCTTTGTCGAACGGTCCTTAAGTGTCTTAGGCTTAAACCTACTACACGCTCTGCAGAACGCTTCGGGGTGGTCCCTCGGCAAGCAGAGATTGCACGTGGCGTGCCTGTCGACCCAAGGGTATTTGCGATTGCACTTGGGGCAGAATTGGAAAGGGGTACCCTCCATACGCACCTTGAGGCAGCGGGCTGGTAAGTGTAGGAAATATATAGTGTACCTATATACCAAGAGTGAAGAGTATGTACCACCCCCCACTCTCCCTACTTGCAGGGCCGAGGCCAGCGGCCTACTAGGCCCGGGCCGAGGCCAGCGGCCTACTAGGCCCGGGCCGAGGCCAGCGGCCTACTAGGCCCGGGCCGAGGCCAGCGGCCTTCCGAGGCCCAGATCCGTCGTGCAGCAGCCGACGGTCGATGTCTTCTCCAGCCGTCGTCGAGTTGAAGGGTCGACGTTGTGGTGGGGAAGGATGTTAATAAATAATTTTAAACTTCAATAATTAGCAAAAGTCTGGCTAAGGCCAGGGGACTCCGCAAGATGCTTCCGACCAGTATGGCGGAAAAAAACAATCTGAGGATCCTAGACGCGTGAGGGATCTTGGGTACAGTGGACGTCACACTAGGGATAGTATTACTGGCACGCCTGTGTCGACGCCCATTTTCGAGTTTCGAAAAACAAACTGTAATACTCCGCAGCTTCCACTAGATGTTGGCCTATGCACAGCATGTGATCTAAGCAGATTCCACAAGCCTCAGAAATGATATTACTCACCGTAATCGCATTTCCGATGCTTGCATCTGCTTAGATTCACATGCTATGCATAAGCCGATATCTAGTGGTAGCTGCAGAGTATGACAATTGGTTTACGAAACTCGAAAAGGGACATCGACAGGGCATGCCAATAATACTATCCCTAGTGTGATGTCTACTGTATCCATGGGGCTTCACGCGTCAATGTCCCTCAGATTGTTTTGTTTCTGACATGAGGTTGCATGAAGTGTAGCTTGAGTAAAGGTGTAGTAAAGCAGATTCATAACAGATTAAGTCCAGAAACATCTAGACAAACAGTTGGTCTGTTATCCCAAGCGGTCTTGACTTGTTTACGTAGTAAAGGACCACCCCTCCTTACATCTAGTGTATGGAGTTTTTTCCCTGCTGAGCTTGACGGATTTTGAAAGAAAGCTGGTAGTTCGAAGGACTGCTCGACATCGAACTTAGAAATGAATTTAGGTGAAAACCTAGGGTGTGTTCTTAATACCAGTTTGTCTTTGAAGATGACAAAGAAACGGTTTTGCACTGACAAAGCTTGAAGTTCACCGACTGTTATGGTGGCGATAGCCACCAGCAAAGCGGTTTTGTATGCAAGGTGTTTTAAGGCTGATTTTATGCATAGGCTCAAATGGGGGCCTTATGAGCTTAGCAAGTACTACACCCTGGAGGCGGGTTGGCAAGTGTGGAGTCTTTTTACTCCCTCCATGAATGCCTTAATGAACAGGATTTTCCACCAGGACGTCTTAGTTTGAGAAGTGGTGTATGTGGATAGAGCCGCTAGGTGAACCGAGTTAAAAACTAGCCCAGAGTCTAGTAGGTGGAGCATGTAATGAAGAATATGGGAGCACATTCTATAGGATTTATTTCTTTTGACTGGCACCATATTACAAATCTTTTCCACTTGTTAAAGTAATAATGCCTAGTGTTTGGTTTATGTGCCTCTGAGAATGTCCAAACATCTTTGAGGTCATTTTAAACGTCCAAATTCTAGGACTTCAGGAGCACAGCTGCCAAGTTCATAGACTGAGGTAGAGGGTGTAACATTGTCCCGAGTGCCGCGTAAGCATGTTGAAGGGGTACAGGAGTTTTATTAGATCGCACATCGCCAGTTTGCGCAGATGTGGAAACTAAGGTTGTCTCGCCTACATAAGAGCGATTAGGGTTACTTGTTCCTTGTGCATTTTGTTGACTACTTTGGTTATTAGTGGAGTTTGGGGGGCGGGGGAAGCGTAGGCAAATTTCCCCGACCAGTTCATCCATAGGGCGTTTCCCTTGGAATTGTGTTGGGGAAACCTGGATGCGAAGTTTGGACATTTCATGTTTTGTCTTGTGGCGATCAAGTCTAGAGGGGGGTACCCCCATAGTGCGAAGATCTTGCCTACAATAATTTTGTCGAGCTGCCACTCATGCTCTTCTGGTAGAGGATCTCTGCTTAGTGAGTCTGCCAGAGAATTGAGTTCGCCTTGAACATGCTTTGATGTTAGAAATATGCCCCGATTGAGTGCCCACTTCCAAATTTTTTGTGTTTTGTGCTAATCTGGACAGACTTGGAGAGTGTGAGCCCCCCTTGCTTGTTTATGTAATACATGGTGATGGTGCTGTCCGTAAGGACTTTAACTGTCTGGCCTGACAGGTGCACTTGGAAAGCTTTTAGGGCTTTGAGCACTGTTAGTAGTTCCAGAAGATTTATGTGGTCTGTGATATGATCTGCGTCCACAGGCCATGCTCTGTGTGGTGAAGGTAATGAGCTCCCCACCCTGGGAGCAATGCATCTGTAGTGACAACTGCCTGCACTGAAGGATTGTGAAAAGGTTTCCCCTTTGTCCACCAACTTTGTACTAGGGTTGGCAAAACTAGCACTAGATTGTCCCACTGACCACTGTTTCGCTAACCATTTCTTGCATTGGACACATGCACAGTTGTGCGTGTAAGACCAGGCAAATGCATGATGCCATCATCTCAAGCAAACGCATTGCTTTGCGCACGGTTATTTGGCGACCGGCTAGATACTGAGGTATTTGCAGTAGTATGTTCTGCACTCTTTCGTTTGATGGAAAGAGTAGACCCTCTTCTGTTCTTATGACAACTCCTAACAGTTTGTTGAGTTTTGACCTCTAAAACAGTCAGAGTTATAACCTCTTTGTCCAAATAGTTTTGTTGGTGAGCTGCCCTAATGATCGGAAGGTGTCACATTCCTCTTTTGTGCTTTAAGAGCATCCTCCACTGCTTTGCCAAACAAAGCGTTGGGTTCAACGGGCATGTTAAGGAGGGTTGCCTGTGTTTCAAGGTTGAAGCCTGATTGAGTTAGCCACGTGTGGCGTTTAATCAGTGTGCCGTCTGCCACGATTTGTCCTGCATTGTCCACTGCATCCAAGTTGTTTTTGAGGCTGCAGTTGGCTACTTGTTTCCCCCTCTGCGATGGTGAGCAACAGCTGTGTTTTGAGGGGCTCTGGGACCGATTCTATTTGTTCGGTGTTATGCAAGATTGTATGCAGTACCCTTTGGGTGCACTACAATAACCCTGACCTCCTGGCAATAGGAACCCAACCTTTGGTATAAGTCTGCACTTGACAGGTTGGTAGCGTAATCGAGCAGCCAGGCTTAACTCAAGAGGGGTCAATGTGAGTTGCAGGGGAGATTCACATTGACAAGTATTCAAATAAACTCTTACACACAAGGTTTCTTGATTACAAAATTATTAATTTAACAGTCAGTTTGAGCAAGCCGCCTTCAGAAGGGGCAATATACTAGTAAAACACAAATACACTCCAAAATACACACACTTAATATTTCTAAATCAGTACGTAACCCTTTGGGATGGCACAGAGGCACTTTCTACACCCTCAGGAGACTTTAGTAACGAGGACACTGGACATTAATATACCACTGTTTGACAAGTCTGGTTCTAAATGCAAAGGGAAAGGTTATTAGGACAAAGCAAGAGATCTCACAAATATTTTGAAAGCAGGAAAGTACTTTTGGGAACCCCCCAATGCAAAGTTAGTTAACACCTTCCTGGAAGGAAGACCAAACACAATGTCAGCGGAAAGAAGAGATATTCAGGGAGCCAGGCTAGGCCAAAGTCAATTGGGCAAAAAAGTCTAGGTGAGCTGAAGCTCTTCTCAGAGGTAGGTAAAAAGTTGTGCACAATGTTTTAGAAGTCTTTATAGAAAAGAAGAAATCAAAGTAGGGCCACAAGCTATTTAGGCTTGTGAAGTAAAGAAGCTGTTAGCAACTCTACAGAGAAACCAAGAGAGTTAACAGAGAACAAGTGAGGTTACACAGCAAGAGGTAAATTCTCTTAGACTGTACAGTACCTTAGGTTAGAAGGAAAGGGATTTGGTTGGCTGGTTTCTGCTCCTATGCAGCTCTGCAGATCCCATGTTCCTGGCCCTCAGTCGTGGGGACAAGAGGGAGGACTCCTGCACTGTAACGGGATGATCAGCGACAGAAAAGAACCAACTTCTATTATTAAGTGGCACTTTGTGGTTTCAGCCCCTCACGTCTAAGCAAATAGCACCACCGTGGACTCTTGGCTGTTGAGATGGGCTTTCCTTGCATCTGAGGTCCAGCACTCTTGAGGTGACTCGGGCTCGGTCAGTCCTGCATCCTGGGAGTCCGGAGGATCTTCCTGGAGCTCTTGGCCATCTTAAAAGCAACGCACACAATCTGGGGTTCCTCTCCCTGGCTATTCGCTTCCAGCAGCAACTACAGTGGAATGTCAACCAGCTCCGTGAGGATGTCCAGGTGGCTTACTTTGGAGCCGATTGGTCCCACCAACTCAAGAGGAGAAGTCATCCTTACAGGGCTTCTCTAGTCAAGGCAAATTCAGAGCTTCAGCACAGCAGATGGGCTTCACCGGGCAAACCAACGGTCCAGGAGTAGCAGCATGCTTCTCTACCAAGTTCTTCTTCTGCTTCCTTCATCCAGTGGTCGACTCTGCCTTCCAAGCCAAAAAACCTCACCTTTTATGCAGGTTTCTCCCATTCATTCCAGCCTAGCTGTCAGTCACCCAGCAGGGTGGCTGTCCTTGGCGGACAGCCAGCCGGCCAATCACTTAATAGTACATTGCTGTCTCCTAGGAGACTAAGCAGAGGGAGTTTTGGGGACCTCCCTCGCTTCCTGCCCCTACCAGACACCATGGAGCAAGAGGCGGGCTTCACTCGTGAATCCTGCCAAAGGCAAAACGAACAAAGGGACCAAACCTGGTTTGGCATGCAGAGTAAATCTCAATAAGGACCTTTCCACAGAGAAATGGCGAAAAAAGAACAATGGCGAAAAAAGAACACCATGGCCATTTTGACAGAAATGGCCCCCTTGGATACCTTACTGCAGCTGCAAACGCAGCCCGTGGTAAAAGCGCCACTGCACTGAAGGTGCTGTGTGACAATGTAAAAGATGCCTAGAGTTTGTCAGACTCCACAACCAAAAGAAACACGGAAAACAGTTAAAAGTACAAAGTCCCAAAGTTCAGCAAAAGAGCTGAGGTTCTCTAAGGTGGGATGAATTTAGCACTAAACAGAAAATTCTTCCTAACATTCGGCGATCTCATTCCACCTGTGACAGTTGTAACTGGCTAATAGCGTTGTTTTATTAGCAATTCTTGTTTGGTAAGCTGCCAATGAGGCCACCTTCCTTCTGAAGGTGTAAATCTTCTTACTCGCCTTGTCAGGAGGGGCTCCTTCTCTTTCTTGTAGTCGTCACCACTAATGAGTCAGGTTTTAACTGCCCCCTGATTTATAAGGGGTCTGTGAGGACCGGTCTGAACATCTTTTGGATGCGTGGGTTGACTGCTCGTGTTAAATTTGGTGTGAGCTCAGAGGGTTGGATGCATCTCTGCACTGATTGCAACAGGGGGATAATTTGGGTTTCTGATTTTTTTTATTCCCAAAGAGGTCTTCAACAAAGTCCTTTTCAACCTGAGTTTCTTGTGTCTATCTTGAAGTGCTCTGCAGCCTTCAGGAGCAGGTCATTGTATTGTAATTGGTTATCCACCGGTGAGTCTGCCAACAGTGGGTCTGTGTGATCTGGTGACTGGATGACGTAAACATCCTTAACGTCATACTGGTCCACGTCCACCATGTCCCCTTGGTCGTCTGTGTAAGTGCCAGGGTCGTGGGGGTCTTGCCCTAGGTCCTGTTGTGAGGTGGAAGCCTGCATGGAGTCGAGGTGGGCTTTTTTGGCAGTAGACTGGGTGGTTGCTGCCTGGCTCCGAGTAGTTAGTGGTGTTCCCTGAAGGTTTTGCAGGACCTCGGGTGGTCAAAGAAATTAACATAACAGGACATCTGCCTCAACCTTCTCAAATTGCTCTGTTGTAAACTGAGAGGAGCTTGGCAGAGCAGAGGGGCCAAAAGTAGGAGTAGTGGGTGCAGTGGCGTATTTCAGATTTCTGCTGCCCTAGGCCCAACTAACTGCATGCACCCCACCTTCCCCAAATTTAACTCCACCTCTGCCAGATTCTGCACCTTCACCAGATTCCAAGCCTTTAACAAACCTTGTCTGCCATGGCTAATCTACACCCTTCCACCACCATCTTGTCAAAATGTTGCCTGATAACGTAAGGACATTAAGCCCGATGGGCTTTTTTAATCCTAAATCAAGACTGTTATAGTTCAAAGTGTTTTGATGTCCCTATTGGCCAGAGATGGCAGAGTGTTCTACAGTCAGTTGAGTGCATTTGAGGTACTTGCTGAGGTCAACTGCCTACTTTCTATTAGATAAGAGATCAGATCAGCTCAAACACACTGCTTAACTATGCCCAGATACAAACTCCAAAAAGAAGGTGGCTAAAGCTTCCCAGTGCTTGCCTCTAAACTCTGGAACTCACTACCACTGGATCTTAGATCTGAACCGTCCTTTCACCGATTCAGACAGCGCCAAATCCTGGTTACTGACCAAAGCAGCTTAGAATTCCCAACACTTCATTGTTATCATAACTATTGCCTGCAACCACGCAAATCATGTATTACAAATGACTTGTTTGCCACACCTTGTACATTACCTGTAACTGCCTGACAATGTTCTAACTTTCTGTATTGTCCACCTACAGACCATGTTGTATTATATTGATATGCTGTAATCACTTCAAGCGCCTGGATGCCCCAGGCCCAGGCTGCGCTATACAAATAATAAACTAAACTAGAACAAACTTTAAATAAAAACAAGCAGAACATAAGCGGCCTGCCAACCGGACACTAGTGAGAGTGAGGATTGAACACGGAACATTGGTTTTAATTCTAATATCTGGTTCTCCCAAGTTGGCTGCTGTAAACCTATGAGGAGTACCTCCTGGTCTGTAATGTGAATACTTCTGGCAACATAACTACATGCGGTCTTGTTAAATATTTTATATATGAAATATATGCAAATGGTTCACGTGCAGCTTAAAAAAATGTTTATTGAAAACATGTTCATTAAGAAATAACTAAACCACCTACTCATGATTACAGCTCTGGTGTCAGCGGCATAAGGAGATAAGGCAAGTTACCACCTGCTGCAGCCCATGTACCTCCAATCCCTTGGGCTGGAGCGCCATTAATCGATGGCAAAATCACAAGTGAAATTTGTAAACTGTGTGGGCATACACACAAGTGTAATACAGACTGTTGCAGAAGGTTCTTGGAACCTTTGGCTGTGCGTTCTCACGGTGGAGTAATGATATGGCGACGTTGAACATTCATGGGTGGGAAGCAATAGCATTCCGCGTAGCTGTGCAGTCAGTTTCTATAACAAATGAAGTGGTAGATACTTTTGATATCATTGCCATTTGTGCCATTGTGCAAAATACCCAACACCCCCACAGGTGGAACTGAGTAATGGGTCGGGCTTTGCAGCACAACATTACCTTTGTGTGTGTCGTTTAGGGTAAGCGTCTTGCCAGATTGCATTTGTGGTAATTTAAAAGTTTTGTTAACACTTAGAGTAAGACTGTACAATACAAAACATTTTGAGATTTGTCGTTCATGGATTTAGATTTCCTACTGTTTGAACTGTTGTACAGGAAACGTCATACCTTCTGTTTAAATCTAGTTAATGTAAAGGTTACTTATAAATATAACTTCTGCATTGTGTGGCATACTTTGCATTTCTACTGGTATTACTGAGAGTGCAGCTGAATGTCATCAAAGACACATAACCCAGCAGGGATGCCATTTGTCTGCTTAGTACTGGGTAGATTCTCTAAAGATGGTTGAATGATATCTTGATGGGACACCTCAGACCTTTCTTTACAGCTGTTGAAAAGTGTGCACACCGTTTTTTCTTTCTCGTTTTTCTATGGCTTTGGATATCATATGACCGGCTTCTGGATGTACATGCACATGGATGTACATGCACTTTTAAAGGTACCCTTTACCATTTTTACTTCTGTACAATCTATTTAATGTTTGCACCATATGGCCTCAGAAATGTGAGGCTGGGGAGGAAAAGTAGTGCTTGCTTCTGAACTTCATTTTAGTGCCCACCTGTGGGATCTCTGTGCTTGACTTAAGCATAGGCAAGTGTTTAATATTGTAAAACGATGTATCATTTTTAACCTTCACTTTTCTAGAGTGATCACCCTCATTTTGCACTGGTACAAAAAGTGCATGTCATGTTTGACTATAAAAGTGATTAACAGTGCATGTATTTGTTGATTAGCACGAACGCCAATGACGAGTGGCACCGATAAAACCAATGAGGTTCTGGCGGTCTTGCATGCAAAGGAGCATTCTGGGAACATAAGAATACCCAAAGAAGTTTATATCTGTCAGATATGCATGCAAGTTGCATGACTGAAATACTAATAACTAATGCATGCTGGGTTTGGTACACATTTGTTTTGCTTTTCTTTTTTAACAAAAGCTACTTCAACAATACAGCTTGTGTAAATATCAAGCATATATACAAGTTTGGACAGCAAAGACTTGAGCAGTCAGAGTATAATGACTGGCAACAGCTTGAAATCAATTCACGCTTTGTTGTGGATCTGCCAGATTCAGATCCCCTCCCAAGTTTGATGGGTTTTGAAAGTACGTTGGTTGTTCTTTTGACTGGTTGACATGGAACTTTGAAATTAATTTAGGTGCAAACCTAGGGTGCGTGCATAGAACCACCTTATCTTTGTGAACTGTTACAAAGGGGTCCAAGATTGAGGGCGCCTGTAGTTCGCTCACTCTCCTAATGGAGGTGTTAGCTATCAAGAAAGCAGTCTTAAGAGTGAGATCCTTAAGGCTCTCTTTATGCATGGGCTCGAAGGGGGAGCCCATTAACCTAGTTAACACCACGTTCAGGTCCCATCCGGGAGCTGGGTTAGATACAAGAGGGTGAATTCTTTTCACTCCCTCCATGAAGGCTTTAATAACTGGAACCTTCCACCATGACACCTTATGTTGCAACGTAGTGTAGGCAGAGAGTGCAGCTAGGTGAACTTTAATTGAATTAAAAACTAAACCCGAGTCCAGCAGGCGAGTCAGGTATAAAACAATATGTGTGGGAGAGCAGCAACGGGGTTGATGCTCCTTGAGTTACACCAGATGACAAACTGTTTCCATTTACTAGAATAGCAGTAACGAGTGTTTGGTTTCCTTGCCTCCCTGAGAATGTCCATGCATCTCTGAGGGAGCTGCAAATGTCCAAATTCTATGACCTCAGGAGCCTGGCTGCCAAGTTCAGGGTCTGTGGGCATGGGTGCAGCCTTCGGCCCTTGTCCTGCGACATGTTGTACGGGCAGGGTAGTTTCACTGGAGGAGTAGCGACATCTCCATCAGATGAGCAAACCAGGGTTGGCGGGCCCACATGGGGTCCACCAGTATCATGGTAACTGGTTCCTGGTGCATCTTGCGCACTATCTTGTTGAGAAGGGGAGTCGGAGGAGGGAGGTCTGGGGGGGGTAAGCGTAGTAGACAAATTTCCCTGACCATGTTATCCAGAGTCCGTTTCCCGTGGAGCGGTTCTGGGGGTACCTGGAGGTGTAATCTTGGCATTGGGTGTTCTCCAGAGTTGCAAACAAGTCGATCTCTGGGAAGCCCCATTCTGCGAAAAAGTTGGAGACGATGTCTCCGTGTAATTGCCATTCGTACTCTGCAGGTGGAGGGAAGTCTCTGCTCAGTCCGTCTGCCAGCAGATTGAGTTCCCCTGGTACATGTTGTGATAACAGGAACATGTGTTTGAGAGCCCACTTCCAGATGTTCTGGGACAGCTTGGAGAGACCTGGAGAGTGAGTGCCCCCCTGCTTGTTCTAGTAATACATGGCTGTGGTGCTGTCCGTGAGGATCAGCACTGTTTTTCCCTGTAGGTGTGTCTGGAAGGCCTTCAGTGCTTTGAAGACCACCAACAGTTCCAGAAGGGTTATATGGTTGGACGCCACACTTGAAGTCCAAACTCTGTGCGCCGTCTGATGGGATAGGTGAGCCCCCCCATCCTGTGAGGGATGAGTCTGTGGTTAGAGTGGCGAAGGAGTTCCCCTTCACGAGGTTCTCCCTCCACCACCGCAGCGAGAGAACCAGGGCTTGCAAGACAACCACTAGATCGTCCCATTGTCCGCTGGCCTGACACCACTGGCTGTTGAGCCACTCTTGCATTGGGCGCATGCGCAGGCGCGCGCGAGGAACCAAGTAAATACATGACGCCATCTTTCCCAGCAATCGCATGGCTTTGCGTACTGTCACCCCTCGACCGGCTACATATTGAGGGATCTGAAACAGCATGTTATGGACCCTCTCGGAGGGGCAGACAAGGCCGTCCTTTGTTCGAATTAGAGCCCCTAGGAATTGCTTGACCGTGTTGGGATCTAGACTGGACTTCTTCCCGTTGATGGAGAAGCCCAGGTGGAACAAGAGATCTATAGTCTTTTGGGTAGTTGAGAAGCATGTTTCGAAAGAATCCCCTGTTATGAGCCAGTCGTCGAGGTAAAGATAAAACGGAATTGACAACCAGCGCAGATGAGCTGCTGCCACTGCCAGTACTTTCGTGAATACCCTTGGCGCTGAGGCCATGCCGAAGGGTAGCACTTTGAACTGATACTGTCTGCCTACTATCATGAATCTGAGGTATTTCCTGTGCGCTGGCAACATTGAAATATAAAAGTATGCATCTTTCATGTCCAGTGTTGCCATGTAATCCTCCTGTGTGAGCAGGGGGATTACTTCCTGCAGAGTCACCAAAAGAAATTTGAGGTTTTACAAATTTGTTCGCTGGGTGCAGATCTAATACAGGGCGCATGGTTAGATCCTTTTTGGGTACAAGGAAGTACACTGAATAAATACCTTCCTTTACCTGTGACAGAGGCACGACCTCTATGGCTCCTTTTTGCAGCAGCGATTCTACTTCCTGAAGGAGGATGAGAAGGTGTTCTAGTGTGAGAGGTCTTCCCTTTGGAGGTCTGAATGTCGGGGACCGGCTGAATTTGATACAGTAACCGTGGACAGTACCCAACGGTCTGTGGCAATTCCCTCCCATGCCTGGAGAAAGGATGTTAACCGGGCACCGACTGGGGAGGCATGGGAGGGTACCCGGATCTTCGGGTCATTTAGGGGCGGCGGCCAGGGATCCTCTAGGAGTGGGGCCCGCCCCATTCCTTTGCCACAGCGTTCGCCTCTTTGGGCATACTGTGTGTTGTAATTACTGGTTCCTTGAGGGAAGGACCAGTTGTTGCCTGAGGCATACTGCTGCTGGGGATGGCGTTGGCCACGAAAAAGGCGTTTATTGCCATATCCGCACCTGTTGGAGGGCTTAGAGATCTGGTCCGAGGTCTTTAAGGTCTCATGTTCCTTTTTTGCCGTTTCCAGGGCGTCATCCACCGCCTTTCCAAACAAGTTGGAGTCCTCCAGGGGTTTATTAATGAGGGACGCCCATGTCTTTGGCTTGAAACCTGAGTTTCTAAGCCATGCACGTCTTTTGAGGAGTACGCCTTGGACTAGGGAACGCCCAGCCGTTTCCGCAGCATCCAAGGTGTTTTTAATGATGCTTTGGTTCACTAGGGTGCCTTCAGTAACTGTGGCCAAAAGGCGGGTGCAAAGTGGTTCAGGAACTTCCTTTAGGCCTTCGCGCAACAGGGCCCACTGGGCATCAGCATAACTGGCCAACAAGGTTGTATTGTTGGCAATACGCGTAGCGTAGTGAAAGCCGCTCTTTTCCCAAGTGCAGAGCCTCTTCCCTTCCTTATCAGCGGGTGCTTCTCCGGTGGATAGAGGAACCCCTCCCCTTTTCCTCGTGGTGGTCACCACCAGAGTATGGGATGGAGTGACTTCTAATATATACAGGATCACAGGCGAAGGCTCCCTAACAGGAGTAGTCTGGGGAGGCTAAATCCACAGTATTAGGGTCAGATGACAAAGGAGCCTGCCATGGCTGTGGGTCACATGTATTGGGGTCTATCCCCCATCCCTCAACAGGATCTTGCAAGTTCCCAGAGTCCATGAATTGGTCTTCTTCCTGGGTGTCCACATAAGGGTCATCTTTAGTGAGGTGATCCGTGTAGATTTCCTCATCGGGGGAGGGGGGGAGTGGATGAAAAAAAGTCTTGGGAACTAGGCTTGAGGGCCCTGAGGATCTCCATCCCTTGGCCTTCTAGGTGTGGTCAGTTCAGAACAGGACACAAACCTATCTATCCTATCCATACAAGTCTCAAATCTCTCCCTGATCCAATGGGAGGACCCAGAAGGGTCTCGTGGTGGAAAAACGTGTTCCTCCTCTAAACGTCGAGATCTCTTCCAAAGTGGAGGAAATCCCCCCCACCGTTGCCCTCCGAGAAACCTTCTTGTGGGCCTACGGGTGGAGGAGTGTTTGAGTGTCTCCTTCGACCTAGGGCAGGGTTCCGAAGCTCCTGATGCACCTTTGCTAGGTTTCGGCGTCTCCTTGGCCTTCTCAGTAGGCTTCAGTGATTCTTTCGCCCGCCGTTTGAGTATTATCAGAGACAATTCTCGCGATGCTCTTGGCGACCATCCTCCCAGTCGGGAGCTGATCAAGTGGAGTTTTCGGCAGAGGCGGAACCTTACCGTTGAAGGACGCCTTCTTTCGATGCGTCTCGCCGGCGCCTGATACTTTGGGGGTAGCGCCCTTAGTATTTATAGGCCCAGTCGCTAGGCGGGATTGCGGCTGCGGGGAGGGATGCCAACACTTATGATTGGAGGGGACCGCCGGCTGGGCCGGTGTCCCTGTTGGCGCAGAGGCCTTCTTCGACTTAGTCGAGGAATGGCCCGGGGTTGTGTATTTTGTGACATGTAATTGTCCGTCAGCGTTGCCGGAGTTTACATCCTCCAAAGCATTGCCAGAGCTGCGCCCATCGGGGCCGGGGACAAACGCCAAGGAGCGAGAGCACTCCAAGAGGTCTACAACTCCATTGCGGAGGTTGTGTCATCACTGTCACCCTCGTCACATTCAGCGGTCGCGGCGGTGGGCGAGGAATCAGCCTTTGACATTGCGTAGGCTGCCCACCTTTTGAGCTTGCGCTCCTTCAGAGTTTTAGGGCGGAGGAGCTTGCAGGCCGCACAACCAACCTAGTCGTGCTCGAGGGGCAAGCAGCGGTTACACCGATTATGTCTATCTTTCCACAGGAACTTGCCTTTACAACCCAGGCAAAATTTAAATGGAGTCCTCTCCATTACTGAGGACGTTACCAGTGACGACGACCGAAAAGGAAAGTTAGGAGAAGGCATTCTCAGTATGAGACAGAAATGTCCACCCCGACCCCACTCTCCCTACTGTGTAGACCTCGAAGGCCTGGCCATGTGGTCGACAGCGCCGATGGGATCACCGTCCATCGAAAGTCTTGTCTCGGCGGAGATCCAGAACAGCTGTCGAAGAGAGGGCCGGTAGGTGGTTTATAAGACAATATTTAAACAAAATCAGCCAAAGGTCGAAGGGACAAAGGCAATGTCTCTTTATGAGCACCGCTTAAGGCGACCAGTATTCTGGGCTGAAAAAACAATCTGAGGGACTTCGGCGCGTGAGGGATTTTTGGTACACTGCACGTCACTATAGGGATAGTGTTACAGGCACGCCTATGCTAACGTCCCCTTTCGGTCCCCGAAAGACAAGATGCAATACTCTGCGGTGACCACTGGATGTCAGACTATATGCACAGCATGCGATTCTAAGCAGATTAACAAACATCAGAAATATGGGATACATTACTCACCGTGATCTTATTTCAGGTGCTTATATCTGCTTAGATTTACATGCTCTGCATAGTCTGACATCTAGTGGAAGAAAGATTATTACAAGATCAGTTTTCTAAACTCGAAAACAGAGGTCAACAGAGCGTGTTTAGTAATACTATCCCTAGTGTGACGTGTAATGTACCCATGGTCCTTCACGTGTCAAGGTCCCTCAGATTATTTCTGACATGAGGTTACAAGAAGTGTAGCGCGAGTACAGATGTGATAAAGCAGAAACAGTGATAACCCAGGAAACATCAATGCGCCTTCTACTCCAGTAGGGGAGGAAGGGTGGGCGCATGTGAATTTAAGCAGACAAAAGCACCAGAATTATGATTACGGTGAGTAATGTGTCTCTTCTGGAGCTTGTGGATCTGCTTAGATCACATGCTCTGCATAGATTAGCAAACAGTATCTGGAGAAGAAGGTTGGAAGTTAAGATACAATGGCAAAGAAATGTTTTAGGACGGTTGTCTCACCTGTGAATCTGTTTTATAGTTTGTGTCAATGCAGTAATGCTGTGTTGTTGGGGAGAATGATCAGAAATGTGCTAATTCCTCTCTACCATAGAGACCCCCAGCATTTTTGCTGGACTCTAGGACTTTGATTTTTAACCTGGAGAGAGTGAGACCACTTTTCCCACACATGTATTTTTCTGTGATTTGAACTGTTTCTTTTTGGTTTTTGGAGTCTGACAAACACCATAGGCATCATCTTTACATTGTGTCACACAGCACCTTCAGCGCAGTGGCACAGGGAAGTCTTTCTTAGATTTCCCAAAGGTTTAAATACCTTCTCTTTGAAACTTTCTAGACCCAGCACACACTATCTTACAATAGGGTGCTGAAGGGGTTACTTAGTATCCTCCTTTGTCCATTTTCTCAGGTAACATTTTTATGTTACCCTTTCTACAATTAAAATGGCTTGTGGCAGAGGTTTACTTTTTAACTACCGTGGTGTGTTCTTACTGCGGGCTGCATTCGCAGCTGCAGTTAAGCACCCTTGGGTGCCATTTCTTGTTGGACAGGTCCTTCTTGAGATTTACTCTGCGCGCCAAACCAGGTTTGGTCCCTTTGTTTGTTTTGTCTTTGGCGGAATTCACGAGTGAAGCCTGCCTCTGGCTCCAGTATGTCTGGCAGGGGCAGCAAGTGAGGGAGGTGCCGAAACTCCCTGTGCTTAATCCCCTTGGTTACAGGAATGCACCCAAAAGGTGATTGGCCGGCTGGCTGTCCCGGAAGGACAGCCACACTGCTCTGTGATTGACAGCTATGCTGGAATTAATGGGAGAAACCTGCATAAAAGGTGATGCTTTTTGGCTTGGAAGGCAGAGTCGACCACTGGACGAAGGAATCCGAAGAAGAACTCGGAAGAGACGCTGGCTGCAATTCCTGGACCGTTGCTTTGCCCGGTGAAGCCCTGTGGCTGTGCTTAAGCTCCGAATTAGTCTTGACCAGAGAAGCCCTGCAAGGACAACTTCTCCCCTTGAGTTGGTGGGACCAATCAACTCCAAAGTGAACTCGTCTGGACATCCTCTCGGAGCTGGCTGTACTTACTTGCTGTTGCAGGAACTGAAGTGCCAGGGAGAGGAACACCAGATTGGAGTGCATCACTTTTAAGTCAGACCCGAGCTGCTGGAAGATCCTGCAGACTCCCAGTAAGCAGGACTGACCAAGCCTGAGCCATCTCAACAGAGTGCTGGACCCCAGATGTGAGGAAAGTCCAGCGTGGTATCCGAGAGTTTGTGGTGGTGCTATTTTCTGAGATGCGAGGAGCTGAAACCGCAAAGTGCCGCTGAAAAGAAGTTAGTTCTTTTCTGTTGCTGGCCGTCCCATCGCAGTGTAGGAGTCATCAGAAGTCCTCTCGCTTGTTCCCACGACTGAGGCTCAGGAACAACAGGATCTACAGAGCTGCACTGGAAAAGAAGCCAGCTGGAACCATTTCTTCTAACCTACGGTACAGTAAAGTCTAAGAGAACTTAACTGAGATCAAGTAAGGCTACCACAACAAGAGTTGAGACTTGTCTTGGTTGCTTCTGTAGAGTTGTACCCAGCTTCTTTACCTGACAAGCCATACCTGCTTGTGGCCCTACATTGATTCTACTTTTTCTACGAAGACTTCTAAAACATTGTGCAAGACTTATTCACCTACAAGAAGTGCTTCAGCTCACCTAGACTTTTGTCCAATTGACATTATTGGCTGGCCTGGCTCCATGAATAACTATTCTGTCCTCCGACATTATGTTTTACCTTTCCTTCCAGGAAGGGGTTAACTTACTTTTCATTGAGGTTCAAAAGTGCATACCTGCTTCAGAATATTTGTGTGATCTCTTGTTTTATTCTATAACCCTTGTCTGACATGCTTCTAAATATTGCTCTAAATACAACAGTGAAATATTTCCAGAGTGTCCTAGCTATTTAAGTCACCCGAGGGTGTAGGAAGCGTGTGCCATCCCAAATTGATATTTGCTGATTTCAAGAAACTAAGTGTGTATTTTGGAGTGTTTTTGTGTGTTATTATATTGCCCCTTCTGAAGGTGGCTTATTCAAACAGACTTAAATGAATAATTATTTAATCACGAAACCTTGTGTGTAAGAGTTTATTTGGATACTTGTCACTGTGAATCTCTGTGTAACTCCCCTACTGCTCATATTGACCCCTCTTGAGATGAGCCTGGCTGCTCAGCCACACTACCAACCTGTGTAGTACAGACTTCTACAAAAGGATGGGTTCCTATTGCCAGGAGGTAAAGGTTGTTGTAGTGCACCCAAAGGGTACTGCTCCAAATCTTGCCTAACAAGCCTCTTATTTATTTTAATAAATTGCATCTCACCATCACTGCTGAGGCACCTGTGTGGAAGATGGGCAACACTGTTACAACTAATAGCTCAACCCGAGCAGGTAATCCTTAACATTTACCTGGCTCACAGTTTGCTCACCTGGCTGAGCAATCAAAGCTTTTGTTTAAATACTTTAGGGGTTTATACTGAATGGTTAGGCAAGATTGTATGCAGTACCCTGTGGGAGACTGCATCAGCCTGGACCTCTTGGCAATATTTAACTCAACCTTTGGTATCAGCATGTACTACACAAGTTGGTAGAGTGACTGAGCAGCCAGGCTTATTTGAAGAGGGGTCAATGTGAGCTGTAGGCTTATTACACAGATTCACAGTGACAAGTATCCAAATAAATACTTACACTCAAGGTTTCTTGATTAAACAATTATTAATTTAACAGTCAGTTGAATAAGCCTTCTTTAGAAGGGAGCAATATATATTTATGTTAGGGAGAATTCTCAGAAATGTGCTCATTCCCTCCATCTAAGAGACCCCCAGCAACTTTGCTGGAGTTTGAGGACTTGAAATTTTTAACCTGGAGAGAGCAAGACCCTTTTTCCCACTCTCTCATGTATTTTTATGTGATTTTTGAACACTGTTTCTTTTGGTTGTGGAGTCTGACAAACTCCGTAGGCATCTTTAACATTGTGTCACACAGCACCTTCTCTGCAGTGGCACAGGGAAGTCTTTCAGATTTCCTAAAGGTTTGAATACCTTCTCTTGGTTAAACTACTGTTTCCAAGAGCAGTAAAGTGAAATTGACGTTACATTTATAGCTTTCTAGACCCAGCACACATTATCTTACAATAGGGTGCTGGAAGGGTTATCTAGTATCCCTTTGTCTAGCTTCTCATGTAACATTTATTATGTTATCCTTTCCTCACTGAATGGCTGGTGGCAGTGGCTTCATTTTAACTACTGTGGTGTGCATTTACCGTGGGCTGCGTTCACGTTCACGGCTGTAGTAAAACACCCAAAATGGCTCCGGTCTTTTTTCACCATTTCTTTGTGGAAAGGTCCTTCTTGTGATTTACTCTGCGCGCCAAACCCTGTTTGGTTCCATTGTTCACTTTGCCTTTGGCGGTATTCAGGAAGTGAGGGAGGTGTCTGAAACTCCCTTTGCTTAGTCTCCTAGGAGACCCAAATGCACTCTGGTGATTGGCCAGCTGACTGTCTGGCAAGGACAGCCCCCCTGCTGGCTGACGGACAGCTAGGATGGACTGAATGTGAAAGAATTGAATAACAGGCAAGGCTTTTGGCTTGGAAGGCAGTCGCCCACTGGACTAAGGAACTGAAGAACAACTTGAAGGATGCCTACTGCAACTCCTGGACCGTTGGTTTGCCCGGTGAAGCCCTGCTACTGTGCTGAAACTCCAAATTTGTATCAACCTAGAAGCCTCTGCAAGGACGACTTCTCCCCTTGAGTTGGTGGGACCAATCAACTCCAAAGTAAGCCACCTGGACATCTATCTCGGAGCCGGTTGAATTTCCACAGAGTTGCTGCTGGAAACTGTATAGCCAGGAAGAGGAACACCAGACTGTGTGCGTTACTTTTAAGCTGGCCTAGAGCTCCAGGAAGATCCTGCGGACACCCAGGAAGCAGGACTGACTGAGCCCCCCTCAACAGAGTGCGGGACCCCAGAAGCAAGGAATGTCCATCGACAGCCAGGAACCGCAGTGTTGCTATTTGCGGTAGATGCAAGGAGCTGAAATACTAACAGCCACTGAATTGAAGATTGCTGGTTGCGAGCGGTGACCGTCCCATTGCCGTGCAGGAGTCCCAAGAAGTCCTCCCTCTTGTCCCCACGACTGACTCACTCACAAGTCAGCAGACGCCACTCGAGCAACCTCGCTGCTTCGTCCCAACTAACTATAAAGACACTACATGTTCAAGTGTTGAAGGAAGCAACTCCCTCTTGAAACTCGCCCATGAAATGAGATGGAGATAGAGATCTGAAGCTCCACCCACTTGCGAAAAGGGTCATAGACTAGGGTAATACAGAAAATACCCTCCAATTTCTTATTTCTTCTCCGTGGTCCACAACTACGTTTTCGGCCACAGATTTGGCTTTTCATACGGAAAAAGGGTGAAGACGTTAAGCTTTTACTAAATCATCACTGTCCTGAAGATGGCCCAACACTGACTATCTAGACCACCGTAGACAACGATGGGACTATTGAAAAGGGGCCGAAACATATGTCGACCTATAGAAAATCCAATTGTGTGTTTTCCAATTGTCATACATATTAATAATAACTAATATGTGCTAAGAAAATGTTAACTGCCGAACCCGGATGTCACAGAACGAGTGAATTGGTATGAATGGAATGAGTGAGATATGATAAAGCCTATTAAGTGTATATTTTTCTACTAAATTTTATTTTTAACTATTAAAGAGATTTATTGATATATGTATTACGGTTTCTGTATACCAACTGTCTCTCTTAAAAGACAATAGCTGTAGATTCATATGCCAGCTTCTCAGCACCTGTACCTGTTGTGTTGCCAGACCTAGAGAGAGGGGTAGTCAGTCTGCCTTTGGTGTTCCCACGACTGAGGCCCAGGAACAGTGGGATCTGCAGCGCTGCACAGGGACAGAAGTCATCTGCTTGACTTTTTCTTCAATACAAAAAGGTACTGTTAAAAGTCTGAGAGAACTTACCTCTTACTGTAGAGTTGCTTGCATGTTCTACTACTCAAGTCTAATCAGCTTGTGGCCCTACATTTGATTCTTCTTTTCTTCAAAGACTCTTAAGACATTGAGGAAAGACTTTTTTTTACTAACCTACCAGAAGCGCTGCACCCTATATAAGACTTTTGCCCATTGACTTTGGCCTAGCCTATTGTACTGAATGACTTCCTGGGAGGATCCAAAAGTATTTGCCTGCTTATGGTATTTGTGGTCTCTTTTCTTCTAAATAACCTTTTCCTTTGACTTATTACTATATGATTCTAAATGCAACAGTGATATATTAATGTCCACAGCACCCTAGCAATTGAAGTCACCAGAGGGCGTAGGTAGTGTGTGGGCCATCGCAAAAAGGTATCTACTGATTTAGAGATATTCAGAGTGTGTATTTCATGAAGTGTATTTGAGTGTTAGTATTATATTGCTCCCTTGTAAAGAAGGCTTGTTCTAACTGACTGATACATTAATCATTGTTTTTTCAAGAAACCTTGAGTGTAAGTTTATTTGAATACTTGTAACTGTAAATCTCTCTCTAACTTGACTACAGCTCACATTGACCCCTCTTGGATAAGCCTGGCTGCTCAACATGCTACCACACCTGTGTAGTACAAGCTTATACCAAAGGTTGGGATTCCTATACCTGTGTTTGTAGTGTTCCCAGAGGGTACTGCATACAAACTTTGCCTAACAATGTAACAAAAATATAATTCAAAATACAATCTCAGTTTCTTTAAATCAGTAAATACCCATTTGGGATGGCACAGAGATTCTTCCTACACCCTGAAGTTACTTAAATAACCAAGACATTCATATACGACTGGTACATTTAGAACAATACTGAGGATAGTGTCAAAAGTAGAAGATGAGGGAATAAAACAATGCTTAACAAATATTCTTAAGCAGGTAAGTACTTTTTGAACCCTCCAATGCATAGTAAATTAACCCTTTCCTGGGGGAAAGGCAAAGCACAAAGTCAGAGGTAAGAAGAGTCTTTCAGGGAGCCAGGACAGCCAATGTTTGTCGAACAAAAGTCTAGGTGAGCTGAAGCACTTCTGGCAGGTAGGTAAAAAGTATTGCACAATGTTTTAGAAGCGTTTGTATAAAAATGAAATCCTTGTAGGGCCACAAGCTGGGAGGCTTGTGAGGGGCAAAGCTGCAAGCATCTCTGCAAAGGCAACCAAGACAAGTCTCAATTAAGAACTAGCAAGGCTACACAACAAGAGGCAAGTCCCCTTAGTTTTACAGTACCTTGGGTTAGAAGAAAGTGGTTCCAGCGGCTTCTGTTCCTGTGTAGGTCTGCAGATCATGTTGTTCCTGGGCCTCAGTCGTGGGGACAAGAGGGAGGACGTCTGGGGACTCCTGCACTATGAATGGAAGGTCGGCGGCAGTAGGCGGCACATTTCAGATCAGCAGCACTTCGTAGTTTCAGCTTCTCGCGGCTTTCGCAAACAGCACCACTGTGGTTCTCGGATACCACTATGGACTTTCCTCGCATCTGGGGTACAGCACTCTGAGGTGGCTCAAGCTTGGTCACTACTGCTTCCTGGGAGTCCGGAGGATCTTCCTGGAGCTAGAGTCTGACTTAAAGACACACACTCGATTCTGGTGTTCCTCTCCCTGGCAATCGGTTCCTGCAGCAGCAGTGGAAGTACAGCCAGCTCCTAGATTTCCAGATGTGCTCGTCTTGGGGTTGAGTGGTCTCACCAACCCAAGGTGAAAGGTCATCCTTTGCAGGTCTTCTCTAATCGAGGCGAATTAGGAGCTTCAGCAATGCAGCAGGATTTCACCACGCAAACCGACGGTCCAGGAGTTGCAGCAGGCGTCTCTTCCAAGTTCTTCTTTGGATTCCTTCGTCCAGTGGTTGACTCTGCCTTCCAAGCCAAAAGCCTCGGCTTTTATGCATGTTTCTCCTATTCATTCGCAGACTAGCTGTCAATCCCACAGCCGGGTGGTTGTCCTCCGAGGACAGCCCTTCAGCCAATCACCTTTGGGTGCATTCCTGTAACCAAGGTGACTAAGCAGAGGCAGTTTTGGGCACCTCCCTCGGTTCCTGCCCCGCCAGACACACAAGAGCCAGAGGCGGGCTTGACCAGTGAATCCCGCCAAAGACAAAAACAAACAAAGGGACCAAACCTGGTAAATCTCAAGAAGGACCTTCCCAACAAGAAATGAAAAAAGAAGACTGGGCCATTTTGACATGGGTGCTTCGCTGCAAATGCAGCCCGCGGTAGAAACACACAACGGTAGGAAATAGTAAACCACTGCAAGCAGCCATTAATTGTAGAAAAGGTAACAAAAAAATATTACATGAGAAACTAGACAAAAGGGGATATTAAGTAAACCCCCCACCCCCCTCAGCGCCCTAGTGTAAGATTGTGTGTGCTGGGTCTAGAAAGTTTCAATTATTAAGTAAAGTCAATTTCACTTTACTGCTCTTGGAAACAGATTCACCAAGAGAAGGTATTTTAAACCTTTGGGAAATCTAAGAGACTTCCCTGTGCCACTGCACTGAAGGTGCAGTGTGTCACAACGTAAAGATGATGCCTATGGAGTTTGTCAGACTCCACGTCAAAAGAACCAGAGTCCAAATCATAGAAAAATATACGAGAGTGGGGAAAATGGTCTTGCTCACTCCAGGTTAGAAATTAGAAGTCCTAATGTCCAGCAAAAAGAGCTGGGGAGTCTCTAAGGTAGAAGGGAATTAACACATTTCTGAGAATTCTCCCTAACATGAATAAAGTAACAAAAATTAAAACACCCATACAAAATCATTTTCCATTCGCAATAAGTAAAAATAGATTAATTCATTTTACAATAAATCTTTTCCATAAATTAATTGCTTATAAAAATGACAACAATTAAAAATGGAGCAAATCTTTTAAGTTCATAGCAAGAGGAGAGCTAGCTCACAGCCTCCAAAAATTACCTGAGAAAAGAAGCAGCCAACACACTTCACAACCAACTTACGGCAAAGTGTCTGGTTTACTTCCAGTCTCTCAACTTTACCAATATTATTCTAACCAGGCCCTGTGGACATAACGAGCTACTGCAAATAGAATATGGTGTGCAGTTGAATCTATACAAAAATGTCAATCCTTCAGTAGTAGATCGTAAACTAGCCTCTCTAATTAACCGTCTTAGATATTGGCTTCTCAGGTCTTTCAATTTTACACAAAGAGATGTATAAGAGTTTCCATGCCTAAATCACAACGAGGACATGTGCCCAACCCCCAGGCCCCAGAATTTCGTCAAACATGCCAGAGGTAATGTTCCCATCCTGAAGTGAGTATACAAAGATCTCTCAAACGGCGGGTGTGTATGATCTAGGTAGCACTCAAAGCCATATCTTACACCCAAGGTAGCCTGGGCCCAATGTAAGGTTTATAGCAGCCTCTATCATCATTTCTGGTTTCCTTGTAATTGCTTCTCTTAATCCTGGATAAGGCAGAAAAATGATTGTCGTCGGGGGCTTCCCATAATGCAAGCTCAGTTCACCCAATTAGTTGCTCTTTTACATGTGCAACCCTGGGTATACATTTCCCCCCTCCAAACTTAGTAAATGTTTTAATGCGTCTCAATATTTCCCCAAGGCTAACCGCCCTCCACAGACTAAGCCAGTGAAAAACAGACTTTATTCAACTTAAAGTCCTACACAGATACCACTAAACTCTGTCCTGTCTAAAACATTTTACCCAAACGTGCGGTTTGCTGTCCTAGGTGTGGGGAGGAAGATGCTGGGTACTTTCACATGGTAGGAGCTGCTCTAAACTTGATGGATACAGGGAAGAGGTCTATACCATACTTGCTGATATGGCTGGTGGTAGTCTTGATGCTACCTCCATGCAATGCCTTTTCCATGTATTTTATGATCTGGTGGGGCGGGCGTGTAGACTTGTGAAGTTACGTCGAGACTTTTTTTATGTCTGATACTTGCTGGTCAAGGCCCATTATACCATCGGCCAACCAATGGTTGCGTGCTGTTGGCTGGGCCAGTGATATTGAATAACAGTGTGCCACAATGCAGCCGGGGGGAAAACCACCCAAAGACATGGGAACTCCCTCAAACCTTCCTGGCATGCACTAAATAAGCCTTCTGGTTGTGCTCCCCGCCGCAAGTACTTATCCCCCCTCACCTGGGGCTCTGCCTTTGGTTATGAAGGTCACTAATCTCACAACTCTTTGTTGTCTCCTACTGCATTGTCTATGTGCAAGTATGCCCTTGAAAATGCCAACGGCTTCCATGTAATTCTCATCATGGGTATGAAATACTTTGTTCCAAGTGCTTTAATCAAGAACGTTTTAAAAATAAACTGGCTTTGAGGCAACTAAGTCACATACCGAACTAACATCATATTCCGGATATAATGATACAGCAGGTGAACTTTGAAGTAACAGGAGCACATTTTTCAAAAACATCAACTTTGTTACAGGGCTGAACTATCATAACCCCATATTTCTGCATCAAAAATGAAGGGTGTCATTGCCTGCTTATGGTATAATTTAACTGCTGGAGAAATTGAACCACTCCTGTGTTAAAAAAAGGAATTGGTTGCCCCACCATACTTTCCAAGATTACTACAAGCTTTGGCAACCTGAGAGGACCATCTGCAGTTCTCATGGAATCCAATTCCCAAATAGTAAAAAAAAAAGCCTGTTCTATTTTGCATGTTGTAAGGGCATGCATGGCAGCTTCCTGGGAGGGGAGACTGACACTGCCATGGGGTGGTAGAACCAAGGTTGGCGGGCCCACATCAGGGCCACCAGAATCATACCGACTGACTCTTGGTGCATCTTGTGCACTATTCTGTTGAGCAGGGGGGGAGTGGGGGGATAAGTGTGGCCAAATTTCCCCGACCATGTTATCCAGAGACCGTTTCCCCTTGGAGCAGTTCTGAGGGTACCTGGAGGCGTAATCTTGGCATTGTACTTTCTCCAGAGTTGCGAACTAGTCGATCTCTGTGGATCCCCAATCTGCGAAGACGTCGAGTACAATGTCCTCGTGTAGTTGCCACTTGTACTCTACAGGAAGGGGGAAGTCTGACGAGTACGTATGCCAAAAGATTGCGTTCCCCTGGAACGTGTTGTGACAGGAGGAACCTCTTGTGTTTGACGGTCCATTTCCATATGTTCTGTGACAGTTTGGCCAGCCCTAGAGATTGAGTGCCCCCCTGTTTGTTTAGGTAATACATGGCTGTAGTAATGTCTGTAGGACCAAAACCGTCTTCCCCTGGAGGTGTGTTTGGAAAGCCTTCAGGGCCTTGAACAATGCTAGCAATTCCAACAAGTTTATGTGATTGCATGCTACCGCTGGGGACCACAGCCATGCGCCGTCTGTTGAAGGAGGTGAGCCCCCCACCCCATCAGAGATGAGTCTGTGGTAAGAGTGGCTTCTACTGCAGGGGTGGTGAAGATTTTTCCCTGCAGAAGGTTTTCCCTGGACCAGGACTGCAGAGCCTTAATGAGGGCTGCTGAGACAACCACTAGATCGTCCCACTGTCCGCTGGCCCGACACCATTGGCTTGAGAGCCACTCTTGCCTGGGGCGCAGCAAGCATGTGTAACTAGGCAAATGTAGGAGGCCATCATTTCCAACAGTCGCATGGCTTTGTGTACGGTCACATACTGCGGAATGTGGAACACCATGTTTTGAACCCTCTCGGAGGGAAAGACAACGCCGCTTTTGGTCTGAATTAGAGCCCCCAATAACTTACTTGGCTGGGGTCTAGACTGGACTTTTTCTTGTTGATCGAGAAGCTTAGGCTGAAGAGGAGATCTACTGTCTTCTGGGTATTTGTTAGGCATTTTCCGTACAAATCCCCTGTTATGAGCCAGTCATTGAAGTAAGGATAGACTGGAATGGACTGCGAGCACAGGTGAGCAGCTTCTACTGCCAGTACCTTTCGTGAGCACCCTTGGAGCTGAGGTGATGTTGAAGGGAAGAACCTTGAACTGATAGTGTGTCCTCGATCATGAACCTTAGGTACTTTGTGTACTGGTAACATTGAAATAGGAAAGTATGCATCTCTCATATCCAATGTGGCCATGTAATCCCCTGCACCAGCAGTGGAATTACCTCCTGCAATGTTGTCATTTGGAACTTTTGCGGTTGGACATATTTGTTTGCTGGGCTGATCGATGGGGAGATCCTTTTTGGGTACAAGGAAGTACACTGAAAGAATACCCTTGTTCACATGGAGAATGGGGACGACTTCTATGGCGCCCTTTTACAGAAGGATCTGCACCTCTTCCAGCAGGATTTTCAGGTGTGCTGGCGATATGCGTCTGCTCTTTGGGGGGTGCCATCGAGGTGGCTGGTGGAACTCGATGCAATAATAGTGTGTGTCGGCCTTTCAACACCCACTGGTTTGATGTGATGCCCTCTCATACGTGAATGAATGAGGACAAACATTCCCTGACCAGGGAGCCATGGTAAGGGACCCGGACTGGCGAGTCAATTTGATGTGGAGGCCGGGGAGCCCCTTAGGGTAGAGCTCATGATTCTACGGCACCATATTGACCATGGGGAGACCGGGAGAAAGACTGACCTTGAAAGGAACAAGAGTTTGAGCCTCCTCAGTGTTGGAAGGGCTTGGCCGTAATTTGGCTGAGCGATTTCAGCGTCTCATGTTCTTTTTTTTAGCAGTCTCCAAGGTGTCATCTACAGTCTTACCAAATAAGTTGGACTCCCAACGGGTATTTTATCAAGGAGGCCCGAGTGTTTGGTTTGAAGCCCAAGTTTTTCAGCCAGGCGTATTTCTGGAGTAGAGTCCCTTGTGCTAGAGTGTGTCCCGCAGTTTCAGCAGCGTCTAGTGTTCTTTGGTATATTATTGGTCACCTGTCTGCCCTCAGTCACGACCGCCAGTAGGCGTGATCGCGTGGGTTCTGGGACCTCTTGGAATCATTCTTGGTGCAGGCCCCATTGTATGTCGCTGTAACGAGTGAGAAAGGTCGTATTATTAGCGATCCTGGTTGAATAGGCCGCAGATGTGGTAATATGTTTGCAGAGAGCTTAGAGTTTTTTTCCAATCCCCTACCCTCTTTCTGGTTGTATATAACAGAGTCTGATGTGGCATGACCTCGAATATACATAGGGTCAGATGGAGAAGGGCGAAACAATTTTTCAACTCGGGGGTTGACTGCCCTTGTGAGGGACGGATACAATAAAGGAGCTAGGCATTTCTTTTATGAGTGGAGTAGTCTAATAGCCTGACTAGTGGGAGGTTTTTCTTTGAGAATGTCCTTAACGAAGTTCTGACAGCCTGCTGTGTAGCGATCTGAAAATGATCTGTGGCTCTCTTTAGGATGGCATGAAATAACATTTGGTCATCTATTGGCGATCATTGCCTCTGCTGAGGTGAAAAAGGCAGGTCGAGACAAATAATGTCTCGGGATGGGGTTTGAGTGGGTGAGCGCCAAGGCCCCTGATCTGTTGGCTGATCTGATCCCAATCCGGGCCCTGGTCAGCTGTGTCCTGATCGAAAGGACTGTCCTCGTATGTTTCTTCCTGTTCTGAATAATCAAAGACCTAATATTGATCTATTTGTGAAGGAATGGGATGCTTCTGCAGCTTTGGTGGAATGGGGCAGGAGTCTTCCTCCTTGGGTCTCTTATAAGTAATGTATTTATCTGAGAAGTCTATGAATTGTGCCATCTTGTCCATATCCTTTTCAAATCTCTGCCTAGTCCACAAGGATGAAGCAGAGATTTGGGTCTGGAGGAGGAAAAGGCTGGTCGGAAAGGAGATATTTTCCTGATCAAGCCCCTAAAGAGAGGCTGGGAGGTTTCAGAGTACTCCTCTCGACGAGAGGGGGTGCTACTGTGCTCTTCCACTGCCGAAATAATAGCCGCGAGACTCACATATTTTCGGCAGCTGAATGCTGGGTTTCGACGTGCCTGCCGGCGCCGACTCTGCCAAAGCCTTAGGTGCTTGCGTGCCCTTGGATGACGTGTCAGTAACAGTGTGCTTTTTTGTGGGTACGCACGTGTGAGAAGAAAGCCCTGTTGCATGCCGTGAAGACTGGCGCGGAGGGTGCCGGACCATGAGGTTCGGCAGGCACAGTGGAAGTTTTTGGTGGGCCTGTTGGCGTTTGGCACTTCAACGTGTCCTTCGAGGAGGCCTTAGGTGTCGTGTGTGTTTGGCTTAGGTGGTGCGTGTGTGCGTGCGTGCGTGCCCTTGTCGCCGGGGTGTGAACTCCCCATAACAGAATTGGTGGTTTGTCGGCCGGGGACGAGCATCTGGGAACCTGAGGGTTCTGCCGAAAGGTCTATGGCTTCCAGGTCAGAACCATGGTTGCCGCTGGAATCCTAGTAATCCGAAGCAACGGAGCCAACAGGGGAATGACTCTTGGCCTGCATTGCGTAGGTCACCCACCGCTTTGTCCGCCTGTCCTTTAAGTCTTGGGACGAAAGAGCTTGCAGGACTTACAAGAACGCTTGTCGTGGTCGCGAGGTAGACACCTATTGCAAAGGCGATGGGTGTCCTTCCATAGAACCTTACCTTTAGACAACGGACAATATTTAAAGGGGATCCTCTCATAGCAGAGGGAGACGGCAGCCTGACCAAATAGGGAAAGGGAAGGGAAAAGGAAAGTCATTCTTGAAAAGACTAAACCCCGGGTCCCACTCTTCCTACTGTAAGGACCTGGCTGCAGGGCTGAGGCCACGCGGTCGACAGAAGTCAATCAATACACCAGTCGCCGAGAAGTGGATGTCTACGGCGTCGAAAGACCACAAAGTAGTTGTCGAAGAGAAGAGGTCAAAGACTAGACGACCATCGGTAGTGGGATAAAAAAGTAATTAATGAGCAATATTAACACTTGCGAGCTCCACATAAGGCGATCAACTAGTTGGGCGAAAAACAAAAAATCTGCTGAGGGACCTCAATGAGAGGGATTTTGGGTACACTTCACGTCATGTTAGGGATAGTGTTACAGTCACGCCCATGTTGATGTCCCCTTTTGATCTTCGAAAGAAAGATGCAATACTCTGCGATTACCACTAGATGTTGGACTATATGCACAGCATCTGATTCTAAACCGATTTACAAGCATCAGAAATGTATTTTACGTGGGTTGATCAGGTC
Organism: Ambystoma mexicanum; assembly: GCF_040938575.1. NCBI lineage: Eukaryota > Metazoa > Chordata > Amphibia > Caudata > Ambystomatidae > Ambystoma > Ambystoma mexicanum. The sequence continues at coordinate 850,674,945 of NC_090939.1, forward strand.
TAAAGTGTGCATTACAGGCCCTCAGCTAAAGGTCAAAATATACGGGCAGTGTCTGTTGCCTGGCTATGCAATCAGACTGGATACTCACCCTGAAGATCTGGGATATCGCATATAATGTCCTGCTCTTTCCATAACCCACCCAGTTCCCTAACTGGTTTAACTGGAGATTGAAATCCTGCACTACTAACACATGTACTTTCTTTTGTATCATAGAACAACCACTTTTCGGCAAATTCCTGTATCAGGTCCATCACTTTGGGTTGGGTTTTACTAATCTCTTACAGGTTATAAACTTTACACTATATCCTCAGAAGAGTTGACCGTATCTGTTGAGCCACTGCTAACACTAGGCGAGCTAGGGAACCCTGCTGCCTAGCTTTGACCATTGTGCCCTCTCACCATTGCACAACAAACCGAGGGATGAAAGAAACCATCCTAACATAGCGATTGGAGTGGCATTATGTTGCCTTCGGTCACAGGTCTTGGCATGGATATCAGGGTATCCACAGGGACCATCACATTAACCCGTAACAGTGGCTGTGGTGCAAGTGGCACAGGGGGCTGAGCTGGCCTCTGAGCATCGAGCACCAGTACTTTGGTTTCATTTTTATATTACTAGCTGTAGGGAATGACATGGCTCTTGGCATATTTCGGGGTCTGGCAGGTCCTGCATCAGGTTGCGTTAAATTTCCCTGGATCAGAGGAAGATCCTGTACAACGCTCTGAGGTATGTTGTACCTCATTCAGATCATCCTCCACATGCTACTTCTCAAATTTATCCTTCAATATCAGTTATATCTTACTGCCTAATACACCTCATCGAGCAGAAAGTCATTGTGTGAAATGGGAGGCAAATGCTTCACATGAAAGAAAAGAGCTATAACCCCCCCCCCTCCCCCCTCCCCCCCCCCCCAACACCCCACTGCATAATCAGAGCGGTTCAGTATTAATGAATATCACACGATTGAGATTTAAACATGCCATTAACATCTGCACTGAAGTTCATAGTAAAACAGATTGAGAAATCATTAACACTTTAGGGTGTGTTCCAAGTACAATTTTAAAAACCATACAACATTTTATTCAATGTACTTACATTTTTCTTAAAGCCAAAGTAGGCACCAATAAAGGTCAGTGGGACCGATATGCAAAACCACAAAGCTAGTATAGCAACCAAAGTACCAAATGGTATAGCTGCTGATGATCCTTCACCCCAAAGGATTAAGTTCATGATGAAGAAATCGGCAAACACAATTCTGAAACACAAAACAATACAAATAATTCAATTGTTATGTTAGTGTTAAATAACCTCATGAAGGTCGAGAACCTCATATTTCCTAGCTTTTAATCCAATGCCAAGCGGGTTTCAGTAAATCTTTGCTTTTTAATACCCACTTATTCCAGCTACTATGACCATTGCATTGAGACTTGCTTGGTATCCACAGAAGGAATAGGCTGCAAAAGAAACACATTATTTACCTTAGGCAATTTTATTTCAAACGGATACAGCTCATCCCATCAGCTTCTCATTTAACGGAATAGCCAGAGGTTCAGACTGGACCCAGAAATCTCCAAAGAGCTACAAAGGGCCTAACAACTTTGCCTTAACTCAGTCACAATTACATGTGTCCTGGTGGCACTGGGAGGGATGTCTGAAGTTTTTATAAGGGCAGCTCGTACACTAAGTGCAGGTCAACCAGATTTCTCCCACCCGCATAAGAAAAAAAAAGGAACAGACTGCAGAATTCTAGTAATTTTATCACAAGAGGGGTAGGAACAATTAGATTGCGCCCATCAATGCAACAAAATTAAATGTGTTCTTTTAATGGGCTTCTTATGCATATAGATTCCTCAGCCAATGAAAGATTCAAAAAGCAGGACAATACTCAGAAAGGAAAGCAAAATGGAACAGCAGATGTAAAAAAAAAAAAAAAGAAGACGACAAGCATACTGGACAAATGTATTACTATGCTAAACAAACAAAGCAAGAGAGAACATATGAGTGGGAAGGAATGCCTTAGTGATAGTCTTCGAATACAATAATGTTAGAAGTTTGCCACACAGGTTTCTACACATTACCACAGACCCACAAAAACACATTATTACCCTCCAGGACGACCAATCCCATCAGGCAGTGGAATAGTAGATAAAACCTGCAAGTATATACTGTAAATACTTAGATTCCTAGTGATTCCATCGACAGCCAAACCATCAACCAAAAAAAAGCATCGAAAAAAAACACCAAATGCATTTTTCTTTTAAAGGGGGTTCCCCTCATCCCCCCCATTTAGAAGACATTTTTACTAAACTAAACCCTTTACCATTTAAAAAAATGCGATCAATGGTATTTTTTCGATGCATTTTTTTCAATGGTATGGTCTGTCGATGCTTTGCATTCGATGCAATGACCGGATACCTTTCTTAAGCCACTTGCAAAAGCAATGCTGGCATTCCTAGGTGATGCAAGAGATGCCATTAGATTCCTAGAAGGGATGACCGTTTAATATGTTAGAAAAGTTCTCTTATAGCAACTTTACCTCTATTTTATGTACCCACAAAACCTTTGGTTTTGCACTTTGTCATGACTTTATTTTAAGTGAAGTGAAACACTGCGAATCACTTCACTGGCCCTTTGCCCACATGTCGGGAAACTGACTAGTCCTTCGGACTGTCAGTATTGGGAAACTGTTTCCATTCGTCTTTTGATTCTGTTGCGTGCTTCAGTAACTTTTGAACATGGCACAATACAGTGCAATGGGGTTTCCTGTGTATGACCCTAGACTACACTCAGAGTATTTGTTTAATTTATTTTAATTTGAATGTATAAAGCATGCAGCTGCCCTGAGGCATCGTGGCGCTGTTACCGAGGGCTCACTTGGATACAGATTCATAGGATGGAATAAGATACAAAACATTTACATAGTTGCTTGCAATAATACAGTAGGTATGATCAATGGTTACAGGGGAACTACATCACATACAGTCTAATTGAAGAGCTTTGTTTTCAAGGCTTTTCTGAACACAGTGAAGGAGGTTACATTTCTGAGCTTGAGTGGTAGTGCGTTTCAGTTTTTATGTGCCAAAACTGAGAAGCTAGCTCCACCAGCTTTGGCTCTTTTGAAGGCCGGCACTGTAAGCTTGTGTGAGTATTGGGCCCGTTTGGGTCCGATTGCGGGCGGAGGAATTCTTTCTGACAAGTAGGGTGGCGGGTAGGGGGTGCCGAGTGGGAGAGGCATCTGTGGGTGATGACAAGGGTCTTTAACAATTAACGCTCTTTGACTGGGAGCCAGTGGGCGTCTCGTCTGACCTGAGAGATATGGTCTCTTCTTGGAATGCTTAGAGCAGCTCTGAGAGCGTTATTCTGTGCGATTTGCAGTTTGAGGTTTTTGGATGAAGTGCCTAGGATCCGGACATTGCAATAGCCCAGCTTGGCCCCAGTGGTGGCCCAAGCTATATTAAGGCAATTTTTGGCTGAGCGCTGCGGTTTAACTGCATTAATGATTTTGGTTGCAGGAGCCTCTGACGATGATGGCACCGAGTTGACGCCTCATTGATCGGGTGGAGTCAAGGTACAGACCCAGTGTGTTGACTGCATCAGAGACCATGATTACAGTATTCTCAATGCTAAAGTTGTTGTAATGTCTATCTAGTTTGTTCAGAATTTCCTTGGGGCTTACCAGTAGGATCTCTGTTTTGTTCCCATTGACACATAGGCCGTTAGCCGCCATCCAGGCCTGGATGAAGGCATAGGTCTCCTTGAAGGTGTTTAGGTCTTGCTCGTAGGAGCCAGAGAGGGGGATGAGAATTTGTGTGTCGTTGGCGTAGTACGTGAATGCTATGCAGTACTCGTCTAAGTCATTAAAGAGGGGTAGAGTGAAGATATTGTAGAGGGTGGGGGAGGTGCATGACCCTTGTGCGACTCTGCAATGGATGGGAGATGGGGTCGCTGAGGCCTCAGAGAATACTCATGACTCTACCATTCAGAAAGGACATAATCCAGGCTGTGGCTTTATGGGAGAAGTGGGCAGCCTCTCTGAGGTGTCTGCAGAGGATCTTGTGGTCGACCAGATCGAAGGCAGCCGATAGATCCAGGAGAAGTAGCAGGCAGCACAGGCTTACCTTTGTTCATTGTTTCTAGTAACTGATTCTTGAGGTCAAGCAACGTGGACTCAGAGCCATGTGTGGACGGAATCCAGATTGCCTTTTCCCCAGGATGTTGTTCGATTCCAACAGAGAGCTACAATTAAGGAGAAGAGAAGCGAAGCGAAATGGATCTGTATTTTGGATACTTGCAATACAGGGCTTAATTCAGACAATGAAATGAGTTATTGGTTGTAATGATTTGTTTTTTGAAATTCTGTTTGAAATTTAAAAATTGTTTGGGGGTTGTGAAAATGTTGAACTAAATTTAAAAGAATTGCTGATATAGTGAAAAGTAAAATCGGAACTTACTTTTGGTAAAGTGCCATGATCTTGAATTTGTGTCTTTGAAATAAAGTAAAAAACAGTTTATTCAAACAATAAGATGGTCGCCGACCGTGTAGGAAAAACGTGTGACATCATTACGCAACGTAACGCATGATGTCATCGCGTTGCGCGGTGTGATGAAGTCACATGTAGCGGGCCCGCAAGTATAAATAAGAGGATTCAAAACACTTTCACAGTAGCATGGACTGAGAAGGATTGAAGGCAATCGTACTGGGATAAATAAGGTGAGGAGAGCAGACTAAGGGATACTGTATGTTACCAAAACCATAGGGATTATTTAAACTTAACCTAAGCTTAAAAACTTTGTTTATTTTACTTCTGGTTTTCACAGAAATCCCATATATTTTTTCTGGAAGGTAAGAAAGGATAAATGTTTGCTATAAAGGGGAAAAAAATAACTAACAAAAGGATTTAAAAGTTGAGAATATTATCGAATTTGAAAAAATTGGTGAGTATGTTAAATGAATATTTAAATTGGTGGTTTGCCTCTACCACCTAATTTGTTGTATATAAACAATGTATTTGAGTTGATATAGCTAAGCAAAAAAATGTTTTTTCTTGTTTTATATTAGAAAACTCTCCTGATGAACCACGTGCGTTAAACGTGGAGAAACACGTGTTGAGAGACAAAAGGGATATGGTTATTTGAAGAAGAAAGTTTGTTTGAAAGGAAATAAAAAACAAAGATGTGCATAACCAATCAAAGATGTATCTTTGTATGATTTAAAGTTCAGAAAAGGAATACCGGAAGCGCACTCCAAGGAAGCGTACAGTTAAAAAGAAGAATGGAATGGTATCTGGTCATTCCATCGAATGGCAAACCATCTAACACCAAACCATCAAATTTTATCCATCGAAACACCATTCCATACAATGGCCATTTAGTTGAATAAAATTTGATGAATCCATCGAAATGTAATGTTAAGATTAGGGGTTAGATTAGGGTTAGGGTAGGGGCTAGTGTTAGATTAGGGGTTACATTAGGGTTGGGGCTAGGGTTAAATTAGGGTTGGAGCTAGGGTTATATTAAGGGTTACATTTGGGTTTGGGTTGAGGTGGGGATGGGAGTGCTGGCGGGGGAACCCCCAATACATAAAAAAATTACAATGTTAAAAGGAGCTGGCCAGTGCCAAAATTTCAGCACTGAACAGTTCCATGTAACGTTTTAAAGTTACAGAACAAAAGCATTGCAATGCTATCTTTTACATGTAAAAGTGCACTTGCATTGAAACCAGTCCATTTATATTTTCGATGAAAAGGCAGTTTTACATGTAAAAGATAGCCTGTCGATGCTTTGGCATTAGGTGCTTTGTATTCGATGGTTTGGTATGTGAACCCTTTATTTTCGATGCAATCACTATAAATATGCAGCTTTATCTAGAATTAACAAGACAGACAGTGGTAATTGGCCTGTAATTGATGGGGGATTCAGGATCAATGTTTTTTTTTAGCAGCGGTCAAACCCACGATTCCTTGAGGGAAGGAGGATGTTAGGCAAGATTGTATGCAGTACCCTTAGGGTGCACTACAACAACCCTGACGTCCTGGCAGTAGTAACCCAACCTTTGATACAAGTCTTCACTACACAGGTTGGTAGTGTGGACGAGTAGCCAGGCTTATCTCAAGAGGGGTCAATGTGAGCTGTAGGAGAGTTACACAGAGGTTCACAGTGACAAGTATTCAAGAAGACACTTACACAGGGTTTCTTGATAAAAACAATTAATGTATTTACCAGTCAGTTAATATAAGCCTTCTCCAGAAGGGAGCACTGTAAAACACCATACAAATATACTTCAAAATTACACAATCTTAGTTCATAATCGGTAAATACCCATTTGGGATGGCATACAGCAGATATTCAGGTGACTTCAATTGCCAGGGTGCTGTTGAAATTAATGTATTACTGTTGGCGTTCAGAATTAGTTAAGAGCAAGTAAAAAGGGAAAGATTATTGGAGCAAACAAGATACCACAAATATTTCTTAAGCAGGCAATACTTTCAGATCCCCCAATAAGAGTCATTCAGTTAAAACAAGCTAAGCCAAAGACAATAGGCAAGAGTCTATATGGGATGAAGCACTTCTTTGAAGATGGGTAGAAAAGTCTTTGCACAATGTTTCAGAAGTCTTTGAAGAAAAAGATGAATCAATGAAGGGCCACAGGCTGTTAGACGCGAGTAGTAGAAGATGCAAGCAACTCTAAAGCACGAGTTAATTTCTCTTAAACTTTGTACAGTACCTTTAAAATGAAGAAAAGATGCAGCAAATAACTCCTGTTCCTGTGCAGCTCTGCAGATCTCACTGTTTCTGGGCCTCAGTCGTGGGGACAAGAGGGATGACGTCAGGCAACTCCTGCATTGGGACCGTCAAAACTCGCAACCGGCAAACTTCACTTTCAGTGGCTGTTCAGTGTTTCAGCTCCTCCCGTTTACCGCAAATAGCAACACTGCAGTTCCTGGCTGTCGAGATGGACTTTCCTTGCTTCTGGGGTCCCGACTTGTTGAGGGGGCTCAGGCTCGGTCAGTCCTGCTTCCTGGGAGTCCAGAGGATATTCCTGGAGCTCTTGGTGAACTTAAAAGCAACCTGCACAAACTGGTGTTCCTCTCCCTGGCTCTACGGTTTCCAGCAGCAACTCTGTGGAAATTCAACCAGCCCCAAGATGGATTTCCAGGTGCCTTACTTTGGAGTTGATTGGTCCCACCAACTCAAAGGGAGAAGTCGTCCTTGCAGAGGCTTCTCTGTCAATGCGAACTTGGCCTTTCGGCACTGCAGCAGGGCTTCATCGGGAAAACCAACGGTCGAGGAGTTGCAGCAGGCGTCCTCTGAAAGTTGTTCTTCGGTTCCTTCGTCCAGTGGTCGACTGCCTTCCAAGCCAAAAGACGTGCCTTTTATACAGTCTTTCATTCCAGCCTAGCTGTCGCTCACCCAGCTGGGTGGCTGTCCTTGCTGGACAGTCAGCAAGCGAATCATCACAGAGTGCATTTGGGTCTCCTAGGAGACTAAGCACAGAGCGTTTCGTGCAAAACGAACAAAGGGATAAAACCTGGTTAGGCGTGCAGAGTAAATCTCAAGAACCTTTCCACAAGGAAATGGCGAAAAAAAGACCAGGCTATTTTGACAAAAATGGCACCCTTGGGTGCTTTACTGCAGCTGCGAATGCAGCCCGCGGTAAATGCACACCACGGTAGTAAACACGAAACCACTGCCAGCAGCCATTCAGTGAGGAAAGGGTAACATCCAAATGTTACCCGAGAAGCTAGACAAAGGGGATACTAGGTAACCACTCCAGAACCCTATTGTAAGATAGTGTGTGCTGGGTCTAGAAAGTTACAAATATAAGTAAAGTCAATTTCACTTTACTGCTCTGGGAAACAGTTCATCCCAGTGAAGGTAGTTAAACCTTGGGAAATCGAAGAGACTTCCCTGTGTCAGTGCACTAAAGGTGCTGTGTGACAATTTAACAGATGATTCCTATGGAGTTTGTCAGACTCCACAACCAAAAAAAAAAAAGCACAAAAATACATGAGTGGGAAAAAGGGTCTCACTCTCTCCAGGTAGAAAAACCAAGTCCTCAAAATCCAGCAAAGTTGCTGGGGGTCTCTATGGTAGAGGGAATTGGCACATTTCTGAGAATTCTCCCTAACAGACGAACGATGCCCGAGGAAAATGAGGCGTTGATGAACGCTGTGAGAAATGGAGTTAGTGGCTCTGCAAAGTCCTTGATAAGGATAACTGGGCAGATGTCACCCTTGCAGAGGGAAGGCTTGATAGGTTTCATGATACGTATGACTTCTGCTTCAGTTATTTCTTTAAACGCAAAGGGATTTTGGACTTTATTCAGCAGGGAGTCGACAGGCACTGGTCCAGTGACATTGGGTGAGGAGTCTGGCACAGTGGCTTTGGGTAGGGCATTGAAGTGAGCCTTCATTTTGTTCTGGTGGGTGCTTATTTTATCAAGCATGGCATTTGGAATATTTTTGCACCACATATCGTCTTTCACTGTGTGTGTGTTGGTTGGGGGTATAGTAAGTTCTTTGAATATTGCGAACAACGCTTTAGACTCAGATTTGGCATTTGCGATTCTGAGGTTGTATGAGGCGGCTTTGGATACCGTGATAGCCTTCTTGTATTGCTTGGCAATAGTTCTGTAGGCCTCTTGTGCGAGGTCAGTGAGGGAGGATTGCCATTTGGTGAGTGCTGCACGCTTAAGGGCTCTTAAGTCAAGTAGCTCTTGGGTGAACCATGAATTGGAGTGTTTGATGGTCTTAACACTTTTTCTGCAATGGGGTGATGGCATCTATGAGAGTTGCGTTGTAGAGATCTACAAGCTCTGGGGTTGTCAGAGAACGGTTGTTTTAGAGCCGATACTTCTAGGTACAGTAGAATTCTGTCTTTAGTGAGGAGTCGTGCATATCTGGCCATGGCTGATGGCACTGGTGTGCTGAATTTAGGTGTAGCTCTGGACGGTAGGTGCAAGTGCAAGATGGTGATCGGTCAAAAGTCGTGGTGTATTAGAGCTGATGTCAGCTGCACAATTGTGATCAGCTATCCAATCCACTACACGACCTTTGGAGTGAGTCGTGTTAGTGACTCTCTGGATGAAACCCATGTCTAGAAGAGCTTTGGCAAGGGATTTGCCTTGCTTATCTTTTGGGTCGTTAAATCCCAGATTGAAATCTCTGATGAGTATTGCTCTAGTGTTGTTTTTCAGATCGTCTTCAAGAAGGTGTAGGAGATTACCTTGAAAGTCAAGAAGAGGACCTGGAGGGCGATAAATGATGTGGACCATTGTTGTATTGTTCGGTGAGAGGGCTATTTTGACTAATGGGGCAATGTTTTCAGCAGTAGCAGATTTTATTTGTCTGGAATCGAGTGATTCTTTGACTAGGAGGGCAACACCACCTCCCTTATCGGAGGTTCAGTTTTGACGGTTTAACCTAAATACAAGCTGGTGGCAGCAGTTACTGTCACTTTCTACTGTATTTTATTTTAGCTTTACTGCGTTTACCGCGTTTGGATACTAACTGTCGCTAATGTCCCAACATCGGTGTGCCACAAGGTTTTCACTCGTTTTGGCCATGGAGTTTGATGACGACCTTCCTGCTTTGCCAGGCCAGGCAATTCCTTTTTTGGTCATGCACTTCAAGCCTTGGTCTTCGAAGGCTAGCGCAGGTCCTGCGTGATGCAAGCCAGAAAGTCAGTTAGGACTGGCTGGTCCCAATACACTAACTGTTTGTGGTCTGGACTGTATGCATGAGTTTCACCAACAGTGGTCCTTGATTGGACCACTGCTGGGGGGTGGTTGGGATGAGTTTCTGTGATCACCTGAATTTTTACACAAGAGAAGTTCTGTGCCATTCACCAGAGATCCTGTGAGGAGCCAAGTATCCTGCATAGCCGTGAAGACTTCGGAAGACCAGTGGACAGATCCTGAGAAAATCTGGTGACCAACATTTGCTGCAGTCCCAGTGGAGCCCTGCCTGGCTAGTGATCTAAGAAGACCTTCATCAACGATTTTGACCTATAGCAGTGGTGGGAACAACCATTCAATTTCTTCTGGTAACTCAAGCTGGAGCCTTCAGAAGTGTCCATGGGCTATCCATTGGACTAACCAACTCCAGTATGGACTACCGCGGTAGGAGAGTTGTCGTTCCGTGTTTTGGCTCGGAATTTGAGGGTTCACCAGCTTGTCTTGCAAGAGTCCCTCCTGCAAAATCTCAATGTCCTAGCATCGACAGGGCTAGAGATCGAGGACAAACTTCGACTGCGACATCTGTGTCCCCTGCTGGCACTGTGCAATGGTGACTGTCACTGAAAACAGTGTTCTCGCTTCATTCTACCACCCTGAAGAGTAATGCACTGGTGCCTGCTGTATTATTCATTGAGAAGAGGTTGCACCAAGCTTCTGTACCTGGCCAGAACTCTTCTTGCACCCGCAGCTCCTTGGTTTCTTCAACCGGAAACCAATGGTGGGAAAACAGACTCAGGCGACCCAAACAACCTGCCAAGTCTGGAGAAAAACCAGACTACAGGTGGCAAGTTGTAAACATACTTACCTGCTCCCCATCTTCATCCTTGAAAAGTTTGATTAACTTTTCAAAAAATTTACAACCGTTTGGCTTTGAAAAAAACTTGTTGCCGAGTGTTGGGGAGAATTTTCTTTTATGTGCCACTTCCCTTTAACCTTTAAGACCCCCAGCTGTTTTGCTGGACTCGGGGCTTTTTAATTTTATACACCCAATTGAGTGCAACCTTTTTCACACTCACTCATGTGTTTTCCTGACTATAATTTTCTGTGTTCTTTATTGTTTTATGGAGTCTGGTAAACTCCATAGGCATCTGCTTTTACATTGTGACACACAGCAGCTTTTGTGCAGTGCCACTGTAGTCCCTTGGACTTCTCGTAACGGTTAGCTACATTTTCTTGGGTGAACCGTTCCCAAGAAAAGTAAAATGATCCCCGTCTTACTTACCTTTACTTTATGGGTGCAGCACACACAACCCTATGTGGAGTGCAGGGGGGGTTGCATAGTAATTCCTTTAACCCATTCCTCATGCAACATTTTGTTACACTAACTCACTTGAATGGCTGGTGGCAGTGGTTTCTTTAGAACCTGGTGACCTGTATCTGCAGGTTGATACCTCAGCTACAGTACAGCACCCAAGGGTGACAATTTTCACAAAATGGCCTAGACTTTTTTTTTGCCATTTGTGCGTTAGTTTCTTCTGGGCTTTTACTCCGAATCAGGTTTGAGTCCTTTGTGTGTTTTGCCTTTGGCGGGCTTCAACCCTGAACCCCGCCCAGGCTACAGTGTGTCTGGAAAGGCAGGAGGTGAGGGAGGGTCCCGAAACTTCCCGGTCCTTTGTCTCTAGGTGTGCCCGAGTTTAAACCAGTTCCAATTGGCCGGCTGGCTGGCCTCAAGGACAGCCACCTTGCTGTGTGATTGACAGCCTTGGGCAGTGAATGAAGGGGAACATTCATAAAAAGCAAGGTTTGTGGGACTAGAGGCAGAGTCGACCACTGGAGGACAACATCCGAAGCAGAATACGAGAGTAGACGCCAGAAGCACCCTCCCAGACCGCAAAGTGCCAAGTGAAACCCTGCAGCTGTGCTGACCCGGTTTTCGAATCGACAAGGAAGACCCTGTCGAGTGCTGCCGCAGGATTCCGGCAGCCATCCTTCCTTTTGACACCACAACCAAGGACCAGCAACAAGGTTCTGCTGCACTGCAACCAGAACCCTACTCAGTTGACCACAACTCACTTGCACTGGACTTGCAGCTTGTGCTTTCTCAAGGTGACTCCTCTTGAGTTGCTGTGACTTATTTTTGAACACGGACTATTAAAGAACATTTTTCCTAAGACGAGCATCAGACCTTTGACTTTGCCCATTGACCTTGGCTGTCCTGGCTCCTTAAAGGCCTCCTACTGAACATATTGGCTTTGGCAGTGCTTGTTCGCTTACAGGTTTTAAGTGTTGAACACTTAATGCTGGGGTAAAAGACTGCCTGCATTTCTTTGGGATAATCTAACTGTTTTTTTAATAGAATAAAAGTCTGTTCTGATCGAACCCTAACCTTTGCCCTCCTTAATAACTCAATACTGCAAAGGTGATACAAAAATAAGTGTTATAATGACTTCAAATGACACCCTCGGTGCTGAAAAATGTGTAACATATGAAGTAATTACTCGCATGTTTTATTGTTCACTTTAATTGAATCCTAACGTAGGATTAATATTACTGGTTTTTAAAGAATGCTTTAAATATCTGTGTATAAATACATATTTATTAGACAACTTCAAGTGTTTACTTGGATACCTGTATTTACTGATGTCATTTTGCAGCTCTACAACTGACATTACCCCTCTTAAGATAAGCCTGGCTGATCAGTCACTACCAACTTGTGTAGTACAGGCCTATAATAAAAGAGATAAGTCTTGTGTAGTCCGACACCAGTTGGACTGCACTCATTCTTACTCAACACCGAAAGTCCTCCGAAAGCTGGGAACTGTCTTACTAGAATACATCCTCTTCTGACTTTTTGAAGTCCACAGAACCCTACTAACTTTTTCACACTCCCATGCAAACTTTGTGAACTTTTGGGCACAAGGCCCCATACAACTTAGCGATGGACTTTACAAGTTAGGGCTGATATTCCTGTGGACTGTTGTAATAAGCATTTACTTACCATCCCTTTCCGATAATGGGAGGTGCGGTTGAAGTGAATGTTTTAACTTAATTCACTGACTGTATATGGGATACATTACTCACCGTAATCGTATTTCTGATGCTTGTTATCTGCTTAGATTCACATGCTGTCCATAGGCCGACATCTAGTGGAAGCTGCAGAGTATTACAGTTTGTTTTTCGAAACTCAAAAAGGGGCGAACTAGGGCGTGGCAGTAATACTATCCCTAGTGTGACATCCACTGACATGAGGTAGCAGATGGAGTAGCGCGAGTACAGAGTATCCAAGCAGATAGATAAGACTACAAGCATACATGCGCCTTCTCTCAGAGGGGGAGGAAGGGCGGGCGCATGTGAATCTAAGCAGATACAAGCATCAGAAATACAATTACGGTGAGTAATGTTTCCCTTCTGAGGCTTGTGGAATCTGCCTACATCACATGCTGTGCATAGATTAGCGAGCAGTGTTAGAAGGAGGTGGGATGTGAGAAGGGTCATGAGCGAACAAATGTCTTATAACTGCTTGTCCCACTTGAGTATCTGTTTTGGCATGAGTGTCAATGAAGTAGTGCTGAGTAAAAGTGTGAATAGAGCTCCATGTAGCTGCTTTGCAAATGGTGTCAAGGAGTACATTTGCAATGAAATGTAGAGTGACCCCAGTACCTCTTGTAGAGTGGGCCCTTGGCGTAAAAGGCAGTGTCTTGTCTGAAAGAGAGTAACACAGCTGGATACATTTGACTATCCATTTAGAGATGGCACCTTTAGAGACGCAATCTCCTTCTCTGCCTGTAGCTACGGAGACAAACAGTTGATCTGTCTTTCTTAGCGGTCTGGTCTTGTCTACGTAGTAGAGGACCGCTCTTCTCACATCTAGTGTGCGTAGTTGTACCTCAGCTGAGTTTTTGGGTTCTTGGAAAAGGGCCGGTAGCTCAATGGACTGGTTAACATGGAACTTAGAAATAAACTTAGGTGAGAACCTAGGGTGAGTTCGTAGAACCAGTTTATCCTTATGGACAGTAAAGAAAGGATCCTGCACTACAGAGCTTGAATTTCACTGACCTTTCTTATGGATGTAATGGCTACTAAGAAGACAGTTTTATAAGTCAGGCGTTTAAGACAAGCTTTATGCATGGGTACCAAGGGGGGGGCATGAGTTTAGCAAACACCACATTAAAGGAGAGTTCCGGGACTTTTTTTTTATTGTCCCTACGGTTCGGCCATGTGTTTTTAAGCATAACTCGGTAGATCGTAGAAAACTTTCCGATGGACCTTACCAGACTTTTCGTCCGTTAACGCACTGGAAATCACCCGCATTTTCTGATAATCCTATCATTTTCCCCCCATCGCCCTGGCTCACCTGCTTTTGCGGCACTAAATCAAATCCCCCGCCCCTGAAACAGACTTTATCAAAACATTCATATTCCCCGCCTCTATCCGTGACGTGACTGTGCTGCGTAGGCAAACGCGCCCAGGCGTCTTCTACACGACTCCACACAGAACCCGGAAATCAACACAGATCAGCTCACAACACAGCGCGCCACAATTCGGAATATGAAACTGTACTTTTAAATCAAACCGCAAGATTGTAAATTTGGTAAAGTACATTTATTTGACATCAAATGTTTAGAGAATATTCCGCGATTTTCATTTTTATTTGCTCACGTTCCAAAAAGTTCGTTTTGAGGCACGCGATGTTCCTTTGCTGTACACAGGGTCTTAGATCATCTCACAATACAGCGCCACAATTCGGAATATGAAACTGTGGTTTAAAAGCAAACTGCAAGATTGTACATTTGGCAAAGTACATTTATTGGACATCACATTTTTAGAGAATATTCAGCGATTTGCATTTTTCTTTGCTCTCGATCCAAAATAGTTCGTCTTGAGGCAAGCGATGTTTGTGTGCCGTACACAGGGTGTTGGTTTACGATAAAATAAGCTCTTCGGTCTCACTGATAATCGCATGGCTGTTCCAACAACGAGGCACTAGGCCACCACAACGGTATGTATGTTGCATCTAGCCGTTAGTACCGCGTAAGGGCATACTTGTACTTGGCGATCGTCCCATAAAATGGTCAGGGTGGTAACGTTGTTCACGCGGAGAAGCAACTGGCGGTTAAAAAACCCATCCGCCGGTGTCTGGTACTCGTGACACACACAATAATGAGTGATGTACTTGTTTTAAAAACAGAAAAAAAGAAATTAGTCTCACCATCAGATCTTTATTAAAATTATTCATTTTATATATTAGGTCGGGAAATTATTTCATAGCTAGGACAGTGCAACTGGGTATTATACGTGATTTCCAGTAACCCACCCCCTCTCCTCCGCCTTTTTCACAGCCGCCTGAGCGCCAGTGGACCACTTCGTCACTGATATGATATAATATGGCATTTGCAACGCGCCTATACACAAGTGTTTCAAGGCGTGGTGAGGCAGGGAGGGGGGGGGAACAAGGAGAAGACAGACAACGATCCTACTAGGCCAGGTGTCATTCAGATCGCGCAAGTGCAGGGGTCGGGGGAAGGTAAAAGGGGAAGGGGAGGGGGGAAGTGGAGTACAAGGTAAGTAGCATAAAATAATAAATACATAGGGCCAGCTGGTGGCGAGTGCAAGGTAAGTGCAGAACAAGTGCTGGTAAGGGGGGGCTGTAGGATACTGGGACAGTCCCCCAGTGCAGGGGTTGACAGGGAGGCAGTGCAGGTGGAGAGTGGAAGGGCCCAGGACTGAGGTCGCAGACAGTGGACCAGTTGTAGCAGGGGAGAGGGAGAGAGAAAGCAGAAGCAAAGAGTAAGGTTTTGAGGTGCTTCCGTAAAAGGAGATTGTTCTCCTCAAGATAGTGCGCGGTACAAAACAATATGCCACATTGAACGAACAAGTACAACTTAACCCGTCTTTAAAGTTACTGTATAGTAATTAAATTGCGGTATAAACTCATCTAAAGAGTTACTTACATTATATTTGCATTTTCCATTGTGTCTGTGCGTAGGGCAGCCCCGAAATACCACTCCTTCTATGCCGACGTTATTTCTTCTAATGAACGAACATTAAATGGCTATTGTTTCTGAAATTTTATTCATTATCGTTTCTTACGTTATTGCACCACACCCCCAAAAAGAAGTCTTTCGGGATGGTCCCGGCCTGTCAAGGTCAAATAATAGAACCTTATACTGAGTCGTGGGCCATTCCGGCACCCGAGCAAAAAATCAAAGCAGCTGACCTTCACTTTGAACGAGCACACATTCCTAGTTAGCTACATTCAGTGTAAGGCCATCTCACAGGACTTGAAATTTACACTCCATCTTTGCATTTTGTATTCGTGCTTTGCAGCCCCCCGAGAACCATAAATACGGAGACATTCTATATTTTTTGAAAAATGATTTATATTAGTTTGGTTTAATTTAATGCGCAAATGAACAAGGTTGGATAGACACATTGCATGTACACTGAGCAATCACTTTTATTTACACAATACATAGCTACACATATTCAATGGGCCTGCGACATGAGGAGACTCGAGAGCAAAGTCACAGGTGACACCCGGGTGGTTCGCACTACTGCACGGTGAAGGGAGGGGCAAGGGTGGAGAGACACATTGCATGTACACTGAGCAATCACTTTTATTTACACATTACATAGATACACATATTCAATGGGCCTGCAACATGAGGAGACTCGAGAGAACAGACAATCAAATTACAATCATTTAAACCGTGATGTGTATTTCTCAATGAGCTCTTCTTTAGGTGGACATGGAACAGAGGCAATGTTGGGTGGCAATGCAGTTGTCCCCTGCACAGGTTCGTTCACAACTCCATGTATGTGCCTATCTATGACATCCACAATAAGTCTCTCAATAAACTCATATTGCATATCCTCAAACACTGGTTTGATCACCCATTATTTACTTCTTTTAGTGAAGGCCTTATTGTAGCGAAGCGTCCCTAAAGTTCCGGTCGTCCTACTTTGTTGACGGCCAACATTATGGTTATGTGCCAAGACCGCTAGAAGAGTCCGATTTATCATGCCCTCCATGCCAAAATGCAATCGTTTTGGCCTGTACTTTAGGCACATATTGTGGAACACCTCCAAATCTCCTGTGTGGCAGAATTCCGTGAGTCCTCTCAAATCTCTTGTTATAGTTTTATTAAATACAATCTTTTCAATGGCTTTGTGAGTGGGTGATGAAGGAATCAACCACTTCTTCTTCCGTGCCTCCTCTGTGGACAAATGGCCATGTTCACAATTGTGGAAATGTTGGTTTGTGTTCCAACGGTGAACGTTGGTACAGTGTAGCATTACTGACCGCCATTTTTCCAGTAGAATTTGCAACGACCCTCCACATGTTTTTGAGCTCCACCAAAGATGATTGCTGATTGACTTGGACCACTGTGAAATACCTTGCATATCTTTTTTTTACCTGCAGCCGACATTTTTTTATTGATTGTTTTTGCAAGATGCCAAACGTCAAATTGGTGATTTATATTTTTGTACTCTTCTCTCATTGTCTTGGCAATTGAAACGTGTCTGTCCGTGGCTATCAGGTCGATCACCATTCCCCGCGATTGTAGTTCTTGCAATGATGCTACAAAGCCAACTTTCTCCATGGCCACGGAGGATGTACTTTGTGACACCTGCACGACCACCGAACTCACAATTTTCTTACTTTCCATGTCCTGAAAGTGGTAGGTGCAGTACTTGGCTGAAAATCCTGGGCTGTCGCACTGTCCATCACCGGCTAGCCTGAACCGTTTGCCCGCGAATGTACGATCAATAGACATTTTTTCCATTCTCCAAACTTCGCTAATGGCTGGAAATAGATAATCGGTTTGGTATTTGTAGAACTGAGTTTTCGCAATGAAATGGATTCCCACAAACTGAAAGAAATACTAACTTTTTGAAACTTGAACCACTAAAAAGTGCAGCCGCTGCACAAAGTAGATTGCCTGCTGGCAGTTGCCCCAGCATGGGTTGTGCAGACCATGAGAAAGGATATTTTGTACAGGTGGCATGTATTTTAAGGTTAGTGCCTCGAATTGCACGAGTCACATTAATCAATGGCTCCCCACATACTTCCCCACCAACCGAAAGCCCACATTTCATCAGAATAATAATATCAATCAAACAACTATCGAATACAATGAATTTGGCCTCTTTCCTTATACTGTCACTCTGCATCCCAGCTGGTTCGGCCTGTAACGTTGAGGACATGTCACTCACATGAAAGGTAGAATCTCTGATATCGTCTTCCGCTATGTTCAGTGATATTGATGGTGTTTCATTGTCGTCCACTTCATTCTCTTCCATTGCATCATCTGTTCCTTCTCCGGCGATGGGTGAATAAAACAATTTCTTCAACTTTCTCGCGGTCTTAGTTTTTGCGGGTGTGGATTCTGTGAATTGATCTCCGACTGCATCCGAACTACCAGGAGGACATTCACTATCAATGGCTTGTGGTGGTATAGCTCCGTTGTCAATCACTTCATATTCTTCCCATTGGCACGATGCATCTCCAGTCTCAAGTCCCTGCCAAAAGGTTTGACAAGCAACATCTCTCGTTCGCTTCACTGTCTGTGTAGATCTAGTTCGTACACCCACTCGCAACTAGAGGACAGATTTGAAAAGGGATGTTCAGTTTAAACACAACTTACAGTATAGAACTATTAACAGTGAAAAACAACATTATATAGTGACCAGGACACTAACCTTCTTTTGCTTTCTTTCCTTTGAAACTTTCTTGCCTCGAACTTCAACATCCGGACGCTGTTGCTCCGACTCGTGTGTGCATGTCTCCACTTCCTCTTGCGCTGCAACGACTATATTTTCATGATAAGCACATCCATCACGCACTGACGCTCCATCGACTCCCTGAAACATAGAACTTTCATTAGTATGTATAATAATATTGAAAACACAATGTACTTGGGGACCAATACCCACGTACATCTCAATAGCAAAACACGAATGAACTCATTGTGTAGAACATTCAAATGACAATTATTCACGCATTGTTGATCTAGTTAGATGGAACTGTCAAGATCCATACCTCGGGCTCCGCATAGACTTCCATTGATATTATTGAAGATGACGCTTCAGCAACTCCCTGAAACACAGTAATTGCATTAGTATGGTTTTCTATTTTGTTAAAAAGAACATAAACTTTGTGCAGGCGTCAACGGCTCATCTAAATAGACCTGCACAAATGATCAGTTGTCTAAAATAAATAATGGATATCTAAATATGATTCGATTTGCTCGATCGTTGGAAGTGTCACCACCCAGAGATCTGCATCAACTACTAGGGGTGATGTTCTTGTAGAAGAAGCTCCGTCATCTCCCTGAAACATAGTACTTGCGTTAATAAAGAAGGAAGTATAGCGGATGTAATCACGTCATATGATTTCGCTTGATCGAACTGTCAGTATCCATACCTCGAAATGCATAAGAACATCAAGGGACGATGTAACTGCGGTGCACACTTCTGCAAGCTGTTGCGCCGACCCGTAACTGCATGCTCCCCCTTCTTCTTGGACTAATGCTCCATCGACTCCCTGAAACATAGGACTTTCATTAGTAATGAACACAATATTGAAAAAAGACGACACATAGGAGGGCGACGACAGAAGGACATATCAATGGCTAAAAACGAAAGAAACATTGTGTGTAACAATCACGCTACAAGAATGCAAGATCTGATGATCTCCATCGATGCAACTGTCCGGAAACGTGCCTCGAGCATCTGAGTGACATCAACGGTTGTCGTCAATACGCTGGACTCCTCAGCATCTCCCTGAAAGACAGTACTTGCATTATTTTGGATAACAATAATTATAACTGAAAACAAAGACTAGAGGACGAGTACAAGGGTGTACCATTAGGTAAAATAATTACACGATAAATTAAAACTATTGATTTACATGCCTAAAACAAGTCAGTGGCAGAATAGCCAAGTAAGATTACCCGATAGGCGCTTGAAGTGGCTGATGACTGCAATAACGACACGGATGGAGAATCTTCCGCCTTTATATTGAGTGGATACATAAATGGGGAAATTATTGTTAGCTAATGCTACACACTACAGCAAGGCCGAGAGATAAATACATAAACTTGACTCACCAGTGGAGGGATGTGGACGAATAGAGTGGGAATAGCGGTTGAGAGCAATTTTCGCCTCGCTCGCGGTGTGTTCTTCTTTATTAGCAATGATGTGGAGTACATGTCTGAGCTAAAGTGCCTGCTGCAGATGCGGTATCGATCACCCCTCTTGTCCGCAAACACTTCTAGGACTCTACTTTCAAGCTCAGACGGTGGATATCCGCAATATCGGACCCATTCTCTTATCTGATCTATTGTCTTAGGGAAAACATGCATTATAGTACCTTCAGATTTTTTATGGGTCTTCGAAGGGCAACCGCCAATGGAACAGGCAGGCATTGTGGAAAGTTCTGAAAAGTAAAAATCAACAATTCTCTATGAATACCAATGTAAACTCAGAACATGTGACTAGTTCCTTGCATGTACTGTCTTAAACGAAAAGAAATTGGACGCAAAATGATTATGGTACATGGCCTTACCTTGACGAACAAACAGTTAGATGCAGGGATCAGAGTAGTTTCTTGTCGTAGAACAGGGAGCAGTTCACAGGTTGCAAACTGAGGAGTTTCCTCGAAGTGTTCACGGAAGTTCACAGAGACGAAGAGCAGATAACCAGCACCTTCACGGGTTGACTAGCAAAGCGCAAAGAAGTGCTCATTAGAAATATGAAGTGGGTTATAAAGAATTCGAAACAGGGGTGTGTTTGTGAATGAATGACGTGTACATGTCGTGGCATTATGCGGTTTGCAGGGGGCCGTCCAGCGTGAGGGGGGATGCTTGGCAGGAGACACGGGGTCTGGAGGTAGACATGGGAACAACAACCCATGCTCTATAGACCACTTTGAAGTGTACATGGTCTTTGGCACCTCTTGGCCTTTATCGCTCCCTGACAGCTCCACTTGCCAGCACAAGTACCCCGGTGAGAACTGCCTTTGATAGGGCGGGGGTGGATTGTGTGGATTAGGGCGCTGGTCGTGCAGACAATACTCGTTTGCCGCAGGGCCTCACCAAGGAGAGGCCATCTCACTGCATGTAAGAGGCAGGGTGAAGGATCTAGTACATGGAAGGCAGGGGGGTGAGTTTATAAATACCTCAGCCTCCCAGGAGAATATATGGGTGCAGTTCACCCTGGAGACCCTGGATGCCTAGGCAGTTAGTCAGCAGCAGGCTGCCCTGTGGTGGCAAGGCGGCACGGCCCAGAGGGGGTCATCTCTGTACCCGGTGACCAAAAGGATGATTTATTATGATCAACCATATTGATTATTTACCTATAACCATGTTTTGTATCAATAAAATCCAACGGCCTTCCTTTTATTGCCAACGCTTGAACAAAGTGGTGTGGTAAGTATTTTTGGGGGAGGAGGCAAGGCCGGGAGGCTTGATGCCAACCCGCAAAATAACATATGTATGTCTGCTGCATATGGGTTCAACGGTTATGTGGACTGAAGGTGGGCGGCCAGCGTGAGGGAGGATGCTGGCCGGAGACATGTGGTGTGACAAGACAAGGCACAGGAAGACTATTCAATGGAGACACACTAGATTCATTTAAAAAATCAAAACAACCATTGTTAAAATATATGTTGGGTTTTATTTTAGATCTTAATTTCAATAGAACATAAATAATAAACATTACACATTGTAAAGTTCCGGTTGCAGCACATCCAGGGAAAATCCGCGGTATTGTCCACTGTCGCTGGGGAAATGTTGTCTAATGGCAAGTACCGCACAGGCAGGTATTACTCTCCGAACGCGGTGTCCGAGCCTCCCGTGAAGCCACCAAGTGAAGCAACGATAGGCCACCAGCCTGTACCACCTGTGAAAATGAAAGATGCAAACTGTATTAAAATGACAAAACTTTCTTATCACTGTCGATTCAGGTAAAAAATGTCATTCTGCTTTGAAAAAAATTCTATCTAGAATATGACATAGTAGTGGCATCACTCACTGACATCAAAACCAGAGTATACTTACTCGTTACTCGGATTACACGGACGAACAGTGCCGCGAAGTTCGTGCATAAGCACCATCATCAACCTCAACACGGTCCGTGAGAGGCAGGCTTCCCTGAACTCTGGCAGCTCGGTGATGCATTGCGGACTTGGCTCGCCTTCCGAAATGTAGGCCAAGCACCCGGAATTTTCACGGCAGCAGCAGTTCTCCTCCTCAGTTGGCATTAGCTCGCACCGATTGCACGTGCACCAGGTGGAGACGCCGTCCATGCGACATGGTCCAGGCTCTTCATCCGTTGACTGGTCCTCCCAACTGCCGTCCGAATCCCCATCGTTTTCGCGTGCTTGCCTTTCCAGTAGTTCTTCCTCGGTGTACTCGGGCTCGTACATATACGGCATTATTGTAGCCATTGTGTGGTAAAGAAAGTAAAATAATTTACAGAGATGGTACAGGTGTTCACAAGGCCTAGAAGCGGCGAAGGTAGCTGACCAGAGCACAGAAACGAGTCACAGAATACTCAAAGTAACACAGAGAGAGTAATGGAATCGAAAATCTGCTGCTGTGTGTTGTGAAACGGTGTGTTTATACTTATTGAGGAAAGAGGCGTCCTGCCATTTCCATGGCGACACTTCATTAGCTGAGGCGCAGCGATTGTTGACACGAAACGTGCTTTGGCGTTGGGAAATGGGCGGTACGCGTCTGCTGATGTCAGGCTCAGGGGCGGGGGATTTGATTTAGTGCCGCAAAAGCAGGTGAGCCAGGGCGATGGGGGGGAAATGATAGGATTATCAGAAAATGGCGGCTGATTTCGAGTGCGTTAATGGACGAAAAGTCGGGTAAGGTCCATAGGAAAGTTTTCTACGATCTACCGAGTTATGCTTAAAAACACATGGCCGAACCGTAGGACAATAAAAAAAAAGTCCCGGAACTCTCCTTTAAGGTCCCACCCTGGTGGTGGGTTAGAAATTGGAGGGTGGAGTCTCTTCCCCATTCCATAAAGCCTTTGACAACTGGCACTTTCCACCATGACACCTTCTTATGGGAGGTGGTGTAGGCTGACAGCGCCGCCAGGTGTACCTTGAGTGAATTAAATACCAACTCTGCGTCCAGAAGGTGGAGCATTTGGTGACAATATTGGAAGGAGTGCAATCAATTGGGTTGATTTGCTTATTCTGGCACCAAATAAATATTTTCCATTTATCAAAATAACATTGCCTTGTGTTAGGTTTTATTGACTCTTAAGATGTCCATACATCGCTGGGGTAAATTGAGATAGCCAAACTATGACTTCAGGAGCCATGCTGCCAAGTCAATCGAGTTGGGTTGAGGATGCACTGTTTGTCCTTCGTGCTGGGAGAGTAGGTTGTACCAGTACTGGAGTCTGATGGGGTCGTACACCGCCAGTTAGCGCAGGTGTGGAAACCATGGTTGTCTCGCCCACATAGGAGCAACTAGGATGAGCGTCATCGATTCCCTATGTATCTTGTTGACCACCTTCCTCATCAGAGGGGTTGGTGGAAAAGCATAGGCAAACATCCTTGACCAATTCATCCATAGAGCGTTCCCCTTGGAGCCTGGCTGGGGGAACCTGGATGCAAATTCTGGGCATTGTCTGTTTTCGCTTGTGGCGAATCGGTCTATAGTGGGGAAACCCCACTGAGAGAAGAGATCTTCTACGTCTTCTTCGTGTAGACGCCATTCGTGTTCTTCTGGGAGGGGATCTCTGCTCAAAGCGTCCGCTAGTGAATTGAGATCCCCTGGAACATGTTGAGACGACAGGTAAATGTTCCGTCTGAGTGCCCATATCCACATTTTCCGGGAAAGCCTGGACAGATTTGGTGAACAAGTGCCCCCAGGTTTGTTTATGTCATTCACAGGGGAGACCTTTAGAATAGGGGAGTCGAGACTATAGGCCTCTGCCTCGTGTTCCTCCTCCTCTTCCTGGTCCTCCTCTCCATAGTAATCGGCCTGGTCGTCTAGCATTTGTACTTCCAAATCCTCACTATACTGTTGGTAAGGTTCAACACTGAAAGGGTCAGTTTCTGCAGGCCGTTCTCTTTGTGCCTTCTTCTGCCGATCACTCGACACGCATGTCGAATCTCGGGTGTGTGTGTGTTTAGTGTAAGAGGTGTGGGTATCGCTCTTGCCGCCGAGTGTTGTCCCCATAACTGACCGACCGGTTAGTCCTCCAAGGTCAGGGGCTTGCGCTTGGGTGCCCGACACCCCTGTGCCCTCGCCGTCCAATACGGCTGCGTTGCTGCCATCGCTGAAGGAACCCACTGCATCCATGGCCTCGAGTTGCCTGGCGTAGTGGGACCAACGCTTGGTTGAGCGGTCCTTAAGTGTCTCGGCTTTGAAGAGTTTATAAACTCTACAATTTGCCTTGGGGTGGTCCCTTGGAAGACACAGGTTACATCTACCCTGGGGAACCTACGGTTGCACTTAGGGCAGAATTTAAATGGAGTGCTCTCCATATGTCAATTTCTGGCAGCGGGCGGCATATCTAGGATACGAGTGTGTATGTATATATCCACCCCCCAGTCCCTACTTGGCAGGGCAGAGGCCAGAGGCCGGCCGAGGCCAGAGGCCTTCCAAGGCCCAAAGTCTGTTGTGTAGTCCAGACGGCTGTTCTTCCTCGGTCTCAAGTACCGACGTAGATCTTTGCCGATCTTCGACGTAGGGTTGGAGAATGGGGATTTTTTTGATAATTATATGATAAATGGCTAAAAGCCAGGGAACTCCCCGATAATGCTACCAACAAGTATGATGGATATAAAACAATCTGAGGGTTCTACACGCGTGAGGGATCATGGGTATAGTGGACGTCACACTAGGGATAGTATTACTGGCACGCCCTTGTTCGACGCCCCTTTTCGAGTTTTGAAAAACAAACTAATACTCTGCAGCTTCCACTAGATGTCGGCCCATGCACAGCATGTGATCTAAGCACATTCCACAAGCCTCAGAAATGTTACTATTTAGTATTGCGTTATATTACTACCAGTTATAAGTAATTTTTGATAGTGTGTTCTTTGGCCATAAACAGTATTTTTGTATTTACCTGTCGAAATGTAATCCTTGATTGCTCACTATGTTGGACTTGTTGACCCATTAACACTCACTCACCCCTGAGACTAAGTCTTGACCACTTCTCCATTCTACCTTGATTGGATTGGCGAAAGCTTCCAGAGTTGACCCTGTTCACTGTAACTAGGTTGGCCTCCTAAACTCTTAGAAATCCAATCTAACAGAAAAGAACAGCGAAATGCTAGTTACTTCGGCTGTAGCAGCCTGCAACAGCTATAAACCTGAAACTCAAGCAATAAGAGTAGTGGAAGCTGCACCTAACATTTGAAACACCCTAATAAGTACGCCCTTAAGACCTCACAGATCTTCTGACAGATTTGCCAAGCATTGCCCTAGGTAAAACATTTTGTATAGGAAGGAGAATTCTACCTACAAAAGAAGGGGAGAGCAATGGGCGCATCGTGGCAAATCTTTACATGGCCACATCTGAAGGATTACATCTACCATCAAACACGCATGAACATCAGGAACAAGTTACTTACCTGTAACTGTTTTCCAGCATGTGTCCCTTTTGCCACACACAGCCTTGGGGGAAACAGCTGCTGCTGCCTTTGTTCCCTCGAGGCAGAGGCAGCTGAAATCAACAACTCCAATCAAGGAAATCCCCTTTTGGCATTGCAGGCTGAAGCGCTCGCATTATTAGATGTGAGGCGAGCCCGCTTGGATTTCCGACAAACAATACTGAAAATTGCCCGATTTGGAACTTGTGCTCCCTCTCCATGTGTTTGCGCATTTTAGGCAAGTTCACGATGTAAAAGCCAGCTGGGCTCTGCTTTCCAGGGCCTGCCCGGCTCTTTCAACATGGCGGCAGCCCTTTACTTTCACTGGAGGACCTGCCCAGCCACACCAGCTTCACTGCAATTGGGCCACACAGTCCTTTTGTTCACCAACCATGGAAGTAGGTGGGCGGAAGCAGGCAAGCAGAAGCAGGCATGCAAATGCTAGCCCCACTAGAGGCCCAGGGCTAAGGCCCCTGTCTGAGCCTGTCTGGGCCTAGGAGGGCCCCCCGCCTATCGCCCGCCCCTACAGCAAACTATGGAACAGTCACCAGGCAAGCAGCTTGCTACCACACCAACTTGGTCATGTGCAACCCTACACACCCTGCAGAACACCAGTGAATGATGGCTGGACATTGTCATTGCCTCTCCACTAACCCCAACAACTGTTGAACCAAGGTGTGCCTAAAACATTCTGCCTTCCTATGCCTTACTTAATCTCACGTATTCCTTCTTCCATCACTTTTGTGTCTTTTTGCAAATTTGAAGCCTGGTGTGTGTTTTAAATTTTTTTTTTTTTTTTTTTTAACAACCCTGCACCCATCTGCAGTACTTAAGTATTCCCAGTGCATCTGTTTTCGCTTGCCTTGGCTACTAGGCCACCTTGTAAGTTTGTGCTCAGACTGTACTGTGCAGCCCCTCCTCTTTATCCCAACTATCATCCTCCACCCCTATTGTACTTGCCATCTCCCCTATCTACTCTGCTACACTATCACCTATCCTCCCTCTCTCAAAAAGGCTGGAAGAAAAACAAAGTTTAAAAAAAGGCTTCCAGACTACTAACCCCAACCTACATATTGCAGATCCCAAAGTAAGCACAACTTCCAGGCAGATCTTCACTGATCTCTTTTCCGTCCCCTCTCCAGATCTATGGACTCATCTCTACTGTCTCTTCTTTCACCCCTTAATGGTGACACTAAATGGGAAGTCCTCTTGGCGGCCTTTGTATCATCCAGGTGCATCAATGTCTATTGCACTGGCACTATCTTGGTTCAGGGTCCTCAACCCAATCGCCTCCTCTTTGATCAGCACCTGCCGTCCATCATTACCTTCCTCACCACACCGGCTACTCCTCCTTCCACTCTCTGTGCCTGCCTCTCCGACTGGTGCACCACACCTCTGTGCCCCTCCTCGGAAAACCTTCAAATGGTGAAGACGTCTTGCAATGCTTAGTGCTCATTTTGCAAACAAATATTCTGCCGACATCTGCCTCTTCCTTCAAGACAATGACCTCAATATACTTGCTCTTACAGAGAAATGGTTCAATGGCAGCTCAGTCACTGCTTTTGACTGCCTTCTCCCTGATGGCTATAAGATTACCAAGCCCTGCACTAACTCTGCTAGCAGAGGGGTAGCTCTTCTCTACCTCACGTTGGTACCTTCTTCTCTCAGCCAGCCAGCCTTACTCTTCCTTCGAGAGCCTAGTTTGCAAGCTGGTCATCTCTCCCACCTCCATCCTGACCATTGCAACTATCTACAGGCTACCTGGCTTCAACACCCTGTTCCTCTCTGAATTGGCCGATTTCTCCTCCTCTCGCCTCACTAGCACCTTTAAACTCCTTCTTGTGGGAGATTACGACATCCACCTTGACTCCTCAATCACGGCATCCACTCTTCTGTGACCTCTGCACCTCGTTCTTACGATCCATTCTCCCTTTTGGACCTTTTGGTCAGCTGGAAACACTCTTGATGCCTTCATCCACACTGATCTTTCACTCACCTACCTGCTGATCACCCCACTCTCCTGGTCAGACCACCCCCTCCTCCTCTGACTGCACCACCCTCAGCCCTACCAGCCTCGTTCACAAACCAGTCCCTCCAGCTTATAGCGATTTAGCGATCCAGCAAAATGCTGCAAAAACGGCTGATTTTGCAAACAAAAACCCTGCAAAAACTACAATAAAAAAAAATTCTCAGGGTCCCAGATGCTCAAAACTTATAAATGCAAGAAATGAAATGCGCAAACACATCTCATCACTTGAGCCCAAAAAAAGAGCAGCCCAATCCACAGGGGACATTTGTGGATTTTATATGCGCGCCCATTCAGATTGCCTTTTTCACATCTGAGTAAATCAGGGGGCGTTTCTGCCAATTTAAAAGTGCATCCTAAATTTCCACGCAAACTGCACTTTTAAATGTGCAGAAATTGTAGGCAAACCTACGCGCACGAGAGCTGGGGGTGCCACTGCATGACAGGGGGCCTCATTACAAGTCCGGCGGTAGAAGTGCCGGTAAAAACGGCACGGCTGGCGTCAGTCATTTTTTTCTGGCAGTCCCTCAGGCCAGATGCTGTAAAAAAGAAAATCCCCATTCGCATCGAGTCCCATTGGACTCAATGGGAATGGGGAGGACGGATGCACGGGCACTGTGTGCAACAGTGCTGGTGCATCCGTCAAGGTCTGCGAGCGGGTGCCGTGCTGCCCGCCAGGTCAGACCCTGGCGGGCTGAAAAGCACCTGCTTGCAGAACAAGTAGTTTGCCGGTCCGGAGACAATGGTAGCAGAAACTTTACCTATACCGTTGTTTCTGGACCGGCAACCTCATAATGACCCCCAGGGTCTTTCTTGACCCGGTCATGCATTTTTTTTAAGGTATGAACCGCTGCTATGTCGCTTGTATTTCTGTTCCTCAAACAAGGATAGAAATGTGTTTTTTGGGTCGCATTTTACATTGGACGCGCTGGGAGCTTGAGGAACACTGTCGGGAGAGCGCTTCTATTCAAGGTACTACCCATTTTGACTGCCAAAAATCGATTGAATGGTACAATTTGACATATTTCAACAGTACCATTCAATCGATTTTTATAAATACCGAACATGTGGAGCGAGGGTGTCACCCGCTCCTTATGTTCAGTATTTTGACCTTGGGGGTTGCAGGGGTGTCCCCCGATTTCTCAAAATTGGAGGTGGGGGACTGAAAACAAAAAAAACTAAAAAAGGGACCCTGCGGCGTCGGATACATCCTGCTTTAGAGGGACTGATCTGACACCGCAGGGTTGGAGGGGAAGCGGCAGCGACCAAGCAGTTGACTAGGGGAGGGGCTGGGTTGGTGGTGAAAGGTACATTTTGGGTTGTTTGGCTGAAGGGCAAGTCTATTCGCGGCAAAATTGAAAAACTGTTCTGCCAAGACACAGACATCCGGGATTCTTCCTATTAAATTAATACAAAACATACATAATAATGACACCCTGACGCTCTTTCAGCCTTGCATTCTGCCTCTTTCCTACAAAGTGGCAATCTAACACCCTCCAGATAATACAAAATGTCCCGCAAAAATGCCACAATAAATAAATGTTTGTGTCACAAAATGTGCCATTTCATGTGCAAAATTTGCCATTTCATGCTGCAAAATCCTGGAAGGTCTGACAAACATCTGTCCGATGAAACGAGTGTCAGCTGCTGCCTTCACATCTTTCACCCCCCCTCCCCACTACAGACTACCTCTGGTGTCAGCAACCTCCCTCTTGCCATTACTAATACCCTTGACATTCTTGCCCCAGTCCTGAGGATCCGCCTAAAACATGCATCCAAGCCAAACACCTGGTACAACTCTGAACTTGAAACCCTGAAACGGAAGTGGCAGGCCTCAGGCTCATCCTTTAACAAACTGGCCTGTCGCCTGCTCCAAAGGCAATACAGACTCACCACCAGCACCAAGAAGAGGGTCCTCATCCAGGCTCGTGTTTCTTGTGCATCTGACAACACGGCTGAACTCTAAAATCTGCAGGGAACTAGCCAACCCTTCCAAAGTCATCTCCTCACCTCCTCCCTCCCACGTCTCCCCCTGCTGCTCCAGAACCATAAAGGACAACAGTGGCTCTAGCACCTGCTGATTTCTGCAACCAGTATTTTGCTACTGGATCCCTCCCGTCCTCCCTCAAGCACTCCTTTGTGCACCCCCCCCCCTGAAAAAACCTTCTGCAGACGAGTCTTGTCCAGAAAACTATCACTTCATAACCATCACCCCCAACCCCTTCCTTGGGAAACTCCTGGAGAAGCCGGTCTCCCCCCAACTGACCCAGCACACGGAACTAGTTGGTTACCTCTAGGACCATCAATCTGGATTCCGAGCATCCAGAGGCACAGAAGAACAAATTACTTACCAACTGTAACGTTCTTTCGACTGGATGTTCCTCCCACGTATTCCTCATCTTATGATAATTCGTTATCGCCAGCTTCGCTGCTTCGAAAATTTTTTCGGCAGAGGGCGCTGTGCCTTGTCGACGTCACCGATGGTATAAATAACTCGAGCCGCGCCCGTTGGCTTCAGTTCTGTTTTTTCAATGAAGTATTGAGGAACACCCAGGCGTGCCTTATGACTGGTACACTCTTCGTGAGAGGAAAGTGTAAGAAAACGCAAACTGTACTGCGGGGTAGGTTGGGAGGGTCGGTGAGGAATACGTGGGAGGAAAATCCAGTCGAAAGAACGTTAATTTGTAAGTAACTTGTTCTTCGAATGGATTGTGTCCTCCCACGTATTCCTCATTTTAGGATAGACTCCCATAGCAGTGGCAATTTTGGAGGTGGGAGTACTAGATCCTGTTTTCATGGACGGAATGAAGTACCGCCTTGGCAAATAACCCCTCATTGGAGGAGGAAGCATCTAAGCAATCATGCTTGATGAAATTATGAATCGATTTCCATGTTGCAGCTGAACAAATATCCGCTGCAGGAACTCCCCTCTTCAGAGGGGCAGAATTAGCCGTCCCCTTAGTGGAATGGGCTCTAAGCCCATCTGGGGGGTCCTTTCCTGCCAATCTGTAGCATTCAATTATAGCCAGAATTATCCAGCGGGATATGGTTTGTTTTGTCACCGATAATCCCAAATTATAACCTGTATAACCTACAAAGAGTTGGTCATCTTGAAGTAATTGACATTCTTGAAATGTAAAAAATGAGAGCCCTTTTGGGGTCCAGTCTATGCAGTCTCTCCTCTTTGCTCAAATGAGGAGGAGGAGGATAGTATGTTGGTAATATGATTTTTTGTGACAAATGGACGTCAGAAACTACTTTCAGTAAAAAGGAAGGTTTAACTTTAAGAATTACCTTGTCCTTGTAAAAAGTAGTATATGGAGGTTTACATGAGAGAGCCTGTAGTTCGCAAACCCTGTGGGCTGATGTTAAGGCCACCACAAGAAGGACAGTTTTTAATGTTAGAAGCCTCAAGGGAAAAGAGTGCAGAGGCTCAGAAAATATGCAAGTTAGAAACTTAAGTACATTTAAATCCCAAGTTGGGACATGAAAAGGTACTGGAGGGTATACATTAGTAAGCCCTTTCAGGACAGGAATTGAATGATTAATGGAAATTTGAAGTAGGAAACCTCTTCCGAGGAGCGCTTGAAAATGGACAGCGCAGCAAGATTTCCTTTAATTGTTCCGATCTGGAGCCCCAGATTGGCTAGATGTAATAGGAAAGAAAGCACCATTGGGGTGCCACATTGAAAAGGGTCCACATCCTTATCTTTGCACCAGTTACGGAACTTGTTCCAAGGACATTGGTACAAAGATTTCACTGCTGGCCTTCTGGCCGAAAGCAAAATCTCCATAAGGTCAATCCTTGTATCTCAACCTCTCAGAAACCATGCATGAAGGTTGAGTGTCTTGACCTCTGGATGGAGAACCAGACCTTCCTCTTGCGAAAGAAAAGATCCTCTCTTTGCGGAAGACTTATTGGAGGGCAGGTGGACATGTCCAGAAGGTCCAGGTACCACGCCCTCCTGGCCCAATCTGGGGCAATTAAGATCATGGGTTTCCTGAGCTTTCTCAACCTCCTGATTACTTGAGGAATCACGGGGACTGGAGGAAACCTATACAGAAGTGGGAACTTCCACTCCACTACGAACGCGTCTCCTAGAGCTCCTCTTGGAGGAAATTCCCTTGAGCAGTACTGTTCGCACTTCTGGTTGATCTTGGTAGCGAACAGATCCACTTGAGGGGCTCCCCGTAGGGCGAAGATCTCCAGAAGGACTTCCTGCGCTAGCTCCCACTCGTGGGAGACTGCTCTGCCTGCTCAGAGCATCTGCCGCCGTGTTGTGCTCTCCGGCTAGGTGAACTGCCGATAGAGAGATTCCTTCTCGTATTGCCCAGAACCAGAGCTGCATTGCCTCTCTGCAGTGGTAGTGACCCTACGCCACCTCTCTTGTTGAGGTAGTACATGGCCACTGTGTTGACCGTCATTATCAGGACATTCTTTCTCCGTACAGATGGCAGGAAGGCCTTCAGCGCTTGTCTGATTGCCCTCCGCTCCAAAAGGTTGATGTGTAGTTTGGACTCTGATGGAGACCAACGACCGCTGATTGTCAGATTGTTGGTGTGTGCTCCCCACCCTGTGAGTGAGGCGTCCGTCACTACTGTTATCTCTGGCCATGGTTGCCAAAAAGATTCTCCCTTGAGAATGTTGTCCTTGCAAGCCCACCATAGAAGGTCCTGAGCAACTCTGCACGGAACTCGCAGTTGATCCGACATATTCCCTGAAAATTGGTACCAGAGTCCCGAGGGCCCATTGAAGGGATCTCATTCTTAATCGGGCCTTTGACACCAGAAAAATGCAGGATGCCATGAGACAGAGCATCCTTAGAAAAACGAAGGCCGGCAGATGCTGGGCATTGTGGAATTTTGTTACCATCTGCAGAATGTGTTGAGCTCTCACCTCGGGTGGCGAGGCTTTCCCCGAGGAAGTATCCAGGACTGCTCCAATGAACTGGAGTCTTTGGAATGGTATTATATGGGACTTCTTGTAATTGAGGGAGAAGCCCAGTCTGTGAAGGGAGTGGCAGGTGATGCTGAGATTTTCCTGGGCTTGTTCGGGTGAGAGCCCTGAGCAGCCAATCGTCCAGGTAGTGGTAGACATGAAACCCCCTCTGCTGAGACTTGCTGCCACTAACACCATCAACTCTGTGAAAATCCTCGGGCGGAGGTCAGCCCGAACGGCAGAACCCGAAACTGATAGTGAGAATTGCCAATCGCAAACCTCAGGTACTTTGTGCGGTTGAGACGGATTGGCACATTAAAGTAAGCATCCTGAAGGTCCAATGATACCAACCAGTCTTGGAGTTGGAGAGCCTGAAGGATCTGAGAAAGGGCCACCATCTTAAACTTGTCCTTCCTGAGGAACTTGTTCAAGTTTCTTAAGTACAAGATGGGTCTCAACGCTCTGTCCTTTTTTGGGATGAAAAAGTATGGGGAGTACCAACCCTTGTTCCTCTCCACTACAGGTACTTGTTCTACAGCACCTTTCTCTAGCAGGGTTAAAATTTCCTGCAACAGGAGCGGATCTGGAATTTTGACAGAGTTGGTTCCCGGTGGATGGTTCTGAGGTCTTTTTAGTAAGGGGAGACAGTAACCTTGACCTACTGTTTCCAGTGCCCAAGCATCTGAGGTAATGCCCCGCCATTCCTTCAGATGCTGAGAGATCCTGCCTCCCACTGGGGTTTTGTGCAACAAGGTCTCAGAGTGATTTGGAGGCGGCTACAGGAGCGGCTGAGGGCAAAGATGCCGTTCCTGAGGCTGGTTTCACACCTCTTCCTTGTCCAGCACGGGGACATTTATTTTGCCTCTTTGAAAAGCCTGTCCTCTTCCTCTACCAAAAGAGGAGTAGTACCGAAAAGAACAACCCCTCCAGGAAGATGAGCCCGAATAAAAGATTTAGCTGCCGCTTCTGAGGTCTGAAGTTTTTCTAGGCTTTCATCAGCTTTAATACCAAATATCCTCAAGCCATTAAAAGGCATGTTGAAGTCTGGCCTGCATATCTGGTGCAAACCCCGACTTTCCCAAACACGCAAATCTGCATAGTACAGTGCTTGCAGCCATGGATCTGCTGATACTATCAGCAGTATCCAGTCCAGACTGGAGGCATTCCCCCATTGCCTCCTTCCAGTCTTTGACAATATTCAGAAAGCCTTCCCTTTCCTCGCCTTCCGGAATATGATCAGCCGCCGCCAAAATGCAGTCCCACAGGTAAACCTGGCCAGGGTACAGGTGACATTGGTTGACTTAAGTGCCATACTACCCGAAGTAAAAACTTTACGGGCCCAAGCATCGACTTTCTTATCCTCTCTATCCGGGGGGATAGTAGGATATGCAGTCTGTCTTGACGTAGTTGCTGCTTGAATAACCAGACTTTCTGGAGTGGAATGACTGTTTAAATATTAAGGATCAGAACTAGACGGTCTATATTTTTTGAAAAATTACTGTTTACAGCAGCAATATTTTCAGGAATTTCCCAATTCTTTTCCACTGTTCTCTGAAGTGCCCTATGGAAGGGGAGAACTGGATCCTTCTGAGGACCACAAACAATTATGTCCGTCATATCGTCCTGTTCAAAACGCTTTTTGCTTCGATGTCGAAGCTGCCGGTGACAAAGTCGTGGAAGTTTGATGACTTGTTTCTTATGTGGTATCTGAGAAATACTCTACTCTTGATGAGTCGAGGACTTGGCGTGGACTCGAGTTTTTCGGGTTTCCTCCATACTACCGGGTTTTACCACAGTAGTTCCCGACTTCCCTTTGTCGTCCAATGGATTGACAGGGGAACAGCTCTTCTGATGTTTCTTTGAGGGGGTTGAGGCCGCATTCTCAAATACCTCCATCTTTTTCTGAAATTCCTCCCATTTTCTAGGGGAATCCGACTTAGTCGGGCATCGTACCACTTCGGTAGATGAATCAGAAGATGACGAAGGCGATCTATGTCTCCTTTTCAATCTCTTACAAGAGGAAGATGAAGAGCGCCTCAATCTACTACGAGATTGAGATCTCTCAGAGTGTCTATGACTATCAGATTCTTTCTAATCGCCCGATTTTTTATATGTTTTTTTAGGCGAAGCCTTCGAGGCTTTAGAAGCTTCCCTCCCCACCGCCAAATTAACCTTACTTCTCACGAAAGGGCCTTCTCCGTCGTTGATTGACAGGAGCCGCAGTCGCCGGTTCGATGACTTGAACCGAGGCACCAGAGACAAACGCGGTGAGGATCTGTGATCGACATCTTCGATCCGCAGTCGAACTTTTAAACCCAGTCTTGAGTGTTGAAGAAGATGGCATTTTCAATAGAAAATTTCGAAGCGCGCCGTTCGAGAGTGAATCAATCGGAAAAACAGAACTGAAGCCAACAGGCGCGGCTCGAGCTATTTATACCATCAGTGACGTTGACAAGGTACAGAGCCTGTCGAGGGACAATCGACACCACGACCTCGAGCAGAGCGCCCTCGCCGAATTATTTTCTCAAAGCAGCAAAGCTGGCGATAACGAATTATCATAAAATGAGGAATACGTGGGAGGACACAATCCATTTGAAACTTCTCTTCAGGACACCCGTGAGGAACTAGTCGCAGCTCTGGACCAACTCTCCGGCTGTTCTCATTCTACTTGATCCCTTCTCTGGATTTGATACGTCAACCACTCCATCCTCATAAAATGGCTCCACGATACCCTGGATATCTCGAAGGGGGCACTGGCCTGGCTGATCTTCCACAATGACTGTCCGTTCCAGGTTACTCCTCCCCCACCTCTATCTCCAACTGCAGTGTCCCCCATGGCTCCAACCTTTCTCCATGCCTTTTTAACACCCATCTTGCTCCACCTTCTCCCCTAACTTCTAGTGTTCCGCAGTTTAGAAAACTATTCTTCAAACCTCCCTATGACCATCTCCTTACTTCCTCCATCATTTCAGACTGCCTATCTGCCATCCAGTCCTGGTGTACTTCCAATGATCTGTGCCTCAACGCCAGCAAGACCGAGTTCCTTCCTATTGGGACTCCTGCTCCCTTTTTCTTCACCTCATTCTGGCCATCATCTATGGGCTCTCCTCCTTCATCTGACATCAGAAACCTTGGAGTCATCTTCGACTCCTCACTTTCCTTCCTCGCTCACATTCCGGACCTTCAAGTAGTCCCGCTTTCAATTTCACCTCCTCAAAGGAATTTTTCCTCACTTTCCCCCAGAAGCTCAATGTCTCCAGAGCTCTGGTTCTCCCTAGGCTAGCCATCCTGTAATAGCCTTTTTCTTAATCTTTCCTCTTCTTCTCTACAACCGCCTCCAGCTAATCAATAATAGGGCTGCAAGACTTATCCTTGGCCACAATCCCTGAAGACTCTCCATTGGCTCCCGGTTGCTGCAAGGATCAAACTCAAATCCCTCTGCATTATCCATAAGGCTGCCTGGGGCCGATGACCACGCCATCTACAACTTGCTCTCACTAAATACTCACCCTCCAGACCTTTACAGTCCTCCGGCAACAATTCTGTGTGTCAAGCGTTTCGCTAAACAGTGAGCTGGTGGCCAATATCTTTCCTGATGATCTCAAATTCCGGAAGCTCAAGACTTTACTTTTCACACACCCTCCCCCCTCCTATGCTAAACATCACAATTGCTGAGATTGGTGGCCAGGGCCCTTGTGTCCTCTTGGGTCCTGGCCTCCCAGACCCAATTGCCTCAGCCTCTGCCCACTCCTAGCACTTGCCTTGGCACCCCACTGGCCTAGTCACCACAGGCCTGCACTTATTTATGGGCAGCTGACCACACTTACAGCTGCTCACTTCCTAGCACTTCTCTCCAGTACACCTAGCACTTACAACCCCCCCCCCCAATCAGATACACACCCCCAATTATCACTTCTCTCTGCACTTGCACGTTCCGAGTGCTCACAAGGCCTAGTGGGTCCGCCTCTATCTTTCTTTGTCTATTTGATTTTCATTCCCAGGTTCCCTCTCTGTGGGCGCTTTGAAACAATTTCATTTATAAGCACCTTACAAATGCACAATAAAATAATAAATGTGTTTCGCATAGATTCACATGCTCATGAATATTACCAGTCATCAGGCTGGCAATCCTCGGTAAAAAAAAGAAAGCAGTGAAAACTGCCTTTCTGCAATTAACCAATCACTGGAGACTGGGTCATACTGCACCCATCTAATGACGACCGTCTTCCTA
This sequence comes from Ambystoma mexicanum, assembly GCF_040938575.1. NCBI lineage: Eukaryota > Metazoa > Chordata > Amphibia > Caudata > Ambystomatidae > Ambystoma > Ambystoma mexicanum. The sequence continues at coordinate 850,711,446 of NC_090939.1, forward strand.
AGCCCCACCCCCAGTGGCCATCTTCACATTCGAGACCACGTTAACTGACAGTATGAACCCAGAAGAGTCACATCGGGGAAGGAGGGAGGGTTTGCATGTAAATCCATGCCAGACCCATGCTGGAGAACAGTTACAGGTAAGTATGGATTCACATGTTCATGAATAAGATTACACAGCAGTACATATATACACAACCACAGGAGGTGGCAAGGCTCAACAGAAGTACAACCACTTACCCCTGGAACAGACTCACCTCAAACAAACAGGTCGGATAGCATTGCCCGGTCGACTCTCGACTCCTCCGTGGAATCACTGTCTAAGCAGTAGAATTTCATGAAGGTGTGTTAAACGGGAAATCATATTATGCCTCCTTTCTAATATATTGGCCTAAGCCCAGTCTCTCTGCGAAGAAAACCGCGTTGCAAAGTTCAGATTTTAGATCGACGTTGCCGCCATTTTAGGATCATCGCCATTTTGATTTCTGTTCATATGTAATTCTGTGTTCTAAAATGGTGGACTGTGTCTCCAACTTTTAACCAAGCCTTGCCGACCTTTGTGCCCTAGTTAATGGTTAGACTGTCCGCGGGCCGAATGTTTAGACTGGGTAAAGAGACCTTGTCCCATACATGACTTGTGATCTCAGGATTGTCTGCACCAACAAGTCTCATCCACGAACATACATCGAAGACAATGTAATGCAAATGTGGAACGTGGACACTGGCTGAACTGCATTGTGAAGGGATATGTGCTAAGGCTTACTGCTAAATCCGGGAATACACTTTGCCATTGTAACTTGTCAGAAATGTAAATCAAATGTAATCCGTGTGCATATTGTTGTATAAGCCATAAGTGAACTCGGCACGAACTCTAGACCACAGATTATTAACCTGCAGAGGGGCTGGACATTATTACTAAATTGTATAAAAGTGCGAATGTCCAGAACCTCTCACTGAAGGGCTGGTACTCACTGATGTACTGAGGGCCAGATAGCTATCTGATTTTGGTTCTTTGTAAACTGCGCAGTAGAATAAAGATCTGTGAATCTTTATAAGACCGTGTTTGGTGTATTTCTTTTCGGTGGTACTCAGCCTCGATATTTCCTCTTGCTTTTACAGGCGTTATGCTTGGTGTCCCCGTAGACCATGTAGCAGCCCTGCAAATCTCAAGCAGGGGAACACGAGAGAGAAACGCTGCTGTTACAGTGATGGCTCTGGTGGAATGGGCCTTCAGCCGGCATGGTATAGGTCTGTTGGCCAGACGATGACAGCGCATGATGCAGACAGAGCCATCTGGGTATGGAAGCCTTCGACAGGGCCTTCCCTTGATTCACAGTTGAGATCTTCTGAAAATCCCTTGCACAGGGCCACACACCTTTAAGGCCCGAGCAACGTTCAGCGTATGCAGCGACCATTCAGCAGCTGAAGGATTCAGGAAGAAGAATGGAAGCACCAAGGGTTCATTGAGGTAGAATTCAGATGGAACCTTTGGCATAAGGATGGGGTGGGTCCAAAGCACCACCCTTGCAGCATGAAAAGACAAATATGGGGGTTTTCAGGAAAGAGACTGAATTTCAGACCCGCCTGGTCGAGGTGATGGCCACCAGGGAAGCAGTATTGTATGAGAGAGATTTTAGCATCGCCTGATGCAGTGGCTCGAATGGCGGTCACATGGGTTTGTTAAGAACGACCTTGAGTTCCCAAGCCGGGGCAGGCGTCTTCACCAGCAGAAAAGTCCTGAAGAGGTCCTTCAGAAACGACTCAACAAGCCTGTGAAACCAAAGCAACTGCCTGCACAGTGACTGTGTACCGGGAAATGGCCCGCCAGATGCAACTTTGAGGCGTGTGCCAACCCAGCCTGGTCTAAAGACAATCGGCACAGCAGTAGCCGAGGGGCTGTGACGAGCAGAGGCGTAATCTTTTGCGCCCTGCACCACATGGTTAAACGTTTCCATTTTTGGCTGTAACACAATAGTCTAGAGGATGCTTTAGAGACTCGGCCAGGATCTTTCTGCATTCTAGAGGAATGTCAATGTCTGTACTCTAGGGCTGCAGGAGCCAAGCTGTGAGGTTCAGCAACACAGGGTCATGGCATAGTATCCTTCCTTCGTCTCTGGAGAGAAGGTTGGCAAAAGGCGGCCATGCAGAGGCCATCAGTATCACCTTGCTGCAACCGAGTTTGAGACTGTTGATCACACAAAGCCGCAGAGGTATTAGAGCGAACGCATACTGGAAGAGGTGCGCCCAAGTGAACGAAAACACATCTCCCCAGTAAGGGAAACGTGCTGACGAAACCTGGCACTTCAAGTTTGCTGCTATCACTAAGAGGTCGATCTGGGGTCAGCCCCACATGCTGAATAGACCCGATATTTGTGTCTGCTGGAGCTCCCACTCGTGGCAGGACCACAGCTCTCTGGCGAATGAGTCCGTGATAGTGTTCTTGATGCCCACCAGATGAAATGGGAGAAACATGTACAGAAGACTGGGCCAGTGCCACAGGGTCTGTGCCTCCAGTGAGCGGGAAGCGCAGGGTGAAAATCGGGTCCTACTCAGCTTCCGGATGTAGAACATGGTGGTGGTGGTGTCTGAAAATTCTCACCACCCGTCCTGGCAGAAGGGGTAGGGAGGACTTGAGTGCCCAAAACACATACCGCAACTCCAGAACATTGATGTGCAGATCCTCCCCTCCTGGCGTACTGTCTGGTGTGGCCCCCTCTCAACCCACCCCCCCCCCCCACCATCTGTCCAGAGAGGCGTTCATAGACTGGAATCGCAAAACCTGAAACTGGGCCCCTCGCGTGAGGTGCTGGCGGACTTTCCACCACTGAACGGGGTATCAGGTAATATTATCCCCACCAAAAATATCACCGTACATATGGTCGTCGGGAACAGCCATAGGCGATATTTTTGGTGGGGATAATGGATGGGGTAAATGGATGGGGGGGGGTTTGCGGGGGTGTCCCCCGCAGGTTCCATGGGGTAATATCGCTGCAAAAATATGGCAAAATTTTTGTATGGCGATATTTTTGCGGCGATATCACATGGAACCCTGAACGGCTTGTCTGAAGTCTTGGCTGAGGGCAATCCAGCCCCACCACTTGCCTGTGATCTAGAGCCACCTGGTGTCCCGTATCTTCTGTAGCGGCCTCATCTGTAGCCTGCAAAACAGGATCAGGTGAATACAGTGTAACGCTCACCTGATTCCCGTAGAGGCGCCGGTCTTGACTGGGCGTATACCGTATCTTCAAAGGTGATGTGTACCACACGGCTGGCTCTTTGGGCTGGACCTCTGTGCACTGTATGTTTGACTCGAAGGGTAAGATGTCTGCAGATAGAAAATAAGGGATTAATGAACTGGGTTATTAAATGTCTCTCTCTTCTTCCCTTTCTCTTCTCCTGTAGAACCCCGAAGGTTAACGCTCTCACCTTAGGTAAGTGAACGCCGTGCTCTCCATCTGCCTCGGGGCAGGGTGCTGTAACCAGTTTCTTCACTGGATAAGGGGAGCAGGCCTCTTGACTTCAGAGGACTGCTGTCCGTCGTTTACTGCACGAACGGTAAGTTTCGAGTACTTCTAATGTCTTTAAAGTCTTTAGTAATGATGTCTCTTGTTTTGCAGGGTTCCGGCGATGGTGGATGACGGGCTGAAGTGAGTTGAAGATGGAGCCCGTGTGATGAATAGAAGCGCCTGGAAGCACGTAAGTAAGCGCTTGTTGCCTGCTTCACGATGCGCTCTAACTGTCTTTTTATTTTGCAGGTACAAGTTCGGAGCGGATGCAGGGTGCCGGAATACCCACTGGGTTAGATGTGGAAAGGAGTAATGGCGCGTGAGTATTAAAGTTCCCCAATGTCTTTAAACGCACCTTGTTTTGTCTTTCAGATGCGGGATGCAGCGCCGAAGGCCTCCGGAGCGTGCGAAGAGTTGGTAAGCCTTTGTCTTGCAGATGTCGGAATGCAGCGCGAGGCGTTGGTGACAGCCGATGGACCAGGTTAGTGAAGAGCTGTCACTGAAGACCGTAAAGCTAACCTGTTCTTTCTTGTCTTTATAGGTGTTGCTGAAGACTGGATTCAGGATGGTAAGCCTTTTTCCTTAGGCCCAGGATCAGATGCAGAAGACACGATGAGCGTTCTGCTGCAGAGGATGCAGAATAACGCAAAGCAAGATTCATCCATCGGGTGTGGTTTAAATAGCCTCCTTTAGTGCTTAGGTGTCTCCTTCCACAGCCACGCCTAGGTAAGAAAAGAGTTCCTGCTTTCCAGAAGAGTTCCAGTGTTCTGAGCCTAGGGAGTGGCTCCTGCCCCACCAAACAGGAAAAGTAGTTCCAAACAGAAGAGGATCAGAGGCTCAACTGGCAGGCAAGTAAGCAGCATGGTCTGCTGCAGGTAAGTCCACCCAAGCATTATGAGCCCGGCGCTTCCAGCGCTGGGACTGGGCATATTTATGAGCCTGGTGCCACTGGCGCCAGGACTGGGTCCAAAAGGTCCCAATTGGGACTGGTTGGCACTCGGAACCTGGGATATGGATCTGCTTCCAAGGGAGTTGGGAAAACCCTGACCTCTTGGAAGCAGAGATCATGACATACAGATCATCATCATGCCTAGTTGCAACTTGATGGTGCGCACTGTCGACGAAGATAGGCGGTGCACCTTCCCCCAGCATAGTCACCCTCTCCTCTGAGGGAAATGCCAGAGATGTCACTGTTGAGGCAGGAGCCTAGGAACAGAGCGTTCTGCAATGGCATTACAAAGGACTTTGGAAAGTTGATGGAGAATCAGAGTTCCATCACAAGGCATACGGTCTCCCTGGTGTGCTGCACAGCCAGGGTCTGAGAGGGGGACCGGATGAGCCAGTGGTCCAGGTATGGGTAGACGTGAATGCCATTGAGACGAAGGTGCACTATAACTGGAGCCAGGGACTTTGTGAACACGCTTGGCGCCGGTTTGGAGACCAAAGGGCAGGGGATTGAACTGACCGTGACGTCCCAGAACCACAAAGAACAAGAATTTGATGCTTTGGATGTATGGCGACGTGGAAGAAGGCGTACTCCGGGTCCAAAATAGACAGGAAAACCCTTCCTTCCAGCTGGCCAAGCACTTGATGCAATGAGACCAGATTGGATTTCAGGTATTTGTTGAGGCTTCGCAATTCCAGGATTGGGCAACACCCTCCTGACTTCTTCCAGACCAGTAGGTATCTTGCATATACTCCAGAGGCACGGGTTCTATTGCCCCTTACTTTAACGAGGCCTGCACTTCTCGGAGCAGCTGGGCCATGTGCGCTACTTTCTTGGCACAGAGGGAATGCGAGGGCACCTGCGCGTGAATTCCAGGATGTGCCCCATACAAAGTATGTCCAGTACTCCCTCGTCAGTGGTGATGATCTTCCACACGCTGAAGTGTGTTACACAGCCCAGCAGTGGGGTGTGAAAGTGGGGGTCCGGACCTTGGGCTGGGTCAGGCTTGCATGGGTGCTTGCATCCTGCTTTCTGGACGACGCAGGCGTTGTGCTCCTCCGCTGAAGGCCTGCAACCGCCCCCTGTATGTTTCCTGGGCCGTGGAACGGGAGGGTTGGCGGTAAGAGGTGGACGCGTAGTCCTTAAAGGATCCCTCTAGAGGATCGTGAGGACAAAGACGTCGTCGATGCAAGGTCCCCAGCGATCTTGCTGTCTCAGAGTCAGTCATCGCCTGCAGTGTTTCGTCTACCACCTTGCTGAAGAGATTATCCCCATCGAAGGTCACAACCTCCACCTTGGCTTGGATGTCTAGTCTAAAATTAGTGGCCTATGTCTGAGTGCCACTCCGTTCCCCATTTGGCAAACATCTGAGTCTGCGACATCCATTGCCACCATGATGGTGTGGTCCGAGGCCACCTCGCCTTCTTAAAAGAGCCAAGGCTTCAGTCTTTGTCGCCAGGCAAGAAATCCAGGATTGGGCCCAGCTTGAAGCACAACTGTCATAACGGGCCAGGATGGCCAGGGCATTGGTGGCCTTCACCGTCGAGGCAGCAGTATAGATGTGCTTGCCCAATGAGTCTAGCTTCTTCCCTTCATGGTCAGGGGGAACCATGGATTGGGAGGACGGGTTTGCTGACCGCTTAATGGCTTCGATCTGAGGTACTTTGGGGCTGAGCCAGGTACACCATTTTTCTGAAGCTGGTCCAGTTTCACTGGTGTAGAGCATGCAGTCTTCATCAGAGCCAGGCCTTCATCTCAAACCTTGTCCAGGAGAGAAATGAACATCACTGTCTCCTTGGCCGATATGCGTCTCTGGGAAAGAAATCTCTCCTTTTACTCAGACATTAAGTTGAAAGGGGTAGACGCCCTTGAAAGCATGGAGTGGAAGAACCCACATTGGGAGGAGAGGCCCTGGGGTAATTGGGGGTGGCGGGGTTGAGACTGGTCAGCACCCAGTGATTCTCATCAGTGAAACTCATCAGTCTCCGTGGTGCCTTTATCTATGCCCATTCCAGTATTGGTATAGAGTGGATCCACCACTGGCACCGCTGGAGTGTGAGGTGGCGGTGGCCACCTCAGTGTTGGAGGGTGCGTCTGTTTGTACCGAGGACCCGCAGGGCTGTGCATGGGGGTGCTTGCTGTGATAAACCTAAAGGTGTGTCAGCTGCTAGTCCGCAGGGGTCTGTCATCCAGGTGGCCAGGACACAGCCATCTATTTTGGATCCAGTTCTAAGGGGTGGACCAGTGTGGGAGGATCAACTGGGTGAGGGGGTCTTCGGGGAGTGGAAATGGGACACCGGATGGCGAGACGCAGTATCCCCTTCCCTGTAACACCTTTACCCCACTTAGGAACTCACTGAGCGAGTGCACCGTTGAGTGCTGTTCCGCTGCTGGAGACCTTCCCCGAGCACACAACTGAAGTATTGCTGTTTGCTTTTCCATTGCTGGACTGGATTCCGTTGCCGGACATTGGCCACCCCCCCTAACATCAGGTCACTATTTAAACAGCAGGGCAAGTGCACCCGAGCAAGTGCACCATTGAGTGCACCGCTGAGTGCCACGTGCACGGTCATAGAGGTCCATTCTGGTATTGACGGGTGCAATGATATTTGTGTGCCCTGAGGCCCTTGGGCATGTGGCGCGTTATAAATAAATAGATCTAGCTGAGGCTGACCCGATAGATAACTGCCTCCTTAATATGGTGATAAACTTAAAAAATCCTAGGGATGCTGCAGAGGCGAATACTAGAATGGTAAACCAGTGTCAGACCCTGGAATCCCCTAAACCAACAAATCTTGAATCACCTGATATTGAAAGAATTGCAGCTCAGGCGCAGGCATCTTCATCCGTTTTAGGCGACTCCTTCTCGTAGTCAGTGACATCACATGAGGAGTTGGCGGTGAGTGAGAGCATGAGGATTCTGAAAGCCATTTTTACTAAGTGCAATTCCATATTTAAAGAACAATTTCTAAGGGTGGGCATGACTAAGCTGGTAGAGCTGGTCTTATGCCATACTGACCATAGATCTATCGGTACTCAGGCTGAGTTGAGTGGCTACAGGGCAGGTTATAAGACAAAGTCAAACATATCCAATAAATCACAATCAAGTGTACTAAATGCAGATGATTCCATCTAAACTGTTTACGACGAACCAGAAGAGTCGGTAAAGGGCCCGAGCATTTTGACCAGCCAAAGAGGGCTGTAAAAAAATGCAATTTAAGAAAAAAAAAAGTTGAGGCAATTGTAATTACAAATACAAGAAACAGGTCTAGGAATAAACCTATGGTAGTGCCTCAAAAAAGGAGTAAAAATGTAAATAGCAGGGTGAGGCAGGCACTGGCAACCATGGAGAAGTGTATATGTGTGGAATCTCCCTCATGTTTCCACTTAATGGATGAGTAAGAGTGCAATGGACAGAATCAAGATCCAAATGGCGATGAAATAAATTCTAAATCGACTGCATCTAATAAAACAGCCCTACAAGGCAAGCTTGAACCTTGGTTAGACAAGGGAAAGAAGAGAAAAAATCCTAATATTGATCCAGCACCCACCAGGGTTACTTTTGACCAATGTGAAGAACGGGACACCTTAGTGGGTGAAGAAGATTGGGATAATCAACAGTGGGGCTCTACACCCACCCACGTCTCGGTTCAAGATAATATGAGTGACATTAAAGTTAGTACAATTAGCTTGAAGAATATATTGGGTCACCCAAAATTGCAATCCAAGAAGATTAGAATTAGTGATCCATATGCAGCACAGAGTCCTTTTCTGAATAGAACTAATGTCTTAGAACTATTCCATCGAATATCTGGTTTAAAAGCCATTGGGACCGCTGATCTAACCAGGTTAGAGCTGCCCAAATCGGTATAGGTTTCCGATTGGGCTATTGTCTAGTTTCCCCAGTTGCCACTGAATGTATGTTATCATATGCCCCACAGTTTATGGAACTGGGTTATGAGAGGAGTAGAATTGAGGGGGCGTGGCCTATGCGCATGGAGTAAGGACCTACTCCCCCTGAGCTCCCGTCCAGATCCTGCAGCTGATCCTCGGAGAGCACAACCCGACTAGCATAAATCGCTGAAGAAATTGGATGCCCACACAGAGTAACGACTCTGCACATCCCTGTGATACTCCCGACAAAAATCGGAATTCCCAACCCCAAAAACGGAACACAAGAACACAGGTCCCCCCACTGAACCAAGATGGCGGCCGCCACGAAGCGCTGATCCGGAGATGGAGGGGGGGCTGAACAAAAACTCGGGAACCCACCTGGAAGCCAGAGGCTCGACACAGTACCAACGGACCAGGCCTCCGGGACACCCACTTGCTGCTGGAGCTAGCGGCCCGACGTCGCCGAGGACGCGGACCAACAAACAGGAAAACCCAAACACCCAGCCCAGAGAAGAACAGAAGGTGGTATGAGCTGCTGCATCTCTGGCGGGTGGCCCGAAAGCAGCTTGGAATTCGCTCACCCAACCCGCTTAAACCCACACGCAGTGGGCCGACAAACACCCCCCGACTGCAGAGATCTGCACACGAGGGCAGAGTGATCGGAACACACCAGCGCCCCATCCAAGGCGCAATCAGATATTCAGGTGAGACGCACCACAAACGCGCGGCTCCCGGGGACACCAAGCATAACCAGCGAAGCTCCCCGGTCCCCGCGTGACACTCTGCCGCCCTCATAGAAGGCCACCTTTCGACAATTAGAAGCAGTTGAAGTGGCCAACATTAAGTAGCGGCCCATGCCCAAATCCACCACGAGCGGACGCCAACACGTAATCATAGCTTCAGCTACCAGGGCAGCAACTAGCTCAAGGACACTAGAAGTAGGGCACAATCACCTCTAACCAGCTAGCCCACCTGCCCTCCACAAGGACCCCATGCTGGAGTGCGAGTCGACCCTCTCGTGTATGAACGGACTTGGTGTCCCTGCACGGCCCCCCCTGTCGCTGGGAGACTGGTAAGGACAGCATTACCTTGTAAAAAGCCCCAGTAACTAACAGAACTGCACACAAGACTTGAAGACACACACCCAAACCACTCCTGCCCTCTGGAAACCTTTCACTCTAGCCACAACCAACGCCCAATGGCAATCCCTCGGCACCATTAAAACCAGCCCTCTGGTACCACTGGAGGAGACACCCGATTGCAGACAAAGACTCCACTCAAAGCCCAAAGGGTACACTGCTTCACCCCACCCTGCTGGGCAGTGGGTGCACCGTACTCGGCTATGGCAGCCTCGAAAAGGACAACCAAGACCACAATAATGGACTAATTCTCTGGCGCCAAACCCAAAGAAGCAAGCCAAAAGCCCAAGGAGACTGACCCCGAGTTACCAACACCAGCGGAACCATGCAGGGATTATCAATTACTAGAGGCCATCAACCGACTGCGCTCTTTCATAAACACTAAAATTGAGGAAGTGAAGTCAGATGTGATGTTACTGCGACAAGATTTACGCAACCTCGCAGAGCGGGTAACTACCACGGAATCGACGCAACAGGAGACCACCAAGGCACTGAAAGGCATGAAAAGCAGAATGCTGGACCTGGAGAAAAGCAATACGTTCCTAGAGTAGAGGGCAGAAGACACCAAGGGGCGTTCTAGATGCAATAATGTTTGCCTTCTCGGAATTCGGGAGGGGATGGAGGGCTCCAATCCCACCTCCTTCATAGAGACCCTCATACAACAGGAAATAGGAGTCTCCCATCTCTCGCAGGGATTTGCTGTAGAAAGAACCCACAGGTCCCTCCAGAAAAAAACACTGCCGGGATCCCACCCACGCCCAATGATTGCCTGAATCCTGAACCTTCAAGACAGGGAAGTTATCTTACGCTATTCACGCGAAGGAGGGTAAATCAAGAAGAGGGACAATGCCAGAATTGTCATTTACCCAGACTATACCCCTACAGTACAGAAAGCAAGGAACTCTTGTCCCAATGAAAGCGCGGCTGCGACAACTGAACATTAAATACATGCTAATGTACCCCTTGAGGCTCAAGATAACCCATAAAGGCAGAGCAGTTTTCCTGGAATCGCCAGCAGCGGCCAATATGTGGCTAGAGCACAACAACATGGCTGAAAAAGCAGATGATACACCGTGATACTCAGATGTCATACGCGTTCCAAGAATTTAAGGGTTGAAGTGCAGGACATTGACCTCGCAAATCAAGGAACTATACAACACAGCATCACGGTACTGGACTCTGGGGACACCCCACTGTTATATCTACGGATTATGCTATCATGGACGGGAGCCCATGTGATCACTCATGAGAACTTCTACAACCCACCCCACTGGAATCTGTGCGGGCCTGTTGCCAGCACTATACCCTGTCAAGGGTTCTGACCCATGTTGAATCAATAGACTGGGTAGATGTGGGATGAGCTGTCGCCGCCCATTATTCTATCCGAGAACAAACTAAATCAATAGACTGGGTTGATGTGGGGATGAGCTATCGCTGCCCACATTCACGCCAGAATAGGAGAACTGCGCAGTTGGCACAAGACCACTCCAAAGATGCAACCTTCTTGTGGGGGGTTCCACATCACCACTCTACTGTAAGGATGCCATCAAAACAATGTTAAGCAAGGGTCCTATACTATCAAGCAAAAGACAAATCTATTGAAATGCATAAATCAAGACAACTCAAAAATGGATGCAGTACCAACAAATTCCCCAAGGTGGCACTAGCCGTCTAAACTCTGACAGGGAAACTGTATTTAGGAGTTGCAAGAGGGGCAGCGTCTTCAAAGCTTGTTGGTGAATTGAAAATCTTGGCCACCTGCTGTTCCCAGAGGCCAAGAGGCTGAGAACTCTTAAAACCTCAGAGATTCCCACACCAGGAGGAAGGATATCACATGACCCTGTTGATTAATTGAGGGGAGACTTCCAGGCAGCCTGCTGGAGCCCACACAAAAGGCTCTTTCTGTTGAATGGGGTATGTTAATTTTGAGTGTTTCCTGTCAACAGCCCTCTGCCAGCAAGGAGAGACATGTGATCACTGACCCACCCAGACTTCTGGAGGCGGACCCAAACACTTGGGGAGTTGAATTGCAACAAATATATATTTTATAGAAATAGTGATAACTTCTTGTAACCAAATGACAGGAATGTACAACTTTGGGAGTCTTAGTTTGAAAAATGCCCTCACGATTTGAGTCCAAACTCGAATTTGCACCATGTTCTGGGGCAAAACCCCACTAATTATGAATATTGTAGACAATGTGTTTAAGCTAGAGACATGGAAAGTTACTGGGATATATGTGGAAGGGAAATGTACCTTTGTATAATTTTTGATGAAAATCCCATATTGCAAAACCCACTAAAATCGAAAATAAGTTGCCATTTTTGAATGCAAGCTCCTAGAAACGCCAGAGTCGGGACAGGGACTATCGTTAGTAATATATGATGTGTGTACGTGATGTCAAACAACTGTGTACCTTGGAAATATGTATTTGAATCAAATATAGATTTGTGGGCAAATTGACCAGGGGAGGATCCTCTGACCCATAAACAGACCTCATCACTCTGACTCACAACCCAATTCCCCCAATCATGGAAGAGGGGAGAATTGGGCCAATGACAAGTAGAGAGGGGCAGGCTCAGTTATGCCACGCACACACCCACTTCCAAAACACATAAAAAGACTGCTGGGACAGGTAGAAGATTCAATTCCATTTTCTGTGGGACGCTCTGCCGGGAGACTCCAGACTTCACATCCATCAATCTTCAGAGACCAGAAATTTACTTCAGCACTTAAAGCAAGGGCTTAAACCCACAAACTGAGAACCCTTCTCAGCAGGCCTCAGCATCCTTAAAATCATTTGCAAACTATTCCACAGCCGGGCGAGTGGTTTGAATTCTTTGCTAAGAGCAATTGCCATAGACCAGACCAGAGATCCAGAGAACCACAGGCCGCTGTATCCAGAGAGCTGACCCAGACCACTGTGAGCAAAACTGGTGCCTGATTGACCCACTGAGCAGAGAGAACCGAAGTCCAGTCCAGTTGACCAGATCCGTGACTAGGCCCATTCATTTCAAAATTAGGAGTGAGTATCCGCCAGAACTGTGCAGAACCAAATCTCTTAGTTAAAATAATCTAATCCAAACTATTTTAACCTAAGTAGAACTGCCTCCTAGTAATCCTGTCATCTGTCATTCTAAAGCTGCGAGCTGTCATCTGTCATCCTAACGCTGCCAACTGTCTCCTGTCATTTTGAGTTTTACTTTAAATCCGAAAATCTACCTTTATTAAATAGTCTGCATCTCTTGAACCGTTTGGGCTAGGAACGAATGTAACTTTCATTTTAAAGCTGTGATTCTAGGCTTTCCAACGAACCTAGAACCGACTTCCTACTCCTTATACTTTTTCTGCAATCGCGATTCACGCCCTCGCAAAATTTACCGCGATTTGGCTCAATTTCTTCACTTGTCAAAATAGCAGCTCCATTCTTTCCTTTGTTAAAATCCGTTTGCAACCTGGTAGTTACGCATAGAGCATTGCTAAAGTGAGCCTGAACTAATATAAAGTATCTCTCCCTCACCCTGAATCTCTAGAGGGAATTAAAATCAGTTAGCACATTTTCCCATCCATTGCAATCACATTTAAAAGCATTTTGGGCCTGTGTTTCAAACCTCTACCTGTTTTCCTCTAAGCTTGCTGGGGGGGAACTGCATTTCGTATTGCATTTTGTTGGGATTCTTGAAGACTGTGTGCTCTCCTTCCATTTCTTACATTGCATAGAGGGGGAGCGGGGGGGGGGGAGTAAATTGTCTAGGAAAAGTGATTACATTGTCTTTTGTTGAAGCCATATCAAGTTATTTTCTGTACTGCATTTCATTCATCATTGCGTTTCCTTGAACCATATAAAGCATTCTTTCCCACCGTATTCTTCTGTTCCTATTCATAAGTTACCTCTTGCTGATTACTGCTCATATTCACAAGTGTAATATCCATTATCAATTTATTTATAGAAGTGTGATATATATATGACAATGCATTACTTACCGTAAAAGCATTTCTGATGGTTGTATCTGCTTAGATTCACATGCTGTGCATAGGTCCGACATCCAGTGGTCACTGCGGAGTATTGCATTTTGTTTTTCGTAGTCGAAAAGGGGACGTCGACAAGGCGTGTCTGTAACACTATCCCTATAGTGACGTGCGTTGTACCCACAATCCCTCACACGTCGAGGTCCCTCTGTTTGTATTTTTCTGCCCTGAGGGAGCCTTCTAGACGTGAGTGAGTACAGAAAAGAGAGATATAAAAGGAAGTCTATGTTCCTTCCATCCGAGCGGGGAGGAAGGGTGGGCGCATGTGAATCTAAGCAGATACAACCATCAGAAATGCTTTTTACGGTAAGTAATGCATTGTCTTCTGATGTTTGTTAATCTGCTTAGAATCACATGCTGTGCATAGACTAGCGAGCAGTACCCGGAGTTGGCGGTGGGTTATGAGAAGGAACAGTAGAGAAAAGATGTCTTAATACTGCCTGTCCCACCTGGGAGTCAGATCTTGTGTGCATCTAGACAGTAGTGTTTTGTAAAGGTGTGCACAGAACTCCAGGTAGCTGCTTTGCAGATGGACTCAAGGGGAACATTTGCAATGAATGCTATGGATGCCCCAGTGCCTCGAGTGGAATGTGCTCTTGGCTTGAAGGGTAGTTCTCTCTTAGCAAGAGTGTAACAGAGAGTGATGCATTGTACAATCCATCTAGATATAGTGGACTTAGAGACTGCATCTCCTTCTCTTCCTGCTGCCACCGAGACAAAGAACTGATTAGTCTTTCTCAGTGATCTGGTTCTTTCCATGTAGAACATGACAGCTCTGCGTACATCTAGTGTATGCAGACTTTTTTCTCCCAAGTTGGAAGGGTTTTGAAAGAACGTTGGTAGTTCTATAGATTGGTTTACATGAAATTTAGAGATGAATTTTGGTGCAAACCTTGGGTGTGTGCGAAGAACCACCTTATCCTTGTGAACTGATACGAAGGGGTCTAATACAGAAAGAGCCTGTAGTTCACTTACTCTCCTAATGGAGGTGATAGCTATTAGGAAAGCAGTCTTAAGAGTGAGGTATTTAAGAGTTGCCTTGTGCATGGGTTCGAAAGGAGTGCCCATGAGTCTAGAAAGTACCACGTTTAAGTCCCATCCGGGAGCTGGGCTAGCTATTGGGGGGTGTATTCTCTTTACCCCTTCCATGAAGGCCTTTATAACTGGTATCTTCCACCACGACACTTTAAGTTGGGAAGTGGTGTATGCAGAAAGTGCCGCTAGGTGGACTTTAATGGAATTAAACACTAGACCTGAATACAGTAAATGGGTCAAGTACAGAATAATGTTAGTGGCAGAGCAGTCAACCGGGTTGATGTTCTTACTTCTACACCAAATGACAAATCTTTTCCACTTGCTAGAATAGCAGTGGCGAGTGTTAGGTTTTCTGGCTTCCCTGAGGATGTCCATACATCTCTGAGGGAGATGTAAATGTCCAAATTCTAGGATCTCAGGAGCCAGGCTGCTAAATTCATGGTCTGAGGGCATGGATGCAGTGTCCTGCCCTTGTCATGTGACAGCATGTTGTACGGGCAAGGAAGTTTCATTGGGGGGGGATAGGGACATCTCCATCAAGTGAGCGAACCATGGCTGCCGGGCCCACATTGGGGCCACTAGTATCATGGTCACCTGCTCTTGGTGCATCTTGTGCACCACCTTGTTGAGGAGGGGAGTCGGGGGGGAAAGGCGTAAACAAATTTCCCTGACCATTGAATCAACAGACCGTTCCCCTTGGACTGGTTCTGGGGGTACCTGGAGGCGTAACTTTGGCATTGTGAATTCTCCAGGGTTGCAAACAGGTCTATTTCCGGGAATCCCCATTGCGTGAAGACGTCTGAGACGATGTCTTCGTGCAATTGCCATTCGTACTCCTTGGGTAGGGGGAAGTCTCTGCTGAGTTTGTCTGCTAGCAGATTGAGTTCCCCTGGTACATGTTGTGATAGTAGGAACATGTTGTGTTTGAGAGCCCACTTCCATATATTCTGGGACAGCTTGGACAGTCCTGGAGAGTGAGTGCCCCCTTGCTTGTTGAGATAGTACATGGCTGTGGTGCTGTCTGTGAGGACCATCACTGTCTTTCCTTGTAAGTGTTCCTGAAAGGCGTTCAGTGCTTTGAACACTGCTAATAGTTCCAGCAGGTTTATATGTTTGGATGCTAAGCTCGGAGTCCACACTCCGTGAGCAGTCTGATGGGATAGGTGAGCCCCCCATCCTGTAAGGGATGCGTCTGTGGTTAGAGTGGCTTCCACTGCGGGTGTGGCAAAAGTTTTCCCTAATAACAGGTTTTCCTTTGTCCACCACCGTAGCGAGAGAACCAAGGCCTGCGAGACCACCACTAGGTCGTCCCATTGTCCGCTGGCCTGACACCACTGGCTGTAGAGCCACTCTTGCATTGGGCGCAGGCGCGCTTGAGGTACCAAATAAATACATGACGCCATCATCCCTAGCAAACGCATTGCTTTGCGTACCGTAACCTCTCGACCTGCCACATAATGGGGGATCTGAAACAGCATGTTTTGGACCCTCTCGTTGGAGGGGAAGACGAGGCCGTCCTTTGTTCAAATTAGAGCCCCTAGGAATTGTTTGATTTGGCTGGGGTCTAAGCTGGACTTCTTTTCGTTGATGGAGAAGCCCAGTTGGGACAAAAGGTCTACGGTCTTTTGGGTATTGGAGAAGCATGTTTCGTAAGAATCCCCTGTTATGAGCCAGTCGTCGAGGTACGGGTAAACCGGGATGGATAATCTGCGCAGGTGGGCCGCTGCCACTGCCAGTACTTTCGTAAATACCCTTGGTGCAGATGCTATCCCGAAGGGTAGTACTCTGAACTGGTAGTGTTTGTTCCCTATCTTGAACCTGAGGTATTTTCTGTGCGCTGGCAACATTAAAATATGAAAGTATGCATCTTTCATGTCTAGTGTTGTCATGTAATCCCCCTGTGATAACAGTGGGATTACATCCTGCAAGGTTACCATACGTAACTTTTGGTGTTTGACAAAATTGTTCGCTGGACACAGATCTAATACAGGGCGCATGGTTAAATCCTTTTTGGGTACAAGGAAGTACCCTGAATAAATACCTTCTGTTACCTGCGATAGGGGGACAGCCTCTATAGCATCTTTTTTCAGTAGCTCTTCTACTTTTTGAAGAAGAATAGTGAGGTGTTCCGGTGTCATGCGCCGGTTCCGTGGGGGTCTGTATTTTGGGGAACCGTTGAATTCGATGCAGTATCCGTGGGCTATGGTGGATAATACCCAGCGGTCTGACGTTATTCCCTCCCATGCTGAAAGGAACGATGTTAGCCGGCCCCCGACCAGTGATGCATGGGAGGGGACCCAAATCTTTGGGTCATTTGTTGGTATTGGGCGTGGGGCCTTTTGGACTGGAGCCGCGCCCTCTTCCTTTGCCACGACGTTGGCCTCTTTGACTGAACTGGGTGCTTTGGTTAGAGGGCCAGTTGTTAGCAGAGTAAAATTGTTGTTGGCTTTGCTGCTGGCGTTGGCCACGAAAGGAGCGTCTATTAGGTGGCCTAGAAATTTGGTCAAGAGTCTTGATGGTATCAAACTCCTTCTTCGCATGTTCTAGGGCCTAATCAACTGCTTTTCCAAACAGATGTGTTTGCTCTATGGGCTTATTTATTAGGGAAGCCTGGGTTTCTGGCTTAAATCCCGAATTGCGCAGCCAGACATGGCGTTTGAGAAGTATTCCCTGAACCAGGGAACGTCCAGCTGTCTCTGCGGCATCCAAGGAGTTCTTTACGATGCCCTAGTTTACAAGAGTTCCCTCCGATATAGTAGCCAACAGGCGTGAACGCAGGGGTTCTGGTGCGTCCTCTGCTTTGCTGCGCAGCTTGCTCCACTGTGCATCTGCGTAGCTAGCTAATAGGGAATTGTTATTCGCAATCCTAGTTGAGAAGGCGGCGGAAGTCGTGATTCTCTTCCCAAGTGCATAGAGCTTCTTGCCCTCTTTGTCAGGTGGTGCCTCACTAGTAGATAGTGGTACCCCCGCTCTCTTTCTTGCGTTAGTAACTACCAGAGAGTCCGGAATAGAATGTCCCCTGATGTACAAAGGGTCAGAAGACGAAGGGCTGAAGAGCTTTTCTATCCGAGGGTTGACCCCTCTGACTAAGGCCGGATTGGAAAGGGAAGGAGTTATTCTTCTCTTTATAGAAGCCAGGAGCGGAATGGACTGACTGACTGACCGGGGCTTTTTCTTTAATAACTTTTTCTACAAAGTCTATGTCCGGAAGAGTCTCCCCTGTGTCTATTTCAAAATGCGCTGCTGCCTTGCGCAATAGTGCATTAAGTGAGGGCTGGTCATCTTTGGGGGAGGTGTTGCCAATAGGTGAGTCCTTGGGAGGAGAAGGGTGAAAGACATCAGGGTCTGAGTGCACTGATGGGGATTGCCAAGGCTGCACTGATGGGGAGTGCCAGGGCTGTGAGGTAGCTGTATCTTCCTCAAAAGCTCCTGTGCTAGTGTAAGGGTCTTCCTCAAACCTCTCCTCCTCATGTTCTTCCTCTCCACCTAAACACTCCTCATCTTCCTGGAGGTATTGCTCCTCTTCAGTGAGGTCATATGCATCTGTAGAAGGGGGAAACAGCCTAGGAATCTTGACCCTAGGGTCATCCTGGGTCCATTCTCTTGGTCTTATGGGTGTGGGTGGGTTTTGGCTACCCAAAAACCTCTCCATCTTTTCCATACAAGAATGGAGTCTTTCCATGGTCTCATGGGGAACCCCTGAATAGTCTAGAGGGGGGAAATCAGTGTTATCACCTTCAAAACGCTTCTAACGCTCCCACAACGTCAACGAAAGGTTTCCGTCGCCCTCAGAAAAGCCCTCCGGTAGTTCAGAAGTGCCTTTAGATGAATGGGGCAGTTCCTGGCTACTCTTGTGCTTTTTCGGCGTTTCTATTTCCTTGGGTGCGGTATTCGACGTCTGTTTCGTCGTCCGCTTGCGTTTGTCCTCGGAAACAATTCTCGCCAGGCTCTCGACGACGAGTTCGTCGGTAGAGGGTTCTGGAGTCGGCGTTGTCTGCGTTACGCGCTGTTTCTCGACGGCCGCTCTATGGAGCGTTACGTCGGGTGTCTTTGAGGTAGCGCCCGTGTTAGATGAAAGCCCAATCGCTGGTCGCGGCTGCGTTTGCGGGTGGGGCTTGAGACCCTTACGGTCTAAGGTCGACGCCGGAGTGCCCTGCGTCCCCTTCAGCGCTGGTGGATCCTTCGTCCTCGACGAAGAAGAGCCGTGGGTTGTGTGCTTAGGCCTATGGGGTCTGTGTGCGTCCTTGTCGCCGGGGTGTTCATCCCCATAAGCAGGGCGTGAGCCGAGCCCGTCGGGGCCGGGGACGGACGTCGAGGAGCGCGAGCGCTCCTTCCGGGGGTTAATGACTTCCGTAACGGACGTCGAGTTATCACCCTCCTCGTCACTTTCTGTAACAGCGGCGGCGGGTGAGGAAACTGACTTCGACATAGCGTAGTCCGCCCACCTCTTAACTTTCCGTTCTTTAAGGGTTCTTGGTTTTAAGAGCTTACAGGCCGCGCAGCTGTCCTCCTTATGATCGAGGGGCAAGCAACGATTACAGAGCTTGTGTTTGTCCTTCCAAGTGTATTTGCCCCTACAGCGTGGGCAAAACTTAAAAGGTGTCCTCTCCATAGCTGAGGCAATAAAAACTGGTGATAACAACCCCAAGGGAAAGATAGGGGAGAAAGAAAGACATTCTCGACGAGAAGAGAAAAGTTCGAACCCCCACTCTTCCTACTGTATATTGGCCGACGAGGCCTGGCCACGTGTTCGGCAGCGCCGAAGGATCTCCTCCGTCTCTTCCTCTCCGTCGAAAACTTGCTTGGCGGAGAAACAGCTTTACAGCTAACGTCGAGGGGAGGGATCTTTTAACAGTAAGTATATATTAAGGACCGAGGTCCGTAGTACTTGTTTAGCAATGTCTCTCTAGGAGCTCCGCGTAAGGCGACCATAAGCTGGGCGGAAACAAACAATCTGAGGGACCTCGACGCGTGAGGGATTGTGGGTACAACGCACGTCACTATAGGGATAGTGTTACAGACACGCCTTGTCGACGTCCCCTTTTCGACTACGAAAAACAAAATGCAATACTCCGCAGTGACCACTGGATGTCGGACCTATGCACAGCATGTGATTCTAAGCAGATTAACAAACATCAGAAATATTGTTTCAATTTTCAAATAAACCTTTTAATTTGCAAAACAAACCTACTTCTTGGCTCAGTGGGGTCAGGGGGATTCTAAGAGGGGGGTGTTATACAAGGGTTGTCATCCAGAATACTGAACTGGACATAAAAATACATCAATAAGGGTTTTCCTCAGCATCCCAGACTAGGCATTGACTTAGCTGTAGTGTTGATTGAATATCGATTACAAAAGTGGGGGCTCGTAGCCGGAGATTCTGGGTTAGATCTATCACTTGTGCAGATTAATACAGTGTGCTGACAGGAGACATACATCCGGTCGGATCACCACGCTGCGTTACGCTGTAAAGCACTCCTCAAAGGAACGCTCTAAGGAAACGGTCTGTTTTGCAAAAATAAAATACAAACTTCTGTAAGTCAGGAAGGAACTCAAATTCCAGAATGACGACCTTGGTAGATATGAAAATAGCCAGAGAGCACTTCTTACATAAGCTAATTGTGAGAGGTGAGTGGACTCATCAGGACCAAACGGTCTGGTTGCAGGCAATCGCGCAACAGGTCACTGAAACAGGGTCAGATATATGGAGAGATCAGGGTCCCCTACATGTGGCCCTCAGTGAACTATATATGGCCCCTAAAGCCAAAGATGAACATAATAAGATTGCCAGGATAGCGGCATATTTGTACCTATACATGGGAGCCATGCAGGACAAATGTGCTGAAGGCCAAGATCTGGCAAATAGGCAACAGATGGCGTTAGAGAAGGCCCAATCTGATCTGGACTCTTCTGAGCAGAGGCTGCTCAGGAGCAAGGAGTCAGAAAAGGACAGCAGACAGTACATCACTAAAATAAAGGAGGATATGGATGTGCTGCAACAGGAAAAGGCTGACCAGGATACCAGATTTCTGGCCTTGCAGAAGGAGTACCAAGAAGGTTTGGACTTCCTACTGCAGAGCCAGAAAAAGCTGGAGCAACAATTAGATTTCAATAGGGCATGTGCTGAGCAGGTAGTGACCCTGCAAAGCCACCTAGATAGGGAAAAAGAGGAAAGCAATAAATTGATTCTGAAGGACCTGGATACCCAGGCAGAGTTTGATCAGGAGCGCCAGAAAGCTGGTGCCTTCCAAAGGCAAAGGGACGACCTGGCGGCACAGATGCAGGCTCTTAGTCAGGAAAGGGATACCTTAGGCCAGGAAGTCTGCCACTTAAAAAGGAAAATGGAAGAAAATTACCTGGCCCTCCAGGGACTGGGTGACCTCCAAAAAGAACACCAGAACTTGTTAGAGCACACCAGGAGGGTGGAGGATGCTCTGGCAAGAAAGGAGCAGGCCAATAGGTACACAGCTCAGGAGGTAACCCTCCTGCAGCAAAGCCTGGCCCAGTACTCCAGGACCAATCAGGAGGCACAGAGAGAGAATGAGGCTCTCTGCCAGCACAATGATAGGCTCCAGCAACAGGTAGCGATGCAGGAGAGACTGATAGTCTAGTAAGGCCTTAACTGAGGAACTGAAAGCGCAGGCTCTTGCATTGCAACAGGAAGCAGGGGCGGATAGAGAGGAGGTTTGCTGGGAAAGAGAAACTCCTGAGCATAACCTCAGGAGCCCTAGTACCAGAGGCCTTCATCTCTCCCAGTCCCTGGACTCTGCCACCCCCATGTCCCCCTCGCGCACATGAGCCCAGGGCCACGGGTATGGCAGATTACTATCCAGCTAGAAGTATGGGGCTCATAGGCCAGTACCTCCCAGGAATGGATGGGCGGGTATCCGGGTATGGGCACCCAAGCACAGTGCAATTTAGTGGGGAACCCCAGGAGAGTAGGCCCACTAAGGGCATCCTGAAAACCTCTGCCCAGTTAGGTCAGTGGGGGGGGGGGATACCCAGCAAATCCTGGTAGCAAGGAGGGATCTGAAGACTCCTCTGAGCGTCACAGGACACAGGAGACCAGGTCCCCACATTCTGCCAGCCATTCCAAGGCTCGCAGAATCCGGGAAAACCTGGAAGATCAGACGGGCACCTCTGGGAGCAACACTTCTGAGTCGGAGGATGAATGGACCAGGGTTACCCGAACCAAAAAGGCCAATAAGGCAAAAAAGGGCCTTGCTCAAGGACCCATTGAAACAAATAAAGGCAATAAGCAGTGTCATCACGCCTTCATAAGAACGCCAAGTATTCGACTTTCCATTTGAAGGACAGCCAAAGCTGTATTCAATATGTAAAGTGGACCTTCTCACCAGAATACTCCAGTTTCTTTGCGGGGCTGGAGGATCAAAACCATTCAAGGTGGTCCACATACAGGGCGGCCATCTTGAAACATTTTTCTGTGCACAGAAATCCTCAAGAGGCTCGCAAGGCAGCCTACAATTTGTAATGTGGGGAGGATCAGGCCCCTCAAGAGTTTGTGTAAGAATTAAAGCGTGCTTTTGTGCAGACCACCAGAAGGGTGCGCACGGATAGCAGAGAATTTATCAATACGTTTTTCCATGCCTTACCCAAATACATAATGACCCAGCTCGTGAGAGATTTTCATGAGAAAAGATCTTTAGACTGGGTCATTGAACAGGCTACCCGGATCTATGAGGTGCAGAAGCCCATCGAAAATAAAAATAATGCGCTGAAAAACCCAAAAACCAACAGCACCCCTGCTGCTGCCAAGGTGGCAGAGGTAAAGGTTGCCCCCGTTTTAGATTTGGAGATGGGGAGGGGGGCCTAAAAACCTGCCTGCACCAAATAATTCACAGCCCAGAAGGCCCTCGGGCCAGTCACAGACTGAGTCGAGGAGGTAGTCCCACAAATGGGGTCCCCCGCTCCCCTGACTATGTAAGTCCCCGCTACAAGGGAAACCGACCAATCCTGGGTTATGTGTGGACTCCTCCAGCCCAAGGGGGGGGGATCCAGCCAAGCACCTGACCCGGAGAACTTCCCTCCTAACTTCCCCCAGGAGGGCAGAAATTCACCAAATCCTGGGCAGAACTTTTTCCCCAGGTATCCACCCAATTTCCAGCCCCATAATCATCCATCCTTCTTTCCCCAATTCTCTGAGCCCAGACACCCTAATCCGGGAGAGGGGAGGCCAAGGGTGGAGGGGTACCAAAATCTTCCCAACCAGGGGTACTACCAGAGAAGGGATAGCTACCCTTCCCGGGATCAGCCCAGGGGAGAAAATAGAGCCCCGTATCAGCCTGAGCGGGTTTCACAACTTGAGCGCCAGGTCCAAAATATGGCACGGGATCTGGGTCACATACTGAGGGCTCAACAGAACCCTCAGATGAGCATGCCACCGCAGAATGCCCCAAACTCTGGACCTGGTGCTCCAGAACAATGACGGGGGCAGCACCCAGATAACCCACCGGTTCCCAGGGAGGAGGCGGAAGGGGGGTGTAAAGCCTTGGAGGAAGCTTCTTTCTCAACTTGTAAACAGCCCCTGGAAAACCAGGAACCGGAAACAAAATCTCCTGCCCCTGAAAGCCTGCCTCCCAAGGAGCAGAGGGGGGGTAGGAGAAACAAAGGACCCAAACAGACCCACTTTGTGGAGGAGGTACAGGTCTTCCAATTTGAGGGAGAGGGATCCTCAGAAGATCCTGGGAAAAGGATCTTCTCCTTCAGAGATGGGTGAACTCCTTCAAAGAAACAAAGAAAAAATGGGTCCCAAGGGATGTCAATTCAGTCTGGGGAGATATGGAGACTGAGCTACCGCCGCCCATCATCTCATCCCAGAACCCACAATACCGAAATCCCCTGGTTCAAACCCATCCTGGTGACTGTCTCCAAAAAGGGGGGGGGTGGCCCAGAACCGGAACCAGGGGAACCCACAATGGCTCTGATCTCCAGTTGCCAACTTTTTCTTTCAGATTCCCCAGGCTCTTCACAGAATTCTGCCCAAATCTCTTCGCTAGCAATGTCCAAAACCAGAAAGTTAGCCCACCAGTTGTCCAAAAATGTGCATTAACTGTGCACCCTTGAGGAGAAGGAGGGAAGATATTATGCCCCGGTACAAGTACAGGGGCAGGGTACAATTTCGGCACTAGTGGACACTGGATCCCAAGCTACCCTTCTGTCCAAAAGGGCCTTTGATTAACTAAATGCAGGAAGGGGGGAGAATTACTGCATCCCTCTTACCTCTCTTCCTGGACAACTGCAGAACTTTGACGGGAAGGAAATTCCTGTCGAGGGGACTGCAGATTTGGACATCAAAATTGGGCGACACAAGGTGAAACACCCGGTCATAGTAGTGACTCCAGAGGGCACCCCTTGTTTACTAGGGAACGACCTCCTGCGAAGGTTGTCACCCCTAATAGATTGCGTAAACAAGGTCCTCTGGACCCAGACTAGCCGACCAATAAAATTAAAACAGAGTGTCAACCATGTTAGTTTAAACGGCACCTGCCACATGGTTGAACAAAAATCTGACCAAGTAGAATTTCACTTCCAGAACAACCAAATTCCAGACGTGACAGTAATAGCAGTAGGACAACAGACTGGTGATGGGGGGTCCTCTATTTCTGAAAATCAACCTTCCTTCCAGTTTAAGGTGGTATTCCACACTGGAAGGAAACACTCTGAAATTCTTCACCAATCCACAATCAGACACTCCCACTCCTATAGTCCAGAAAGATGTGAAATCAGCTCAGAGCCTGGCTGATATTCAGCAAATTGGAGAGCAGTTCTTCATCCCTGTTCAGTTAAATGATGGGAAGGACTCTGTTCTCGCTCGAGTGGGTGTGAACAACGGTAAGAGCTTCATTAGCGAAGCCATGTTCCGCCAACTCCCAAAAGATCCAGCCATTCCCACATTCAAACTGATAGACAAATGGGAAATGGACCTGGAAGCACCCAATTCAAAACATCTCCTGCCAAGCAGGTGTATGCTCAAAATCTCCATTGGCAACAAGAGCATAGTCCGTAATTGTTGGGTCGTGCGAGATGTCACTGCCGCCTTTTACTTAGGCAGTGACATTCTCAATCGCTTTGCCATTAGTTTGGACCTAATAAACTTTAAAGCTTGGTCCCGATTAGCGGATAATCCCATGGGCTTTGATGATCCAGAAAAAGCATTTAGGTCAGCTCAATTGCTACCTTAGGCAGTTGAAATTCAGATTAAAGAGGAAGTCACCATCCCAGAAAGGACCCGACAATTCTCCCTGGAAGTGAAAGTTAAGCGGACAAAAATTGAAAAACCCTGATGCTTACATACATCTAAATGCTTCTCTCCAACAGCAAGGGTTGGGGGTAAACCCAACTCCATTAGTCAACATAGAACATGACACCATTTCAATAGAGGTGGATAACAGCGACTTACAGAGTATTACTCTAGCCTCAGGCACCATCATTGGAATGGCGGTTGATGACCGACATTTTTCCATTGATCTAAGAAATGAACTGTTAGGACCGATCCCCAAGGACTGTTTTTAAAGTGACGGTGAGGACAATACAACACCAGACAGGATTTTCACCCGGCATGGGGGGAACTTACTGGTGTACACTTCTTGCCCTTATGGTAAGGAAGACGTGACTTGTGACTTCAGAAGGGACGAGGTGATTTTCCAGGTCCATGAGTGCTGCCTTTCCCACCTGAAGCCTCCAGTCCAAATCAGCACTCTGACCAGGGACTTCTCCACCCAGCTGGAGGAGGCCGCTGAGATAGCCAAACCAGAAGTCTTTCCCGGCTTCAGGCAGATGGTGGAAGAGAGAGTCAACCTAGCTGATGCCTGCGTGACTCGAACAGAAGCAAAAGTTGAAACAAGTTTTCTTGGATTTCCAAGATCTCTTTGCGGTAGACTCATACGACTGGTCGCACCGACATCCACACCACAACAATTCCCACGGACCCTGGAATGACTCCAGTGTTTGTGAAGCAATATCGTTTGCCTCTCGCATCCATGGAGTCCCTTACTGAAATAATTAAGAACCTCGAGTCCCGGGGAATAATCCGTCCAGTACACAGCACCTTCAATAATCCGGTGCTGGGAATATTGAAGCCAAACGGCCAGTGGAGACTGTGCCGACCTTAGGGAGCTCAACAAATGGGTCCATACTTCCCGATGGCCTCTGCCCTACATTGACCAAGGGCTGGCCCAGATCCAGGGGTCACAGGTATTCACAGCAATAGACCTGACCAATGGATACTGGACTGTGCCCGTCAGTAGGGAGGACCAATACAAACTGGCTTTTACCTTTGGGGGCCAGCAGTACACATGGACCCCGACTCCCTTCGGATACCTCAACTCCGGCAATGAATTCAACATTTTCCTACATAAGGCCATGCCCGACCTGGGTGCGAGGGGTAACCTGGCTTATGTAGATGATGTCCTCATCAAAAGTTCATCTGTGGAGGAACACATAGCGGAGCTCCGTTATGTTCTGACACAGTTGAGGGCCGCCGGAGCAAAACTTTCCTTTCAGAAAGCACAGTGGTGTAGAACCTGTGTTAATTTCTTGGGGCATGAGATTACTCCTCAGGGTCTCTGTCCCCAAGAAAAGAAAGTGGAAGCACTTCAGAAACTGAAGGATCCCACAACTCTGCGGGAACTAAGGAGCCTCCTTGGACTGACTAATTACAGCAGAAAGTTCATTGAAGGCTACGCAGAGATCACTAGACCCCTGATTCATCTCTTGAAGGGGGGGTCAAGTGGGAATGGAGTCCAGAACAATCCGAGGCAGTAAGACAACTCAAAAGAAGCCTCTCACAAGTGCCTTGCCTATCTTACCCTGTCAGAAACAAGGAGTTCTTCCTGGAGACAGGGTTCTCCAATACGTGCTTGACGGCAGTATTATACCAAAAGCATGACAAGGTCAATAAAGTAATCTCCTATGCGAGCAAAACTTTATCCTCTGTGGAGGAAAAATTCAACGATTGTGAGAAGGCACTCCTGGCAACGGTGTGGGCATTGAAGAATTACCGCCCGTTTATCCAGGGGGGAACACATCATAGTGGAGACTCCACACCAGCCTCTGCAATACCTCCAAAGTGACAAAATCCGGGCCGGAAATGTGAGTAATTCCCGAATTACTTCCTGGATTCTGTCAATGCAAGGCTTTCCTATAGAGGTCAGATATGGCCAAAACAAGAAGAGTCCCCTCGCGCAAGGTCTGGCTGACTTGCATGATTGTGCCAGAGAAAACTGTCTCGAGGACGAAAGTCTAAAAATCCAGGACAACATGGAGGCATACCTTAATTCCCCACACAAAGTCTTTGAAGACAAGTGTGAGGGAATGCCCACTGTCTATGTGGATGGATGCTCTTACCATGTTGACAACAACGGGGAGAAAGAACTGGTGGCCGGCGTAGGGAATGCATGGGTAAAGGAGTTTCCAGAACCCTCCGCTGGATACAAAATTGGTCCCCAAAGTAGTCAGGTGGCAGAATTGATGGCTGTGTATCAGGCCATCCTCACTGCTGTCCAACGTCAACTCCACGAACTTGTCATAATCACAGATTCGGATTATGTACGGAATGGGTTCGTGGAGCACCTGGTTAATTGGAAAACCATAGGCATGTTATGTGCTAATAACAAACCCTTGAAACATGGGAAGTTAATCCAAAACATTGATGATCTGGTCACATCGAATGGGATGACCATCTACTGGAAAAAGATCAAGGGTCATTCCAAGGTAGAGTGACCAGACAAAACTGGAAATGACTTAGCTGATCAGCTGGCCAAAACCGGGGCCATCCAAGGGGATCTAATAGAAATAGAGTCCCTATTGGGGGAAATCCAGGTCACTGCTATCACTAGGTCCCAGACAAATGCTCACAATGGAGTAAGGAGACCCCTGATGCTGATTTGATTACAGCTCAGAAGGGGGATCCAATAATTGGTAAGTTTTACCAACACATTGAGGACCCTGAGAACTTTCCCCTGACGGATACCGATTACATTGGGAAAGAGGACCTAAGAGTGTTGATGAAATGTCCAAAAAGGTTCAGAATCCAAGACGGTTTTGTTGGTAAGGAAATCCCAAGCTGGCCATGATCAGTGGGTGGTCCCTACCTCATTCCGAAGCCTGATGTTAAGTCACGCCCATGATGTGGTCACCGCCGGTCATAGGGAGTTTTACACAACACTGGAAATCTTGAGAGGTTGCATACTGGCCACACATGGCAGGACCTCGACCAATACTTTAAGGGGTGTCTTGTGTGTGCACAATTTCAGCCATCATCCCTCACACACCGTGCGCCTCTCCAAAAGAGGGGGATGACACTGCCTGGTCAGATTTGCAAATCGACTTTGTAGGCCCTGTAATCCGCTCGTCTAGAGGAAACAAGTACATGTTGACCGTTAAATGC
This sequence comes from Ambystoma mexicanum, assembly GCF_040938575.1. Lineage (NCBI taxonomy): Eukaryota > Metazoa > Chordata > Amphibia > Caudata > Ambystomatidae > Ambystoma > Ambystoma mexicanum. The sequence continues at coordinate 850,739,399 of NC_090939.1, forward strand.
TTGTTTACCAAGTGGGTGGAATGTCTCCCAGCCCCAAACTGCAAGACAGAAACAGCAGCTACCCTGATGATTAACGACATCTTTTCCCATTTTGGTCTACCTCAAAGGATTGAGTCAGACAGGGGTAGCCACTTCACCAGTGAAGTAATGACAAAGATGTGGGAGATACTGGGGGTCAAAAGGAAGCTACATATTTCTTACAGGCCAGCTTCTTCTGGAGCAGTGGAGAGATACAACCGAACCATTGTGAGCATATTAAAAAAGTTTGTGGCAGATTCTGGGCCAAGTTGGGATATCCGATTACCTCTGGTCCTAATGGCCATCAGATCTACCCCTTCATCTGCAACTAAAATGTCACCATTTGAGTTGATGACCGGACGCAAGATGGTGCTTCCCCAGCATCTGCTCTACAGGACCCAAGAGCAGACACTGATAAATGCCTCCACAACTCACGAGTATGTGGAGAATTTAAGGAAACACCTTCAGCATGCTTTTGCCTATGCTCAGCGGAATCTAGAAAGATCAGCTGATAGCATGAAAACCCACTACGACCTGAAGACCACCAGGAAGGAATAAACTGTGGGGGACCGGGTCTATCTATACAATTTCCAAAGGAACCAGGCCAAACAGCGAAAATGTTTGCCTACATGGAAGCGACCGTTTGAAATTATAGACAAGATCTCCCCTGTAGCGTACAAGATCCGCATCCCCGAAGGCAGTTCGGCAGAGGGGGAAGACAAGTGGGTACATATAAATCAGCTAAAGTGTTGCCATCCCAGGCACACTCTGCAACAACTGGAGGAGTCCTCTGCAATACCAGAGGGGACCGCTCCAGAGTAATTCAATTCCAACCCTAAAATATCCCACATATAGTCTCTAAAATATTATGATTTGGAAAAAAAAAAAAAAAAGGTCTTATAATTGTATCTTGTTTTTTGTTAAAATAAGAACACAAATGTTTTGACTATAAAATGTATATGCCACCCCACTATATCAATGGTGGGGAAGAAATGTCTACGAATAGGTATTGCCGCTTTCCTTTGTCGTCCTAGGAGAAAGAAAACCTGGAGACTGGCCAAGGAGGACGATCCGGGGACCGGGAGCAGAGACCCGAGGGGCCCGGGGTACCGCCCAATATTCCCATCAGGACCGGCGAGGAGAACCGATCGATCCAACTGGGTGGAGGAAAAGATGCTGAACTGTGCCATCTACAGAATTGGAAGATAATGGGGACATACCAGCGCAAGGGCTCAAAACCTCCTTTGCACCCGACTTCCCCTCGACTTGAATCAAAGCGTAGTCGGGCGGGTGGGTTTTGTCAAGGGTTTTGACCCATGTTGAATCAATAGACTGGGTAGATGTGGGCATGAGCTGTCGCCGCCAATTTTTCTATCCCAGAACAAACTAAATCAATAGACTGGGTCGATGTGGGGATGAGCTATCGCCGCCCACATTCACGCCAGAATAGGAGAACTGCGCAGTTGGCACGAGACCACTCCAAAGCTACAACCTTCTTGTGGGGGGTTCCACATCACCACTCTACTGTAAGGATGCCATCAAAACAATGTTAAGCAAGGGTCCTATACTATCAAGCAAAAGACCACTATTGAAATGCAGTAAATCAAGACAACTCAGAAATGGATGCAGTACCAACAAATTCCCCAAGGTGGCGCTAGCGGTCTAAACTCTGACAGGGAAACTGTATTTAGGAGTTGCAAGAGGGGCAGGGTCTTCAAAGCTTGTTGGTTAATTGAAAATCTTGGCCACCTGCTGTTCCCAGAGGCCAAGAGGCTGAGAACTCTTAAAACCTCAGAGATTCCCACACCAGGAGGAAGGATATCACATGACCCTGTTGATTGATTGAGGGGAGACTTCCAGGCAGCCTGCTGGAGCCCACACAAAAGGCTCTTTCTGTTGAATGGGGTATGTTAATTTTGAGTGTTTCCTGTCAACAGCCCTCTGCCAGCAAGGAGAGACATGTGATCACTGACCCACCCAGACTTCTGGAGGCGGACCCAAACACTTGGGGAGTTGAATTGCAACAAATATATATTTTATAGAAATAGTGATAACTTTTTGTAACCAAATGACAGGAATGTACAACTTTGGGAGTCTTAGTTTGAAAAATGCCCTCACGATTTGAGTCCAAACTCCAATTTGTACCATGTTCTGGGGCAAAACCCTGCTAATTATGAATATTGTAGATAATGTGTTTAAGCTAGAGACATGGAAAGTTACTGGGATATATGTGGAAGGGAAATGTACCTTTGTATAATTTTTGATGAAAATCCCATATTGCAAAACCCTCTAAAATCGAAAATAAGTTGCCATTTTTGAATGCAAGCTCCTAGAAACGCCAGAGTCGGGACAGGGACTATCTTTAGTAATATATGATGTGTGTACGCGATGTCAAACAACTGTGTACCTTGGAAATATGTATTTGAATCAAATATAGATTTGTGGGCAAATTGACCAGGGGAGGATCCTCTGACCCATAAACAGACCTCATCACTCTGACTCACAACCCAATTCCCCCTATCATGGGAGAGGGGAGAATTGGGCCAATGACAAGTAGAGAGGGGCAGGCTCAGTTATGCCACGCACATACCCACTTCCAAAACACATAAAAAGAGACTGCTGGGACAGGTAGAAGATTCAATTCCATTTTCTGCGGGACGCTCTGCCGGGAGACTCCAGACTTCACATCCATCAATCTTCAGAGACCAGAAATTTACTTCAGAACTTAAAGCAAGGGCCTAAACCCACAAACTGAGAACCCTTCTCAGCAGGCCTCAGCATCCTTAAAATCATTTGCAAATTATTCCACAGCCGGGCGAGCTGTTTGAATTCTTTGCCAAGAACAATTGCCAGAGACCAGACCAGAGATCCAGAGAACCACAGGCCGCTGTATCCAGAGAGCCGACCCAGACCACTGTGAGCAGAACCAGAGATCCGGATCGCTGTGAGCAGAACCGGTGCCTGATTGACCCGCCGAGCAGAGAGAACCGAAGTCCAGTCCAGTTGGCCAGATCCGTGACGAGGCCCATTCATTTCAAAATTAGGAGTGAGTATCCGCCACAACTGTGCAGAACCCAATCTCTTAGTTAAAATAATCTAATCCAAACTATTTTAACCTAAGTAGAACTGCCTCCTAGTAATCCTGTCATGTCATTCTAAAGCTGCGAGCTGTCATCTGTCATCCTAACGCTGCAAACTGTCACCTGTCATTTTGAGTTTTACTTTAAATCCGAAAATCTACCTTTATTAAATCGTCCGTATCTCTTGAACCGTTTGGGCTAGGAACGAATGTAACTTTCATTTTAAAGCTGTGATTTTAGGCTTTCCAACGAACCTAGAACCGACTTCCTACTCCTTATACTTTTTCCGCAATCGCGATTCACGCACTCGCAAAATTTACTGCGATTTGGCTCAATTTCTCCACTTGTCAAAATAGAAGCTCCATTCTTTCCTTTGTTAAAAATCCTTTTGCAACCTGCTAGTTACGCATAGAGCATTGCTAAAGTGAGCCTGAACTAATATAAAGTATCTCTCCCTCACCCTGAATCTCTAGAGGGAATTAAAATCAGTTAGCACATTTTCCCATCCATTGCAATCACATTTAAAAGCATTTTGGGCCTGTGTTTCAAACCTCTACCTGTTTTCCTCTAAGCTTGCTGGGGGGGAACTGCATTTCGTATTGCATTTTGTTGGGATTCTTGAAGACTGTGTGCTCTCCTTCCATTTCTTACATTGCATAGAGGGGGAGCGGGGGGGAGTAAATTGTCTAGGAAAAGTGATTACATTGTCTTTTGTTGAAGCCATATCAAGTTATTTTCTGTACTGCATTTCATTCATCATTGCGTTTCCCTGAACCATATAAAGCATTCTTTCCCACCTTATTCTTCTGTTCCTATTCATAAATTACCTCTTGCTGATTACTGCTCATATTCACAAGTGTAATATCCATTATCAATTTATAGAAGTGTGATATATATTGTTTAAATTTTCAAATAAACCTTTTAATTTGCAAAACAAACCTACTTCTTGGCTCAGTGGGATTCTAAGAGGGGGGTGTTATACAAGGGTTGTCATCCAGAGTACTGAACTGGACATAAAAATACATCAATAAGGGTTTTCCTCAGCATCCCAGACTAGGCATTGACTTAGCTGTAGTGTTGATTGAATATCGCTTACAGCCCGCGCCACACGACCTGGATAGGCCAACGAGGTGCAGGAACCCCTGAGCGTTGCCCCTGCAATGCAACTGCTGGGGGAAGTTTAATGTTGTTAAATTTTATTAATTCACTCGTTGAAGTGAAAGTTGAAACAGTCGGAAAGTCTCCAAGATACGAATCAGCACCTCTGTCGAGGATAGGAGAAGAGGAGTGCGCAACTCGAGAACCATGTGACCCTGGGGCGAAACGCCCACACTCCCTGTTCACTAGGAAGGGCGAAAACGACAACACAAGAGGAAAACTGAAACCTTCCCTAAGACTGCCATGGCTACATGCATCAAAGTATTAACCTGGAATGTAAGAGGGCTGGGCACATACCTTCGTAGGAACAGGATTAAATCCTACCTGCACAGGAAGAAAATCGGGGTAGGCCTATTACAGGAAACCCACCTTACAACGGAATTGACTGCAACGCTGCAGAAACACTGGGGCGGACAGGGATTTGGGGCCACTTACTCCAAGTACGCCAGAGGGGTGTTCACATGGATAAACCCTCAACTCCCCTTCCAGCTAACTGGGACAGAGTCAAACCCTGAAGGAAGGTACGTGATATTATGGGGCCATATCGAACACGCTGAAGTGTGCATTGTGAACGCATACCTCCCCAACAACAACATACCAGCCCACCTAAACCTGATGTATGCCAAAGTCACGCAGTACAGAAGTGGGTTTTTCATCTGAGGGGGCGACTTAATTGTGTGAGCAACCCTGAAATCGACAGGTCCACACCCCTCCTCAGCAGCCCGACAGCCTCTACTACAGCACTGAACACCATGCTGAACCGCCTCGACCTAGTGGATATCTGGCGGGAACTACACCCAGACGAAAGGGCCGATTCCTTCTATTCAGCCCCACATACCCTCCACACCAGGATTGATTACATTTTCACTGGCAGGGAACACCTACCCCAAATAGATGCGGCACGATACCTGGGCCGAACCATCTCCGACCACTTACCCCCAATGGTAGAATGGAATATCACAGGACCTAGATCCCCAATACCCACATGGAGAATGCCCACAGACACACTGAAAGACTGGGTATTCAGAGACGGTTTTAGGGACTCCCTAGAAAATTATATCGAAGAGAATATGAGTGTAGACCACCTGAGCACAATATGGGACTCCTTGAAGGTAGTAATACGAGGAGAAATTATAGCAAAAGCAGGTGGAATCAGGCGACAATTACAGGCTGAGCTAGAGCAATGGGAGAATGAGATAGAAAGCTAGAATCCGGCACCCAGGGCACCCAGCGGGACGAGAATAAACTCAGCTGAATCAGGAATGATTGCAAAGAAGCCTGGGGCAGGCTAGCCAAGTTCGACTACGTCACTAGAACCAACAGGGCACACATCCAAGCAGACAAACCGAGTCAGCTTCTAGCCTGGTTATGCAAAAAACAACAACACCCCAGGCACCCAACCTTGGCCCTGAAAGATGAGAAGGGAACACTGCACCAGACCCAACAAAGCATTAATGACACCTTTAAATAATTCTATGCCTAATTATACTCACATAGCACCCAGATCTCAACTGCCAAGATTTTTGACACATTGGAGGAGGTGGGGTTGCCCAGGCTAGCATCCGCAGATAGCGAAGCCCTAGATGCAGACATCACCATGGAAGACATATCTGAGGCAATTAAATCCCTGGCCACATGTAAAGCCCCAGGCACTGACTGGCTGCCCTCCGAATTTTACAAGACCTACGAACCAACGCTGACCCCACTGTTACACAAGGTCTTTCAAGAAGCATATGATCTGGGAATCCTGACTGAAAGCATGAGCTAGACACTGGTGGTCCCGATGGTTAAACCCAATAAACCGGCAGACAAATGTGACTCCTATCGCCCACTAGCGATGCTTAACTGCGACATTAAAATATTGACCACGATCCTAGCCAGAAGGCTCTCCAGGTTGATGGGAAGGGTAGTAAACGCTGACCAAAACGGCTTTGTGCCAGGCCGCAACACTACTGCCAACCTCTGCAGGCTCCAGCAGATTATATCCCAGACCAACCACAACCAGGGTTCCTACGTGCTGCTATCCTTAGATGCTATTAAGGCATTCGATTCCATCTATTGGGAATGGCTACTGGCGGTCCTCAAGGGCTTTGGGGAGAAATGTATTAGATTGAGGTGCTTTACACCAAGCCAAAAGCACGAGTAAAATCTGGGGGGCTAGTTTCCACAACATGGGACATACAAAGAGGCACTAGGCAGGGTTGCCCACTCTCCCATGTTCTATATACTAGGGCTAGAACCTTTTGCCATCTACTTCAAAAAACGATTTTTCTATGCAGGCATACGACTAGGTGGGGTAAACCACATTATCTCCCTATACGCAGATGACGTCCTATATGTAAGGGACCCACACCTGAATGTGCCAACTATGCTAGAGGTCCTGGACAATTTTGCCAAAGGCTCTGGAATACGGTTCAGTAGACACAAATCCTGTCTCTTCCCATTGGCAGACCTCAGAAACAAACACATTGAAGATCTACCCTCACTAGGGGTACAATGGCAACAGACCATATTCCGCTACCTCGGAATTAATATAATGCACACCGAGTTAATGCACGAAAACACCCTGGCGGCACTACCCCCGCTACGCAAATCAATACGTTTCTGGTCTAAGCTCCCCTTATCCATGATGGGCAGGGCGTCCGTCATTAAAATGATTGTCCGCCTCAAGTTCCTTTATGGATTCCAAAACACACAACTATATTAAAGCCCCTGACTTTTGCTTGCTTGAGACGATATTCAACAACTTCTTATGGGGTGCAGGCAGACAAAAGTTGGCGCTAACCACACTCACTCTCCCGAGCAGCCAAGGCGGTATCCAACTTCCCGACCTAGAGAAATATTACCTGGCAGCCCAGCTCAACTTTGTGGCCAAATTGTTAGCTGACGAAGTCACTTCTGAAACATTACTACAACACCCAATTGCCCCAGTGCGACTAAAGGAACTCATCTGGGCACCTCAACATCTCCTGAGCAAAACAACCCTACTGGCCACCCTGGGAAGGCAAATATAGCACAGGGCAAAATCGATCCTCCACCTGAGACACATACGCCCCGGACATCCCGCTGATCTCCAACCTATATAAGACTGCCGTTGACTTAGCGACCATCAGGCACTGGGAAAGAAAAGGGGTCTACACGTGGGGAGACCTATTCAGCGACAGCTCCTTCTGAGATTTCTCCTCCCTGCAAACTGAAGATGGCATACAAAGCGGCCAATTCTTGTTGTATCAAAGGATTCGTAGAATGGCGCAAACCAAATGGGACATATGGCCCGAGGAACCAGAGGCAAATCCCCTTGTAACATTACTATACAACTTGGGGGAGTGCTGGAAACCGGTGTCCCAAATATACAGTCACTTAATAGTTAGGCCGAATCCCTGCAGCTCTGATCTGAAATCTAAAAGAGACATGGATCTAGGGTGTGAAGTGACTGACAAGGAATGGGAGAGGGCCCTAGTGTTCCCCAAGGAAGTATCCAGGAATTACAGGTTCCGACTAATTCAACTGAATGGGCTATACTGCACTTGCCTAACTCCGTACAGACAAGCAAAATTCAATAAACAACCTTGTCATAACTGTTCATGGTGCAACTGAGACAAGGCAGATCTCCTACACATGTTCTGGGAATGCACCAAGGTCCAGCTGTTCTGGGCCAAGATTGAACAAACCTGCAGGGCGGCGGGTATGTCCAGATATTAATGGACCCCTACTGAATGCCTTTTAGGAACTTACCCCAGACTTGCTAAACTCAAACATACTGTGAAGCTTATGGACATGGCGTGCATCCTAACTAAAAGGACAATTGCAATGGTATGGAAAAGGCCAGCGTGCCCACAATTCCAAGTATGACACAGAGAATTTGAGCGGTGGGTGGGAGCAGAAACAACGGTATGGGAAGACAGCGTTGCCAAATCCCCGACAAAGCGAGTCAGGCACTAAACCCTTGCAAAGCCGAGACATGGGCAGTGCTCCACCCTTCAGACGATGAGAAGCCTCCCTGAACAATTTATTCCCTGTTGTCTGAGTTCGACACCCCCAATGATACCCCCGCACGCAACTGCCTGAATCAGAACCTAGCCTCACTTTCAAGTGCTTGCACTCGCCCTACCCTTCCCTTCCCTTCCCTTCCACCCTACTTCTCCATAATCCTCTCACTCTGAACTGATCCACGAATCACATGGAGACAACCAGTTATCGTTATAAGTTTGTTATTATTGACTAATTGTTTTTACCCGGTTATACGTCATCTAAGATAAGCTATGCCGCAGTTGGCCACCGGGACCATACTGCTGTTGTACCCATAACAAATGCCAATAAATAACTTTAAAAATAAATGAGATGAGTAGAATTGAGGAAAATGTGCCCATGAAAAAAGGCAAATTAATGAAGAGTAAAGATATCCCTAAAACTAATCCTGACATTGATTTAGAAAAACTAGTCAATCAAATCGTCAAGAGCCTAAGGCGGTTCGCCCCTGGCATTTGTGGACATAATTGTTACGCTCACCTGGCTACCACAGAGGCGTCGATCTGAACAGGACAGCTGCGGTCTCCACCAATGTGACGCGTAGGGCCAAGATAACGGACTGGACTGGCCCACCTAGCTTTGTTTGCTTGGCCCGTAGGAATATTCTTCTGCAAATGGAGAAAGGGAATTAACCACCCGTGGAGTTGAGTGTAAATCCCCCCTCCCACCCCCGCTGTTCTCCCCACGGATCACCTTTGATGTCCCCTCTTATAGTCTCACCTGATGGTTTGAAAAGATGAGCTCTCCATCCTGCATTGAGCGCAGGGGCGCGTTGATAACCAGTTGCTTCACTGGCTCGAAGGAATTGGTGAGTTCCAGAACAATATTGACTCCGAAAAGTATGTAGTTCGTAAGAGTTCAAATGCCTGACTTTCACTCTTGTCCGATTCCTTGCAGATTGCTGCTTGACCCTAGTGAAGAGTTCCTCGTGGCAACCGGTAATATTCTGGTAAGGATTTGTATTTCCAACACAGTTCGATAAATAATGTCAATATGTAACCCGTTGCTTCCTCCCTTATTCAGGCGCTGAGAGAAAGTATGAAGCCTCGGGGAATAATACCTCCGGCGGTAAAATCAGGAATTCTATTGTGGTGAGGAGGGTTCCCCTTGATAGTCCCTTTGTTTCACCTTGCTGTCCTTTTGTTTCCCCTTAGGGGCCGGGGTTTCGGCAAAGATGGAGTGGAAGCTGCGCCGACCCATGAAGAGGAATAGTACCCCCCGGTGGTAAAATCAGGTAAGTCTATGGGGGGTAACTAATATTCCTCTGTGTATTCCTTGCCTCACCTTGCTGTTCTCGTCTACTCCTTAGGTACCGGAATGCGGCGGGAACGTGCAGGAGGATGCGGTGGAATATGAAGATGCTGCGAAGGCCGGTGAGTTCAGTGCGGCGCTGCAGCAGGCGAGGCGACGCGCATAAAATAACTTCTTTCTTCCAGCTCGAAGGCGCGATGGATCGGGAATTCAGGTAAGGATCAAAGGTATGGCTCTTGTTCTAACCTTTTCTCCTTCTTTCTCCCTTTTTCTAGGAGCTCCAAACTCGAGGCGGGCGTGGCAGAAGACTGGATGCAGACTTGCAGGCACGGTGAGCGTTACGCTGATGGATGCAGAATAAGGCGAAGCGTGTGCTGCTCTTCGGGCGTGGTTTAAATAGCCTCCAAAGTAGTCCCAGGTAAGTATTCCTCCCCAGCCCCGCCCGAGTAAAAATAGTCCTTAGGTAAAATAGTCCCTTCCAAGCCTCATTTGGCTTGGAGCTCTTGCAGCATGGTCTGCATCAGGTAAGTTCTACTCTATGAGCCTGGCGCCTATGGCACCAGGACCGACTCTCCATATGAGTCTGAGATTTCTCCTCCCTGCAAACTGAAGATGGCATACAAAGCGGCCAATTCTTGTGGTATCAAAAACCCTGGCCAATACCGCACCCAAACAGCCCCTAGCAGGGGTTTTTGAGCTTGCTCAAAATAACTTGATGCCTGCTTCCGGGGTTGCTGGACCTGGTCTGGGTCCCCGGGGGTAGGCATCATGACAATATTATTGACTGCAATTATGGGAATCTGTGTGAGGCAATTGCCTGATGGGGAGGGGGACTGCCTTAGAGTCATGTCATGGCACACTAGAGGGTTTCACTCTTTTGTATCAAATAGCATTGTGGTGGCCTTCCTATTGGCAGCAGATATATTTGCCCTGCAAAGAAACATGTATGATGGGAGAATATAAATTGGATGGCTATCAGACTATCCAGCTAAAGGCCAGTTGCCATAATGCTGAGGGGCCTTCGGAGGGACTCATTGGGAGCGCGATCAGCCTCGTCTTGGACTCCCTATGTCCTTACTCCACCACCTAACAATATATTGGCGGGAATATTACAATGTAAAATTGATCAGTACTTACAAAAAATCCTGATAATGTATACAATCCACCGAACAATGTTCTCTCCCAGCAGATCATCACTGATCTTATAGGCTATTGGAGGAATGGTCTAGAGACAACATGGATTCATTATACCCGATTGTTGGTGGTCTCAATTTTGCAAGATTCCATCGAAAAGACGTGAACAATCATTGAGCTTTTCTCAAATAACAATGATGCTACATTTGTCATAGATGATGGACTTAATAAGCAATAATGATCGTTGCGACATCTTTATCAACAAACAGCTTACTGCAGCTGTACCTGGGAAGTTGGGAGTCTGATGGCCACCCTTATACCTGGCTTGCTAGGAATTGTAGATCCTGGATTGATTATATTTTGGTTCCCTTTGCATGTGCCAGTTCTGCAATTTTCCAAAGATCATTCCAACCACATCAAGTGACCATGTGGTAAAGTAGTACACTATTATTTCAGATATAAATACTAAATCAAAGATGGTCTGAGAGGTAGGGGTTAACTTGACTGGTAACAGAACACAGTGGTCGATAAATATTGAGCAATAAATCTCATACTTAGATTACCTTTGCCCTAACGAAGTGGAATTCTAGCAAAACAGATGGCTATTAAAAGAATAGCCTATGATCCAGTTGTGGCTTCTGTAAAACAAATATGAGAAAGCTTTAAGAAAAGTGAAGTGGTTGATGGGAATAAATGCTGAGCTGAGGGTGGAAAAAATCTCAAATTAGAACTAAATATAAGAATTTCCTCAAAAGACAAATTGATCCACACTTCTAAATGGCTTTCCATGTAGAATGCTCTACAACAAGCAGATGGGCAGAAATGTTGCCACATCAACAACACCTACCAAGTCAATGATACAAGAAAAGGAATTGAGATAAATCCCATATCGGAAGGGGCATGGAGGAGATATTGCTGGGCTGTATTATAAAGCTAATTCTGAGGCTACCCTGAAAGACTCCTTTAGTAAAGGGAACACAGAATATAAGATAGATACTGAACATGATGCAGTTGTTGAGATTAGGAGACTGAAGCCATCTAAATTCCCTGGACCAGATGGTATTCCCGATTTAATCTATACACATAAGCCTGCATTTTGGGGCTCCATTCTGTCTAACCTATTTGGAAATGTTGTAAACACAGGATATACACCACTTGGCTGGAAATCTTCCATATTGATACCGGTTTTCAAAAAGGGTTCTCGAGATAATCCAGAGAACTATAGGCTTCTAGCCATGACTGATGCTTGCTCCAAGATCTTTTCACAGCTCTTATTCGTGGAACTTAACAAGTGGATCAAGAAAGATGACGTCTTACCAATAATTCCAAACTGGATTTTGACAGGTGATGGGTTCCCCATCTAATCTCTGGTCCCTGATCTTTCTTATGCGTCAAAGCAAGACTAGGAAACATGATGCATTGTATATTTGTTCCATAGATTATAAGAGTGGTTTTGACAGTGGACAGTGAAAGACTTTGGACCAAGCTTAAAAATTGGGGCTTGACCCAATTGTCATTTCATTTGAGAATTATATTCCGACACTGTAACCCAAGTGAGATTAAACCAGGAGGGTACCCTTAGTGACAAAATCAATACAACTGTTGGATTTAAACAAGGTTGCAATCTGGCCCCTACCCTTTATAACGTATATGTTGCCGATATGGGTCAGCACATGAAGGACATTCAAAACATTCCAAACCAACATTGACAAAGAATGTATAATTCGTTTAGCCTATGCGGGTGATACCCTCCTGATTTATCGCTCCCCGATTGGACTGCAGCGCAGTATGAACACTCTGAATATTCCCAGATTAACAATCGGAGTATAAATTATAGTAAAACAAAAATAATGTTCATTAATTCCAACATGAACAGCCGAACTAAATTTGGATGGACAACAGATGGTGAATCCATTGAAGTTGTAGATTCTTATGTATATGTGGGGGTGTATATATCGGGCTGCTTGAGTGTTAAAAGTTTGGAGAATTTTGTCTGCCAGAAAGTTGAGAGAAAATGTATCGCTGTTGTGAACCCGATTAGACAGGAGGCCGGCTATTCGATTGACGCCGTGGTAAAACACTTTAAAACCTGCATCAGGCCCTGTTTAGACTTTGGCCTGAGATATTCACAAATAGAAAAACGATGGTTAAAGAGACTGGAAGGGAGATTGTGGAGGAGAGCGCTGGGGTTACCTAGAAATACCCCTATGGAGGTGATAAATTGTGAGCTGTGATTAATATCCCTTGAAACGTATTTGAGAAGAAAAGGAATATTCCTCCTTCGTATAATTGACAAGATGATAGGGATTCTTTATTTTCAGACTTTTGCAATTTACTTGTGGAAGACTGGGTAAGAAATCCTTTATAGGAGTGGGTGGATGATGCTCGCCTCTTCTTTGAAGCGATAGGTTTCCAGATTAATGCTGATGATCCACTTGGGGTGATGGAAAAGAAATTTAAAAAAATTAGCCACAACTTGGGATCGGAATGCTAATTTGGGGAACTTTAAAAGACCTGAATTATATGTGAAACAAGGATTACCGGTAGATGTTCCGTGCCCCTACCGTACAAAACTTTTTGATACTAGGGTGTGAAGATTTGTACTGTCCTTAAGAATAGAACTGCTCCCTACGCTCTCCCGCACAGGTGCGTAGATAAGAATTCCATATTACCTCAGATCTTGTAGACTCTGCAATCAAGCTGTTGAAACTCCCAGACACTTACTCAGCTTGTGCCCAAAATTAGGGGAAATCTATGAAAAAGGTTATGAAAGGTTGAGATATAAATTTATGAACCTAAACTCTGATCATGTATGGGCTGTTATATATTCAGAGAGATCAATGACACTAAATTTTCGACGTACTATATGTGGACAAAAATCCTAGAGTTGTTGTAACTGTTTATGAGAATGTTTTTAAAAATTGTATAATGTAGATATGCATTAACTTATTGTATATGTGTATTGTTAACATACATCTCATTTTGTATAGCTATTTATATTTGTATGTTCTTATAATGAATGCTTTGTTGTTATTATAATGATGTTTGCTTCTTAAACTGGCATGTGATTGCTTCTCTGTTATAAGGCTTAACCAAAACACCACAATAATAAAAACATTAAAAATAAATAAACTTAGGAACTCAACCGCCACCCCACCACAACCCCTTTTCAAACAGACTTTCTGACCGACAGCTCACTCAGAGAAAACGGATTAACACCCGAGCCGTATACCTGACATGTCCCAATGCAATGGTCGAGCAGGGTCAGGCGATTACTGGTCATTATACACACCTGACTTCGATCACACTTCCCAACACAGATAAAAGGCGGAGCACAAATGCACACTGAGCAAGGCAAAGCACACAGGGAAGCATCGGTTCCAAGATGGCAGTTTAATACAAGGCGAAAGACCAGACCGAAGAGGATCGCAAGGAGGGAAGTGCCCTTGACCTTTTCAACAAAACACTTAAATGAACCTTCGAGAATAGGAAACGCAAGACCAGGAATCAAGGCTGAAGAATCCTGCATTGTGTGTCGGAGGTACCCGGGACTCTCCCGTGTCGATAGTCAAGGCGAGGAGAATAGTTTGCCGCTGTGGTACTGTTCTTGGCTCCTACAACAAAGTAGCGCCAGTGTAATCAGCACAGCCAGTGAGCTGAAGAGATCGATACCAGGCCGGTCTGTGTTGAAGCCAAGGCTGCAAGCAGCAACATTGTATAGTGAAAACTGAAGCAAACAGTATGAAGCGCATGTGGTAAGCAACGCAAAAATAATTAAACAGCAGATGAGTGATTGAACTTTGAAGCCAAGATACAATACTGTGGACAGAGTGGTCCGGTAACACATGGGTGCTCATTCAAAACTCTGTTAGGTATCCAGCTGAAAGGCGGCAAATGTGAAAAGTGATAAAGAATTGTGAAATCAAAGTTGTCCTGCAACGCGTCAAACAAAACCCTGTGCACATTCGAAAGTCTGATAATTGAGGAAAAAGCAAATGAAGTTGATCTGAGCCCGATTGAGTGGGATCCAAGGTGAAGAACATTGTGTTGAAAGGATCTGAGCCCGGCTGAGGGGGGATCCGAGGTGAATATTGAAATTGCCTAAGAAATTGAGTACTTGTGAAAATCTGAAAGAGAAAAATAACTTGTTTTTTTGTATCGGGCCCTCTGAATGAAGAGACTTTCAAAGACAGACTTCGGCACAGAAGGCCCTGTTGCTAAGGATTGAACTGTATCCTTGTGCTACAGAAGCCAGAGACTGTGCTAAGCTCGAGTGTCCCGACATATCCCGTGCTTAAAACGTGGAGAAGGGAGGCCAACGGCCTGAACATTCCAACATATAATTTTGTGAACACTTTTTCGTAACATTGGTTCCCACACTATTTGTATTTAGCAGTAAGGGTTGGCAATAGGTTTTAGTATAGGCCTTTTTATTTTGACAAGACACCACTAGACGGCGTTATTTGGTCATAGCTTGCTCCCATCTTTAGATTTAGGATTAGATGAGTGTTTTTCAAACCCTTTTCAAGTTCAATAAAAACCCTTGAACTGTGGTCTTGTGTGTCTTACTGTTGATACCATGCCTTACTCACATCCCCCTCCGGACCTCCAGGGGAGGGAGCTGCCGATGTATTTCTGACACCAAAGTTTGTAGCGTAGTCAGAATATCCAGGGACATGCCTCTAGGGTCCTGTTGAGCAGGTACTGATGCAGGGCTAGTGCGCCTCACTGGGCTGGCTAGCGTGCCTTGGTGGCATCGATGGTGGGCTAGTGCGCCTTGCCGGGAATTGTGGCTGGCCCAGTTCCAGGGAGAGGAGGGGCACGAGGTGGGGTTGGTTCTCCGCACCCATTGGGCTGTGCCTTCCATGGTTATATAAGTGGCCTTCCCGCAAGGACTCATCGTCTGAACGTGTGTAGATCGCCATGACAGGATATATTGCTACCTCCCTTAGAGCACACCATAGGTCTGAAGAGAAATTCTGTCGGTGGCAACAGCTCCCGTGATCTTCCTGTCTCCTTCAGGAAAGAGGAAATTACTGTAGTCGTAGTCATGGACTGGCGAGTCAATGTAACCCTCACAGATGTTTTTGCCGTTTTCTCCCTGTGGTCGTCGACGGGACAGTCGACAGTGCTGCAGTGATGGTCATCGACAGGACTTGTCGCCTTACGTGTGGTAGACGGCGGTCCTGCCGATGGGGGACTCGGAGGCACGGACGGTGTCGCTGCTGGACCTCGGAGTGCCTTCCTTATTGCAATGTTTCCTTGGGCTATCCATTGACGAAGGGCATTGTTTGGAAGAGAGGGACAGCCTCTTTGAAGATGCACTACCCACCAGCAGGCTTACCGTGGACAAGGAAGGAGAGCTTTTGTGCGCTCTTAACTGGGACCTGCAGCAGCGGCAACCCGTGTCAGATCTGCAGAGTGGCTGTTAGGGAGAATTCTCCTTTCTGTGCCAATTCCCTTCAACCTTAGAGACCCCCCGGACCCCAGCTCTTTTGCTTGACTTTAGGACTTTTTAATGTTAACCCTGGAGTGAGTGAGCCCTTTTTTTCACCCTCATGTATTTTGATCTGATTTGTATTGTGTTTCCTTTGTTTTTGGAGTCTGACAAACTCCATAGGCATCTATATTTTGTATGGTGACACAGCACCTTCAGTGCAGTGTCAGAGAAATCCTTTAGATTTCTCTTAAGGTTTAAAAACTTTTGTTGGGTGAACTGCTATTCCCAGGAACAGTAAAATGAAATTGACTTTACTTACCTTTTTCCTATGTAGGTCTAGCACACCCCATCTATTCCTACTTACTCATGTAACATTTTTTATGTTACCCTTAGGACTTTAGATGGCTGGTGGCAGTGGTTTAATTTTACGACCATTGTGCTCTTCTACCGCAGGCTGAATCCTCAGTTGCAGTATAGCACCCATGGGTGACCATTGTGTCAAAATGGCCCTGGTCATCTTTTTTCGCCATTTCTTGTTTGTGCGGTTTTTCTTGGGTTTTACTCTGCGTGCCAAGCCAGGTTTAAGCCCTTTGTTAGTTTTGCCTTTGGCAGGCTTCAGTACTGAAACCCGCCTCTGGCTCCAGTGTGTCAGACAGGGCAGGAAGGGAGGGAAGTGCTCGAAACTCCCCTGTCCTTAGTCTCCAGGGTAACCCAAATGCACCCAGTCCTGATTGGCTGGCTGCTGTGTTAGTGACAGCTAGGCTCTGCATGAATGGGAGAAACCTGCATAAAAGGCGAGGCTTCTTGGACTGAAGACAGAGTAGACCACTGGAAGAAACATCCGACAAAAGAATCATGAAGAGAAGCTTGTTGCATCCTCCTGGACCGTTGAACTGCCCGGTGAAGCCCTGCTGCAGCGCTGAAACTCCTTTTCCTAATCGATAAGAGAAGCTCCGGAAGGGATAACTTCTTCCCCAGGGTTAGTGACCAACTAACCCGGAGACAAACTTTGCAGGAGGACCTTCCCCAACTGGCTGTACTTCCTTGCTGCTGCTGGAACAGAGTGCCAGGGGTCGAGAAATCTGTAGTCAAGTTCAATGTCTGCCAGCCAGTCAAAAGCTCCAAGCGTCTACTGAGGACCCTCCCAAAGCAGGATAACCCAAGCACTAGCACCTCACCGGAGTGCTGGACTCAAGGAGTGAAGGAAGCCCCACCAAGATCCGTTTGCTCAAACTGCGAAGTGCCACTGAATTGAAAAGAGCCTGTAGCTGCTGCCGACCTCCAAACTGCTGTACAGGAGTTCTCCAGATGCCCTCCTCTTGTCCCCACGACGGAGGCCCAGGAACACAGGATCTGCAACACTGCAAACAAGACAGAATCCAGCTGGATCCTCTTGTTCTAACCTAAGGCACTGTTCTAAGGGGTACTTTACTCTTTGTAGCTTACTTTTCTCAGTTGAGATTTGCAGTAGCTGCTTTTCTAGAGTTGATCTCAGCTCTAACTTTCACAAGTGTAACAGTTAGTGGCCCAATGGTGATTTACTACAACAAACTCTCTAACTTTGTGCAAGACTTTTTTGCTATCTAAGAAGTGCATCCGCTCTAAAGACTTTGGCTGTCCTGGCTCCCTGCAGACTCTTCTAATGCATTGACTGATTCTTACTGTCCCTCATAGGTGATAAATGGTTTTGAATTCATATTGCTGGGAAAGGTTTTTATTTAGACAATTGGGAGATTTAAAAGTGCTCACATGCTCCGAGAACCTGTTAACCTTTTTCCTTTCCTTAACTGTTCCTTTTTGCCATCCTCAGAATTTTACATAGTACAAAAGGGATATGTGAAATCAACTCATGGTGTAGGAAGTGTGTATGAAGCATCTCTAAAGAGTATCTACTTGCTTTGCCTTGATTCTGAGAAAGTATTTTGAAGAGTATTTTTATTGTTGCACATTGCCCTTTTAAAAGAAGGCTTATTTAAAACTGACTGTTAAATAATTATTTTACTAGAAAACCTTGAGTTCAAGTGTTATTTCAATACTTTTATTTGTGGATTTCGAGGCTACAGCTCACATGTATCCCTATTGAGATAAGTCTGGCTGCTCAGGCACACTACTAACCTGTGTAGTACAGACCGATAGCAATAAATGGGTTACCTAATACCAAGATGACAAGACTGGAAGTCTCCCAAAGGGTTACTGTATCAATTCTTGCCTAACAGTGGCACTTGGCCTTTCTGTGGACATCCTGTGGAGGAGCAACCTCAGCAGATCTCAACCTCTTCCCCGAAGGAGATTGCTCCAAAGGTCATCCTTTCTTCCTTCAGCCACGCCACCAACCTGCGGTAACAGTCCTGCTTCGTCTTGGCGGAGAAACCTTGGCAGATGCTGCATCAGTTTTCGTCATGGTCAGGACGCAGACAATAAAGGCACCTTTGTGTGCTGGTTTTCCATGTAGATGGTCCTCAAGTCAAATCTGAAGCAGAGCCTGAACAGACTCATCTTGCCTTCCTCCGAAATGGCGAGGAGTGAAGTAGGCCACAACTAGACCTTCCGAACTGGAGAACCAAGATTTGAATATTGTAGCGGTAAATCTTCAACGGCAACGGATCACCAACGGTCAGCTAACGAGAGGTTTGTACAAAAATGACAATTTTTTCATAGAAAATTTTGCAAATAGGAAAAAACAGCTCGAAGAGGAACTCGAGAGGGCTGCCTGCACCGAAACGTGCAGTAAAAATATGAAGATGGCCACTGCGGTTGGTGCTCATGGAGATGGTCGTCATTGGATGGTTGCAGTATGACAGTCTCCAGTGATTAGTTAATGGGAGAAAGGCAGTTTAAGCTTTTAAAGCAAGACTTTCTTTTTTTGCAGAGGATTCCCAGCCTGATGGGGAATGTTCACGAGCATGTGAATCCATGCCAGACCCCATGCTGGAGAACATTTACAAACAATAGATGATATTCTGATTATCTGGAAGGGGGCGGGCATCGCAAACCTTTGAATGGATTGAACAATTTCGATGCCAACCTTTAATTTGCTATGACATCCAATAAATCAGCCTTCCTAAGTATAATACACCTTTGGGAGGAAGAGCAGCTTGTCATTAAGGTCTACTGCAAAGAAATTGACAGGAATACACAGTTACAATCTTAAAGTCAACACCCCAGAAGACTGAAGGATAATATTCACTTGAGTCCGCTATTAAGACTCCGGCACAACAAAGAAAAAAAGATAATTTTGATCTAACCATAGGCTTGCCGGAATCCCTTAGGAGAAGCCATCAATACAAAATTGTTATGAATAAAAACTAAAACAAGCTTTTAATACCAATAGGACTACATTTCTTAGGGATCAATGCAAGAAAACAAACTTATAAGAAACACATTGCATGAGCGACCATCTCATTGAAATAATTTTACAAACATTCAGAATTTGATGACTAAAAACTGGCCTTTAATTGAAGCCACAAGTATAGCCATCTGAGAACCCCATTATACAGCCTCAAAATATAAAATGCCTGAGGAACCAAATTGTCCACTCACTATTGAAAAATTAAGCTTGGAGTATGTGTGGAGGGACTTTTTACCAGTTGCAAAGGAATTGCACTTGCTGTGACACTAATATCAAAACTGACATTTTCCAATAAGGCAAGAGAAAGAAGTACATGCTATTTTCCCCAGTAAAAGTGTGTTCTACAGAACCATGTGAAATGAAGTAGGTTGGCATGACTAGCGAAGGAGACCTAGAATAATCTCAGAACAAAGCTCAAAGGTTAGGAGTAGCTTCACTATTAGAAGACAATGAAAATGACATCAACTAGCTGGTCCTAGAAATGGGACCAGAAATGAGACACAACAATGTATTTAGCGCGATGGGCAAAATGCCCGAAAAAAGGTGTTGTGACTTATCCAGGATTCATAGTTTGTCTCATCTCACAGACAGAAGCACCGACATAGGCGTGCACCTTAAATTATTGAAAACAGCAAACCTGGCATAAAACAAACATGGGAGGGAGAATCTAGACACTACTCCGGGGAAGGCTGCAGGACACTGAGAAACCAGACTGTACTCTTCCAACCACTCCCTCAGGATCTTCCATTCAGTAGGCCAAGGAAGGGCCATCTCTTTTTGATCCTGAGCCTGGGGGTGGACAAACGAGGGAGGATCACCTGAGTGGAGGGTCGGGATGGATTGGGAGGAGGATGCCGAAGGTCGAGACATGGTATTCCCCCAGTCCCACAAATACCCCAACTAAGTCTCCCTCAGCCTTCATGGGGTATCTTCAATCTCACTCCATCTCCCCTTCACATTTTTAACATATAGTGAGACGAGGAAGAAGCAACTAAGATCAGTACAGATTACCCATAGGAATAACATGGGGAAAGGAAGGGAAACCTACCCTAGAAAGAACTCTAGCTGTACCAACAATCGAGTCACGCAGTTAATAGTGAACATTTACACCCAACTCCACTTCGCTCGCTTTTGTACTACAAAAGGTGTGGTTGAACACAAGTGGAAGAGCAAGCCGGAGAAGCATTTTGGACCACAGAAGCCACGAAGCTGGGAGCAGCAGAAAGGATGATCCGGACGAGATTGGCGTGCTGCAACGGTGTGTGAGGAGGGCTGCGGCGTGTCTAGGGAGCCGTGTCTCCTGCGAGCGGAGCAAAGCAGCTGGGACCCTGCTGGCAGAGTCTGTGTAAGTGTTCGTTCCCACGCTCCTCAGTGAGTTTTGCATCAAAGAGAGAAACTTTGGAGTGTGCGGGTGGCTGGAACGGGAAAGGGAAGGCAGGATTGGGAAAACGGCACGAAGCGGAAAGCAAGAAGCAGAAATTAAAAATGAAGCAAGTAAATGGTGTGCGAGAGCGACGCAGAAATAAGAAGACCGAAAGGAAGCAGATTTAAAGCAAAGGGCAAGCAGACCGAATGGAAAGTTAAGCACGAACAGAAGCAAATTAAAAAGAAGGTGCAAGTGAGCACAGAGAAGGAAAGTATATTAAAGGTGTAAAGACGCATAGCAAGGAAAGTAAGTCAAGAGAGGGCAAGTGGCCTGGAAATAAAGAAAAGGTGTAAGTGAGCACAGAGAAGGAAAGCTACAGTATTTAAGTTGCAAGGACAGAAGTGAATGAAAAGAAGTGCCAGTGTCAACAGCCAAAAAGAAGAGTAAAATAGAAGGGCAGAATAAGCTGACTAATGTAGGAAGGTACAAGAGGCACAAAAGGTGCACAGAGTGGAAAACAGTGCAAGTATGCACCCCAAAGTGAAAGCAGGAAGAGGCAATATAAGCGTGCACAAAGGAAGACCCAAGGATAAAAAAGTGCCAGTAGGAAACAGAGGGGCAAAGAGTCTGAGTGGTTGCGCTAAATAAAAGCAAAGAGCCTAGTGTTTTCGAAAGCCTCTGATTCTACCCCATTAGGAAATTTTGTGCGAGAAAAGTTGTAACCAAGAAAAAGGACACATCCTGTTCAATTGACTTTGTGTTTGGAATTAGAGGGGCCTAAGCTTGGGGAATGGCGCCTTGAGAAACCAAAATAACTGATCTTTTGTTTTGTGTTTAAAGTTGTTAGAGGCTTGTGCTTGGAGAAGGGAAACTACAGAGGCCTACTTAAGAAATCAAAGTACATCCTGATAAAAACGGACAGATTGAAAGCTGGAAGGGGCCTGTGCTTGTGGAAGGGAACCCTGAGATGCCCAGCTAAATTGGACACTTACTGGTTTGTTTTAGAAGTATTGAAGAGACTGAAGCTTGGGGAAGTGAACCCCAAGGAACAAAGACACTGAAAGTATTGGAATTCATTACAATGCCCCTGTTGCGAAGGTCTTGCAAGCAGCGCCGTTTGATTTAACTCATTTTGATTAACTTAAAACCACACCTGACAAGGAAGCCACCGGAAACAAACACTGGTTTTCTTATTTTTCTGTTGAACCACTACTTTTCATTTTTGACAAAAATCCCCTAACACATTTTTGTTTAGAGTGAGGGCAAGCATAGGTTTAGACACAGACTTCTTTTTGGACTTTCAGACACCAATGGCCGACAGAAGCATCATTTCAGGAAAACATCCCTTTAAAGCTAGGGCTAGTTAGGTAATATACCAACCCTGAAACTTTAAATAAAGATTTTGGAATCTTATTTTCTGAGTGTCTCTGTCACCATGCCTCTCAACACCTAAAATCATAGATGCTGATGCCTTCAAATAATTAAACTAAGTATTTAATTGAGCTAATGATGCTAGAGATGGACCTCTAACGAAATGCTGGTGATCACTAAGACAATTGCAATGACTAATTGAGTGTCTTTCTTCACTCAAGATATATGCTATGACCTACACCAACCAGAGCCCCTTATTCTGGCTATTGGTATTATCCACTATTGCCATATTCAGAATGTAGGGTAACAGACACAGACTGTCTCTGCCAAAAAGGTCCATGAAGGTAAACAGCGACATGGAACAAGTTACTTAGCTGTAACTCTTCTTCTCCAGCATGGGTCTTGCATGGATTCACAGGCTAATGAATATTCCCTCTGTAAAACAAAAGCAACATAGCTTTAAACTTAAAACTGCTCGTCTCCTCTATAGCCCATCATTGTCCTTTGGGTCCTACTGCCCAGAGCCAATGACACTTGTGTTCCTAAGAGCCACTGCAGGTGGCCATCTTCAGATTTGGTAGCGCACGTAAAGTGGCAGTAACGAAGAAGATGCAGAGAGGGGAAGGAGGAGAAGTTCACAAGCAAGACCCATGCTGGAGAACAAGAGTTACAGGTAAGTAACTCCTGAATGTTAAGTGTGCATGGATGGCTGGCAGATGTAGGACTTAATGGATCATTCTTCACCATCTGATGAAGACATCGATGGGATTTTGAATGCACTGTTTCAACTCTGCATATTGTTTCCAGTTTGCCAAATATAAGAATTCGCACCCGTGAGGGTGAGCCAATCAATTAGGTGGCTGGACCAGCAGGTGAGAATACACAATCCCAACCCGCTGTTCCAGCCACCCACCCGAGGCCCTTCCCCGGGTGGCGCTTTTCTTTATTTTTTTGCCTTCCCACCCCCCACTTACCTGCGGGACCAGCGCCTTGAGCTGTGGTCCCTGAGCTCCTCCTGTCTGGCCGCTGCCATTTAAAGGGAAAAGGGATTTAGGAGGTTGTCATTGGCAGCCAAACATTTTGATCCCACTGGAGATGGGCTCGCGCTGAGCTAATCTCCCGTCTGAAGGGGGTGGGGGGAGAAAACGATCTGCACCCTGCTAAGTCCCAGGGTGCGAATAGCTTCAACATCCAGCAAAGGTTGGGGGGCAATCAGGGAGGGGGAACATGGGCTTTAATGGCCCGAGCTGAGGCTGATCAGCCCATCCATGTTTGGGCTGGCAGGCCGTTAGCTTTAAGCTCATAACCAATGCCCCCAACCCTCTCCGCCAGGGCGTGAAAGCTTAAATCAAACGCTGCAGTGTGTGTGGTGTTAACACACCAAACTTTTCATTTATTTGATTCTCAAGTGCAGAGTGCCCAAAAGTGATCACAAGGACAGCCAGCTTCCCAGTTCCAACTGGATCCAGGCAGCCACACTGCAGGACAACGACTAGGGGAGTTTCAGTCAACTCACCCCACTTCCTGTCCTGTCAGGCACACAGAGCCTTGGTGAGCTTTCGTCTATCAAGACCACCCCCATCCATCTGGGTAGAAGGCGGCTCAAGAAAGGACAAGTCATCAAGAGTTGGCGAATAAAGAAAACTGGCAACATTTTAGTACAATGTTGGCCCATGCATCCGTGAAGCTACTGGCGGCATGTCCTGGGAGCAGGGCATCCTTTGAGTATGTTTTTTTTTCCGCTGAACTGTGTAGTTTGTTCTGTTGTCTTGTTTCAGCTTTGACACACTCATCGAATGTTCCAAAGTGCTTTTGTGTTCATGTGCAATACTGCCCTACTCTGTCAATGGCCTAGACTTAGGTGCTGAACTCTCATACTAATGCTTAGTTCGGAGTTTGTCTGATTTGATTTTGGACTTGGGGTCTTCAAGCCTCATGGACGCCAGGGGTGGTCTCCCCAGCAGGACCCGACGTTGGCCCTGCGGAGCTGGGGCCAGCTGAAAGGAAACGTTTCCTCTAGCCTGCTCTTCAGCGTCATTCTCGGAGCGGATGCCTGCTTCCTATGCCTTGAAATCTTCAGCTATATCAGTAGATTTGCCCTTCTTTTAGGCCTGCATGGAGTAGACTGCCCACCTTTTTGCACGATGTGTCATGGTCTTCGGTTTAAAAAGCTTGCAAACTTTGCACCAAGGTCATTGCGATCCCTTGGAAGTCAGCTATTACATACTCTGTGCGTGGCACTCCAAGGGAATTTGGTATTGCATCTTGGGCAGAATTTTAATGGAGTTTTCTCCAATGCGTAGCCAGGAAACGGGAGAGCTTAATGTAAAAACAATACGGGTTAAAGGTATTCACTAAATGTGTATTCAGAGAAATTTAACTAAGCCTTCCCCCGCTCTGCCTACTGCATCATCTTTTAGGCATGATACTTCTTTTGGAGTCTGGTGTTGAAAACGTTGCCAACATTGTGTTCGATGCAGATCTTTTGCGAGGTGGACTTTGATTAGACCTTGATGGTTTAGACTTCTTTGCACTTTTTTACAGAGACTTTGCGTTTAGCATCCAACCTTAATGTCGAAAAGAAAACAATCCAAGGATGTCATTGGGTGAATGATCATTGGTACCTGTACACGTAGGACAGGGATAGTGTTAAAGGTACGCCCCAGTCGATGACCACCTCTTTCGAATTTGAAAAAAACATATGTAATACTCTGCACTAACCACTAGATGGCAGCCTATGCAAAGCATGTGAATCTAAGCAGATTCACAAGTAATTTTGCCATTATACTTAACTGAAGGTTTCATCGCTAAGAGTGCATTTTAAAAGGCCTAATAAATAATTGTATATTTTTGTACATCTTCTCTCTAACTTGAATGGAGTGCACCGTGTGTCTCACTAATACTAAACCCATCTCATACCTTCCCTAGTCTAAGACGTACTACTCTACCTCGAAATGGTTTGGCCAGACATCAGTAGCTTTTCTGATCAAAATAAAAGGTTGGCCTCTCCGTCCGAATCCACCTTAATAGTCAAAGAAACAACCCAACCTTGGTGTGTGTGAAAGGCCCTAGACCTGCTGGTCAGCAACTAAGACCTATAGAGTACGGGAGAAAAAGGGAAACAAACATTTTTACCAGACAGAAAAAATAAGCTCAAAATCACTCGGGGCTATAGCACTACTTCTGCACCCCCTCTCCTGCCCGCCCCGACACCCCCCAACCCCTCAGGGTGTAATATTAAAATTAATGCAAACCTGATAAAACAAAGCCTTAGCGGGTAGGAAATAGTTTCAAAGCAAAAATGTTTTCAAGAATTATTGGCAAATGTTTGCAACTACCTGATTCACCCATTGAGGGAAAACGTACTACATTGCCACCAAAGCTAGTAATAATGTTAAAAATATAATCCCATTGAATAAATGCAGAGCAAGGTTTTTAAAATAAATTGAAAAATCAAATATAAATACTATCCTGAGCCCCTGACAATTCAAAATGTATCTTATTGGGGCTAGTAAGTCAAACATTGACTAAAGCGGACTTGGAATTCAGACATGGGCAAAGAAGTCTGCCAAACAATTGGAATTGGTAAAGGAAACCAGGAGACCAAGACAATGTGCTGTGAAAAAAAAAGAAATCAGAGCAATATTGAAATTAAGAAAATAAGTACGTCGTAACCTCTCGCCACAGTAGCTAGCTTTAAAAAAAAAATCTCAAAATCTAAAACAATTTATGGGATGGAAAGCCCCATGAATAGGGATATTTGACGAAATAGTGGTCCAGACAAAGTATCCCTGCCAGAGTAATCCCCAGAGAATATTATAGTGATGTTTGCATTGGTGTAAAAGTCTAGGAAGATAGCTCAGCAAGTTAAACAGCCACGTCAGAATGCGGCAGGCCAACACTTTGCAAGTTGGAATACCGACAGTGCTCACTCAGTCCAATATCATCGAATTGCGTACCAGTAAATAGATCTAACATAGCGTTTAGAAGCCAGTGAACTCAGGCATGAAGTGTGTTAAGGCAGGTCTTTCTTAACCACCCTTTGAGGGAACAACCACCACTGACCTTAATGGGAGGCGAACAGGCCCTATGAAAAAAGGTAAGCCAAAACTCTTAAGGTAGGTAACTCAACTCAATTAGTGCACACATTTCTAGAAAAGAAACTACTACACTGATGTAGTGAAAAGAAATATACTTTGTTAACACACAGAAAAATCCATCAGGACAAATAAGTAATTTAGTTATAATATACGGTATTAAAAAGGTAGCCAGTAAATTATAAAACACAGTAAATATCTAAAAAAGGACCCACTTAGCCCACAAGTGGGCCCACTATCAGAGGTAGGCATTCACCGCAAATAAACAGGTAGTGGAGAGAACAGGAGAACCATAAAACCTAACAAGCAGTAACGGAACCCCCCGCCCCCCAATACCCTCTCCCTCCCTCTTGTGGATCTGCACTATGTTGTACAGAGTCCTAAATCCACAGCCCACTCAAGATGTATATATGGAAGGCCCTGGACCTAGTGGTCATCACCTAACATTTTGGGATATGCAGACATTTCAACCTGCAGGACAAATACTCTAAAGCCCTAAAGCCTACAAGACTCAACATTCAATTGGACCCCTAGGGCACAGTATTAAAAATATAAACGAACACATGACAATCACCTTCGTAGAGGGTATATTTTCCAACCATTGCCAAAGCCTTTCAAGAATTAAAGACATTTTAGCAACAGTTATCTTAGCTATGGTGGGGGAAAACGATGCGAGGATGTCGATGTGTGAATGAGCACGGGTAACTGCACACATAGGCTAGGGTTAGTGTGACAGGAAAGCCCATGTCAATGCCCTTTCCAAATTCGTAAATGAAAGATGCAACTCTCCACACCAATAGATGTCGGCTTATGCCTAGCATGTTACTTAGAAACAAACCAAACAAAACAGACTATTACGGTTAAGTAATGTTTGTCTTAGACAAAACTAGCTACAATGTCTATATTCACAATTTGAGAAACGCAGTGTAGTATTTTAAAAATGCATTAAAATCACAGGTAAGTACTGAAATTATAATTCTTGATCCAGAGCTCACTGAACCCCTAGTTGATTCCAGGGGCAGGTTAGCACCCCAGAGTCAACTTTACAGAGTTCCAGATCAGGTTCTAAATTGCATTGGAAGTAATGGGAAGAATGTGTGGGCCATCCACTTTAGTGGAGGTAAATCAGAAGCAAACGATCCTAGGATGGGGACGATTGAAGGCACCCCCCGACTTACTAAGCTGAAAAATGGCGGAGTGAGGAAGTCTCAGAACCCTTGTAGAAAGCAGCATGTAACCACAGTCAAGTTAGTGATACTGGCAGGAAACGGACAGGGGGCTGTGGCAGGAAACATCCAAGAAAACTGTTCGAGTGGATGGCTCGACTCAGAAGATATGGGAAGTCATCAGTAGTTTTCAAAAACCCGGACAGGACAGCCAAAAGCTAAACACCCAAACTGGGTTATGCCCCATTCACTGCACATTTTGCAAGTTCTGCTGAGTGTAAAAAAAAAAAAGACAAAAAAAAATGAAATTAGCAAAAACTTGCCACGTTCAGAAAACCACCTTCAGCAGGTCAGCACACCCAAATTGCAGAAACAAAGCAGCAAGAGGATGAAACAGGGGTATGGCAATGCCTAATATCCTTGCACAAAGGTGCTGGCCAAAAGCCAGGCAGCCAATCCCTAAAGGAGTCCGAGGGCAAAGGGTCAGATGAATTGCCACTTAGTCAAAACAACCTCCAGAGGAATTAAGAGTGATAATCCAGGGGCCTACACAAGTTAGGACTGATATGGAGGCTGCCATTCATTGTCTGCTCACAGGGCTTACATAAGGAGAACGGCCATTTTGGGCTCTACCTCATGGTCACCATGATCAAAGGAAGCCCTGAAACACAAAATGGCTGAGAGAAGGATTTAAAGGACACATTGGTAACCACAATGGCTACCAAAAAGGTACACTGGGCTACCACTGCAGACAAACGGCTAGCACCCTTGGTGAATCCAAAACTAAAGTCTAACGGCCAAAAACTTACTCGCCAATACCTGTGCAGGGTCATAAACTCACCATAGGTCACAAATGGGCAGTCCGAGAGGCAATCCTGGGACTGGGAGAATTAGGGGCAACCCAATCACCGAATACCTTCAGGTATAAAGCAACGTAATGGTGGGTGACTACAGCAGAAGAAGTCGTCGATGATCGAAAGAAAGGAACAAGTTACTTACCTGTAACTACTGTTCTCCGGCATGGGTCTGGTATGGATTCACATGCTCATGAATATGCCGTTGTCAGGCTGAGAATCCTCGGTAAAGAATAAAAATCAGTTTGTTTTGTTTATGAACTGTCTTTCTACTAGTAACCAATCACTGGTCTCTGGGTCATACAACCCCCAGCCAAGGACTGCCCTCTACCTAAGCCCCTCCTCTGGCAGCCATCTCCAGATTTGGTAGCACGTAAAGTGGCAGTAGGACCAAGAGAAGAGCCACAGAGGGGTTGGAGGGAGGGTTCGCTTGTGAATCCATGCAAGACCCATGCTGGAGAACAACAGTTACAGGTAAGTAACTTGTTCCTTCTCCAGCATGGGTCTAGCAGGATTCACATGCTAATGAATACAAGAATACATAGCAGTACATACATGCACAACCACGGGATGTGGCAAGGCTCAACATTAAGCATTACAACAACTCAACATTAAGCATCTCTTACCTCCTCACCAGGCTCACCTTCAAGCGAACAGGTTGAGCAGCAATGCCTGGCCGACTCTGGACTCCTCCCTGGAATCCCGGTTGACGCAGTAGAATCTCGTGAAGGTGTGCGTCGACCTCCTCATAGCAGCCCTGCAGATGTCCAGCAGGGGCACACTAGACAGGAACGCCGTAGTAGCAGCTATGGCTCTGGTTGAATGGGCTCTCGGACGGCCGGGCAACTGTCGGTTTGCCAACCGGTGACAGTGCATGATGCAGCCGGAGAGCCATCTGGAAATGGAAGCCTTCGAGAGGGCCTTCCCTTGGTTCACTGGGCCAAAGTTCACAAACAGCTGTGATGTCTTCCGGAAACTCTTCGTGCGGTCCACATAGAACTTCACTGCTCTTGCTACATCCAGCGAGTGCAAAGGTCTCTCAGCCGGCGACTAAGGCGACGGGAAGAAAACAGGTAACGCCAAGGGCTCGTTGAGATGGAAGTCCGACGGCACCTTGGGCACGAAGGAGGGGTGCGTCCTCAGCACTAACCTCGTCTCGTGGAATGTCAGGTATGGAGGTTTGCAGGAGAGGGCCTGGATCTCTCCCACTCGTGCTGAGGTGATGGCCACAAGAAACGCTGTCTTCCACGATAGGAACTTCAACGGTGCCGAATGCAGATGCTCGAATGGCGGCCCCATGAGCCTGGTCAGCACCACGTTGAGCTCCCACACCGGGGCCGGAGCCTTCACCGGCGGGAACGATCGGAACAGTCCTTTCATGAACTCCTTCACTAGGCGATGAGACCACAGAGGTGACCGCCCCAGAGTTCTGGTGTAGCGGGAGATCGCCGCCAGATGGATTTTGATGGAGGCGTGCGCCAGCCCCGCCTTGGCCAGCGTTAGCAAGTACGGTAGCACTTGAGGGGGCGTAATCCGCAGAGGGTTTATCTTCTGTGCACGGCACCAGACAGAGAACCTCTTCCATTTGTGTCCATAGCACTTGAGTCGAGGATTCCCTGGCCTTTGCAAGCACCTCCTTGCAGTCCACCGGGATATCGTACCCGCCGAACTCTAGTGCTGCAGGAGCCAGGCCTGCAGGTTCAGCGATCCAGGGTCGTGATGGAGGATGGCGCCTCCTTCCCTGGCGAGAAGATCTGCGTCTGTCGGCAGTTTGACTTGGGCCGCGGGGGAGGGAGGGGGGCATCTGACATGTCCAGATGGTCCGGGAACCAGATCTGCCTCAGCCACTGTGGTGCGACGAGGATCATCCTGCACCGGGACCGTCTGAGTTGACTGCTGAGTCGCAGCAGCAATGGCGGGAACACAAACAGGAACAGGCCGTCCCAGGGGAATCAGACTGCGTTGTCCATGCTCCCCGACTGGGGAAGCCTGCTGGCGAACCTCCAGCATTTGGTGTTTGTCGCCGTCGCAAATAGATCGATCTGGGGATTGCCCCATCGTCGGAACAGGAGATCCACTTGAACTTGCCAAAGCTCCCACTTGTGGCAGGAGCGCAGATCCCTGCTGAGTGAGTCTGCGATGGTGTTCTTTATTCCTGCCAGATGGAAGGGTACCAGGAACATCCCGTGGGCCACGGCCCAGTGCCACAGATCCTGTGCCCCCTTGCTTCCGGATGTAAAACATGGTGGGGGTGTTGTCGGTGAAGAACCTCACCAACTTGCCCTTGAGGGACGGGAGTAACGACCTGAGGGCCCAGACCACGGCTCAGAGTTCCAGGATATTGATTTGTAGTGACCTCTCCTCCGGGAGCCAAAGGCCTCTTGCGTGGAGATCTCCGGTGTGGGCTCCCCATCCTTCCAGGGAGGCGTCCGTCATCACCATTTCCTGATGTGTCGGGGTCTGGAAGTCCATACCCGCCGCTAGATGCGCACGGATTCCCCACCACCAGATCGCTTGGCGGAACGTCTCGTTGAGGGAGATCTGGTCTTTGAAGCTGCCCGCTGCTTGCATCCAACAGGTGTCGAGGAACTCCTGCAGTGGCCACATCCGCAACCTGCATAGGCGCACGAGGTAGATGCACAATGACATCATGCCGAGTAGGCACTTGATGGACCTCACCCTGGCCGTTTCCATGGTCAACAGCCTTTGTACCTTGCCCAGGATGGCCTTCGTCCTTTCCTCTGACGGTGAAGCCAATCGCGTCACTGTGTCGAGTCTGGCTCCCTGGAACAGGGCGTCTTGCGACGGTACCAAGTGGGATTTCGCGAAGTTGATAGAGAACCCCAGATCCGTGAGCATCGGACGATCTTCGCTGTGTGATCGACGGCGAGTTCTCTTGACTTTGCTTGGATGAGCCAATCGTCCAGGTAGGGGTCTACGTGGATCCCCTGCAGGCGCAGCCGCGCCGCCACTGGTGCCAGGCACTTGGTGAAGACCCTTGGCGCCGACTTCAAACCGAAGGGTAGGGCCTTGAACCGGTAGTGTTGCCCTTGGACTACCAATCGTGGGACCTTTCCATGTCTTTTGTGTATGGGGATGTGGAAGTAGGCATCCTCCAAGTCCAGCGACATCTTGAAGGGTGACCATCCAGAACTTCTGGGACTTCATGTATTTGTTGAGGCGGCGAAGGTCCAGGATGGGTCGCCAACTGCCGGTCTTCTTTCGGACCAGGAAGTACCGCGAGTATACTCCGGAGCCTCTCTGGGACGAGTTCTATCGCGCCCTTTTTGCATTGACCGTACCTCCAGAAGTAGCTGTGGCACGTCGTTTTCCCTCATGGCCACGGGTGGTAGACACGGACACTTTCTTAGGAATTCCAGAGTGTGCCCGTGGGCCACATCCTCCAGCACCGAACTGTCGGTGGAGATGGACTCCCACACGCTGACGAATTTCGCCAGCCGGCCTCGCACTGGGTTGCGGGCCAGACGTCACGGCTGGTTCAATCTTGCTTCCCCAAGGCCTTGCCTCCTTGGTGACGACGATATCCTCTGGCCTTGCTGCGGCCTCTGTAGGCTTCCCGCGACGATGAGCGGGCTGCTTGGCAGTACGACGCAGAACCGCCACCAAATCCTTTGGCGTCACCTTGAGATTTGCCTGAAAGGACAGCTGTCGATGGAGAACCCAAGGCCCGTGCCGTCTCGGTGTCTGCCTTGATGGCCTGCAGTGACTCGTCCACTGCCTTGCGGAACAGGTTGTTCTCGTCGAACGGCATGTCCAGTACCCTGGTCTGAAAGTCCTGACGAAGTCGGTGGCCTTGCGCCAACCACGCCGGCGAAGGCAAACGCCGTCACCCATCTGGCAAAACCTGGTGTCAGCGAGGTCCGTGGCCACCGTGATGGTGTGGTCCGACGCCACCTTGCCTTCCTGTAGGATTTCAAGGGCCTCCGCCCACTTGTCTGGCAGGAAATTCAGAAGGGGAGCAATCTTGAACCACAGCTCCCTGTCATAGCGTGCCACGATTGTGAGGGCGTTGGCCGCTTTGATGGTCGTCTCATGGCGTCCAGCTTCTTACCCTCACCGTCCGGTGGGGAAGTGGAAGTAGATGCCGTCGCCCCTGCCGATTTCTTCTTGGCCGCTGCGGAGACAACTGAATTCGGGTACGGCTGAGCCGTGAGGCACATCCGGGCGGAATCTGGGACCTGGTACTTCTCATACCGGTCCTTCTTCGCAGGAGCTGTGGACGGGTTCTTGAGCAGCGACAGTCCTTCGTCCCAGATGTCGTCCAGTAACGGGACTGAGAGGACGGTCTTCCTCTTGGCCTCCCGTTGTTGGTAGAGGAAACCCTCCTTCTGCTCTTTGGGACAAAGCTGGAAAAGCTCTGATACCCTGGCGATCATGCCGTGAAAGGAGCCAATTTCGTCGGGAGGAGAGGCTGGGGTGATGGGAGATCCGTCCAGTCACCACCGTCGTCGTCCGTCCCCGCCGTCGCCGTTCCTGTCTCATCCCTCGGAGGAGGGGAAGGAGATGAAGGCTGGAAAGGAGGGGGAGGATGGATTCGCCTCCGCATGTTCGGTGGGCTTCCCAACGGTCCAGGCGCCGCTGGATTGTCCGATGGGGTTAAGAGCAACCTTGTCCTCCTCTCCGTACACAGGGTCTGGGTAGCCATCAAGATTGCTCCCGAGTTGTCCTGTGGCATAGGCATCAGTGGCGACGGGAGCAACGGCTGGGGCATGGGGTCCTCCGCCCCCTCTGCGGTTCCTCGTTGGCTCCACCGTTGCTCTCTACGTCCGCCTCGTCAGGATCCCTCCCGTAGGCCCCGATTTTCTCGAACATCTTGTCCAGGATCCTTTGGACGCTAGTGAGCTCATCCTCAGAGGTGGAATCTGTTATCTTATGGTTATTGTCCCCAACCCCCCCCCCATTCTCCTCCCAGGATTTCACAGGGGTCTTCTCGATAGGCTGAAAAGATGATTCTCTCCGGGGTGGCAGGGAAACTCTAGGCCCGGAAGTAGCCTCCACTGGGGTAGCCTCCTCTGGCTTTGCCAGGGCTGCCACTACTCCTTCGATCAATGCCTTTGTCGGGAGAATCAAGGCCTTCACGACCTGAGGCCTTCACCTTAGGGGGAGGGTTGCTGACCTGCTCCCCATTGGCTGTCTCCATCGGGATCGGCTGGGGCTTCTCCCGAAGCTTACCCGGGTTCTCAGACTTCCTCTTCACCGAGCCATAGCGTTGGCTTGTGGATGATGGCGTTGGTGACATTGTGCCCTGCCTGGCAGCCGAAGAGCCTGAAACACCGGTGCTCCCGGTGCCCACCTTTTGTTGGGCCCCCGTCGCCGGAGCGCCCTCAAAGGTCTTAGAAGACCCCTCGGACTACTACTTCTCACCTGCTGCTGGGCTCTTCCCCTCCAACCAGTTGGTGAGTCGAGTATAACAATCCCTCATTGTCCAGTCGGACATGTTCTTACAGCACGCACAGTCCTTCTCCACGTCACGAGGACTCCCAACACTTGAACGTGCTGTAAAAATCTGATGGCTGCCAGAGGAGGGGCTTAGGTAGAGGGCAGTCATTAGCTGGGGGCAATATGACCCAGAGACCAGTGATTGGTTACTAGTAGAAAGACAGTTCAGAAACGAAACTGATTTTTATTCTTTACCGAGGATTCCGAGCCTGACGGGGAATATCCATGCCAGACCATGCTGGAGAAAAAGGGAAAAAGAAAAAAAAAAGTTGAAGGGCCCTGAAAAGTGGCCCTAGAATGCCCAAAATATAATTACTGACTTAACAGAGGGATACAGGATCACAACCCCCAATTTGGTGGCCCGGCCAAAGCTTCCACCTCCAAAATGTTTTCTCCGAGTCTGGACCAACTCTGTGCTTGTGATAAAGTTTTTAAATCTGCATCACTAGCCTCTGGATCGTGCCATAAAAGGATTACTTCCATAGTTTAGTAAGTAGAGAATAGAAACAAGAACTCATTATGGACAAGGAGGCTCTGAACATTAACCGACAGTCTGCCCCTCCCAATGCATTAGTCTTTTCAACAATGTGAAGGTGGTATATATTTACAAGGTAGATTATTTTCAATTTGTGGTATGCAATCGTAGGTAGGTGCTCTAACTTCTGCATCTGGCAACAGACTTCTTTATCAATAGTTTACAATAACCAGTTCCCAACATGTGGGCATGAGCAAGACGCATGGTTAACCAACAATTTCCTGAAAATAAAAAATTGCAAAAGATACAAAAAGTAAAATATACAATGCAAAACAAATACAGCCATATGTTAGCAAAGTATCACTTCGATATATCATTTCTGTTGCAATGAACACCAGAACAAACTCCAAAACGTCCCACACATCAGTGGAGACTTTAATCAAACTTTTAAATCAAAACAACAAATCAGGCTGCCCTGCGGATCCCTGCCCACCTGACGTCTACATATCAATCCTCTCACAAGGACTACCAATGGAATACTACAGGAACGTCCTCAACCAATCTCAACAGGGACAGTGCCTCAAGCCTTCAAATCTGCATACATCAAACTACTACTCAAAAATATAACGGGAAACGTAGAGGCCCTCTCCAACTACAGACCCATCTCCAACATCCCCTACCCAGCTTAACTCCTGGAAAAAACACATGTAGAACAGCCCTAGAATTCATAGCTGAACACTGCCTATTAAACCAGGCACAAGTAGGCTTCAGACCGGTGAGATGAACAGAAACCACACTTATTCCAATCTGGGATTATGTAAATGCAAACGCAGACTCAAACAGCACCGCTCTGAAACGTTTAGACCTCTCCACGGCATTCGACACAGTTGACCACGACATCCTCATCATGAGACTGGAAGAATTCGGAATCACCGACACTTTGGATCACATCCTTCCTAACAAACAGAACAAACAATATGGATGAAACCTTGCAAATCAAGCCCACGAGAATCATCATGCAGAGTCCCACAAGGATCATCCTTCTCAACACAACTATTCAACATCTACCTGTCACAGCTAATTAAAATCATCAAAAGACATGTTCTCACCTGTTACAACTACGCTGACAAGGACACAAATAATCTACAAAATTTAAGACTCACAAGAAAACAACTCAACACTAGAGAACTAACTTTGTGAAATATACAACTGGATGAACTTTAACTACCTCAAACTCAACCCAGGCAAAACAGAAATAATGATCACCAAAAAAAACAGAGAAGACAACCTCTACATTCCATGGCCAACTGAACTTGTTAATACCCGAACCCCATCATCGATTGTAAAGAAACTGGGAGTCCTGATGGACAACGAACTCACTCTAGAGCCACAAGTAAAGGCCCTAATCAAGAAATGCTTCTTTCTCCTGTGATCGGCTAAAAGGATCCGACTATTCCTCTCATTCACCAACAAAACTACCGTCATGGCCCTCATCAGGTCCAGATTAGATTACGCCAACAGCCTATATCTAGGCATGCCTGAACGGCTCCTAAATAAACTCCAACGCATACAAAATGCGGTGGCCGGACTGCTCCTTAAACTACCTCGAAGAGAACATCACACCAGCTCTGAAAACGCTACACTGCCTACCCATCAAACAGCGGATCAAGTGTGCATAACGCACAGAGCAATCCTCGACCAAGGTGCAGAGTTCCTCAGAAGAAAACTAAACGTACATCACACTACAAAGCCACTCAGATCCAGCAGCGACATCCGCTTGGAACCCAAATACTACAAGAGAAAAATGAGGATCCTCTTTCTCACCTCGCGCTAAAAATATGGAACGAACTACCAAAGAACATACGAACACAACACAAGAGAACACCTACAATTCAGGAAACTCCTCAAATCATGGCTCTTCACCCCATAACCAGAAAGAATGTCCATAAGGACATACACAGTGGAACGACAGATAAACCTATCCTGATTCCCTAAGTCATCAACCTTATCAAATTAAGAATATACGAACTACAACATATCAACTTCTCAATTAGAAGACAAACCACAACGAATCATACCAAAGAACACCCACAGATAAATCATAAAGGAGAGCAAGGTATGACCCAGCAATAGCACCTGGCCCACCTCGTAAACATGGGCAACAATGGACCACCAACAATAAATAGATGGGAAGGTGCGGGGAATTATAATATACCACCACCAAGCAGGGATAATGCTTGCCCTCTAGGGTGTACCAAGCCCAATAACTTAGCTGGAAGCCAGCCTCACCACTGCCCCTGAAACTAGACAGTGAGGAAAGGGAAGAGAATAATATACCTACCCAATGGACTACCGACAGTAAATAGAAAGGAGCTGATGAATGAGAATATAACCACTATCGCACTAGGGGATAATGCTCGACCAACCGGGGTACTAAGCCCAAATAAATTAGAAGAAACCAGCCACGATCGCCCCAGAAACTAGACAGTCAATAAAACAAGAGAAAATATACCAACCCAGTATGACAACCCGATACATAAAACAAAACTACGAGGATGAGACATACAACCCACTAACCAAAATCTCACATTTCTGCATACTTATTTGACACAAAAACCCACACAACCACCTCTCACAGCCAACCGCACGGACTATACCACACCAAAAACAAACACAGATCGCAACAACACGCAAGGACTCGTTTCGATCCTATATGCACACCCAAGCTCAGCGCACGGAGAAAACCGAACTGAAGCTGCCAATAGTACACCACCTCTCACTTTCCTACGTCCACTTCAACCACTAACCCACCCCCCCACCCCCCACCTTTTTGTCTACAGATCTGCCTGGCAGTCTGGAGACCAACTCTGTTGGTGACAGTGCGCTATATCGATACCTTTAACATCATCTATTTCAAACAATATGCTGGGTTCATGAAGGAATAATACATAGTTAGAATTCCTAGGATACTTTGAAAGAAAACAAAAAGTACTGAAATAATTTACCGTACCCAGGACACAGGAACGATGTCAGCAGAACGTTGGTTTTCCATTTTTCACCACCAAAAGCTGTATTGAAAAATATGTTTTAATTTTAAGCAAAACTTGCATATTCCAATCTAGTTTTTTTTGCATCTAACCAAATGTTTCAATTTTAAGATTCATGATTTTCTGCGAACTTTTATAATTGCAGAATCACTTTAAACAAAACTATAGTTGAAAATATTTGGTGTATTTGTGTATCTTTTAATTATAAAAAGCACATTTATTTATTTCTTTTTCCCAATCACTGTGCATCCAACTAGACTTGCAACAAGGCACTTAGAAGTAGAAGGGGGGGAAAAGGTGGCTGTGCACCAACCTATTAAGGACATGAAGCAATTTGTTAACTTGAGAGAAAAAAGTGGACACTTGGAAAGTTCAGCCAGAGGGACTAGGGAAAGTGCCCATTTATTTTAGAGAGTCAGAGCTTAGAATTCCGTCAGAAAGAAAAACAGGTCTGGCATGTATATAAAAACACTTATTGAAGACTGCAAATACATGCCTAGTCCGAGTAGTTCAAGGATGCTAATCTACTTCTTGGTGACTCTCTGTTAAGGAGATTTATAACTGATGCTTCATCCCATCTCATAGTGAGACCGCACCCCCCCCCACCCCCCTCACCCCATCACTTTTTGCTGGACTTGGGTAACTTTCTTTAAATCCTGAATGAGTGGAGCCTTTTTACACTCATTCTTTGTGGATTGTGCCTTATGGAACTCTACTTTGTATTTTACTTGTACTATGGATTCCATCTGCTCCATAGCTCTTAAAGGCATCAGTATCTTTCTATTGCAGCACACAGCTCCTTCTGGGCAGGGTTGCTGGGGACCCTTAGGGTCTTCCTTTAAGATTCTTTTTCCATACCCTCAAGTAACTACAGTTCTTAAGAACAGACGTTCTTAGTATCTCTCCCAAAACTATCGTCTGAGAGATTGGCACATACCACCTTATGTGGAGTGCCAAAGGAATGCCTAGTATCCTCCCCTTATCTCTGTTCCTGTCACTTTTAGTCACAGGCCTTTTCCTAGTTATGGCTGGTGGCAGTCGAAGTGTTCTACCAACTAGTGTGCAATTTTTGTACCGCAAGCTAGGTCCATAGCCTTGGTAGTGCACAATAGGGGCACCCAAGTACCAACTTGGGGCCTCCCTTTTTTCCCCCATTACTAGCTTGGTTGTTTTGCCTTTGACAGGAACACTTGGGTGTCCCCACCTAGGCTCCAGAGTGTCTGGGCAAGCAGGAAGTGGCAGAGAGGTTTTCCACCCCCCCCCCTTCCCCCCCTCCCCATGTCCTTTGTCTGCCGGAGTCCCTGAATAGGACCAGCTCCCACAGGGGGTCTGGCTGTCTTGGACAGCCAAATGCCACTTTCTGTAAAATGCAGAGGAGTGTGTGCTGGAACTGCATACAGGATGAGGCTTCTGGATCGAGAAGCAAGTCGACCACTAGAAGCAGAAGTAACAGAAGAAGACAACCGGGGACGCCAGCAGACCCTTTGCAATACTGTGACGCAACCACTGTTGTCCTGACCCCATTTTCTGTGCAACAGAGGAACTCCAACGATGACTACTCCTTCCCTTTGGCAATTGGGGACAACCAGTCCCAAGATGAATTTTGAATTGAGCCATCTCCCGAGGTCCCAGGAGTTTCAGGAGCTGCAGAACCCCAATACCAGGAGACCTGCTGCCCATTTCGAGTGCATCATCGTGGAAAGTCTGAATCCGTCCAAACATTTGCTGAGCCCTCAAGGACACTACAAAGAAATTATACAACTTGTCCAGATCTCTTCATCAGAGCGCAGGAATGCAGAAAGCGAATATTGACAGGGCGATACACGTCCTTTGTTGGTGCTGCAGAAAAGGCGTCAAAACAGCAGAGTCAACCAGGTCCTCCATCGAGACTGCTGCTGAAAGACATCCGTCCGTTGTCCTGTCTTCAGTCATCAGACCAAGGAATCCGGAGGTTTGGGACCAGTGCTGCAAATCGCAGAGCATCCAGCACAAACCTTTTCTTCTAACCTAAAGTACTGTGGGGAAGAGGGTATTGCTTACCCAATTGCAGTAAGTCACTCCAGAGAGTTGGAGTGCACATAGAGGAGTCCACAGCAACTCCCTCTTACCTCAGACTCAAGCCGCTGCTTTTGTCCCTTCATTGAGTCCTATTTAGGGTCTCCATCGTTTTTCATTAACTTGCTTCTTCTAAAAGACTAGAGGAAATTCAAAGGAACTCACGTATTCTGCTGCTTGTCAAGACGTGGAGCCCTCTCTGAACTGCCTTTAGCTAGGATTGCGATTTTGGACTTTAAAGACTTGCTGTGCGAAAAAACTCTAGAACCTTGAACCAGACAGTGTTACTCTAACCCTTTGACTTCCTTCAAGTTACTTTGTGTGGGTTTGGAGAGTAAATGTCTTACCGTAAATATAAGAACCACATGTGCACGTAATTACCGAAAATACGATAGCATTGTCATGCCTTTCCTACGTTGCAACAAATGTAACCGCAAACAAACACAAAAGTGAGTGTCCTTTGAAGTATATTCTAACGTATTCCAAAGTGTTCCAAAGTGTTCTAGTATAAACGTATGAGGTATTTAAAGTGATTCTGATATGGAATACATTACTCACCGTAATCGTATTTCTGGTGCTTGTATCTGCTTAGATTCCCATGCTTTGCATAGGCCGACATCTCGTGGAAGCTGCAGAGTATTACAGTTGTTTTCAAAATGGAACGTAGACAGGGCGTGCCAGTAATACTATCCCTTGTTTGACGTCCACAGTACCCATGAGCCCTCACACGTCGAGGTCCCTCAGATTGTTTTTCTTCCGACATGAGGTAGCACGAGTTTCATGTGATTACAGTTGTATCCAAGCAGATATGTAGAAGCTCATATAACATATATGCACCTTCTCTCAGGGGAGGAAGGGTGGGCGCAGGTGAATATAAGCAGAAACAAGCACCAGAAAAACGATTACGGTGAGTAATGTATTCCTTCTGTTGCTTGTGTAATCTGCTTAGATCACATGCTATGCATAGATTAGCGAGCAGTGTTATGAAAAGGTGGTGGGTTGTGAGAAGGAGTAGCGGCAAATAGATGTTTTAGAACCGCTTGTCCCACCTGTGCATGTGTATTGGAATGCATGTCAATGCAGTAGTGCTGGGTGAAGGTATGAACGGAGCTCCATGTAAATGCTGTGCAAATGCTGCCTAAGGGGACGTTTGCAATAAAGGCCAAAGTAGCCCCAGTGCCCCGTGTGGAGTGGGCTCTTTTTGCAGAAGGCAGTGTCTTGTTTGATAATAAATAGCATAATTGTATACATTCGACTAGCCATCTGGAGATGGCTCTTTTGGAAACGCGCTCTCCTTGTCTGCATGTAGCCATGGAGACAAACAGCTGATCAGTTTTCCCAAGCGGTTTGGTTTTATCTACGTAGTAGAGAACCACACTCACATCTAGTGTGTGGAGTTTGACCTCAGCTGAGCTAGTAGGCTTCTGAAAGAAGGCTGGAAGCTCAATTGATTGGTTTACGTGGAACTTGGAAATTAATTTAGGGGAGAACCTAGGGTGAGTCTGTAAAACCAATTTGTTTTTATGGATGATAAAGAAAGGGTCCTGCACTGACAAGGCTTGGAGTTCGCGGACTCTTCTTATGGAAGTATTAGCCACTAAGAAGGCAGTTTTATAGGTAATGTGTTTAAAAGTAGCTTGATGCAAAGGCTTGAAGGGAGGGCTCATGAGTTTTGCTAGTACTACATTGAGATCCCGGCCTGACGGGGGATTAGAAATTGGAGGGTGTAGTCTCTTTACTCCCTCCATGATTGCTTTAATGACTGGCACTTTCCACCATGAGACTTTACTTTGAGAGGTGGTGTAGGCTGATCAAGCTGCTAGGTGGACTTTTAATGGAGGTAAAGACCAACCCAGAATCCAACAAGTGGAGCATGTATGTTACAATGTGTGCTGGAGTACATTCTATTGGGTTGATTTGTTTAGATTGGCACCAAATGACAAATCTCTTCCACTTGAGGAAACCAGTGTCTGGTGTTTGGTTTCCGTGCTTCCTTTAGGATATCCATACACCGCTGTGGAAGATTGAGGTGTCTCAACTCTATGACTTCAGGAGCCATGCTGCCAAGTTCAAAGAGTGAGGGGAGGTTGTGGGTGTATCGTCGCCCCCCCGTGTTGAGTCAACAGGTTGACGTGGTACAGGAGCTTGATGGGTCCGCACAACGCCAGCTTGCGCAGCTGTGGATACCACGGTTGTCTCGCCCACACAGGAGCAACTAGGATGAGTGTCATCTGATCCCTGTGCATCTTGTTCACTATACTGCTGATTAATGGATTGGGGGGGGTGGTGTGTAAGCAAATTTCCCTGACCAGCTCATCCATAGGGCGCTCCCCTTGGAGTCTGGTTGGGGGAACTTGTACGCGAAGTCTGGGCATTGCTCGTTTTCTCTTGTATCGAACAAGTCTAGAGAGGGGTAGCCCCATAGAGAAGATGTGGTCTACCACGTCCATGTGTAGTTGCCACTCGTGTTCTTCTGGCGGAGGATCTCTGCTGAGAGAGTCCGCTAGAGTGTGGAGTACCCCTGGACCAGTGAGCCCCCACCCGGAAAGTGACACGTCTGTTCTGACGACCGCTAGCGTTTCCGGTCTGTGGAAGGGTTTGCCCTTGAGCAATTTTCCCTTGACCACCAGCATAGGTTTTGAATCAGTGTAGGCAAAAGAACCACTAGATCGTCCCACTGACCACTTGCCTGAGACCATTGTTTTCACCAACCATTCCTGCGATGGTCGCATGCGAAGGTGTGCCTGGGGGACCAGGTAAATGCACAATGCCATCATGCCTAGCAGACGCATAGCTGTGCATACGCGTATCTGGAGACCGGCCTGATACTGGGGTATTTGCCGAAGCATGTTTTGCACTCTTTCCATTGATAGGAAGGCTAAGCCTGTCTTTGTATTTAACACAGCTCCTAGGAACTGTTTCGATGTGTTTGGTACCAAACTTGACTTTCTCGTTTATTGAGAAGCCCAATTGGAAGAGGTCTATGGTTCTTTGCGTGTTTATCTTGCAAAGATGGTGGGATACTCCCGTGATCAGCCAGTCGTCCAGGTAGGGGTACACTGGGATTGCCTCCCTGCGAAGGTGTGCTGCCACCACTGCCAGTACCTTGGTGAACACCCTTGGAGCCGAGGCTATCCCGAAGGGCAGCACTTTGAACTGATCGTGCTGGTCTGCTACTTTGAAGAATCTTCTGTGCACTGGGAACATTGAAATATGAAAATAAGCATCTTTCATGTCCAATGTAACCATGTAATCCCCCCTGTTTTAACAGAGGGATTACTTCTTGTAGCGTTGTCATGTGGAATTTTTGTGGCTTGACAAATTTGTTTGCAGGGCGCAGGTCTAATACCGGGCGCATGGTCACATCTTTCTTTGGAACAAGGCAGTACGTTGAATAAATACCCTCGTTTACCTCGTTGTACGTCATGATTTCGATGACGTTCTTGAGGAGTAGAGCTTCGACTTTCTCCACTAAGATGAGTTGTTCCTCTCTTAAAGGTCTTTTCTGGCGCGGGAGGAGGTTTGATGGGATTCCCTGGAGTTCTATGCAGTAACCTCCCGCTACCGTCAATAACAGCCACTGGTCTGATGTTATCCCCTCCCGTGCGTGGGTGAAGTGTGAAATTAGTCCCCCAACTGGGGAGGCATGGGAGGGGACTAGTAGCGGGGTGTCATTGCTTGGAGGGTGTTCCTCCACCTCTGGTGGGGGAACCTCTCCCCTTTCCGCGACCCCGGCGCTGTCCCCTGGGATAACCCTGGGATGCTTGTTGGTTATTGTTCCATGAGGAACCCTGGCACTGACTATAGCCAGTGCCTCTGTGCGTTTTGCCCATGAAACCGCAGAAAATTATTGCCTCCTCTTTGGCTTGTTAGTTGGCCAAGGGACTTCAGTGTTTCGTAGTTGTCCTTGGCGTACTTCAGTGCTTTCTCAACTGCCTTTCCAAATAAAACATTAGGCTCAACAGACATGTTGAGCAGGGTAGCCTGTGTCTCTAATTTGAATCCAGACTGCCTAAGCCAAGCATGGCATTTGAGGATGGTGGCCTCAGCAATAACGCGCCCAGCGTTATCTGCTGCATCAAAGTTGTTCTTGAGTAGGACGCTTGCCGTTGCTCTGCCTTCAGCAGCCACAAGGGAGAGCTTAGATTTGAGTGGTTCCGGCGCCCATTCTGCAAGGGCTGTAACTTCATCCCACTTATTACAGTCATAGCTTGCTAGCAAGGTGGAGTTAGTAATTTGTGCCTGATAAGCCGCCGAAGATGCTGTTTTTCTTCCCATTGTATATAGTTTTTTTACTCTACTTGTCCGGAGGAGGCCAAAGGGGGTACTCGTTCTCTTCCAGGTAGTGGTAATTACTAGAGAGTCTGGTTTAAGTCAGCCCCTTATATACAAAGGATCAGAAGGTGCTGGGCGGAAAAGCTTTTCGATTCGAGGGTTTACCGCCCTAGTGTGATTAGGCATGTCCAGTGAAGGTTGAATCCTTCTCTTTACCGACTTGAGTAAGGGGATAAACTGAGTTGCCGGTTTTTTGTCCCCAAGATGTTTTCAGCGAAATCCTCAGCTTGCTGAATTTCCTGTGTCTCGATACCAAAATGTTCAGCAGCCCCGAGAAGTATGTCATTACACAAGGGTTGGTTCTCTACCAGGGAATCATGTAAGGGAGGGTCCTGCGGGACTGGACAGTCCATGGCAAAGACTACTGACTCAGTGTCACCCTGATCGTCCCCTTGACTGACGTTGTCAACCCCGATGTCATCATCATAATAGGTATTTTCGTCTGGGTACTCAGGGGGGAGGGGGGGTGAGATCTCTTTCCTGACGGGTGTGTAGGCAAACGGGACTGAGGCCACAGGTGAAGCCTTCGAGCTTGACGCCT
Organism: Ambystoma mexicanum; assembly: GCF_040938575.1. Lineage (NCBI taxonomy): Eukaryota > Metazoa > Chordata > Amphibia > Caudata > Ambystomatidae > Ambystoma > Ambystoma mexicanum. The sequence goes on from NC_090939.1 coordinate 850,783,625, forward strand.
GGGTAGTGGGAGGCTTGTTTGCTAGGCTTTGAAGAGCCTGGGGGTGTTCTTCGAAAAAATGTGCAAAAATGGTCATACGTTTCATAACCCTATCTATATCCTGGGCAGATCAGTTTGCTGAACTGCGAATAATCGCCGGGTAGGTAAAGGTGGGGGTAGGTAGGCTACTGTATAACTCCTCCTCCCCTATGATAGGATCAGGCTCATCCTCTATGATCGAATCAGGGCTGTCCTGTGTAGGAATCCCATCAGGTTCCGGCTCTTCCCTAGGTTTTTCCCTTTTACTTTGCTTGTCTGTGTTCCCGTCTTTGAGAGGAATCCCTGGATTTATGTTTCTCCCTATGATACGTGCTCTTAGAAGCTGACTTTTTAGAGCTAGAGACCGTAGTAGGGGCCCTGGGGACATGTTTCTCCACTGAACGGGACAGTTCTGACTCCCTGGGCTTTTCCTCGAGTGTGGGTCGATTTTTGACTTCCGGAACAGCTTGCGCTGCGTCCTTCAACATCGGAAAGCTGGGAGAGGGTGTTTTATGTTCGGCGTCTTGACTTAGCAGGCTTGTCATGAGGCAGCCATTCGGGGTGCCCATTCAAGACCGGAGAACTGTTGCAGCGGGTCAGCATTGCTTCCAGCCCGGTCCTGGGGAAGCCTTGCTGCTCTGTCCTGATCTAAAGAAGGCACCCGTTAGGCGAGTTTTTCTAAAGTCCACTCGAGGTAAGATTATTGAACTATCCCTTGGTATAAAGGTCCCCAACTCTTAGAATACGTCTGTACTACACAAAGGATTTGGTAGAATGGCAGAGCAGCCCGGCTTATTTTACGAGGAAGATGCAAGCTGAAGGTAAGTACACTGAACCCCGTCAATCCCATAGTCCAAATAAACTCTTACACAGTGAAAGTTAAATTAAAATATAGATTTATTTTATATAGACAAGGTAGGCAAGTAAATACTATGTTAGACTAACCAATACACACAGGAATTATTCACAATACTGTTCATGCGTGACTGCGTCAATGGTAGTTGTCTGCAATTACAATTGTTACATAAAATGACTGATATTTCTACCGTATTCATTGTAGTGCTGCCCATTTGTTACAGAGAAATTATAGATTCATTCAGTTAGTAAAGTCACATCAGAAAATCTGTATGAAGGAAAATGAGGGCTATTCAACACTTTAGCAGTAATTCACTTCATAGTAACACTTTTGTCGTCTAATGCTTTGGCAGTCAATCTCTAACTATCCAGATGTCAGTGTAGGAGTGGAACAAAAGTCTCACGCAGCAGCAGGAAAGCAAAGTTCCTCTAGTTACTAAGATAAAAATGCTTAGCAAGAAAACATAAGTTATAGGGAGCCTCCAAATGACTCCCTAATATGACAAGCTGTTAAGCCTGGGCCAGAAGTATGGGTGGACACCAAAAAACCCAACACACTCCAGTCACACTGAAGCAACTCTTTGGCTTAAGGTAAGTTCAAGGTCTACCTTTAACCTCACAGTACCTTAGGTTAGAAGAAGTCAATGCAGCTGGATTCTTTCCTATGCAGCAGCACAGGACCCCGTCTCCAGATTCCTTGGTCTGGTGATGAAAGGAAGGACTAAATGGGATGTCAGGGCAGCAGTCGCGAGAAAGGACCCTCGTCAGTGTGCGGTTTTGGCACTTGATCAGCTCCAACAAAGGACGGTTATTAGCCAGTTGATCTTCCTCGATTCGGCAATCTTGTTCTCTGTTGAGGGGACTTGGATGAGTGGGATCGTGTCTCTGGGGGTCCAACTGGAGCGCACCAAAGTTCTGTGCGGATTCGTCCTTGCAAAGATGTTTCATTGCAAATGGGTCGTAGGTCCCCGGTATTCGTGGTTTGCAGCCCTAGAAGTTTGCAGCACCTCAGGGGATGGCTCGATCTGCAGTTCGTCTTGGGGCTGGTTGGTCCCACCAGCCAAAGGGAAGGAGGCGTCCTCTTCGGAACGCCTCTGTCGATAAGAAAACAGGGTCAGGACAGTAGTGGTCGCTACACGGTTACTGAAAGAGTCTGCAGGCGACACTGGTAGTCAACAGCTTCGGAACTTCAGTTCCATTCGTCAACTTGCCTTCTGCCTCAGGAACCTCACCATTTATTCTGATTTCCCATTCACTCCTCTGTAAACTCCCAGCAGTTTACAGAAAGGGGCAGGTGGCTGTCCAACCAGGACAACCAGCACCCCCTCCCCTCGCAGTGGGAACTGGTTCCATTCGGGCACTCTGGCTGACAAAGGATGGGAGAGTGTTAAACTCCTCCCCCCGCTTTCTGCCTTCAAGACACTGCACTGAAGCCTAGGAGGGGGAGAGGACCCCCTCTGAGAATAGTAGAACGACTAACAAAAAGGACAACCACACGAGAAATGGCAAAAAGGAAAGGAGCCACCAGGGGACGATATTGTGCATAACCGAGATTGTGTAAAAAACCTAGCACAATGGTTATAACACGTCCACTGGCACCAGCCATAACTGTAGGGTTGTCAGTGTCTAGAAAGTCACAGGATCAGAGAGAAGGGGGATACTAGGTACCCCCTTAGCATACTACATAAAGCGGTGTGTGCTAATACCTCAACAATGAAGAGTTTGTGGGAGGATACAAAGTATCCCTCAATCCTCAAGAACAGTCGTTTTGAAGGATAGTAAAAATATATCAAAGGGTTCCCAGCAACCCTGCACATAGGGTGTTGTGTGCCGCAAAAGCTTAACACAGATGCCTTGAGGTATGGAGGAAAGCAGACTCCATAAGGTAAGAAAATACAAAAAGAAAAGTTCCCAAAAAGTTAGAGCACATAAGAATGAATGAGGGGAAAAAGGCTCCCCTCAATCAGGATCGAAAGAAAAAGGTTCAGGTGTCCAGAAAAAAGTGCTAAGGGTCTCACTAGGAGAGGGGATTTAGCATAAAATTGGCAAATCTCCCCAACAGCCCCCGTCGGTGCTTCAACCCCTGGACCGGTAGGAACAATCAGTCTTGATCCATGCTCGAGGGTACGTGCCTGCGTAGCATTAAGTGTCCCTGGTCCACCCATGGACGGACCAGCTCTCAGGCTACCTTGCTTCTGCCGTCGCCATTCTGAGTGCATTCCATGGAACTTGGAGGATCTTCAACTTGTGCTGCTAGACGCCTGTTTCTGCATGTTCGGCCCTCAGTCCTAAAACACACTGCAGGGCCGTCTCCTAAGTTTGTCAACCAAATATCAACTGTCCCTGCATGGTCGTGGTGACTCCTATTACATCGTCTTTATTGCTCACTAGAGGTCTCCTGCTTCACAGAGGTGGTCTTCCTTTCGTGGCAAGGGTGATCAGCTGGCTAGTTCTGGAATACAGGTACTACGAACATCAAACTAAAACCTGCACCCGACTGCAACCTCTGCACCCGTGACTCGAGGGCTTCCGTCAACCAGGCCAAGCACAAAAGGTACATGGCCCCAACAGAACTTTCCTAACTTGATTACATACTTGTGTTGTACTGGTTGTGAATCAATTGCTTTTCTATCTTTTCACTGAGTTTACCACATACAGTTTTTGAATGTATTGCCGATGGCTCTGCTAAGCTGATGCCCAATTGGTTTTAGGGTAATACGTTGGAGGTTCCCCATAGAACCCCTAAGGGTATTTCTGATGGTTGTATCTGCTTAGATTCACATGCTGTGCATAGTCCAACATCCAGTGGTCACTGCAGACTATTGCATTTTGTTTTTCGTAGTCAAAAAGGGGACGTCGACAAGGCATGTCTGTAACACTATCCCTATAGTGACGTGCAGTGTACCTACAATCCCTCACGCGTCGAGGTCCCTCTGCATTTTTTCTGCCCTGAGGGAGCCTTCTATAAAAGAGTGAGTACAGAAAAGAGAGAGAGATGTAGAAAGATGTCTATGTTCCTTCCATCCGAGCGGGGAGGAAGGGTGGGCGCATGTGAATCTAAGCAGATACAACCATCAGAAATGCTTTTACGGTAAGTAATGCATTGTCTTCTGATGTTTGTTAATCTGCTTAGAATCACATACTGTGCATAGACTAGCGAGCAGTATCCGGAGTTGGAGGTGGGTTGTGAGAAGGAACAGTAGAGAAAAGATGTCTTAATATTGCTTGTCCCACCTGAGAATCAGATCTGGAGTGAGCATCTAGACAGTAGTGTTTTGTAAAGGTGTGTACAGAACTCCAGGTTGCCACTTTGCAAAAGGACTCAAGGGGAACATTTGCAATGAATGCTATGGATGCCCCAGTGCCTCGAGTAGAGTGCTCTTGGCTTGAAGGGTAGTTCTCACTTAGCAAGAGAGAAACAGAGTGATGCATTGAACAATCCATCTAGATATAGTGGACTTTGAGACTGCATCTCCTTCTCTTCCTGCTGCCACCGAGACAAAGAACTGATTAGTCTTTCTCAGTGGTCTAGTTCTTTCCATATAAAACATGACAGCTCTGCGCACATCGAGTGTATGCAGGCTCTTTTCTTCCAAATTGGAAGGGTTTTGAAAGAACGTTGGTAGTTCTATTGACTGGTTGACATGGAATTTCGATATGAATTTCGGTGAAAACCTTATCTTTGTGAACTGTTACAAAGGGGTCTAGAACAGAAGAACAAGTTACTTCTTACCTTGTAACGTTCTTTCGACGGGATGTTCCTCCGACGTATTCCTCATCTTAGATATCTCCTTCCAGCTCTGCTGGCCTCGGAAATTTTTTTCTCTAGAAGGCGCTGCGTGTTGACGTCCTTCGAGTCGATGTCCCTCGACAGCCGCCGTATCGACGCCAACGTCATCCTGGCTATAAAGGCGGGGCGCAGCGCCCGTTGCTCAGTTCCGTTTTGTAGCCCACAATAATACTTTCTGGACTAAACTAATCACCCTGAAGGAGCGTAAGCTGCAACAATAAGGGAAGTAGAACTGCGGGGATGGATGGGAGGGTCGATGAGGAATACGTCGGAGGAACATCCCGTCGAAAGAACGTTACGAGGTAAGAAGTAACTTGTTCTTCGAAGGGATTGTGTCCTCCGACGTATTCCTCATCTTAGATATGCTCCCATAGCAGTATTCTATTATTGGAGGAGGGAGTACTGACTTCATGCCGTCTTCTATTGATGAATAGAATGCAGTACAGCCCTTCCAAACCTAGTCTCTTGACTGGAGGAGGAATCCAAATTGTAAAATCGTGTAAAGGTATGGACAGACGACCATGTAGCGGCCGCACAGATGTCTTTAACCGGCACACCTCTTTTGAGGGCCGATGAAGCTGCAATACCTCTGGTCGAATGAGCCCTAAGGTTTTGAGGGGGCTCTTTTCCTGCCAATGTATAACATTCCAGAATGGCTAGAATGATCCATCTGGAAATGGTCTGCTTAGTTATTGGTAACCCCAGCTTGTGACCTGTGTAACCTACAAACAGCTGGTCTGCCTGTCTTATCCTGGCTAGTCTACTGATGTAAAAACTTAAAGCCCTTCTAGGGTCGAGCCTGTGTAACCTCTCCCTCTTTCCACGGGTGAGGAGGAGGATAGAAAGATGGTAGGGTAATCTTCTGAGTGATATGGAATTCAGAAACCACCTTTGGGAGGAAATTAGGCTTCACTTGCAGGACAACTTTGTCTTTGTGAAAGATAGTGTGAGGGGGTTTACAAGAAAGAGCTTGTAATTCGCTCACCCTTCTAGCAGATGTAAGTGCTATTAATAAAACAGTTTTAAGGGTAAGGAATCTTAACGAACAAGAATGGAGTGGTTCGAAAGGTGTGCCCATCAGGAAAGTTAGGACTAAGTTTAAATCCCATAGGGGAACTTGGAATGGTCTTGGGGGATAAACATTGGTTAACCCCTTAAGAAATTGTATTACCAAGGGTAACTTGAAATAGGATGGTTCTTCCGCAGTACGCTTAAAGATGGATAGCGCTGCGAGATAGCCCTTAATGGTGCCAACTTGAAGGCCTGAATTTGCCAAATATAGTAGGAAGGACAAAACCATTGGTGTACCACATGAAAGGGTCGATATTCTGTTCTCTACACCAGCTGCAAAATCTGTTCCAACGGCAGCGGTATAAAGACTTTGTTGCTGGCCTCCTTGCCGAAAGCAACACCTCCATAACATCAGGGAGGTCCCAATCCTTGTACCTCAGCCTTTCAGAAGCCAAGCGTGAAGGTTGAGGGTTTTGATGTCTGGATGGAGAACCTGACCTCCCTTCTGTGAGAGTAGGTTCTCTCTGAGTGGAACTCGAATTGGAGGGCAGATGGACAAGTCTAGAAGGTCCGGGTACCACGTTCTCCTGGCCCAGTCCGGGGCAATTAGGATCATGGTTCTACGGAATCTTCTCAACCTCCTGATCATTTGAGGAATGACAGGGACCGGTGGGAACGCGTACAGAAGCGGAAACTTCCAGTCCACTATGAACGCGTCTCCCAGAGCTCCTCTCGGGGGAAATTCCCTTGAGCGGGACAGATCGCATTTCCTGTTGAGGCTGGTGGCGAACAGATCTACTTGAGCGGTTCCCCAAAGGGCGAAGATCTCTTGAAGGACTTCCTGAGCTAGCTCCCACTCGTGGGAGACTGTGCTCTGCCTGCTCAGAGTGTTCGCTGTCAAGTTCTTCTCTCCGGCTAGGTGAACTGCCGATAGAGAGATTCCTTCTTGGATTGCCCAAAACCAGAGCTGCATCGCCTCTCTGCACAGGGGTAGTGATCCTACGCCTCGTCTTTTGTTGAGGTAATGCATGGCCACAGTGTTGTCCGTCATTATCAGGACGTTTTTCCCTTGTACAGCTGGCAGGAACGCCTTCAGCGCAAGTCTGATGGCTCTCAGCTCTAACAGGTTGATATGTAGTCTGGACTCCGATGGAGACCAACGACCGCTGATGGTCAAGTCGTTGGCGTGGGCTCCCCACCCTGTGAGTGAGGCATCCGTGACTACTGTTATCTCCGGCCAGGGTTGCCAAAACTGTTCTCCTTTCAGAATGTTCTTCTGACAGGCCCACCATTGAAGGTCTCAAGCTACTCTGTCGGGAACCTGAAGAAGATCTGTCATTCTCCCCGAGAATTGTGACCACTGAGTCCTCAGTGCCCACTGGAGGGATCTCATTCTCAGGCGAGCCTCTGGCACTAGGAAAATGCAGGATGCCATGAGGCCTAGCAACCTCAAAAAGTCGAAGGCTGGGAGACGTTGGGCATGTTGGAACTTGGTAACCATCTGTAGAATATCTTGAGCCCTCACCTCTGGTGGCGAGGCTTTTCCCCGGGAAGGGTCCAGGATCGCTCCTATGAACTGGAATCTCTGTGATGGTATCATTTGTGACTTCTTTAAATTGAGGGAGAAGCCCAGTCTGTGAAGGGAGTGGCACACGTGATTTAGCTGGATCTGAGCTTGTTCCGAAGAAACAGCCCTGATCAACCAATCGTCCAGGTAGGGGTAGACGTGAATCCCTTCCCTCCTTAGACTTGCCGCCACTACCGACATTAACTTGGTGAAGACCCTCGGGGCGTAGGTCAGCCCAAATGTCAGCACTCGAAATTGATAGTGAGAGTTGCCAATTGCGAACCTCAGGTATTTCCCGTGTTTGAGATGGATAGGCACATGGAAATAAGCGTCCTGAAGGTCCAGAGATACCAACCAGTCCTGGAACTGAAGGGCCTGGAGGATCTGAGAAAGAGTGACCATCTTGAATTTGTCTTTCCTGAGGAATTTGTTCAATTCTCGCAAGTCCAAGATGGGTCTCAGTCCTCCGTCTTTCTTCGGAATGAGAAAGTAAGGGGAGTACCAGCCCTTGTTCCTCTCCGCTACAGGTACCGGTTCTATGGCACCTTTCTCTAGCAGGTCTAAAATTTCCTGCAAGAGGAGCGGTCTGGAGCTTTCTGAGAGCTGATCCCCGGTGGATGACTCTGAGGTATACGTAGGAAAGGTAGGCAGTAACCTTGGGCAACTGTTTCCAATGCCCAAGCATCTGACGTGATAGCCTGCCATACCGCCAGATGTTGAGTCAACCTGCCTCCTACAGGTGTCCTGTGAGGGAAGTCCTCAGAGTGGTTTTGGGGCGGCTGATGCAGATGCCGATGGTAAAGAGGCACCTGCTGTTGCTGCGGCTTTTGAATATCTACCTCGTCCACCTCGGGTAGTTCTTCTTTGTCCCCTTTGAGCCGGTCGTCCTCTACCTCTTCCGAATGCGGAGTAGAAGCGAAAGGACTTGCCCCTCGCAGAGGTTCCTGTGGGATGAAAAGGTGTCTGACGGATTGCAGCTCCTAGGGATTTTGCTGCTGCTTTTGAAGTTTGCAGTTTCTCTAAACTGTCATCCGCCTTTTTCCCGAACAAAGAAGAGCCATCGAATGGCATGTTCAAGAGCCTGGCTTGCACATCTGGGGCAAAACCAGACTTTCTCAACCAAGCGAATCTCCTGGTTGTTGTACTTGCCGCCATTGCTCTGCTGATACTGTCAGCCGAATCAATGCCCGTCTGGAGGGATTCGCACATAGCGTCTTTACCGTCCTATATAATATTCAGGAACGCATCCCTTTCTTCTCCCTCCGGGATGCAGTCAGCCGCTGTAGAAGCACACTCCCAAAGTGTATGGCTGAATCTAGCAAGGGTGCAAGTAGCATTAACAGATTTTAACGCCATGCTACATGCCGAAAAGACTTTCTTTGCCATAGTATCATATTTTTTATCGTCCCTGTCCTGTGGGACGGTAGGATAAGCCGTCTTGACATCGGTAGAGGATGCTGCCTGTACCACCAGACTTTCTGGGGATGGGTGTTTAGACAAAAACTCCGGGTCTGTAGAGGATACCCTGTACTTTTTAGACAGTTTTTTATTTACTGCTGGTACGACATCTGGGGTTTCCCAGTTTGTCATGATCTTCCTCTGAAGAGCTTTATGAAAAGGCACCACAGGATCCTCCTGTGGGCCTTTGTCAAGAATATCCGTGAGGTCATCTTGTTGGAAAGATTGTGAAGTTGCAGACCACCCCATAAACTCTGTGATCCTGGCCATTAAGGCTCTATAGGGGGTTTCAGCATGTTCCCCTGGGTCTGGCCTAGCAAACTCCACCTCAGGGGAGGCGTCTAACCCACTTGCCTCATGTAAGGAATCATGAAGATCCTTTAACCTGCGTTCTTCAGAGGAAAATTCCTCTCTAATTGGAGTTACAGGTCCCTGCAACTCAAATGTGTCTTCCTGTTCAGACAATTCACCCTCTTCCAATATTGAGGACATAGTTCTCAATTGTTCTGAACTCAAAGGGTGTAAACCCCATTTCCAAGGCAGAGGGTGCCGAACTTGTCATAATCGGCCTCGAAAACGTCGATGTCGTCGACGTCTTCGAGCGTGGCGTCGAAAACAAAGGCGGAGGCCTCGAAGACCGACAGAATTGGGATTCTACTCGACAATCTCGAAGCCATCGACGTCGAGGACCCGGGGATAGACACTGGGTGTGTCGTAACCGTGACTTTTCTTGGCGTCGACACCGGTGTCGAAGCTGGCGTCGAGTCGACAGACTCGTGTGTCGAAGGTCCCTTCGACAACGGCGTCTAAGACATCGACCTCGACGGAACTTTCGTCGACGGCGTCGACGGAACCTTCGAGGAAGGTTTGGAGGTCATAGTCCTGCTCGAGGGTTCGTGACGCGCTCGAGAGGTTTCCTTCACCGGGTACTGCGACTCGCTGCGTTTTTGACCTTCGGGTCTTTCGACCAGAGCATCGCTCTCGGCAGTCTTCGAGGGGGTCGAGGCTGCTTTCTCGAAGACGCTCATCATACTTTTGCGGAATTCCTCCCATTCAGCCCGGGAACTATGTTTCGTGGGGCATGGGATTCTCTTTGGCGAAACAGAGGAAGAGGAAGATGGAGAAGGGGATCTTCGACGTCTCCTCTTCAAGTGCTTCGATCTCTAGGAGTGATGAGACCCACTCCGAGATCTGGAGCGCGAATGGTGACGAGGAGACGAATGTCTCGACTTCGTCGACGAAGAAGAAGCTTTAAAAGTCTTACCTTTCTCCAGCTTCCCCCTACGCTCCTTCAGGGCCTTAGCTGTCATGGACATACAGTCCTCGCACTCCGAACAATGGTGTTCAGCTCCCAAACACCACAGAAAAACTCTGTGAGGGTCAGTCAGCGACATCTTTTTCCCACAATCTCGGCATTTTTTGAAGCCGGATCGAGGAGTTGTCGGTTCCGACGAAGAAGCCATCAAGTACGGATCGAATAACTCGAGGTAAATAGGTTTAACCTGACAAAACTGAGCAACGGTATTCCGAGGCACTGAGTACACGCGGAAAAACAGAACTGAGCAACGGAGCTGCGTGCGGCCTTTATAGCCAGGATGAAGTCGGCGTCGATACGGCGGCTGTCGAGGGACGGCGGCTGTCGAGGGACATCGACTCGAAGGACGTCGACTCGAAGGACGTCGACTCGAAGGACGTCGACGCGCAGCGCCCTCTAGAGAGAAAAATTTTTCCGAGGCCAGCAGAGCTGGAAGGAGATATCTAAGATGAGGAATACGTCGGAGGACACAATCCCTTCGAAAGAGCCTGTAGTTCACTTACTCTCCTAATGGAGGTGATAGCTATTAGGAAAGCAGTCTTAAGAGTGAGGTCCTTAAGAGTTGCCTTGTGCATGGGTTCAAAGGGTGAGCCCATGAGCCTGGTAAGTACCACATTAAGGTCCCAGCCGGGAGCTGGGTTTGTTATCGGAGGGTGTATTCTCTTTACCCCCTCCATGAAGGCTTTGATAACTGGGAATTTCCACCATGACACCTTAAGTTGAGAGTTGGTGTATGCAGAAAGTGCCGCTAGATGGACTTTAATAGAATTGAACACTAGACCAGAGTCCAGTAAATGGGTCAGGTAAAGGACAATTTGTGTGGGAGAGCAGTGAACTGGGTTGATGCTCTTACCTCTACACCAGATGACACATTTCTTCCACTCTCTAGAAGAGCAGTGGCAAGTGTTAGGTTTTCTTGCTTCTCTGAGAATGTCCATGCATCTCTGTGGGAGCTGTAAATGGCCAAATTCTATGACCTCAGGAGCCAGGCTGCTAAGTTCATGCTCTATGGGAATGGGTGTAGTGTCTTGCCCTTGTCCTGTGACAGCATGTTGTATGGGCAGGGCAGTTTCACCGGTGGGGCAGGGACATCTCCATCTGGTGCGCAAACCATGGTTGGCGGGCCCACTGTTGGGGAGAATTCTCTCTTTAGGCTGAATTTCCTAACCTAGTGAGTCCCCCAGCAGCTTTGCTGGATTTCTGGAGTTTGTTTTTTCTCCTGCCAAGAGTGAGACTCTTTCTCCCACTCTTGGACATGATTTATGGTGTTCCTTTGACTGTTAATGTGTTTTATGGGCTATGGGGTCCTTTACTCCATAGGGTCTCATGTGTTTTTACTATGTGTTACACACCACCCTCTGTGCCGTAACACAGGGCTGTCATAGTGACACCCCACCATAGACTCCATACCCTGGGACTGACTACTGTCTCCCAGGGCATGTAAAGTCACCATTGGCTTTACTAGTCCCAAATTATTAACAGAAACCAGTACAAACCATCATATTGTGGACATACTGGTCGGGGCAATTCGATTGCCCCGGGGTCTGTTAGTCGAGGGGGCACATCTCCGCCCCCCCTGATCGAGTTTTGGCTGGTGGCAGTGGATACTACTTTTTATATTCGACCGCAAATATTTACCTATGGGATTTTCCCATTGTTCGAGGCTACCAACTTTATTTAATTCTCATAGCCTCGAACATACCGCCGGTTTATTTAATATTAATTCGCCGGTTGGTATTTTTTGCCAGGACTCCATTTTAAAAATTGCGTTTGTGTTCTCTTCTGTGACTCCAACCCAAGTCGAGCCCTTTGTTCCACTTTTTGGCGGGCTTCTCCACAGAAGCCTCCAGAAGTGGTGCCACTCTGTCTGGGTACCACAGGGGGTGTTGGAGGGGGTTTAGGCACCCTGGACTGAGTTACCTTGGTAACTCAAGTCGCGTGATTGGCCCAAGTGGTGAGCCTGCCGGCTCTCCACTTAGCATGTTTGATTGACAGCTAGGCTGAGTGAATGGGGGTATGCTGCATAAAAGCAGTGCTTTTGGGACTGGAACTTCAGAAGTCGCCACAGGACCTGAGAATCCGATGAGGGAGAAGCTGAGCCGACCTACCACGACGACACCACCGGTGGAGCCCTGCGGAATCGACTCACCACTTCCCGATGACAGAAGATCTCCCGGCTGGAGAGGCTTCTTCCCCCGACTGGTGGGCACAACCAGTTTACCTTCTTTTCGCAACCCAAACCGGTTTGTGGTCGAACTGCCCGTGCCAAGCACCCCGGCAGCTGGATAGCCACTTACCACTGAACCGCGAATCAACGGACCGCTCCTTGTACCTGAGAAACTCTGCGGCTGGTTTCTTCCCTGGCAGTGCAACGGACTCCTGTCTTCCTCCCCAACGAGATCCTCTCTTCCCCCGGACGAAGCACCGACTTGCATTCGCTGCCAGGAACAACTGCCCCCGCTGGAGTGTTCTCACCACTTTAAGGTACAGTGTCCGCCAGGCCTCCCTTTCTAAAGATTGCTACAAGGTAATAACTCCTTAACCTTCTGGACTGGGCTGGCCGCCTTGACCCTCTAACTGGTCCCTTTCTTTGATCCAACTCCCTTTTTTGAACCGTTACAAGACTTTTGTGCACTGCAACCGTGTGACCTTGGACACATTTCGTTTTGATCCTCTTAAGCGGATCCGGCCTACTGACTCTGAATTCATGGTGTTACTTTGCCTTCCCCTCTTGTTGTGTTTCTGAAAAAGTGTTGGGATCTGTCAATTTATTCTCTGCTTTTTTCTCCCTTTTTAAAACAAATTATTAGAGTGCCATCTACGTTAAGCGCTCACCGCTGTCTGAAAATAAGTGGGGCTTTACTTAAGACTTGTCTAATATTCTTTTAAGGGAGTGTATATCTTTTGGTGACCGTGTTTTTGAATGGCTTACTATTAGTGCCTGTGTGTTTTTCTAGATGTGGTTTTCAATAAATAATTATCTCTCTTTTACACCAAGCCCTGGTCAGTGTTTACTTGTTCTATTGTGTCCTCTTGACCTATTGTGAATACTCTGTATACTGCCTAACTCTTCTTGACGGAAGTCTGACTGCTCAGCCACAGCTACCATGTGAATCTGTGTGGTACAGACTGCTACCAAGTGGGTTTACTGCCAAACACCTGTAGTCCTAAATCTTTTGCAGTGGTCCCAGAGGGAACTGCACAGGTTTCTGCCTAACACCCACATCGGGGCTATCAGTATCATGGTGACTGGTTCCTGGTGCATCTTGTGCACTATCTTGTTCAGCAGAGGAGTCGGGGGGGGGAAAAGCGTAAACAAATTTCCCTGACCATGGAATCCAGAGACCGTTCCCCTTGGAGCGGTTCTGTGGGTATCTGGAGGCGTAATCTAGGCATTGTGAGTTCTCCAGAGTTGCGAACAGGTCTATTTCTGGGAAGCCCCATTGTGCGAAGACGTCGAAGACGAGGTCTTCGTGTAACCGCCATTCGTACTCTGAGGGCAGAGGGAAGTCTCTGCTGAGTTCGTCTGCTAGCAGATTGAGTTCCCCTGGTACATGTTGTGACAATAGGAACATGTGTCTGAAAGTCCACTTCCAGATGTTCTGGGACAGCTTGGACAGTCCTGGAGAGTGAGTGCCCACTTGCTTGTTTAGGTAGTACATGGTTGTGGTGCTGTCCGTGAGGACCATCACTGTCTTCCCTTGTAGGTGTGCCTGAAGGCTTTTAGTGCCTTGAACACAGCAAGTAGCTTCAGTAAGTTTATGTGCTTGGAAGCTACGCTCGGAGTACAAACTCCGTGAGCAGTCTGATGGGATAGGTGAGCCCCCCCCATCCTGTGAGGGATGCGTCTGTGGTTAGAGTGGCTTCCACTGCGGGGGTGGCGAATGGTTTCCCCATTACCAGGTTTTCCTTCGACGACCACCGTAGCGAGAGAACCAAGGCCTGCGAGACCACCACTAGATCGTCCCATTGTCCGCTGGCCAGACACCACTGGCTGTTGAGCCACTCTTGCATTGGGCGCATGCGCAGGCGCACGTGAGGTACCAAATAAATACATGACGCCATCATTCCTAGCAAGCGCATTGCTTTGCATACCGTCACCTCTCGACCGGCCACAAATTGAGGGATCTGAAACAGCATATTTTGGACCCTCTCGTTGGAGGGGAAGACGAGGCCGTCCTTTGTTCGAATTAGAGCCCCTAGGAATTGTTTGATTTGGCTGGGGTCTAAGCTGGACTTCTTTTTGTTGATGGAGAAGCCCAGTTTGAACAAAAGGTCTACTGTCTTTTGGGTGTTTGAGAAGCATGTCTCGTAAGACTCCCCTGTTCTGAGCCAATCGTCGAGATAAGGGAATACCGGTATGGACAACCTGCGCAGGTGGGCCGCTGCCACTGCCAGTACCTTCGTGAATACCCTCGGTGCAGACGCTATGCCGAAGGGTAGCACTCTGAACTGGTAGTGTTTGCCGTCTAACATGAACCAGAGGTATTTTCTGTGCGCTGGCAACATCAAAATATGAAAGTATGCATCTTTCATGTCCAGGGTTGTCATGTAGTCCCCCTGAGATAGCAGGGGGAAATACCTCCTGTAAAGTTACCATACGAAATTTTTGTGGTTTTACAAATTTGTTCGCTGGGCGCAGCTCTAGTACAGGGCGCATGGTTAGGTCCTTTTTGGGTACAAGGAAGTACACTGAATAAATACCTTTCATTACCTGAGATAAGGGCACAACCTCCATTGCTCCTTTCTGTAGCAGCTGTTCTACTTCTTGCAGGAGGATGACGAGGTGTTCTGGTGACAGACGTCGTCCCATTGGAGGTCTGTAGGTGGGAGACCGATTGAACTCTATACAGTACCCGTGGGCTACGGTTGACAATACCCACCGGTCTGATGTTATTCCCTCCCATGCTGATAGGAACGATGTTATCCGGCCCCCAACCGGAGACGCATAGGAGGGGACCCGAACCGTCGGGTCATTTGGTGGGGTGCCTCTGGGGGTGGAGCTGCCCTTGCCACAGCGTTGTCCTCTTTGGTTATACTGGTTACTGGTTCCCTGATTAGAGGGCCCGTTGCCCGCAGTGTAATGCTGTTTCTGCTGCTGTTGGCGTTGGCCACGAAAAAAGCGCTTGTTGCCAAATCCCCGCCTGTTTGGAGGCTTTGAGATTTGGTCTAAGGTCTTTATGGTGTTGAATTCTTTCTTCGCATTTTCCAATGCATCGTCCACTGCCCTTCCAAAGAGATTTGACTCTTCTATTGGCTTATTAATGAGTGACGCCTGCGTTTCTGCCTTGAAACCGGAACTGCGAAGCCAGACATGACGCTTCAGCAGAATTCCCTGCACCAAAGGACGGCCAGCAGTTTCTGCCGCATCAAGAGTGTTCTTAATGATGCTCTGGTTGACCAGAGTTCCTTCTGTAACTGTAGACAATTAGCGAGTTCTTAGAGGTTCAGGGGCTTCTTCGATATCCTGCTTAAGCTTTCCCCATTGAGCATCAGCATAGCTTGCCAGCAATGTATTATTATTGGCAATCCTAGTTGAAAACGCTGCCGAGGCGGTAATTCTTTTGCCCAAGGCATAAAGCTTTTTCCCTTCTTCATCTGGGGGTGCCTCGCTGGTTGACAGTGGAACCCCAGCCCTCTTCGTTGTGTTAGTCACCACTAAGGAGTCCGGGACTGAGTGACCCCTGATATATAATGGGTCTGACTGAGAGGGTGAGAACAATTTCTCGATTCTTGGATTGACCACTCTTACCAGCGCAGGGGTGGACAGCGATGGGGTGAGTTGTCTCTTAACTGAGGCGAGGCTAGGAATAGTTTGACTAGTGCAAGGTTTTTCTTTAATATTCCTTTCAACGAAATCAGTAGCTGGGGTGACCTCCCCAGTTTCAACTTTAAAATGTGCTGCTGCCTTCCTCAGTAACGCATTGAAGGTGGGCTGATCGTCTACTGGAGATGGGTTCCTGACTGGTGTGGTCTGAGGAGAAGAAATGTCTATAATGTCGGGGTCTGTAGACCCTGATGGCGACTGCCAGGGCTGTGAGCCACCTTCACCTGGGTCCTCTTCGTAGCCCTCCTCATCTATGTTAGTGTCATCATGAAAACCTTCCTCTTGTTGGTCTTCATTATTCACAAACTCATCTTCTTCCTGGAAGTGAGAGTCCTCTTCAGTGAGGTCGTAAGAGTTCATGTCTTCCTGTAGGGGGTTAAAGAGCTTCGGGTAATTAGCCCTTGGCCCCTCCTGGACTACCTCCCTTGGCCTCTTGGGTGTCCTATTTTCTGGGATGGCCATGAACCTGTCTAGCTTGTCCATACATGACTGTAACCTCTCTCCAGTCCAGTAAGGTAGGCCAGAGCGGTCTGGGAGTGAAAAGGGAGTTTCCTCTCCCTGTTGCTTAGTTCTGTCCCATAGCGTCGAAGATCGGATCCCTTCGCCTTCTGAGAAACCTTCTCGCAGGCTAGGGCCTTCTGTCGCCGGTGGGAGCTGTCCCAGCCTACCCTCCGGCGTCCTCAGCGTTTCTTTGGCCTTGTGAGCTGTTTTCGGCGTGTCACCCGCCGTCCGTCTCTGGCTGTCTTTAGAAGCTATACGCGCGAGGCTTTCGGCGATCAGCTTCTCCGTCGAGGGATCGCTCACCGTCGCGCTAGTCAGTGCTGAGTCTTTACTGGCAACATACACACTCTTGCGAGGCGCGTCGCCGGAGGATTTGGGGTTAGCGCCCTTATTTACAGAAAGCCCAGTCGCGGAAGCGGTGGCGGGGAGGGCTTGCGACCCTTACGGTCGGCAGAAGACGCCGGTGGACCAGACTTCTCCGTTGACGCTATGGCTGCCTTCGTCTTCGACGAAGGCGTGCCATGGGGTATGTGCTTATGTGTTTTTCTGTGTTCATCCTTGTCGCCGGGGTGTTCATCCCCATAAGCGGGCCGTGAGGCGGGCTTGTCGGGGACGGACGACGAGGAGCGGGAACGCTCCTTCGAGAGGTCTACAACCTCCGTTGCAGAGGCCGTGTAATCACTGTCCTCATCACATTCGGCGGCGGCAATGGGCGAGGAGTCAGACCTAGACATCGCATAGGCTGCCCACCTTTTGACCCTGCGTTCCTTTAAAGTTTTGGGTTTAAGTAACTTACAGGCTGCACAGCCGTCCTCTTTTTGATCCAGGGGCAAGCAACGATTACACCGTTTATGCTGGTCTTTCCAGGTAAACTTGGCCTTGCAACGCGGGCAAAACCTAAAGGGCGTCCTCTCCATAGCTGAGGGCATGAAATGTGATTACGACCTCGAAAGAGAGGGAGGGGAAAGAGAAAGGCATTCTCAGAGTGAAACAAAGAAATACCACACAACCCCACTCTCCCTACTGTGTTAGGCCGGCGAGGCCAGGCCACGTGTTCGGCAGCGCCAAAGGATCTCCTCCGCTCGTCCTTCCGTCAAAGATCTTGCTCGGCGGCGAACAGCTTGGCAGCTACGTCGAGAGAGGAATCTATGTGATAATTATTAATAATAAACGACCAAGGGTCGAGGAAATGATTTTACAATGCCTCTCGAGGAGCTCCGCATAAAGGCGACCAATAACTGGGCGGAAAAAAACAATCTGAGGGACCTCGACGCGTGAGGGATTGTGGGTACACTGCACGTCACTAATAGGATAGTGTTAGACACGCCTTGTCGATGTCCCCTTTGACTACGAAAAACAAAATGCAATACTCCGCAGTGACCACTGGATGTCGGACTATGCACAGCATGTGATTCTAAGCAGATTAACAAACATCAGAAAAAAATATATATATATGGGATACATTACTCACCGTAATCGTATTTCTGATGCTTGTATCTGCTTAGATTCACATGCTGTGCATAGGCCGACATCTGCGGAGTATTACAGTTTGTTTTTCGAAACTCGAAAATGGGCGTCGACACAGGCGTGCCAGTAATACTATCCCTAGTGTGACGTCCACTGTACCCAAGATCCCTCACGCGTCTAGGATCCTCAGATTGTATTTTTTCTGACATGAGGAAGCATGAGGAGTAGCGCGAGTACAGATAATCCAAGCAGATAGACAGAAGGTAAGACTACAAGCAATCATGCGCCTTCTCTCGGAGGGGAGGAAGGGTGGGTCGCATGTGAATCTAAGCAGATACAAGCATCAGAAATACGATTACGGTGAGTAATGTATCCCTTCTGAGGCTTGTGGAATCTGCTTAGATCACATGCTGTGCATAGATTAGCGAGCAGTACCAGAAGAAGGAGGTGGGATGTGAGAAGGGTCATGAGCAAACAGGTGTCTTAGAACCGTTTGTCCCACTTGTGTATCTGTCTTGGAATGGGTGTCAATGCAGTAATGCTGAGTAAAAGTGTGAATAGAGCTCCAAGTAGCTGCTTTGCAAATGGTGTCGAGGGGAACATTTGCAATGAAAGCCAGAGTGGCCCCAATGCTTCTAGTAGAATGGGCCCTTGGCGTAAAAGGCAGAGTCTTCTCAGAAAGAGAGTAACACAGCTGTATACAGTTGATAATCCACTTCGAGATCGCGCCTTTAGAGACGCGATCCCCTTCTCTGCCTGTAGCTACGCAGACAAACAGTTGACCTGTTTTCCTTAGCGGTCTGGTTTTATTTACATAGTAGAGGACCGCCCTACGCACATAAAGGGTGTGTAGTTTCACCTCAGCCGAGCTTTGCGGGTTCTGGAAGAAAGCCGGAAGCTCGATGGACTGGTTTACATGGAATTTAGATATTAATTTAGGTGAGAACCTAGGGTGTGTGCGTAAAACCAGTTTGTCTTTGTGGATAATAAAGAAAGGATCCTGCACTGACAGAGCCTGAATTTCACTGACCCTTCTTATGGAGGTAATGGCTACTAAGAAGGCCGTTTTATAAGTCAGGTGTTTGAGACTACTTTTATGCATGGGTTCGAAAGGGGGGCCCATGAGCTTAGCTAGCACCACATTGAGGTCCCATCCTGGCGGTGGGTTCGAAATAGGAGGGTGAAGTCTCTTTACTCCTTCCATGAAGGCTTTAACTACTGGTACTTTCCACCACGATACTTTGTTATGGGATGTGGTGTAAGCCGAGAGGGCTGCCAGGTGTACTTTCAGAGAGTTAAAAACCAAACCTGCGTCCAGCAGGTGGAGCATGTATGTTACCACGTTGGAAGGAGTGCAATCAACTGGGTTGATTTGTTTATTCTGGCACCAAATAACGAATCTCTTCCACTTGTCAAAGTAACAGTGCCTTGTGTTTGGTTTCCTGGATTCTTTTAGGATGTCCATACACCTCTGTGGTAAATTGAGATGCCCAAACTCTATGACCTCAGGAGCCATGCTGCCAGGTTCATTGAGTTGGGTTCCTGGTGCACTGTTTGACCTTGTTGCTGGGTCAGTAGGTTGTACCAGGCTGGGAGTTTGATGGGCTCGCACAGCGCCATCCTGCGTAGGTGTGGAAACCATGGTTGTCTCGCCCACATGGGAGCAACTAGGATGAGCGTCATTGATTCCTTGTTCATCTTGTACACCACCTTCCTGATGAGGAGTTGGTGGAAAAGCGTACGCAAACATCCCTGACCAGTTCATCCACAGGGCGTTCCCTTGGGAGTCTGGCTGGCGGAACCTGGATGCAAATCCTGGGCATTGTTTGTTTTCGCTTGTGGCGAATAGGTCTATAGTGGGGAAACCCCACTGAGAGAAGAGATCTTCTACGATCTTTCTGTGAAGGACCCATTCGTGTTCTTCTGGGAGGGAGTCTCTGCTTAGGGCATCCGCTAGGGAATTGAGCTCCCCTGGAACATGTTGCGATGACAGGAAGATGTTCCGTCTGAGTGCCCATATCCAGATTTTCTGGGCAAGCTTGGACAGATTTGGCGAACGAGTCCCTCCTTGTTTGTTCAGATAGAACATGGCTGTCGTGCTGTCCGTCCGGATCTGCACCGACAAGTTTAGTAGATGGGGCTCGAACGCCCGAAGCGCTCGGAATACTGCCAGAAGCTCTAGCAGGTTGATGTGGTTTTTGGCTACTGAGTGAGACCAGAGACCCTGAGCTGTGTGGTGGAGATGGTGAGCTCCCCACCCAGTCAGGCAAGCATCTGTAGTTACCACTGCTTGTACTTCGGGATCGTAAAAGGGTTTTCCCCTTGTGAGATTCTCTTTTGTCCACCAGTGTAAGCTCTGTACGAGTGTTGGCGAAACGACCACTAGATCGTCCCACTGACCACTTGCCTGAGACCACTGTTTCGCCAACCATTCCTGCATGGGACGCATGCGCAGACGCGCGTGGGGGACCAGGTAAATGCATGACGCCATCATGCCCAGTAACCGCATTGCTTTGCGTACCGTTATTTGTTGACCTGACTGATAATGTGGAATTTGCAGTAGTATATTCCGGATTCTCTCTTCCGAGGGGAAGGTCAACCCTTTCTGAGTATCTAGGATTGCTCCTAGGAACTGTTTTGAGGTGCTTGGCACCAGACTTGACTTTCTCGTTGATAGAGAAGCCTAATTCGTGGAGGAGGTCGATAGTCCTCTGAATGTTTGACCTGCAAATTCTTGGGGTTTCCCCCGTTATGAGCCAGTCGTCCAGATAAGGGTACACTGGGATTGCCTCCCTGCGTAGGTGTGCAGCTGCCACCGCCAGTACCTTGGTGAATACCCTTGGTGCTGAAGCTATCCCGAAGGGCAGTACCTTGAATTGGTAGTGGCGACTGTCCACTTTGAAGCGCAAGTATTTTTTGTGCGCTGGGAGCATGGAAATATGAAAATAAGCATCTTTCATATCCAAGGTTGCCATGTAGTCCCCTTTTTTAGGAGGGGGATTACCTCTTGTAGCGTGGTCATACGGAATTTTTGGGGCTTGACATACTTGTTGGCAGGCCGTAGGTCCAATACTGGGCGCATTGTCAAATCTTTCTTTGGCACAAGGAAGTAAGTTGAATAGATACCCTTGTTTACCTGGTGTCCTGGGACGAGTTCTATCGCGTCCTTTTCTAGCAGAATGGCGATCTCCTCGAGAAGGATCTTCTGATGTTCTAAGGAGTGTATTCTTTGTCGTGGAGGGTGGTTCCGGGGACGCTGCAGTAATTCTATACAATATCCTGTGGACACTGTTGACAGCACCCATCTGTCTGAGGTGATCCCTTCCCAAGCCTGGGTGAAGTTGGAAATGCGTCCCCCTACTGGGGTTGCGTGAGAAGGGACCCTGAACTGAGCGTCACTGCTTTGGCGGAGGCGTGCCACCTCCCTTGTTGGGGCTGCCTCTGCCTCTTCCACGACCTCTCTTGTTACCCTTGCTGTAACTTTGGGTAGACTGCTGGTTGTTGTTCCATTGTGTACCCTGTCCTTGGGCATAGTTGCCTCTTTGTGAATTTTGGCCGCGTGGGCGACGAAAATTACTGTTCCCCCTCTGGTTCGGGGGTTTGTTGGTAAGCTGGCCAAGGGATTTGAGAGTCTCGTACTCGTCCTTGGCATTCTTAAGTGCGTCTTCGACCGCTTTCCCAAACAATAGATCTGGTTCCACCGGCTTGTCTATTAATGAAGCCTGTGTTTCTGTTTTGAACCCAGACTGCCGTAACCACGCATGTCTCTTGATAACAGTACCTTCTGCTATCAATCTTCCTGCGTTGTCTGCAGCGTCGAAAGTTGCTTTTAATATGCAACCAGACACGGCTCTCCCTTCTGCCGAGATCCGAGCCAACTGGCCCTTTAACGGTTCAGGAGCAGAGGCTATGAGCGCCGCGACCTCTTCCCATTAATGGCAGTTGTAACTTGCCAACAGGGTGGTGGAGTTTGCAATCCTTGCTTGGTAGGCGGACGTTGAGGCTACCTTCCTGCCAAACCCGTACAGCCTTTTGCTCTCCTTGTCGGGAGGAGCTTCTGACGACGATAAGGGTGTCCCAGCCCTCTTCCGAGTGTTGGTAACCACTAGGGAGTCTGGTTTAAGATGACCTCTTATATAAAGAGGGTCAGACTGGGCTGCCCGAAAAAGTTTTTCGACTCTGGGGTTGACGGCTCTGGTGAGGTTAGGATTCACCAGGGATGGATCTATTCTCCGTTGGATGGATTTAAGGATAGGGATGGTCTGAGCGACCGGCCTCCTCTCTCCCACCAACTCTTCTGCGAAGTCCCTTTCCTCCTGTACACCGTGGGTGTCGATGTGAAAATGTTCTGCTGCGCGAGCAAGAACTTCATTAAGGAGGGGTTGGTTATCAACTGGCGAGTCGGTAACTGGGGCTTCGCTCTCTACCGGGGAATCTACTCTGTAAATTTCCTGCTCATCTTCTACCTCCTCCAGGTCCTCATCCTCCGCATAGTATTCAGACCCGGTTCGTTCCTCCATAATCGTAAACTCCTGGTCCCCTTCAGGGAAAGGTTTTCCTTGCTATCTGGAGTGTGGAGTAGAGTATGGAGTAGAGTAAGGCTGCACCTCGAAGGGGTCAGGTCTTTCGACCCGGGCCTTTTTACTTAGGGGGATAGGATCAGAGGAGCCTGAGGGTGTGCCACAGCCCCTTGAGGGTCATACGAAAGGAAATGTTCTGGGTTTTTGTCATAAAAATCAGCTAAGGAAGACATCCTTGACATGACCCTGTCTATGTCCTCACTGGACCATTCTTTGGAACAGGGTATGACTTTAGTAGGCAACTTATCAAGGGTACCCTTGCTTGATGTTGATGTCCCAGTAGATTTAGGTTTATCTGTCTGCTTGGGGTGGAAGGATGGTCTTACAGGAGTGGAAGGCTGAGCTTTCCGCTGTTTCCCTCCCTCCCCGTGCGTGGAAAAATGTTTTCCCTGCCCCTTGGAGGCCCCAGAGACTTTCGACGCCTGGCGCCGAGGGTCGGGAGAGGTATCTTGCTTCGAGCGTGGGGCCTCGCTGGTGTTAACTGCGCTCTCGGTCTCTTGGAGCGCGGCCTGGGGGTGGAAGTCGTCTTCGTCTTCCGACGATCGAACTTCCGTTAATCTAGGGAGCGAGGCACTCTTGGCAAGAGTGGATGATTGCCTTGCGTCATGAGGCGATCTCGATCGAGAGCGCCCAGAGGACACCGAGTCGGACCGTTCTATCCGTGCCTCTTTCCGAGAAGTCGACGTCGTCGAGGTTCGGTTGGACTTGGTGTGCTTAGTGCGTGTAGGGTGTGTAGCGCTTGCGTCGCCGGGGGTCTTCCCCATAACCGCCCTGCCGGACAACCTTCCGAGGTCGGGGACCTGCGCTCGGCAGTCTTTAGACGCCATAATGCCCTCGCCGTCCGAAAGTACGGCGTCGCTGCCATCGCTGAAGGCGCCCTCCGCTGCCATGGCTGCCTGCCTGGCGTGGTGGGCCCAACGCTTTGTCGAACGGTCCTTAAGTGTCTTAGGCTTAAACCTACTACACGCTCTGCAGTTCGCTTTGGGGTGGTCCCTCGGCAAGCAGAGATTGCACGTGGCGTGCCTGTCGACCCAAGGGTATTTGCGGTTGCACTTGGGGCAGAATTGGAAAGGGGTACCCTCCATACGCACCTTGAGGCAGCGGGCTGGTAAGTGTAGGAAATATATAAGGTGTACCTATATACCAAGAGTGAAGAGTATGTACCACCCCCCACTCTCCCTACTTGCAGGGCCGAGGCCAGCGGCCTACTAGGCCCGGGCCGAGGCCAGCGGCCTTCCGAGGCCCAGATCCGTCGTGCAGCAGCCGACGGTCGATGTCTTCTCCAGCCGTCGTCGAGTCGATGGTCGACGTTGGGGTGGGGAAGGATGTCAATAAATAATTTTAAATTGCAATAATTAGCAAAAGTATGGCTAAGGCCAGGGGACTCCGCAAGATGCTTCCGACCAGTATGGCGGAAAAAAACAATCTGAGGATCCCAGACGCGTGAGGGATCTTGGGTACAGTGGACGTCACACTAGGGATAGTATTACTGGCACGCCTGTGTCGACGCCCATTTTCGAGTTTCGAAAAACAAACTGTAATACTCCGCAGCTTCCACTAGATGTTGGCCTATGCACAGCATGTGATCTAAGCAGATTCCACAAGCCTCAGAAATACATATATTTTATTATAGTTGTTTAACAATACTTATTTGAAGGTTTCGTTGCTTGGTGTGTGCATTTTAAAGGCCTAATAAATCATTGTATATGTTTATCTCTGTCCAACTGGAATTATTGGAGTGCTCTGTGCGTGTCTCAAAGCATCCCTAGACCACTCTCACACTTATCCTGAGTCTTAGCCTTGCCCCACTACCTACCTTGATTGGGTTTGGCTAGACTTCGTTGTCTTTCCTGTTGACCATAAAAGGTTGGCAAGCACAATTCCGACCCATGGATGATTTAAAAAAAATCATAACAGATGTGTAGAGGTGAATAAAGGCATAAATGGCAGCTTAAGCCATGTCTCTTTGTGAAGCCTGGGTGTGCCGGGTTTCAGTAATGGCGGCCCACTACAGTAACAATCAGTGGTGCAGTTCATGAAAGTGCTTCCTGGTGTACATGGTATGCCTGATTTGCAACCGAACTACCAAGAAGAGCCAGAGAGGGGAAGGAGGGAAGTTTTGCATGTCAATCCATGTAAGGCCCAAGCTGGAGATGAAGTTTCTTTCGATTGGATGTTCCTACCACATATTCCTCATCTTTTGGTAAATATCCTTCCAGCTTCAGCAAAAATAATTGACAGTCATGGACAGTACAGCTCAGCGCCCTATGTCCCTTGGGGGTCCGACCAGCAGCATCATCCACAGTATATGTATGACGTGCAGCGCCTGTTGGCTACAGTTCTGTTTTACATGTTTAGAGTAATTACTAGTAACCTCCTTAGAAGACTCTACGCTCTGAGTGTAAAACACGTACATTGTATAGTGGGGTAGGTTGGGAGGGGCGATCGAAAAAAACATTAGCAGAGGTAAGTAACTTGTTCTTCAAATGGATTGTGTCCTCCCACATAGGGAAGGACAGTGCTTGCAATTAGCTCACCCTGTAGGCTGATGTGATTGCGACAAGCAACATTTTGTTTTGTTTTAATAGTCTTTATGGCCATGAATGCATCGGTTCAAAAAGGATTGCATGTTAAGAATTTTAATACAATATTTAAATACCAAACAGGGAACTGAAAGGGATTAGGCTGAAACACATTAGTGAGTCCTTTAAGAAATCGAATTATTGAAAAGGGACTTTAAAGTATGAGGTTTCTCCTGATGAGCACTTGAAGATTAAACACTGTCAGATAACCCTTTATTGTTGGGATGTGGAACTCCAGATTTGCTATGTGAAGTAGAAAGGATAACCCTGTCGGTGTATGGCACTGAGATCGATCTCTCTCGATCGCTCATATCCCCGGCGACACAACCTCATGAAGGTGTGGGTAGACCTCCACGTAGCAGCCCTGCAGACATGCAGCAGGGGAACACCAGAGAGGAAAGCGGTAGTAGAAGCGATTGCTCTGGTGGAATGGGCTCTCCACCGGCCTGGCAATGGTCTGTTGGCCAATTGATAGAAATGCATGATACAGTTGGACAGTCAACTGGAGATGAAAAAAGTTTGATAGGGCATGTCCCACAGGTCCAAAGTTGATGAAAAGTTGGGAAGTCTTTCGAAAATCTTTAGTGTGTGCCACATAAAATGTCAAGGCACACAATATGTCTAGTGAATGCAATGATCTTTCAGTAGGTGTAGAAGGGTTTGCAAAAGAAAACTGGTGAGACCTAAAGTTAGTTTAAATTAATGTCAGACGGGACCTTTAGCATAAAGGACTGATGAGTTTGTAGAACCACCTTGGATTCAATATGGATGCTTATAGTATAGAGCCTGGATTTCTCCAACACGGCTGGCTGAGTTGATCGCCACTAGGAAGGCAGTATTCCATGAGAGGAACTTCAAAGATGTCTGATGCATAGGCTCAAACAGAGCACCCATCAGTTTGTGCAGGACCACAGTCAACTCCCAGGCTGGGCAGGAGTCTTCACCGGGGAATATTCTGAAGAGGCCCTTGAGGAACACCTTCACAAGCCTGTGGGACCACAACGAGTGCTTGCTAGGAGCCCAGGTATACCAGGACATTGCGGCTAAGTGCACGATGGACCCATGGGTAAGGCCAGCTTTAGTCAGCGAAAGCAGGTAAGGCAGAAGTTGCAGCGCTGTGACACGCAGTGGAGAGATAATCAGTGACTGGCACAGCACGGTAAAGCACATCCACTTGTGTTTGTAGCATGCAAGTGTAGATTGAGCCCTGGGCTTGGCCAGAAACTTCTTGAATTCCAACAGCGAGAAATGCCCAAATTCTAAGGCTGCAGGACCCAGGGTGACAGGTTCACCGATGCTGGGTCGTGGTGCAGGATCGCCCCATCTTCACTGGATAACCGGTTCAGAAGAAGAGGAAGCTGGATAGCAGAACCACTGACAGGTTAAGCGGTTCCAGGCACCAGATCCGTCTGGGACACGCCAGTGCAATGAGGATCATATCCCAGCGGGATAGTTTGATGTGTTGATAATGCGTAGGAGCATAGGAATTGGTGGGAATGCGTAAAGGAACAGGCCTTCCCACTGGAACGAGAAGGCGCTCCCCAGACTTCTTGCTGGAGGATACCTTCTGGCCAACTGCTGGCACTTGGTATTGGCTGCTGTCGCAAACAAGCCAATCTGAGGCTGGCCCCACTCAAAGATCCGAGAGACTTGAGTTTGCTGGAGCTCCCACTTGTGGCAGGACCGCAGCTCCCTGCTTGAGAGTCTGCAATGGTGTTTTGAACGCTTGCCAGGTGGAACGGGCTGGGAACCTCCGGTGAGCACTCGTCCAGTACCACAAGTTCTTTGCCTCCAGAGAGAGAAGACAGGTGACCTCATCACGCCCTGCTCCTTGATGCAATACATAATGGTGAACCCGGACCACCTTTCCAAAGGGCTGAGGCTTGACAGACTGGAGAGCCCAGACAAATGTCTGCAGTTCCAATGCGTTGATAAGCAACGCCTTTCTCCTCTGGAAGCCACAGGCCTCTGGCATATAGTTGGCTCGTCTGGGTGTCCTAGACTTCCAGTGAGGCGTTTGTCGTGACCGTCCCCTGATGCGCAGGGGTCCTGAAGGGAGCTCCTTGCGAGGTGTGAGGGCGAATGGACTACCAGTGTAGGGCTTGCCAGAAAGCTTAGTTGAGGGCTATCCAATCGTTCCACGAGCCGGAGATCTGCTTCCACCTGGCGTCCAGGAACTCCTGAAGCAGTCTCATTTGCAGTCTGCAATGAGGGACCAGATGTATGCACGAGGATATCAACCCCCCCCCCCAAACAACATGGATTTTATGGCACAGACTGTAGCAACACTGGTCGACTACAGCTGTTGGAATTTCCCTAAGAATGTCCTTGGGCTTTCCTCCGATGGGGGTCACCAAGCACGATACCGTGTTGAGTTGAGCCCACAGGAAGAGTGCATCTTGGGATGGCAACATGTAGGATTTCAGATGGTTTATAGAGAATCCCAGAAGGGTTATACTGTGGACCATCTCAGGTGTATGTCGCATCGCCAGGGTGTGAGAACGGGACGGGACCAGACCAGCCAATCGTCCAGGCAGCGGTATCCGTTCGAGCTTTAACGGGTAGCATGGCATTCCCAGGTAGATGCTGTTGGCGTAGTCTCTTGACATAACGAGGGAGCTGATGGCAAGCGTTCTGTGTGTGCAGGACAGGAATGGGAGTATATTCTTGATCGTGTGCAGGTGGAAGAAGCATTTCTTAAATATTGCGGTGACCTGTGGTTCTAGCGTTAGTAATTTGTCCATTAGGATTCCAAGGTTTATTAACACCTTGCATTGTTCTGGTGGTTTTCCGATCTCTTTCAGCCATGGAAAGTGCTAGTTTGCCATGTGGTTGGGTGTAATCATATTTTCAGTTTTGTCCGGGTTTCGTTTGAGGCCGTTGGTCCTCATCCATTGGTTTAGTTCCTTGAAGAAAGTCGGTTAGTGTTGTATTTTCCACTTCGTTGGCATCGATTTGAGATGATTTGGGTGTCTTTGTAGTTGTAGCAGATGACACTGTCTTTTGATGAGGGTGATGGTGATTAGGGATGTCATGAAGACATGGGAGAAAAGCGGTGACAGCGAATAACCCTTTGGGACTACACATGTTTTTTTCCAGGTGTTGATTTGAAAAGTCCTAGCCAAGTTTTTTCGGGTCTTTCTGCTAGGAAGGATTTTAGCCAGAGGAGAGCAGTGTTGCCAATACCAATATCTTCTAGCCTTTTGATGAGGGTGTCGTGGTTGATTGTATCAAAGATTGCCGACAGACAGTAGTGTTAGTGCAGAGTTTTGTGTTGGAGTCAGAATTGGTCTTTAGATCCTCCCAGATGGACAGCAGGGAGGTTTCCGTTCCTCCTGTCTGAAACCTACTTGTTCCTGATCTAGCAGGCAGTTGTTTTCCACATAGTCCAGGATAGACCTAGCTTTAAGTAGTGTTGCCAGGTATTGGATATTTGAAATTGGTTGGTAGTTGGTAAGGTCTTGCACATCACAGAGGTGTCTTTAAGGAGTGGTTTGATGTAAGCCGATTTGAAGGCTTATGGCACTGTTAGTTTCTAGTGGGAGGGTAAAGAGATCATTCTGCCAGTGATTTTTGGGAGAGGATTATTTTTGAGACGTCCGGTGGGCAGGGGTCTGCTGGGGCACCCGCTTTGTTGCTTTTGTTCACCAGGCTGTTGAATTGATCGCTTTAGATTAGGGGGAGCCGGTTCAGACTGGTCCTTGGCTGTGGTGTTGGCTGGCTGAGTTTGTAGTTTGGATTATTAGGCCTGTTTAGTAGGATTTGCTGAATGTTTGGGATTTTGTTCTAAAATGATTGGAGAGGTCGTCTTATAGTTTGCGTAGGGGATGGGGGTCGGTGAGTTGTTGCACTTGGATGGGTTTCTCATCTTGTTTGATGCTTAACATTTCTTTTTGTGCTTTGGCGATCCGTTCGTTGTAGTGTAATCTTTATGAGCATCTCTTTGTATAATCCGATCTGTCTTTGATGTGTGTGTTTTTATGTTGGTTGTATGTTTTCCTCCATTCTTGCTCTAATCTTTTTTTCTTCATTGCTTTGAGGGGGTGGGGCATTAACTATCTTGCCACAGATTGTTTGCGTGATGGGATGAAAGGTTTTTCTGGTTCAATGTCACCAATTGATTCTGTGATATATTTTCGGATTGCATCTAATCTTTCTTCTATATGGGTTACGTCTGGGGTTCATGGGTGATAGTTTGGCTGCTAGTTTGGCGTTTAGGTCCACACTTATAATGCTTCTCCATTTTCTTTTCAAGGTTGGAGGATTGTTCGAGGGCTTGTTGCATGTTCTAGATGGAGAATGAACCACGAGGGGTATAATGAGGTTATCACCACAAAGGATTTGCCATGGTGGTGCGACTGACCAGGTTTTTGTTGCCCAAGATTGAGTCTAGTGTAGGGTTGTAACGGTATACACCGGTATAAATATTGTGTTCAATTTCATTAAATAACTTAACTTGTTTGAAACAGTATATCAAATGAACTGAAGTTGTAGTGCACGTCTGCAGTGCAGTGCACATTACAATGCGTGCAGGGCTATGAGCCTGTCTGGCACTGGCTTATGTTTTGCAGTCCCTCCCCACCAAGCTTGGGAATAGGGGTGGAGTTTGCCCAGGTCCCGGCTGTCTAGATGACTGCCATCGCACCTGTGAGCAAGTCAGACAGACAGTTCCAGTTGTCAGCTCAGCAGTGCTCTGCTCTTTGTAAGGCTCCAAAACCCCTAATTTAATTAAAGCTACCCATTGTTGTTGGCTCCCACGATTGGGCTAATTACATTTTCGTCGCCCTTTCATTGTGTCTGGGCCCTGTCCTGAATCAACGGAGTAGCAGGCAATACAGAAAGAAGATAGGTGCTTTTTATGGAACTGGCAATTTTACGTACATGGCTTCCTGCTAACGTTTCAAACTAATTTAAGAAAATGAGCATTTAAAAAGAAAATGTAATTATTCTTAGGGTAAAACAAAATGTGGGGCTTTTTTGACGCAGTCCTCCAAATACTGTGTCGGCTTTATACAGCAAACTGTACGCATGACCAATTCATTCAAATATATCCAACAGTAACACTGACTCACACAAACATGAAGAGTATTATTCTGATCTGGGTACATTTAATTACATATGTGGTAGGGTGACCAGACGTCCCGGTTTTGCCGGGACTGTCCTGGAATTTGGTGCCCTGTCCCCCTTTCTCAAGATTATGATTCCATTGGAAACTGCAGTGGTCACGGTTTTTGGTAGTGGTTTTCATAGCTGGCAGGCAGGAATGCACAATCTCGCACAGAAGAAATGCTGCATTTTACAATTTAGGATAGTGTTAGTTTGTGATAAATTAATTATAATGTGTTTATTTGAACAGTAACACTTAAACCCCTTCTCCTCCAAAAGCTACTGAAGTATAGTGCCTAGACAGCCACCTTTCAAGCGTTAGTCCCACTTTTATGTTAGTTGCTCTGTCACAGATTTTTTACTTTTTAAATCTCGTCACCCTAATATGTGGTTCGGAGGCAGAACGCTTATAATTCCTCTCTAAACCATGCGAAGCAAATTACTGAGGGCAGGTTTTAAATTAAACGCATTAATTTTCCTTCATGTGCTGAATTCTGATCTCTGCGCATTTTCAATCAAACAGCGTAAAATATATTAACCAGAGATAGTTAACATTCGGCTGTCCCACTCCTCTCCAGTCCACGGACTGCAGCCCTGTGATCACTCACCCCGATGGCCTGAGGGCCTTAAGCCAGTGGGTCAACACCATTGATCAAGCCCCTCGCCCCTCTCCCCACACCCCCTCTCCGCCCCCACACCAACACCCCGTGACATTTTGGGCTATGTGTTTACTCGACCTGGCATAACAGGACACAGACGTTAAACAGGTTCTGGGCTTAGCGGTTAACAAAGTCCCTGCAATTACTAATGTAAAGCATGTACTTGTTATTTTTCGGAGGCTCATTTTAATCTAACGTTAAGTCAATTCTGTGTAATTTGTGTAAGGTTGTCTAGAACAACCGGTTTAAGCATTTCACTGTTAGTACCTGCGCATTCATATGTATTAAGTTTTAGTCAATTGAAATCCTGATGTGAGGTTAGTACTTGCATGCCAGGGGAGTGATTGGAAGAGTAGAGAGGGGCAGGAGACTGCTCATTCTCACAGCAGTCCTTAAGTGTGTGGTTTCAGACGTGAACGAGAGTTAACTGCTTGTAACATTGAAGCTGCACTAAATAGTCTCATTAGAATGCATAGAGAAGTTAGATGCATCCCACACAAGTTTGCCCTCCCCACACAGTCTCTGAAGTTAGTGCCTCCCCAACATTTGAAGGGTTGAAGTTTAGGTTTTGCTGCGCCCCCGTTTCAAGCAAGTGCAATTGGAAAACAAGCTGATCTGATCTCTACAGATGGGATCAATACACAACTCGTTTTTCAATGGCCACGATGCAGATTAAATGCACACAGACAGCACACTCTTGAATTCCCATGCAATTGCTTGCAAGGCCGCTGGACCATCACAAGGTGGGAATCACAGGGTTGGAGTGGAGGTCTGCTGTAAGGAAGGCAAGCCCCATGTTTAATTTCATTCAAAACACAATTATTATTTTTTTTTGTCCCAGTTAATTCAGTCAGCCAGGCCCCTTGCTTTAGGATCCCTCCCCTAACCAGTACCAGATAAATGTTAATGTTTTGCGCAGATCCTCCAGCACATGCAGTGCCACGTTAATAGCTTTGCTTGCAGTTTTGCCGTGCACACTAGAGCACAGCAGGCAGCATCCCCCTGAAATTGTGGATTACAGTGATTTGACTGAGGCAGAATCGGACATGACACAAAGGCCCAGCAATTGCTAATGTAAAGCATTTTATTGTTCGCAACTGCATTAGTACGCCTAGTACATTGTTAGCCCTGATCCCAAAATGAGAAAGGCTAGCTCCCCCTTCTCCCCCAAAATGTTTGTCTAGTTGCACCCCTGCCCCACGTGATGGCAGTCATTGGTTAACTAAAATGACGGCAGGGAGAAGAACCTTTTGTCCCACCTCTTGTGATGGCCCTACAGCCAGAAAAGTATGAGGACGTGTTCCAAAAAGTGATTTTTGGAACTCATCTCCTCATACTTTTCTAAATACTGGCCATCACAAGAGGGGTAACTGGTGCAAGTGGTTCTCCATCCAGACATTGGTGGTGTTGAAAAAAAAATCCACTAAAACAAAAACAAAAAGGACCTGGGGTTTTGAATTAATCTCAAACTCTGGGATAGCCTCTGGGCATCCCAATGCC
This sequence comes from Ambystoma mexicanum, assembly GCF_040938575.1. NCBI lineage: Eukaryota > Metazoa > Chordata > Amphibia > Caudata > Ambystomatidae > Ambystoma > Ambystoma mexicanum. The sequence goes on from NC_090939.1 coordinate 850,815,861, forward strand.
CATGCCATTACAGAAAAGGGAAAGACCAAATGCAAATCAGCCCTGGTCTCGCAAAAATGTGTAGTCAATACAGCACAAAGTACTGCTTGATCAGACTCAAGCAAAATAAAAAGTGATGGCTGAAAGGTTTTAAATTAATCTGAACCACTGGCATCGCTCTGGACAAACCTCCAGATCATTGTTCTTCTGCCTGCCATGAAATACAGTAGGAACAAAGCATATTGAAATTTGCTAATTGGACTTTGTTCCTTCTGTAATGACTCAGCAGGTTGAAATACGATGGTCAGTGATTGCCCAGAGCTATGCCTGCAGTTATGATAGATTTAAAAACTTCTAGCCATCATACTTTGAGACACTAAGGTCATACATTTATTGGCCTCCTACTTCTCTAGACTTCTAAAAAGGTTGTATTGTGCTATAGAGCGATAACCACGCTATACCGGCATTTCAAATGAAGGTTATCATACCATCAAAAAAATCAATACTGCAACATCCCTCGCCTAGCGTGTGGCCCGCTGTGTGTCGGCCCTTTTACCATTTGCTGTAGCTGCATTGTTGCTAGTTGGTTAGGGTTTAGGGCGAGTTGATGTTCTGTTCTTCGAACCAGATGTTGAAGCCTCCAAGGATGATTAGGTGGTTGTGCTTAAAGGCCATGTTGGTGACTGCTTCCACAAAGATATCTACGAATGTGGCATCTTATGTAAGTGATCTGTGGATGAGCACAAACATGAGACTGGCTTGAGGGTCTGAGGTTAGGTTTACGATGAGCGATTCCTAGGTTGAGATGTTTAGTGGTTGAGCTGCTGTTATTTTTAGGTGGTCCTTGTAGGCCACAGCAAGTCCTCCAACTCTTTTTCCCTCTTTTGGCTTGCTTGATTTTGAAGTTGTTGGGTAGGCAGTTTTGTATCGTGACCTTGTAGTTTTGAGTCAGCCATGTTCCGGGGATGACTAGGATGTCTAGACCTCCGTAGCAGATCATAGATTCCAGCTGTGTGCTTTGTCATTGATTTGGTGTTAATTAGGCTGCAGTGTATCCTTTTATGTTGGTCTATTAGGCTGTGTCCTTCGATCATGTTGGTTTTCGTTGATGCCGTCAGTTTGCATGTTTTAGTATGCAGAGTTGGTTTCTTCATTGAGTCGTTCGGTTAGATTCTAGATTGGGTTGATGTCTTCTTAGATGTGCCTTTGGTTGTGTCCGTTTTTAGTGATGAACAGAGTGGTACTGTCGCTTGCTTTTGTGTGCATCATATCTTTCCCTTTGTTGTTCTGTTATCCTCCTGATGTGCTTGTAGTTCTTGAGCGTCAGTGGGTGTTCGAGTTGGTGGCGGGTTGACATATATGTGTGATGTAGAGCGATTTTGGTCTCTTTTCCCTGGATGGACTTGATTCCATGTAGCGTGTTGGTGTGTAGTCCCATGGTGTGCGTGTATTTCTTGGTATGGTATTCTCTGAATGTTTTTTTTCAATAAGTTCTGTTTTGGATGTTTGAGCATCTGTCTTTCCTGGTGCTTGGCATATTGTACAGGTATTGGGTAGAGGGAGATGTACCGAGTTGTCAGCTGAGACGTATTCCCTGGGATGACCCGGGTATGTATTAGTTCACAGATGCGACAGCCATCCTGTGATTACCTAAGTTTGACTTTCCCCAGAGGGGGCTTGTGGTTATTTAATTGTAGTTTAGGGTTCACAGTTGCAAAAGTCTTCCGGTGGTACCCTGGCTTTGGTCTTTTCTTGCAGGGACCTGTGGTTTTTATAGTTGTAGAGGTCTTGCAATGGTGAGAGGCACTCTCCCATGGCGATTAGAGGTTTGAAGATGTATACTGGGGGTCCTTGCTTAGGAATTTGTTGTTGCAGGTGCCTCCTTTCGTTACCTCCGGTGGTCAGATTTTTCTCATGTGGAATCCCGTTTCCTTGTCCGTTATTGTTAGATCTTGAATCCGGCTCAGAGGAGTTAGTCTCCCTGTGGTGATGTGTGGATTAGGTTAAGTTTTTCTTCAGTGGAGTGCCGTTTGCTCGTCTTTCCTTGCGGATCTTCTTGGTTGGGTCTGGTTATATCCAGTTCACAGATGTGTAGCCTCCCCCTCCGTGGAGATGTGTGGATTCTTGTATGCTCGTTTTCCTTTAGAACTTGTGTTATTGTTGTACCTGTTCCTTTGTTGGTCCGAGGTGCTATGTTTTTTTCCTTATGCGCTCCCGAGTGAATCTCCTTGGAACGCTCTTTGTGATGTACTTTACAGCAGGGTTCAACACAATGGCTAACTGGAAAGCGAATCTACATCTGGCAGCTCCCCATCTGCTGGGCCATAGTCCTCAAACTCATCCGTTCCCCCAGAGTATCATCTGTATCCAGGTTGGTAGCCTTGCTCATGTCATTTCCAGTCAGGTCCGCCTCCATCACAAAGGGGGCGGCAGGGCAGGGGGTTGCTGCGGGAAAGCAGGCACTGGGAGAGCCGGGCCGAGAACAACTGGAACCCCAGGAGCCACAGACAGAAGAACAAGTTACTTTCTTACCTGGTAACGTTCTTTCGATGGGATGGTCCGACGACGTATTCCATATCTATGACATGTAATCACCACAGCTGTGCTGCTTCGGAAACTTTTTTCGGCGTCTGCGTCCTGCGTCGATGACGTCGATGCGCCGTCGTCGAGGGCCTCCTCCGACGTCCGACGTCATCCGATGTGATAAGTAGGACGCACGACGCCCGTAGCCTCAGTTGTAGTTTTTTCCCCCAGAACGTGTGACACTAGTCAACTGCCAGTCAGACACAAAGCCTTGCGGAACGTAAGCTGCAATCGCAAAAGAAATTCTGCCGCGGGGAAGGCAGGGCGGGAGCGATATGGAATACGTCGTCGGACCATCCCATCGAAAGAACGTTACCAGGTAAGAAAGTAACTTGTTCTTCGAGGGGATTGGGTCCTCCGACGTATTCCAGATCTATGACAGACTCCCAAAGCAGTACCAGAGCAAGGAGGAGGGAAAGAATTTAGAATCAAGATCTAGAATAGCCAATCAAATAGCAGAGCAAAGGACCGCCTTGCCAAAGACCAGATCCTGTGCTCGGATGGAATCAAGGGAATAGTGACGTACAAATGTATGTACTGAAGCCCAGGTGGCTGCATCACAGATGTTGCGAATAGGAACACCCCTCTGCAGGGCAGTAGACGCAGCCATACCCATGGTAGAATGGGCCCGCAAGCCAGCCGGTGGGTCCTTACCCGCCAAACGGTAGCACTCCGAGATGGCCAAAATAATCCAGCGAGACAAAGTCTGTTTCGTCACAGCTTGCCCCAAACGCTTACCAGCGTAACCAATAAAGAGTCGATCATCCACTCTGACCCGGGACATGCGTGAAACATAAAAGCTCAAAGCTCCCCTAGGATCAAGCCTATGGAGCCTCTCCTCATCCTTACCAGGATGCGGAGGAGGATAGAATGCCGGAAGAACAACCTTCTGGGCCAAATGAAATTCGGTCACTACCTTCGGAAGAAAAGAAGGACGAACTCTAAGGACAACCCTGTCCTTGTGAAATACAGTGAAGGGAGGCTTAACTGGAAGTGCCTGTAACTCACTCACTCTGCGAGCGGAAGAAACCGCAACTAAAAACACAGTTTTCAGAGTTAACAGCCTCAAAGGGCAAGAATGTAAAGGCTCAAACGGAGCACCCATAAGAAACTTAAGAATCAGGTTTAAATCCCAACCGGGCACCAGGAAAGGTGACGGAGGGAAGACATTAGTGAGCCCTTTCAGGAACTGTGAAATCAAAGGGATTTTAAAGTAAGAACACTCTTCAGACGAGCGCTTAAAGATGTACAGCGCCGCCAGGTAACCCTTAACGGTACCCACTTGCAAGTCCCTGTGGGCCAAAGAAAGCAAAAAGGACAGAACCATGGGGATGTCGCATGCAAAAGGATCCACATTCTGAACTCTGCACCAGTCGCAGAACTTACGGCAACGGTACAGAGACTTAGTTGCCGGCCTTCGGGCCGAAAGCAACACCTCCATCACGTCCTCAGGGAGGTCCCAATCCTTATACCTCAACCTTTCAGAAGCCAAGCGTGAAGGTTGAGGGACCTGACCTCCGGATGGAGAACCTGACCCCCCTCCCGTGAGAGCAGATCGTCTCGGTAGGGAAGACGACGTGGAGGGCAGATGGACAAGTCGAGAAGGTCCGGGTACCACGTCCTCCGAGCCCACGCCGGGGCAATGAGGATCATCCGGGAACCGAACTTCCGTAACCTCCGCAGCACTTGCGGGATGACGGGGACTGGAGGAAACGCGTACAGCAGCGGGAATGACCACTCCACAACGAACGCGTCTCCTAAGGCTCCTTCTGGAGAAAATTCCCGCGAGCAAAACCATTCGCACTTCCGGTTGACACTGGAGGCGAAGAGATCCACTTGAGGGGTCCCCCAAAGGGCGAAGATCTCCAGGAGAATCTCCTGAGCCAACTCCCACTCGTGAGAGATCGCGCTCTGCCTGCTCAGAGCGTCCGCCGTCACGTTGTCGGCACCGGCCAGATGAACTGCCGAGATCGAAACTTCCTGCTGGATGGCCCAAAACTCGAGCTGCATCGCCTCTCTGCACAGAGGAAGTGACCCTGCCCCCCACCCCCTTTTTGTTGAGGTAGTGCATGGCCACTGTGTTGTCCGTCAGGATCAGGACATTCTTCCCTCGCACAGACGGCAGAAAAGCCTTCAGGGCTAGCCTGACGGCCCTCAGCTCCAACAGATTGATATGGAGTCTGGACTCCGACGGAGACCAACGACCGCTGACTGTCAGCCCGTTGGCATGAGCCCCCCATCCCGTGAGGGATGCATCCGTCACGATCCTCACCTCCGGCCAGGGAAGCCAAAATGGAGCCCCCTTCATCAAGTTGCCTTCGACGGCCCACCACAGAAGGTCCCGGGCGACCGAGGACGGCACCTGAATCGAGTCAGACATCCTGCCGGAGGACTGCGACCATTGCGTCTTGAGTGCCCACTGCAAAGATCTCATCCGCAGGCGAGCCTCTGGCACCAGAAGAATGCAGGATGCCATGAGGCCAAGCAACCTCAGGAACTCGAACGCTGGGAGCGTCTGGGCATGCTGAAACTTGTGCACCATCTGCTGAATGTGAAGAGCCCTCACCTGGGGAGGAAAACACTGCCCCAGGGAAGTGTCGAGCACTGCTCCGATGTACTGGAGCCGCTGTGTTGGCGTCAAATGGGACTTCTTTAAATTGAGGGAGAAGCCCAGCCTGTGAAGGGAGCGACAGGCGATCGATAGATGATCCAGGACTTGCTCGGGAGAGCTCCCCCTGATCAACCAATCGTCCAGGTAGGGGTAGACGTGAATCCCCCCCCCTTGCCTGAGATGCGCTGCCACCACCACCATGAGCTTGGTGAAAACCCTCGGGGCGGAGGTCAATCCGAACGGCAGGACCCGAAACTGAAAGTGCGAGTCGCCAACCGCGAACCTCAGGTACTTCTTGTGCTTGGGATGGATCGGCACATGGAATTAAGCATCCTTGAGGTCGAGTGACACCAACCAGTCCTGAAGCTGAAGGGCCTGGAGGACTTGAGAGAGAGTAACCATCTTGAACTTGTCCTTCCTGAGGAGTTTGTTCAAACCGCGCAAGTCCATGATGGGTCTCAATCCCCCGTCTTTCTTCGAAACCAAAAAATAAGGGGAATACCATCCCTTGTTCCTCTCCGCTACAGGCACCAGTTCTATGGCGCCTTTCTCCAGGCAGGGCTTGAATTTCCTGCGCAAGGAGCGGATCCGGACTCTGCAAAGAGAGGTTCCCCGGTGGATTGTCGCGAGGCCTGTGCCGAAAAGGAAGACAGTAGCCGTGGGATATGATCTCCAGAACCCAAACATCTGAAGTAATGGCTTGCCACTCTACAAGATGCTGCGCCAGCCTTCCCCCAACCGGCGAACCATGGGACATGGCCTCACGACTGAGCGGGAGCGGCGTTACCTGAGGGCAAAGAGGCAACTGCCCGAGCGGCCTTGGCACCACGGGTACCCTGTCGTCCACCTCTGGTACCCCTGCGTTGGCCTCTTTGACTGCCAGCTCCTCTCGCTTTACTAAAGGATGAGTAATAGCGAAAGGAACCACCCCTCCACTGCTGTCCCCTGGGACGAAAAGGCGGAGGTTGGCGAACTGCAGCACCCAACGACTTCGCTGCAGCTTTTGAGGTCTGCAACCTCTCAAGGCTCTCGTCAGCCTTGCTGCCAAAAAGGTGTTCACCATCAAAGGGCATGTTGAGGAGCCGGGACTGCACATCAGGCGCAAACCCCGACTTCCGCAACCACGCAAACCTGCGTATCACGGTGCTCGCCGCCATGGACCTACTGACGCATTCAGCTAAGTCCAAACCCGACTGAACGGACTCACACATGGCATCCTTACCATCCTGGACCATAGCAAGGAAACCATCCCGTTCATGCCCTTCGGGAACATGTTCAGCCGCTAACGCAACACAGTTCCACAGAGTGTGCGTGAAACGTGACAAGGCACAAATGGAGTTGGCCGCCTGAAGCGCCATACCACCAGAAGAAAACACTTTCTTCGCCCAGCCATCAAAACGTTTGTCGTCCCTATCAGGAGGGATGGTAGGGTAAGACGCCTGCTTTGCCGGGGCCGTGGCCGCCTGCACCACCAGACTCTCCGGAGTGGGGTGCCTGGTCAAGTAGCAGGGGTCGCTACTGGCTGGACGGTATTTTCGCGACAAGGATCTGCCCACCGCCGGGAGACTCTCTGGAGCAGTCCAAGCCGCCGCCGCCCTTCTCTGTAAAGCCATATGGAACGGCAGTACCGGGTCAGTTGGGGGACAACCATCAAGGATGTCCGTCAGATCATCCTGCACAAACTCCCCTGGGGGAGCAGACCAACCCAAGTACTCAGCAACCCTAGCCATAAGGCGCCGGTACGAAGAGTCGGCATGAGAGCCAGGCTCAGGTCTACAAAACTCCACCTCCGGAGAGGTGTCCAGTCCACTGGCATCATGCAGGGACTGTCTCAAATCGTCAAACTGACTATGGCCCGAGACAATTTCATCTGGAACCAGAATAGGAACCAGGCCATCAGAATCCTCATCCGCCTCTGAAATATTGTCCAGGTGGCGAAAAGAAGGCACCCGAGAGTGCTTGCTCTTAACCAGAGCCTTCCTAGGGGGTTCTCCCGTGCCACGGGGTACCTCCGACACGAAAGGCGTCGATGGCGTCGAGCGAATCGGCGCCGGCGTCGAGAGAACCGGCATCGGCGCCGAGAGGATCGGCGCCGAGGAAATCGGCGTCGACGTTAGACGCAGCGCCTCCAGCATCGGCGGCGTCGACACAGCCCTCGAGGCCGGAGCCCCGAGCATGTCCCTCGACGACCCGAGCGTCGACGGCCTCGACGACTTCCTCGAGGCCGGAGCCTCGAGAAAGCCTGTCGACGCCCTCGACGCCTCAGACGTCGATGTCTTCCTCGAAGACTTCACAGGTGCACACGGTCTCGAACGCGTCGAGGACCGGGACCTGGAACGGGTACGGCGAGGACGAGTCTCCTTGTCCGAACGGGACCTCTCCCGTGACTCGTGCCGACCACTCATGCGAGCGGTGTCTCTCGACCTCACACGACCGACCCCACTCGGGGGCGCGGACGGCGTAGTACCCTGCGACTCAAGAATCGCTAGCATTTTCTTCCCGAAGGAAGCCCATTCCTCCGGCGTCGCACGGCTGGTGGGGTAAGCGACGTGCCGGGCAGAGTCCTCCGAGGAGGACCTGGAAGACGACCGGTGTCGGCGCTTCCGAGAACGCCTCGAAGAGGCTGAGAAGTGGCGAGACCTACTCCTAGAAGGAGACCCACGAGACTTCCGACGATGACGCGGAGAGACACCCCTCGAATCATCCGTCGAAAGCCCCGCAGACTTCGACTTCCTGGGCTTGGACACCCAACCTACCGACAATTTCTTCTTACGTTCTCGTAAGGCTTTGGACGTGAGCGACTGGCAGTCGATACAGTCATCCGTGTCGTGGGCCTCCCCGAGGCACCAGAGGCAGGCGTCGTGCGAGTCCGTCACCGACATCTTGGACCCACATTCCCCGCACTTCTTGAAACCCGGATGCGGGGTCGAAGACGAAGTAGAAGACATCGTCAAAGGATTTACACAAAATGAACAGGTTTGAAGAAGCGAGAAGAACAGAACTCCAAAGAGTCGAGGCGTGAACCGAGAATCACGAAGCAACACGTTCGCGGAAAAAACAGAACTGAGGCTACGGGCGTCGTGCGTCCTACTTATCACATCGGATGACGTCGGAGGAGGCCCTCGACGACGGCGCATCGACGTCATCGACGCAGGACGCAGACGCCGAAAAAAGTTTCCGAAGCAGCACAGCTGTGGTGATTACATGTCATAGATATGGAATACGTCTGAGGACCCAATCCCCTCGAAGGTCCGGTTGAATATCTGAGGACCAAAGTGTGGAGATTCATCAAAATATCCAAGGAGACATACCTCGGAGCTGGAGGTATCGGAATTGGAGCATGAGGCCAGGGACTCTTGGGACAAGCTGGGTGAACTGGCTGCACAGGCTGCAGAGCTGGCTGTGGGACAAGGCCACCATGACCTTCCTACAGGAGTGGGCAGTAGTCCCCTGGAAATTTGTCGTCCTCCAAAAGGATGGAAGGTTGAACCCCAGGAGTAGGGGTTAATAACTCGAGAGGATTCACAGGGGATGTGGCCTGCAGCAGAAAATGGAGTGATGGTGGTAACTCCCTATCCATGCTGGAACCTCTCGGGAAAGTGGCCAACACAGGCGCAACTGGAGAAGGTAGTGACGGTGGTCTTGGAGGCAATGCCACTCTGGAAGCATCCAACATTACCGTAGGGATGGCAACCGTAGTCTAAGGACAAAAACCAGTACTGCTGGCCCGATGGACGATGCCATCGACAAGTTTTCGTCAATGTCTTGGATGATGACTGTCTTGGGGTCATCAATAAGGATCTTGACGAGTGATGCATCATCAGGGTCCGAGTGGTAGACGGCAAAGCAAAGGACAATCTCCAGCTCTCTGAAGACAGGGTTCCCTTCATGGTCGCCATCAGTCCAGACGATGGAGACGTTGCAGCCGCAGCGCTAGTCAACAAGGAAACCGTAGAGCTCCATGACTGCCGTTTTAGGTACCTTCTCCTTTGAAGTGTCCTCAAAGGACCTCAACCTCTTGCCAGAGGGAGCACGCTCTTTGAGCCCGCTAGCCCTGGAAGACTCATGATTGCATACAGACACCAAGTCAAAGGCCTTACCTTCCTCAAGCCACACCACCAACATCCAATGGCGATCCTTCCTAGTCTTTGAGGAGAAGGAATAGCAGATGGGACATCCTTTTATAACATTGTCCGGGTGCAGTCAATAGACACTTCGGATGATGGTCTTCCATGTTAATGTTTTTCTAACTGCATATCTTGAGTAAACCTTGAAAAAGGCACTTCTTGGCCTCTGACATGGCACGTGCAGTAGGCCC